>NC_060142.1:156937580-159337580 GCF_021461385.2 Schistocerca piceifrons | reverse complement strand
AAGACGATAGTAACCAGTTCGAGGGTTTTCTTTTGTAAATTGCGTTTCGATGTAATTTATTTTAATTATCAAAATTATTGTGGAGTTACACTCTTTGTGTAAACCAAGTTGACCACGTGAAGCATGTGGTGTAAGCATCAAAGTAGCCCTCAGCTATTCTTTTTGGGAAGATTTCACAGAGAGTTAGTATGAATTTAGTATACCAGTGTGTGGTAATTTCACAACGGACAGGATTGCGTTACAAACGTAACTCCTTTCGGTGAAAATTGAATCGGTTGGTTGTGGTTAATTTCCTCTTGCACATGTTTCAACGTTCTTCGTGTGTTATTTTATGAATGGCTCTATATTTGATGTGTTCTGTAAGATTACAAACTCATATTTTCACAATCCTAAATAAGGCACCAGTTTAGTTATGAATCAAGTTTAATATGCTGAAATTTTAAACGGAACAATGACCAATGTTAAAATAAATGTCCAAATATAAACTGATTTATTTCTTTTTATTTAAATTCTCTCTTTATATGTATATATATATATATATATATATATATATATATATATATATATATATATATATACACACTCCTGGAAATGGAAAAAAGAACACATTGACACCGGTGTGTCAGACCCACCATACTTGCTCCGGACATTGCGAGAGGGCTGTACAAGCAATGATCACACGCACGGCACAGCGGACACACCAGGAACCGCGGTGTTGGCCGTCGAATGGCGCTAGCTGCGCAGCATTTGTGCACCGCCGCCGTCAGTGTCAGCCAGTTTGCCGTGGCATACGGAGCTCCATCGCAGTCTTTTAACACTGGTAGCATGCCGCGAAAGCGTGGACGTGAACCGTATGTGCAGTTGACGGACTTTGAGCGAGGGCGTATAGTGGGCATGCGGGAGGCCGGGTGGACGTACCGCCGAATTGCTCAACACGTGGGGCGTGAGGTCTCCACAGTACATCGATATTGTCGCCAGTGGTCGGCGGAAGGTGCACGTGCCCGTCGACCTGGGACCGGACCGCAGCGACACACGGATGCACGCCAAGACCGTAGGATCCTACGCAGTGCCGTAGGGGACCGCACCGCCACTTCCCAGCAAATTAGGGACACTGTTGCTCCTGGGGTATCGGCGAGGACCATTCGCAACCGTCTCCATGAAGCTGGGCTACGGTCCCGCACACCGTTAGGCCGTCTTCCGCTCACGCCCCAACATCGTGCAGCCCGCCTCCAGTGGTGTCGTGACAGGCGTGAATGGAGGGACGAATGGAGACGTGTCGTCTTCAGCGATGAGAGTCGCTTCTGACTTGGTGCCAATGATGGTCGTATGGGTGTTTGGCGCCGTGCAGGTGAGCGCCACAATCAGGACTGCATACGACCGAGGCACACAGGGCCAACACCCGGCATCATGGTGTGGGGAGCGATCTCCTACACTGGCCGTACACCACTGGTGATCGTCGAGGGGACACTGAATAGTGCACGGTACATCCAAACCGTCATCGAACCCATCGTTCTACCATTCCTAGACCGGCAAGGGAACTTGCTGTTCCAACAGGACAATGCACGTCCGCATGTATCCCGTGCCACCCAACGTGCTCTAGAAGGTGTAAGTCAACTACCCTGGCCAGCAAGATCTCCGGATCTGTCCCCCATTGAGCATGTTTGGGACTGGATGAAGCGTCGTCTCACGCGGTCTGCACGTCCAGCACGAACGCTGGTCCAACTGAGGCGCCAGGTGGAAATGGCATGGCAAGCCGTTCCACAGGACTACATCCAGCATCTCTACGATCGTCTCCATGGGAGAATAGCAGCCTGCATTGCTGCTAAAGGTGGATATACACTGTACTAGTGCCGACATTGTGCATGCTCTGTTGCCTGTGTCTATGTGCCTGTGGTTCTGTCAGTGTGATCATGTGATGTATCTGACCCCAGGAATGTGTCAATAAATTTTCCCCTTCCTGGGACAATGAATTCACAGTGTTCTTATTTCAATTTCCAGGAGTGTATATATATATATATATATATATATATATATATATATATATATATATATACACCAGTTGTCATAAGATGACTATTAAAAGATTATAATTAATGTCAGTCTGGTTGGGAATTTGGTAATCTAGACTAGATACCTGGTGAAACAGTTGCTCAGTAATGCAAGGTTAACTTCCCCAGATAGCTCACAGCTTTTAACCTGCTTTTATTGTCTTGAATATCACCACCGCTTTCAGAACAACTTAAAGCATCAACATTACAGCATCAGTACGCAAAGTAAATATGAAAGGAGAAAAATGAACGGGTATGTTTTGTCCACGACGTTCTGTAGGCGGAAAAGAGGACACACTTGATCAGGTTCGTAATAATAATTCTTTTGTCACAAAATAGTTACAAGGGTGAACGGCCGGATGTCAGTGTACAATGGGCACAATATTTCGGCAAGCGACCGCCTTGCCATCGTCAGCTGCGCGCCTGATGATGGCAACGTGGTCGTTTCCCCAAATACTTATCTACCTCTGTCGTATAAAACAATAGACATAGTCTAAATAAAGAGGATTTGGTTTTTCATTTTTGCATTAAAAAATTAAATTGTTATTTTTTTCATAATTTAAATAACTTTTATGAACAGTCTTTCATAAAACATCGATAATTAAGAATTTGTATTTGAAATGCAAACAGGAATTAGTTATATAAAAGTAACGTTTAGTTGTGAAAAGGGTAAATAACACTTACGTTAATGTAGTACATTTTCAAGTTTTTTCCCGCCTAACGCTGTTAGTTCCCGACGTTCCCGCTAGGTGGCATGCGTGAATGAGTTATTCCAACAGTCATCATGGAGTCATATAACGGCGCAAAGTGTGTGCAGTGTTGTTTATTACTTCATGAATCCGAATCCACTACTACAGTTCAGATACAATTCAGAAGTAAATATCGCAAGTCATCAAAGACAAACCGTTTTTAATTTAAGAGAAACTGACAAGGGAAATCGAGCTGACTTTTGTGTAGAAATGTTTAACAAAATGCTGACTGAAGATGATTTTCTTCATAAAACTGTGTTCAGTGACGAAGACAGCTTCCATACTGCGGTAAAGAGAATTAGCGTACTGGCCGGATATGGAGTGATCGGAGATCTTGTCACGTCATCGAACATGTACCGGGCTCACCTAAGGTAAATGTGTGTATGGGGTTACATTAAAGACAGTGTTCGTTCCTCCACTTCCGGAAAACATCGACGAGCTGCGAAACTGGATAACACAATCAGCCAAACAATAGCCACCGCACATCAAGACTTCCTTCGTAGGGTTTGGCAGGAAACATTACAGATGGGACATTCGTCGTGTTACAAAAGGTAACTACACGGAACATTTGTAAATAAACTTGAAGATATGCAGCATCCGATGCTGTATCAAACATTCCTTTAAGTTAATTACTTTCCTTACAGTTAAAGGTTACCTTTGTATAACTAATTTATAAAGACCCTGTATTGAGCCGCTTGGACGGTGACACCCGGCAGTATATCCGTGAATAAACTGGTGTCCAAAATTAAAGCAACAAACCGAAATTTTTGCAAGATTGCGTTTATTTTGCCACAAAATAGTATAATCAGGTGATAGTAAAGTAGAAACAACATAAAGAATACAAAGCATAAACAACTGCAACATGCATAACGGCAGGCAAAAATGTTCTTCGTTTTTTCCAACTTAACAGATTTACGCACACATTCTGACAACTGGTTAATGCGCTCATTGTGGGATGTGACCACCTCTGGAAGCAATACAGGCCTGAAAAACATCGGGGCACGCTCTGAATGATATAAATCTCGCGTTGAGGCAATGACGCTCATTGTTACTGCAGTGCTGCTTACAAGACTTGGAGAGTGGTTGATTGATGCTGTCGTGATGCAATCCGTGTCCCTAGTGCATCCCAGACGTGCTCTATGGGATTCAAATCGGGAGAGTTAGCAGGCAACGTCATGTGTGCAATATCTTCCGATTCCAAGGAAACATGAACCACGTGTGTTCTATGAGGTCTTAAACTATCGTCTAGCAGTATGAAGTCTGGGCCAACAGCACCTAGCAACAACTGCACATGAGGTCCCTAGATCTCGTCACGATACTGCTATAGCAGTTATACCTTGACAACATAACCGTACAATTTCATGAAGACGTGTTCGAATGGTCAATATAATCTCTGCCTGCACCATTAGGGATCCTCCTCGATATCAGTCTCTTTCCACAACGGTTGGGTCCTGAAATCGTGTTCCACGTTGCCTCCAGATGCGAATCATTCTTCAGACTAAATCGGCACTCATCTGTGAAAAGAACATTGGCCCACTGTTGACCGTCCAGGTGGCGCGTTGACAGCTCCCCTCTAGAGGTTCCCTCCTGTTTAGACGTGTCAGAGGTACACACATACAGCAGGTTCCTGAGAATAAAGGTCAACCCGCCGAAGCCTTCAGTACACATTCTGCCTCGTTAAAACGCATCCAGTGGATGCTGCAATGTTAGTTGCCAGTTGCCGTGCAGTACTAAGGCGGTACTGTCATGCCCTTACAGCGAAATAACGGTTCTCTCTTTCTGATGTTACACGTGGTCGTCCCGCCCTGGTCTTCGGGCTAGTTTCGATCTCTATATAATGTCGCCACATCCGAAAAACAACAGAGAGATTCACTTTAAGCCATCGGGCCACAACAGTTTCCAACTGTCCTACTTCCATTCTTTCCATGGCCCTCCACAGCAGAGAACCTGGTAGATGTCTTCTCTCTACCATACTGCAGCGTCTGTGACTGTACACAGTGATTGTGTATGTAAGACTACTCCGAAAACACTGCCTAGCTTGATAGGTGCCCTGACATAACAATTGGCGTGGTTGTCCGTTGACCAGAATGCCATCTTCCGTGCATGAGGCGATCGTACGGAGATATATTGACAGTTTGTAGGATTATATCGTCAATTAGACACAGGACGAGGGAATAGTAGTTTGTTGCTATAATTTTGGACACCAGTGTATTTAGTCATGGATTACGCCGGGAGAAGCTTAAGAATCAGAATTACTTTGTTGTTAAAGTTAATGGAAGATGTCAGTATCATAATTTCCATCTGTTTACATTACGACTGACCGATGATAATAATTCTAAGACACTCTTGCTACCTATTTGCAATACAGTGTTACCGCACTGTACAGAGCAAGGTAGAGGGTCCTTTTCCTGGTTTACCGTACAATTAGACGTACATCCTATTTCTGTCTACCAGCGGCTGCATCATATCTTGGTATTACTTATTCGTTTGCAGTCACAGAGATCGTTTACTCAAATTGACGCAAAGCTACCTGTAGGCTCCCCGTGAAACTGAATCCATTCAAATCTTCGCTACATGGTCTGACTCCTGTTTGTGCATCACGTACGTCACAAATAATGTTCGCTATGAAATCAGTGGATCTGTCAATGTCCCTCTTAAACAGACTTACAAGTGCACATTTATTACAGTGAGGTTTATCGTTAAGACGAATAGACGTGCAGTTGATAAAGTAATTGCATGACTGATTTTAAACGGTGTGGAATATCTGAAGACAGCTTGTAACATGACTTCAATTAACTTCCAAATGTTGCAAAAATATTCCGCCGTTTCAGTAACTACGGAGCGAATCAACAACATGCTGGTTATGTTCTATTAAAATGTGGTTAAGATCGATCTCAACGTCTTTTGTTAATGGAGAAAAAATCACGAGGTTAGAATTTAACGGATGAACCTTAAGGCAACCCCAGTGTCAGAGCTCCGACGCACCGAACGGGTTAAACGGGTTTACACATTATTAATACCAGCGCACGCGGATAAAAGACTTGCGGCGGCGGAGACAGTTGTTACTGGCAGAGGCGGGTTTTTCTAGACCAAGATATTTACGCCACATGTTTACACGGGGCCAATCGAAGAGACAGGCCCGGCGCGAGTCTCCAATGCTTCCGGTATCCACGATATGGCTGTCATCTAATGCGGTAAAACACTACTTGCCATTAAAATTGCTACACCAAGAAGCAATGCAGTTGATAAACGGGTATTCATTGGACAAATATATTATACTAGAACTGACACGTGATTACATTTTCACGCAATTTGGGTGCATAGATCCTGAGAAATCAGTACCCAGAACAACCACCTCTGGCCGTAATAACGGCCTTGATACGCCTGGGCATTGAGTCAAACAGAGCTTGGATGGCGTGTACAGGTACAGCTACCCATACAGCTTCAACACGATACCACAGTTCATCAAGAGTAATGACTGGCGTATCGTGACGAGTCAGTTGCTCGGCCACCATTGACCAGACGTTTCCAATTGGTGAGAGATCGGGAGAATGTGCTGGCCAGGGCAGCAGTCGAACATTTTCTGTTTCCAGAAACGCCCGAACAGGACCTGCAACATGCAGTCGTGCATTATCGTGCTGAAATGTGGGGTTTCGCAAGGATCGAATGAAAGGTACAGCCACGGGTCGTAACACATCTGAAATGTAACGTCCACTGTTCAAAGTGCCGTCAATGCGAACAAGAGGTGACCGAGACGTGTAACCAATGGCACCCCATACCATCATGACGGGTGATACGCCAGTATGGCGATGACGAATACGCGCTTCCAATGTGCGTTCACCGCGATGTCGCCAAACACGGATGCGACCATCATGATGCTGTAAACAGAACCTGGATTCCTCCGAAAAAATGACGTTTTGCCATTCGTACACCCAGGTTCATCGTTGAGTACACCATCGCAGGCGCTCCTGTCTGTGATGCACCGTCAAGGGTCTCAGAGCTGATAATCCACGCTGCTGCAAACGTCATCGAACTGTTCGTGCAGATGATTGTTGTCTTGCAAACGTCCCCTTCTATTGACTCAGGGATCGAGACGTGGCAGCACGGCCGGTCGAAGTGGCCGTGCGGTTAAAGGCGCTGCAGTCTGGAACTGCAAGACCGCTACGGTCGCAGGTTCGAATCCTGCCTCGGGCATGGATGTTTGTGATGTCCTTAGGTTAGTTGGGTTTAACAAGTTCTAGGGGACTAATGACCTCAGCAGTTGAGTCCCAAAGTGCTCAGAGCCATTTGAACCATTTTTGTGGCTGCACGTTCCGTTACAGCCATGCGGATAAAGATGCCTGTCATCTCGACTGCTAGTGATACGAGGCCGTTGGGATCCAGCACGACGGTCCGTATTACCCTCCTGAACCACCGATTCCATATTCTGCTAACAGTCATTGGATCTCGACCAACGCGAGCAGCAATGTCGCGATACGATAAACCGCAATCGCGATAGGCTACGATCCGACCTTTATCAAAGTCGGAAACGTGATGCGCATTTCTCCTGCTTACACGAGGCATCACAACAACGTTTCACCAGGCAACGCCGGTCAACTGCTGTTTGTGTATGAGAAATCGGTTGGAAACTTTCCTCATGTCAGTACGTTGTAGGTGTCACCACCTGTGACACGTCATCTTCTTGGTGTAGCAGTTTTAATGGCCAGTAGTGTATCTTGCCCATACGGGAATTTCATACATTCTGCGACGGACAGCCGCACCGACGGTCAATACAAACTCTGAAGACATCCCAGTTGCGTCACAAGCCGCACTGTTACATTCGCCGTGGCGACAGGCTCTCTCTCTCCCTCTCTCTCTCTCTCTCTCTCTCTTTCTCTCTTTCTCTCTTTCTTCTCCCCCCCCCCCCCTCCCCACCCTCTCTCTCTCTCTTCGACGCAGCAACTTTTTCTATTTCCCAATAGCGTATATCTGTTGCTTCAAAGATGTGGGACAAGGCCCACTTAGCCTTGCGAGGCCAAATTAGATTGTATAAATAATGAGTCATGTGACGCAAGCTGCCAAAATGGTGTCAAATAAGAACGCTTGCATAGAACCAGTCACTATAGAACACTTATCTGTTATTGCTTTCGCGACACGTGAACTTGACAATAGTGGCAATAAGCTACAACCCTGTCTTCTAATTCTCATCAACACGAATTCTTCTCGTTTAATTTTTCATCTTTCTTTCTCACCCAGGACTTTTGCAGATATTTTGAGGACTGCTGGCCCAGCAGTGTGTGTCTGGCTGAGTGCAGGACGCCTTTTATGGAAATATGGTGAAGCTGCAAGGCCGAGGGTGTAGAGTGGACGTGGCAGGTACAGCTGTGGGACGTTCTCGAATGTCACATCATCATCATCATCATCATCATCACCATCATTCATATTTTAGGCCCCACGACCTGTTACAGTTGGAAGTTTGTGAATGATTTCAGATATCCCTGACTGCGTTATGAGTGCTGCGCAACTTTGGTGGTGGGACTACTACGTTACTGTTTCCTAAGCAGGGCTTTTCCTTCAGCATGTGTTCTCCTAGGATCGTGCGCACTCTGCACGGTGCGAGCTTTCTTCCTCTTCTGCTTTCGAGACCGATGGTCATCATCAACTGTAACCCTGGGAGAGGACACTCAGTGTCAGACCTATCAGCTGGACCAACCTTTTTTAAAAGATATATTACGCTTCTATCACTCTTCCTTCATCCTGGCACAGCTTGGCTGCCGAAAACGCCTCGTGCAGAAACATAATAAATTAGATGACACACAGTCTACGTAAATGATAAGGTGACGGATATGAGCCCATTCTCGGATGGTTGACTGGTAGATTCAAGATGACATGCTCGAATGCTTGAAACGAACACAGTGCGAAGTGTGGATGCATCAGTATTGAACTCAAAAAGTGCGACTAGGACTCGCGCAGCGTGGGTTCCCTACAAACTTAATTACGAGGTGTGTTCAAAAAGTAAGGTGACTTTACATTTTTGTGAAAAAATATTTATTTATTCATCAATATTCGTGTTGTCCCCTTGAAAGTAATTCCCCGTAGATACAATACATTTGTATCAACGCTTCTTCCGATCCTCGAAGCACTTCTCATAAGCGCTTTTTGGCACAGCCTTGAGTACTTCCAGCGATGCAGTTTTCCTCAGTCGTTGAAAATCTTCGTCCTTTCATAGGTCTCTTCACTTTTGGGAATAGTACAGAGTTACAGGGGGCCAAACCCGGTGAATATGGTGGCTGAGGCATAATTGCCGTATTGTTTTTGTCCAAAAAATCTCTCACAAGAAACGATAAATGAGCAGGTGCATTGTCGTGATGCAAAAGCCATGAATTGTTGTTCCACAGTTCCGGCCTTTTTTTCCTATTGCTTCTAGCAAACTGCGCATAACGTCAAGGTAATACTCCTTATTGACCGTACGACCTTGAGGCAAAAATTGGTGATGCACTACGCCACAGTAATTGAAACATACAGTGAGCAAACCTTAAACATTTTATCGAACTTGGCGTGCTTTTTTCGGTCGTGGCTCTCCGGAATGCTTCCATTGCGACGATTGGGCTTGGGTTTGGACGTCTTAACCGTAAACTCATGTTTCGTCATCAGCTATGACCCCTTTGAGCAAATCATGATCATCATTGACGTCATTCAAGGTCTGCTGAGCGATGTTCATGCGACGGTCTTCCGATCAAAATTGAGAAGTTTTGCAACAAACTTCGCTGACACACGTCTCATGCCCAAAACATCCGAAAAAATTGCATGGCACGAGCGGACAGATATGCCAACATCCTCAGCAACTTCTCTTACGGTAATTCGACGATTTCCCAAAACAATTTTCTTCACAGCTTCGACGTTATCATCTGTTGCTGACGTGCTGGGGCGTCCAGAGCGAGGTTCGTCATTGGCATCTTCTCGGTCTTCTTGGAAGAGATTGTACCAATTGTAAACACTTTTTTTTACTTAGAGCAGACTCACCGTATGCCGTTGTCAACATTTCAAGTGTTTTAGAGAACTTGATTCCATTTATCACACAAAATTTGATGCAAATTCTTTGCTGTACACTTGAAACTGTGAACATATGTTCGGACACGTGTACCAACATAACAAAAAAAAGATCGATAATCGAATGTACGCTGCCCGCAAAATTTGAAAAGTCGCCTTACTTTTCGAACGGCCCTCATATGTATATACGGGGTGGTCCATTGATAGTGACCGTGCCAAATATCTCACGAAATAAGTATCAAACGAAAAAACTGCAAAGAATGAAACTCGTCTAGCTTGAAGGGGGAAACCAGATGGCGCTATGGTTGGCCCGCTAGATGGCGCTGCCATAGGTCAAACGGATATCAACTGCGTTTTTTAAAAATAGGAACCCCCATTTTTTATTACATATTCGTGTAGTACGTAAAGAAATATGAATGTTTTAGTGGGATCACTTTTTTAGCTTTGTGACAGATGGCGCTGTAATAGTCACAAACGCATAAGTACGTGGTATCACGTAACATTCCTCCAGTGCGGACGGTATTTGCTTCGTGATAAATTACCCGTGTTAAAATGGACCGTTTACCAATTGCGGAAAAGGTCAATACCGTGTTGATAAACGGCTATTGTGATCAAAATGCCCAACGGGCGTGTGCTATGTATGCTGCTCGGCATCCTAGACGACATCATCCAAGTGTCCGGACCGTACGCCAGATAGTTACGTTATTTAAAGAAATAGGAAGTGTTCAGCCACATGTGAAACGTCAACCACGACCTGCAACAAATGATGATTCCCAAGTAGGTGTTTTAGCTGCTGTCGCGGCTAATCCGCACATTAGTAGCAGACAAATTGCGAGAGAATCGGGAATCTCAAAAACGTCGGTGTTGAGAATGCTACATCAACATCGACTGCACCTGTACCATATTTCTATGCACCAGGAATTGCATGGCGACGACTTTGAACTTCGTGTACAGTTCTGCCACTGGGCACAATAGAAATTACAGGACGATGACAAATTTTTTGCACGCGTTCTGTTTAGCAACGAAGCGTCATTCATCAAGAGCGGTAACGCAAACCGCCATAATACGCACTATTGGGCAACGGAAAATCCACGATGGCTGCGACAAGTGGAACATCAGCGACCTTGGCGGGTTAATGTATGGTGCGGCATTATGGGAGGAAGGATAATTGGCCTCCATTTTATCGATGACAGTCTAAATGGTGCAATGTATGCTGATTTCCTACGTAATGTTCTACCGATGTTACTACAAGATGTTTCACTGCATGACAGAGTGGCGATGTACTTCCAACATGATGGATGTCCGGCACATAGCTCGCATGCGGTTGAAGCGGTATTAAATAGCATATTTCATGACAGGTGGACTGGCCCGCACGTTCACGGATCTGACGTCCCCGGATTTCTTTCTGTGGGGAAAGTTTAAAGGATATTTGCTATCGTGATCCACCGACAACGTCTGACAACATGCGTCAGCGCATTGTCAATTCATGTGCCATCATTACGGAAGGCGAACTACTCGCTCTTGAGAGGAATGTCGTTACACGTATTGCCAAATGAAGTGAAGTTGACGGACATCATTTTCAGCATTTATTGCATTTATGTGGTAGTTACAGGTAATCACGCTGTAACAGCATGCGTTCTCAGAAACGATAAGTTCACAAAGGTACATGTATCACATTGGAACAACCGAAATAAAATGTTCAAACGTACATACGTTCTGTATTTTAATTTAAAAAACCTACCTGTTACGAACTGTTCGTCTAAAATTGTGAGCCATATGTTTGTGACTATTACAGCGCCATCCGTCACAAAGCGAAAAAAGTGGTCCAACTAAAACATTCATATTTCTTTACGTACTACACGAATATGTAATAAAAAATGGGGGTTCCTATTTAAAAGAAACGCAGTTTATATCTGTTTGACCTATGGCAGCGCCATCTAGCGGGCCAACCATAGCGCCATCTGCTTTCCCCCTTCGAACTAGGCAAGTTTCGTTCGTTGTAGTTTTTTCGTTTGACGCTTATTTCGTGAGATATTTGGCCAGGTCACGATCAATGGACCACACAATAGACAGTTTATTCACTCCGGGAAATCGAGGATATTTACGATTTTTGCGCTGACGCTGACAAGATATCGGTCCCAAGTATTCCACGACTTTCGAGAATGTTTTAATTTAAAAAAAATGACTCTGAGCACTATGGGACTTAATTTCTAAGGTCATAAGTCTTACTTTCAAGATAAAACTGTTTTGGTCCTTTTATTGCTTCCGTTACAAATCATCATCTAGTACGAAACTCGAACAAAATCACCTATTACGAGAATGGAAACAAAGGAATGCGGATACTGACACATTCATTGACAGAAATATGTCAGTGAGGTTCAAGTTGAAAAATAACATTACAGGATATTAAAGCCCGACAAGAACATCTGTACCACGTATAGGCGATGTGTAAACTGGTCAACTGCACCATTATGTGCATGTTTTAAGACGAATAACAAATAACAAAAGAAATACTTGATTTAAAATTAAATTTTTTTCGATTTTTCTCTTGCTTGTGCCGTGAAATATTGATTCTAGGCCAACGGGATGCACCCTGCAGATTTGATGAGTTTTCGAGTATCAAAATATGTGACATAAATGGCCGTATCTTTTGACTTAGAAACTTAAAATGTTTACACCGCCAAGGGACCATAGAACTTAATATGTGACATAAGTTTGAAATTGATATGTCTACTCGAGTAAAAATCTCTCGGTGTACATGCCGCGTCAATTCAGGATAAAACTCCAAGCTTTCGACCACTACCTCCATGGTCGTCGTCAGGGCTAAAACTGACTGTCGTGAACTAGCGAGGTTCCCACTGTTATATGCAAAGGACGGCTTCTGACTGGCTGGAATACGTCATAGCAGCAGCGATATGGCGCGTAGTGAAGTGGTGCCCTCTACTTCCATAGATGTTGTTGCTATCCCGCGTTGCTTGTAGCGCCATCCCTTGAATTAGGAGGTAAAGTGCGAGAAGTTTTTCTCTGCGATTTTTCTTTATCCAGTGCACTCTTCCAAGTGTTGCTAAGTGCATAGCCGTTGTCTCTGTTAGAGTTATTATCGCTAATTTCGACTGCTTCCCGGATCACAGAGTCCCAGTAATTCGATGCGTGGGCTATTACTCTGGTTTCTTCAAATAAAGTCTTATGCTTGTTAAGCAGGCTATGTTCAGCCACCGCTGATTTTTCCAAATACCTGTATTTCAGGTGGCGTTGGTGCTCGATGCAGCGGTCGGCAACGGTTCTTACAGACTGGCCCACGTAATTCTTGCCGCATTCGCAAGGAGTAGTGTAAATTCCCGGCACTCTTTTAGCCGAGACTATCTTTGACTGGTCTCCACATTTCCTTAATTTTCCTAGGTGGTCGGAAAACTGGTTTTATTCCTTGCCTCTTCAGGACTCTGGCTATCTTGCTCGGTGTAGCACCGCAAAAAGGAAGCCGCGCTATGTGTTGGTCCTCTTCTTGTATGTGGCCGGCATCGTGTCTTACTTTCTTGGACAATACTGATTTAATTTCACCGGCAGAATAACCATTCCTCTTGAAAACAGTCGTCAAATGGTTAATCTCGGGATCGAGGTGGTCCTTGTCGGAAATAGTCGTGGCTCTGTGTACTAAAGTATTCAGCATAGCTCTCTTCTGAGACGGATGATGGAAGCTATGGCTATGCAGATATAAGTCTGTTTGGGTTGGCTTCCTGTACACAGAATGGCCCAGTCGTCCATCCGGCTTTCGCTCCACCAACACATCTAAAAAAGGTAACTTCCCTTCCTTCTCTACCTCCAATGTAAATTTTATGTTTGGATGTACACCATTCAGATGTTCGACGAACTGCTGCAGCGTGTCGCTGCCGTGTGGCCAGATTAAAAAAGTATCGTCGACGTATCTGTAGAAGCATGAAGGGCGGAGGTGAGCACTGCTCAGGGCTCGTTCTTCAAAGTCCTCCATGAAAAAATTCGCTATTGCTGGTGACAGTGGCGAACCCATGGCTGTTCCATCCGTCATTTCATAATAATTTCCACTGTATAAAAAATAAGTGGTCGACAAGATATGCCGGAACAACTTCAAAATTTCTGAGGAGAAATGAGCAGCCAACAGTTGTAATGTGTCATCCACAGGTACTTTGGTGAACAGAGAAACCACGTCGAGGCTGACCATGATATCACTTGGGCCTATCTTCATCTGTTTTATGATATCAACAAACATTTTTGAATTCTTAATATGATGTGGGCAGTGACCAACTATAGGCGCCAACAATTTAGTTAAGTGCTTTGCAAGCTTGTACGGAGGAGAGCCAATAGCGCTAACAATCGGTCTCAACGGGACGCTCTCCTTATGAACCTTTGGCAAATCGTACAGTCTTGGTGGCCTAGGTGCTCTCGGCCGTAAGTTCTTCACCAGTTCGTCGGAGAGGCCAGAGTTTTTTAGTAGCTCCCTTGTCTTCCTGCTGAGCGCCGATGTGGGATCCCGTCTGAGAATCCGGTATGTGCTGTCCTCCAGTAATAATCTAACTTTCTTGTGGTAATCTGTAGCGTTGAGGATTACCGTTGCGTTCCCCTTGTCAGCAGGTAAAACAACTAGATCTTCATCCTTCTGCAACAATTTCAGTCCTTGTCTCTCCTCTCTGCTGATGTTTGACTTAGGCGGCTTGGATGTCGCTAAAATCCGGCTAGTAGCAAGCCTTACGTCATCCGCTGCTTCTTGAGGAAGATGACGAACTGCTTGTTCCACTCCACTAATGATCTCAACCACCGGTAACTTACGTGGAGCTGGGGCAAAGTTCAATCCTTTACTGAGAGCCGAGATAGTAGCTTCATCAAGTTCCTTGTCAGGGAAGTTGATAACAGTGCGGTGAATGCCGTTGGACCCAGTAGTTCCTTGATCACGGTTAAGCCGCTCACATTTATCGGCCTGTTTCGCCGTAGTCCTGCTTAAATTGGCTCGTTGGTGTGCCGCCAAAGTCATATCCACCCATTCCCAGTCCAATGGTGAGAGGACTTCGGCCAGAAATAAATGGCAACCAAATAACAGGCGAGCGTTCATGTCTAGTTCATACCTGGTATGACGTATCCTCTCTTTCACAATAGCATGGCTGGTCTTTCGTAAAATTCTGTTTACTGCAGCGCTTCTGATGTGGTGTTTGACGACTGCAAACTTCGGTACTACCTCCTTGTCACGACAGCGTTGTAAAAAAGCCAGATTGCTCAGCAACTGAGACTGTTTCAGGCGCAGCTTCTCCAGGTGACGAACGCTGCGCGCTATGTCCTCCCCGTAGAGGAAACTAATATGGCTACGAAGTCTTTCGCGACGTATTTCTTGAGTAAAAATCTCTCGGTGTACATGCCGCGTCAATTCAGGATAAAACTCCAAGCTTTCGACCACCACCTCCATGGTCGTCGTCAGGGTTAAAACTGACTGACTGACTAGTTCACGACAGTTTAAGTTACGCACATTACAGAGCCAGAAAATGTTTTCTTATACTGAGACAGAACTGTTATTTTGCCAACATGGAGAAACGTATACGACGAGTTTTAGCGTCATGTAAAATCTGCCAGAAAGCTAAGTCAGACACAACTTCTCATATTCCTCCATTACATCCCATTATACCCGTTAAATTAAGACATATGGCCGCTGTAGACATTTTTGGTCCGATTCCCAGAACGAATAGAGGTTTTTGCTACATCTTTGTCGCTGTTGAACTCACTTCAAAATTTGTTACCTTCACTGCGTTACGCAAAGCTACTGCTAAAACTGTTTCGAAAGCATTTGTAAAACATTTTCTATTTCATGTAGGGCATGTGTTGAAAGTAATTTCTGACAATGGATCACAGTTTCGATCTGCTATATGAACACGTATGTTACGAGCTAGAAACATTTCTCCGATCTATATATCCAGGTACCATGCTTCTTCGAACCCTTGTGAACGATTAATGAAAGAAATTGGTAAACTGTGTAGAATATACTGCCATAAAAGATATATTGATTGGGACACACACATACTCTCATTCCAGGCTGTAATTAATTCCATACCAAACGAATCCACTATGCTATCTCCGTCTGTTATACTGAAAAATGTTGAACCACCTAACAAAATTAAAGAATTAGTAAACTTTCCTACATCTCGTCGACTACGACACCATGAAATAATTGAAATTGCGCTAAACAACATCAAACGTGCCGCAGAGCGCCGGAGAAGACAGCAAAAACAGGTTTGTACACGTCGTGACTTTCACATAGGACAGAAGATATTACTACGTACACTCTATTTATCCAATAGAGTAAAAGGTAGGTGCAGTAAATTTGAACTTCTATACACAGGTCCATATCGGATTCGCAGCATTCCTCACCCCAATGTTATACACGTCGAAACTTTGAGAACCAGAAAATCGAAAGGAAACCACTACACATCGAATATTAAACCTTTTATTGAATGAAGATACTTCATGATTTAACATGCTATAGTGCCATTTCCTAATTTTTATGACCACTTATACAATTATATTCATGTGAATACTTACTGATGATTGTCGTATTTTTCTCGGCAAGTGCCCGGCAAGGTAAAGTTAGCTGGTCGCTTTTCTTGTCGTTACACATCAGACCGTGCACATTTTCCATTTTTTTTATGTATGTACGATTGTTTTAATGTTTTGTTTGTATGCACTATGAAATAGTTAAGATATAACACACACCAGTTGACTTTGACATTTTTTGCCCTATGATATCTCAACATCGTGACTATTTTACATTTTTTGCTGCTGCATTGTGATATTCTGTGTACATTTTTGCATCTGAACACTGTCTATGTTTTTTGACATATTACGTTTTCTGTCATGCTATGCTGTATGCTTAAATTATGTTAATATAAACCAGTTTTTATTTAATGGGTATATGAATTAAATGCAAGACATTAATCTTTGTTCCTCATTTTCAGAAAGAAATAACGTGTAAAGGAAATAAATTAAACAGAAATGGGAATTTCACCTACGGAATAAACGAAAGAAGATGCAAAAACCTTATGATGAAGAGTAAATTTGATCAGAATTAACAAGCATTAACAAGAATATACTATACACATCGTAGAATAGCAGTCTTAACTAACTTTTTCTTTCAGAATACGAGGCGATTGATGCAGGCTGTCAGACAGAACTTCACATCTTAGTTTTAGTGATGAAATATGATAGAAATAAGGAATAATTGTATAATGAATAATGAAGTGACTTTTTTGCAGATGATAATGAATGATGATGAATAATGATGAAGAATATGCTACTATGAATAACGAAGTTTTTCTTTACAGGTGATGATGATAATGGAGTTATGATAATATGGATAATGAAGTGATGGATAATGAAGTTTTTTCTTTACAGATGAGGATGATGTTGAAGTTTATGTATTCATGCTCTGTAGTTATTTAAGTACATGTTGCAGTTCGTTTTGACAGTATGTTTTGTATTGCATAGTATGATGACTGAAGGTTTTGGAAAGGACAGCTAGGGAACACATTTTATACACATTTCACTACCTGTTAATTCGAAGATCACTACTTTTCAGCATAAAATGCGTTTCTTCTTTCAGTCTAATAATCCATTTTTGTATATTTTGCAGGAGAAATTATTCATGAAATTAATCTACTATAAGCAGTTGTTCATTAAACCCATGTCATTTATGAATGTGATTACATATACTCTACTTGTTTCATAATCTTGATACAGCTGACTCATGACGAATGACGTTACACATCTTCATTTGCAGCAATAACTCAAAAGCAAATATTGTTATTAATTATCGATCCCAACGCAATGCATTGCTAGCACAAAAAAATGCTTTGTAACTGGCAAATGCATGCCACTGATTAATGTAATAAGATGAACTATGAGGACAATGTTTATTATAATTAGATTAATTATGCCATTTATTAACTCATTTTCAATGATGACTTCTGATGGTTTGTAATTAGGCAATGAGTGCCAATGTTCTCTGTAAATGACTTCTGAGGGTTTGTAATTAGTCAATGAGTGCCAATGTTCTCTGTAAATGACTTCTGAGGGTTTGTAATTAGGCAATGAGTGCCAATGTTCTCTGTAAATGACTTCTGAGGGTTTGTAATTAGACAATGAGTGCCAATGTTCTCTGTAAATGACTTCTGATGGTTTGAAATTAGGCAATGAATGCCAATGTTCTCTGTAAATGACTTCTGATGGTTTGTAATTAGGCAATGGGTGCCAATGTTCTCTGTAAATGACTTCTGAGGGTTTGTAATTAGTCAATGAGTGCCAATGTTCTCTGTAAATGACTTCTGATGGTTTGTAATTAGGCAATGAGTGCCAATGTTCTCTGTAAATGACTTCTGATGGTTTGTAATTAGGCAATGAGTGCCAATGTTCTCTGCAAACGACTTCTGATGGTTTGTAATTAGGCAATGAGTGCCAATGTTCTCTGTAAATGACTTCTGATGGTTTGTAATTAGGCAATGAGTGCCAATGTTCTCTGTAAATGACTTTTGATGGTTTGTAATTAGGCAATGAGTGCCAATGTTCTCTGTAAAGTTACTCATGAACATTATTCTGTAATACTATGTACATGGTACAGAAATGTTCAATGACTGGGCAATGAGTGCCACCCATTACTAGTGTAATTCTCAATGAAGACTAGTATGTGACTTAATGTCCTTCACGTTCTGACCTAATTACCTGGAATTACTGCAATATCCGTTTGTCCTGTATATCCTCATGATCATGGAGCACTATATTTGGTTTTTGCACTAATTCTACGTTGCTGTAACAGACAAGAACGTGGTGTTGACACGACATGCTGTCCACCACAATGAGCGATGAGATGCTATTATGGTCCCACTGTTTGGTGTACCTAATGTACTACCAAAAGGATAACATGGAATATTACTACGGCATTTCAGTGTCTTGGCTACGCTGATTAATACTTCTGGGAAAAGAACTTTAGATTGCCGCACTTGGTGTTGTGCTTCTGTAGAAAGTTATGGACTTTCAGTGCAGCTGTGTGCAACCTAAAGTGCTACAACCATGACGCAATCCTTCCCTTTCCTATCCTAATTCTTGTAACATATTAAAAATCATTTTGTTATCATGATTTGTATTCATGGCCTATACATTTTGTGATTTGCTGATATGTTCTGAACTACAGCGCATGTGCACTTTTGTCATTTTGTTAACATGTTTTCTACTCATTGCATATACATTTTTTGTGATTTGCTGATATGTTCTGTACTACTGTGCGTGTGCACTTTTGCCATTTGTGAATATGTTTTGTACTCATTGTATATATTTTGTCTTTGCCTGATATGTTCTGTACTCAGTGCATGTGCACTATATTTACTTCATGTTCCACACCTATATATATCTGTATATATTCTGTAATTGTAAAGTTAATTAGTTAAGAAAAAGCTTGTTGCTCATGGCAAGTCCAAATGACTCGCCATCGCTGCCAAATTTTTGCCCCCTCCCCCCCCCCCCCCCCCCAGTGGAGGGTTATGAAACGCGTACGTTTCATATGTATTCATTACCAGCGATGGCGAGGCATGACAGAATCTCTGACCAGAGAGTTATTTATCATGGCTAGTCTGCGCTTGACCGCGCGAGACGACAGTGCTAGTGTGTGGCGAGTTGGATAGTTGTACTCAGTCAGTGCTAGTGTGTAGCGAGTCGGCAGAGGGAGTAGACAGTTGGATAGTTGTACTCAGTCAGTGCTAGTGTGTAGCGAGTCGGCAGAGGGAGTAGACAGTTGGATAGTTGTACTCAGTCAGTGCTAGTGTGTACCGAGTCGGCATGCGTCCGCGGTGTGCTCTGCCCACGAGTCTGGTCACGAATGTGGTGGACGATATGTATATTATTGTAGAAGGTTATGAAGCAGCATTGCGCTCAGCTAGTAACGTATGTTAATTGTAATTAATTTGTTCAAAATGATGCCCCAATAATAACTTTTTATAAAGTAACTCATTTAAAGAAAAAGATTCACTTCAAGCTAAATAATATTTCCTATGCATTCCCTCCAAGAATCAAAATTAAATATAAGCCAGCATTGCACGAAGCTATGCCGAAAAATAAGAGCAGATATAGATGCAGTTTTACTGAGGTAAGAATTTTGGTTTAATTATTTCACAGGGCCGTAGATCAGCGCTGCTGTCCTTATAAAATTTGTCAGGTTTAATTATTGCTGTTGAGTTGTTACATTCAGTTCATGGTTCATTATTTAATTAATGTTATTGTGGGTTTGTGATCAATCTTCATCCCTTAACCATATTTTGTGGGGAGTTTACATTTGCGCAATTTTTATTCTTTAATTTTGTAAGGAGGTTACGCTTGGCTCATTTTTATTATTCACTTTTGTGGGACATTCAAATATTTATGCGGGGAGGTTACAATATTATCAGAGATTTCTAGGTAGTACCGCGTCATTTTCCTTCTATCAGTCAACATCAAAGGACATCGTCGGCAACGATATGTCCTCGACATGTGAGTCGTAGAATTGTATTTTACAGAATACTTCGCTGTTGTGTGTCTTAAGTAATGCCCTTCATTTAATAGCATTGCAGGTTGCTTGGATCAAGTCGAATTCTAGAGTTATATTTTCTACAGAACAGTGTTGCAAATTAAATGGACTGATAAAGTAAGGAATGAGGAGGGTCTCCGCAAAACCAGCGAAGAAAGGAACGTATGGGAAACACTGACAAGAAGAAGGGACAAGATGATAGGATATGCGGCAAGACATCATAGAATAACTTCCATGGTACTAGAGGGAGCTGTAAGAGGGTAGAAACTGTAGAGGAAGACAGTGATTGGAATAAATTCAACAAATAATTAAGGATCTAGGGTGCACGTGCTACTCTGAGATGATGAGGATAACACAGGAGAGGAAACCGTGGCGGATTGCATCAAAACAATCAGAAGACCCATTACTCAAAAAAGGGCTTAATTATTCCACTATTTTTTGTTAGGAGTTCCACTCGTATTTCGTAGGGTAATGTCACGTGTGTACTGGTTGAAGTCTGACCATCAAACACTGAAAACCGCGGAAATGCTTATACAGAGGCTGCGAAAGCGTGAACCACATACTGTTCATCAGACTTAACACACCCTGATAGATTACAAGCAGTAAAATCACGATTCTCAATAATCAGTACAGGTATGATCGTCTGTAATAAACAAGCAACAGTTCGAATAGAATGTAAACCAAGTCCAGATCAAGTACACGGGCAGAAGTCGTCCAGTTGACGGCCTGAATGTTTCAAATGGCTCTGAGCACTATGGGACTTAACTTCTGAGGTCATCAGTCCCCTAGAACTTAGAACTACTTAAACCTAACTAACCTAAGGACATCACACACATCCATGTCCGAGGCAGGATTCGAACCTGCGACCGTAGCGGTAGCACCTAGAACCGCTCGACCACTCCGGCCGGCCTGAATGCAACAGCAAGCTTTCGGTAATAGTCAACAATGGAACAGTCGTCTGCTAGTCAGGTACACGTGCCTGGAGGTCCCTCTATCATCCCGCATTACACGACGTGTTACTGAAGGGTGTCTTGGATATCTGAGTCTGTTTGGATACAGCATCCCTTCTCCATTGACCAATCCCAGAAGTGTGCTTCCACTGTGGCTGGCCCCACAGCCAACTCTATGCTCTGTTACATCGACACGGGTGCTGAGATGCTTCTTGACAGGGGTCATTCCTCTTTACAGCCATGTGGGCGAGCACATCGGAATATTTTCACAGCAAGATGGTGACATTCTGTTGCAGAACCGAGAAAGTCCGGCTTAACAGCTTCAACGCTGGCAAAACTTAAGGATTTATTTTTTTATCGGTCGTAAACAAATTTTCTAGTTACTGGCTCTTTTCCGTGAACACTTGCACAAATATTGCATTCATCTCTGTCACCGTTTATCGGCTGGCCGCTGTGGCCGAGCGGTTCTAGGCGCTTCAGTCTGGAACCGCGCTGCTGCTGCGGTCGCAGGTTCGAATCCTGCCTCGGGCATGGATGTGTGTGACGTCCTTAGGTTAGTTAGGTTTAAGAAGTTCTAATTCTAGGGGAATGATGACCTCAGATGTTAAGTCCCATCGTGTTTAGAGCCATTTGAACCACTTTTGAACCCTTTATTGCGATTTATAATTTTATACATTATCCCATTGACTTGCGAGTTTTCACGCTCACTACTACAGCAGACTGCTTCAGCTTACTGTTTTGTAGCTTGGTGGTGCTTTTCGACTTCTCTACAAGCATATGCAAGCACTTTGTCAAAAAGACCGCACTTTTTTTTCACTTCAGAACACGGCTGCACATGCAATCCTGTTGTGCGATACTGAAGTAGACAGTATGACACAATGTGACAGGAAGAGGAAAGTGTTGTGGAATAGTCAGTAGGAGCAGGAACAGTCCAGTGAAGAGCTAGGGTATCCGCATAACGCGGACGGGTCTTAAAGGGATTCAGGATATGAAAACAAAGCTTTCGGGAAAATATAGTATATAACTGGCTACCGCTATGTGTTTTATTCTTTGCACGAAAATTTTTTATTCATGTATAAGGCGCAACGCTTTTTTACGAGATGGGAAAGTTTTTTTAACGACATTCAACATATCCATCTGTGAGCGCGACTGTTGATAAAAATAATGTAACAGGGGAAGGGAGACGATGAGGCTATGCTTAACCTGCAGTCTGAACTATCAAATTTAGCACATATTCGGCCTCTCTTTGCGGTAAAAAGTTGCAAGTATTAACCATACATATTAGAACAATTCTTGTGCCACAAACTATGACTTTCATGAGAGGGGAGAACGGAGGAAGAGAGAGAGAGAGAGAGAGAGAGAGAGAGAGAGACTATGACAAAAGATATCTGCTGTGGAAGTCGATATTCGAGTAATTTTGAAGTCCTTCAGTGGAGAAAAATTATTGTTATTTGCATAAGAGAGTCTCTCAGTGCTACCAGTATATCAATAACTGTGATATGACACACAGATTGTAAATAAACAAGATAATAAAGTCGATGAAATAGTAATACAATGATAAAATCTGTAAGGAAAGTTAACGAATGAGTAATGCGTGGGATATTGGAAGAAAATGAATACAGGAAAAGAGTTAAAAAATGGTTCAAATGGCTCTGAGCACTTTGGGACTGTACATCTGAGATTATCAGTCCCCTAGACTTAGAACTACTTAAACCTAAGTAACCTAAGGACATCACACACATTCGTGCCCGAGGCAGGATTCGAACCTGCGACCGTAGCAGCAGCGCGGCTCCGGACTGAAGCGCCTAGAACCGCTCGACAACAGCTACCGGCAAACAATAGAATTAATCTTGGATCGTTAGACCTGGAGCGCCCAAGAATTCGGCTCGCGAACCATGCACTGGTTCCCGTGCTATAGTACTCAGCCTGGCTGAATAGTTCCCCCAGCACCCCTCCCTCCCCCCCCAATCCATACTCTTTCTGAGTGTGAGGACGGGGAAGAGGGGATAACTGAAAAAGTTCAGTGAATGAAGTCAGAACGGTCGGTCGGGAACACTGGCGACTCACAACGCTGCACCTGTGTAGCGGCCGGTGTTGTCAACCTGCCCCCACCGTAATTCAGCTGAGCATCGTTTGTGTTCCATGTTAGACCTATTGGACTAAGTGCTTGTTTAATGCGTTGGTTCTTAACTGAGAACAGGACAACGAACGACCAAAGGATCAATTTTAAGTTTTGTTTTAAGCTCGGCAAGACACCGAAAGAAACGCATGCAATGCTGGTTGTTTATGGGGATCAAGCACTGTCCATCAGGTGTGTGTGCGAACGGTTCGCCCGTTTTCGAGGACGCCCCGTAGCAGACGACCGGCGACCGCCGTCAGTGAGGACATTAATCACGAACGACCGTAGATTAACTGTGCGCATGATAGCGGATGAACTGCAGATGAACCTTGAATCCGCGCGACGAATCCTTACCCAGGAGTTATGGAAGAGGAAGATGTGTTGTCGTCTTGTGCCACATCACTTGACTGACGATCAGAAGCAGGCACGTTTAGAGGCTTCACAGGATTTTGTCGAAACTGAGGATGAAACCTGGTGTTTCCGGTACGATCCTGAAACGAGACGGCAAAGTGTGGAATGGCGTTCTCCGACAACACCTCGCCAAAAATAGGTTAGAGCCGAAAAGCCACGCATTGAAATGATGCCCATCACCTTTTTCGATGTTGTTGTTATTGTGGTCTTCAGTCCTGAGACTGGTTTGATGCAGCTCTCCATGCTACTCTATCCTGTGCAAGCTTCTTCATCTCCCAGTACGTACTGCAACCTGCATCCTTCTGTATCTGTTTAGTGTATTCATCTCTTGGTCTCCCTCTACGATTTTTACCCTTCACGCTGCCCTCCAATACTAAACTGGTGATCCCTTGACGCCTCAGGAACATGTCCTACCAACCGATCCCTTCTTCTAGTCAAGTTGTGCCACAAACTCCTCTTCTCCCCCGTTCTATTCAATACCTGCTCATTAGTTATGTGATCTACCCATCTAATCTTCAGCATTCTTCTGTAGCACCACATTTCGAAAGCTTCTATTCTCTTATTGTCTAAAATATCTATCGTCCATGTTTCACTTCCATACATGGCAACACTCCATACAAATACTTTCAGAAACGACTTCCGAACACTTAAATCAATACTAGATGTTAACAAATCTCCCTTCTTCAGAAACGCTTTCCTTGCCATTGCCAGTCTACATTTTATATCCTCTCTATTTTGACCATCATCAGTTATTTTGCTCCCCAAATAGCAAAACTCCTTTACTACTTTAAGTGTCTCATTTCCTAATCTAATTCCCTCAGCATCGCCCGACTTAATTCGACTACATTCCATTATCCTCGTTTTGCTTTTTTTGATGTTCATCTTATATTCTCCTTTCAAGACATTATCCATTCCATTCAACTGCTCTTCTATGTTCTTTGCTGTCTCTGACAGAATTACAATGTCATCGGCGAACCTCAAAGTTTTTATTTCTTCTCCATGGATTTTAATACCTACTCCGAGTTTTTCTTTTGCTTCCTTCACTGCTTGCTCAATATACAGATTGAATAACATCGTGGATAGGCTACAACCCTGTCTCACTCCCTTCCCAACCACTGTTTCCGTTTCATGTCCATCGACTCTTATAACTGCCATCTGGTTTCTGTACAAATTGTAAATAACCTTTTGCTCCCTGTATTTTACCCCTACCACCTTCAGAATTTGAAAGAGAGTATTCCAGCCAACATTGTCAAAAGCTTTCTCTAAGTCTACAAATGCTAGATACGTAGGTATGCCTTTCCTTAATCTAGCTACTAAGATAAGTCATAGGGTCAGTATTGCCTCGCGTGTTCCAATATTTCTACGGAATCGAAACTGATCTTCCCCGAGGTCGGCTTCTACCAGTTTTTCCATTCGTCTGTAAAGAATTCGCGTTAGTATTTCGATAGTCAAGGCAATATCCACAAGGACAAGTTCAGTCACATTGCATATGACGTGGTTCCATATTTCTCAAGAACGTAGATCATAAACGAGACAACTTTTCAGTATTATTTATTTTTGGCGAACTGAAGACATAATACAATTCTTATTTGGTAAAAACTATCGTCATATGGACAGATGCAGACAATTTTAGATATTTTCGCACGCAGGTTGCTACGTAATCGTGATTTATTTAGTTTCATAATCGAAAAAAGGGCTTTCACACACATATTTTGGTCGAAATATTTTACCACCTTTATAAATTCATCGTGTAGATACTTAAGGAAAACAATGTAGGCGTCCTGGATAGTCTGAACGAGAAAGGATTCGTCTTGAAAACGGAAATTACATTACAGATCAATCTGTTCACTCTGCACATGCTCAGGGGCGCTTTCAACTAAGCCGGAAAACGATCTCGAAAACGGCTCGAAACAAATATAAGACCGGCAGTGTTCTCACAACTTTCAGAAAACAATCTTTGTAATTCTTTCATGGCCGCAATGAACTCGTCAAAACACATATTTTCTTGAACGCAAGTGAGCTTAATGACTGGATTGTGTTTTTGTCAGAAATTGCTCCTTCTAAAATCTGATTTTACTTTTAAATACATTCCCATTGAATCAGAAATAAGCTGTTCCTCACCTTGCAGTTTCTTACTGTGGACAGTGTGTAATCAAGCCCACTTAAAATGCAACATCCGCAATCCATTCTGGGTGTTGTGATTTTCGTTCTCGCAGTCCTTTGCCTTCATAAATTCAACAATAACGGATTTTAAGTCAGAAATCGTTCCAGCCATGTCCTTTGTCTTGACCAAGGTACTTTGCAGTAACATATAAAGTCTCCACACTCTTCGCTCAGTTCCATCGAAAACTGCAGTAACTGACAGTACAATAAGGCTTCAGAAATTTTACTATTTGTCTGACCATTTTCTTCACGTGCTCCATGCCTGCAGGTTTAGCACAAAGTGCTCCTTGATGTATAGAACATTGTACATGTCTGTTGATTGCTGTATTCTTTTGCTCTTTCATTGTCAACTAAATGTTTTAAATTCTTTCTGCGTGATGTTGTAATATCGTTTGACAGCAAATTTGTATTACCCGTCGATTATGCGACTGCATAATAGATACTGAGAATCCTAACCTCTCTCTTGTGTCGTTCCCACTCAGTTTCAAAGGCTTATGACAATAGATTGCTTGACTGTCTCTTTTCTCTGATATTCTTTTATAACACGAGCAAATAGCGAAGAATAAACAACGCTGACACCACGATTCTGCCGAACGGAAGAAGTTATGGCGACCGATAAACGTCACACCGACATACTAAATAAAATGTGCACTGCACCGGATACTTTCAAGAAGAACCGACCAAAGCCAAGACAGGCTGAACTGTGGTCCGCCTGCTAGCCGTTTGGCACGCCATGGCGGGCTCTGCATTTGATGGAAGTGAAGTATTAACTGAGAGCTGTTACAAAAATCAGAAAGATACTTACATTTTCCGAGTTGTCTATTACAATAACCGCTTTCCAAAAAATTACCTTCCCTGTAAGTATAAAGCACAACACATTCTGGCAAAATTTGAGGTACTGACATGCGTTGTATATGAAATGATCCTCTCATCTCAGAAGAGATGAGTGTTTAGAGCGGTGTGGCCAACAACATAGGCAGGTGAGGACTACTTCATTCCATCTATTAAGTTGGAAGGAGGTGCGACTCATCCACTGACCATACCTTTTTCTTACTCATTTGCTGCAATTTCCTCCTCAACTTACCCATTGCCTATATATTAACCACGATCCAATATCAAACAGCTGAATACTACCCTCTTCTGTATGAGAAGTATACTGCTGTATGTACTGTGGACTGTTTTATTCCCTTTGTGTATACTAAGATTTGGTTGTACAGCGTTAACAGATTGTAACCGAACAATGTGACGGGCTGTTTATTTTGTCAATTTCACATATGATTCGCAAGAATTCATTTTGAGTTGTGTGGAATGAGTGAGCTTATAGGCTATATATACATGATTTGTTTTTACATGTGTAGTTTCATGCCAGTCTTTTACAGATCACGAAATATCTCCACGGTTTACATTTAATAAAAAGTGATATAACAAGCGACAACAGTCATTTTTCTAGTGTAAGATAGCTAAATCAAACAACAAAGATAACATTTTCATGTTCTCTTCTACATTATCTATCAGTTTTTAATGAAAATTTCGTCTATGGATTAGAAGAAAGGTCAATGTTCAATGCGTACTCCGTATTGAACAGAATTCTTAGCCACTACTGCTTCAGTTATGAGCAGTGAAGGCTATTTTTACCTTCTGATTGTTTACCGTGGCCGTTGCCATTCTTTTTAAACTGAGCTAGATTTTTATGGAGTCTCCATCTCAAGTACTAAATACTCGGTGTCGTAAAATATTATTACAGTACAATAATTATATTTCCTGCTAAAATTCACTCGTGTACGTGTATATAGTGCACACTGGAAGTCTATATAGAGTATATTATTATTCAGATTATAGTTTTGTCGCAGTGTCTTTTTCAGCATCACATTTTTTACAAATTGTTCAATATTGACTGTCTCATTCGTTTCGCCACTGGTATGCGCAACTAAACAGCTGGTCCTACTTTTCGTGATATTATGCAGTATTGGTAGCGGGGATAGGAACTGCAATGTTGAATTCTTTGTCGAATTCGTCGTCGTTGTCTACGTCGATACGATCTTTTGCACATAGAACGATCTCAAAATGTCTTCCTGTTATAAGAGTACCCACATCATTTTCATCATCATCATCAACAGCAACATCAACAACAACAACAATTACATCACCATCATCATCACTACAGCAAGTTAATGCACTGGTGCTGTAGGGCAGTGTAATAATATGGAAACTTAGCCACACATTTCATTAATTATCAGCTTAATCTCAGTTTCCACCGATTCTTGCTTAAAGCACTTTTTACTTTGGAGAATTCTGCATAGCGAAAACAAGTTTCAGTCGTCTTTGGCGTCAACAAATTCCTTGTAGGAGGCAACATATTCAGTGTATCTAATAAATAGTTGAAGAAATCTTGTTTTACTTCGATTCTGAGTAAATATTTTCTGAGCTATTACTTTAGATAGTGAAATAGTTTTGAATAATGCCTTTATCACACTGTTGTAAAACACCGAACTATATCCTACTAATATCGTGACTCTTTCCTTCCAGAAATTTACCCCCGGAATGCGATTGCCCTGTAAACGATAAAGTGCTACTGAATACTCAGCGGTAAAATTAGCTACTTTCGTAGGCAGTGAAGACATGTTTCTCACCATACAGCCTCTAAAACTTAGGTTCACTGCAAATATTTCTTAATGCTGTGCGATTTCTTTTATTAAAGTTTGAACCAGCCTGATTTCGCAGAAAATGCAATACCATTTGTTTTGCAAGTTCATCAGCTCTTTCCAGCAATAATGGTTCTTATGTAGCAATATTCTGAGAGGTAGAATGCTCCTATTCTCCACAACTTCATGCTTAGCCATTCTCATGCGTTTGCTCTATGCCACGAACACAGTGAACTCAAGTAGTGCACTAATTTCAACTCTGTTTTTACTTATCGTCGACAGTGTAGTGTTAGCGAAGCCAAACTCCTTAGAGATTTCCGTTTTCGACTCTTCATTTTAAGCGAAATAGCCGTTTGGTTTCGCCCCATTAAATACAATTCCGTGTAAAAAAATAAATTGGAAGTAACTGTATTTATAAACAAAAAATGTGAAACGAGTTTTACATCATATTCATACTTCAGCGCACACTTCACCGACTACGACACACCTATCAACAAATTATAACACTGGCTCAAGTGTTTCCAGTACAGCAGTACCCAAAGAGGGATGGTACAAAGTAAAATTAGCAAACTTTGTTTACTTTATCGGTCTTACAACAAAAAATATGCCATTAAATCTTCATGAGGTTGCAACTGCAGAAAGTACGTAAATTTGTTCGTCCGAACAGCGAATTATTTTCTTGTTAAACATTTTTATTTTGTGTTAAAAGTAACAATTGTGTGAAGTTATACAGCATTTTTCGTGTTAAACGCTTTCATGTCAAACTTTTCTCACTATAACTGTGGATAAAACTTACACCATAACACATTAATTATTGAAACATGCGAAATAGAGAAGATATTGGACTGTTTGTTTCCAAAACAATAAAGCGAAGAAAGCAGTTGCCGTAGTTAGTGCTTCAGTGACTCGACTCACATCAGGAGCAACTTTCAAATCCTCGTTCGGTCAGTCAAGATTAAGTTTCTCGTGGTTTCTCTTAATCGATGTCTTCGGTAAAAGTATAGAATAGGGCCAGCAGGAATGTTGTCAACGCTTGCCGTGAGATATGATAGGAACAGAAGAAGATGTCAGCTGTTTGTGTTACGCAGCCAATGAGAGAGCAGCAGGTAGATGACGTGTTTCGAAGTAATATATTCGGAAGAAAGGGTGAAACATTTCTCTAAACGAGGATAAATTTAATTGCTCCTTGTCTGAGTCGCAGCTGTTTAAACTGTGCTAATATCCGCAAACCAAGGGCAGTGTCGCAACCCACGATATATTCAAAAAGCTGCGAAATATTTTTCTTCTCTGTGTTGCTACGCAATTGATCTGCACAATCAAATGTGGTGGTGAAATGACTCTTTAAGAGTCAGAAGTTTGTGCGGATGGAATCATCTGGAAGCGCAGCAAAGGCATACTGAGTACGTGGATCTATGTTTTTTTTTTAAATTAAATCACGAGAGAAGGTAGATCGATCAATGTTTATTGACTTATAGAACGTGCGACTATATTATTAACAAACATTGATCCACCTACCTCCTGCCGTTCTTGAATTTAAAAAAAATCATTGATCCACTTACTCAGTGTGTTAGTTAGTTACGTGTTCCATTGATCAAAAGCGCGGAAAAACAGTTATGATGTGGAACGTGTCAAATGCACAAGAAATGCGCACAGGAAACAAGGTTTTTTTTACATTATAGTGTTATATCCAAATATTTCTATTATCTATCCCATTCCCTTAAATGGCACAAAATGCATATATTGTATATCCAGATTTATTTACTCATATTCAAGAATTCATCTATGGTGTTGAAGGAGTTGTCAAGGAGGTATGATTGCAATTTGTTTTTGAAGCTATTACTGCTGTCTGTCAGACATTTTATTTCATCTGGTAATTTATCAAAATTTTTATAGCAGCATGTTTTACCCCTTTCTGTGCCAAAGATAGGTTAAGTAAAGGATAGTGTAGGTTTTTCTTTTTTCTGGAATTGTAATCATGAGTGTCGCTGTTGATTTTAAACTAGTCCATGTTGTTGAGAAAAAATTTCATTACTGAGTAAATGTACTGTGAAGCAGTTGTAAGAATTCCTAACCTTTTAAACAGATGCCTACAAGATGTCCGACTATGAACCCCACACATTATTCTAACTATTTTCTTTTGAGCAGTGAATACTTTTTGCCTAAGTGTTGAGTTGCCCAGAATATTGTTCCATATGACATCAGAGAGTGGAAGTATGCAAAGTATGTTAGCTTACTAATTTCTACATCTTCAAAATTGGCAGTTGTTCTGATTGCAAAAGTTGCTGAACCTAGGCGCTTTAGGAGATCCAAAATATGACTTTTCCAATTAAGATTCTCATCTATATGTACACCCAAAAACTTAGTATTCTCTATCCTGGCTACTGACTTCTTTTGATGTGTTATGTGTGCTTTTGCTCCACTTCCAGATGATTCCATCCACACAAACCTTTGACTCTTAGTCGTTTCACCACCACAATTGAAACATTTTCGTATCTGTGCAATTAATCCACGAGGCATGCGCCGTGCAGAACTGAATCACTTAAATCAGTCTACTTTATAGCACTCACTGCCATAATCACAAAATATTTCTCTCGAAAGACCTAATACAACGAAAAACAGAAAAAAGAGCAATGGTTTGAATTTCTGTGCTAGAAATACGTTGGCTCTGTCCACGTCTCTGTCTGCGTCAGAGAATCATTCCATTGGCCTCGCGAAGCTGACGCGTTGCCAACCTATGAGCGGTACATAAGCGCCGCTGTAACTGCTGCCGGCCCTAATCTAACTTACGTAGATGTTTTCATAGATAAGAATACTGCCATTTTCTGCGATATCCTTGTCCGATCCGAAGTTGTTCTCTATCTCTAATGACCTCGTCGTCGACGAGTAGCTAAAACTTAATCTTTATTCCTTACTTCTCTAGAAGAATCAGTGCAAAACGAAGAAAAAGGTTACTTTTTGTTGACGTGATGTCTCGCCTGTTCTAGTCCTTTCTTTATCGTCCACAACACGCCGTAACGCACTTAAAAGTATCACGGTAGACGACTCCAAGATCACGATGGGAAACACGTCTCAGCATTCAAGGGTGTTCCCCAGCTTGCAGTCATTAGTAAATGCCACAACGTGACTGTGAGCTGCAGTCGAATAGAATGTGACTAAACGGAATCATTACGGCAGTCCTCTCTAATCTGGTGTTTTCTCTATGAAATTAATAAGTCATCAAATGCCTCTACCCTGTCTGCTGTGAAACGCATTTTCGTATCGAGAAGCGGTTATCTGTTTGTTTCGGTGGAACTGTTGGCGCTCGTTAAGGCGGGGACGTCTACAAAAGACCGCGCCCTTGCCCGGGCATTGCTACTCGGCGTCCATTCCCACATCCAGCATGAGGGGCTGCACTGTGGTTTTGGTGCTAGCTATGGCTCCCGCTGTTCTGGCTGGCTACTTCCAGTACTTCGACAACTTCAAGAACATCAACGACGACGATGTAATCGACTGTATGGTGAAAGAAAACATAGACAGTTGCAGCGACATACTGCGCGAAATCAAGGGTGAGTCCCACCGCTCTTTCGTCCACCGCCCTCTACTTGAACGTTAGTCTAGACTGTGAATGGGATCAGATAGGAGTTGACGTTGTTCTCCGTGAAGCGTAGCACTAAATTTATATACTAAAGAGTTTTCTGTTTCTTACTGCCGTTCCAATAACATTGAGTCTCAGGAGGGGAACACAGCAAGTACCATAACCTCGTTTTCCAGAAACTTCGCTCAATGGAAGAGGGGTCAAATTAAGGGAAAACGTGTCTCGGCTTATCCGTAGATACTCGAGCGTTTCTAAATGACGATCAAAGTTTTCGATGATTTACTTACGTGCCTTTTACCGCGCGATATCCGGAGTAGGTATTAAAATCCATGGAGAAGAAATAAAAATTTGAGGTTCGCCGATGACATTGTAATTCTGTCAGAGACAGTAAAGGACTTGGAAGAGCAGTTGAACAGAATGGACAGTGTCTTGAAAGGAGGATATAAGATGAACGTCAACAAAAGCAAAACGAGGATAATGGAATGTAGTCGAATTAGGGAATTAGATTAGGAAATGAGACGCTTAAAGTAGTAAAGGAGTTTTGCTATTTGGGGAGCAAAATAACTGATGATGGTCAAAATAGAGAGGATATAAAATGTAGACTGGCAATGGCAAGGAAAGCGTTTCTGAAGAAGGGAGATTTGTTAACATCTAGTATTGATTTAAGTGTTCGGAAGTCGTTTCTGAAAGTATTTGTATGGAGTGTTGCCATGTATGGAAGTGAAACATGGACGATAAATATTTTAGACAATAAGAGAATAGAAGCTTTCGAAATGTGGTGCTACAGAAGAATGCTGAAGATTAGATGGGTAGATCACATAACTAATGAGCAGGTATTGAATAGAACGGGGGAGAAGAGGAGTTTGTGGCACAACTTGACTAGAAGAACGGATCGGTTGGTAGGACATGTTCCTGAGGCGTCAAGGGATCACCAGTTTAGTATTGGAGGGCAGCGTGAAGGGTAAAAATCGTAGAGGGAGACCAAGAGATGAATACACTAAACAGATACAGAAGGATGCAGGTTGCAGTACGTACTGGGAGATGAAGAAGCTTGCACAGGATAGAGTAGCATGGAGAGCTGCATCAAACCAGTCTCAAGACTGAAGACCACAACAACATCCGCAGAGAAAATGGTGGCACAGTATTTACTGTCGCGGCTTCTTAAAATTGCACCCTGTATTCGAAACCCGATTATTACGTTTACTTTATTTTTCATTTATATACCTATGTCTGTAGAAGATTACTGCACGAATGTTTTCCAATGTGTATTGATACGAAATCGTCCTTATTAGTCTGCTAATTGTATGTCAGATGAATGAATTGAAAAAAATTAGACAATCATTTGAAATTGTTTACGGTGAAACCCCTGTAATTTGTCTTGAGTCATAATCAATTGCAAGCGCCAGTTTTCGGAAAAGTGAATCGTTATGTATGGTTTTCCACGAAATTATGGGCAGCGCGGGAAATCTTCACCACTGTTACGGACGTTGTGTTCCATGGGAGACTCTTGCGAAGAAAAGTAACTGTGACAAAACTGGCTTTGCACGATGCTTGTGGTTTTCAAAATATCTGTGTTTCGAATCTTTCTACGATCGGTATCATCCAAAGGAATGCAGCAAATCTTCGTGGAGAATAAACCTATGAGCAAAATATAAGAATTAATGTAAGAATTTTTATGAGAATGAAATATCAGTATGTAGGAATTTAAAAAGATTGTAAGCCCTCAACATTACATACACACACATATATTACATAATAAATGTGTGACACTTATTGTGAAATCAGGTTGAATTTTAACATATCGCCCTTGTATCTCCTAATCTGATAAGACTCATTCGTGTAATAACCTTCTACGGACATGAAAACAATTAAAAGAAAATAAATATAGACAATAATCTGGTTTCGAACAAAGGGTGCAAAATTAATAACCAGTGAGCAACCATCTCGTCTGAAAACATCGCACTGTAAAAGAGTAAAGTAGCTGGGAAATACCCCGGAAACTATGACCGTCGTTCTTTCAGAAATGGTCTAGTGTCCACGGACACGCGTGTTCGGTTATTTTGGCTCCTCTTCCAGTGAGCGAAGTCCCTCGGAAATCGGGTGATGCCACTTGCCATGTGCTCCCCGTCAGCGAGTACAGGAGTACACTGAAAATGGCAAAGTTGTTATTTAAATTGATACTCAATTTCTCTGGCATTACGTAAGTGTTGTCAACATTAGCCGCATAGAGAAAGAGAGAGAGAGAGCGAAAGGAGATTAGCGTTTAGCACCATGTTGACAACAAAGTCATTAGAGAAGGAGAATAAACTCGGATTGGAAAAAGATAAGAAACAAAATCCGCCGTGGCTTTAAAAAGGAAATATTCCAGCATTCGCCTTAAGCTATTTAAGGAAACCAGTGTAGCAGGAATGGTACGAGACTTACGGGGCACCCCTCAGTCCTGGCTTTAGTTCTAGACCAGTGAGGAACTTTCTGCTATGACTTCATTAATGATCTTAAACTTGTCTTGAACCTTGGTGACGTCGGGTGATGTCAGTGACATTGAAGAAGTGAAATCATGAAGATGGTGAATAGCGCGAAATTTAAAAAATCAAAATGGAGGATGGTAGGAAATTTAAAAATTTAAGATCGTGGATACCAATAAATTTAAAAATTAACTATGGTAATTGCCTGGAAATTTAAAGTGTTAAATAAGTTTAAAGTTTAAAAAAATTCCAAGATGATGGAACTAGTCCAGTTGTGCTTTGTAAGACTTCCCACTACTCTACCAACCCCCGCACCCCCTTCCCAGCCTTCTTTTAGAATCGAAATCAAAGCCTAATACATCACAGAGCATTAAAACGAAACAGCCAATCAGAAGCGGTAATAATCAAAAGTTTCTGAATGCACTGAATTATTTGTGCCTTAATAAAAACGTTTATCCAAAACGTATAAGGCTCTAACTTGCAGATTTTCACTGTACTTTACAGGGTGCTGAAAAGTATTTACACGAAGTGTTTTGCAAGGTACTCAAAAGTGTCCGAACACAAAGAACTTTCTTTTTTGCGCCATATTCAAAAGTTTTTATTGGAAAAATTACGTTAAGTTTTTAAATTACAAAATTTAAAGTGCTTCACAGAGTGCTCAAAAGTATTGGAACTATCTAAATATTTTTCCACCGTCAAAAGTATTTATCTAAGACATTATGTGAAGGGTGTAACTTCCAGTATTTCAAAAGTACTTTTCAGGGTGATGTATTTTTTTGTCCCATCTTCAAAGGTATTTATCCAAAACTTAAGTAAAACATTTGCGTAACTGCCAAGTTCGATTTCTGTACCATAGATAGTTTAAGGCATCACAGAACCTCAGATTAATTCTTTTTCACATTTAAATTGTTGTATGATACTTGTCAAGTCTCACGAGGCACGAAGACGCCCCTCAGCAAGACCAAACTCACTGACTTAGCATTTTGCTTGCTCTGACAAGTCTTGTCTTGCTAAGACTCAGTGCATTACACATTCCGCTGAACGCAATTCGATATGAATAGAACGAACAACCATTACAAGTTGCAAATATTTTATTTTTCATTCGATGACCAGTTTCAGGCAGAGACCCACTTTCAAATCAACATAACAAAGGCGAAAATGGTATTTCCGAAGGTGTCAGAAAATGTGTAATGTACATTTACAGCGAATACAGATAACTGTTAGCTGTATGCACTGTAAATGTGTGCATTTTTAGACTAAATGTGTTTTGGAAAATGATCTCTTGTACTTACCTAGCAGATGTCTGATGTATGAAATCAAACTCAGAAGCGTTTTTGCAGAAAAGGTGACCTGTAGAAAACAAAGGTCTGGCTACATGAAACATACAAAAATTTCAAAACCCTTGTCTGGGATAGATATTAATAAATTGTCAACTGGAACACAGCATGGAAAGGTCAAGTCAGTCAGTTCTGATGCCTCGATTTTCTTCGAAATACTTTGAGAGAGCGTTATATTGAATTTCCAGAAATAACTGAGATCTCTCTTGTTGGAGCACTATAACATGCTCCAAGGGCTATCTGTCAGAGAAGGTATACAGCAAAAGCTATTTATTACTTGAAATGCATATCTTCTGTGATTAATTTCAACTGTCACCACAAGCATATAATGCAACTACTGATATTTGTATTTCTGTTATAGGTCAACAAGTATAATACACACTCACCATAAACAGTGAAAAACCAACATTAGCTTATGCACTGTAATTAATGAATCAGAAATACGTTGTTGTTGTAGATGTGTTTTACTCCAACTACTATTCTACAAACTTCCAAATCGGAAATAAAATCAACTATTGTTTTATGCTCCTGTGGTTTGTTGTCACCAACAGATGACAGCAATTCTAAACATTCATCCTTCAATCTATGAAGCATGCTCGATGTAAAGTACAACTGACACAGAAATTACTCATTTTCCACATTAAAAATTTTGTATGGTGGTTGTAAAGTGTCAGAATGTTCTTCCCATATCCAAAATGTTTAGAAAAACACGCCAGCATCACAATGAAGCAATGTTTATATCAAGTGTCGCAAAGTTATTTTCCATATTTTTGTACCACATTTTAGTACAGCTAAATGGGTAAATGGTTTAGTGACTGAAACGTGAATGAGTGACAGTAAATGGGTGGATATGTATTGGTTAAATGGGTGAACAGGTAAATAGGTGAATGGGTAAAAAGATAAACAGATAAATAAGGTAATGGATAAATGTGTAAATTGGTAATCAGGTGACAGGTTAATAAATAATGAGTGAACAGGTACAAAGATGAATGGGTGATAGGTAAATGGGTGACAGGTAATGGTTATGTGGTATACAGGTAAACAGCTAATGTAAATAAGAAAAGAGGTAAATAGGGTAATGGGTAAATCTGTAAATAGGTAAATAGATAAACAAGTAAATTGGGAAATTTGTATGGGTTAGTCAGTGAACTGGTAATTCTCTAAATCATAGCAAATAAATATGTATACAAGTATTCGCTAATGGGTAAATAGGTATTGGGTAAATGTGTAATGTATAAATGGATAACACAGAAATATGCAATGGGCAAATGGGTAATGGATAAATGGGTAAATGGGTAATAAATGGAAAAAGGGTAAACAAGTAAACAGATAAGTGGTAACAGTAAAAAGGTAAATACGTAATGGGCAAATGGGTTATGGGTAAAGGATAGAAAGGTAATTGTTGAATGATAAACAGGTTTAATGGTAATAGACAAATGGTAAACAGATTATGGTTAATAGGTAAATGATTATGGATAACAGGTAATGTGAAATGGTTAAATGGGTAAATGGCAGTGGGTAAACTGGTAAATTGGTAATTGGTGATGGGTGGGGGACAAATGGTAATGGAAAATTTATAATGGATAATTGGTAAAGGGTAAAAAGTAATGGGTAAATGGGTACTAGATAAATGCATAATAAATAAATAGGTAATAGGTAATGAGTAACAGATACTGGGTAATGGTAACAGATAATGGGTAACAAGAAATGAGTAATGGGTTATGGGCAAGAGTAATGGGTAGTAGGTAATGTGTAATGGGCCATAGGTATACCACATCATTTACTGTTTACCAGTTACCTTTTACCTATTTACAGTTTACCCATTTACTGTTTACCATTTATACATTTACCTACTACTCATCACCTGTTATTCTTTACCCATTCACACAATTTTTCATCCACTCTTTACACATTTCCTTGTTACCCATTAGCCTATTACTGAGTTACCTGTCACCCAGTTACCCATTTATCCTTTTCCCCTTTACTTGTTACTCAAAACCTGATACCTATTATTTGTTTGCACATATCACTTTACTTGTTATCTGTTTAACCATGAACTATTTCCTGTCACTCATTTATGTATTAATTATTAGTTTTTTACCTGTTACCCAGTAATTCATTTAACCATTATCCATTTACTTGTTACCTGTTAACCTATTTATCGAATGTGCATTACTTGTTACTCACTACCCATTACCCATTACTTGTTACCACTTATCCATTCTCCTTTACCTATTACCCATTTATATGTTACTATTACCTATTACCTGTTGACCCATTGGCCTGTTAACTGTTTTCCCATTTAAACTTTCTCAAATTACCCAATATTTATTTCCATGTTTAACCATTACCTGTTACCCATTTATTGATTTACTCATTATCCGTTTACCTATCTACCAAACTAACTGTTAACCTATTTACTCATTTACATTTACCCACTAACCTGTTGACTTCTTTCCCATTAACCTATTAATGATTTACCATTTACCAATTATCTGTTTACCCATTTACTGTTTACTTGTATGCTTGTTTAGCCATAACTCATTTACCCCTAACTCATTTGCCCATTTACCTGCTACATATTCACCCATTTAGTAGTTACATATTTACCTGTTAACTAGATAAACATTCGCCTATTTATCTATTACCAATTCAGCTATTTAGCCATTATCTTATTTCCATAGTCCACTTTTACCTGATTACCCATTTAGTTGTTTATTCATTACTCATTATCTATTTACCTGCTCACTTGTTGACCTGTTTACCCATTAGCAGTTTACCTGTTTAGCCATTTAGCCATTACCCATTTAGTTGCTTACCCATTTATCCATTACCTGTTACTCAGTTACCTGTGTACCAGTTGGAAAATAACATTGAGACAGTTCACATAAAAACTTAACTTTTTGCATTGCTGACGTCCTTTTCCAGATCTTTTAGATGTGGAAAGATTTTACAAGCAGCGTAGAAGAATTTAGATGTGAAAAGAGATTAATTTGAGAGTCTCTTGTCCTTTACACTGAGCATAGTTCATAGATATAATTATGAATGTTTAGAAGTGCTGTCATCTGTTGGTGACAAAAAGCAGCAGAAGCATAAAGCAGCAGTTGATTTTATTTCGCATTTCAAAGGTTTCGAGAGCAGTAGTTGAATTACGTATTTCTGATTCGTTAATTACACTGCATGAGCAAATGTTGGTTTTTTAACTAGTTATGGAGAGAATCTTTATATTCGTTCTCAAGCAAGAAAAATTTTAATATGACAAATTGAGTTATTTGCTTGCAGTGACAATTGAAATTCGTCACAAAACTCATGTATTGTCAATCAATAAACAGCTCTTGCGATACACTTTGCACGATGGAAAACTGCAGGAGCACATAACTGTGCTTCAATAAGAGTGTTCTCAGTTAATTCAAAAAATTCAATAGAACTATCTCTGGGCTGCTGCTCTCTCGAAGTGTCTGAAACACCACCATGCAGCCGCATGGTCTCAGGCCCCTTGCACGGTTCGCGCAGCTTCCTCCTTCGGAGGTTCGAGTCCTCCCTCATACAAGGGTGTGTGATTTGTCCTTACTGTAAGTTCGTTTAAGTTAGATTAAGTAGTGTGTAGGCTTAGGAACCGATGACCTCAGCAGTTTGCTCCCATAGGATCTTACTACAAATTATCAAATTTCCAAAAAAACCTAGCATCAGAAGTCAGTGACTTGATGCAAGTGTTGCTTGATCTTTCTCTGTTGAATTCTAGTTTAGTATTTATTAAAATCTATTCCAAACTATGCGTTTTGAAATTGTTTTAAGTTCTGTATAATCGTACCTCTGTTTCTACTGCCCGTTTTACTCTCGAAAACCCTTGTGAGCTTTTCATATATCTCATGTCTACAAGGTAAGCGCAATAAATCTTTTTCCAAAACTTTTTCAGCTGAACACACACACACCTATAAGAGTGACTATATTGGATGCTGTTCCATCAAAAACTAATGCGTTAACAGAGATCTCAAAACTCCACGCAGCGAGAATTTTGTAGTCGACTTTTGCCCGTATTTTTGAACAATAAGTTAACGTTTGAAATATGTGTAAAATGAGTATTGAACGAATAGTGAGAGACGAGTTTCTGACGAATTTAGATGTGGAATAACATTGTTTACTTTGGTAACTATAGACAAGTGCCCTTTAAGCTGCAAGTCAGATCAGCAGCAGTACTCGTGCGTATTGCAGTGTGGCATACATATCGTACAGCACTGAGTAGAAAGTTAAATGCATTGATATTCAGCAAGAGAAGACTTTTCGGAACAAATTAAACAGTCAGTCGGTAACGTTGGGGTTACCAGAATGTGCCAGGCAGCTTTGTGACACTTGGCAAGCATCATACAATTTAGATGCGAAAAATAAATTGTTTGAACCTCTGTTGTGCTTAACGCTATCTATGGGACAGAAACTGAACTTCGCACTTATGTAAATGCTGCTTTACTTAATTTTTTGGTACATACTTCTGAAGATGGACAATAAATTCTGTCACGTAAACTATAGTAACGGACACAACATGGCTTACTTTCTTCAACAGTTAATGACATTAAATTGATTAGGAACAACTTCTGAATTGCATTTCCATTCAGGAACCACATCATCCTCGGGTATGTACGAGTCGTTCTTTGAAAAGCTCTTCCTGGCTCAAACATTGCATACGTTATTACTAGTGGCAGCCGTGGTTTCGCACTTACCGCTGCTTGAAAGCACAGATGCTTGCAAAATTGCCGTTAGTGAGACTCTGAAATTATATATAAAGCTGAAATTTCTTGGTTTATTGTAGAACTATCAACTAATATGAATAATACACGTCTTGTACTATGTTTTACACGAGATAACTTTGTTTCTGATCGACTATCCCTCACCATTGTTTACACCTGAGCCCTTCATATGATTTGTGTAAGAGGATAAGGGCTACAGCCTTTCCTCGTAAAATGTCAGAGAGTGTTGCATTTCTGATGACTGAAACTTTTCACTTCGTAACTAGTACCAAAGTGTTCATCAGATTGCTTCGGTCATGAATGAACGAACAGAAAAATATAACAAATGGTGGTAACAATACAAGCACTTAATTTATCAGATTTATCAGTAACCATGTCACATAAAAATAGCATTTTTACAAAACTTATATCCTTGCACTGTGGAAATTTCTTATTACTTTAACATTTAACACGAATCTTCTAGATATACTTTTTGACTCCAGCAATCTGATGATATGGAAACACTGTACGAGAGAAAAATCCTTCAGTGAGCTTAATAATTGTGACTGTGATATAATTTTAAGGTATGACAATGAAACTAGAATTTAAGAAAAATAGAATGGCACTCAACTTCATTAATTTTTTCACACAAACAAAACACAAAAAAAGATCAGCTATAGGTAACTTGACTTCAGGTTCCTCATTTTCTTGATTACTTGATGTTACATTGTGGTAGCATCAATGGCAGAGCAATTAAGTGTACGACTCTGAATGTGCACCGTTAGTAACCTGAAGGAGCTTCAAACTGCTGGGCTGTGGGATTATTATCATGTCTTCCACGATTCAGCACAGCACTGAAAAACATATCCAGGTGATCTTGGTTGGGTTTACATGTCGATAAAAATAGTCGTTTCTTGTGAAAATCTGCTTGTAATAACCTCGTACCGTCGTAAGCATGAATGATGACTACTAATTATAATTATTAAAGAAGTTCTTCTTGTGTAGTTCACCAGTAACATTCCCCCAGCAGATTGTTTTGATGTAAGTAGGCAGTCTTTTGCTTACTTATATACTGTATATAGCCAAAGTAATAATAGATAAACGCTTATTTTTGTGTAGAAACTGAATATTATTAATAGAAACAGATTTTATTTCTTGCAAATTGGTAATAACATATTTCGCATGTATTATTAAGGAATCGTCAGGTAGCTAATGCTGGCTGACAAACTGGTATTTTGTTTTCAACTTTTGTGAAAGCGGTGAACTAAAGGACGCATGTTACGACAAAAGAAAGTATTTGAATGACAGTAAGTCTGTCGCTTATAAAAGGAACTATCAGTACGTTTCACTCGACCACGTGCAAAAACGATAACGATAGCATTAATGGTGTGGAAATTAGGTTAACTGTACCACTAAATGTGGAAAAGTAATACAAAAAATCGTTAAATTGTTAACATAAGTGTTTCATTTCAGCTATAAATACGAAAAACTTTGACTGTCAGCTTCACTTTACATAGCGTGTAATGACAGAAACTTCGTGCCTTACGTCACCTGACTTAGATGTTGGTTTCAGTGAAATGTCATGTTATATATGATGTACAGTCAACGTCAAGTTGAAGGTCATTGTCAAATGTCACAGCAGTTTATGGAGCCAGCGGCTCTAGATCCGAATCGGGGCTGAGGGGTGCGCCAGAAGCCCCGTAGCATTCCCATTCAATGTAAATCAAAACCAGATGGTCAGTCAGGATTTTGAACCGCCATCCTCCCGTATACGAGTCCAGTGTCTGTCTTATGACAGCGCCACTTCGCTCGATGACAAGATTCGGAAGAGATTCTGTTTCAGAAGCATATAATAACGTTATATACTCATTGGCAGTAACGCCTTCTTTTTAAGAATTTTTAACACTTTCATTTTACGACTCATTTCGTGGCATCCTACATATCTTAATGTCTTTTGGCAATCTATTCTTCTCTCTTCAACTACAGCATAGAGCACGCCCTCTAATGTATTGTGCATTTTCTGCTCCCAGTCTAACCCAAGAATTATTCCTCTCCCACCTCCCCCTTACCTCCCCTTCCAGAACCAAGTTCTGAATACACTAACAGACGTCCCACTAACCTGTCCCTCTCCTTACATTCACATCTTTCCTGTCTTTCTCACCGCCTACATTTAATGCACCTTTACTTGTTACATTATCTATCCTCTTAATTCCACTATTCTTCTTCTTAATTTTTGGATATACCATGGTCTACGTCTCACTTACAAACAATCCTGGGATCGAGACGTGTACTTCCTCAGCATAACGTACATCTTTGCATAAGCCTATATTCCATGTTAATTATGTTGGCTACTTAGCTCAACAGCTCTTTTAAGTCTTACTTTCGTCCAGGACAGCTCACTTGAGAAACTGAGTCGCATTTTCGTCATTGCTTTTTCATCAACTATTTAAAAAACACTGTTGATAGCTGCTTTCGCTGCTGGCCGAAAGGTCGACTTCGGGAAATTAAACCTTAACTACACTTCAGGAGAAAATGAGAAGACAGCGAGGAACAATGTAACTGCAAAGAAGAAAATGAATTCAGAGTTCAGGTAAATTATTCATAACGCCGTGTGGTTGCTCGAGTAGGATATTACGTAAATAAAGTATTCATGAATGAGCTATAATTTCGAAACCTCTCTTGAGCCATTTGAACGTTCAGAGGAGGAGGAATGACGTAATATATTCGACCGGAAACCGTTAACCATTAGTGCGAACCGTTACTAATAATGACAGGTCTAGTTCACATACATTAAGCTCAGACCCTATCTCATGCCGGCCGCGGTGGTCTAGCGGTTCTAGCCGCTCAGTCCGGAACCGAGGGGCTGCTACGGTCGCAGGTTCGAATCCTGCCTCGGGCATAGATGTGTGTGATGTCCTTAGGTTAGTTAGGATTAAGTAGTACTAAGTTCTAGGGGACTGATGACCACAGATGTTAAGTCCCATAGTGCTCAGAGAGCCCTATCTCAAGATACGGCTGTCTTGGACGATGAGGAAGTGGTGTAATACACAAGAGTGGAAACCTGTTATGCATTCACACGAACTGAACTTGCAATTGCTGGTATTGTTCACATGGGGAAATTATAAATTAATGTATCCTTTTTTACACTGCCTTCTATAACACTCGACATAACTTTCTTAAGTGTACGGTAACTTTTCCGACAACTTTCGATATAGAGTACGACATGTCCGTCCGAAACAGAGATACAAGTCCGGCCCTGAAGAACACCCGAAACAGAGTTGCGTGACCGGACCTTCAGAACGCCCCAAACAGTCTGACTAGCGCAGCCTAAGTACTTCATCTTCCAGGCGCGCCAGTGCGACCCGAAGGTGTCCGAAGAACTTCGGTTGCAATATCGTTACTCTAATGTTTCTCAAAACTAGTGAAATTTAATAAACAAGAACCGTAGACTCGTAGGGTAACCATGAGAAATTGTCATACTGAAAACTGGGTTAAATACAATGAAAAGTATATAAATAACTAATAAGAGAAGTTAAGCGTTTTGGCACTTAATACCCGAATGTGCCGACCAATCAGAACCAAGTTCAGTACAATTGGCGAACTTCCACACCGGAATAGTACATACTGTACCATCTGCTGCTTGTACGTCACTCCACTTTTGTATCTGATGCTACTTCATTGGTATTAAGCTGCATCAAGGCGAGCTTCTAGCAAGATAAAATAATGGCGGCCACAGCCAGGAATATCACAAAATCAGCGAGTACATTTCATGATATCGGCTGCCTTGTGTAAAAGTTGTAGCAAGACGGACGATCGTTATAATTTGGAAAGCCAAATTCTATTATTTCACATGTTCTTTTCTGTTTACTTCCGTCCATAGTCCTACAGTATTTCAGAAATAACAACGTATTTCGCCTGGATTGTTACGGGATTCGTTTATCTCACTGTCGCGATTTCGGCTTATATGTCATTTTCAGGTGATGACGGAACATGATGTGCGTCAGTGCATATGCTTTAGTGTTAAGAACACATCGCACAGGTGAAGTGAAATATGTGTGTAATGCAGGACTCGAGAATGATGTCTTCTTAAGAGTCAAGAATATGTATCGACGCATTTCATGTTGAGTTATCACTTGAAAATATCGCTATCGGTAAAGTAGCGACTGTGAGTTAAATTAATCCAATAATTATCCAGCATGAGGATATTGTTGTTTTTAAATTAATTCACGTACTTCAACTTTAGTTTGCTGTGTATCTTCACTGTCTACTGTTACAGCATATGTTTGAAGAATAAGTCCATCCCACGTTACAGATTGTATATCTTTCAGAAGATGATGTTTTCATTGTGTAGATTTATTTACGTTGTGCTATGACTACCAACCGCTAAATTTGTGACACTTAAATCGTTTACTGGTACTGGTTCTTGCGATTATTGGTTTCGAACAATCTTGTATCTTCTGATAGCCTCGAGGTCTTAGCAAGACGAATTGCTATTCGCAGTCGCAGGTTTGTAGCACGTTTACTACTGGACATGAAACTCACGTAGCCATATATTTCCTGGATATTATAATCTTGAAAAAAATCGGAAATATGTAGGAATTCATATTCCGTCTATTGGAATATACAGAAAGACAAGACCCACTGATCAGAGCATGAACATTTCCTGTCATACAGAATAATATAAACAACATATTTCAGATCAATGTTAAGTCGGATGAATAAAATACCATTTGATAAAACACAGATTCTATCAGAAATCAGTGTTACTAAAACATTAGCCAGGAACTATTGTTAAAATCCTTTGCTCACAGCTGACAACAAGAGAATGTAAAAATAGAAGACAGCTGTTTCACTGCCTCCTCGTTACTAACACGACCTGCTGAAACCACCCTAAAATTCTTTGCCATTTCCTATGTACCAAGTCTTTCTTGTAAAACTGTCAATTTCTGTAAAAGCTCAAACATCGGAATTTGCTTATACACAAACAATACAGTTCAATAACAATCCATTCATTACATAGGAAGAACGCCATTACAAGATGTGTGGAAGAAGCAGGTGAAATATTATACCAGTACAAAATTTTATATAAGCAAAACAGGCAGAAACTCTGAGACGAGATTTAGAGAGCATTTTAACACTTCACCAAACAAATACGTCCACCTTTGCTGTTTAAAATTGGTGAGAAGAACATTATGTGAAGAACAGGGAAAACAACCTGCAAATCTTTCCCTAAGCAGAAAATAGCAGTATTAAGTATATGCTGGAACAAATAAAAATCTTCCCAAATAAAAACGTACTGCCATAAAATATTCCTTAGGAGCAAACAGAGCTGAACAATAATGACCTTGAAACTTCCTCGCAGATTAAAACTGTGTGCCCGGCCGAGACTCGAACTCGGGACCTTTGCCTTTCGCGTGCAAGTGCTCTACCACAGTTTTAATCTGGCAGGAAGTTTCAGATCAGCGCACACTCCGCTGCAGAGTGAAAATCTCATTCTGAATAATGACCTTATAAAAATCTTCCACGGTGTTCTTATTATGTTATGCAAAAATAAACATTATTATGAACTACCAAAAATATGCCTGTCGTATGTCCTATGTAAAAATATTTTAAGTCACAGGTGTTATTTAAAACATCTTTTTTTTTAAATTAACTTGATACTTACACATTTTAAGAGAATACACTTAATTAAGCAATATATTTCTCATAATAACTAAGGAAAATCAACTACAAATAAGTGAATCTGCACATTTTTCGTAATTTCACTTATTAAGTGTAAATTTTAATGTCATTCTGTTATGAAGAACGTCTTCGTTGATTTATTATGATTTATGTCCTTAAGAATACACTGGTAAGGTTAAATTAATATAGCTCAAGACGTTGATATTAGTTTATGCTGCTTAGTTGTGTTGTTAGTACCTATGACACTATCATATCATTTCATTTCTTAATGTCTGTATTTAACGCCTCACGTAAACTTTGTAAGTCTTCGCTTAGCAGCATCTGTTTGTGTCATCGATTTATACTGAAAAACACCAGGAAATTGTGAGATCATGGTTTCAGTTTCGTGTTGAAATGGTGTCCTGCTCCATATTTTAGACTTAAACATTTTGCGAGTGTGCTTTTGAAAGGAGATGTCACAACGAAGAGAACGTAGTATCATATATTGTGATATGTGAAAAACGTAAACTTTTCAATAAAACAACCATTAAACTTCATTTTAAGTACACAAGCCACTCATTTCTCATGGCATTTGTTCACTGAGTTTAGATGTCACTTTTCTTTACATTTCCAGTCTTTATGAGTTTTTCCCCGCAGCACACCATGCTTTCTCAAAAGATTCCAACATATGATTATTAATTCTTCCTTAGATGCTGCTGCAACCATCTGAAAATGAACGATTAATCAGAGGTGATTTAAATATATCATTGATTTATGGGTCATTAGCTAATTCATAACTCCATACAGTGGCATTAGTAATTCTTCTTTATATGGTGCAGAAACCATCTGAAGGATGATTGAAAGTGATTTAAATACGTCCTCGATTTAGGGTCGGTGGCTGTCCCATAACTCATGTAACCATACAGCGCCATTAGTTATTCTTCTTTAGATGATTCATCAACCATCTGAAAATGAACAACTGATTAATAGTAATTTACATGAAACTTCCTGGCAGATTAAAACTGTGTGCCGGACCGAGACTCGAACTCGGGACCTTTGCCTTTCTCAGGCAAGCACTCTACCACCTTTTTTTTTTTTTTTTTTTCACCAGGAAAAGGGTAAATGAAAAAAAGATCTTTATTGGTACAAACTTAAATACAACAGAAATGCCATCCTTCCGGCGAAAATAACACAAGACAATATACTCGTACAAGGCGAGGAATTTTTTTTTTTTATGAACATGGTGTAGGGAAAAAAAGAATAATAAGTCTGATGTAATCTAAGAGGTGTGAAGCAATATACAGTGGGGTGAGGGAAAGACCAGTGTTGTCTGGGGTAGTGCATTAAAGAAAGGAGGCGCGTGTCCATGCGCCTATTCCACTGTGGGTTACAATGTAGAAAGTAGCGCGGGGAGTCTCAGATGTCAGCAGGGGGGGCGGGAGTGCTGTCGGCGTGTGGCACCATCCAACTGAGCGGGGGTGAAGTAAAGATCGCGTGTAGGTAATTGGCGAAGAAGGCGCGGTAGCATGGTCGCTGTTCGACTTCACTGTGGGCGGTTTGTAAGTACTGCCAGAAATCAAGGCGTGATTTGTCGCCACCATTATACATGTAGGTGATCGTCCATCCCTTGACCCATACAATCGCATGATTTTTGGAGGCGGGGAAATAAGTATTCTCAGGATGGATAAAAGTCCGTGGGTCAATCGAGTCCGGTGGAACGTGGAGGTAACAGGCAACGAACTGTCGGGCAAGTTTCCAGACGTCACTGGTGGCAGTACAAGTCAGTTGATGGACATCGTCATCCACGAGGTGGCAAATGGAACAAAGTGGAGAGTCCTGTAGTCCGATGGCGTGGAGGCGATGATTTGTGGCGAATTTTTCATTTGCGACTTGGTACCATGTTGCCCGGACGTTGGAGGGAAGAAAAGGCTGGTGGATGTGACGCCAAACCGTTGGCCACCGCGTGGACGGATGTCTCAGTTCGATATTGTTGCTGGATATGGAACGAAGGAGAGGGGTGTAAAAATCTTTAGGTCGAGGAGAACGCGTGGTCGGTAAGTGTGTGTGAGCATAACTGAAGTCGACGATGAAATCAGAAATGTGCGTCAAATGGTGCTTGATGTGTCCGACTGGTACTGGTGGTGTTATGGTCGCGGGCACAAGAATTTCCAGCAAGCTGCGCGTAAGGGAGGTGCCCCCGTGCCACTGCTTGTGCATGGTGGACATGTACAAGGATGCCGCTCGGAGTCGCACATTGACAAGGCCGAGGCCTCCTGCTCGCGGGGGAAGGGTGAGCGTGTCGCAGCGGACCTTAAAGATCGTACCGGCCGTAAGGAAGTATCCAAGGGCAGCCTGGAGGCTGCGTCCAATAGTTGATGGCAGCGGGAGGACCTGTGCGATGTGGACCATTCTGGCCACCACATGTTGATTGAGGTATTGGACACGTTGTAAAGAATCGAGTCGTCGGAGAAGATTTTGTCGCACCGTTGTGCGGATAGTTTGGAGTGCACGCCGAAAATTGATGGCAGCGGAGCGGCGCACGGTGGAGGTGAAAATGATACCAAGATATCGTAGTTGTTGTACACACGGGAGAGGTGCTAAGTCCTCGTGTGAGAGGCCGCGTCCAATGGGCATCGCCGCGGATTTAGCCACATTCATGTTACTGCCCGCTGCAGTGCCGTACGTTGATATCAAATCAAGTACCATGTGTGTTTCACTCCGTGAGCGGATCAAGAGGAGGAGGTCGTCCGCATACGCACGACATCGAAAACTGTGTTGTCGCAAAGTGAGACCAGAAAGATGGCTCGTCAGACTCCCGATGAGTGGCTCCAGGCTTATGGCATACAGTAGGGTCGAAAGTGGGCAGCCTTGCCGTACGGAACGCCGGATCGCCACTGGTCCCGCCACACGGCCGTTAACCTGAATCAGAGATTCGGCGGTGCCGTACAGGCGCCGGATCACGTCGATGAAGGCTGGTGGAAAACCCATGCGGTTCATCACTGAGAACAGAAAAAGATGCCGCAATTTGTCGAATGCGCTGTCAAAACCAATGGCAACCACTGCGGCGCGAAGTCTGCACGCCGCTGCCAGTGCAATTAAATCGCGACATTCTCCTGTGGCCGTTTGTATATTAACTGAGCCGCCCGGAGTTGTCTGTTCCGGGGATAGAATGCTAGGCAGGATCTTGCGGCATCGCGTTGCCAGTAGGCGTGTAAAAATTTTACAGTCTGCGTTAAGCAGAGGCAGGGGACGGTAATGTGCTGTCGTCACACCTGGTGTCGGTTTGTGGATGGGTATAATAATTCCCGTGACGAAGGACGGCGGTACGGCGTTCCCTATCGTCAGCAGTTCATTAAACATCGTTGTCCACCGTGATGCCATTAGTGTGAAGAAAGCGCGATAAAATTCTATCGGCAATCCGTCGACACCAGGTGACTTATTCAGAGCACCTTTTTTGATTGCATCGTGGATTTCGTCACGCGTAATGGGCTCCAGCAGCTCGTCCGCTTCGTCGCTGGTGAGGGTGCGAGTTACGTGTGGTAACACAGACTCCTCAGCGTGGTTGTTGGTAGTCTCCTCCTGGTACATTGTGCGGTAGTGGTCGACAAAGGCACTGACGATTTCGGCCTGGCAAGTGACGTGCTGGCCGCGACAGGTGGTGATCTCGGTGATGAGTTGTCGTCGTCGATGTTTCCTATCGGAGGTGATATGATGCATGGTCGGATGTTCTTGTTCCGCCGAATCTTGACGTCGGGTTCGCACCATAGCCCCCTGCAGTCTACGGCGTGTCAAAGTTACAATTTGCGCCTTAATCCTGCTGCGTTCCCTCTGGGTGTCGGGGGTGGGCGGTTGGGCGTCCAGGTCGCGGAGAACGGCGTAGAAATAGTCGGTAGTGTGCCGGCGCCACATAGCAACTTCCTTTCCATACTGAAGCAAAGTACGTCGAATGGCAGGTTTGGCGCATTCTAGCCACCAGGTCAAGGTCGTGCAGTATTTAGGTAAGCGGCGTTCACAGGTGGCCCATGTCTCGGTAACACGTTGAAGATATTCGGGATCATGAAGATGGGAGGTGTTTAGCTTCCACGGTGCACGACTACGCCAGACCACTTGCTTGGGGAAGAGAATGTTGCAGATGTAGGTACAGTGGTCCGAAAAGGCCAGGGGCCAAAGTTCTGCACCTTGGACTGCAGGTGTGAGTTCCCGAGAGACGTAAATTCTATCAAGGCGGCCCGCGGAGTGACTCGTCTGGTAAGTATGTCCAGGCGCGTCGCCGTGCCGAACTTCCCAAGTGTCGCGGAGCAACAGATCTCGGACGACAAGACGCAGTTCTTGACAGGTGTTGTAGTGGGGCACTTGATCTTTAGGGTGCAAGACACAATTAAAATCACCCCCAAGCAAGTAATGGTCGCAGCGTCCAAGAAACAAAGGAGCGATTTCTTCTGAATAGAAGAGGGCCCTGTCGCGTCTGCGGGTGGAGCCTGACGGAGCGTAAATGTTGATGATACGCGTCCCCATGACGGTGACGGCCATGCCTCTGGCAGATGGAAGGTATGTGACATCGGCCACTGGAATGCCTTCTCTGGCGTAGATGGCTACGCTGCGTCCCAGGTGGTCACCTGGAGAAGGATAAGTGTTATATCCCGCGACGTCTGGTAGTGTGGCCAGGTGTACTTCCTGTAGTAGTGCGATATCGACGTCCGACGCCCATATCATCTCTCGCAGCAGTTGAAGTTTCACGGGTGAGCTAATGGTGTTAGTGTTGATCGTCGCTATTCGGTAGGTTTGGAGCCGTACCCCGCCGTGGAGGGGAACTCCACCGGCGGAGGATGAAGAGGGACGAGGCAACGGTGAGTCGTGCCGTACGCCACCTGACGGCATTATCAGCGGCGTAACGATGCTTCCGTCTGGGGTAACTCTGCCCCCAGCGTGTGGTCCGGCTCCTCATCGACGTCCTCACTCCACACCATTGAAGGCGCTGTCGTTGTGATGGTCGTACGTTCCACTTCGGTCGTAGGGGCAGAGGACGTCTCGGCGGCAGCCGCATCTGTGGAGTCCATTGGTTCAGGAGCACCTGAGCGAGCCAGTAGAGTAGGCATCGACGTATCCACAGTCGGCGTCATGTTGTCGTCATTCGTATCGTCGTGTAGGTTCTCCGAGGCCTCGTCGGGTCGGACGGCTTCTGGAGCATCGGGGGGTGGTGATCCGTCTCGTTCCGAGACCGTACGGCGCCTCCTCTTGCGCCTCTTAGGTGAACGTTGTTTGCGGGTTCGTCCCTCCGTGTCGGAAGACGGGAGGGAGTCGCGTCGCTCTGAGAGGAAGGCCGTCGCGGGAACGTCAAATGAAGGGGCGTCCATATGTTCAGGCGGATGGGTGTCGGATGTTGTCGCTGTTGGTAGTGGCGCCGGAGTAGCGTCAGGCTTTGAGCGCGACGCGTCGGCCCCGGCGGTATCCGTAGCAGCTGGAAGGGTCACCGGTGCATGGTCCGATGGGCGGCGGCCGGTGGGAGGAGAACAGAGCGCCGATGCGTAGGTGATCGGTAAAACCGTCGTCGGAGCCGGAGGTGCCACGGTAGCGGCTGGCAATTGGGTGATTCGTCGCTGAAGACACTCAGATCTGAGGTGGCCTTCTTTGCCGCACCCGGAACAGGTCTTGGGTTGGCCGTCGTATATGACAACCGCGCGGCACCCGCTAATTTGCAGGTAAGATGGCACGTGGCGATGGAGGTCGATGGGGATCTGCCGTACACCGTTAAGAACAGGGTACGTTTGGAATTGCGCCCAGCGTTCGGCAGTGTGGCCATGTACAGTGCCATAGGGACGGAAAGCCGCGATCGCGATAACGTCTTCCTCTGGAAGCTCGAACGGGAGTTCGAAAACTCGTATGGTGCGCATTCCTAAGCCGGCATGGTCGACAGTGACCGCTCCGACATTGCCGTCGGCGTGGCAAAAGCGTAACCCATGGTTGGTGTCACGAAGTATTCTTTCACATACCGCGTCATTGACGACTTTGACGTACACAGTACTGCTTAATATGGACAAATGGATGCCCAAGATGTCAGAAGCTGGGATCTTAGCAACGTCGCGTAGGAAGCGTTCCACTTCCAAGGCCTTTGGTCGTGCGTAGTCGTTGCAGAAGTTGAAACGTAAAGTTGATTTTCGGAAACGGTTGGCCATGATTCTAGTGCACGTAAGCGACACGTAAGTGACGGCCGCTGAAATGTAAACAACAGCGAGCGCGCGCGCTCCGCAGGCGGAAATAACAACACGTCCGCACTGCACGGCGGCGAAAGCCGGACTGTTGACCACCTGAGCTACCCAAGCACGACACACGCCCCGTCCTCACAGCTTTACTTCCGCCAGTACGTCGTCTCCTACATTCCAAACTTTACAGAAGCTCTCCAGCGAACCTGCGCACACTCCGCTGCAGAGTGAAAATCTCATTCTGGAAACATTCCCTAGGCTGTGGCTAAGCCATGTCTCCACAATATCCTTTCTTTCGGGAGTGCTAGTCCAGCATGGTTCGCAGGAGAGCTTCTGTAAAGTTTGGAAGGTAGGAGACGAGGTACTGGCGGAAATAAAGCTGTGAGGACGAGCCGTGAGTCGTGCTTGGGTAGCTCAGTTAGTAGAGCGTTTGCCCGCGAAAGGCAAAAGTCCCGAGTTCGAGTGTCGGTCCGACATACAGTTTTAATCTGCCAGGAAGTTTCATATCAGCTCACACTCCGCTGCAGAGTGAAATCTCATTCTTGTGATTTTCATGTCATTAACTTATGGCTCGGTAGCTATTTCATAACTCATCCCACGAAAAAGGGGCATTAGTAATTCTTCTCTGCGTGGTGTTGCAATCATCTGAAGATGAATAGTTGATCAGAAGTAATTTAAATACGTCGTCGACTTAGGGGACGATACCTGTTTCATAATCATCAGCGTGTTATTTATTGACAAATTACTTCGGTGTTAATTTCACATCTGCCACAATCAGCCCTACTGTAGATCAGTAGTTTGTTCAAGCCTCGTAGGGATCTGAGGACTCTACTACACACTATTGCGCCGGTGCTCGATTCGTAAGTGTCCAGTTCGAAACTGGTTATAAGTGAAATTTTTATAATGCGGTAAAAGAGTAGGAGGAGGCAGTTGACATATGCGTCCTGATCACCACATAGTGATCCAATTTCCTGGATTAAATCGCAGTCTTCTCCGTGTTGCCATGTGCAGTTTAGGGCATGTAACATTGCTAACAGTGATCTGTCCATTTGGATGGGAACATTGGATATAGCCATCGCCTTCTACGAGCAGAGTTCAGTGAGTAAAGCAACACTGTTTTTCAGAAAGTTGGCTGGTTTTATTCAGGATAGCAATACACCACAAGATTCTCCACTCATTTGTCTATAAAACCCATTTTTTCACCATAATTTCCTTTCAATGCGACGGCCTTACGCCACCTTAGTCCAAGGGCCTGGCACCACTCTACTGGTCGACGCCAGAGCTAACGTCCCGCAGCAACAATAACCTTCGCATCATCCACGTCCTGCTTCTTGCGGAGTGCATCCTTCATTGGGCCAAACAGGTGGAAGCTAGAAGATGTGAGATCCAGGCTGTACAGTGGATGAGCAAGAACAGTCCAATGAGATTTTGTGAGCTCCTCTCCGGTGCGCAGACTTACATGAGACCTAGCGTTGTCATAGAGTAGTAGATGTTCGTTTGCCTTTTTGTAATGACGAGCACGATTAAGTTGGCTCTGAGCACTATGGGACTCAACTGCTGTGGTCATCAGTCCCCTAGAACTTAGAACTACTTAAACCTAACTAACCTAAGGACATCACACACATCCATGCCCGAGGCAGGATTCGAACCTGCGACCATAGCAGCAGCGCGGCTCCGGACTGGAGCGCCTAGAACCGCGCGGCCACCGCGGCCGGCGATTAAGTGTTTCTTCAGTTTTTTGTGTGCAATGAAATACACTTTAGAGTTGATCATTGCACGATAAGGAAAGACATCAAACAGAAAATAACCCCTTCGGGGTCCCAAAAGACCGACGTCATGGCATCACCGACTGAGGGTGCGTCTTTGAAACTTTTGCTTCGGAGGAGAGGTGATTTGGCGCCACACCATGGATGTCATTTTATTTCCGTTTCGAAGTGATGAATCTATATTTCATCTCCTGCAACGATGTTCGACAAAAAATTGTAGCTCTCAGCCTCGTAACACGCAAACAGTTCCATTCATATAGTCTTTCGTTGCTCTTTAACACGCCAGGTTAGCCGAGAGCGCTAATACGCTGCTTCCTGGACTCGGGTAGGCGTACCGGCCCCGGATCGAATCCGCCCGGCGGATTACCGCCGTCGGTCGGTGTGCTGGCCAGCCTGGATGTGGTTTTTAGGCGGTTTTCCACATCCCGCTAGGTGAACACCGGGCTGGTTCCCACGTTCCGCCTCAGTTACACGCCTCGCAGACATCTGCACACGCTCGCACTATTTCATTAATTACACTCAACGCAGACAGCAGGGGTACACTAATTCCGCCCCAGGGGGGGTACGGGGTGGCGGCAGGAAGGGCATCCGGCCATCCCTTTCCACTAACCTTGCCAAATCAGTTCCTAACAACTCCGGCCTTGCATCAGCAGTGAAAGAAAAAAAAAAAAAAGAAAGTCTTTCGATGCTCTTTACGGTCTTCTGCTAGACGGAGAGGATCCCAGTGGGCACACACCGAGTATCCTAACTGGTGGGCGAGTGTGTCAGCACACCAACAAATAGGATCAGTTGAGCGGCGAGGTGTTGGATAGTGATCCGTCGAACACCCCAAATCAGACTGCCCGCATGTTCCAAAATTGCAGGAGTCAGAACTGTGTGGACACTTGGCACGCGGGAGATCGGCTAGGTTTGCGCGACCTTGTTGCGATGATGACAGATGACTCGCCCAATGGCTCTGCGTGCTTTTGTTCATTGCCAGGTCTCCATAGGCTTGCCGCCACCTATCGGAACTTCATGAAACTATAGGAGCTCAAACGCGAATATTCCATGACATCTCACAATAAATTCATCGTTTTTTCAGCCTAATTGTCCGAGAAAAAAAAGTGGTACATTGGTTATTGATTGCCCCTCGTACTGGGTGATCAGAAAAGTATAAATGTGAAAACTGAATAAATCACGGAATAATGTAGATAGAGAGGTACAAACTGACACACATGCTTGGAATGACATGGGGTTTTATTAGAACCAAAAGAATACAAAAGTTCAAAAAATGTCCGACAGATGGCGCTTTATCTGATCAGAATACAATAATTAGCATAACAAAATAAGACATAGCAAAGATGATGTTCTTTACAGGAAATGCTCAATATGTCCACCATTATTCCTCAGCAATAGCTGTAGTCGAGAAATAATGTTGCGAACAGCACTGTAAAGCATGTCCGGAGTTATGGTGAGGCATTGGCGTCGGATGTTGCCTTTCAGCATCCCTTGAGATGCACTTGCGATTTCAGGTAACCCCAAAGTCAATAATCGCACGGACTGAGGTCTGGGGACCTGGGAGGCCAAGCATGACGAAAGTGGCGGCCGAGCACACGATCATCACCAAACGACGCGCGCAAGAGATCTTTCACGCGTCTAGCAATATGGAGTGGAGCACCAGCCTGCATAAACATCGTACGTTCCAGCAGGTGTTTATCAGCCAGCCTTTGGATGATGCGATTCTGTATCATATCGGCGTACCTCTCACCCGTCACGGTAGCAGTTACAAAACCAGAATCACGCATTTCCTCGAAGAAAAAAGGTCTGATAACGGTAGATGTGGTAAATCCAACCCATGCCGTGACATTCTCGTCGTGCAATGGAGTTTCCATGACAGTTCTAGCATTTTCTGTAGCTCAAATTCTGCAGTTTTCGGCGTTGACAGACCCTCGGAGAGTGAAATGAGCGTCGTCGGTCCACAACACGTTACTCAACCAATCGTCATCTTCCGCCATCTTTTGAAACGCCCACACCGCAAATGCCCTCCGCTTCACTAAATCGCCAAGTAACAGTTCATGATGCCGATGGATTTTGTACGGATTGCATCGGAGGGTACGCCTCAGTGCCAACCAAACACTAGTGTATGGAATGCCGGTGGACGTGCGACTGCACGAGCGCTGACTTCCCCGTGCACAGACGAACCCGCTACAGTCTCCTTTTCTTCCTGAACTGTCTCAGCAGCATTACGCCTTGTGCTCGGTCGGCCACTACGGGGTCTATCCTATAAACAACACGTGGCTTCGACCTTCGAAATCATTCTCGCCACAGCTGCATTTGTCAACAGACCTTTATCCGTTCGAATCCCCTTCCTATGGCGATAGGATCATAACGATGAACAAGCACATTCCCCATTCTGATAATACAGCTTCACTAAAAGCGCCTTTTCAGGTAAAGTCAACATGCTGCGACTGCTGGCCACGTGATTCTCTCATTACAGCTCCTGTTATACACGATTGTCATGCGCAGTCACTGAGTTTTGCTGTCCAGCGCCAACTGTCGGACATTTTGTGAACTTCGTTTTTTTTTTGGTTCTAATAAAACCCCAAGTCATTCCAAGCATGTGTGTCAATTTTTACCTCTCTATCTACATTATTCCGTGGTTTATTAAGTTTTCAAATTTATACTAAATTTTTGATCGCCCAGTATATCTACATGTACATCTATACTGTGAAAGACAAATCACTGTGCGTGGTAGAAGGTACATCTGGTAACACTCGTTCCCTTTTCAATTCACGTGCGGCACATGGGACGAACCACTTTCCCACATTCGAAAAACCTCCGAATGAGATTTAATTTCTCCGATTTTCTGTGGATTTCATCTGGTTAAAAAAAACTTATTTAGTTCTATGTGCTAGGAACTCTTGAATGCAATACAACATTTAGTCTTGTGCTCAATAGTCTCGTCTTTTGTTCTCTGAACGACAGTGCGGAACTGTGTCGAGTGTCTCCCTGATGAAAAAGAACACGACAGAAACTTGGCTGCCCTGGATTTCATGGACGAATAGATTTAACTCTGTTACGCAAAACCTCTGTTTACTGAATCCACGTTGAATCTGATAGGTGAGATTTTCGTTCTCTGGAACGTCATAATGTGTGAGCATAGAACATCGTCCATAATTATATCATAGATTGACGACAATGACTTAGGCCTGTAATTATTTGCATCTGGCTGAGGACCCTTCGTCAATTCGTAAATGCCCAGCAGGTGAGGTTAGTACCACACTTCCTTTCGTTTTCATAACCACCTACAAAGCCACAAGCACATAGCACTTACACTCAAAAAACTAAATTTTAGATGGCGTATTCAACACCATACACCAGGTTTCCATGTTATTGGTAACTATTATATACTACTAGCGCTGAACATAATGTAATGTATTTTTTCTGTACACAGATAAATTTGATGACATACTGGCAACCAACTGCGGCGAATGTGATCTGGAGGAGAGGGAGGAGTTCATGAAATACGCCGCAGGATTCACGCACCGCCACGCCGATGTGAGCAAGATGATCTTGGACAGGTACGATCCCGAAAGGAAGTACGAGAAGAAGTATGGAGAAATGTGGGCCGAGAAGGGCATCGCTCTGCTCTGAGGACTTCCGACCATCACTCTCTCACTTTTGTATAAATCTGCTATTCAATAAAGGTCTCACGTTCCCCTATTCTTGTTCATTATTGATTATAAGACGCCTCCGCTCAATAGTTAAGTGAATATTCAAGAATTATTGTTCATTTCAAACATGGGTGTGCTTACAGAGTGCGCACGGACGCGTCTGAAATCGAAGGAACTAGGTAAACAACATCTGGATACGATACGTCCAACTTTAGATGAAATTAAATTTTATCGTGAAAAGCATCTTGCATTAAATAATAATGTTTGTCCTTCATTAAATAGCAATCATATAATTGGCAGCGTCATGCATCAGATCCTCAATAAATTTTTCATCTTACCTTATCGTTCACCTTTACGAAACTTTAAATATTAATTGATGATATAAGTGACTTCAGTAATGCTACATGCAATTGAAAATGCTAATTTACATGAAAGTGTGCTATTAAATATACCTTAAATTCAGCTAATTTTCTATAGAGATACATCCACAAGGAAATATATGGATCAGCCAGGTACGTCCACCTTTGGCACGGATAACAGCGGCGACGTGTCGTAGCAGGGAAGCAATGAGGCATTGGTAGGTCGCTGGCAGGGTTGGTACCCCATCTGCACACGCAAGTCACCTAATTCCTGTAAATTCTGAGAAGGTGGGCGATGAGTTCTGAGGCCACGTTCTACATCTACATCTACATCTACATCTACATCTACATACATACTCCGCAAGCAACCTGGTGGTGTGTGGTGGAGGGTACTTTGAGTACCTCTATCGGTTCTCCCTTCTATTCCAGTCTCGTTTTGTTCGTGGAAAGAAAGATTGTCGGTATGCCTCGGTGTAGGCTCTAACATCTCTGATTTTATCCCCATGGTCTATTCGCGAGATATACGTAGGAGGGAGCAATATACTGCTTGACTCCTTGGTGAAGGTATGTTTTCGAAACTTCAACAGATGCCCGTACCGAGCTACTGAACGTCTCTCTTGCAGAGTCTTCCACTGTAGTTTATCTATCATCTCCGTAACGCTTTCGTGATTACTGAATGATCCTGTAACGGAGCGCGCTGCTCTCCGTAGGATTTTCTCTATCTCTTCTATCAACCCTATATGGTACGGATCCCACACCGGTGAGCAGTATTCAAGCAATGGGCGAACAAGTATACTGTAACCTACTTCCTTTGTTTTCGGATTGCATTTCCTTAGGATTCTTCCAGTGAATCTCAGTCTGGCATCTACTTTACCGACGATCAACTTTATATGGTCATTCCATTTTAAATCACTCCTAATGCCTACTCCCAGATAATTTATTGAATTAACTGCTTCCAGTTGCTGACCTGCTATACTGTAGCTAAATAATAAAGGATCTTTCTTTCTATGTACTAGGAACACATTACACTTGTCTACATTGAGATTTAATTGCCATTCCCTGCACCACGCGTCAATTCGTTGCAGATCCTCCTGCATTTCAGTACAATTTTCCATTGTTACAACCTCTCGATATACTACAGCATCATCCGCAAAAAGCCTCAGTGAACTTTCGATGTTATCCACAAGATCATTTATATATATCGTGAATAGTAACGGTCGTACGACACTCCCCTGCGGCACACCTGAAATCACTCTTACTTCGGAAGACTTCTCTCGATTGAGAATGACGTAGTGCGTTCTATTATCTGGGAACTCTTCAATCCAATCCCACAATTGGTCTGATAGTCCATATGCTCTTACTTTGTTCATTAAACGGCTGTGGGGAACTGTATCAAACGCCTTGGGGAAGTCAAGAAACACGGCATCTACCTGGGAACCCGTGTCTATGACCCTCTGAGTCTCGTGGACGAATATCGCGAGCTGGGTTTCACACGATCGTCTTTTTCGGAACCCATGCTGATTCCTACAGAGTAGATTTCTAGTCTCCAGAAAAGTCATTATACTCGAACACAATACGTGCTCCAAAACGCTACAACTGATCGACGTTCATTCATATCCCAGTTGTATTCGATCTGGTTCAGACCTGGCGGATTGTGGGGCCAGCACATCAGTTGGAACTCGGCACTGTGTTCCTGTAACCACTACATCACAGTCCTGACCTAGTTACATGAGGCTTTATCTCGTTGAAAAATGCCACTGCCGTCGGGAAACCTAATTGTCATGAAAGGGTGTACGTGTTCTGCAACCAGTGTGCGATACTCCTTGGCCGTCATGGTGCCTTGCACGAGCTCCGCTGGACCCATGGATACTCAAGTATCCACGCATAATGAAGACGCCGCCGGCAGGTCTCCATCACGCAGTGCAGGAGGCAAGGACTGTTCCTATGGAAGACGACGGAGCGCACCATCCCGTCGGCGTGACGAAGAAGGTATTGGGATTCATCAGGCCATGCAACGCTCTGCCCCTGCACCAACGTCCAGTGTCGATGGCCACGAGACCATTTAAACAATAATTGACGATGTCGTAGTGTTAATATTGGTACATGCATGGGGCATTGGCTTTGCAGGCCCATCGTTAGGAGTGTTCGGTGCACTGTGCCTTCAGACACACTTATTCTTCGCCCACCATTAAAGCCTGATGTTAGTTCCGCCACAGTTTGCCGCCTGTCCTGTTTTACCAATCTACCCAGCCTACGAGTCCGATATCTGTAATGAGGGGTGGCCGCGCAACTTCATGACGTCTGGACGTGGTTTCGCCTAGCCACGTGTTGTAGACACTCAACCACAGCGCTCCTCTAACACCGCCGTCCTACGGGCCCGGGTTCGATTCCCGGTTGGGTCGGGGATTTTCTCCGGTCAGGGAATAGGTGTTGTGCTGCCTTCATCATCATTTCATCCCCATCCGGCGCGCAGGTCGCCCAATGTGGCACCGAGGCGGCCGGACCTGCCCCGCAAGGGGCCTCCCGGCCAATGATGCCAAAAGCTCATTTCCATTTCCTCTAACACCCGGTAAGTCGTGCAGTTTCCGAAACACTCGTTCCTAGCCGCCGAGCTATCACAACCTCGTCTCGGTCTAACTCAGATAGATCGCGCGTCTTCCCCGTTCTAAACACGGGCAGCACGCTCACTGATGCTACATGCACCGCGCGTGTGTCTGACTAGCAGCCATTCCTCGCCAGAAGACGCTACTGACACTTGGACCTGTGTACATTAATAGTAGGTCGGTGGTTACAATGTTCTGGCTAATCAGTGTATATTGCCCTTACGTGCTATTTCATCGAATAGTAAATGCAGTCATTTCAGTTAGGAAACGGATTTTATGAACAGGGAATACAGGAAATCATTTTACGCAGCGAGCCGTATGCGCAGTTGACGTACGTAGGTCAGGGTTCCAGCAGGTCCAACAGTTTGGAGCACATGGCTTCAGTTCCGTGATGGCGCAGGGGGGGGGGGGGGGGCGAATGAATTTGCAGCGATTTAAGTAAATTGTGCTTACACTCTTGTTAAAGAAAGGAACTTTTGTCGCAGTTTAAGGAGAAATCATCTACAACTTTAGGATTCATAATTCTGTGTTTAACGTATATTCTAATAGCAAATAAGGCAAGGTAAGTTCCATACGGATGATGAGATCGCCAGTAAAACAAAAGTTGCTAATAATGATGACATAATTAATGGGTTAGTTAATAATAACAATCGTAGTTAACTATCGTTGAATGGATATTTTAATGTAGCATGAGAGAAAACTTTTGAGATAAATGTGGAAGAAGATGTTAATGACAGTATAAATCATGTTGACAGGGTAGCATATGATAATTGCGTTGAAGTAAATGGGGAACAAACGTTAATGGCAGTGTAAGCCATGTTGAATCAACAGAAGTATCAATTAGTGATAATGAAACTGGTACTGGAACACCAAAAATTATTAGTCCTACAGATTTATTATTTGAAATGAGACAGATGTCAAAAGAAAATCGTCAGTACAGTGAGAATCTGGGTAGGAAAATTGAACAAAACAACACTAAGATTGATAGATCTAATCAGAATTTGGGTAGGAAAATTGAACAAACTAATTAACAGACTAGGGACCATCTATCAACTGAAACGTCCCCTTTGGAAAATTATGAATGACTGTGCTGGAAAACCTCTACGTTATTTGATTTTCAAACAGCTGAGCAAAACTGAACATAGTCAGACATTTCTCTCTTTACTTATTCTGATCAACACTAAACTGACACACAATATTTGTAGCGCAACGCAGTCTGACTTTCAATAGTCCCACAAAAGAATGGCCTTGACTAGCAATAACCTATACCCCCCCTGACTAGCAATAACCTATACCTTTCATGAATCACTTACCTCACAAAAATCTTCGTTACTCGAACTACTGCAATACAGCTAGCATGGCTCTGAGCACTATGGGACTTAACAGCTGAGGTCATCAGTCCCCTAGAACTTAGAACTACTTAAACCTAACGAACCTAAGAACATCACACACATCCATGCCCGAGGCAGGATTCGAACCTGCGACCGTAGCGATCTCGCGGTTCCAGACTGACGTGCCTAGAACCGCACGGCCACACCGGCCGGCTATACAGCTAGCGCCAACACTGCCAGCTAAATAAAAGATTCTAACTACGGAAGGCTCTAACAACTGATAGGCATAATTAGCAAATGAAAGATTTTGATGGAGAACAAACAACGTTTTTACCTTAATAATGTTCATATATCAGTTCATGATATCCAGTATTACAAATTTACTCTTTCTGATGGACACACGTCCAGATGGTCCGCTCTCAAAATTCTGCCATCTCTCTCCCCACATCTACCACTGCTGGTGGCTCACCTCCAACTGCGCAACGCTACGCGCTGTTCACATCCAACTGCCCAACACTACAATAGTAAATATTCCAACAATGCAAATCAGCTACAGATTGCACACAGCACAGTCAGTGATTTTCATACAGTGCCCTACGTGGCGTTACCAACATAAAAACCCAAACAACCTACTTACATTGATTCTGATTTTGTTTGAATTTTCTAATTTGTCCATACTCTTCTGAGTCAGTAAAGGCTACTGGTGTTGTGTCATTCAGATCATCATTTATCTTTGTAGATAAGATAGTGAACTGATCCGAAAGTTAGGATACTTTCTCCGATAATGAACTAATTTCCTCAGTGTGTTCTTCTGAACCAAGTTTCAGAGTGTCCATTTGTGTTGAAATCGTATCTACTGCGTCCTTTAAGTTTTCCTGAGTTTTTGCAAGTTGCGGAACTGAATCGGTAGATGCAACTGAGTCAATTTTAGCCCGCAAGGTCTCGTGATTTTCATGAACAATAGTTTCCAGCTCTTTTAAGGCTGCTTCGTGCTTCTGTAATGCATTTTCATGACGCGAAAAAATAGGTTGAAAATGCTCACAAATTTGCGTTTTTACGTCATTACAGACTTTTTGACATTTCGATTCGTTGTTATGTAACTCAGTAGTTAAATCTTCACGTGTCTGTTGAAGTGTTTCTTTGATTTGTTTCTGATTTTGTTCCATTTGTTGCTGAGTTTGTCTCTGATTTTGTTCCATTTGTTTTCGATTTTGTTTCATTTGATGCATTAATTGCAATAATAATGCGTTAGTGTCTGGAATCTGTTCCTCTATGCTTTTCGGTAGTGCATTTGCACCGGCAACATTCGCATTTTGAAAAGCAGAAAATGTGTCTTGACTTAACCGAGAAAAAGGTGAGGCCGCAAAACCTGAATCTACGGTATTTGCAAGACTGTGTCCTATAATTTTGGGTTCCTGAGGTGATCTGTTGCCGACCGATCGATCGACAATACTACCCTGTTCACTAGCTGTTTCACTGTCTACTCCATTATTTATTGCCTGGTCCATTTCCTTATCCACAATTACCAAATTACTATGTTGAACATTGGTTAATTCATTACACGGTGGTGCTAACACACTACTCTCGTCTTCACTGTCATTTCTCAGTTTACTTTGGAGCCTAGTATTACGTTTTTCAAACGCCATAATTGTTACAATATTTTGCACGATAACACAGAGAAGCACAATTCGAAGAGTAAAATAAGAAAACACATTAACATAGTACTGAAAATAATATCTAGTTAATTGCAAGCGCAGCTGAGAAATACTTGATGCTAATCTACATGCATGCCACAACTATTTTACTGTACAACAATGAAAAACTACAACTACAAAGGAAATTCTCTCTACAACTATGCGCTAGCAATAAACAATAGCTATCCTAATTACACAAACTATAAGAAAAAATGAGAAGATTCCAGTGAGGTATCCTCGGCTAAGGGTCGACATCCCCTTAGAAACATTTTTGAATGACTGTGCTGGTAAACCTCTACGTTATTTGATTTTCAAACAGCTGAGCAACACTGAACGTAGTCAGACATTTCTCTCTATACTTATTCTGATCAACACTAAACTGACACACAATATTTTTAGCGCAACGAAATCTGACTTTCAATAGTCCCTACAAAAGAATGGCCCTGACTAGCAATAACTTATACTTTTCATGAATCACTTACCTCACAAAAATCTTCGTTACTCGAACTACTGCAATACAACTAGCTTGGCTCTGAGCACTATGGGACTCAACAGCTGAGGTCATCAGCCCCCTACAACATAGGACTACTTAAACCTAACTAACCTAAGGACATCACACACATCCTTGCCCGAGGCAGGATTCGAACCTGCGACCGTAGTGGTCTCGCGGTTCCAGACTGACGCGCCTAGAACCGCACGACCACACCGGCCGGCTATACAGCTAGTGCCAACACTGCTAGCTAAATAAAAGATTCTAACTACGGAAGGCACTAACTACTGACAGGCATAGTTAGCAAATGAAAGATTTTGATGGAGAACAAACAACGTTTTTACCTTAATAATGTTCATATATCAGTTCATGATATCCAGTATTACAAATTTACTCTTTCTGATGGACACACGTCCAGATGGTCCGCTCTCAAAATTCTGCCATCTCTCTCCCCACATCTACCACTGCTGGCGGCTCACCTCCAATTGCGCAACGCTACGCGCTGTTCAAATCCAACTGCTCAACACTACAATAGCAAATATTCCAACAATGCAAATCTGCCACAGACTACACACAGCAGAGTCAGTGATTTTCATACAGAGCGCTACGTGGCGTTACCAACATAAAAACCTAAACAGCCTACTTACACAAGTAACGCTGATGAACAAATTTATCAGCTGACCAAATCTTGTGATGAATAAGGAAGAAAATTAAAACTGTGATGGCTGAAATAAACACTGAATTGACAAATTGGAAAAAGCTATCGGTGTCTAGGAACTTGGATACTGAAAATGACGAATTAAATACTGAGGACAAAATTTTAGGAAAGCTTATCGGTTTTGAAATTAAGTACAGGAATATGATGATGAATTGGGAAGAAGTGTGGATAAGAATTATGAATCAATGACATACAAAAATATGGAAAGTAAAAATATGAGAACAGAATTATTTAGAAAAGAAACAGGGATGAATTGGGAAAGTCTGTTAGAAAAGGTAAACAGAACAATGGTAATACTGAGCCCGCATCTCGTGGTCGTGCGGTAGCGTTTTCGCTTCCCACGTCCGGGTTCCCGGGTTCGATTCCCGGCGGGGTCAGGGATTTTCTCTGCCTCGTGATGGCTGGGTGTTGTGTGCTGTCCTTAGGTTAGTTAGGTTTAAGTAGTTCTAAGTTCTAGGGGACTTATGACCACAGCAGTTGAGTCCCATAGTGCTCAGAGCCATTTGAACCATTTTTGGTAATACTGAAATAAAGGAGAATAAATTTAATTGTTGTGCGGAGAGAGGAAGTAACGGAATAATTGGAAGTGCGGATGCACAGACGAAGAGTATCTAAATAAACCGATTTTTATGAAATGTTTGCAGATGACTGTTACAATCAACATGTCCCTATTTTCAAGGCTAACTTGCCAAGTAGATGCACGTTGTTTGTGACAGTTATCTGCAAACATGTTATTAAGCGTATTTTGTCATTTCGATGTTCATGATTAAGATCAGGCACTCGTGCAGCCTCAGTATGCCAGGCTTTAGAAGCAACCAGTTGGTTCGAAACTAGTCGCCAAACATATGTACCGCAACTGTGATGGATTTTTTAATAAAGGCTTCATGAAATATTAATAAAGTTGCTGGTCCTGTGGCAACAAAATGTTGAAGCAGAAAAACTAACTTTACGTGGTCGGAGAAAAGTATTAATGATGTAATTAATTATCAGATAGGTCAAATAAGAGGCTATGTTGAATATAGAGCCTTGCTAAAATTATTAAGAAAGCATCAGAAAGTATTTTTTGAAAGATATGTTATTAAGTAGGATTATTCTTATTGGTTTGGGGTACAGGAGCGTATCCCTTTCGAATGACGGATTTTGGTCATGCCATAGTAAAATGGTAACCTATAGGTAATAGAAGTTAGATTTTGTTAGATTATTAAAAACGTAAATACTTATAAATGTAATGTTAAGTTCATTTTTGGGTATATTGCTTATATGGTGTGGCACTGTTTGTATTATTTAACGTACGTTACATGTATAACAACTTTAGACAGGAACAGAGGCATAATACCAGGAACACCTGAACAACACAAGTCACCTGTGGATCGACAGATGTATCCACATGTAGACACATGAAACAAATTAATGGTCGTGATGAAACAAGTCGTGTTGACAAAAAAATCTGTTATTTTGGCATGTGGAAAAAAAAACAAAAAATTAAGTTTCAATCGATTGTAACCGTTTATTAGAAGAGCCAGACCCTTCATGTGAATACGTATGTATATATATGATTGTATTCCGACAGTAGGGACGATTACCTTAGAATTAAAGCAAATTTGAATTACGAAAAACAAAATAGTAGGGAAATACCATGTACCAGTGCAGGTAAGGCCTAGTTGGGTTGGAGCTTACTTTATTTCTTTTAATTTTCTAAATTTTGACAGAATTAGATGATCTTAAAAACGTTTGTGTTGTGAGATATGTGGCGTTTATGCCACATCTCTGCCCATATGGTATTTTTTCGCTGTTACGCTTCAACGAACAGTATAGAATGATACACATCGCTGTAGGCTAGCATGATGGTGCCCATCACGTGACGGTCTCCACGCGTGAGAATGCAGGAATGAGCAGAAGGCGTATCGTACTGGAGACAGCAGGGATTCATTTACGAGGCTTGGCCCCCTAGAAGCGTACTTTTCATTATTTAGATTTACTGTTTTAATGTTAATATACATGCCCACACCGAATCCAAGGTTATTGTGCGGTTCAGCCCCCAGCGGACCCCCCAAACCCCCCAAAAAAATGGTTCAAATGGCTCTGAGCACTATGGGACTTAACATCTGTGGTCATCAGTCCCCTAGAACTTAGAACTACTTAAACCTAACTAACCTAATGACATCACACACATGCATGCCCGAGGCAGGATTCGAACCTGCGACCGTAGCAGTTGCGCGGTTCCGGACTGCGCGCCTAGAACCGCTAGACCACCGCGGCCGGCCCCCCAAACCCCCCACCCCCCTCGGGAACGTTTCACACCATACGAGTGTACCCCAAATGTTTGCGTGGTAGAGTAGTTATGGTGTACGCGTACGTTTTCAAAAACTGTGTGTGAATTCCTAAGGGACCAAACTGCATAGGTCAAATGGTTCAAATGGCTCTGAGCACTATGGGACTTAACATCTGTGGTCATCAGTCCCCTAGAACTTAGAACTACTTAAACCTAACTAACCTAAGGACATCACACACATCCATGCCCGGGGCAGGATTCGAACCTGCGACCGTAGCGGTCAGGCGGTTCCAGACTGAAGCGCCTAGAACCGCATGGCCACAACGGACGGCTAACTGCATAGGTCATCGGTCGCTAGATTTACACACTACTTAAACTAACTTACGCTAAGAACAACACACACACTCGTGCCCGAGGAAGAACTCGAACCTCCGGCGGGAGGGGCCGCGCAATCCGTGCAGGACGCCTCAAACCGCACGGCCACTCCGCACGGACCGCATATGTGGAGACAGTGTTTGCGCAGCAATTGCCGACATAGTGTAACTGAAGCGGAATAAGGGGAACCAACCAGCATTCGCCGAGACAGATGGAAAACCGCCTTAAAAACCATCCACAGACTGGCCGGCACACCGGACCTCGACACTAATCCACCAGGCGGATTCGTGCCGGGGACCAGCACGCTTCCCGCTCGGGAAGGAGCTCGTTGGACCGCGCGGCTAGCCTGGCTGGCTATTAACAATAATTTCAGTAACTCTCCATTCATAGTCAAAAACTGTTCTGACCATACGAAATTACAATCATCCAGCCATAAGTGTGGTTTCTTTGATTGTTCTGGAAGATGGCTCGCTAGAACTACGACATATGAAATAGTAGTTAACTTTATTGCGTGAATCAATAAAAAGATTTACTTTACTTGATGTAAATAAATGTCATGTGACTAGGGCCTCCCGTCGGGTAGACCGCTCGCCGGGTGCAAGTCTTTCGATTTGACGCCACTTCGGCGACTTCCGCGTCGATGGGGATGAAATTATGATGATTAGGACAACACAACACACAGTCCCTGAGTGGAGAAAATCTCCGACATAGCCGGGCTCTTAGGATTAACATTATGTCGCGCTGATCACTCAGCTACTGGGGGCGAACTTTACTTTATACAATCCTTTTCCACAAGAGTTCCTGACGATTTTCTACTGCCTTTGAGTGTTAAAGCGCCACTTGTTGCACTAACTATCAAACTGTTCTTTTGAAGTAAAAAGTTCAACATTTACAAGAGCAGATTTCCATCCGAGGCTTAAATAACACTTTAGTTCTACTCGATGATGCTGACTGCTTCAGCTGGTCACGAGCTGAGCAGAGTACTTCCATGCTCGACTCCATATTGACATCAGTGTGAGGACACTGCTGTGGCTTGTCTTCTACTGCTTCTCCTATTCGTCGTTGCAGATTGCAGCTAGTCATCGCTCATGTCTGCAGTATGGACGTGCGTTGCCAACATTGGTGTGACGATACGATCTTTGGGTCTACAGCAGAAACTAACTGCAAATTTTAGTTATTTTTGACAATCATTGGTGGATAAGAGAAAAGAATCGCAAGCGCGCCCTGAGCGGTCAGGTGCCAAACTGTTAAGATAATTCAGTAGCAGTTTACGACCAGTTTCTGAAGAGAGAATATGTGAACCCACGTATCAAGTGCTATCTCGTGTAAAAGGGAATGTTTTGTTGAAAATTGCCTGAAGCATCTCGTAATACTTGCGTGCCAGTAGCAAATCTGGCAGCCCATCTCTGAATTCCTTCGAAGTCTTCCTTTAATTCGACCTGCTCGAGATCCCATAGACTCGAGCAGTAGTCGAGATTGGGCGCATCGGCGTTCTAAATGCCGCCTTCTGTATAGGTGAACTACACTTCACCGATATTCTCCCAATAAAAGCCGCGCGGGGTAGCCGCGCGGTCAGGGGCGCCTTGGCGCGGGTCGCGCCGCGGCTCCACCCATCGGAGGTTCGAGTCCTCCCTCGGACATGGGTTTGTGTGTGTGTTGTCCTTAGCGTAAGGTAGTTTAAGTTAGATTAAGTAGTGTGTAAGCCTGGGGAACCGATGACCTCAGCAGTTTGGTCCCGTAGTCCTTACCACAAATTTCTAAATTTTTTCCAAATAACATGAAGTTGAGCATTCGCTTGAGCCTGACGTGCTCATTCCATTTCATATCACTTTGCAGCGTTATGCCTAGGTATTTAATCAAAGGGACCATGTCAAGTTGCACCCTACTAATGCTGTACGTGAACGTTACATGACATTTCCTACTCATCAGTATACGTTCTACTACATTCAGAGAATCATCACACCACTTAGAAATTTTGTTTAAGTCATCTTGTATATTCCTACAGTCACTCACGCCTTCCCAAACAACACGGCGTCATCAGCAAACAGTTGTAAATTGACGCTCATCCTGTCCTCCAGATCATTTGTCTAAACAGAGAATGAAGGCAGTCTTGTCACACTTCTCTCGGTCACTCTTGACGATACCATTGTCTATGATTAACACTCATCATCGAACCCCATACTGGGTTCTATTACTTAAAAAATCGTTGAGTCACTCGCATATGCTCGGACCTTCGTCAACAATCTGCAGTGGGGCACCGTCTCAAATGCGTTCTGGATATCTAGGAATATGGAATCTACCTGTAGTCCTCCATCCACGGTTTGTAGCATATCGTGTGAGAAAAGGGAAAGCTGAAGGAAATTTACTATATCTGAACTCAGAAGGTGCTCAAGAGTTCTGCGGCAAACCAATGTTAAGGATATTAGTCTGTAATTATGAGGGGAAGTTTTCTTACCTTTCTTGTATATAGGAGTCAACTGCGCGTTTTTCCGTTCGCTTCGAATTTTTCGCTGGGGGAGACATTTACTATAAATCCAGGCTAAGTAAGAGGCCAATGCCGTAGAGTGCTCTCGGCAAAACCGAATTGGAATTTTACATGGAAATTGTGACCTACTTGTTTTCAATACTCCCAGGTGCTTTTCTACGCCACGGACGTCACTTTCTACGTCCTCCATGTGGGAATCTGTACGACAGCCAAACGACTGTATGTTTGCACGATCCGCTTGCGTGAATGATTTTTTAAATGTGAAATTTCAAACTTCAGCTTTCCGTTTGCTGTCTTCTATTGCCATCCCAGAGTGATCGACGAGTAAGTGGATAGAAGCCTTCGAACACCAGAGTGATTTGACGTATGACCAGAATTTTCTCGGCTTCTCGGCAAGGTATTTCGCTGAAGTTCGACAGTGGGAGATGTTGTATGCTTCGAACATTGCTGTTCTTTAGGATCCTCGAATTTTTACTAAATTTTGCCTATCGTCATTTGCGCGCATTTTTTAGAACCTAGAGTGCAACAATCTCTGATTCCTCAGCATTAAACTACGGAGGGTCCTTAGAATCCTCAATCCACTTACTTGGCATAAGCGTCTCCAGAGCACCATTCACAGCCAATTTAAACTTTGCCAATAATTCCTCTACGTTCGTCATAATGGAGCTAAATTATGTTCATTCGTTTTCTAAGTTGGATGCTAACAACCGCTTATCTGCTTTTTCTAGTATAAACATTCTACTGTCCTTCTTGACGGATTTATTCACTTTAGTAACCATTGTCATGATGACATAATGATGACTAATCCCTGTTTCTGTACTGACAGTATCGACAAGGTTTGTTCGTGTGTGGGTTGCCTAATTAGTAGCTGTTTAAGGCAGTTTTCGGAAACTGAGTTCACAAATAATTCACAACGGTTCCAATCTATACACTGTAGGTTAAAGCTATTAATATTAGTACTGCACGATCTGGGTATTTCCGTGATACTGACCTTAGACTTTCCTTGAATGACTGTAAAACTGCCAACGCGGAATCAGATAGCCGGTAAAAATATCCAACAGTTAACCCGATTTCACATAGACCTGTTATACATGCCCAGATAACTTCACTGTCACACGCAAATTCGACCTCAGTAGAGACAATATTCTTGCCAATTGCAATGAACACTCCCCATCATTTAGCGTCTAACCTGTCCTTTCGATACAAGTGTCATAAATCGCTAAACATCGCAGAGATTTCTACTTCGGGTCACAGCCAGCTCTCGGTCCCGACAGTCGAAGTGTGTCTAATTGGTACACTGTCCGATTTCATTCTTTGTGTATGGACTGGCGAGCGTTCATCAGAGGACCTCAAACTATCGCCTAGCCTAAAAAAGCCTCATCTGCACTCCACAAGTATTCTGTTACCCGAGTAACTGCTTCCCTCGTGTAGTGCGCCACCGACCTATAAAGGGGAGTCCTACATTTCCTCACCAGATAACACAGGTCCAGAAATCTGCAGCCAAGACTGTCACATAGTCGACGAAGCCTTTGATTGAGACCCCCCACACGGGTCCAAACCGAAGGGCTGCCATCAACTCTGGGAACAATGCTGCAAATTGCGAGCTCTTCGTGCACTCCACGCAGGAAGCCACCAGCGTTCAACACCTCCTACAGCTGAACTGTGAATGGCCTCAGAACATATGCCCATTCCCAGAACCCAGAACGTCCACATCTACATCTACATATTTCTACGTTAAAGAGAATAACTTCCCCTAATATGTGTTGCGGCAAGCACTGTGCTACCTGAGTTGCTTTTTCCTCGGTTAACATATCTCTGGACTATCAACAACTCTGCACCCTACAACGCAGGTCCAGAAATCTGCTGTTAAGTCCCATAGTGCTCAGAGCCAGAAATCTGCTTCTGCACGGGGTAGACGCCAAGGTTCGAGTCCTCCCTTGGGCAAGGGTGTGTGTTGTCTTAGCGTAAGTTAAAGTTAGATTAAGTAGAGTGAAAACCAAGGGACCGATGACCTCAGCAGTTTGGTCCCATAGAAACTTACCACAAATTTCCAAAATTTCACCGAGCGACCTAGCGCAGTGGCTAGCACACTGGACTCTCATTCGGGAGGACGACGGTTCAATCCCGCGTCCGGCCATTCTGATTTAGGTTTTCCGTGATTTCCCTAAATCGCTCCAGGCAAATGCCGGGATGGTTCCTTTGAAAGGGCATGGCCGATTTCCTTCCCCGTCCTTTCCTAATCCGATGAGACCGATGACCTCGCTGTCTGGTCTCCTACCCCAAAAAACCCAACCCAACCCTCCAAAATTTCCAGAAACGTGCAGCCATATTCGTCACGGAATCAGCCCTTAATTGCGCACAGAAGCGGCACATCATTCTCACCAGCACAGTTTAAAATACAATCTGCCTCATCCTCAAGCAAAGAGATCGAAAAAGCTAGAAGGAGCGAACTGGCCAATTAAACAAGACGAATTACGTATTTTTTGGCACCTGTCGTCTCCTTCAATTAGAAAAGGGAGAAACGACGCCTGTTTACTAATACTCAAAATTATTCATCGGTTCAACATCTTAAATTTGGGACCTTGTACGGGCGCTGATGACCGCGCAGTTGAGCGCCCCGCAAATCAAACATCATCATCATCTGAAATTAGCATGAACGCATCCCTCGCGTGTTGCTCTAAGAGAGTCATCGCAAGGGTGTCCTTTATGAAATCCCACGCAGATAACGCCCCGATGTGCCACCTGAGTGGCCCTGTAAAACTAAACTCAACTGTTACTCCCAGGCCTCTGTGGCAGAGCATACTAGCATGCGTTTCCATTTAAACTCACTTTCATTCCATCCAACATTCATCCATGTTTAGGACGGGTAGTCACAGGTACAGGGTGCGCTGAATGACAAATGTAATAAAAATGAGAATAAAACAGTCGATTTCGGTTCCCAGTATGATCTTCCTCCCTGACATGAGAGAACAGACGCAGAGAAAAGCCACTGGCAAACTTGATAACATCACAGCATTATGCATTGAAGAGCCAAAGAAACTAGTACACCTTCCTAATATCGTGTTGAACCACCACGAACTCGCAGAAGTGCCGCAACACGACGTGGCATGATCTGAAGTAGTGCTGGAGCGAATTGACACCATGAACCCTGCAGGGCTGTCTATAAATCCATAAGAGTACGAGGGGTGGAGATCCCTTCTGAACAGCAGGTTGCAAGGCATCCTATATATACTAAATAATGTTCATGTCTGGGAAGTTTTGTGGCGGGCGGAAGAGTGTTACTGCAGCCACTCTGTAGCAGTTCTGGACGTGTGGGGTATCGCATTGTCCTGCTGGAATTGCCAAAATCCGTCGGAATGCACAATGGACATGAATGGATGCATGTGATCAGACAGGATGCTTACGTACGCCTCACCTGTCAGAGTCGTATCTGAACGTATCAGGGGTCCCATATCACTCCAACTGCTCATGCCCTACACCATTACAGAGCCTCCACCAGCTTGAATAGTCCCTTGCTGACATGCAGGGTCCGTGGATTCGTGAGGTTGTCTCCATACCCGTACACGTCCATCCGCTCGATACAATTTGAAACGAGATTTGTCCAGCCAGTCAACATGTTTCCAATCTTCAACAGTCCCATATCGGTGTTGACGGGTTCAAGTGAGGCATAAAGCTTAGTGTCGTGCAGTCATCGAGGGTACACGAGTGGCTCTTCGACTCCGGAAGCCCGTATCGATGATACTTCGTTTAATGGTTCGCACCCTGACACTTGTTGGTGGCCCATCATTGAAATCTGCACCAATTTTCGGAAGTGTTGCACTTCTGTCACGTTGAACGATTCTCTTCAGTCATCGTTGGTCCCGTTCTTGCAGGATCTTCTTCCGGCCGCAGTGATGTCGGAGATTTGATGTTTTACCGGATTCCTGGTATTCACGGTACACTCGTGAAACGATCGTACGGGAAAATCCCCTCTTCATCGCAACCTCGGAGATGCTGTGTCCCATCGCTCGTGCGCCGACTATAACACCACGTTCAAACTCTCTTAAATCTTGATAACCTGCCATTGTAGCACCAGTAACCGATCTAACAACTGCTCCAGACAGTTGTTGTCTTATATAGGCGTTGCCGACCGGAGCGCAGTATTGTGCCTGTTTAAATATCTCTGCATTTGAATACGCATGCCTATACCAGTTTCTTTACCGTTTCAGTGTAAAACCACAAAACTATCATCCTGTCCCTTCTCCTGATCAGTGTTTTCCACATATTCCTTTCCTCTCCGATTCTGCGTAGAACTTCCTCATTCCTTACCTTATCAGTCCACCTAATTTTCAACATTCGTCTATAGCACCACATCTCAAATGCTTCGATTCTCTTCTGTTCCGGTTTTCCCACAGTCCATGTTTCACTACCATACAATGCTGTACTCCAGACGTACATCCTCAGAAATTCCTTCCTCAAATTAAGGCCGGTATTTGATATTAGTAGACGTCTCTTGGCCAGAAATGCCTTTTTTGCCATACCGAGTCTGCTTTTGATGTCCTCCTTGCTCCGTCCGTCATTGGTTATTTTACTTCATTGACTACGTGACCATCAATCCTGATGTTAAGTTTCTCGCTGTTCTCATTTCTACCACTTCTCATTACCTTCGTCTTTCTCCGATTTACTCTCAAACCATACTGTGTACTCATTAGACTGTTCATTCCGTTCAGCAGATCATTTAATTCTTCTTCACTTTCACTCAGGATAGCAATGTCATCAGCGAATCGTATCATTGATATCCTTTCACCTTGTATTTTAATTCCACTCCTGAACCTTTCTTTTATTTCCATCATTGCTTCCTCGATGTACAGATTGAAGAGTAGGGGCGAAAGGCTGCAGCCTTGTCTTACACCATTCTTAATACGAGCACTTCGTTCTTGATCGTCCACTCTTATTATTCCCTGTTGGTTGTTGTACATATTGTATATGACCCGTCTCTCCCTATAGCTTACCCCTACTTTTTTCAGAATCTCGAACAGCTTGCACCATTTTATATTGTCGTAGGCTTTTTCCAGGTCGACAAATCCTATGAAAGTGTCTTGATTTTTCTTTAGCCTTGCTTCCATTATTAGCCGTAAAGTCATAATTGCCTCTCTCGTCTCTTTACTTTTCCTAAAGCCAAACTGATCGTCACCTAGCGCATTCCCAATTTTCTTTTCATTCTTCTGTATATTATTCTTGTAAGCAGCTTCGATGCATGAGCTGTTAAGCTGATTGTGCGATAATTCTCGCACTTGTCAGCTCTTGCCGTCTTCGGAATTGTGTGGATGATGCTTTTCCGAAAGTCAGATGGTATATCGCCAGACTCATATATTCTACACACCAACGTGAATAGTCGTTTTGTTGCCACTTCCCCCAATGATTTTACAAATTCTGATGGAATGTTATCTATCCCTTCTGCCTTATTTGACCGTAAGTCCTCCAAAGCTCTTTTAAATTCCGATTCTAATACTGGGTCCCCTATCTCTTCTAAATCGACTCCTGTTTCTTCTTCTATCACATCAGAAAAATCTTCACCCTCATAGAGGCTTTCAATGTATTCTTTCCACCTATCTGCTCTGTCCTCTGCATTTAACAGTGGAATTCCCGTTGCACTCTTAATGTTACCACCGTTGCTTTTAATGTCACCAAAGGTTGTTTTGACTTTCCTGTATGCTGAGTCTGTCCTTCCGACAATCATATCTTTTTCGATGTCTTCACATTTTTCCTGCAGCCATTTCGTCTTAGCTTCCCTGCACTTCCTATTTATTTCATTCCTCAGCGACTTGTATTTCTGTATTCCTGATTTTTCCGGAACATGTTTGTACTTCCTCCTTTCATCAATCAACTGAACTATTTCTTCTGTTACCCATGGTTTCTTCGCAGCTACCTTCTTTGTACCTATGTTTTCCTTCCCAACTTCTGTGATGGCCCTTTTTAGCGATGTCCATTCCTCTTCAACTGTACTGCCTACTGCGCTATTCCTTATTGCTTTATCTATAGCGTTAGAGAACTTCAAACGTATCTCGTCATTCCTTAGTACTTCCGTATCCCACTTCTTTGCGTATTGATTCTTTCTGACTAATGTCTTGAACTTCAGCCTACTCTTCATCACTACTATATTGTGATCTGAGTCTATATCTGCTCCTGGGTACGCCTTACAATCCAGTATCTGATTTAGGAATCTCTGTCTGACCATGATGTAATCTAATTGAAATCTTCCCGTATCTCCCGGCCTTTTCCAAGTATACCTCCTCCTCTTGTGATTCTTGAACAGGGTATTCGCTATTACTAGCTGACACTTGTTACAGAACTCAATTAGTCTTTCTCCTCTTTCATTCCTTGTCCCAAGCCCATATTCTCCTGTAACCTTTACTTCTGCTCCTTTCCCTACAACTGCATTCCAGTCGCCCATGACTATTAGATTTTCGTCCCCCTTTACATACTGCATTACCCTTTCAGTATCCTCATACACTTTCTCTATCTGTTCATCTTCAGCTTGCGACGTCGGCATGTATACCTGAACTATCGTTGTCGATGTTGGTCTGCTGTCAATTCTGATTAGAACAACCCGGTCACTGAACTGTTCACAGTAACACACCCTCTGCCCTACCTTCCTATTCATAACGAATCCTACACCTGTTATACCATTTTCTGCTGCTGTTGATATTACCCGATACTCATCTGACCAGATATCCTTGTCTTCCTTCCAATTCACTCACCCCTACTATATCTAGATTGAGCCTTTGCATTTCCCTTTTCAGATTTTCTAGTTTCCCTACCACGTTCAAGCTTCCGACATTCCACGCCCCGACTCGTAGAACGTTATTCTTTCGTAGATTATTCAATCTTTTTCTCATGGTAACCTCCCCCTTGGCAGTCCCCTCCCGGAAATCCGAATGGGGGACTATTCCGGAATCTTTTGCCAATGGAGAGATCATCATGACACTTCTTCAATTACAGGCCACATGTCCTGTGGATACACGTTACGTGTCTTTAAAGCAGTGGTTTCCATTGCCTTCTGCATCCTAATGTCGTTGATCATTGCTGATTCTTCCGCCTTTAGGGGCGATTTCCCACCCCTAGGACAAGAGAGTGCCCTGAACCTCTATCCGCTCCTCCGCCCTCTTTGACAAGGCCGTTGGCAGAATGAGGCTGACTGCTTATGCCGGAAGTCTTCGGCCGCCAATGCCGATTATTTATCAAAATTTAGGCAGTGGCGGGAATCGAACCCGGGACCGAAGACGTTTTGATTATGAATCAAAGACGCTACCCCTTTTTTTTTTTTTTTTTTTTTTTTTTTTGTTGATCGTTGTGTTTGGTCGTTGCGGACGTCACATGATATCCGGTCAAGTTCGTTTGTTGATCCTTCCACTCAGTTTTTTATTACAGAGGCCAACCAGCTCTCTGACCGAACACGCTGAGCTACCGTGCCGGCTCCCCTAGACCACATTTAAACAAGACAGCAGCACTACAATAAGAAAAACTCACAACATCCATTGGCAAACATAAACAATTAAACAGGACATCATCATTATAGCAAAATAATCCTACAGTATCCATTGTCAAATCCAACACTACAGTAAAAACTTTAACCTAACGTAACCTAACCTAACCGCATCTGTGAATAATTATTCTATGTACACGAGTTTATATCCATATATATAGGTATAACATGTAACACATGATTACATAACATATAGGAAGAGCTTTTCCAGGATAGCGGGTGGGTTTTTGAAGCGCCCTACAAAACCCTACGCTTTGATGCTGCCAAAAATGTATTAGATTAAGTGCAGCACATGCTGAGTTAGTTTCTCACACCCAGTGTCCTGTTACCAATGATTCACGCCAATACAGAATGCGTCGTCACTTTCTATCACTATATCTTATCAGGTTGCGAGGGGCCGGGGCAAGCAGTGTATATAACACTAAATTCTTCTAGAATCTTCATATGGAAATGATGCTCTAAGCCCCCCTTTTCTAACTCCGACTTTTGCTGTTGCACATGGATTAAGATGAAACGCAAACTGACTGTAATTGACCCTGCAAGTGGAGTAGAAAAGAGTTTGGCACCTGCAATAATTTAATGTGATAGAAATTAATTTGATAAAGGAAAGTTTCATTAACGCAGTGAGAAATGAAAGGGTTGCTCTACCGATCTACAGAATGAAAGTTCTGTCCAAAATAACAATTACATTTAATATGACTAAACTCAAAATAATAAATAAAACACATGAAACATTTACAATACGTCAAATTGGATACTCAAATAAATGCTGTGAAGGTGAAGTTGTCCATAAACTAGCTTGTGACATTTATGACCAAGTGGTATGTGGAGCCAATTCCTAGCAACTCAAATCTGAAGTGAAACACCCAGCCAACCCAACATTAATTGCTGCTACAGTAGTGAGAACTCAGACAATGAACACCAAGACAACCATGTTAGAAAAGACGGGAACAGGCGCGCTCTGCTGAGCTCTGATTATCACATAGCAAAATTCCCTAATCTGCCGGTGCTGTGGACATACATTACCAAGCTGTCTTCTTAACTGTAAGGACATGATCCGGCATACCGGAGACGATGGCTGGTTGCTTCGACGTCCCATCGTGGTGATGATAATGTCGCGAGTATAGCCCGAAACAAATTATCCTGGTCTGGTTGTTCCAGACTAAAGACTTCCTAGCAATACAAATGCGCCTCTGAGGAGACGAAGAAGGTTCGCCACACAGTCACTGACGGTACAGTGATTGATTTTAACAAGCGAAGTCACACAGTGACTCCAATACAGTCAAATTTAGCCAAAACTGCTCGAGATGGACAACATAGGTCGCTTGTACGCAGAACGCTCAACTGCCAACTGTACTTGGAAAGTTTCGTTGAAGTCAAAACTTCAGCAACTCCGTCAAACAGGTACAATTAAATGAAAGTATATTAGACAGCCAACGGAAGGCAGGTTGTCCAGTGCAGAGAGACCTCAGTCTTGTAACCTACTCCAACCGAAAGACGAGACTCCACCCTACCAAGAGCACCCGTACAAGCCGAACACAGAACATTGCCGCCCCCACCACAGTGGCCGTGATTAAACGTGCCAATTAGCAACTCGAAGACCGGTGGAAAATTTCACTCTATTGCTGAAGCACTACTATTCCACCAATGGAGATACAAACTTACGGCTCTTAAAGGAGATAAGTATGTAATTACCTGTTTGAAAACTAATAAACACCAGCTTATTATAATACTTAACCTAAACATCTTAATTGTGCATACATACGTTCCAAAAACGAATGATTTGGGAATTGTAATCTTTTTAGTTGTCATTGCCAATCATCAAAAAATGTGTATCAAGGCCACTGGCTGCCGTTTACATTCATTTCAATCACCCACACGTGTTTTCCTGCCCACTTGCAATTAATTATGTTCCTGTGAAGCTGTGAAGGCTCGTGCTAACGGTAGAGTTCATGATTGACAAACAATTGTTCTGCTTTGACTGGTTACATTAAACCACCAAGAGCATTGAGGACGTTCTGCATTGTTCAACAGTGATCCAAACATGAATAAAACTCTTAGGATTTTTAATTTTAATCTGGAACCATTTTATAAAATTGTCTTTGGTGGTAAGAACAGGACCAGTGGCAATAACTGTGACATTAAATAGTTCTATTGCGAGCAGGGAGTGAGTTAATCATAATGACGAGTTGTCTTATTGACATTGCATTTTTATTCGTCATAGTAGCTGTCTAACGCATTTTTATTCGTCGTAGTAGACTGTCTAACTCTCTCACTCGTTCTCTCTCTCTTTCTTTCATTCGTTTTTCATCTTTTCTGTGGGTAAAAAAGAACTAATAATTGAAGACATGGATTATTCTGAGACATGGTTCTTTTTTCTAACTGCTACTGCGCCGTACGTCTGCACATATCACATTCTGAACAAAGAGCGTCTATTTATTGCTTTAGTTTTATGCGTGACTTTTGTTCGCACTTCCGCTGCGATTTGTTTGATGCAACTGCCTGACTGACATTGGACAATTCTTTGGTGGTTAATGTTTTAGCGCAAAAGCACAACTGCTGTAATGTGGTGAATACTGCGTGAATTTGGGACTGATGACTTCTTCGTCAGATTATTCTGAAAGATGACTGTTAGTCTCTTTCATACATATTGACGAAATGTATTATCAAGTGTCATACCTGTGGCGCCGTATAGTGTATCATGCCAATTTTACATTAGGGAGATGGTGCATGTATGTGTTTTATTTCAGATAAGATCCGTGACTGGTGTGTATCGAATCCATCGGTGCTCTTCCCTTTCTCTACCTGCGCCTGGAAGAAACGGAGACAGGTCGGTGTGAAAGGGACAGAGGGACGCAGAGCTGCAAACCTTAAGGATGATTGACCATTTCACTATCTAAGGTGTTTTACCCTCTCTCTTTGGATGCGACTGTAACAGTCGCAAAGGAGTTGGGATGGAGGACGAGAGGGCAAGGGATGGACTCAGATAAGAATAGAAAAGTAACTACAGGCAGGAGAGATTACGATTGGTCACTTTCAAATCCAACGCATTTTGCTTTCCCCCACTCCTTCTCGGGAATAGGGAGTACGGAGCTCTGGTAGACAACTGTGACACGGGCGCGGTGCAGCAGCTCTTCGCTGCGGTAAGTGCGCCTTTGCGAGTGCATAAAATTTTCTGATGTTCTCCGGAAGTCGTTACTTAGGCCATGTCAGGTCGAGTTCTGTCGCTTCCGCTTCTGCTCACTTATTCCAGTCAGATCAGGGGTACATTTTGGGTTATATTCTTACGTCTAATACTGACAGTGGATTCAACGAAAGTATCACCAGATGTCCCTTACACTCATGCCGTACTCTTTCCTCTAACTGTCGCCAGCATTCGAAATGTAGCTGGCTGGGAAGTATATTTCTGAAGTGTGCCTGCAAGATATGCATGAGAATAAAACCATTACCTTCTTATAGGTGACTGTCTTCTTATTTACCTCTCATCTTATTTTCCTCTCATTTTTCCTCTTTTCATCTTCCGCCAGTGCGCGCTATAATACGTTTCGTTGCACGACTTTCGACTATTACTATCTGGGCCGCGATTTAATCGCTTTCCTAATTTCTAAAGAGGCAGGGAAGGGAGCCGGGCAGGAGGCGCATGCAGGTGCTTAATATTCCATTTAGCACACCCCACTGGAACTTATTTTAAACAATTTAGATACCCCACATACATACTTTCAGTTAAGTTTCCACCAGGATGGGCGTTACATGGTTCAAATGGCTCTGAGCACTATGCGACTTAACTGCTGAGGTCATCAGTCGCCTAGAACTTAGAACTAACAAAACCTAACTAACCTAAGGACATCACACACATCCATGCTCGAGGCAAGATTCGAACCTGCCTCCGTAGCGGTCGCTCGGCTCCAGACTGTAGCGCCTAGAACCGCACAGCCGCTCCGGCCGGCATGGGCGTTAAAGTAGTAACGCTAGGCTTTCAATTGTAGAATCATGGTGTATCGATCAGTGTGTCTGAACCAAACCAAAGGCTATCAGAGAGTTTTAGTTGGCCCAGTACTTGCCAAAAGAACCCGTTGCAGTACTCTCTCACAATTTGCTTCCTTATAAAAGTTACATTGATAAACCAAGTCATTATGAGCACTGCCCAACGTGACGTCGTATGCCGCCTGATGGCGTAGAGGGCACGTGACGCGATAACTAAAATATGAAAGCGAACGGGGATCACCTTAGGGAAGATATGGGCTGCAAATGGGGAAATGCATTGAGATAAGCGTCTTCGACAAAGGGCCGATTATTATTACGGAGACCCTGCTAACGAGTATCTCGAAAACGGTGAGCCTGGTCGAATGTTCACGTGCTACTGTCGTGAGTGTCTACGGAAAGAGATAGGACAGTGAAACTACCACTAGGCGCTAAATGGTTGGACGTCTGGTGTTCTGTTCTGTAAAGTACATAGGATAGATGGTGGTCTGTGCATCTCTGCCGAAACAGCACAATGCTGGTGCATGCACAAGTGTTTCGGAGCACTCTGTTTATCCTACATAGTTGAACATGGTGCTCCGCAGCAGACCACCCTTACGTGTTGAAATGTTGAGCCAATGACATCGTCAGTCACGACTTCACTGGGAACGGGACCATAGGGATTCGACGGTCGTTTAATGGAAACGCGTCGGGTTTTTGGGTGAATCACATTTTTGCTACACTGGGTTGATGGTCGCCTCCACAAACGCCGTCATCGAGGTGAACGGTGGCTCGAAACGTGCAGTGTGCCACGGATGTAGGATACTGGGAGCAGTCTTATGCTATGGGAAACACACTCCTGCGTTTGCATTAGTGATGGGGAGCTCGTGAATGAGTCGTTCAAATGAAAGCTTCACTCCAGTGAAGTGTGAACTAACCACTCAATTTCAATGAACTGGTACTTCAAACTCTCCACAGATAGCACACTCCACACTTTTTTTCTAGTTCGTTCACTCACTCTCTTCCCCTCTCCCTCTCCCACTACATTGGCGCTACGTCACTCATTCTCCCTTCACTTCAGTCCTCCCTCTACTGCCTGTCGATGAATCGCGCGGTGAAATACACTGACAACAGTTGCACTTTGCTCTCCCATCACCTAAATCAGCGAAGAAACCCCAAATTTCACTACTTCTACGCGATCGCGAGTTGCTAGCCATTGTATAAGCGTAAACAGACACAAAAATTGCTTTCCGAATAAAATAAAGAGGGATTTTACCTGAAATCGTACCAATGACTACAGGTGACAATTTACGTTTTGAATGTAGACGGTTATTATTCTCAACAAAAATAAAATCTACAGGAAAACTTCTGAATAATTACTTAACGTAGGTATATAGACTTTGTGACAGTGGTAAACATACTCATTCTATTTTGGATTAAATTTTAAAAGGAACATAAAATTGGACTGAATTTCGTTAGTAGCCCTAGTTTTCAGTCCATAAATACAACAAATAAGATTTCACTTGGCAGATGAAGACTCTTTTTGGCGCTTCATGAGAAAATGTCGAGCAAGGTTAAAGGTAGTACCTTCTTTATATGTGACAGGCTTCTCTATTTATCTTTCCTTTGTCCTCTTCGACCATGCTGTATTTAAGTTAACTCAGACGCTGTAAGACGCAAAACGTTGCGTGGACGTTACTTCATAGTTCGGCCATCTGTTGGTAAAATTATGAAGTATTACGAAGCTTTATTGTACGAGCGAAGCGAAGCGAGCGTCCTCTTCGACCATGCTGTATTTAAGTTAACTCAGCGCTGTAAGACGCAAAACGTTGCGTGGACGTTACTTCATAGTTCGGCCATCTGTTGGTAAAATTATGAAGTATTACGAAGCTTTATTGTACGAGCGAGGCGAAGCGAGCGTAGCCGCGGCTGAGCGGCGAACTGGACAACTTCGCCAGGTTTCCGTACTTCATGAATGAACTACTTCATTTGAACACTTCACGACAAAGAGTGAAATGAATGAAGTACTTCACGGGAATGAACGAGTTCGACACATCTCTAGTTTGCATGGGACCTGTGGTAGCAATCGAAGACACGGTGGCAGCTGCAAACCACCTGCACATCTTCGTGCTTGATGTCTTCGACGACGGGGGTGTCATCCTTCAGCAGTATAATTGGTGTGTCCCGGAGCCACAACCGTGCTACAGTGGTTTGAGGAACCTTATAGTGAAGTTACGTTGGTGTCTCGGCGACCAAACTCGCCTGATGTAAAACCTATGGAACCCATCTGGGTCGTTGTCGGGCACCATCACCGCGTATGCAGACCAGCGGCCCGTCATTTACGTGAGTTACATGACATGTGCGTAGATATCTAATGTCACAAAGCTCCACAAACCTACCAATAAATTGTCGGATCCCTAATACGCAGAATCAGTGACGTATTTCGTTTCAAAGACGGACAAACAAGCTATTAAGCAGGTAGTCATAAACTTTTGGCCTATCAGTGTGTACCTGATAACATCAAAATTTCAGCTTTCCTTTCTTTTAATCTTCTGTCTATTACAAATTCGATGCATATTCTAATTCATTATAGCTAACAGACTTCTGAGGTTCTGTGACATACGATACCAAACAGAGATCTCGCACTCGAAGTGTCCGTACAAGAAAGCTGGCAATGCCCCGAGACATATCGGAGGTGGGGAGGACGCAGTTTGCATCATGCGCTTGTGAGGTAGATTGTCGTACCAGTTAGGTGAGGGATCGCATATCTCGCCACCACGTGTTTAATTTCGTTATTAATTTCCTCATTGTGACCATCACCTGAGACAGCAAAGAGAAGCAAAACGGCCGTTGAAATCCCTCCACCACCATCCACATTTACGTTCTCCGTTGTTTCCAAAAATCTTTTAAGGCAGATGTCAGATGGTTCCTTTGAAAAGGACTCGGCTTATTTCAATACTTGTCCTTCCCTTAATTTAAAGGAGTACTCCGTATCTAATTAACTCATTGGCGACTCGACTTTAGACGCGAATCTTCCGTCCTTTTTCAGAGACTTGATTGCGGCAGAGCTTTCAAGTATTGTCTGTTACAGATGTATAACTACAATGTACTGAGAAACAAATGAACTAATATATATTTGTCGACTGAGACTAGAAACGACCGGAACCTGACGAAGAGACTAATTGTGAAGTTGTGTGCACGAACAGGTTAGAAAATAAGTTTGAGGTAACACGTCTGTGATCGGTAGAGTAACTGTTCAAATGATTTCTTGCGAATTTGATTAACGTTGTGGACTAAATTGTCCCTTAAATTTCGGGATCAAAGTTGACACTGACGTCCAGTTTAGGTACAGATTTTGTTGATTGAGCTGACCGAAATTTACTAGTTTTGAGTTTTGATCTCTTAACGACAGTAACCGAAATGACTTTATAAATAAAAAACTATATTAAGCGGTCTAGGCGGTTCTATTCACAAAATATCGACAATGACCGCAGAGTCATTCAGGAAATTTTATTTGCTTTATTAATGGGCTTCAGAGACAATCTTACATCTGTCTTATAAAATACTGAACATCTCTGACTGGTCATTTTCTGATAATAAAACTGTTACGTCACATTGTTAGGATGTAAAGAACCGATCTGAAATATGCTTCTTTTTAAATTTTTAAAAAAATTGTGTAAAGACTTTTAATTAGCTAGTTCGCAATTAGACAACAATTAGAAAAATCAACCATCCTCATTTCTGAAACCAATAAGCAAACAGAATATTGCTGTAGCAGTTCTTGTCAGATCTGAAGATGGTTGATATTTCAAGTGAACGAAGCTATCTAATTATAGGTATCCTATTACGATACAAGCAGTTAAAAGTTTTTAAATAATTTTTAAAAATAATTTTAATGGAAAAAATATTTGCTTACATCATGTTTTGTTGGACTTTGGTCATTCTGTTTTTGTAAGCCACATATAGAAAAGAAAGACGTTCTGTACTCTATTAGTTATGTGGTCAGCCTCTTTGGAAAGGAGAGCAATAGATATCTGTAAAAAATTGGCCCTGTCGTGTAAATAGGAATCCATAGAAAATATTTATCTTGAGCGTGCACACAAGCATTGTAAATCATGCATTACAGAAGACGACTGGAATTCACAATATACGGGATAAATCAAAATATATATAGCGAATTTTTTTTTTTTATTTATCCCGTATATTGTGAATTCCACTCAAAATATATATAGCGAATCCCCCCATGAACCATGGACCTTGCCGTTGGTGGGGAGGCTTGCGTGCCTCAGCGATACAGATAGCCGTACCGTAGGTGCAACCACAACGGAGGGGTATCTGTTGAGAGGCCAGACAAACGTGTGGTTCCTGAAGAGGGGCAGCAGCCTTTTCAGTAGTTGCAAGGGCAACAGTCTGGATGATTGACTGATCTGGCCTTGTAACAATAACCAAAACGGCCTTGCTGTGCTGGTACTGCGAACGGCTGAAAGCAAGGGGAAACTACAGCCGTAATTTTTCCCGAGGGCATGCAGCTTTACTGTATGATTACATGATGATGGCGTCCTCTTGGGTAAAATATTCCGGAGGTAAAATAGTCCCCCATTCGGATCTCCTGGCGGGGACTACTCAAGAGGATGTCGTTATCAGGAGAAAGAAAACTGGCGTTCTACGGATCGGAGCGTCGAATGTCAGATCCCTTAATCGGGCAGGTAGGTTAGAAAATTTAAAAAGGGAAATGGATAGGTTGAAGTTAGATATAGTGGGAATTAGTGAAGTTCGGTGGCAGGAGGAACAAGACTTCTGGTCAGGTGACTACAGGGTTATAAACACAAAATCAAATAGGGGTAATGCAGGAGTAGGTTTAATAATGAATAGGAAAATAGGAATGCGGGTAAGCTACTACAAACAGCATAGTGAACGCATTATTGTGGCCAAGATAGATACGAAGCCCACGCCTACTACAGTAGTACAGGTTTATATGCCAACTAGCTCTGCAGATGACGAAGAAATTGAAGAAATGTATGATGAAATAAAAGAAATTATTCAGATAGTGAAGGGTGACGAAAATTTAATAGTCATGGGTGACTGGAATTCGAGTGTAGGAAAAGGGAGAGAAGGAAACATTGTAGGTGAATATGGATTGGGGGACAGAAATGAAAGAGGAAGCCGCCTGGTAGAATTTTGCACAGAGCACAACATAATCATAACTAACACTTGGTTTAACAATCATGAAAGAAGGTTGTATACATGGAAGAACCCTGGGATACTAAAAGGTATCAGATAGATTATATAATGGTAAGACAGAGATTTAGGAACCAGGTTTTAAATTGTAAGACATTTCCAGGGGCAGATGTGGACTCTGACCACAATCTATTGGTTATGACCTGTAGATTAAAACTGAAGAAACTGCAAAAAGGTGGGAATATAAGGAGATGGGACCTGGATAAACTAAAAGGACCAGAGGTTGTACAGAGATTCAGGGAGAGCATAAGGGAGCAATTGACAGGAATGGGGGAAATAAATACAGTAGAAGAAGAATGGGTAGCTTTGAGGGATGAAGTAGTGAAGGCAGCAGAGGATCAAGTAGGTAAAAAGACGAGGGCTAGTAGAAATCCTTGGGTAACAGAAGAAATATTGAATTTAATTGATGAAAGGAGAAAATATAAAAATGCAGTAAGTGAAACAGGCAAAAAGGAATACAAACGTCTCAAAAATTAGATCGACAGGAAGTGCAAAATGGCTAAGCAGGGATGGCTAGAGGACAAATGTAAGGATGTAGAGGCCTATCTCACTAGGGGTAAGATAGATACCGCCTACAGGAAAATTAAAGAGACCTTTGGAGATAAGAGAACGACTTGTATGAATATCAAGAGCTCAGATGGAAACCCAGTTCTAAGCAAAGAAGGGAAAGCAGAAAGGTGGAAGGAGTATATAGAGGGTCTATACAAGGGCGATGTACTTGAGGACAATATTATGGAAATGGAAGAGGATGTAGATGAAGATGAAATGGGAGATACGATACTGCGTGAAGAGTTTGACAGAGCACTGAAAGACCTGAGTCGAAACAAGGCCCCCGGAGTTGACAATATTCCATTGGAACTACTGACGGCCGTGGGAGAGCCAGTCATGACAAAACTCTACCATCTGGTGAGCAAGATGTATGATACAGGCGAAATACCCTCAGATTTCAAGAAGAATATAATAATTCCAATCCCAAAGAAAGCAGGTGTTGACAGATGTGAAAATTACCGAACTATCAGCTTAATAAGTCACAGCTGCAAAATACTAACACGAATTCTTTACAGACGAATGGAAAAACTAGTAGAAGCCAACCTCGGGGAAGATCAGTTTGGATTCCGTAGAAACACTGGAACACGTGAGGCAATACTGACCTCACGACTTATCTTAGAAGAAAGATTAAGGAAAGGCAAACCTACGTTTCTAGCATTTGTAGACTTACAGAAAGCTTTTGACAATGTTGACTGGAATACTCTCTTTCAAATTCTAAAGGTGGCAGGGGTAAAATACAGGGAGCGAAAGGCTATTTACAATTTGTACAGAAACCAGATGGCAGTTATAAGAGTCGAGGGACATGAAAGGGAAGCAGTGGTTGGGAAGGGAGTAAGACAGGGTTGTAGCCTCTCCCCGATGTTGTTCAATCTGTATATTGAGCAAGCAGTAAAGGAAACAAAAGAAAAATTCGGGGTAGGTATTAAAATTCATGGAGAAGAAATAAAAACTTTGAGGTTCGCCGATGACATTGTAATTCTGTCAGAGACAGCAAAGGACTTGGAAGAGCAGTTGAATGGAATGGACAGTGTCTTGAAAGGAGGATATAAGATGAACATCAACAAAAGCAAAACAAGGATAATGGAATGTAGTCTAATTAAGTCGGGTGATGCTGAGGGAATTAGATTAGGAAATGAGGCACTTAAAGTAGTAAAGGGGTTTTGCTATTTGGGGAGCAAAATAACTGATGATGGTCGAAGTAGAGAGGATATAAAATGTAGGCTGGCAATGGCAAGGAAAGCGTTTCTGAAGAAGAGAAATTTGTTAACATCCAGTATTGATTTAAGTGTCAGGAAGTCATTTCTGAAAGTATTCGTATGGAGTGTAGCCATGTATGGAAGTGAAACATGGACGACAAATAGTTTGGACAAGAAGAGAATAGAAGCTTTCGAAATGTGGTGCTACAGAAGAATGCTGAATATTAGATGGGTAGATCACATAACTAATGAGGAGGTATTGAATAGGATTGGGGAGGAGAGAAGTTTGTGGCACAACTTGACCAGATGAAGGGATCGGTTGGTAGGACATGTTCTGAGGCATCAATGGATCACCAATTTAGTATTGGAGGGCAGCGTGGAGGGTAAAAATCGTAGAGGGAGACCAAGAGATGAATACACTAAGCAGATTCAGAAGGATGTAGGTTGCAGTAGGTACTGGGAGATGAAAAAGCTTGCACAGGATAGAGTAGCATGGAGAGCTGCATCAAACCAGTCTCAGGACTGAATACCACAACAACAACAACATATAGCGAATACAAATCCCTATAACTATTTAATGCATTGCGATATATCGACAAGAATTATAGAAAAGGAAGTTCAAAATTTCGATCGTTCGCAAGCGGAGTGAATCGGTAGCGGGTACATTTCCTGCCATAAGCTAAAAATGACGAATCCCATGCAGACTGCATCCTGTGTGTTAGAATTTAAAAATTGTCGTTCAGTCTTTCCAGTTCAGCGAAGATTTCGTCAACGATACAATAAATCACTTTAAAATGACATTGCATTCGCCGATTGTATTGGCAGTTGAAAGTAGCAGAATGTTTGTGTAAAGGATAAGGGACCGTCCTGTCACGTGTATCAACACCGAAAGTTGAAAGAATCCGCCTTTCGTTTAACATAGTCCACGGAATCGACGTATGAAATCAGTAGGGAGATACAGTTGCAACAAACAATGATTTGGCGTATCCTCAAAAGCAAACAGGAAACTAAACCGTACGTAAATCAAATTTAATAGCAACTGAAACAGGAAGACTACGTCAAACGTAGGTATTATGCTACAACTGTGCTGTAAACCATGGATGAAGAAACATTTGCTGCACCCCTGAGTTTTAGCAGTGAGTCAACTTTCCATGTTAGTGGCAGTGTTGCGAAAAAGCCTTCGTGTGTAACTGAATATCAGCATGTCTCACCGAAAGTTAATGTGTCCTGTGCGATGTCGGCAAAAACATTGTACGGTCAATTTTTCTTCTCTGAGCTATGTGTTTCAACAAACATTTACCTGAACATTCTTGAGCTATGGCTGATATCACAGTTTTATATAGATTGTATGGGTTTAAGCTGTCAGCGTGATTGAGCATTCACATTGGAGTATGGGGGTTACCACACTTTTAAATCAACGAATGATAGTGTGACCGGTTAAATGGAATATAATTGCAAAACCTGGACTGTGGCTCTTCGTTTTAATTAAAATCGTCGACTTCTCGCAGTACTCGTCTCCTCTGACATCGCCCACCGTACTAGACTACGTCCTGCTCATCTACTGTGGGCTCCATTAGTGTCAAGTCGACGCTTCTCCAGACATCCGGGTGCTGTTGTGAACTGATTTGTCCGCGGTATTACTGTTTAACAGCAGCTATTGGCTCTACCAAACTGCTATTCAACTGGTCACGAGCTTTATTTCATTTCCAAAACTGCTGCTTGCACGTTTCCTACGATCGTCAGCTTTTAGCTACAAGAAATCCGATGTTATTGACATTCTACATCTTTATTCTTCATGTCTACGTATTATCAGATTCTCCGCTAGAGGGCTCAGAATTGCCGCGTGTAACATGGCGGCGTCTAACGTAACTACATCGGTGCGTGAGAAACAGTGTGCTGTTATCGAGTTTCGAATTCGAAGAGTTCGTCCTCATACGACGCACCCTCTACTTCAGCATAACAGTGCCAGATCACACATGACTACTGCGATCTCTGCAAAATTCTGACGCCTTGTGTTCACTGTCGTCGATCACCCTCCATACAGCCCCGACTTGGGCCCCATTCAATTTTCATCTGTTTCAAAACATTAAAGAACACAAAGCGGTGCAAGCAAAGATGAGGTAGTGGTTTCGTCAACAAAGTCAAACGTTCTACAGTGAAGGTTTCAAAAAATTGGTCTGTCGTTAGGAGAAACGTGTTCGTCGCCACGGTGACTATGTTGAGAACTTAATATATAGACATGAAGAATGTGAACAAAGTTTGTTTTATTTAAAACACTCTACGAGTTTTCAATAAAAGTTTCGGAGGCCTTGCTTTTCAGCACGCCCTTGAATTTTGCTAAGGATTATTGCAGATAAGTAATTATTCGTCTGCTTCAAAATTATTCTACAAACCCATTAAGAAATCTCGTTCCGTTATCTTTTAACTTCGCGTTAAATATATCTTCAAATTTCCTTTCATGAACGGCGACCTCCAATTCTTCCAGCAAGTAGTTTCTGCCCCTTCTTTTCTGTATGCAGGATTTTTAAGTCTTTTTCTATTTCCTTAAGGGAAAAGTAAATATGTTCGAAAGATAGAGAATATATTGGACACTTATGACGATCTTTTTCAATCGCATGCAAGGAACACAAACATGCGTTCAGGTTAAGTAACTACGACAGATCAACTGTTCCGAACCATCTGTTCCCTTTCAGGGATGTAAAACGAGGTGGAACTAAGTTCTTCAACCTGGTGATGAGTGCATTGTCTCTGGAAACGTGTTGTTGAACTGTATGTAGGACAGAAAAGAATTGAATGATATTACATTTTAATGCTCTTGAATGAATTCTATGTGCCCGCCGGTATGGGGTAAGAGCAGTAAATCCAATTTTATAATCTTAACGACCAGGGTACCAAATATCATATTCTAGCACTATAATTCAACACCACACACCGCAGTTCACACCACAAACGTTTTTTTAAGAGCTGATTTGGTCAGTCGTCTGATTTGTCATCCATCGAAAATATGTGCGTACCGACAGGAAGACGTATACTTACACACCGGCTGTCAGCGAGAAAATTTCATGAACTTACATTGCATGTTTTTCGGGTGTGTCAAGAAATTCCTGAAGGTGATATTCCGAGGCTGTTCGATTCCATTCCACAGTGAATATGAGAGTATATTCGTGTCCAAGGGGTCACTCCTTAAACTGATGTTGGTGATAGTTATTAATTCCGAATGGAATGAAAATTCAGACATTTAACACCTGTTACGTGCGCCAGTTCGATAGTTATCAACCGTGGAGATGTTCATCACATAACAGCTGTTCCATGATTACAACTTAATTCCATTCGAAACTGATGTATATAACAGACAGATCGCGAGAAATGCCAAGGGAAAGAGATAGCAAACAAAACAGGAGAAGAAAACTAAAATGAAACACAGGGTTTAACGCCCTATTTAATGTAATTTTTATATGATTTAAAATTGTAAGAGTGTAATATGGCAATACAGTCTCTCTCACAGTGCGATGTATATATACGCACGGTAGATAGAAATTTAACAGGCAGCTGCTGCGATCGGATTCATATCGACACTTCTTTAATTTTTTTATGCAAATGAAAAAATGCTGAGTATATATGAAATTTTACTTGATTGCTTCTTTATGCGGTCAAATAAAGCCCATTAGTATAGTTTTATTTCTTTATTAATGATAATGCTTAAACAAGAAAGTTACCTTTTGGACGGTTTCCAAAAAAACAGCAATTGTTGTAAACATTTAGGAGACAATTTATTTCTGTTCTGAATCATAGTTGCGCCAGCTCCTTAAAATAAACTCGCTCTATAAAACACTCACAAGGCACAGATGTTGCAACGACGATAAGACATTGTTGAGCATTGTCTCTCAAAACGTGTTGAGCAGGTTCCTTTCGGAGTATGCTGATGCATTAGCTCCATACTTAACAATCATATACAACCGTTCGTTCGACGAAAGATCCGTACCCAAAGACTGGAAAGGTGCACAGGTCACACCAATATTCAAGAAAGGTAGTAGGAGTAATCCACTAAATTACAGGCCCATATCGTTAACGTCGATATGCAACAGGATTTTAGAACATATGTTGTGTTCAAACATTATGAATTACCTCGGAGAAAACGCTCTATTGACTCACAATCAATATGGGTTTAGAAAACATCGTTCTTGTGAAACACAACTATCTCTTTATTCAAATGAAGTGTTGAGTGCTATTGACAAGGGATTTCAGATCGATTCCGTATTTCTGGATTTCCGGAAAGCTTTTGACACCGTACCACACAAGCGGCTGGTAGTTAAATTGCATGCTTATGGAATATCGTCTCAGTTATGTGACTGGATTTGTGATTTCCTGTCAGAGAGGTCACAGTTCGTAGTAATTGACGGGAAGTCATCGAGTAAAACAGAAGTGATTTCAGGCGCTCCCCAAGGTAGTGTTATAGGCCCTTTGCTGTTCCTTATCTATATTAACGATTTTGGAGACAATCTGAGCAGCCGTCTTCGGTTCTTTGCAGATGACGCTGTCGTTTATCGACTAATTAAGTCATCAGAAGACCATAACAAACTGCAAAACCATTTATAAAAGATATCTGAATGGTGTGAAAAGTGGCAGTTGATCCTAAATAACGAAAAGTGTGAGGTCATCTACATGAGTGCTAAATGGAACTCGTTAAACTTCAGTTACACGATAAATCAGTCTAATCCAAAAGCCAGAAATTCAACTAAATACCTAGACATTACAATTATGAACAACTTAAATTGGAAGGAACACACAGAAAATGTTGTGGGGAAGGCTAACAAATGACTGCGTTTTACTGGCAGGACACTTAGAAAATGTAAGTGGTCTACTAAGGAGACTGCCTACACTAAGCTTGTCCGTCCTCTTTTAGAATACTGCTGCTATGATACAGGATTTGGGTTGGACATCATTAAAAGAAAGGCGTTTTTCGTTGCGACAGAATCTTCTCACGAAATTCCAATCACCAACTTTCTCTTCCGAATGCGAAAATTTTGTTGACACCGACCTACATAGGGAGGAACGATCACCACGATAAAATAAGGGAAATCAGAGCTCGTACGGAAAGATATAGGTGTTCATTCTTTCCGCGCGTTATACGAGACTGGAATAATAGAGGATTATGAAGGTGATTCGATGAACCCTCTGCCAGGCACTTAAACGTGATTTGCAGAGTGTCCATGCAGATGTAGATGTAGATATTTGTACAAACATGGAAAAATTTCTTTCATGTTCTCATTTTACAAGTGGGTTGCTTTTAAAGATATTGCAGGATTCGACAAATAAAGAGATACTTCGTCACTCTGGTGTGTTACCCTTTCCTTTTTGCGACCGTGCGCCATCTCTTTATGATGTTTGCAATAGCAGTATTCCTCCGTTGCAGTGGATGAAGCAACATCTTCCTCCGACTCGCTTGGGCTACTTTTTCATTCATAAATCATACTTTTTAGTTTTTGTAAGAGTCGCGCACATGCTACTGGATTTTGAAAATGCAGGTTTTTAAACCTCGGACGCAACAGAGCACCAATGGCTGGATGGTCATTTAATTCAGTTACCCCCCCCAGGGGCTCAGCATTTATTTGCTGAGTACGGGCTTGGCGACCCCGGGGTCCTGAGCTGGGGACTGGTCAGCGCCGCCAGTCTCCTGTCACCGTAAACCCCGGACATGCTTTAGCGACCACCGCATGGCGCAGCGGTGGAATGTTGTGTGCTGCGGGGAATGGTAATCTTGGCTTGACCGCCTGTATTGCGAGGAAGGTAAACCTCTATAAAAACCCCTCAATCTTACTGTGTGCTGCGCGCCTATAAGATGCATGGCTGTTGGGGTGGAACAGTCGCAAGCGGGCAACCTCTGGGGCACCTGCCGCACCCCAGTTGTATAAGGCTTACTCAGGCACGCGGGGCTCTGTCTGAGCGGACCTTTAGTTCCCTAGCTGCTCGTGGGACCGCAATGGACCCTTCGACCTCTACATTTCCCCCTACCAGTGGATTGGGTGGCCCACTGGTAGGAAAACACACCCCACCGAAAAAGCGACTTCGTGCTGCGAGTCCTCCAGCGCCTGGTGTTACTAGAGATTTATCAGACTGTCGTAACAGAGCACATGCTGATATCCAGAATGTGTTTTTGATTGTCAAACGGAAGGAAGGTAGCTTTGAGAGAGTTTCTCCCTTTTTCATCCACAAGGGTCTTGAGGGAATTGCAGGAACACTGAAAACTGTGAAGCGTCTGCGCAATGGGACTCTGTTAGTTGAAACTTCTAGTTCCTGTCAAGTCACTTCTCTTAGGAAAGCAACCTGTCTCGGAGAGTACGCTATCGAGACCGAGTTCCACTCCACTTTGAACTATAGTAAGGGTGTTGTGACATGTAGGGACTTGGTGGATATCCCCAAGGACGAGTTGAAATCTGAGTGGGCTGACGAAGGTATTGTCGACGTGCAGCATATTATGAAACGAGTCGATGGGGACCTAGTCAAATCCGACTCGTTTATTCTCACGTTCAATTGCCCGAGACTCCCAGAGCATGTTAAAGCGGGTTTCTTACGTTTGCAGTACGGCCATATTTCCCCAACCCAATACGCTGTTTTAAATGTCAGCGCTTTGGGCATACTACGTTGGGGTGCAATGGGATAGCCACTTGTGGTAAATGTGGTCAGTCTGCCCATGAAGGAGCCGATTGTTCATCGCCTGTGAAGTGCGTGAATTGCTCTGGGAGTCACCCTGTCTGGAGCCGGGTCTGCCCCACCTATCTCGAGGAACGGAAGATACAGGAGATCAAAACATCTAAGTGCAGCCCCTATGGTGAGGCCAAGAAGCTCTTTAAGGCCATGCAGCCTCCTGTGTTTACAACATCTTTCGCTTCCACTCTGCAGAAACCGGTACAGTTGGCCACTGTTGCTACACAAACGGAGGTTGCTAGTGCCAGCACTAATACCTGCATTTGCCAGTGCACTTGTGCTGCTGCGGTTGTTTTGCAACCTGCAGCTCTCCCCACAACGTCGGACAAGGCCGTGGTTGCTGACATTGGGGTACTTCCTGCCCCTCCCCATATGGCACCTTCTGCCCAGGCGAGTAAAGCTCCAACTGTTGACAAGGTTCTGCATTCTAAGCCCCCCAAGACGAAGACGCCGAAGGTGAAGGTATTGCCACCTGAGGAGACTAGTCAGGGTCAGTCCGATGACGATGCCATCGTACTATCCGACATCTCCCTTGGGTCGCCATCGGAGCTGATGGACATTGATGTCGACCGGGAGCGATCTTCTCGCCCCAGGAATAAATCTCCGGCCAGTACGGGCTCTCCTCCAAAGCACAGGGGCAGGGTGAAAATTCAGCCACCCTGATCACTGGCTCCCATATTACAGTGGAACCTGAATGGGTTCAGGACGCATGTGGCCGAATTACAACTCCTTGTACGAGAGCGCCCCTTGTGCTTATGTCTCCAAGAGACACATTTCCGGGCCACTGATGCTCCTTCTTTACGGGGCTATACCGTGTATCGAAAAGATGATCTGATGGGGGAAAGGGCAAAGGGTGGTGTTGCGGTTTTTGTCCATGACATGCACCACTCATCTGAGCTCCCTCTCGTTACGGACTTGCAAGCAGTTGCAGTTGACCTTCTTGTGGGGCGGAGGCTCACAATCTGTTCCGTTTACTTACCGCCTCAGGATGCAATAGACTCTGAGGCTCTCACAGACCTTATTACCCAACTCCCCCGCCCATTTCTCCTTCTGGGGGACTTCAATGCTCATAATGTCTTATGGGGCTCTACGACTACTTGCCCCAGGGGTCGCATTCTGGAAAGCCTCATGGCATCCGAAGAACTGTGCATCCTCAACTCTGGTGCTCCCACTCATTACTGTACTGCTTCTGGGTCGTCGTCAGCTATTGACCTTTCCTTTTGTTCTCCAGCACTCGCGGATTCTGCTCTGTGGGAGGTTGCCGCTGACCTCCATTCCAGTGACCACTTCCCCCTTTGGATTCGCCTCCTGGATGAGGTTGTGGCATTACCAGTGCCGCCCAGGTGGCACCTCTGCAGAGCTGACTGGACACTTTTCAGCGATTTAGCTGTTTTGGAACACCGTGCCAGCGTCCACGAATGGGTCGACCATGTTACAGCCGTGATCTCCCATGCTGCTGAATTGTCGATCCCACGGTCCTCAAGTCATCCCAAGAGGCGCCCTGTCCCTTGGTGGACCACTGAGTGCCGCTCAGCCATCCGAGCCCGCCGTGCAGCTCTGCACCGCTTCAAGTGCCGTCCCTCAGCTGACAATCTTGCGGCCTTTCGGGTGGCAAGGGCCAAAGCGCGGCGAGTGATTAAAGAGAGCAAACGACGGTCATGGCAATCGTTCCTGAACTCCATCTCCCGCTCCACTATTTCTACAAAAGTATGGGAAGCCATCAGGAGGATTTCCGGGAAACGTAGCCAACTACCTGTCACGGCATTGCTGCATCAGGGTTGTCTACTCACGGCGCCGAGAGACATTGCCCAGACACCGGCCATGTATTTTGCCGAATCTACTGCCACTATTAACTGTGATCCAGATTTCTGCCGCTACCGCACTGCCATCGAGAGGGATCACTTGGACTTCCGGTCTCCAAATTCTGAACCCTACAACTGCCCCTTCACAATGTGGGAACTGGATTCGGCGCTGTCTGTGGCTCATGATACTGCGCCAGGTGATGATCAAATCCTGTACAGCATGCTGCAGCACTTGTTGCTGCCATCCAAGGAAGTTCTCCTGAATTGTTTTAATATGATGTGGTCATCCGGCACGTTCCCTGACTCGTGGAGGGAGGCGATTTTGGTTCCCCTCCTCAAACCGGGAAAAGACCGAATGCATCCCAGTAGTTATCGGAGTATTACTTTGACGAGCTGTGTCGGGAAGACATTGGAACGCATGATCAACCGTCGCCTGGTTTGGCTGCTGGAGACCAGGCAGCTCCTTAGCCACTCTCAGTGTGGCTTTCGGAGATGTCGTTCAACTATAGACAACTTGACCCTGCTTGAGGCGGCCATCCAGCAGGCCTTCCTACGTAACCAGCATTGTCTAGGTGTATTCTTTGACATTAATAAGGCGTATGACACTACTTGGCGCCGCCTTATCCTCAGTCAACTCCATCAGTGGGGCTTTCGTGGCCATCTCCCCATCTTCATTCGGTCCTTTCTTTCCCGCCGCCTCTTTCGATATCGGGTTGGTAATGTGCTATCTGATTTGTACGTGCAGGAGAATGATGTTCCTCAGGGAAGCGTTTTAAGTGTCACCCTCTTTGCCGTCGCCATTAACAGTATCACGTCCACTATCCGGAGTCCTGCCCAGTGCTCCTTGTTTGTGGACGATTTTGCTGTTTTCTGTTCTTCCTCCAGTCTTGTCACTGCTAGTCGGCAGCTGCAGCTTACGATAAAGCGATTAGAGGCATGGATTGCGAAGACGGGTTTTACCTTTTCTGCAGACAAATGTGTGTGTGTTCATTTTAATCGTTCTCGACGTGCTTTTACCTCTCCTGAATTGCGTCTGAGAGACACCATTCTTCCTTTTAGAGACACTGTGAGGTTCCTGGGCCTCACTTTTGATTCCAAGTTGTCGTGGTTGCCGCACCTTAAAGACCTCAAGATGCGGGCCCTGAAGGCGCTGAATATTTTGAAGTGTCTGAGCCATCGGTTCTGGGGAGCAGATCGGGCGCGTCTGCTGCAGTTTTATAGGGCTTTCATCCGATCGCGTCTTGACTATGGTTGCACTGTGTATGGGTCAGCGAGGCCTTCGTATCTGAAGATTCTTGACGCAGTACACCATGAGGGTATCAGACTGGCTACTGGTGCCTTCCGTACCAGTCCCATCCCCAGCCTGTGTGCTGAGGCAAGGGAACCGCCGCTCGCCATCCGGCGGAAACTCCTCATGGTGCGACGGGTGTGTCAATTCCTTGCCTGTCCTACCTCCCCTGCATACCCTACTGTTACCCGACCGCCTATGGAACGTCTCTTTTCCAGTCGTCCAAGGGCAACGAGACCATTTGGGATTCGTGCCAAGCATTTGCTTGAGTCCCTTGGTAAGGAGCGTGTGGCACCCCAACTCCAGGGTTTTACCCGCCTGCCTCCCTGGTTGCTCCAGAGGCCCAGCGTCATTTTAGACTTGTCAGAGTACCGGAGGAGCTGCACTCCTGCGTTTGTTTTTACCTCCTTATTTTACAATATTTTAAACCAGCATGCCGAGCATGTACCAGTATTTACGGATGGCTCTAAACAGGGGGACTCTGTTGGTTGTGCTGTTGTTCTCCCTTATCGAGTCGTCAAGTTACGGCTTCCTGCAGCGTTTACCATCTTTGATGCCGAATTGTTTGCGATCTTGCGGGCATTGGAGCAGATGAGATGTGTTCCCAGTCTTAAGTTTCTCATCTGTTCTGACTCCCTGAGTGCCCTTCAGACCATGCAACACTTGTACCCAGCGGATACGGTCGTCCAGGACATCTATGATGCCCTACTCCACCTGCAACGGCAGGGGAAGGAGGTTTCCTTCTGCTGGGTGCCGGGGCACGTGGGTATTAGGGGAAACGAACTGGCGGCTGTGGCTGCCAAAGATGCATGTTTCCTCCCTCACGTTGTTGCATGTGCCGTCCCCCTCCATGCTGTTACCTCCCTCCTGCGTTATCGCGTTCTGCGTCAGTGGGAAGAGGAGTGGCTGGCAGTCGGTGAAAATAAGCTGCGTCTGGTCAAGGCCACCACGCGGCCATGGCGCACGTCCTACCAGTCATGCAGGCGGGATGAGGTTCTCCTCACTCGCCTCCGCATCGGGCACAGTCCCTTAACGCATGGTTTTTTACTCCGGCGGGAGGACCCCCCAATCTGCAGTGCTTGTGGCGTCCAGATTACTGTCCGCCACATTTTACTTGACTGTCCATTATTCTCTGACCAGAGGGCGGTGGTTTCCTTGCCACCAGATTTGCCCTCTATTTTGCAAGACGACGCATCGACTGTGGTTAAGGTCTTACGGTTTTGTGTCCTGTCCAATTTGTTGCCTCGGATTTTAGGGAGAGAATTTTAATGTGTTGCTGGGTGACTGGCTCACCCAGGCTTTAGGTAAGAGGTCCGCCAGTCACGATTACCTACTTGTTTCACTTCGATTTCTGTTCTCTTTTCCTTGTGTTTCCTTTCCTTTTTTAGTGCGTTTCTTCTCCTCTTGTTTTGCCTCTGTATGTGAGGATTTGTAACTGCGTCAGGTCTGTGTCTTTTAGCCGTTCTCCTTGTTCGCTGTCCGTCTTCGTCCCTTCACTGCATGTGTTCTTGTTTCTATGCGTTTCGGCACTGATGACCACGCTGTTTAGCTCCCGAAAACCTCAAACCACACACATACACACACACACACACAATTCAGTTTATCCATACTTTTTCAACAGCTCTCTCAATAAAACTACCTTGCATTCTATGATAGTCGGTGTGACTGGTATGATACTACCAAGTACAGCTGATAAAATATTAAACATTGGTAGAATTTTGGATATTGTAACCTAGTACTCTCATGACTCTTCTCTTGAATCCAAAAGGCTTTAACAAAGCTGTGGTTGATACAATATTTCCATCTCTTTAGCAGCACAAGCAGTCATTCACTCACCTGTCGGATATGCGCGTAAAATAAATTCGGCCGACCTTGTGACCGAGCGGTTCTAGGTGCTTCAGTCCGGAACCGCGCTGCTGCTACGATCGCAGGTTCGAAACCTGTCTCGGGCATGGATGTGTGTGATGTCCTTAGGTTAGTTAGGTTTAAGTAGTTCTAAGTCTAGGGGACTGATGACCTCAGATCTTAAGTCCCATAGTGCTTAGAGCCATTTGAAGCAACCAAAATAAATGCGATACAAGTACTTTTCTTGCGATAATGAATAAGTTTCGAAAGAATTATTCGATTCTAAGAGTAGTCGGTATCGAAACAGAAGTCTCGAATACTTACGTGTATTTACTTGTATCAGAACATCCCTACACTGGGGAAACAGCAATGCCGCCAACTGTGGTTCTCTGTTGCCCTATGTGGTTAACGTGTTGATGTTCCTCAGTGTATTTAGCACACTGATCATAAACAGTTGTAGCTTTTAGGTCTGGCGCTTTCTAAAATAAGTAATGTTATAATTAGTCGGGATGGAGCGCTGTGTAATAACAACCAAAACGTTGTACAATTGACTTTGTCGTCTCTCATATTTGCGCATGTCTACAGTTTATAATAATAATCAGATCAACGTGAGTACCATATTAAATCGCACGATCAGCAGATGATTGCCGGAATGGAAATCCCCTCCAAGTATCCCTACCCGCAGCCAACTGGGATACCGGATGAAAAGTTTCAGATCACATATTTTAGGCAAGTTAATAAAGAACGACGATGTTACTTTTAACATGTTTACGAAAATATGCTTGTACTCTCCAACATGCTCAGCCGCTTAGGAGACGGAGTTGTGAGACCTTCTTTGGGAATCACAGTAATTGAGAGAACCGGCATTTGAAGCTGACTGCCGAACGATTGTACTGCCTCCAACGACGTTGCGCGAAAGGACCACGAAGGTAAGATATGAGAAATTAGGGCTCATACGGAGGCATACACACAGTCTTTTTCCCTCGCTCTATTTGCGAGTGGAACAGGAAAGGAACTGACTAGTGATGGTACAGGGTACCATCCGCTACGCATCGTACAGTGGCTTCCGGATTATCTAAGTAGATGTAGATGTACATGATCCGCAATTTCTTTCGTAGGAGGCTTACAATTTATTGTTTGACCTCTCAGTTAACTATCAATGTTCTTGCATTTTAAGGCGATATATCCTGTGAGGTACTTCAACGTGCTGCGAGTCACATCCTCACTGGGATGTATCGAACGACTTAACGCCAAGTTTAGAAACAAGATGTATTCGCTGCTAACTCTGACATTATTAGAACGTGAAATGGCGTATAACTGACTGGCAAAACAGTTTTCGTAAACTGCGTTGGTTTCTCCCAAAGCATACAATTATTGAGGAGCTGGAAGTGCTGCAAATATGTACGAGACAGTTTAATTAGAGCTAGAGAAGAACTGTTTAAAACCTTCGAAGAGGCATGTTTTCTTACCTTCGGTATAATGTTTACAGTCGAATAAAGCATAGCTGCTGATGTGAGACTTCCGGCAGGGAAGCATCCAGTATGGAGCGCTATTCACAAGTAGCTCTGGAGTTTAAGAAGAGGACTGTGTGAGAACTACGAGGCACAGAAAAACTGGCCAGGTACGAGTAACACTCGCGCTCTGAGGGTTCAGAACGAACTTAGTTCCGTCTGTAGACAGCTCATTCATCCCGGGAATCGAGAATCTAAACGGTTTTTGCCTGTTATGGACATTAGTACTGGCAAGATAACAGTTCTGGGAATTCCAAGACTTTCGAGAATGTTTCAATTTTATCTTTGAAGTCGGATAACAAATGATAAAATAAATATTTATGTTACACTATTATTATTACAAATTAACCATTTCCTGATTGTTTCCTTTACATGTACTGTGCAACCTTGCTTCTTGACAAATTTCGTGATTATAGGTTTTAATGAGTTTGGGAGAAGCAAAGTATGTGACATAAATGGCTCTATCTCTCGATTACATTAACTGAGACGCTCACATTTATTACACCGTCAAGGGACAATGAACCTTAGTATGTAACAAAAAGTTCAACTTGATACGTCCCATGTTACTGAGAAAAAGGGATCTCAACGCACGAAAAGACAGACAGACAGTCGGATAAAAAACAACAACAAAAATATCCTGTGTGATATAATTGTAGATTAACAATTCTCGATTATTCCCCCTCAGTTGTACTATGAAACTTTGCTTCGCGCCAAATTTAATGTTTCCTGGTCAATGGGAAGTAATCTATAAGTTTTGATGAATGGGTCTGCGAGTATCGAAATTTGTGACATAATTGGCCGTATCTTTTGATTGCACTGACTAAGAAACTTCAATTTTTAACTCCACCGTGGTACTGTAGACCACAGTGTACGACATAAATTTCAACTTGATACGTCTACCCCTGATTGAGGAAAAGGGTTTCACACGATCGGACAAACAGACCGACAGACAGACAAACGGACAACAAAGTGATCCCATAAAGGTTCCGTTTTTACCGAATGAGGTAAGGAATACTAATAGTGACACATGTCAGTGGATAGAGCGTCTGTAAAAGTTTGGATTCGTAATACACGACGCGGCGTATTTTAACCAGGCAGCAGGCATCTCAGAACGTGTAGACAAATCATCCGCGCCGTATTGTCGCATCGAATTAGTTCGCAGCTGCAAATAGCCAACCCAGGGAACAGATTTGAAAAGCGACTGTCGTGGTGACTTCCCGGGCAATTCGTGTCACCGACCTAGGCAGGAACTGACGTCTACCACGTCACAAACAATACCCAGACTGAGCAGCTATAATGTGAGGTAAAAATTCGGAGAGATGTTTCATCAATTCCTATTTGTCTATTTTCTGAATGTTTTTCAGCAGTCTTCTGAAATTCTGGAGGTACTTATCAATAATCCCTTATTACGAGGTCCATTCGGAAGGTAAGGTCTGATAGGTCCCAAAATGTAAACGTCAGTGAAAATCCGATGAAGCTTTGCACTGATGCGTTGGGTAGTGTCTCTAGTATGCTTGTCAGTCACGTCACTTCGCCCTTTCCAGTTCTGAGCACACAGTGAGGACGTAAAGATGCCTACAACAATAGTGTAATGCAGTAAGGACGCCCCTGCAGCGTTTTAGATGGGATGTGTTTGATCACCAATCGTACAGCCCAGAATTGTCTCCCACTGATGTTCATCTCTGCTTACGTGAACTTCTGGCTATGAAGGCAACATTTTGGCACAGACAACCAACTGCAGACCAGTGTAGAGAAGTGACATAAAGCATAGGTGGCTGGCTGCCTTCTATGACAAGGGTATTGGGAAGCTGGTACAATGCTACTACAAAAGTCTAACTCAGAATATCTGGAAGGTGTAACAAACTGTTGCAAATGAAACATTTTTGATTTTCACTATCGTTTCCATTTCGCGACCAGTCGGACCTTACCTACCGAACTAGTCCTCGTATAGACGGCCGTTGTGGCCGAGCTGTTCTAGGCGCTTCAGTCCGGATCCGCGCTGCTGCTACAGTCGTAAGTTCGAATCCTGCCTCAGGAATGGATGTGTGTGATGTCCTCAGGTTAGTTAGGTTTAAGTAGTTCTAAGTCCAGGGGACTGATGACCTCAGATGTTAAGTCCCATAGTGCTCAGAGCCATTTGAAGTCCTTGTATAATCGTAAGATGGCTGATGAGCTCTTAGAACGAGCCAGAAGGAGTTGAAGGACGCGTTGTAGCTGTCAGTTGCCACAAATTTCAGAAGTATGGAAGCAGCTTGAGCTATCCACAAATAAAACGTATTTCTCAAAACCTGGAGATCGTTACATGGTAGTATGGGTATTCTGTAATGTACCTGTTGCTGAAATTGCCAAAAAAAGGACTCGTTTCGCCAGATGTCATAATGATAACAACTAAGTTAATACAAAATCTGTTGGGTCATCAAGAGGACAAACTTTCAACTGCAATGTATATTTCGGAGTTACACACACACGCGAAAATGTGAGGATAGAGGCACGAATGTTTTAAGAACATTTTTGGAAATTTGTTCGGCTGTGATTATAGGAAGAAAGCTACGTTCTAAGGATCGACTGTACAAACGTCGTGATTGGAAGTCAATTTCGAGTTTATTTCAGAAATTTAATCCAGTCCAGGTATCCACTCTATTTTACATTAAACTTGCATCAACTGAACGAGTTTCTGTATTGATCTAAATTAGCACCAACAATACTTGGCAACACCGCTAAAATCAGTTATCGACTATAGTACTGTGCTTCGACCACAGAAATTAATCTATACCGTACATACTCGCTATTTATTATCGAAGTTTACTTATTGTAAAGCTGGAGGATAGTAAGCAAAAAAAAGGCGATATCTTCAAACTTCTCCCCAGCGGAAAAACGTTTATCGCTGGAAATCATATTGGGTCAGAATGAAGATACAGAGAAAAAAACTGATTGAGCTACTACGGCCGACAAAGGAAAGCTCTGGAAAGAAGCTGCTTTGACCGTATTTCGCAGAAAATGAGGATAAATCGTGATTGGGAAGCTGAAAATGAATTACGCCAATATTAACGAAAAGACCAAGAAAAGATTCACGTACATCAATGTATAATTTTAAGAAGAACTTTGTAATTATTACATTTCATCTTCATTCAATTACATACACTGGAACAATAATTGTGCCTAAACTTCTCGATGTTGAAATGAATGAAACTGGAGATGGTAATTCCGTCAGGTGTACTGTTGAGAAAAGAGGACACAAGTTAAATGCAGCCCTGAAGTCACAAGTTAAATCTGTGTACACTGTTTTTGTATACATTTTAATAAGATAAGATAATATTTTTGTTGCGTAAAAGGTAGGTTATAATATTAATTCTTAAGGTCTTGCTCATTTCTTTTTTCTAGTACAGATTTAAGTACTAATGAACGCTGCATTCCATTCGCAACATTAGTAAATGAGTAGACGATTGTAACTTCAAACCTAGATCTTATTCCCCTAGTTAATGACAATAAAAATGAGATGAATGTTTGCGTTGAGCTGCTAAAAATGGCAGTGTAAGTTAACTGTGACAGCAATACATCGCGTCTTTTGAACTAAAAATAACTTCTAATTACAGGCAGATGTGCAACACGCAAGCCAGGATTCTGTTATAGAACCTACAATGACAAAATCGCTTCCCAGAAAAAAAAAAAAAATTAGATGTGAAGTAGCAATTTTAGAAAAGTGAATTTGGGTACTAAGAACTCGATCACAGTGAACGTAAAACAAGAATGGTAGCACTGAAATCAGAACGCAGAAGCATAGAGCTGTCTACAAGATGAGTGAGGACATACACTGAAGAGCTAAAGAAACTGGTGCACCTGCCTAATATCGCGTAGGGCCTCCACGAGCATGCAGAAGTGTCGCAACATGACATTAATGTTTGGTCGTCAGCGCCTGTACAAAGTCCAAATTTTTACGCAGTCCAACTTTTTTTTCACAGTTCAATCTAGCCACTGTCACGAATGAAGATGAAATGATGAGGACAACACAAACACCCATTCCCTGGGCAGAGAACATCCCCGACCTGTCCAGGGCAACACGACATGGTATGGACCCGACTAATGTCTGAAGTAGTACTGGAGGGAACTGACACCATGAATCCTGCAGGACTGTCCATAAATCCGTAAGGGTACCAGGGGGTGGAGATCTCTTCTGAACAGCACGTTCCAAGACATCCCAGATGTGCTCAATAATGTTCTTGTCTGGGTAGTTTGGTAGCCAACGGAAGTGTTTAAATTCATAAGAGTGTTCCTAGGGCCACTCTGTAGCAATTCTGGACGTGTGGGGTGTCGCATTGTCCTGCTGGAATTGCCCAAGTCTGTCGGATTACACAGTGGACATGAATGGATGCACGTGATCAGACAGGATGCATAAGTACGTGTCACCTGTCAGAGTCGTATCTAGACGTATCAGGGGTCCCATACCACTCCAACTGTACACACCCCACACCATTACAGAGCCTCCAACAGCATAACAGTACGCTGCTGACATGTAGGGTCCATGGATTCATGAGGTTATCGCCATACCCGTACACGTCCATCGGCTCGCTGAAACGAGATTCGTCTGGCCAGGCAAATTTTCAGTCATCAACAGTCCAATGTCGGTGTTGACGGGCCCAAACGAGTCATAAAGCTTTGTGTCGTGCAGTCATGAAAGGTACACGAGTGGGCGTTCGGCTCCAAAACCCCATATCGATGATGTTTCGTTGAATGGCTCGTACCCTGACACTTGTTGATGCCCCAATATTGAAATCTGCAGCAATTTTCGGAAGGGTTGCGCTTCTGTCACGTTGAACGATTCTATACAGTCGTCGTCGTTCCCGTTCTTGCAGGATCTTTTTCCGGCCGCAGCGATGTCGAAGATTTGATATTCACGGTGCACTCGTGAAATGGTCGTACGGGAAAATCCCCATTTCATCGCTACTTCGGTGATGCTGTGTCCCATTGCTCGTGCGTCGACTATGACACCACGTTCAAACTCACTTAAATCTTGATAACCTGCCATTGTAGCAGCAGTAACCGATCTAACAACTGCGTCAGACACTTTGTAAGTAGGCTGTTTCTGTTTTCTTATTGGTAACGCCACGTAGCGCTCTGTATGAAAATCACTGGCTGTGCTGTGTGCAGTCTGTGGCTAGTTTGCATTGTTGTCTGCCATTGTAGTGTTGGGCTGTTGGCTGTTAACAGCGCGTAGCGTTGCACAGTTGGAGGTGAGCCGCCAGCAGTGGTGGATGTGGGGAGAGAAATGGCGGAGTTTTGAAATTTGTAAGACTGGACGTCATGAACTGCTATGTATATTATTATTTTGCAACACTATTAAGGTAAATACATTGTTCGTTCTCTATTAAAAATCTTTCATTTGCTAACTATGCCTATTAGTAGTTAGTGCCTTCAGTAGTTTGAATATTTTATTTAGCTGGCAGTAGTAGCGCTCGCTGAATTGCAGTAGTTCGATTAACGAAGATTTTTGGTGAGGTAAGTGATTTGTGAATGGTATAGGTTAATGTTAGTCAGGACAATTCTTTTGTAGGGATTATTGAGAGTCAGATTGCGTTGCGCTAAAAATATTGTGTGTCAGTTTAAGCACAGTCATGTATAATTGTTCAAAGGGGACGTTTCATATGTCGACCCTTAGCCGAGAATACCTCACTGGAATCTTCTGATATTTTCTTGTAATTAGTGTAGATTTTGTTTATTGCTAGCGCGTAATTGTAGAGAATCTCCTTTGTAGTTGCAGTCTTTCATTGTTGTACAGTAAAACAGGTGTGGCACGCATGTAAATTTGCACCAAGTATTTCGCAGCTGCGCTTGCAATTAACTAGATATTATTTTCAGTGCTATGTTAATGTGTTCTCTTATTTTTGCTCTTCAAATTGTGTTTTCTGTGTTGTCGTGTGAAATATTGTGACAATACTAGGCTCCAAAGTAAACTGAGAAATGACAGTGAAGACGAAAGCAGTGTGTTAGCGCCACCATGTAATGGATTAACTAATATTCAAAATAGTAATTTGGTAACTGTGCATAGGGAAATGGAGCGGGCGTCAAATAATGGTGTAGACAGTGAAACAGGTAGTGAACAGGGAAGCATTATCGATCGATCGGTCGGCAACAGCTCGCCTCAGGAATCGGGAATGACAGAACACAATATTGCAAATACTGTAGACTCAGGTTTTGGGTTCTCACCGTTTTCTCAAATGAGTCAAGACACATTTTCCGCTTGTCAAAATGTAAATGTTGCCGGTGCAAATTCACTGCCGAAAAGCACTGAGGAACATGTTTCAGATACCAGTGCATTGTTATCACAATTAATGCAACAAATAGGACAAAAGCTTCAAAAGTTAGACACAATGGAACAAAATCAGAGACAAACACAGCAAAAGCTTCAAAAGTTAGACACAATGGAACAAAATCTTCAGAAGTCAGACAACAATGCAAACTAGCCACAGACTGCACACAGCACAGCCAGTGATTTTCATACAGAGCGCTATGTGGCGTTACCAATAAGAAAACAGAAACAGCCTACTTACAACTTGTCTTACGTAGACCTTGCCGACCGCAGCCCGGTATTCTGCCTGTTTACATATCTCTGCATTTGAATACGCATGCCTGTACCAGTTTCTTTGGCGCTTCGATGTATAAAGGGTGGCTGACCTACGGAAGATAAGCATGCGACCAGCCCTGTTCTGCAAGCATTATCGTTCGGAGCTGTGGGAATTGTACAATACAAGAAACATCGAAAACAAGACAGAAGCTACGTGTAATTACTGCGGCACCATATATCGTTATGCAGTGGCTAGTGTCCTGGGCGATCACCTTCAGAAGTGCAGGCCCAGTCACCCACTCAATCTATACTGTGGCTCAGGAATCTTTACAGATGCCAGGAAAAATTTCGAGAACCGCTTCTGAAACAACTAATAAAACGTCGAAGTCCACTATGTCTGCGACCTAACCTGATGAGCAACCTAGTCTCTCGAACGCCACATCATCGGTTACTCCTACAACAATTTCTGATAGACATAGAAGGTAGTCATCGCTAGAGATGTTTATGCTTCAAGAGCCTCATTATCAGTATCCAGTACTGAAGGAAAGCTTTTAATTTAATTTATCCTGCCTACGAGTTACCTAACCATCATGCCATGCATACGACAAGGCTCAAAGCTGAATATCAATATGTTCACGCTGTTATGACAGTTAAAATTAAAGGATCCAACGCTCTCGCTTTAATTTCTGAGGGATGGACAGCTGTGGACACAAATTGATTAATTTCACTGTCACGACGCCAGAACCAATTTTCTTCAAGAGTATTCGTCCTTGTGAGTCAAGGAAACAGCACAATTTTTCGCCTCATACCTATCACAGTATTTCAAGAGAAAGGGGACGAAAAATCCATAGCAGCGATCACTGATAATGCAAGAAATATGCAGGCTTCCTGCAGAACAGCGGAAGAAAAGCACATGCGTGTAACATGTGTAGGATGTGCTGTTCATAGCATTAATCCCCTCAACAAAGGTATCATATCTATATCTGTACTCCAGGAGACATTCTAGCTCAGAAAGAAAATAAAGCATTCAAATTCGGTCATTATCTCATGCTCAATTGCAATCGAAGCAGAAAAAACCGGGAATTCGGCTGTATCTTAGAAACTTCACTCACCAACTCGTTGGGCTGGAGTTTGGGAATGTTCTGAGAGCATGATGAAGAAGAAAGAGGCTATTTTAGTATCCACTGCTTCCCGTTTAGTACGTTTCGATAACACAGCAAACAGTGCTGTGTTTAAGGAGAATACATGGGAGACACTTGAACAAGCAAGTATGTTACTACTACCAGTGTCTACTGCCACCACCCAAATGAGCAAGAAAATGTCCTATTGTCAAGTGAGCATTATCACTTTACTAAAATTACAGTAGAGGTGGGCCTTCTGGAAAACAATAGCTCAGCGTTATCTCCAGAAGACCAATTATGTATTACGTCTGCAATTACAAGCAGAACAAAATCCACGTGCAAGCCTACCGATGCTGTGGCACATCTGTTGGAATCACGTATAAAGGCGCTATCGTGAATGCAAAATATGAAAGCCATGCATTGCAGTTCATCAGCTCTTTGCATCAATTGTTGTGATACGTACGGGGCGACAATTATTGAACTATATTTAAAAAAACGTAAATTAGTTACAAACTACGGCATACACACACTTTATTCAACATGTAAACGTTACTACAGATATTCGGATTTAGGTTATGACATTTTCGATATGCCTGCCATCATTGACGATGATGTGGTGCAAACGAATAGCGAAATTCTGCATGATCTGCTGAGTGTCGGAACATCGATGCTGTCGATGACCTCCTGAATGGCTGTTTTCAGCTCTGCTATGGTTTTGTGGTTGTTGCTGTACACCTTGTCTGTCTTTAGAGCAACCCACAAAAAGGAGTCGCAAGTGTTTAGATCCGGCGAAATGGCGGCCAGTCGAGGCCCATGTCAGTGACCTCTGGGTACCCCAGAGCCAGAATGCGGTCCCCAGAGTGTTCCTCTAGGAAATCACACGCTCTCCTGCTTCGATGGGGTCGAGCCCCATCTTGCATGAACCATATCTTGTCACTTTGGATCCAAATGAAAGTGGGGTTCGTCGCTAAACCAAACCATCCACGCACATGCTAATTCCCATCACGCCCCACGGCCAACCGTGCAGTTTGAACGTGCTAATGCATATAGTTCAAGAATTGTCACCCTGTAAGATTACGTATCCTGTCTAAAGTCGCTGAATTTAGAGCTTGTGATGGTTTTTTCTTGTCAGGTGGTATGCAGAGAACTGGCACACATTTCACCTTGTACCTGCTGAAAAGGATTGTGCAGAAGTCAACCGCTGAGCTATATCGCCTGCAGAATTCTCAGTGCACCACCATTAACAGCTGCAAGCGCGAGCAATTGGTTGGCGCATGGGACAATCCATAGTAAAACTAGAAACAGGCTTTTTCCTTCAACAACTAACAAATTAGTTATAGTGCAGTGGAACTTACGGTATATTGGAGGCAATGCATCAATGTCTTCAAAAACTTTAGGAAGCTCCACTGGTACACTATGGTTCAGATCAAGGAGACTGATAGTGATACCGAGTAATGAAATTTTGAACCGAAAAGCACAATTTTTATTTTGATTACAGTGCACAAATTCATGATTACAAGCAACAGTTTTTGGTAAGCATTATTTTTACTTTCTCATTAATTTTCTTCAAACATTGTTTTTTATGTTTAAATTTACTATTCAAATTTGAAATAATTTCTCGAAAATTTCGGACAAAACAACTGGCAAATGAAAGAAAGGAAACAATGTTAACTACAGTATTTACAGGTAAATAAAGGAACATTCATGGTGATTTTCACAATCTTTATTCGCATTTCATTTACTTCACATTATGAAATGTATGTCTGTATTTGTTACATTTTTCAGTCGTCGATGTTCCCGTTCTTGCAATAACTTTTTCATTCTCAAGGTTTACTTCACATTTTTTCGAAAATCGTAGACTTAAAATGTAAAACATGGGGATGTTGTAGTAAAAATTAAAAAAAAAATACTGATCTAATATATAATGCTACAAAATGCAGTTTTCTCAAAAACAGATAAAATATTTAGAAAACATAATTGTGTCATACATAGCTTCAATATTTCTTCAAGGCCATATAAAACATGTTTCTGTTGCTCAGAAACACCTTTCGCATTTATCACTAATAACAGGAAACTCTTGCCTTTGATCATAGTGATGAACATTGAGTACAAAATAAAAACAACAATTATGTAGACTTTTGTATTGTGCATTTAAACTGTACTTATATCAAAGGTAATTGCTTTGGTTGCATAACACGACAGAAGCAACGCAATCAGCTCATTTTTGTTACTTACAAAATGCAATTTATATTCTGTAAAGATATAAAACCCGCAAAGGACTTGTACAGAGGCGGCTGTTGGGTGAGAGCAGAAGAGCACACGAACACCATAACTTTTGGCATCTTTTGGAATTACTGCAAATTTTTCTTTAAATGCGGTTAAATGTAACATAGATGTGATCTGCAACACGCGGCGCCAAATCTATCGCGCAGTGCTACAGTGCTACTCCTCTAGACTCTGTGAAACTTGGCATCAGGGTCGCGAACACACCTTCAGTTGTGCACATTTTGTAAGTAGGCTGTTTAGGTTTTCTTATTGGTCTGTATGAAAATCACTGGCTGTGCCGTGTGCAGTCTGTGGCTAGTTTGCATTGTTGTCTGCCATTGTAGTGTTGGGCAGCTGGATGTGAACAGCGCATAGCGTTGCGCAGTTGAAGATGAGCCGCCAGCAGTGGTGGATGTGGAGAGAGATGCCAGAGTTTTGAGAACGGATGATCTGGACGTGTGTCCGCCAGAAAAAGGAAATTTGTAAAGATGGATGTCGTGAATTGATAGATATATATATGATGACTTTGAACACTATTAAGGTAAATAAATTGTCTGTTCTCTATCAAAATCTTTCATTTGCTAACTATGCCTATCAGTAGTTAGTGCCTTCAGTAGTTTGAATCTTTTATTTAGCTGGCAGTAGTGGCGCTCGCTGTATTGCAGTAGTTCGAGTAACGAAGATTTTTGTGAGGTAAGTGATTTGTGAAACGTATAGGTTAATGTTAGTCAGGGCCATTCTTTTGTAGGGATTACTGAAAGTCAGATTGCGTTGCGCCAAAAATATTGTGTGTCAATTTAGTGTTGATCAGAATAGGTAAAGAGCGAAATGTCTGATTGCGTTCAGTTCTGCTCAGCTGTTTGAAAATCAAATAATGTAAGAGGTTTATCAGCACAGTAATTAATTAATTTTTCTAAGGCGACGTTTCAATTTTAAGGAGCTTTTGCGCATGTGCAACTGGCGCGACGTAATTGCCTTATGGGCGAAATACGTATGGATTTGATAAACAATGTGCAGGGTTCGTGGTGTGCACAGCAAGCCCTTACCACGCAACTACAAGTTTACGTCAATGCTGCCAAGTGGTAGCACACTGCAGCAGACTTTATCACCTTAGCTCCTCATAAATCCAGCTAAACGGTAGCACACGCTTCAGATATGCCAGTTCACTCATTATATATTAAATTTAAATCCGACATCAATACATGATAAAGTTATATTGAATGAAAAACATATTTGTGGAATTATGAATGAGAAATAATATATTAACCTTTTGAGGCGCTGAGAACCATAAAGTACATCATTGCCGATTACGAGACTGCAGCATTTATTCATGCTTCTGATATCTGTTAATCTTGATGGGTCAGGTTTATCTGTGCTGTAGGCCCACAGTGTACGTATGAACATTCACGAAAAGCTTCCTCAGTGGGTTCTTTGATGTTCAGTTAAATGTGGGATCGATGACAGTGTGTTCTGGCCCTTATGGTTCTCATCGCCTCATTTCTATTCAAGTGATCATGTCGATAGACAGTACTACAAGAATTTAATCATTCCCAGTTTGTGTTTGGAGTTGGTTTTTTACTGTGCTGAAGTCTGCTTTCGTATGTAGTGCCAACATGAACTCTATTGAATCTGTTTTAAGTGCTAACAGAAAAGAAAATTACCAGGAAAAGTTAGCTGTAAAGGAATTAGGGCCTCCCAGATTAGATCCACTGACTGAGAAAGTGACGAAATCAAATAAGGTTACTACAAGCAAACAACGAAGTGTAGCCTACAACAAGCGTAAGTTGTTGTGTGGATGCAACATAAGAATGTCTTATTTTCAGCCCGCAAATTAATTCGTTAACTAATATATGTGTAGGGGATCTTGTACATTTCTCCGAAAAAATAAAATAGCACGAAAACTCCCACTTACACAAAAATGCGAAACAGAGAGTAACAAAAACTTACACATCATTTCTTTCTTGCCGTAAATTGTACTCAATTATGTACAAAATAACAAAATTACCCAAAAACAGTTCTTTCTTTTTTCAGACAAGTTACGCATATTGTTACTATTATTATTGCTAGTTATTATTTTTATTATTGACAGTGGCTGTAGTTGTGTAAATATGTTGATAAGCATAACTGTTATACAGGAGATGCTATTATTTTCACGCTCTCACATTTATCTGAATCTAAAAATTTGTGAACATTCAGAAAGTATGCTCACGACTGGTCACTGGGCTTGTGGCGCCCGTTACACACATCGACTGCTTTGGTCGCGCGTGGTAGTTCCGTTCGCGCCATCTGGAGATGCAGTTGTGGCGCGAGTTGAGTGACTGTGCTCTGGCAAATGGATGACGTCAACAGCCAAGTTTGTGCGCGCCGCTTAGAGCGCTGTGTTAATGTTTATTACTTACTCATTGAGGTTGTAATGCATTCACTTTATGTTTATTCTGTACCTTTCTTGCTGTATATTTACCATGGTCTAATACATATGGCCCTCACGGCACACAACAGAGGTGGTTGTTGTTTGACAGCTGGAGCGACTCTAGCGCTCCAAGCGTTCCGAAAGCAGGTATGCACAAGCATCATAAGGATATTGTATGTGTTTTAGTTATTTTCTATTTAATTAACGAAATAGTTGCTACATTTTTGAGTTCCATGCGTTAGCAAAATACCAAGAGTCATGAATTATCGTAAAATATATGTGAAAACAGGCGAATCACGCTAATTCAGTGACGTAAGGTACAACTTATTTATGAAGAAACACTTCCGAATATTTGTATATTTGCAGATTATTCCACTGAAGGCAGAAAATATAGACACATATTTCATGCATGAGAGGCATTTATTTCTATTTCTGTCTATTGTTATCATCATATGCACTTTCTTTGACAATTAAAATTTTTTTATGGCGTCTAATGATTCGCCCATTCTTACACTTGTCTCGTCTTTCTAATAAATACTTTTGTAAATGTAATTACTTTTGTATCAAAAGCGAATGCGTTGCAGATTCTTACCGTTTGTGGCTCAGATTTAGCAATGGTGAAATTGGTTTCTTCTATGTTGGGAAACACTCTTATTGATTTTGACAATTTATTATGATGACTGTTTGGTTATCCCTGGCTTATTTGGAGCGTTAAATAATGTAAGTATTACATCCCATGTAGGATTCTTCCGTTCCACATTCATTGATTTGGCTGAAAGTGCTTTGTCAGGTAGATAAACAAAGTCTTTCTCCAAAAAGTCCGTTCTTATAGTATTTACTAACAATTTTTTGTTATTGAAGAAAAGCAACATTATTCAGTAAATATCTGAACATTACAAGAGAATCGTAAATAAACTGTAATGTAATATACCGTTTCGCACCTCCCAGTGTCCTTAGGAAACTAAATAATGCCAAAGGCAGTGTCATTTTTTATTTATTGCCGATTTTCATGGCACTAAATACACTTCCTATTTTAAAAACTATGTTACAAATCAATATAAACTTAGTATTTGCGCTCATCGTATTCAGAAATGTAGCTTCTGGCCACTTGGGGCGCTGCTATCGCTGCAGATAACAAAAACGAGTCTGAGTGTTGCGACTGTTCTGTACGAATGTGATATTTACATGTCGCCTATAGCAACTGATTTTTTCCATTACGTAATTTGGTAATAATAAAACTGTTCAATCCTGTTCTCAGTGAGTGACTGAGCACTTATTAAGTACGGCTAGCATTACATTCTCGTCAGACTAATACTGAACGGTGTGCACTTGTAATTATGTGCAAAACAAACAAAAAACAAAGAAAAGTGTTCGGTCCCGGTTGCTCTCTTAAGCATTCATTTGTGTTTCTTTTCTTACCAGTGCTACCAGTAATACCATCAACCCTACCATCTATTCCGTCATTTATGTACTACACCAAAACTACCCAATCGCAATTTTTGTCAGAGCGCAACTCTACTTACGCCACATCGACAGCACTGCCAACTATTCCACCTGGGCAAGCATGGTGAATCGTCTCAAAGTACCGACTTGCAAAAGCGAGGGGTTATTGAGCCCGTTAAAACATATATTGTTCATTTGTCCCACAGTATTTATTTTCTTCGTTTACATCCTCATCTGTTGCTGTGTAAACTGGCGGTAGTTTATTTGGATACTTCAAAAGGAGCAAGGACACGAACGAAAGTCAATTTGGCGGTAATATTATAGTATTCTGCGCGTAGTGAACTATTTAGTGTGCATGAAACATGCTGAATATCGGATGCTTAGGGAGATAAGCAAGTCGCAGATGACACTGCTCAGTATACACAAGTGCGATTGACTCTTCAAATGAAGAACTCGGGTCCGCATCTCTTGGTCTAGTGGCTAGCGTTGCTGCCTCTGGATCCCGGGTTCGATTCCCGGGCGGGTTGGGGATTTTCTCTGCCCGGAGACTGGACGTTTTTGATGTCCCCATCATTTCATCATCATTCGTGAACGTGGCTAAAATTGGTCTGTATAAAGACCGGGACATAGTACGGGCGTCGATGACCGCGCAGTTGAGCGCCCCACAAGCCAATCATCATCATTATCACCATCATCATCTTGAAGAACTCGATGTTACCTCCAGCAACGCCCTATCCAGGTAACAATGCGTAAATTGTTTAAAAGCTGGAAGGTAACTAACAGATATTGTCCAGTATACTTTATGAAGGATGCTATTAAAATCCACATGAGACTGTTCAGGGCTTTTGCAAATCATCGCTGATAATGACATCGTCGGTAACAAGGGTATAAGATGCATGTGAAGTATGGAAAAGTTGCCAAACTTTCTTCTGCATCCTCTAGAACTACGGTCGCTGTGTTAAACTTAGCCCGCATCTAGTGGTCGTGCGGTAGCGTTCTCGCTTCCCACGCCCGGGTTCCCGGGTTCGATTCCCGGCGGGGTCAGGGATTTTCTCTGCCTCGTGATGGCTGGGTGTTGTGTGATGTCCTTAGGTTAGTTAGGTTTAAGTAGTTCTAAGTTCTAGGGGACTGATGTCCATAGATGTTAAGTCCCATAGTGCTCAGAGCCATTTGAACCATTTTTTTGTGTTAAACTTACAGTCTAACACCGTCGATTTGCAGACGTAATAACCAAACATATCTCCTTGTGGATGTATCTTCGTACCAAATCAGCTGAATTTAAGGTACATTTAATAGCACACTGTCTATGTAAATTAGCGTTTGGGATTGCAGAAATCATTCATAGTGTCAGTTAATATTTAAGGTTTCATAAATGTGTAATAGATAGTTTAAGGGAAGACGAAAAGTTTATTGTGAGACTGATGCAACACGTTACCAACTACATGAGTGTTATTGTTATGTTATGTAAGACGAGTTTCATGATAAAATTTAATTGCATCGAAAGTTGCACAAGTCTAATACGCAGCTGTTGTTTGTCTCGTTTCTTCGATTTCAGATCCAGCCACTTCCCACTCTGTTAGTAGACGCAAGTTTAAAGTAAACCAGTTGTTTATTCACTTAACTATCAAATGGAGGTGTTTTCAGAAATAATAATGAACAAGAAGAGGGGAACGTGTGGCCTTTATTGAGCACCAGCATTATACAAAAGTGACATAGAGTTGGTTGGAAGTTCTCAGTACAAAACGATGCCCTTCTTGGTCCAGTATTCTCCAAACTTCTTTCTGTACTCTCTGGTGGGATCGTATCTGTCTTGGATTTTCTTGCTCGCGTCGGCGTAACGGTGGCTGAATCTTACGAAATACTTGAAGAGCTCGTCCTTTTCCACAGCATCGCATTTCGCGCAGTTGGTTGCAGCTATCTCAGAAAATTTGTCTGCGTGCAGAAAAAAAACAATACATTAATATCACTTCAATGCTGTAACACACAAAACTCGCAGCATACAAGGGTTGTTCAGTGACATGGGAAAGCTGATGCAAGGTTTTGAATACGCCATCTAAAATGTAGCTTATCGAGTGTATGTGCTTGTGGTTTTATAGGTGATGATGAGAATGAAAGCAATAACGTTATCTCTTGGTCATTCCAGTATTGATGAAGGGGCGTCACACAGTTGCACATAATTACAGGCCAAAGCCATTGCCGTCACTCTATTGTACATTTATGTGGAATATGTTATATGCTCACACAGTATCAAGTTTCCGCACAGAAAAAATCTCCTCTACAAAAATCAACATGGACTCAGTGAACATAGATCTTGTGAAACACAGTCCTGTCTGCTCGTTTATGAATTCCAGGCCACCCATGTTGATGCCGTGTACCTTGACATCAGAAAGGCATTCGATACAGTTTCACACAGTCGTTCTGTGAGCAAAACACAAGGTTACCGAGTAATGGACTGGATTTGGAAGTGAATTCCTGACTTTCTAGCAGACAGAACTAAATACGTTGTTCTTTACGGGACGAAACTGACGGATTTAAAGGTAATTTCAGGAGAACGCGAACGGAGTGTTTTGCGGCCGTTACTATTTACTATACCTTCACATATCATAGATAACGTCGGGAACTGCCTGAGTCTATTCACAGACTATACTGTTGTCTGTACGAAGGTTGCAATGCTGAAGACTGCAGTGAAACGCACAAAGACCTGTAGAGTATCGACTATTGGTGCAAGGATTATCAAATGACCCTGAACGTAAATAAATCTAGCGTACTGCCAATAAACAGGCGACAAGAAGCCCTAATGTTAGATTACACTTTTGGCGACAAGTCACTGGAAACCCTAATTACCATAAAAAACCTAAAAGTAACCGTCTATGGCGACGTTAAGTGGAATGACAACATAAAACAAATACGAAAACTGTTGGGGAAGTAAGGTCTGATCGATCGCGAATTGGAAACGACAGTGAAAATCCAACGAAGGTTTGCACAGATGTGTTGAGCAGTGCCTCTAGCGTGCCTGTCGAAGGCGTCACCTCGTTTCTTTCTCTACTGAGTGCACAGTGAGCGCATAATGATGCCTTTAACAAGTGTCTCCCGCTAAGTATGGGTGCCTGCTGGGAAGTTTCGCCTGCTTTCATGCAACCCCACGTAACATACGTGTCATGCATTTCCTTCCTCACGACAAATTCTCGACTGAACATTGCAGGAGCAATGAGGACGACCCTGCAGCGTTTTCGATGGGAAGTGTTTGATCACCTACCTTACTGTCCGGACTTGGCACCCTCTGATCTTCATCTCTGCTCACATTAACCGCTGGCTATGAAGACAACATTTTAGCACTGACAACAAACTGTAGACGAACGTAGAAAAGTTGCGGAAAGCACAGGCGGCTGCTTTCTATGACAAGGATATTGGAAATTTGATACAACGCTACGATAATGTTTAAGTCGTGCCGCGACTATGTAGAGAAGTAGCTGGAAGGTGTAGTAAACTGCTGCAAAAAAAACATTTTTGATTTTCAGTGTGTTTTCCCAACTCTACCAATGAGACCTTACTTTCCGAGTAGCCTTCGTAGCTGGAAGCGTGATATTCAGTGGGAGAATATTAAGGAAATGTAATTCATCTACGAAATAAGTGGCTTACGAAACACTTGTTCGATCGATTCTTGAATATTTTTCATCAGTCGGGGACGCTTTCTGGCAAGGAAACATCACCAACTTGACCTCATATTTTAAGGAGAAAAAAAGTACACTTGCACGATATGAGACCAGCAATGGCCCCCTTGCGAAAATTTCAGTCATAGATCAGACACTACGGACGTGTGAGTAGAAAGAACAGCTCATAAACTTCCGCACGCACCTCTTGTTTGTCATTCACTCTGGCCCATTGCAGGCGCCCAATGGCCGAGCGCCAAATACTGTACAGCGGAGTAAGAAGTATGTGAAATATTGTTTTGATGCTGGAAACATGCTTTGTTTATCGTTCAAAACGCAGTTTCTAACCCATAGATGGTGCCAGGGAACTGTTTGCTTTCAACATTTTTATGTTGCGATTCATAATTGCAGTGTAAATGAATGAAACGAATGTGTATGTCGTCAAAGAATTAGCGGAACGCTATTTTATCTGTTTTATTTTGAACATCGCTGTTGTGTGTTATTTTATTTTGATTAAAAAACTGCCACTGTTAAGGCGAAGAGATGACGGTTGCAGGTCATCAATGGTGTCTGTTCTTTCGGTCTTATGAGAGGCGTGTGCGAGATAGTCCCCCCAGTCGCACTATCCTCTGTGACCTCGGTGGCTCAGATGGATAGAGCGTCTGCCATGTAAGCAGGAGAACCCTGCCTGTGCACAGACAGTCACTTTCCCTGTGACTGGTACACTGTGCACAGGCAGAGTGATGCCTCCAACTCCAGCGAGCGACTAAATGGTGTAAATTGCCCTGAAGATGACCCCATCGCGGGTTGAAACCGGTTGGCGGTAAAATAAATAATGCGATTGTGACTGTAATTCTGAATAATTAGTAATAACGAGGATAATAACAACAATGATAGGGACAGCTGTAAAACGAATTTATGGGTGTACAAAATAGATGTTTTTCTCGTACAGCGAGTTCTGGGGAAAGGAAATTGAAGGAGGCTGCACTAGCTAATGATACTGGGGAATGAGGAAGATCTGACAGGAAAGAAGGATGTACAGCGGTAACGAGTGCTCACATGTACAACACAATCATTAGTGTTGCTGTAGTACATATATCATTAACTGTCTTCTGAAGTTAAGAGATTTTATTCATTTCTCTAAAACAGGGGTTTCCAAACTGTTCCTGTGACTGGATCACTGTGAGAATCCTATTTCCTGATGTAAAATCTTGTACACTTTGCACGTTAACAAATTTTTAAATCATAACTAATAACACAGATATCATAACAAAATTAAAAAGAACAGTTTCGTCAGAATGTCGAAGAAAACCGCCATATTACTGATAGCTTTTCACGGAGCACTTATTCACTTTCTGCGGGGCACCAGTGTTCTGCAGAACACAGTTTGGGAAACCCTGCTCTAATATAATGCGGGATGTTATTACAGAGTCGATTTCCTACTATTGAGAAGGATTTCGAGGAAGTGGCTGAAAAATGGAGTGGGACAGAAAGTATTTAGCTTCGACGGGAACGGGTGTTCTGCCACGTTGTTCAGACAAGAGGGTTAAGGTCAACGAGAAGTGTGGGGGACAGGGTGAGCTGATAAGACAGTGGACAAGACAGAGAATGCGGAAATCTCTGTATTTGTCAGCACGCAGCCAGGATAGCTGCATATGATGGTGGAATGTGATCAAAGAGTAGAACATCGCATACATAACCAGTGTAAGGCGCCGTGGGCTTTCCTAGGAAATGCCTTGCAGGATAATTTCGTTGTAATCAATGACTGGAAGTACACTATGTGATCGAAAGTATCAGGAAACCTGACGGAAAATGCCTTACAAGTTCGTGGCGCCCTCCATCGGAAATGCTGAAATTCAATATGGTGTTAGCCCACCCTTAGCCTTGACGACAGCTTCCACTCTGTAGGCACACGTTCAATCAGGTGCTGGAAGGTTTCTTGGGGAATGGTAGCCCATTCTAAAGGAGTGCTGCACTGAGGAGATGTATCGATGTCGGTCGGTGAGGCCTGGCACGAAGTCAGCGTTCCAAAACATCCCAGAGGTGTTCTATAGGATTCAGGTAAGGACTCTGTGCAGGCCAGTCCATTACAGGGATGTTATAGTCGTGTAACCACTCCGCCACAGGCCGTGCATTATGAACAGCTGCTCGATCATCTTGATTCACTCGCCATCCCCGAATTGCTATTCAACTGTGGAAAGCAAGAAGGTGCTTAAAACATCAGTGTAAGCCTGCGTTGTGATAGTGCCACGCAAAACAACAAAGGGTGCAAGCCCCCTCCATGAAAAACACGACCACACCATAACACCACCGCTTCCGAATTTTACTGTTGGCACTACACACGCTGGCAGATGAGGTTCACCGGGCATTCGCCATAACCACACCATGCCATCGGATCGCCTCATTGTGTACCGTGATTCATCACTGCTCGCTACGTTTTTCCACTGTTTAATTGTCGAATGTCTACGCTCCTTACACCAAGCGAATTATGAGCAGCAGCTCGACCATGAAATTAAAGTTTTCTCACCTCCTGCCTAACTTTCATAATACTTGCAGTGGATTCTGATGCAGTTTGGAACTCCCGTGTGATGGTCTGGATAGATGAGTGTCTATTACACATTACGACCCTCTTCAACTGTCGGCAGTCTCTGTCAGTCAACAGACGAGGTCGGCCTGTACGCTTTTGTGCTGTACGTGTCCCTTCAAGTTTCCACTTCACTATCACATCGGAAACAGTGGACCTAGGGATGTTTAGGAGTGTGGAAATATCACTTACAGACGTATGACATAAGCGACACCCAATCACCTGACCACGTTCGAAGTCCGTGAGTTCCGCAGAGCTCTTCATTCTGCTCTCTCACGATGTCTAATGACTACTGAGGTCGCTGATATGGAGTACCTGGCCGTAGGTGGCAGCGCGAAGCACCTAATATGAAAAATGAGTATTTTTGGTGGTGTCCGGATTCTTTTGATCACATAGTGTACAAGAGTTTGTACAATTTTTTTCGCGTCAAGAGGGAAGGGTTTTTTATGTTTTTGTAGAGCATGGAGACCAGCATTGAGATTCTCGATAAATGTCTTCCGATTTATTGGTTTTGCACTTAGATGTAGCTGGAGTTCATCAGCGCACATGTGGCATTTGCAGTAGACGTTATTGATATGTAATGAAAAGAGTATAGGACCTAATGCCGAATCCTGGGAGACGCCTGATACTTCCTGCTTCCATTGTCCTTTATGGTACCGGACATGACGCATTGCAGGCGAGATATCAGTTATGAGCGAAACCGTAACACTGCACATTGTATGATCGTAACATTGCACTCAGCGTGAAATGTAGGCTGCTAATTTGGCAAGTAAAATGACGAATGAACAGCGTCAAAGGCTTTGTTGAAGTCTAAAATGCACATGACCGCCGCGTCCCATGCCTCTCTACCAAGCTCAGTTCATCGTCAAAAGGCAGAGGTTGTGCTGCAGTGCTTATGGAAACCTGATTAATATTCGTCCAGTAGGATTTTGTAGTTAGGTAGTTTGTTAGCTGGTCGTAAACTATATATTTTGAGACCTTGGACAGTGCCGGAAGAATACAAATAGGTCGGTAATCAGAGGGTACTATGGCAACGTCCTTTTTTGGTAGTCGCTTAACTAGTCCTATGATGACATCGTGTCCAGTGCATACTGATCTGACACACACAATAGCTTTTTTGACGGTATTGCAAGTAGCATGCTTTAGATAGAATTTTTCGTGGCTACGATGTTTTACCCCCATGAAGTAACGAATGAATCTCTGTTTCGTTTGCGGTTTACTTGCGGTTGTAGGTAACGTGAAGTCATCGGCTGGGACAATGGGATCAGCTGCCGCTTGTACTTTTTCTATACCATGACCACAAAGGTTTTTCCGTAGGACAGCTGGTGTATTTCTGTTGTCGGTCAATGAACGGACATGCCCGAGTTTGTAATTTCTCACAGCTTGACTGATTGTTTCGCTTCTGCTTGTAAGCAATATGATTTTCAGTCATCGGGCGCAGTTCGTATGCGTGACATGCAGCGTCTCTGAGGTTCATGAGTCGTTCTAGTTCTTTAGTTAGCCAAAGTGTACATTTCCTTGTTACTTTTCCGGTCTTTAGGGAAGCTTATTTGTCATACAGTTGAGTTAGTTTGTTAGTAACCCCATGACGTCTTTCGTTTATGTCCGAGAAGGGAACATAAGACGACCCCCAAACTATTTCCTGCGCCTAAGTGGCAAGAGCAGATAAGTCAATGAAGTTCGACATGTAGTCATTTGTGGTTTCTTTCTGGAACTGCCGGCCGCTGTGACCGAGCGGTTCTAGGCGCTTCAGTCTGGAACCGCGCTGCTGCTGCGGTCGCAGGTTCGAATCCTGCCTCGGGTATGGATGTGTGTGATGTCCTCAGGTCAGTTAGGTTTAAGTAGTTCTAAGTCTAGGGAACTGATGACCTCAGATGTTAAGTCCCATAGTGCTTGGAGCCATTTGATTTTTCTGGGACATTCAAGTAAGTCATGAAAATTATGTCATGGATAGATGTTGGAACGCGTGTAAGAAACAATAACATCTTTGCTACGAAAGCTGTGTGATCCACGTCACCAAGAACTCCACTAACGCCTGTTTCATCATGTTTACGGCTTACAAGGGGACGCCGCCAATTGTGAAATTCAGATTCGATTCATACCGCGCATAAGAAAAGCTCATGGCCAGAGGTGTAATGTGGCAAAGCACCAAGATGCACTTCTCAGCCGTTGTCGAGAAAATCGACAGTTAAAAGAAACCGTTGCGGTGAAATACTCTCTACGATTAATAATTTTCCACACCGTTGTGGCGCAGCGGTAAGCGCTCGGGTTCGTAATCCGAAGGTTGCCGGATCGAATCTCGCGCCATGCATTTTTTTAATTATTAGTTTTTTGTAATTCAAATATATATATATATATATATATATATATATATATATATATATATATATATAAACTATTAATGAATTGCTTATGCATGTAGGTGAAGGCGGATCGCTCTCCCATTGTACCGCCTCCATTTTTCCGTTTTTTTAACAGGGTGTACCAAAGCTCCCCCGTCCGCACTGATTTTCGACGATGTGATAAGTTGCGCTAGGGACCGCATCTACCTTCTTTCGAAGTTAGCAGGCAACTACGATGTTATGCGGCGGCTCGTTTCGGCCCATTCAACATCTGTCCTTCAAGTGTAACGACCGAGTAACGGAGTTTATATTTCATACATGCCGGAGCAAATTTGTGTTCGTAGGGTCTCTATTCTAATTCGAACGTTTGACTTACGCTACACGTATTCGTTTCGGAATACCGTTTCTACGTCTTCCGTTAACTATACGTGGTTAACATGATGAAGACAATTAATAACATTTGTGAAATACAACTTTGTTTGCGGAAAACATAACGATGTTCGAAGTCGCCAGTTTTTGCACGACAAACGACTTTCAACAACTTATTATATGCATAATTGTTGTAACAGATTGCCGGGTATTATATATACATATATGTGTGTGAATTACAAAAAACAAAAAAAAAAGGTTGCATGGCGCGAGATTCGATCCGGCGACCTTCGGATTACGAACCCGAGCGCTTACCGCTGCGCCACGACGATGTATAAGATTGTTAATCGTGGAGAGTATTTCACCGCAACGGTTTCTTTCAACTGTCGATTTTCTCGACAACGGCTGAAAAGTGCATCTTGGTGCTTTGCCACATTACACCTCTGGCCATGAGCTTTTATTATGCGCAGTATGAATCGAATCTGAATTTCACAATTGGCGGCCTCCCCTTGTTAGATTAACGAAAGGACTGTGGACGGAAGCGCCGTAGGACTCACCCCTGAGTTCACGCAGCACGTCGCTGCACCTGTCCAGCTGTCCTTCCGCCATACAGGCGATGACATCGTCGTCCTTCATGTCCTTGAATTTGTCGAGGTACTGGAAGTAGCGAGCCAGAACGGCAGGAGCCACGCCTAACAGCAACACCACGACGCAGAGCCTCATGTTGGACGTGGAAATCACCGGCGCGTAGCGACACGCAGGCAAGGGCGCAGTCTTTTGTAGACTTCGCCGCCTTAACGAGCGCCAACAGCTCCACCAAAACAAACAGATAACCGCTTCTCGATACGAGGGAAAGCTCTGATGACCTGTTAACTTCGTAGAGAAATCAGCAGACTAGAAGGCGACGACCGCGATGGTTCCACTTAGTTGCGAACTATTCTACAGCAGTATCAAAATTACGTCGCTGTGTTTACTAACGACTGCAAGCAGGGTAAAGACCTCGGATGCTCTATCGAGTTCCCCGCAACGTGTTTGGAATCGCCTTCCAAGGTACTTTTAAGTGTGTCGTGGAAGCTCGTGGACGATAGAGAAACGAGTGGAAAGTTTCTTTTCTCTTGGTTTTGCTGTGACTGTTCCAGAGAAGGAAGAAATTGAGAGTAAGTTTTAGCTACTCGTCAACGACGCAGTCTTCAGAGATGGAATAATTTAATAAAGTCAGCGAGTGGTCAGGCGATAGATATCATGAATGTGGATAGTAAATATTGTTGAAAGACCAACAGGAATCTTTCGCAACAAATAGGTGTCTGGATACTTTTGCTCAGAGACTGTAGTATCGTCAGTTTCTCACATTCTTCTGCAACTCAATAGATATTCCAAGGAAAACTACTGTTAAGCATCGACATTATGTACTACATTGGTGACTAATGATCCTTTCCACAGCGAAATGAATGCACTATGTTGTCCTAGAGAAGCTGAACAGAAGAACCACATGCTTGTGTACCTTACGGGGAAAACTGAAGAACAAATAAATCTAAGAAAATTCTCGTTTATTGTTCAGTTCCTCATATTCAATTATATGAAATGTAACAAAGACTCAGGATCATCTTCAGATGATTCGCGCATAACCTTCCATAAAAATGAACTCAGAGCTGAATTCATCCCTTAAAACGCACATGGGGAAGGAGTACAGTAACACATTACCGTTGACTAGTGAGCGTACAGTGTTCAAAGACTTCAAGGACCATACTCTAACGCAAAATCATACCTACCCACAACATAACAACTGGACCAACAAGACGATCATGTTTGACAATGTTCCTGAGTGCGTTAAGTGCTTCCACCTCTTGTCGTGTGACAGTATGTCCAGCATTGTCGAACATGATCGGTTTGGTAATGGAAATCAGCGTTTGGCGTCGTTGGCCGGGAGGACCCTTGCCGGGCAGGTCCGGCCTCCGTGGTGCGGGTCTTACTACATTCGACTCCACATTGGGCGACCTCCGCGCCGGATGGGGATGAAATGATGATGTAGACAACACAACACCCAGTCCCTGAGCGGAGAAAATTCCCCTACTCAGCGGGGAACCGAACCCGGGCTCGTAGAACGGCAATCCGTCACGCTGACCACCAGGTGTAATGGTGTAGTGGCACAATGTTGCAAGAGCGTACTGACCTCTAAATCTTTGAACACGGTACGCTCGCTGGTCAATATTGTTATGACACTCTAATCCAATGTGCGTCTTTTCAGGGATGCAGTCCACCCTGACTTCACTTTTGTGGATGACAAAGCGCGATCGCATAGATCAGTGCAGGTGGAGGAACGCTTGAAGTGGGAGGACATTCGGCGAGTTGTCTGGCCTGCCAGTTCCCTCGACTTAAAACCCACCGAGCACGTGTGGGCTGCGTTGGTCAGTCATATTACAGGACGTCCACATGCGCCATTGACCATCCCGTACTTGTCAAGCGCGCGCAGTGGGGGGGCGGGGGGGGGGGGGGGGCAGAGCAATGGAACGCCCTACCCAAGAACTCGTTACCAGCCTTCTGGCCAACATGGAGGTACATTGTAGATCATGCATTGCTGTCACCGGTGGTCACATACCCACATACCATATTGAGAACCATGTCCTAACTTTTGCAACGTCCATAGGACGATCATAAATAGTGGTGACTTCAAAATGGTTCAAAGGGTTCTAAGCACAATCGGACTTAACATCTGAGGTCATCAGTCCCCTAAACTTAGAACTACACCACTGGCTATTAAAATTGCTACACCACGAAGATGACGTGCTACAGACGCGAAATTTAACCGACAGGAAGAAGATACTGTGATATGCAAATGTTTAGCTTTTCAGAGCATTCACACAAGGTTGGCGCCGGTGGCGACACCTACAACGTGCTGACATGAGGAAAGTGTCCAACCGATTTCTCATACACTAACAGCAGTTGACCGGCTTTGCCTGGTGAAACGTTGTTGTGGTGCCTCGTGTAAGAGGGAGAAATGCATACCATCACGTTTCCGACTTTGATAAAGGTCGGATTGTACACTATCGCAATTGCGGTTTATCGTATCGTGACATTGCTGCTTGCGTTGATCGAGATCCAATGACTGTTAGCAGAATATGAAATGCGTGGGTTCAGGAGGGTAATACGGAAAGTCGTGCTGGATCCCAACGGCCTCGTATCACTAGCAATCGAGATGACAGGCATCCGCATGGCTGTAACGGATCGTGCAGCCACGTCTCGATCCCTGAGTCAACAGATGGGAACGTTTGCAAGACAACAACCATCTGCACGAACAGTTCGACGATGTTTGTAGCAGCGTGGACTATCAGCTCGGAGACCGTGGCTGCGGTTACCCTTGACGCTGCATCACAGACGGGAGCGACTGCGATGGTGTACTCAACGACGAACCTGGGTGCACGAATGGCAAAACGTCATTTTTTCGGATGAATGCAGGTTCTGTTTACAGCATCATGATGGTCGCATCAGTGTTTGGCGACATCGCGGTGAACGCACATTGGAAGCGTGTATTCGTCATCGCCATACTGGCGTATCACCCGGCGTTATGGTATGGGGTGCCATTGGTTACACGTCTCGGTCACCTCTTGTTCGAATTGACGGCACTTTCAACAGTGGACGTTACGTTTCAGATTTACGGCCCGTGGCTCTACCCTTTATTCGATCCCTGCGAAACCCTACATTTCAGCAGGATAATACACGACCGCATGCTGCAGGTCCTGTATGGGCCTTTCTGGATACAGAAAATGTTCGTCTGCTACCCTGGCCAGCATATTCTCCAGATCTCTCACCAACTGAAAACGTCTGGTCAATGGTGGCCGAGCAACTGACTCGTCACAATACGCCAGTCATTACTCTTGATGAACTGTGGTATTGTGTTGAAGCTGCATGGGCAGCTGTACCTGTACACGCCATCGAAGCTCTGTTTGACTCAATGCCCAGGCGTATCAAGGCCGTTATTATGACCAGAGGTGGTTGTTCTAGGTACTTATTTCTCAGGATCTATGCACCCAAATTGCGTGAAAATGTAATCACATGTCATTTCTAGTACAATATATTTGTCCAATGAATACCCGTTTGTCATCTGCATTTCTTCTTGGTGTAGCAATTTTAATGGCCAGTAATGTACTTAAACCTAACTAACCTAAGGACACACATCCATACCCGAAGCAGGATTCGAACCTGCGACCGTAGTAGCAGCGAGGTCCCGGTATAAAGCGCCTAGAACCGCTCGGTCACAACGGCCGGCGCGGTGACTTCAGTGTATTTATTGCGTTTGAATGAAAGTGTTACTTCTGGTCGTCTCATTGCGTATTTATTTCAGTTACCTTCTGTACTACACTGTAGCCGTTCTTTGTATGTGTGGCTCAGGTTCCAATGAACTAAGTTACTTGGCAGAGACACATCACGCGAAAGTTACTTTCGTTCTTCAGTTTTGCCTACCAATGTAATATTATGGAGCGGCAGTGGCCTGTGGAAATCGGCTGTAGCCCTACAGATCGGTTTGTTTATTATGATGAGGAGCGTCAATCTTGTTTCCAACTTAATCATCTAACCATTATGACGTAGATTAGTTATCTCTTAGATAGCGGAATATTTTCGTCTGTCTGGGCTGCCTCTAATAATGGCTTTTAAATATCGCTGGAACGTGAAAAGATGAGCTTGAGAAATACTATCCTATACACCTCAGTATGATAGGTATCAAAGCATGACATAAACAAGATTCTGTCCTTAATGTGATTATCTATTCCAGAATGAAATGACTCTATCTGCGAGGAAGAAAATAAAGAGACATATGAGCAATAGCATTGGTGCAGACTAAATTTGTTTCGTGAAAACTTTTACGTAGCTCCTCTCAGTTTTTTAACGCATGTGTATTCAAATAAAGACAAAAGTTTTCAAAAGTAACAAAACCGGAAAATCTATTACATAACAGTAAGACCGCTGAAGATATTTGTAATTATCCTTAGTGTTATACGTGGCTGCCAACAACGTAGATGTTTTTCAAGAACTGTAATGGATGACGAACGCTGTTTCAATAAAGAGTTACGAACTGTGACGTGGGACACAGACCTTCGTGGCACCTGCCAGTTGCAGCTAGGTCTGGAACCGCGCGACCGCTACGGTCGCAGGTTCGAATCTTGCCTCGTGCATGGATGTGTGTGATGTCCTTAGGTTATTTAGGTTTAAGTAGTTCTAGGGGACTGATGACCTCGGATGTTAAGTCCCATAGTGCTCAGAGCCATTTGAAGCATTTGCGCCAGTTGCAACTAGTCTTCTCAGTACCTCACGAACATGTCCAGGACGAACGGGTAATGACAGAAGAGAAGGTGAGTCAGACCGCGACACGAAGCCGGACTTCCTACTTACAGGAATTGGACAAAAATGTGGAAACATCGTGAGAAATGCGTGCTTGAATATAAATGCAGTTGCTAACCAGGCCTGCACGTTGCGCTGTTGTATCTGACCACGAGCGGAACTTGTGCAGTGTCATAACTAACATAAGGACATCACACACATCCACACCCGAGGCAGGATTCGAACCTGCGACTGTAGCAGCAGCGAGGTTCCCGACTGAAGCGCCTAGAACCGCTCGGCCACAACGGCCGGCTGGGCTAATTATTGGTGATCGTATTGTGGGTGCTTCCATAACCAAGACAAATGAAGTGTTTGGTGTTTCAAGAACTATCAGTTTAATAAGTCATACGTGCAAAATACTAACGCGAATTCTTTACAGACGAATGGAAAAACTGGTAGAAGGCGACCTCGGGGAAGATCAGTTTGGATTCCGTAGAAATGGTAAAACACGTGAGGCAATACTAACCCTACGACTTATCTTAGAAGAAAGATTAAGGAAAGGCAAACCTACGTTTCTAGCATTTGTAGAGTTAGAGAAAGCTTTTGACTATGTTGACTGGAATACTTTCTTTCAAATTCTGAAGGTGGCAGGGGTAAAATACAGGGAGCGAAAGGCTATTTACAATTTGTACAGAAACCAGATGGCAGTTATAAGAGTCGAGGGACATGAAAGGAAAGCAGCGGTTGGGAAGGGAGTGAGACAGGGTTGTAGCCTCTCCCCAATGCTATTAAATCTGTATATTGAGCAAGCAGTAAAGGAAACAAAAGAAAAGTTCGGAGTGGGTATTAAAATCCATGGAGAAGAAATAAAAACTTTGAGGTTCGCCGATGACATTGTAATTCTGTCAGAAACAGCAAAGGACTTGGAAGAGCAGTTGAACGGAATGGACCGTGTCTTGAAAGGAGGGTATAAGATGAACATCAACAAAAGCAAAACAAGAATAATGGAATGTAGCCGAATTAAGTCGGGTGATGCTGATGTAATTAGATTAGGAAATAAGACACTTAAAGTAGTAAAGGAGTTTTGCTATATGGGGAGCAAAATAACTGATGATGGTCAAAATAGAGAGGATATAAAATGTAGACTGGCAATGGCAAGGAAAGCGTTTCTGAAGAAGGGAAATTTGTTAACATCGAGTATTGATTTATGTGTTCGGAAGTCGTTTCTAAAAGTATTTGTATGGAGTGTTGCCATGTATGGAAGTGAAACGAGGACGATAAATAGTTTAGACAAGAAGAGAATAGAAGCTTTCGAAATGTGGTGCTACAGAAGAATGCTGGAGATTATATGGGTAGATCACATAACTAATGAGGAGGTATTGAATAGAATTGGGGAGAAGAGGAGTTTGTGGCACAACTTGACTAGAAGAAGGGATCGGTTGGTAGGACATGTTCTGAGGCATCAAAGGATCACCAATTTAGTACTGGAGGGCAGCGTGGAGGGTAAAAATCGTAGAGGGAGACCAAGGAATGAATACACTAAGCAGATTCAGAAGGATGTAGGCTGCAGTAGGTACTGGGAGATGAAGAAGCTTGCACAAGATAGAGTAGCATGGAGAGCTGCATCAAACCAGTCTCAGGACTGAAGACCACAACAACACCAACACAATGAAAGTGGAAATAACATAATAATCTAAGACGCAACGCGGACGAAAGTGTGTGTTGTGTGATCGTGACAGACGGTATTTGAGATGAATGACAACTGCAAAAGCCACTGCAGGACTGAATGTCGCACTCGTGAACCCTGTCAGTACCAAAACAACACGAAGGGAGCTCCATAAGCACTGCCGGGCGATTTGGAGTTCTAAACCTACTCATCAGTGAGGCAAATACCCGTAACGGAACAACGCGGCGCCTAAGCCGTAACACCTGGACTATGGCGCAATGGAAGAATGTTTTTGGTTTGATGAGTCTTGTTTCACGCTGTGACCAACTTCTGACCAGGTTTACGACCCAGAGTGAAACATGGCGGCTGGTGTGATGATTCGGTAGGGAATAGCAGTTGGCCAGCAAAACACCTGCAGTCGTGTAGTTTGTCACGAAGAGCGATCAGCTCTTGTGGAAAAGTATGGATGTAAAGTGCTGGATACTTTTTTGAATAATATTCAATAAAGTTCTCGCAACATAAACAACATTTCTTTACCTGGGATGGATGTTGCATTTTCTCCGAAACGAGTATGTATTGTTAACTACAAGTCCCATAATAAATTTGAATACCATACTTCAATCTCTGTGCAAGAATACATAGTTTAGTAAGTAGAGATCTAGAAGTTGTTCATAAATTAACATTGGGTATGTGACTAACAGCTAGAAATGTTGTTTGAGTTAGAACTAAAGTACGCAAAAATATTATCCCATGCGGCATGGCGAAAAGTAACATCTACGTCAAGTGGAGAGGAGCGAATATAGGTAGAGTTCAAAAAACGGTATGATCGGATAAACAGTCTTTAATCCTCTTTACGTAAAACTTCTTTCTTTATTTAATTTTACTGAATTAAAGTTACTAAAATACAATTAGTAATACTAGTCCATTGATAACATTTGTAAAATAAAGAGAGTTATTGTGTGATTATTACTTTTTGAGCAAAATATACATCTGCAGAGTCCTCAGTTTGATAAGCAAACCTCTCACAAGCATTAATTAGAAGTTGTATGTTAGAAAAGGGTGAGGGAAAAGATGTTGATAATGAGTGTTACACAAGACCCTGTACCGTCGCTCCAAAACAATGGACTGGAAATAATTTTATAATTGAACAGTATCTTCATTAAAACGTCACTTCTCATGTCATTCACATTCTGCAGATGCCACTGGCAGGAGAAGGTTACGCAAATCTTGCAGACTTCCTTCTGCTCTGTGTACAGAACGTGACAACCACGATTAACACTCCACCCGTCTGTAGAATATACCGGCTTGAACAAAGTAAACATATAATTTTGTGTGTCCTGAATTCAGGACCTGTTCTGATTTATGGCTTGATGTGCGATTAATGCCTGGCAGAAGTTTCCGCACCATATATTTTGATTACATTAATTTTAAATGGATAAACAAGACATAAAATTAGGCACAGAGTCACAGACAGTGGAAGTTCAATGAAGTATGATAGATTTGTGATTGCTGCACTCTTTTAATAACTGCTAGGTTGAATAATCATAAATGAAGTTACTGACGATGAACAAAATAATACTTTCTCTATGTTTTACTGTAACTACTGTTATGAAAAATTAAACAGATGACCTTCTTCAGTATTCTGAAATGCATAATTCACATACGCGGTCATTGTTTAGTGCATTAATATCTTTGTTTCGTTGCGAAAAATTAAACAGATTACCTTCTTCAGTATTCTGTCATACATAATTCAGATAATCGGTCATTGTTTAGTGCATTAATATCTTTGTTTCGTTATGATAAATTAAACAGATTACCTTCTTCAGTATTGTGAAACACATGATTCACATAAGCGGTCATTGTTTAGTGCATTAATACCTTTGTTTCGTGCTCGTCATTTGTTTAATGATACGTCAAGGAGAATTTGAAGTGACAGGCGGCTACCATTTTGGCGCTTTTATAACATAGTTCAATCTACGTAACGAAGGTTGTGCTTCTACAATTCACAACAGCCGAAAGTAATCACTTGCGAAGTGGAGAAAATAAAAATGTCTCGATCAAGGCAGAACGCCGTAATAAAACTGGTTTTGAAAGTTTTTGTTATTGAAGTAACGATCTTGAATAACGAGTGCACAAGTTGGAGACAGCTTGTGCGTATGGCTGTGGATGTGCTGGTGCTTGAGGACGGCAAGGAAAGAGTGGTAAGATGACAACAGCGCATCTTCAGTAATTTATGGTTGAAAAAATGTTTCTATACATTACTGAGAAATACATTTTCTAGGTCAATTCGTATGAAAGCAATCAGCTTAGCCTTTCATGAAATTGTCTATTGTAGTCTTCTCGAAATAGGACCAGATGACGTCGCAACTTCACTATAATCGGTGAGTGAGATGAACCGGATATATTCATTTTATTACCTATCATTGTACAGTGCAAAATTATTATTATTATTAGCGAATTCTCTCAATAAATGGATGAGTTTAAGCAAATAACTCAATCAAATTTTCTTTTGGTTGTTCTTCTTGTTCCAACAGGCTTTCATTCTTTCCGAGAAGGCTTATTTACGTTCTTTCGAGCACGTTGGTCTGTACTGTTTTTGTTGTCGTTGTTCTGATGTAACTTTGTGTCTGGAGGTCTCTCTTTCTAAAACGTCAGATAATTTTTAAGGTTCTTTCGAGTTCCATTCATCGAAGGGGTTGAGTTACGAAGTGATGTTACACAATCTGCTATCCTTTTGGTCAGTGCTTTTCTAGTAGTCTGTTGAAATGAGCAAAGAACTTCAGTCACCTTCCCTTAATGCCAATTTCTATGTTTGAAAACTTTTCTGTTGTGTTGACTGAATGTAGCCTGTTAAATCTTGAGCATGTCTTGCTTCTAAAATTTTCTTGATGATCTTTCTCTCTCTTTAATTTCTTCAAGTTCGTGTTTTCTCTTAAGCTTCTGTGTTTCGCTTCCGTAAAGGACTGTTGGTTTTGTGACTGTGTTGTAGTGCCGAAGTTTTGTCTGTCTTGACATATATTTTTTGTTGTAAGGGTTTGGACTAATGCTAATGCTTTTTCGACTTGTTGGAGGCGATTTTGCTGTCAGATTTTTTCACGGCCGGTCTGTTCGATGAATTCTCCGAGGTATTTAAAGTACGGGACCCGTTGATTTTACCGTATTTTGTTTTCAAGCTCGCGATTTCTGTCTTTGAACACAAGAATTCAATTTTCTTGAATGAGTTTTGTAACCCCCACATTTTCTGCTCATTCTCGAAATGTCTCGAGCTGTTCGACAGCAGTCTCTTCGTCCTCTGCAAGTATTTGTGCTGACGAACTTTCTGTTCTGATTTCTGAATGTATTTTAAGGAATCGCTCCTTGGGTTCCGGACAATTTAACAGTTGTGAAAAATATGTTGTTCTCTGGTGAGTACCCTTTGATTTGGTTCGCAAGGATCTTGTAGAAATCGTGTCTGTTATGGTTTTTGAAGTTGTCTTCAATTGACTCCAGTTGGTAACTGTTATGTTTTCCTTCATTTTTTCTTAAAATCTTGGATGTTTGTCTGCGAAATTCGAGGAATTTCTTTTGTGATTTTTCTGATTTGTTGCAATTGTAATTCTAAAATGCCTTTCTTTCATTCTTCTATGCGTTTTCACATTCTTGATTCCACTAAGAGTGTTTAGTTTTTTCTTCAGGTTGTTATTCCCACTTTTCTGTTATTTTAGAGTCTTGGATTTTGAGTAGGTCAAATTTTGGGGTCACCGGTGTTTTCCTGTTGAATTTTCTTTTGGGTGTGAATTTAATTTTGATCCTGGTTAAATAATGATCCGAATCGATGTTCGCACCTCTGCGTACTCGCACATCGTGAATTTCTTTTATGTAGTCGTACAGTACTGCCACATTATCAGTATGAAATTCTCCTAAATGATGAATATGTGATAGCGATGTTTCTTTTTCCAAAGTGAGGTTGACTTAATTTTTAGATTGTTTTGTTAGCATAACTCAAAGAGTTGTCTGCCATTCTTATTGGTGAACTTGTGAGCAAAATAGTCTCCTAATATCCTCTTGTATTTCGTCCCCTGCCCATATGGGCATTAAAACACGGAGTAGAATTTTAACATCATGTTATGGAATTTTTGCCATCTATGTTTCAAGTTCTTCCCAGAATCTTTCTGTTTTCTTCGGGCTCTTTTTTATTGCCACCATTTGTTGGTGCATGTACGTTAATAAAGATGTAGTTTCTGTTTCTGTTTATGATGCTTAAGGACGTAAGTCGATTGTTGATAGGTTTCGCATCTGATTTGAAAACTTTCTTCTAAAATGAAGGCCATGCCAAATAGTAGTGCTCGTTTCCCAATTTTCATGCTTGTTCCCCAATTTTCAAGATTCTGTAGTTATTGTAGTCTGTCGTTTCTGAATCTGCGAAGCGTGTTCCTTGCAGGGCAAGAATTTGGATTTTCTGCTTTGTGAGTTTTGTTGTGAGAGTGTGTAGATTCCCTGCTCGAATGAGTGTCTGAATGCTGAAAGTGCCATTGTAAGTGTGCACTTTTCGTCGAAGTTTACAAGAGTACTCAGACTAGCTCTCTCGTATAAGTCCAAGCTCCCCAGAAACCGAATGCTTAGTTGCCACTTTGGTGGATCGTCCACCTGGTCTAATTCTGTCTTTACCTGTACGATTCATGTTGGCTTGTCAACAGTTTTGTATCTTTTACTAATGGTGTAAAACTAGGGATTGTGAGTTCCTGTAGCATGTTTACAGTTACACCTCCTGGTGAATAGACGCTGATCATATTGCACCTTGCTCCAAGTCAGAAGCAGCATGGATTTTGATTGTCATTTTGGTCCGCTGGTGGTATTTTATTTCCCAGCCACCCCACATATCTGCCGAGCATTCCCCTGTCTACCACGTGGGGACGCGCAAGACGAGGGTTGATAAACTAAACACAGCGGAAAATTTAATATGTATCTGCCTAATGGTGCTAAATTCTCATATTATTAAAATTTAAGGTAAAAAATTTTACACAATATTGTCAAATAACTATACACAATTCTCTTAGAAAATTTTGTGAAAGTCATTTACTCTGAGGCCTGGGGCAAGGGAATGGTCCAATAGACATGTCGAAACATGCCCTGAAATTTTTACTGGAACAATACTCCAAAATAAAGCAAGAGGTAGTTATTATAGATACTAAATGATTTGCAAAATTAGTAAGTCCGCAGCTCGTGGTCGTGCGGTAGCGTTCTCGCTTCCCACGCCCGGGTTCCCGGGTTCGATTCCCGGCGGGGTCAGGGATTTTCTCTGCCTCGTGATGACTGGGTGTTGTGTGATGTCCTTAGGTTAGTTAGGTTTAAGTAGTTATAAGTTCTAGGGGATTGATGACCATAAACGTTAAGTCCCATAGTGCTCAGAGCCATTTTGCAAAATGAGTAAACAGTAACTGCGGACAGTTGTTTCAGAGAAACTATCAACGAAAACTGAAATTCGGTTTACAAATTACGATCGCGGCGGCTCGTGTTATTTACCGATGTACCGTGAATCAAGGATACGCGCCTGTAGTGTTACGAACCGGTATGCGCAGTTTGCTACAGCTCTGATAGGAGTACAAATTTCTCCAGCTGCGCAGTAGGCTACGAATTTAGCAATTTTCAACATTTTTTTTAAAAAAATACATGCAGTATGTCTCAGCAGCTAAAATTTTGACGGTGTATTTCTTTCGTTGTATTCTTGCTGCATAAAAATTTCAGGGTGGGTTTCAACATGTCGGCCTGGATCATTCCGTTGTGATAGGAAAGGAAGGAAGGAAAATTACGGTTGAACATCTTATCGACTACGAGTTCGACATATCTGAATGACAAACTCGGAAAAACACCGATGAACAGAATCGTTTACCATAATTATTGGCACTGAAAGACAGAGAAAGAGAGTTTATTTATTTTTACAGACTAATCTCGACTGAACTTCCGGACAAATAAACAACTACTTGCCTTATTTAAAAAATTGGCATCCTTTCAGATAAAAGGGTAAGACGTATTTAAAATAAACTTTGACACCAGACGATATGCCCACACGCTTAGATATTCTTTGCAAGCTTTTTAAAGGAACATGCTGCGGTTGTATCGAACGCATCTTGTAACATTATTATTAAAATATTATTCAGTCATCTTGAGTAGCTGCAAATGTGCTAACATTTCTTTCTGTGATGTAAAATTAAATATTCTCAGACATGAGCTTCCAATGAAAAGAAGTCTGACTGAAAAATTTTACTAGTTGTGCAAGTAATGATATATGATTTAGGGTGCTTTACAAGAATAGTTCAAGATTCGGTTTTGACTTACTTCAAATTCAGATGTTTCTCTATAAGTTCATATAAATTTTTAAAAATAATTTTCGCACAAAGAAGTTAATCGCAAAACTAGGATAGTTTCATGGAACCACTGCATCGTTAACGCCTCTAGAGTATCTTTGAAAGTAAAAAAGAAAATCTGTAATTACCCAAAACATCTAATGAGTCAGAAGTCTTTTCGGATTATAAACAATATTGTACATATTAAAACAACGTGTTAAGAAATTATTCGTCGAGTACTTGGTGTGCTGTGGAACATATGTAGAGCTATATCTCGAGAACTCAAGTTTCGGTCGTACGTCTACTGTTGAATAGTATAATAAGATATCTTGTACCTCAGATTGATGAACTCTGATGGAAGGCTGATGTCACTGGAGCTATCAATATACTGCGTGCTACCGATGGTGTAATATGGAGAGCGGATGCAGATGTTGCCCACATGCAGATTATGCATGTCTTAGTTTTGGGTCAGCGCTGGACGTAATTTTAAACCATGTAGATATCACAAAACACTGAGTATATGCCATACGCAATGAAATCAACAACTGACCCTCTCTTAGACAAGGCAAAGAAAGCAACTCTGCACTTATGTTGGAAATGTTTACTAGAATGGTTGTTGTTTGTTCTAGTTCAGATACTGCAAGACACTTATGTGTTAACGGCGTTGTGCCTCTATTCCAGATACTTAGTCAGCAAAGGTTTCCCTACTCTTGTTGCGAATATACGGAAAATACTTAATCAAAAGAAATTTATTTGCTCAAACACTTTGAATCAGACTACCAGATAAGTGCGTTTGAACTACAAGTTTTATTAGACCTGGGCTTTGACTGTGTATTAAATTAATATCTCTCCAACTATAGTAAGGCAAGACCCAGCTACATCGACACTTCAGAGAACGAAGTTGGATGTTGTAGTACTCACTAGAAAAGAAGTGGTAAGAAATTCATTCTGCTTGAACGACTGACAATTATAACAGTCGAGCTTACAGCTTACATGCGGCGAGAAGCATCTCGAAGTTCATATCATCATCCTCTCTGATTTCAGTTCAGCGCTTGAATTATTGATATACTGCTATATCACCTAGTAGCATGCGACATCATGAATCCGACATTTGAGCGCACAATTCGGACTTCAAATATCACGTGCTGCGTAAAAGCTCACTGCCATATTCCGGCTAATCAAGCAGCAGATAAGTTAGCTAAAGCAGCTACGAAAGACAGAGGCAGAGAAAATATAGGAACACCAGTTGCGGACCTTTTAAACGAACTTAAACTGAAAATCAGAGAGAAGTGGAATGCAAAATGACAAGTCTTCCAGATGCAAAGACACATTTGACTACTGGTGACTAATTTTTGGCACAAGGAACGTAACATGACACGCCTTACCTTCGAGGAAGGCTGCTATAGGAAACACATGTATTGGTTGTTCGCACGCGTCTGAACATGTTGAGTACAACAAATCAACTATTACATTTGGTCAACAAGGGATCTTACTTAAGCAATTTTTAAATTTTCCGTCTATAGCAAAAAGACTTTGGTTATACTGCCTATTATATTCATTTGCACTTCGTGTGTGAGCCACCTTTTAATGTGAAGCTACTCTACTCTTCGTTTTATGTCGAAACTTACAAATCAGACATGACCGAGCGAGGTGGCACAGTGGTCAGCACACTAGACTCTCATTCTGGAGTACGACGATTCAAATCCGCATCCGGTCATCCTGTTTTAGGTTTTCCGTGATTTCCCTGAGTCGCTTGAGGCAAATGCCGGGATGGTTCCTTTGAAAGGACGCGGCCGACTTTCTTCCCCATGCTTTCCTAATCCGATGGGACAGATGACCTCGCTGTTTGGTCCCCTCCCCCAAATCAACCAACCAATAAATCAGACATGTGTGTTTGTGTTTGTACTCGTATGTAAATGATAGAGGTAGCACATGTTGGTTCTGTAAGTTTGTGCACTGTAAGTTTGTGCACTTACATTATACACTTCTGGCCATTAAAACTGCTACACCAAGAAGAAATGCAGATGATAAACGGGTATTAATTTGGGCAAATGTATTATACTAGAATTGACATGTGATAACATTTTCACGCAGTTTGGGTGCATAGATCCTGAGAAATCAGTACCCAGAACAACCACCTCTGGCCGTAATAACGGCCTTGATACGCCTGGGCATTGAGTCAAACAGAGCTTGGATGGCGTGTACAGGTACAGCTGCCATGAAGCTTCAACACGATACTATAGTTCATCAAGAGTAGTGACTGGCGTATTGTGACGAGCCAGTTGCTCGGCCACCACTGACAAGACGTTTTTAATTGGTGAGAGATCTGGAGAATGTGGTGACTAGGGCAGCAGTCGAACATTTTCTGTATCCATAAAGGACCGCACAGGACCTGCAACATGCAGTAGTGAATTATTCTGCTGAAATGTAGGGTTTCGCAGGGAACGAATGAAGGGTAGAGTCATGGGTCGTAGCACATCTGAAATGTAACGTCCACTGTTCAAAGTGCCGTCAATGCGAACAAGAGGTGACCGAGACGTGTAACCAATGGTACCCCATACCATCAAGGCGGATGATACACGAGTATGGCGATGCCAAATACACGCTTCCAATGTGCGTTCACCGCGATGTCGCCAAACACGGATGCGACGATCGTGATGCTTTAAACAGAGCCTGGATTCATCCGAAAAAATGACGTTTTGCCATTCGTGCACCCCAGTTCGTCGTTGAGTTCACCATCGCAGTGGCTCCTGTCTGTGATGCAGCGTCAAGGGTAACCGCAGCCACGGTCTCCGAGCTGACACTCCGTGCTGGTGCAAACGTCGTCGAACTGTTCGTGCAGATGGTTGTTGTCTCGCAAACGTTCCCATCTGTTGACTCAGGGATTGAGACGTGGCTGCACGATCCGTTACAGCCATGCGGATAAGATGCCTGTCATCTCGACTGCTAGTGATACGAGGCCGTTGGGATCCAGCACGGCGTTCCGTATTACCCTCCTGAACCCACCGATTCCATATTCTGCTAACAGTCATTGGATCTCGACCAACGCGAGCAGCAATGTCGCGATACGATAAACCGCAATCGCGATAGGCTACAATCGGACCTTTATCAATGTCGGAAACGTGCTGGTACGCATTTCTTCTCCTTACACGATGCATCACAACAACGTTTCACCAGCGAACGCCTGTCAACTGCTGTTTGTGTATGAGAAATCGGTTGGAAACTTTCATCATGTCAGCACGTTGTAGGAGTCGCCACCGGAGCCAACCTTGTGTGAATGCTCTTGAAAGCTAATCATTTGCATATCACAGCATCTTCTGCCTGTCGGTTAAATTTCGCGTCTGTAGCACGTCATCTTCGTGGTGTAGCAATTTTAATGGACAATAGTGTATATTCATTTTGTGCATAAGTTTGTAGCACATTCGTTTTGCGTGTTGGTATTCCGGTTGCTATGAATTTATTTATCGATTGTTATTTTTTATTTGTAGTTCACTGATGTTATTTGAATTTAAATATTGTCGTTTTGTCATTTGGAGATAGTGTGTGGAGCTGTGGACGCTAGAAAGTGGAGTGTCGTGTGGAGACAGCGGGACATTTCCGACATGTTCTTCTGTTTGAGTTCAATACGGGGGTGACAGCAGCAGTGGCAGTCAGGAACATTTGCGCCATTGATGGAAATAATGGCATTGGACAGAGCACGACAAGATAATGGTTTTCTCGTTTTAAGGAGTATCGTTCTGATGTTAGTGACTTTTCACTTTCAGTAAGTCCTTCAGGGTTTGATGAAGATTGTTTAAATGCATTAATGCATAATGATCCACGTCGCTGTACTCGAGAACTGGCAAATGTGATGAACTGTGGTCGTTACACCGTCGTCCAACATTTGCATACAACGAGAAAGGTTCAAAAATCTGGTGTATAGGTACCGCATGCTCTGAGCCAAATTCACAAAAATCAGCGGGTAGCCATACGTGTATCTCTAGTTGCTCGTCATCAGTTGGCTTTTGAAAAATACCGACCATTCCTATCCTGAATCTTTCCTGGCGACGAGAAATGGTGCCTTTATACTAGCGCAAAGAAAAGAAAGGAACTGTTTAGCCCAAAAAGGCAACAACGCCTTTACAAAGACGTGCATGCATCCACAAAAAATAATGGTAAGCATCCGAAGGAACGGCAACGGTGTGCTGCACTATGAAATGCTTCCCTGGGATGTAGCCACAACTCTGACATTTATTTTCAACAAATGAGTCATCTTGCAGACGCAGTCCAAGGAGAACAACAAGGAAGGCTAAGTGAAGTGATGCTACTCCACGATAACGCCCGCGTGCTTTATGCTAGACTGAGAGAAAACGCTTTACGGGAGTTGGGGTGAGGAGTCGTTCCGCACGCACCTTATTCATCTGATTTTGCGCCCTCAGATTTTCACCTTTTGCTCTCTCTACCGAACAACCTTCAAGGAACTTTCTTACCGGGTGAAAATGCGTTCCGAATTCGGCTCGACGAGTTCTTCACCTCCAAACCACTTTATTTATGCACTCGCGAAATCGGAAAGTTACCCCAGCGTTGGCAGACTGTTGTAAATAATGAAGGAGAATATATTATTGATGACCAAAGTCTCTGTTATATGTATCTTTGCGTTTATTAAACTTATGATAAACGCTACTAACTTTATGCACCAGCCTAATATATCGATTTAACTATAATTACCTTAATCGTGTAGATAAGAGTAAATGTTATCTGTCTTTTGCAAACTGAACTTGAAGTTTGTTGATTTAGCAAACGTGTCTCAGATAATTGTATCCCCCCCGTCGGAGGTTCGAGACCTCCCTTTGGCATGGGTGTGTGTGTTGTCCTTAGTGTAAATTATTTTAAGTTAGATTAAGTAGTGTGTAAGCCTAGGGACCGATGACCTCAGCAGTTTGGTCCCGTAGAACTTACCACAAATATACAATTTTTTCCATAATTGTACTACGCATTTTCAGTGGCACCTTGTGTTAGCACAAGATGGCATAATATAGGTTTTTAATTAACTACATATTATAAATTTCCGTTTCAGAGCATACAGCCTTACTTTCTCTGCACTACACTTGACGTTGCTTCTATGTTAACTGTGGAAGGAACCAGTGGAGTGTGACGTTGACGAGGTGAGAGTGACTGGGTGAGGAGATCATGTAGTCGGTGTGCTCTGGTGATACTGGTGTGTGTGTGTGTGTGTGTGTGTGTGTGTGTGTGTGTGTGTGGGCGCGCGCGCGCGTGTGCGTACTTTGTGTGTGCCAAGCTTTTTTTCACTGTTTTATGGTATGTTACGAATTATTTGAAATACTGTCCTACTGTTAGTACTTTTTTGGTCACTGACTGTATTTTAAGACATACATCCGCCTTTATTCGGTTGTATTGGATGTTTTCTTGTATTAGATGACCTGTATATATTGACTGGCCGCATTCACTATTTAACGCCCCCACAATTCTCTGCATGCAATACTAAAACTTTTGTCAATTGTCCCAATATTTTTGGAGTTGGAGCTATTACATTTTAACTAATACGTCCCTGAAATATTGCAATTATTTTTCTCTTTTGTATCTATTTTTAGTGTCTTTTGAATTGCGTTACTTGTTTTGAAGACTGTTTTGACTCCATGTTTTTAAAAATGTTCTTAATCTTGTGTGTGAGCTACTTGCCTTACATTAAGGAGTGTCACATCTTTTTTATGTTGTGGAATAAGTTTTCTGGTATGAGTAATTGTATGTTGTGTGTTAGTAAATTTGGTCTCTCCTTGTTTTCGCTGTCTTCTGTTTATGTCTTCTTTTTAGTGGCGTTGTATAACAGTGCACAGTAAACAAGGTTATGTAGAGTGAAGTACAAAATTTTGTGACATACGCTTAAACAAAAATTTACGTTGTGTTTGCAATACTTACACAAAAAACACAGGAGGCATAATAGATTCTTAACGCAGTGGCATGGAAAATAAAATAAAAGAAACGTGGTGAAGAAATGTTGGAGTGTACACTTTTTATCTCAAATTGACAGGTAAAACAATACAACGAAATTTGTATAGACCAAGACACAGTGAAAGGGTAGCAGGAACGTTAAAAAAGACAGCGAGTGTGTGGAAGACACTTTAGTACATATTTCTTACATGTGGTTGAAGAAACTGATTGAGCAAAGTCGTGCACTGTAGAAGCAGTACACAGAAACTTTGTCAAATTAACATATTTCAACACCCTCGTCAACAAGAAGGAAAGTCGTCAAGTACAGCAAACGTACTACACGACCGCCATATTATTGTACTCGACCACGCGCAACCGTTATCGGAGACATACGGTAATGTTACAGCAAACAAGTACAGTGGTGACTAAGGAAAATGTATCACACTGTAAATATTTATAAGACAGTCTTGCATATACTTACAAGTGTTTCAGAGTCTTCTCGTGAAAGATCAAGACGAAAACTCACAATAACCCGAAAGAAGCGGCCCCACTCCCAGGTGCAATAACACTGTGGTCGCGGGAGACTGAAAATATTTCCATGAAGGCTTTGAACGTTGCGGTTCCGTGACACACAATTTTTTAGGTCACATACGCCATATGGCGATGATTAAAGCCAATTTTTGAGGTCAATTGAAATAAAATTTTGTTTGTAAAGGCTCTGTTCCATAAATATCAATAGTTATTGGCCAGACTCTATCCTTGCATAATTTTCCAATTGATTTGTAAAGCTTTTGCAGTCGTAATTTTCAACTTAATGTTGTCGTTGTTGTGGTCTTCAGTCCAGAGACTGGTTTGATGCAGCTCTCCATGCTACTCTATCCTGTGCAAGCTTCTTCATCTCCCAGTACCAACTGCAACCTACATCCTTCTGAATCTGTTTAGTGTATTCATCTCATGCTCTCCCTCTACGATTTTTACCCTCCACGCTGCCCTCTAATACTAAATTGGTGATCCCTTGGTGCCTCAAAATATGTCATACCAACCGATCCCTTCTTCTAGCCAAGTTGTGCCACAAATTTCTCTTCTCTCCAATTCTGTTCAATACCTCCTCATTATTTATGTGATGTACCCATCTAATCTTCAGCATTCTTCTGTAGTACCACATTTCCTCTTCTTCTCTAAACTATTTATCGACCATGTTTCACTTCCATACATGGCGACACTCCATGCAAATACTCTCAGAAACGACTTCCGAACACTTAAATCGATACTCGATGTTAACTTCTCTTCTTCAGAAACGCTTTTCTTGCCATTGCCAGTCTACATTTTATATCCTCTCTACTTCGACCATCATCAGTTATTTTGCTCTCCAAATAGCAAAACTCATTTACTACTTTAAGCGTCTCATTTTCTAATCTAATTCCCTCAGCATCACCCGATTTAATCCGACTACATTCCATTATCGTCGTATTGCTTTTGTTGATGTTCATTTTATATCCTCCTTTCAAGACAGTGTCCATTCCGTTCAACTGCTCTTCCAAGTCCTTTGCTGTCTCTGACAGAATTACAATGTAATCGGCGAACCTCAAAGTTTTTATTTCTTCTCCACGGATTTCAATTTCTACTCCGAATTTTTCTTTTGTTTCCTTTACTGCTTGCTCAATATACAGATTGAATAACGTCGTGCATAGGCTACAACCCTGTCTCACTCCCTTCCCAACTACTGCTTCCCTTTCATGCCCCTCGACTCTTATAACTGCCATCTGGTTTCTGTAGAAATTGTAAATAGCCTTTCGCTCCCTGCATTTTATCCCTGCAACCTTCAACTTCATGTACCTGTGGAATAATAGAGTACTTCGTCAATTGCAATAAGTAAATGAAATAAGCCTTTCCACTCAAAATGCTACTTCTTACTTCCCCGACCATAATGATAACTAAGTGTTGTAGTTAAAATATGCCACTTCGAATTATATGTAACTCGCACAGAGCTGACATTTCTTTTTGAAAGTTATCAACTGGTGTGCTTCATTTTTGTAAATAAACTGATAATTAGCACTGTAGTGTTACATTTTTTGAGCTGTCGATGAATGTTGGACATCTGTATCATACAGTAAGGAAGATAAAACTTTTACATATTTGAAAATAACAGACTGTGCAAATGTTATAGCGCATTTAACTGGGCTAGCTAATTGTTCCACACGATTATTAGCTTGCTTTGCTTTCGTAGGGAGCAGTTTGGTAAACTTATTCCGCATAATGCGATTAAATTGTATTCTGCTGAATAAAATTAGGTGCTGAGATATCACTTAGACCTGGAAGTAGCCTATTTATTGCAAAAATAGGAACTCATTAGTGTTTGCACACGTATCCTCTAAAGGAAACCTTTTAGACAGTTGCAAATGACAACAGCACACAGTAATATTTTCTGATGACATTTGTTGTCAAAAATCCATTTTTTATAATAGTTGTATTCTTGAGTAGAATACAAAAAGAAAAGATTATCAGTGCTACCGTGTAAAGTTATAAAACTCTAGTCCAGCGCATGAGACTGATGACCTCGGTGTTTCAGCGATGCTGATCGTTGTTAACTGCCGCGGCTGGGTCTTCGATAAAGATACTCGATATTGGTTTTCATTCCAGGTAAACTTGTACTTTCAGTTTTGACAATGAATTCCTGGCGTTGTGTATCTATGGTCAGGGCCCCGTCATTTAATTTATTCTCTGAGAGAAATCGGACTGCCCCAGTTGCTCCAAGAAGCGTGTACTGGCCGAGGCGTGCCTCTAGGCAGACGTGTAGCCGGTTAGTGGCCCCAGCTCTAGCTTTCTCCATCTTCAGAGACCTTGGCCTGCTACTGCATTTGCGTTCGCCTCAGCTTCGAGGCCGATAGCGGCTGTGTTCTGTGGGTAAACAGTTTCTCGATAGTGGAACTCGCATGAAAAGATATTACACGGGTTGCTTATTAGAAATGTAAAGTGGAAAACCAGGTTTCTGTTGCCGATCATTAGTCTCGTAAACATTTTAGAGTTATTTTGAGACAGAGACTTCGAAACACAAATTACATCGCGTTAAAATGTAGTTGTAGGATAAAGGTTTGTGAATGTGTAACAAAAGAACCAATGAAAATGGTGAAACTAATGTTAGCCGGCCGCTGTGGACGAGCGGTTCTAGGCGCTTCAGTCCGGAACCGCGTTGCTGCTACGGTCGCAGGTTTGTGAATGTGTAACCAAAGAACCAATGAAAATGGTGAAACTAATGTTAGCCGGCCGCTGTGGACGAGCTGTTCTAGGCGCTTCAGTCCGGAACCGCGCTGCTGCTACGGTCGCAGGTTTGAATCCTGCCTCGGGCATGGCTGTTTGTGGTGTCCTTTAGGTTAGTTAGGTTTAAGTAGTTCTAAGTCCAAGGGACTGATGACCTCAGATGTTAAGTCCCATAGTGCTTAGAACCATTTGAACTAATGTTGATCTATGGAAGGCATTGAAAACTTTTCTTCACACAAATGTAAGAAGCGTAATTTAGAAAATGAAGGCGTGGAATGATTCCGATTCCGATATACATATGACATACAATAAATCTCTCTCTCTGCTGCAAAATGTATGCTATGTGGAATTTCGTCGCCAATTAAAAGTTTCTGTAGCACCTATAACGGAACAAAGGCTCTCGCCTTTCGTTCAAAATCCTCTGGCGGCTGACGATCACAAATAGATCGTCTGTGATTTTCACTCTTGCACTGCTTTTCTCCTGTTCGTGCATCACACGCATAAACTCCACAGCATCTACTGGGGTGACAAATGGGCGTGGGATACCTCCTAATAACTTGTCAGACCTCCTATTGCCCGCTGTTCCATAGTATCAACCATTTAAACTCAATTATGGAAGAAGACAGTCCAGATGCTGTGTTGAGGGTGTAGAGGATGGAGCAGTCGCAGCCCATGTTCTGCTGGAACGACAGAAAGTGCACTGCGATGTGGATGGTTTTGTTAACTGGGAACGTCACTGTCTGAATTAGGCGGTAACAGTGAACTTTCGAAACCACAGCAATTTCAAATGGTTCAAATGGCTCTATGCACTATGGGACTTAACATCTGATGTCATCAGTCACCTAGACTTAGAATTACTTAAACCTAACTAACCTAAGGACATCACACACATCCATGCCCAAGGCAGGATCCGAACCTGCGTCCGTAGCAAAAAAATGGTTCAAATGGCTCTGAGCACTATGGGACTTAACATCTGAGGTCATCAGTCCCCTAGAACTTAGAACTACTTAAACCTAACTAACCTAAGGACATCACACACATCCATTCCCGAGGCAGGATTTGAACCTGCGACGTAGCGGTCGCGCGGCTCCAGACTGAAGCGCCTAGACCCGCTGGGCCACGGCGGCCGGCTAAAACACTGTAAGCGGTTGAAATCATAAAAAGAATGCAGATAACGCGATGAAAGATATTAAAGCAACTGTGAGATCAGAAAAAAAGACATAGATAGTGAAGGCGGAATTCTCAGTGAAGGATGGGAGCTTGGCTTTCGCCCATTTTCTTACTTTCACTGAAAATTGTGGAGCTCAATCCTGACTATGAATATCTGACCATTGCAGGTTTCCTGATTGTTTGTATCAAAACGAGATGTGTGTAGCGCACATTAATAGCAGAGGGGGGAAAGCGGAAAGGAGAAGAAACTTATTTTCCCATATTGAGAAAAGAATAGTAATCAGTTGCAAAATACGTCGTTTATTGGAACAGATCTAGGTTTAGACTATTACGTAGTCATCTTCGGCGCAGCTGCCAACGTGTATTAGTTTTTTTACTCCGACACACTGTGAACTATGTCACCCGTTGGCAACAGCACCGATGATGACTATTTAATAGTAGAAATCCAGATCTGCTTCAATAAGCGACGAATTTTGGCCAGATTGCTGTCCTTTTCTTAATGGAAATGGAAATGAAGTCCCATGCTTCTTTACAGAGCGTAGGGGAACGATGCGGGAGACACGCACCGCCTTACTAGGCAAGGTCCTAATGGAGGTGGTTTGCCGTTGCCTTCCTCCGACTGAAATACTAACGTCGTTGCGCACAAAGGGATTCTAATGGCTTCCAATTTAATTATTTTCCAGTTTTAGTTTACAGACATAGCCGTTTCGGAAATACGAGGGGCGTTTATAAAGTCCGTGCCAAGTCCGAGAGATGGCACCACCGGCGCGTATGGAGGTCATGTTTAGTTAGTAGCATCTTTGGAAAGGACGCACACCAAGTTTCAGTCATATTGGTCTACTGCTTTGTGTTTGGCATTCGTGTGAATCAAGCAAGTAGAGTGATTGTCAAAAAATGGACGGAAAAGAATTTCGTGTGGTGATTAAACATTACTTTATGAAAAGCGAAACGCCTCAGGAGACTAAAGAGAAGCTTGATAAACATTACGGTGACTCTGCACCTTCGATTAGAACAGTTTATGAGTAGTTTCAAAATTTTCGGAGTGGCCATATGGGCACAAGTGATGCTGAACGTTCTGGACACCCTGTGAAGGTTACGACTCCAGAAATCATTGATAAAATCCATGATATGGTGACGGATGACAGAAGAGTTAAGGTGCGTCAGGTTGCTAGTGCTGTGGGCATCTGGAATGAACGGGTACATGATATTTTGCATAAACATTTTGACATGAGAAAGCTATCCGCAAGATGGGTTCCGCAATTGCTCACGCTTGACCAAAAACGGAATCGTGTGAAGTGTTGCAAGGATGGTTTGCAGCTGTTCAGGAAGAATCTGCAGGACTTTAAGCGTCGTTTCGTCACTGTGGATGAAACATGGATACATTACTATACTCCTGACACCAAACAACAATCTAAACAATGGGTTACCAAGTGAGAATCTGCACCAAAAAAGGCGAAGACCATTCCTTCGGCGGTAAAGGTTATGGCGATTGTCTTTTGGGATTCGCAAGAAAAAATCTTCATCGACTATCTGGAAAAAGGTAAAACTATTACATGTGAATATTATTCATCGTTATTGGACGGTTTGAAAACCGAGCTGCAAGAAAAACGTCGGTGATTGTAACGCAAAGAAGTCCTTTTCCGTCACGACAATGCACCAGCACACACCTCAGCAGTTGTGGTCGCAAAATTAACGGAAATAGGATTCCAACTCGTTTCACATTCCCCCTATTCTCCAGACTTGGCTCCCTCAGACTAATATTTGTTCCCCAATTTGAAGAATGGATGGTGGGACAAAGCTTGTATTCAAACAAGGAGGTGATTGCAGCAACTAATAGCTACTTGCCGACTTGGACAATTCCTATTCTTCGGAAGGGATCAACAAATTAGAACACCGTTGGACGAAGCCTACAAGTCTAAAAGGAGGCTATGTCGAACAATAAAAAAGGTTTACCCCAAATACTTAAGTAGTTTTTATTTTTGCACCGACTTTTCGAACGCCCCTCATACTTCCACCCTTGGCCCTAAAGCCAATGATCATACCCTTTTGGACGTAAGATAACACGCTCTGTTTCTGCATTACGAGAATGACTGCACTGTTTTCCGCGTCCCCCTACACAATTTGTATATCCTCCACTGCTAGTGCTGCCGCCTGCGGTTTGTGGGCGGTTATTGCACGCCGTCATCGGACACAGGTGGGGTCACATTAATGTGACCAAACAGAGTAATTGTTGAGGTTCAAGTTTAAAGTAGAAAAGGAAATTTGTTGACTTGAAATATGTTACTTCATAGTCCAATGGGGTTCGTCACCATAACTTACTTATAGAATGTGAAATGTTTCACATTTAATTTTCCTCAAAAAAATATTATCTATAATCTTTATTTCCTTGGTTTCCCTGATTCGATTAAGACTAATTAGAGGACGATTCCTTTGAAAAAGATCGCATATTACTTCATTCTTAACTGATCCACACGTGTGCTCCACCTCTAAAGACCTTGTCATCGACTAGACATGTAACCCTAATATTTCTTCCTCCCTACCTCCTGAAAGTTCGCCAGAAGATATGTGCTAAGCTTCACGATCTGTAAGAAGAAAAATTTTGCTATTGCGTTTGCGAAGAACCACTCAGTGACGGTAGATTCGGAAGAAAGATTTTTGAAGTAATACGTTTCTGAAGCGGGAGCTCTTAGTTGTGTAAGTTCCTTGGTCAATTTTGGTGTTATTTAGATACAAGCATTGAGTCAATATCTTAACGAAGAGCTCTCAGAATCAGGGTTGAGTTATGAACAAGAAAATAACTTTTCGAAAGGCCGAAACCGGTTGTGATTGTATTATAAAAAAAGGGACTGTATCAAAAATGAGAAAGCAGTACTTACAACAAGGCAATCGCCGTCTCTACAAACGGAATGTAATTTTTTTTGTCAAAATATTTGGCACATTTGTCTAATATAATACAGACATGAGTGAGGTCTTCACTTTTACTTTACAAGTGCCAAAGGCCGTATCGACCACACGCTACTTCCATTTCTTTCTGTCGAGTGCACTATTTGTCGATTTGGTATTGACGTTCATCCTACCTGTATCCTCCTGAATGTTTTCTCGTCACCTAATTATACGTCTTACTCTTCTTTTCAGAAATCTGAAAATTTATCCTATGTTAAAATGTAGAAGAAAGGTGGAGCTTGTGAGATTGTCTACATCCTAAGGGTTACCAACAGCGTGCATTCTCAGACTACATAGATTGTTCAGTTCGAGGTGACAGAGCATAAAAATTGTAGTAATATCAACTATTTGCCTCTCTTTACTTTTATTATTCAATACATTTGCTTGTACATACCCTGCACGAGATTACTGCTCCGTTTTAATGCGGTGCGTAGCTGGTTTAGAGTCCCAAAATAGAAGATCCATCATCGCTATAATCTGACTGACAAGAATCAGAAATTTCCCAGAGTATAGTTCCCGATAGCGGAACTATATGCCTCTATCCTTATTATGACCATTGAAGAAAGACAGGTTCTCATTGAGAAAAGACAGGAAACAGGATAATGTCAATCATGGTGTATGTCAATATAATTAATTAAAAGTTTAAATGTAACCGGACTATGCAGAATAGGAGAGGTGGGGGAAACGGTGGCCACAAGAGTTCACAGATCTGCTACCGAAAGCTCACCACTAACAACTTGAGGCTTAATCTATTCCAAGGCCGTTTTGCGCTCATATCTCGTGCAAATACTTCAACATACGATTACGTAAGATTGTAAGTGCTGTCTACATTGCTATGATGTAAACATAGTTATCTTAATAAAGCGTAGTTAATACTCAAAAAATGTTGTGCAAAAGCAGATAATCCTCCATGGTTGCGAACTTACTTTCGCAATATTATAAGTCTCATTAATATTACAAAATATCTGAGAATGTAGAACAACCTCAACTGTTATTACATTACAGTACTATAAATGTCAGTTCTATCCCCGAGAATCTGTTTTCTACTTCCAGGTGCTTTGTTTCTCGGAAAGTTGTAATGCCTATTGTCTCCCGAGCTCATCTGATTTAAGTGAGGAACATCTCAGTGTTGTAACGTAGGAAAGAAATGGGGTTTCGCGTCTGGTCTGATATCAGACGATTATTTTTTTTTTAATTTGTGCCTTGTCTTGTTCAGCTGCACTGCTTTTTAATTTCGTGAAGCACTTCTAGAGCGACAAAAATTTATCTTAGCTTCTGTGACAGTTCGCCTGCTGTGGAGTTGATTGTCTCTCTCGTTACACCTAAAGATGCAAAAGATAACGGTGCATCCTAGTCCATCATTTCACCACAGCAGGCAAAATCAAATGATAATTAACAAGTAACATCAAACAGGTACCTACATCACCGAAAGACAAACGTATACCTAAAAGTAACACGCCTTATCCGTCCTTTGTCTATTGCCCCAACTGCTATAAGCTCTATCGGAAAAAAGAATGGTGAAACCGTTGCCCATACAACCATGATCTATGTCGCACATGAAAGAATTGGGCCTCGTTATACAAGAAAGACTTTTCCGCACGTGTCTGCAGGAGTCACTTTTTGATGATCCTGACGCATCTCTGCTAACGGTCTATATCCTTCAATAGAAAAGTCTCACTGGGGGGAGGATATAGGAGATATGGCTGTCTTCATTACTGGTTGATGTTATTTCTCACATCTCCTGTTTATCACCAATTTGCAAGCAGCAGCTCTAATTATGGATGTGTGGGGACGTGTCTGCCACCACTCTCTCTATGACAGCAACCGCTTTCTTTCCACTGTAGGGATTTCCGTGTACATCAGATGTTATGAGGTTCTGCAATCGAATGCCCCAGGTGTCTAGCTATTGAGGGTTTCATCCGATCAGAAGGGGAGCGAGATAACAAAAATGGTTCAAATGGCTCTGAGCACTATGGGACTTAACATCTGAGGTCATCAGTCCCCTAGAACTTAGAACTACTTAAACCTAACTAACCTAAGGATATCACACACATCCATGCCCGAGACAGGATTCGAACGTGAGACCGTAGCGGTCCGGCGGTTCCAGACTGAAGCGCCTAGAACCGGTCGGTCACACCGGCCAGCCATCGAGATAACACATTTCAACTCTGCTACGGGGGTTATTGTCTGAGATCGACCTCTCGATATCTTCTCTGCTCTTCACACACACCCCTCAGTGGCGCGTGGTCTATATCTGCTCTCTTATATCCACATTCCGATCTGAAGAGAAGCGCCTGACACTTAGATGCCATAATCTGTTGTCAGAAAAGCAAACTGTTCGCTCTACAGTCAGCTTTCCGTGTTCTAACATCGCGAAAGTATCCAGGAACGTGTCTATCATATAACTTACGCATGTTGGTGCAGCAATCATTTGCAGTTCCCAAACCAACGACGAAGTAAGCCTGTTCAAAAATTCAAATGGCTCTGAGCACTATGGGACTATCACCGGAGGTCATCAGTCCCGTAGAACTTAAAACTACTTAAACCTATCTGGCCTAAGGACATCACACACATTCATGCCCGAGGCAGGATTCGAACCTGCGACCGTAGCAGTAGTGCGGTTCCGGACTGAAGCGCCTAGAACCGCTCGGTCACCACGGCCGGCGAATTAATCCTGTCTGCTAGTGGAGTGACTGCGGAATACCTGACTGCGTTTCAGGTGGCAAGTGCATAATGTAACAGAATTATTAAGGTACCAAGAGACGACTGTGGTAACAGAACCTGTAAGAAAATCACTAACTCAAGTGTAGAAGATGTAATAATGCAGTCTCCGATCGCAACAAGGGGGACATTGTTCAGACAATGGTGGAGCATTTGGCTCGAATAACTGCTGCTAGTGTGTGATGTCCTTAGGTTAGTTAGGGGACTGATGACCTCAGATGTTAAGTCCTATAGTCCTTAGAGTCATTTGAACCATAACTGCTGCTACCTGCTAAGACACATTGTTACTGAGCGATCGCTGATTGGAATTTCACTTACGCCAGCTTACGACATCTTTTCTGGACGTAGAAGGTAGGTGAGACATATGGTGTTATACCATGTCACAACAGAATCCCATGCAATATGTTACGCAGCTTACCGGAGATACTGAGGGAATCTTCCAAGATCTTTTCAATTTAATGTGGGAAACAGAACAATTTCTCGCATCACAGAAGGAAGCTGTTTTAACTCTCCCCCTACGCCTATGGATGGAAGATGTCCGTTAGTGAGTCCGTCAGGAGCTACGGGCGTAAGGTCAGGTCAGTTATGGCAGGTCACCCACGAGGGAGCTGATCACACAGCCCCTCAATGAAGTAAATCTTATAAAATAGTTTACGAATAGGATATCGTGAGCGGACCGAATCAGTGTCCTCTTAACTTGTTTATTGATGCACGGTTTACAGATCTTCTACATCATCATCCTCAACGTATCGGATGGAGTCCATCATAAGGAAATTAGACTGCGCAAAGAGACATTTAAGAGCAGCACGATTCCCAGTCTCTGCGTCGAGGTTAGTAAGCCGCCACTGTACACGAGGTGGCATTTCCTGATGGTGAGACAATAATACCAAATGACTCCGCTTCCCAGGCGCCCGCAAACCATACTGTTATAAGCCCATTCACGGAATGACTTTTCAGTAATTGTTGGCCAGGAACGAGAATCATTTTGATTCATGCAAGTACACTGATGGAAAAAAAATCGCAAAACCAAAAAATAATTAACGTAGAGTAATGAAATTTCATGAATACCTTTGTCTAGGTAACATATTTAAGTGATTAACATTTCAAGATCACAGGTTAATGTTAGTGAGGGATAAGCCATAGAAAATGTGAAATTCTGGTATATTAATAACTGGTATAACCACCAGAAGGTTGAATGCAGGCATGACAGTGTACATGTATTGTGCTGTTCAGGTGCCGGATGTCAGATTGTGGAATAGAGTTGAACGCGTGTTGCACTTGTTCGGTCAGTTCACGGGCGATTAATGCTGTTTGTGGATGACGCCGGAGTTGTTGTTCGATGATGTCCCATATGTGCTTGACGGGAGACAGGTCAGCTGATCGGGCAGGCCAAGGGACATATTGACACTCTGTAGAATGTGTTGAGTTACAACAGCGGTATGTGGGCGAGAGTTATCCTGTTGGAAAACACCCCCTGGAACGTTGTTCTTTCTCTGCCTCGTGATGACTGGGTGTTGTGTGATGTCCTTAGGTTAGTTAGGTTTAAGTAGTTCTAAGTTCTAGGGGGCTGATGACCTTAGATGTTAAGTTCAAATGGTTCAAATGGCTCTGAGCACTATGGGACTTAACATCTGAGGTTATCAGTCCCCTAGAACTTAGAACTACTTAAACCTGACTAACCTAAGGACATCACACACATCCACGCCCGAGGCAGGATTCGAACCTGAGACCGTAGGAGTCGCGCGGTTCCGGACTGAAGCGCCTAGAACCGCGTGGCCACCGCGGCCGGCAGATGTTAAGTCCCATAGTGTTCAGAGCCATTTGAACCATTTGTTGATCATGGCGTCTTTGTCGTCTTAAAGGCATCCTTGACTAATATCATCTTATCACATCTATTCTCAAAGGTAACTAACGCTCACGACCGTTGCAGCGTATAATTGAAGCAAACGTTATTCAGTAATCCAACATTAATGTTTAATACTAAAGTTAGTGCAAAACACCTCCGTTGTTTCTTAAGAGGCACAAGATTCAGAATGAGAATTTCACTGTGTAGTAGAGTGTGCGCTGTTATGAAGCTTCCTGGCAGATTAAAACTGTGTACCGGACCGAGACTCGAACTCGGGACCTTTGCCTTTCGTGGTCAAGTGCTCTACCATCTGAGCTACCCAAGCACAGTACCCCGTCTCCTACCTTCCAAACTGCCAGAATTGAAATTGTGAGGACGGGTCGTGAGTAGTGCTTGGGTAGCTCAGATGGTAGAGCACTTGCACACGAAAGGCAAAGGCCCCGAGTTCTAGTCTCGGTCCGGCACACAGTTTTAATCTGCCAGGAAGTTTCAGGCACAGGATTGTTTTCTAATAGACGTCTTTTTACACTAGAAAAGAAGGCACTCTGGATATGACACTTTGTTTTAAGATGAGCGTCTTCTTTTTATCTTATATTTACAGATGGATCAACAAAGAGCAACTCTGTTGATTCCTCGACATTAGCTAGAAAATTTTATCGAAGTGAATTATATATTCTAGGAAGCTAACAGCAGTATATTTAATTAAGGACCTGGACTATTTTTAATTCTCGACCATGAGATACCTGTTTTATAATTCTATGTATAGTTTGGACTGCAACCTAAGCTTTGTATGTTGTGAAATGGGTGGCTTATACACTACTGGCCATTAAAATTGCTACACCAAGGAGGAATGCAGGTGATAAACGTGTATTCATTGGACAAATATATTATACTAGAACTGACATGTGACTACATTTTCACACAATATGGGTGCATAGATCTCGACAAATCAGTACCCAGAACAACCACCTCTGGCCGTAATAACGGCCTTGATACACCTGGGCATTGAGTCAAACACAGCTTGGATGGCGTGTCCAGGTACAGCTGCAAACGCAGCTTCAACACGATACCACAGTTCATCAAGAGTAGTGACTGGCGTATTGTGACGAGCCAGTTGCTCGGTCACCATTGACCAGACGTTTTCAATTGGTGAGAGATCTGAAGAATGTGCTGGCGAGGGCAGCAGTCGAACATTTTCTGTATCCAGAAAGGACCTGCAACATGCGGTCGTGCATTATCCTGCTGAAATGTAGGGTTTCGCAGGGATCGAATGAAGGGTAGAGCCTCTAGTCTTAACACATCTGAAATTTAACGTCCACTGTTCAAAGTGCCGTCAATGCGAACAAGAGGTGACAGAGACGTGTAACCAATGGCACCCCATACCATCAAGCCGGGTGTTATGCCAGTAAGGCGATGACGAATACACGCTTCCAATGTGCGTTTACGGCGATGTCGCTAGACACGGATGCCACCATCATGATGCTGTAAACAGAACTTGGATTCATCCGAAAAAATGACGTTTTGCCATTCGTGCACCCAGGGTCGTCGTTGAGTACACCATCGCAGGCGCTCCTGTCTGTGATGCAGCGTCAAGGGTAACCCCCTGCCATGGTCTCCGAACTGATAGTCAATGCTGCTGCAAACGTCGTCGAACTGTTCGTGCAGATGGTTGTTGTCTTGCAGACGTCTCCATCTGTTGACTCAGGGATCGAGACGTGGCTGTACGATCCGTTATAGCCATGCGGATAAGATGCCTGTCATCTCGACTGCTAGTGATACGAGGCCATTGGGATCCAGCACGGCGTTCCGTATTACCCTCCTGAACCCACCGATTCCATATTCTGCTAACAGTCATTGGATCTCGACCAACGCGAGCAGTAATGTCGCGATACGATAAACCGCAATCGTGATAGGCTACAATCAGACCTTTATCAAAGTCGGAAACGTGATGGTACGCATTTCTCCTCCTTACACGAGGCATCACAACAACGTTTCATCAGGGAACGCCGGTCAACTGCTGTTTGGGTATGAGAAATCGGTTGGAAACTTTCCCGCGCCAACATTGTGTGAATGTTCTGAAAAGCTAATCATTTGCATATCACAGCTTCTTTTTCTTGTCGGTTAAATTTCGCGTCTGTAGCACGTCATCTGCGTGGTGTAGCAATTTTAATGGCCAGTAGTGTATATTTTTTCAGTGGTAATCAATCAGTTAACTAAATTGTCTACCGTAGTATTACAGTTTCTTTCTTCAGGGTGTCTCTAAAGTCACTATGCACTTCACTGAAGGAAGACAGTGATTGAAAAATCAATTTTATTGTAAAGTTTTACACATATTCTACTGCTATTCTACACCAGATCAAAACATAGACTCCATCTTTCAGCAGTGTAACGAAATGTAGACCTTAACGTTTCATTCGTAATGTGACCTGCTGCTTCCCTGACACGATTCCTTAGATCAGGCAGAGCATTCTCTTTGCTAGTGTACATTTTGGACTTGATATACCCCCATGCAAAAAAGTCTAAAGGAGTAAGGTTCGGTGAACGGAAAGCGCACAGCCGAGGTGACCCTCTGCCTATCCACCTCCCTGAAAAGGTTTTGCTCAGGCTATCACGATGCGTGCAAAATGTGGAGACGCGCCATCTTGCTGAAACACAGCTGTATCCCTTATTCCATCATCCTGAAGCTGCTGTTCAAGGAATAGTCCAAACAAGTCGAGGTAGCCGTTACCTGTTATCGGCCTTTCGTCAAAGGAAAACGTGCCATACAGTTTTGCCTTTGTCATAACCAACCAAACATTGACCTTCGGTGTATCACGCTCCCACTCCGATACGTCGTGTGGTTCTTCATACGCCCATATTCCGCTGTTGTGTCTGTGCACTTTCCCACAAACGTGGAATGTGGTTTCATCGGAGAATAAAATGCTGTCCACTAAATTCTCGTTTCTTCATATTCCAAGAGGTAATAAACATTTCCCGACGACAGGGGAAATTCTCGTGCTCATGGTGCAGAAGCTGCATGTGATAATGACGTTTCCGTAGAGTGAAACGTAGGATTTTCCACACTGTGTTGCGAGAAACATTCAGTTCCCTGCTGAGGCTTCGAGCTGATGCGTTCGGGCTCCTATCACTAGTAATTTGTACTACTATATTGTTTCTGCCGATACGTGTGGTCGGGCATGACGTACCTTTTCACATACACTGCCGGTCATGTTCACAAGCAGATGAGTGCATGCCCTTGGTTTGGGAAATTTACGGGTAAATTCTGCTCTGGAGCCTTCATATGACAATCCGCGCAACCGTGTACAAACAATAGCAACCCGTTCATCTGTGCAAAATATCTTGCACGAAGGTACCAATATCTACAGAGAAAAGAAACACAAATTAGCGTTTTCATGGAAATGGCTGGTGACTTTAGAGAGACCCTGTATTTACCGTCAATCTTATTTCATAAGTGTTAGTAACAAAAAAAAACGCTATTACTACAGGTATTAATGTGTGTAATTTGGTATGAGATTTTACGAATTTTAGTGGAAAGTTTGTAAATTTTATGCTTTCCAATCACATTCGTCTCTATACGTGGTGTCACCGGAAGAATGGTCAGTTTTTAGGGATATGAATGGAAAGCTCATTTGAATCAAAAACTTTCGTATGGACATTCCGAATGCCTTCCATTATAGAACACATTTAACGTACATTTATTTTTAGGCAAGCGGCGCGCACGTATGTGTCTTGCGCACCTAACGTCTTTGGCGTTTTGTTGTAGCCGAACCTACTGCGCTGCTTTCAGCTTCTTTGCTCTGAATGTCTTCCTGTCATTAAACTAGCCCATTTAAAACACAGCTGTCCATGGTGTGTTGTGAAGTAGTGCGAAGGACTGAGAGTGTATCACATAGAAGCATCGGTTAACTGTGTTTATGTAAAATACCAGTTATCTATACTAATGAACAATACAAAGATACAGTGTTTATTTGCAGCTTCTGCGATGGTAGTCGTCATGCTGCTGTCGAAGAACACCGTCTGCGCCTACCATCATGCCGATTTGCGGACCGTAAGAGTCTTTACCAGTCTTCAGCGCATTGCGTGAAACAGCTATTCTTCCTAGTTCCTATTTTTCTTATGGACGTGTTCCACGGACAAGTGTATGGCGAACATTACATGCGGAAATCTTGTACACATTTCACGTACAGCGTGCCCAGAATGTTCACATTGGCGACGATGCCACAAGGCTTAAATTGTGTCACGGTTAAAATGACAATCGTCGTTTGCTTCCAATAATACTATTCGCTTGTTGAAGCCACATTTAACGGAATGGAATCAACAGCAAGCGTAATAATCATAGATGGTCGCAGGAAAATCCACAGGCTATAATGGAAATCAGTTTCCAAGCTCGTTTTTCGGTCAATGTTTGGTGCGGCATAGTCAGTAACATGTCGATAGGTCCAGTCATTTTAGAAGAGCGAACGACGGGACAGAATTATTCTCATTATTTTTCGAAGAAATTGTTTTTTGCGCATCCTGAGGACATTTCTTTGGCCACGAGGACTGCAGTATACTCCCAGCGTGACAGAACCCCCTCCACATTTTGCCAGACGTGTGAGGGAACATCTCAACCGCGCTTACAACCTCTGGATTAATCGTGGTAGTACAATTAACTGGCACCAAGATCGGTACACCTGAGGCCATTAGATTACTGTTTATGAGGTTGGATGAAGTCTGAAGTGCACAAACGAAAGGAACTGAGGAGCGCCGGAACAAACACCGATAAATTCACATTTGCTGTTAATACAGAAATTAACAAATAGTGATCTCTTCGTGGTTGCACAAGCTATGAAAAGAAGAAACACACTATGATGCAGTAACAGGAAACACTATTCAGAATGTCCAATCGATTACCAAATTTCTATTGCGGAGATATTAAACGCAACAAAAGGGTGATATCTGGTTGTGATCCGTCGCTTGGAGTTATCGGATCGTGCTCCGACCGCATTGGATATATCGGGTTTTGTGTAGGCAGCGTAGTTCGATACCATTGTACTACGACTATAGGAGTGTTTCGACACCGGTCGTTTGCTGCTAGTCAAGTGAGGCAAACATCCAGACAGTAATACGTCTCCGTCATACCTACATACAACACGGTGGGGTTGTGGTATTGTGGGGTGTAAACTGGATGAAGGTCGCATAGTGAAAGATATTAACATAGGCGTGCGGCGACTCAGAAGACGAGAAAGGAAAACAGCAGTGGAACGAGCAAACCGGTATGAGTGGTAAACGTATTGTCGTACTACATTATTGGGGCGCGTGGCCTTCATGGGTTATAAGAGTTACTTGCTTTTTTTTGTGGGTATCGCGATGCTGATCCTCTAGGATTAGACCTTGCAAGCGTAATTCAGCAAGGTTACAATGCTCAAGAATGTCGATGAAATATCTTCTTCGAAACAGGCAAAGGTTTTATAAGAATCATTCAAAAGTGGCACAGGACGTGTTTCTTACTCGTTTAATTGCAGCACATGCACCACGACGGTGAAGAGAACGCAGAGTATCACCAGGAAAGGAAAGGATGGGACGTGCATTTAGTACCACGTATTACCTAATGGACGTAAGAAAATAGACCTGTATGTAAGGAACTGTTTATGAAGGTGCGTTCTGTCAAAAAGGATAGGGTGCATGCAATAGCTAAGACAGTGTTTGAGGTACGGATTCCTACAGAACGACGAGGTGGGGACCGGAAGTCCGTAAAATCAGCTGAGAAGAAGGCAAAATTGAGAGAATTTTTAGGTAAACATCCGGCAAGCGAGAGCCACTATAACAGACGTAAATCCAAACGTATTTATTTGCACTGTGAACTAAGTCAAAGGAAACTACAGGAACTATACAACGATTCGGTTCCTCCGCATTTGCAGATCAAGAAGTGTATATTTCACGAGGTATTTACGCGCTCGTTTAATATTGGTTTTCGGTCACCTTCCTCTGATACGTGGAGTACATGCATTGTACTAGCACAAAAAATAAAGGATACAACCGATCCTCGTAGGATAAGACTCTTGCTGACGGAGAAACGAGTTTATAACTTCTGTAAAACCAATGATCCTGATTCAGTGTCACTCTGTTTTGACATACAACAACAAGTCCAACCCTTGCCACGAACACCTATCCAAGAATCATTTTATGCACGAAAAATCAGTTTCTAAACTCTTTGTTTCGTCGGAATGGACTCGAGGAACCCAACGTTTTATCAATGGACCGAGGACGTTGGCGGAAGAGGGCCTACGGAGGTTGGTTCAGCACTCTTGCATTACTTGGATCCGTTGGCATTGGACGGAACAAGAATGTTGAGACTATTCTGTAATGTGTGTGGGGGTCAAAACAAAAATTCCCACATCATGCACACCATCATGTTTTGGCTTGTCAACAAATCACCTGCACAATTAGAGGAAATAAATTTGACATTTCCAGTAAGAGGCCGTAGCTTTCTCCCGGCAGACCGTGTGTTCGGTCGAATTGAGAAGCACCTTAGGACCACGCTGGCTATTACACAAATTGACTAATATCAAACAATATACAAGGAGCATGGTACTGTACGAAACTTAGGACAGGACTATGTCTTACAAAATATTAATACCTTGGAGGATCCTACTAAAAGGTCCCTGAATTAAGGGACATAGTACGATGTATCTTCAAGAAATACATTGTCATTCAGGGAAAAGGACAGAACAGACAGGCAAAAACATTATTGTAATTAAAATGCTACAGGAATTACAAGCATGAAACTGTTGGGGAAAGGAATAGGTTCTGTATTTTGCAGGGCCTCAGAAACCATCCACAGACACGGCGTAGTCTGACAGCGGCCAAGTAACATGATGTGAGAGGTTTGCTGGTCAAGCAATTTGGAAGGGACTGTGCAATGGATGCACGTTTCCTGTGGTGCAAGAACCTGCCTAATGACAGTGAAATTCACGAAGGAGATGCAGATGAAGAAACAGTACCCGCAGATGACCAGTGTGATTGTTTAGAAGATGAACTGACATTAATAATATAACAACTATATTGCATTATGGAATTATAAAATGTGTTTGTTGCCAATAAAACTTGCCTTAAGGTCTCAGAAGTGTATTCCTTGCTGGACTACTCCATGGCGCTCGGATCATAGTACGATAATTCCGAGCGGTTGGATTAAAACCAGGCATCTCCATATGTCTTCACTGAATGCCCTGGGTGTTGCATAAACATCTACTAAATGGACTATAATGTTCTACATCGTACTTTCTGCTCCCATATATTGGTATTATACCACATCCAGCACTTGTACAACCGCAGAGTTAAGCGTCGAATAAGTACTTCCCGGGAGTTATCGGATTTTGATTCAGTTGCGTTTTTCAGTTGACGATATAACACTTGATGTCGCGTTGTGCTACAAAATATTTTGTGGTAGCATCATGTATTACCCCCGTATCATCCCCCCCCCCCCCCCCCACTGCAGATCTCAAACACGCGAATACAGCTAAAGTGGATTTATCGGGTTTTGTTCCGGGGCTCCTCAACCGCTTGTCGCATCATGGACGCTGCTGCCGTCACTAGGTACTCAGACAAGCAACCCAGCATGTGCTCCCAGGACTGCACAAATGTAATTAAGTTGACGGTGGGATATTCGAACATTTAGTTTGATCTGTACAACAGCTGGAATGTGAGGTATACGATAATACTTATAGGTGAACTGTTAAAAATACCAATTTTTAAACTATTTTACATGTTTACATGTGTAAAAATTATCGTGTCTGTCTGACCGAACACGCTTCTCCAAAACTGATAGAAGAATTTTCATGGAGCGTAGTGTGCACTGATATGTAACTTCCTGGCACATTAAAACTGTATGCCAGACCGAGACTCGAACTCGGGAAAAATGAACAGCTAAATCTTTCTCTCAATGTTCTTGTTTCTGTAATTTTATTACAATGGTCCTTTTTCGATATTTGGACTGGAGTCAACAAAGTATTTTAGCATTCAGAGGAGTAAGTTGGTGATTGAAATTTCCTGAAAAGATCTTGACACTCTGAAAAAGACCATTGTTTAATGATTACCACTCCAGCTCGCGTTTCACATCCGTTTATACTCTCTTCATTATTTCGGGTCATACAAAACGATCTGCCCATCTTGAACACTTTTCCTGTCGTCCGCCAATCCTATCTGACAGTGATTCCATGCGCTCCAGAAATATTGCAGAGAATAACGAACAAGTGTAATGTATGCAGCCCCTTTAGTAGAACTGTTGCATATTAAAGGGTTCTGCCAATAAAATGCAGTCTGTGTTTGGCCTTCCCCACGACATTTTCTATCTGATGGTTCCAATTTAAGTTCTTCGTACGGGAGGAGGGGGGATGCCAAGGTTCATGTCTCCCCCTATGTATCCATTTATCAAGCTAGATAGCATGGAAATGATTCCGGACTGTCAGTGTAATGGGATCCCATCATGTTGAAGCCACACCTTACAGCCATCCAGTAACGATAGAAGCGGAGATCAAGGTGGCCTTCACCGACGACTCAATATCTCACAAATATCAATGCAGAAAACTGCAGCCAGTCATTTTTTGAAATATTTGTTTATTCTCATAAACTCGCCACGCAACTTCCACTCATGGTGATACATTAAATTTTTTATCTATCTTCTTGTCACAGAACTTGTACCAGCATTTCGCCACGGAAATAAACCCATAGACCTCATCTGAAGATAAGAATGAAAAGGGATTTGGAAGAATAAACAAATACGTTAAATAAGTGAATAGTTACGGGTTCTGGAGCATCCACAACGGATAATCGTAATCCATATCTTATATTTACAGTCAGCTTCCCTGAAAGCTGTTTGATGTGGACTAATCGCGATTATCCACCATCCAACAACTCAAGTTTCCGCAATGAGTGATTGATCGTTGTGGAAACACTATTCCTCCGAAATAGGATATAAATAGGTGTAAAAGGCTGCATTGGTGTGACGTAACACCCATCGACAGACCGCGGAACTGCCGTTGTTACTCCAGGTTGCACGGGTGAAGCCAGTGGACGTGATACCCACATAACAGATCACCAGCTGATGCTGGTCTCCTGTGTAAGTGCCCGAGTGGTGTTGTGAGGATTATGACGAACAGCGATCTCTGCGATGTGTTGGTAGTGACCATAGGGCACTGCCTTAACTCTGGTAGGTCCAGACTTTCCCGGTGATCCACAATCAGGTGAACGTCGTTCCACACTCCTAAGAGACACTGGTGTCTGTTCTTGTATATCTGCATCACTAGAGCAGTTCGCCACCCCGTAAACCTCCCTTATTACAGGAATACTATCATAAAACTTATCTCTCTCTTTGACACAGTTACCTTATGTCAAAACGCTGAAATGAATTTAGATCAGGGAAGCCGATTGTTAAGTCTAGCCGGCGGGAGTGGCCGAGCGATTCTAGGCGCTACAGTCTGGAACCGCGCGACCGCTACGGTCGCAGGTTCGAATCCTGCCTCGGGTATGGATGTGTATGATGTCCTTAGGTTAGTTCGGTTTAAGCAGTTCTAAGTTCTAGGGGACTGATGACCTCAGATGTTAAGTCCCATAGTGCTCAGAGCCATTTTGTTAAGTCTACAAGGAAGCACAGAACCAAATGGTATTGTTGGCAGTTTATTATGAGACGGAATGCTTGTGGTTCGATATTACCACATTGACTTAGTCTGTTTCTGGCACCATAATGCAAAGAGCTCTTAAGGAAAATCTTTAACTCAGAATAGACCCTCGCTGGGTATTCATCATGAAGCTGTGGAACCATGGAAACATCGCCTATCCAGAGAAAGTGAGTTTAAGTTTACTGGTACCAAAAAGAATTTCTAATGTTACGTTCTCTGACTCGAGGGTCTTGAAATTGAGTAATCGGTACACTATACCTAACGTGCACTTTAACAGCATAAGAAGAATGTTACACATTCACGACCGAGTATAGTGCGACCACAGAAACGGTGGAACAAAATTACACTAGACAAGCGCATAACGTAAGTATTCTTACAGGAGGGGCATGGAGTCTTCAATGCAGTTCCTTTTCTAATGACATCATTCACAGATTCAAAATACACTTTAAACAGAACTGAGCTAACTCTGAAATTTAATAGCTATTCAGCCTTATGCTACGGCATTTGTAAGAACTGCACGCTAAACAGCTATTGCGTAATCCGCGCGGTCCCTAGAGGAGCTTCCGAGGCTTCCGTCTTCGCCTCTCGCACGCTGAGCATCTTCCCCAGAGTGCCTCACAATCTAGGGGTTCCCACAAGAAACTTCGGTGACAACATTTCAGTGATAGCCAAATGGTATCAGTTTAGTTACACTTGGAAGTTTGGCTTTACAGGCGAAAGAAAACCAAACGCGTGCCTGACACAAAGACTTTCCTCCATCGAAGAGAAGCACAGATCCTTTTCTCAGTGCACATCGATATGTTAAAGTCACAGGACCAATGATATGACAGTATATCCTGTCAGTCCAAAATGTGTGTGAATTCCTAAGGGACCAAACTGCTGAGGTCATCGGTCCCTAGACTTACAAACTACTTAAAGTAACTTACGCTAAGAACAACACACAGACCCATGATCGAGGGAGGACTCGAACCTCCGATGGGAGGGGCCGTGCAATCTGTGACATGGCGCCTCGAACCGCGCGGCCACTCCGCGCTGCTAGAAGGTTTAGAGACTGGATTGATAGAAAATGCAGAAAAGTTAATACGGTGGTTTTAGTGTTTCTGAGTCTTTGTCATAGTCTCCCTCCACTTTCTTACAACACACAGAACGCTCCTGCAACCATATAAAACCGTCAGAAAGGGCCCTTTTATGATGTCACGCGTCATTGGGTCATGTGGGCTATGTCGTCAAAGCCTTGTCCATTCATGTGAATTTCTGCACTTCGTCGTTTTGTGGTAGGTTCGTATTGATAAGCAAAGTCTCGTCATTCGTGATGATTTTTTTCTTCTTTTTTTTTAGAAGACGTCCGCGTTTTGCGTTTAATCAGGTGTCCACGCGTCATTTCCTTTTCTTTCTGGAGTCGAGGGGTGTAGGACAAACTTTGTACACATTTCTCTCTTCTTCAGCTATTCTGGAGAATATCTTCAACATTTGATTCAAAGATGTTACTTCACTGCGATTTGTTACCCAACAACTTTGACACACTATGAACGCACGTGCACTATTTGACACTGCCTGCTCACAACTGATTGGTCCAATGCACATGTGTTATTTACAAATGTTAGTTCAAGCTGCCACCGCAGTTACTCCGCTGACGGTTCTTATATGTTGTAAGTGGGCTATTTAGGTTTTTATGTTGGTAACGCCACGTAGTGTTCTGTAGGAAAATCGCTGACTGCACTGTGTGCAGTCTGTGGCTGGTTGGAAGCATTGATGGAATATTCGCTTGTGTGGTGTTGGGCTGTTGGATGTGAACAGCGCGTAGCGTTGGGCAGTTGGAGGTGAGCCGACAGCAGTGGTGGATGTGAGGAGAGAGATGCCAGAGTTTTGAGAACGGACGATCTGGACGTGTGTCCATCAGAAAAAGGAAATTTGTAAGACTGGATGTCATGAACTGATACACACTACTGGCCATTAAAATTGCTACACCACGGAGGTGACGTGCTACAGACGCGAAATTTAACCGACAGGAAGAAGATGCTGTCATATGCAAACGATTAGTTTTTCAGAGCATTCACACAAGGCTGGCGCCGGTGGCGACATCTACAACCTGCTGACATGAGGAAAGCTTCCAACCGATTTCTCATACACAAACAGCAGTTGACCGACGTTGCCTGGTGAAACAATATTGTGATGTCTCGTGTAAGGAGGAGAAATGCGTACCATCGCGTTTCCGACTTTGATAAAGGTCGGATTGTAGCCTGTCGCGATTGCGGTTTATCGTATCGCGACATTGCTGCCCGCGTTGGTCGAGATCCAATGACTGCTAGCAGAATATGGAATCGGTGGGTTCAGGAGGGTAAAACGGAACGGCGTGCTGGATCCTAACGGCCTCGTATCACTAGCAGTGGAGATGACAGGCATCTTATCTGCATGGCTGTAACGGATCGTGCAGCCACGTCTCGATCCCTGAGTCAGCAGATGGGGACATTTGCAAGACAACAACCATCTGCACGAACAGTTCGACGACGTTTGCAGCAGCATGGACTATCAACTCGGAGACCATGGCTGCGGTTACCCTTGATGCTGCACCACAGACAGGAGCGCGTGCGATGATGTTCTCAACGACGAACCTGGGTGCACGAAGGGCAAAACGTCATTTTTTCGGATGAATCCAGGTTCTGTTTACAGAAACGTGATGGTCGCACCCGTGTTTGGCGACATCGCGGTAAACGCGCATTGGAAGCGTGTATTCGTCATCGCCATACTGGCATATTACCTGGCGTGATGGTATGGGCTGCCATTGGTTACACGTCTTGGTCCCCTCTTGTTCGCATTAACGGCACTTTGAACAGTGGACGTTACATTTCAGATGTGTTACGACCCGTGGCTCTCCCCTACATTCGATCCCTGCGAAACCCTACATTTCAGCAGGATAATGCACGACCGCATGTTGCAGGGCCTGTACGAGCCTTTCTGGATACAGAAAATGTTCGCCGGTCGCGGTGGCCGAGCGGTTCTAGGCGCTTCAGTCTGGAATCGCGCGACCGCTACGGTCGCAGGTTCGAATCCTGCCTCGGGCGTGGATGTGTGTGATGTCCTTAGGTTAGTTAGGTTTAAGCAGTTTTAAGTTCTAGGGAACTGATGACCTCAGATGTTAAGTCCCATAGTGTTCAGAGCCATTTGAACCATTTGCACAGAAAATGTTCGACTGCTGCCCTGGCCAGCACATTCTCCAGATCTCTCACCAATTGAAAACGTCTTGTCAATGGTGGCCGAGCAACTGGCTCGTCACAATACGCCAGTCACTACTCTTGATGAACTGTGGTATAGTGTGGAAGCTGCATGGGTAGCTGTACCTGTACACGCCATCCAAGCTCTGTTTGAATCAATGCCCATGCGTATCAATGCCGTTATTACGGCCAGAGGTGGTTGTTCTGGTTACTGATTTCTCGGGATCTATGCGCCCAAATTGCGTGAAAATGTAATCACATGTCAGTTCTAGTATAATATATTTGTCCAATCCCGTTTATCATCTGCGTTTCTTCTTGGTGTAGCAATTTTAATTGCCAGTAGTGTATATATTATGACTTTTGAACATTATTAAGGTAAATACATTATTTGTTCTCTGTCAAAATCTTTCATCTTCTAACTGTACGCCTAGCAGTAGTTAGTGCCTTCAGCAGTTAGAATCTTTTATTTAGCTGGCAGTATTGGCACTCGCTGTATTGCAGTAGTTCGAGTAACGAAGATTTTTGTGAGGTAAGTCCTTCATGAAAGGTATAGGTTATTGTAAGTCAGGGCCATTCTTTTGTAGGAATTATTGAAAGTCAGATTCCATTGCGCTAAATATATTGTGTGTCAGTTTAGTGTTGATCTGAATCAGTAAAGAGGGAAATGTCTGATTACGTTCAGTTTTACTCAGCTGCTTGAAAGTCAAATAACGTAAGAGGTTTACCAGCACTGTAATTCATAATTTTCAAAGAGGAAGTTTCAATGTTAAAGAATTTAAATCTGTCTCCTAACTACAGTGGGAAACACAATTAAAGGCTCACATTTTCTAAATCCTCTAATTATCTTCTATTACGACGCAGAAGCTTGAAATTTGACTCAGAGGTGTCTGCAATCTTCCTCTGTAATGGTACAAAAGCGTGGCGCCGTGGGACGTCACACTCTGGCTCTACGACGCTTCAGACAGCAAGGTGCGCCACATGGAAAAGGAAGGTCACAGCTAAAAAGTTCATGTGAGATGTAAGGTAGGGTAATGATGTCACATGGGTATCAAAGTTCACCACGATTCTGCCCAACGCCACTGTGGACCTATCACACGTTGCGAAAGTTGTCATCCATTCTTACCCACATTTAACCACACCTTTCAACATCTCTGCGATGGACATTAGAGCTGCAACGCCCAGCGTTGAAATCATGCACTTTTGTTATGGGTGGCCGAGGAAAACATATCAAACACTCTGCCGTTCAGTGTCAACATCGATGGGCCTGTTGGACAGCGTGAAGGTTATCGATGAAACTATTTCTTCCCTTCAGACTTTGCTTCCCACACATTTCCCAGTTGGAAACAATAGTTCATAGTCCAATGAGTAACAGTATGACGTTTTTAACGACCGCTGACACTGCTAACGCCCCCTGGACAACTCAGCCCTTTTCTAAGGACAAAGTGGGCCTTCAAGAGCACTGAACGTGATCTCGTCCCCATTCCACGAAATTTGAACGTGATCTGAAGCAGTAGAGGGTGTCAATGTCGTACCCTCGCCCCTCCCCCCGCCCCGTGATCATACCACCGAAGTGTGCGAAACAGGAGGCCTGGAAAAGCATGAGCACTCTTCACTACTTTGGATTACGTTCAAATCTCATCGAATGGTTCAAAATGGTTCAAATGGCTCTGAGCACTATGGGACTTAACTTCTGAGGTCATCAGTCCCCTAGAACTTAGAACTACTTAAGGGGGGTAGGACATGAAGTGGCCCGACTTGGAGCAAGACAGGCATCAAAGGACATTTTAATTCCCACTGTCTACACTTTTGCAAATAAATTCGTAAAACTTTGTCAGCATGACCAGCAGGGATTCAGGATTTACACACATAGTAGTGGAATTTCAAAAACATAAGAAAATATTTTTTTTACATGCGAAATTTCATTTTTTTCATTTCCTACTGGCTGCATTTGTTGCTATAGGTACACTTTTCTTCGTAAGTAAGACAGATTCTTCGATGAATTTTGCACAGCACACAAACCATACTTACAGGTATATGTAACTCTAGAATTTATTTAATTTATGAAAAAATGAATCAGCTGTTGCATTTTAAACTTCATGTTTAGAAAAAAACTCAACTCTTATAGTTAATTACCTCAATTTTTACCACAATTTTTAATAGATTTGGAAAATTCTGGAGTTTCATACATTGTAAGTACGGTTTGTATGCCATGCAAAATTCATCGAACAATCTCTCTTACTTGTGAAGAAAAGTGTACCTATAGCAACAAATGCAGCCAACAGTAAGTCAAAAATGCTGAAATTTCACAAACAAAATTTATTCTATTATGTGTTTGAACTTCCACTGTTATTAGTGTGAATCCTGAATCCTTCTTGGTCATGCTGACAAAGTTTTACGAATTTATTTGTAAAAGTATAGACAGTGGGAATTAAAATGTCCTGTGGTGCCTGTCTTGCTCCAAGTCGGGCCGCTTGACGCCCTATCCCCCTTAAACCCAATAAACCCAACTAACCTAAGCACATCACACACATCCATGCCCGAGACAGGATTCGAACCTCCGAGCGTAGCGGTCGCGCCGTTCCAGACTATAGAACCTAAAACCGCTCGGCCACCCTGGCCGGCTTAATCGAATGGTTTTGAAGGGTCTCTAGTGGTTCCACCCTGTACATCAGAGCAAAAATTACATTTGCGCTACACTCCAAAAGGATACGATACGTTCAGTGTGACTGCAGGCCAGCGATGTCTGTAGAGAAGGGCTGTGTCAAAAGTTGTACAACGTCGTCTTCTTGCTCATCACATTGCGAGCTATGATTTTCGACGGCGAAATGTATGGGAATTAATGCCCTAAAAGAAGAGGTGTTTCCATTCACACCCTTTACACATCCCCACAGCATTTTAGCGTCGATACTGATCGGCGGTGTGTCTGAATGTTTTCGTCGGCCAACTATACGAAAACCGCGTCATTTCAACGCTGGGCGTCGCAGTTTTGACCTCAATTGCAGAGGCATTGAAAGAAAGGGTTAAGTGTGGATAAGAAGGGGTGTGACGACCTTTCCATCGTGTGACACGACCTCGGCGGTGTAGGGCAGAATTGTGGTAAAATCTGGTGCCAAACTCATCTCACACCTCAACTGAATTACTGAACTGTGGCTTTTTTCTTACTGTGTCGACACCTTGCTGTTTAAAGCGTCCACGAGCCCGAAGGCGATGTTGCCTAGTTCCACGCTTTTCCGCAATTACAGAGGAAGGGTATAGTCACCTTTGAGCTAAATTTCAAGCTTCCGCGTCGCAATGGGAAGCTATTACGGAGTTTAGAAACTGTAACACTTCAATTGTGCTGCGTAATGTATTTGGAGGACGGTGTAGATGTTATCGCCTTACGGTGTACATTTCATTTTGTTATTTCATGGTTAATATACATGTCAAAAAAATTTTGCATCACTCCAGATCCCAGAACTCTTGAAGATAGACGTTGACTGTGGATATTTCATCACAGACACAGATGTAAACAACTATGCATGAGCAGCGCCTATTAAACGTAGGGGGTCCGAAAGCCGATCAGTTTGTCATTCCACCAGGAAGGAGGTACATGGCTTGTGTTATCTATAGTTCAACCGTGCCTAGGCGGTCATTACCGCGGTTCGACCGCTCCGCATTCTTGATTTGTGCCAAAAAGTGCTCTCAACAAGGGAAGTGTCCAGCAGTCTCGAACCAAAGCGATGTTGTTCGGACGTGGAGGAGATACAGAGACGCAGGAACTGTCGATGACATGCCTCGCTCAGGCCGCCCGAAGGCTACTACTGCATTGGACGACCGCTACCTAAGGATTATGACTCGGAGGAATCCTGACAACAACGCCACCATGTTGAATAACGCTTTTCGTGCAGCCACAGGACGTCGTGTTACGTCTCAAACCGGGCGCAATAGGCTGCATGATGCGCAACTTCACTCCCCACGTCCATGTCGAGGTCCATCGTTGCAACCAAGACACCATGCCGCGCGGTACAGATGGACCCAACAACATGCCGAATGGACCGCTCGGGATTCTCTTCACCGATGGGTGTCGCATATGCCTTCAACAAGACAATGGTCGGAGACGTGTTTGGAGGCAACCCGGTCAGGCTGAACGCCTTAGACACACTGTCCAGCGAGTGCAGCAAGATGGAGGTTCCCTGCTGTTTTGGAGTGGCGTTATGAGGGATCGACGTATGCTACTGGTGGCCATGAAAGGTGCCGTAACGGCTGTAATACGTGAATGCCATCCTCCAACCGATAGTACAACCATATCGGCAGCATTTTGGCGAAACATTCGTCTTCATGGACGACAATTCGCGTCCCCATTGTGCACATCTTGTGAATGACTTTCTTCAGGATAACGACATCGGTCGTCTAGAGTGGCGAGTATGTTTTCCAGACATGAACCCTATCGAACATGCCCTGGATAGGTTGAAAAGGACCGTTTATGGACGACGTGACCCGCCAACCACTCTGAGGGATGTACGCCGAATCGCCATTGAACAGTGGGACAATCTGGACCAACAGTGCCTTGATGAACTTGTGGATTGTATGTCACGACGAATACAGGCAGCCATCAATGCAACAGGACGTATTACTGGGTATTAGGCGTACCGGTGTGTACAGCAATCGGGACCACCACCTCTGAAGGTCTCACTGTATGGTGGTACAACATACAATGTGTGGTTTCCATGAGCAATAAAAAGGGCGGAAATGATGTTTATGTTGATACCTATTCCAATTTTCTGTACAGTTTCCGGAACTCTCGGAACCGGTGTGATGCAAAACTTATTTTGCCGTGTGCACTAGGGCGACGAAACTATAGCCAACTTTCAAATTTTCAGCGGATTCCAGTGCATCGAGGCCTCCAACGAAACGAGTAAGCGGACCTCCCTGCTATGGACACAACATGCGATGGGCAATTGTTTATACTCGATTTTACTGCTTCCCGCTACATCCGTGAGGCATATGACGTTTGGAAAGAAGAGTGGGAAGAAACGTGACGGCACAGCAGCTACCACTACTGTAGCGTTGAATTTACTACCCCAATAAAAATAGTGGTTTACGGATTGGACATGCGGTGTACATAATGTGCGTGTTAAGGATAAGTTTCCACCATGACGGCTTCCCAATCACTTATACAGGGCGGGAGTCAGAGACTCCCCAACTTGTTTGTATAATTCAACATAAAAAAATGACTAAAATGAAGAATTATTTTCGTGAAAGATACGAAGTAAGCTAACACCCCAGTTTCTCACTAGTGTCCTAGCATCACAAAATTTAGCAAAATACAAAATCATTATGGGCTTCTTAGGAGATTGTAATCTGCCCTTATAACTGAATGTTGACTTCCATGAAGAGCTGTCGCACCATACCACGGACTACAGTATTTTTGAGGTGCCACATTTACCTTTGAAAGCTGGAAGGTAATATCGTAACATCACTTCAGAACAAATTAGTTATTTCGTACTGTTGCTTATCTTTTCTTTCTCTTAAAAACATAAAGGAATTGTGTATGTTGCCCTTTACCATTGTGTGTTACCATCTATTACGAACCAATGTCTGCTGGCTGCACAGTATACTCACCAAGCGTCAATTAGAAACACAGTGTCGTCAGTTATTCCCATTTTCAAACTACTTTGTGACATGATATGTACTTTTTTGATAGCACTTGTTTTTTTATGACTTTATTTTCTTAAATTTCTGCAGTTGTTTCTGGCAACCAAAAAAATGTGTGAAACAGTAATTACCGTTAACTTTACGATTAATTAAATGAGTGTTACACTGTTGTGTTATGTTCAATATACAAATCTTTAGTATCTCTGTATTTTCAGAAGGGCAATTTACTTCTTCTTAGCATTTGGACCTTGTTCCGAAATAATTTTTGATTGTTGTACCTTAACCGCCCTTCCTGTATCCGATGAAACGGTGTCCAAGCGAAGAGAGAATCACTTTGTTTAGTAGGCATAGGGGTCTGATGCAAGGAGCATAGTCAGTGCGTCAGGAGGATACTCACTGGGTTCAGACCTGGGCAGGTGTCTCTCGGCTTTTTGATGGGACAGCCTAGCCCTCCCACGGTCTCCAACGCATCGACGGGCTAACACTCCGAGAAAGGAATAGGGAGCAACCACATTTATGACAAGGGGAACAAAACAATACATCGGCGGGGTATTGAAATCCTTGTACGGCAGTGTTGAAACGTCCCCTTAGAAAAATTATGAATGACAGTGCTGGTAAACCTCTTACGTTATTTGACTTTCAAACAGCTGAGTAAAACTGAACGTAATCAGACATTTCTCTCTTTACTTATTCAGATCAACACTAAACTGACACACAATATTTTTAGCGCAATGGAATCTGACTTTCAATAATCCCTACAAAAGAATGGCCCTGACTAACAATAACCTGTAACTTTCATGAATCACTTACCTCACAAAAATCTTCGTTACTCGAACTACTGCAATACAGCGAGCGCCAATACTGCCAGCTAAATAAAAGATTCTAACTACTGAAGGCACTAACTACTGATAGGCATAGTTAGTAAATGAAATATTTTGATAGAGAACAAACTATGTTGTTTGTTGTTGTGGTCTTCAGTCCTGAGACTGGTTTGATGCAGCTCTCCATGCTACTCTATCCTGTGCAAGCTTCTTCATCTCCCAGTACCTACTGCAACCTACATCCTTCCGAATCTGCTTAGTGTATTGATCTCTTGGTCTCCCTCTACGATTTTTACCCTCCACGCTGCCCTCCAATGCTAAATTTGTGATCCCTTGATGCCTTAAAACATGCCCTACCAACCGATCCCTTCTTCTAGTCAAGTTGTGCCACAAACTTCTCTTCTCCCCAATCCTATTCAATACCTCTTCATTAGTTACGTGATCTACCCACCTTATCTTCAGCATTCTTCTGTATCATCACATTTCGAAAGCTTCTATTCTCTTCTTGTCCAAACTGGTTGTCGTCCATGTTTCACTTCCATACATGGCTACACTCCATACAAATACTTTCAGAAAAGACTTCCAGACACTTAAATCTATACTCGATGTTAACAAATTTCTCTTCTTCAGAAACGCTTTCTTTGCCATTGCCAGTCTACATTTTATATCCTCTCTACTTCGACCATCATCAGTTATTTTGCTCCCCAAATAGCAAAACTCCTTTACTACTTTAAGTGTCTCATTTCCTAATCTAATTCCCTCAGCATCACCCGACTTAATTCTACTACATTCCATCATCCTCGTTTTGCTTTTGTTGATGTTCATCTTACATACTCCTCTCAAGACACTGTCCATTCCATTCAACTGCTCTTCCAAGTCCTTTGCTGTCTTTGACAGAATTACAATGTCATCGGCGAACCGCAAAGTTTTTATTTCTTCTCCATGGATTTTAATACCTACTCCGAACTTTTCTTTTGTTTCCTTTACTGCTTGCTCAATATACAGATTGAATAACATTGGGGAGAGGCTACAACCCTGTCTTACTCCCTTCCCAACCACTGCTTCCCTTCCATGTCCCTCGACTCTTATAACTGCTATCTGGTTTCTGTACAAATTGTAAATAGCCTTTCGCTCCCTGTATTTTACCCCCGCCACCTTTAGAATTTGAAAGAGAGTATTCCAGTCAACATTGTCAAAAGCTTTCTCTAAGTCTACAAATGCTAGAAACGTAGGTTTGCCTTTCCTTAATCTTTCTTCTAAGATCAGTCGTAAGGTCAGTATTGTCTCACGTGTTCCAGTATTTCTACGGAATCCAAACTGATCATCCCCGAGGTCGGCTTCTACTAATTTTTCCATTCGTCTGTAAAGAATTCGTGTTAGTATTTTGCAGCTGTGGCTTATTAAACTGATTGTTCGGTAATTTTCACATCTGTCAACACCTGCTTTCTTTGAGATTGGAATTATTATATTCTTCTTGAAGTCTAAGGGTATTTCGCCTGTCTCATACATCTTGCTCACCAGATGGTAGAGTTTTGTGAGGACTGGCTCTCCCAAGGCTGTCAGTAGTTCTAATGGAATGTTGTCTACTCCGGGGGCCTTGTTTCGACTCAGATCTTTCAGTGCTCTGTCAAACTCTTCACACAGTATCGTATCTCCCATTTCATCTTAATCTACATCCTCTTCCATTTCCGTAATATTGTCCTCAAGTACATCGCCCTTGTATATACCCTCTATATAATCCTTCCACCTTTCTGCTTTCCCTTCTTTGCTTGGAACTGGGTTTCCATCTGAGCTCTTGATGTTCACCCAAGTGGTACTCTTATCTCCAAAGGTCTCTTTAATTTTCCTGTAGGCAGTATCTATCTTACCCCTAGTGAGATAAGCCTCTACAACCTTACATTTGTCCTCTAGCCATCCCTGCTTAGCCATTTTGCACTTCCTGTCGATCTCATTTTTGAGACTTTTGTATTCCTTTTCGCCTGCTTCATTTATTGCATTTTTATATTTTCTCCTTGCATCAGTTAAATTCAATATTTCTTCTGTTACCCAAGGATTTCTACTAGCCCTCGTCTTTTTACCTACTTGATCCTCTGCTGCCTTCACTACTTCATCCCTCAAAGCTACCCATTCTTCTTCTACTGTATTTCTTTCCCCCATTCCTGTCAATTGTTCCCTTATGCTCTCCCTGAAACTCTGTACAACCTCTGGTTCATTCAGTTTATCCAGGTCCCATCTCCTTAAATTCCCACCTTTTTGCAGTTTTTTCAGTTTTAATCTACAGGTCATAACCAATAGATGGTGGTCAGAGTCCACATCTACCCCTGGAAATGTCTTACAATTTAAAACCTGGTTCCTAAATCTCTGTCTTACCATTATATAATCTATCTGATACCTTTTAGTATCTCCAGGATTCTTCCGTGTATACAACCTTCTTTCATGATTCTTAAATCAAGTGTTAGCTATGATTAAGTTGTGCTCTGTGCAAAATTCTACCAGGCGGCTTCCTCTTTCGTTTCTTAGCCCCAATCCATATCCACCTACTACGCTTCCTTCTCTCCCTTTTCCTACACTCGAATTCCAGTCACCCATGACTATTAAATTTTCATCTCCCTTCACTATCTGAATAATTTCTTTTATTTCATCATACATTTCTTCGTCATCTGCAGAGCCAGTTGGCATATAACCTTGTACTACTGTAGTAGGTGTCGGCTTCGTATCTACACTCCTGGAAATTGAAATAAGAACACCGTGAATTCATTGTCCCAGGAAGGGGAAACTTTATTGACACATTCCTGGGGTCAGATACATCACATGACCACACTGACAGAACCACAGGCACATAGACACAGGCAACAGAGCATGCACAATGTCGGCACTAGTACAGTGTATATCCACCTTTCGCAGCAATGCAGGCTGCTATTCTCCCATGGAGACGATCGTAGAGATGCTGGATGTAGTCCTGTGGAACGGCTTGCCATGCCATTTCCACCTGGCGCCTCAGTTGGACCAGCGTTCGTGCTGGACGTGCAGACCGCGTGAGACGACGCTTCATCCAGTCCCAAACATGCTCAATGGGGGACAGATCCGGAGATCTTGCTGGCCAGGGTAGTTGACTTACACCTTCTAGAGCACGTTGTGTGGCACGGGATACATGCGGACGTGCATTGTCCTGTTGGAACAGCAAGTTCCCTTGCCTGTCTAGGAATGGTAGAACGATGGGTTCGATGACGGTTTGGATGTACCGTGCACTATTCAGTGTCCCCTCGACGATCACCAGTGGTGTACGGCCAGTGTAGGAGATCGCTCCCCACACCATGATGCCGGGTGTTGGCCCTGTGTGCCTCGGTCGTATGCAGTCCTGATTGTGGCGCTCACCTGCACAGCGCCAAACACGCATACGACCATCATTGGCACCAAGGCAGAAGCGACTCTCATCGCTGAAGACGACACGTCTCCATTCGTCCCTCCATTCACGCCTGTCGCGACACCATTGGAGGCGGGCTGCACGATGTTGGGGCGTGAGCGGAAGACGGCCTAACGGTGTGCGGGACCGTAGCCCAGCTTCATGGAGACGGTTGCGAATGGTCCTCGCCGATACCCCAGGAGCAACAGTGTCCCTAATTTGCTGGGAAGTGGCGGTGCGGTCCCCTACGGCACTGCGTAGGATCCTACGGTCTTGGCGTGCATCCGTGCGTCGCTGCGGTCCGGTCCCAGGTCGACGGGCACGTGCACCTTCCGCCGACCACTGGAGACAACATCGATGTACTGTGGAGACCTCACGCCCCACGTGTTGAGCAATTCGGCGGTACGTCCACCCGGCCTCCCGCATGCCCATTATACGCCCTCGCTCAAAGTCCGTCAACTGCACATGCGGTTCACGTCCACGCTGTCGCGGCATGCTACCAGTGTTAAAGACTGCGATGGAGCTCCGTATGCCACGGCAAACTGGCTGACACTGACGGCGGCGGTGCACAAATGCTGCGCAGCTAGCGCCATTCGACGGCCAACACCGCGGTTCCTGGTGTGTCCGCTGTGCCGTGCGTGTGATCATTGCTTGTACAGCCCTCTCGCAGTGTCCGGAGCAAGTATGGTGGGTCTGACACACCGGTGTCAATGTGTTCTTTTTTCCATTTCCAGGAGTGTATCATGGCCACTATAATGGGTTCACTTACCCGCATTCCTATTTTCCTATTCATTATTAAACCTCATTACCCCTATTTGATTTTGTGTTTATAACCATGTAGTCACCTGACCAGAAGTCTTGTTCCTCCTGCCACCGAACTTCACTAATTCCTACTATATCTAACTTCAACCTATCCATTTCCCTTTTTAAATTTTCTAACCTACCTGCCCGATTAAGTGATCTGACATTCCACGCTCCGATCCGTAGAACGCCAGTTTTCTTTCTCCTGATAACGACATCCTCTTGAGTAGTCCCCGCCCGGAGATCCGAATGGGGGACTATTTTACCTCCGGAATATTTTACCCAAGAGGACGCCATCATCATTTAATCATACAGTAAAGCTGCATGCCCTCGGGAAAAATTACGGCCGTAGTTTCCCCTTGCTTTCAGCCGTTCGCAGTACCAGCACAGCAAGGCCGTTTTGGTTATTGTTACAAGGCCAGATCAGTCAATCATTCAGACTGTTGCCCTTGCAACTACTGAAAAGGCTGCTGCCCCTCTTCAGGAACCACACGTTTATTGGCCTCTCAACAGATACCCCTCCGTTGTGGTTGCACCTACGGTACGGCTATCTGTATCGCTGAGGCACGCAAGCCTCCCCACCAACGGCAAGGTCCATGGTTCAGAGGGGGGGGGGGGGGGGCGGGGACAAACAATGTATATAAACACCCTTTTGAACACTATTAAGGTAACGCATCTCGTGGTCGTGCGGTAGCGTTCTCGCTTCCCACGCCCGGGTTCCCGGGTTCGATTCCCGGCGGGGTCAGGGATTTTCTCTGCCTCGTGATGGCTGGGTGTTGTGTGATGTCCTTAGCTTAGTTAGGTTTAAGTAGTTCTAAGTTCTAGGGGACTGATGACCTAAGATGTTAGGTCCCATAGTGCTCAGAGCCACTATTAAGGTAAAAACAAACAATGTATTTACCTTAATAGTGTTCAAAAGTTATATATATATAATCAGTTCATGATATCCGGTATTACAAATTTACTCTTTCTGATGGACACACGTCCAGATCGTCCGCTCTCAAAACTCTGCCATCTCTCTCCCCACATCCACACCACTGCTGGCGTCTCACCTCCAACTGCGCAACGCTACGCGCTGTTTACATCCAAATGCCCAACACTGCAATAGCGAATATTGCAACAATGCCAACCAGCCACAGACTGCACACAGCACAGTCAGTGATTTTCATACGAACGCTACATGGCGTTACCAGCATAGAAACCTAAACATCCTACTTACAGTGTGTTTTTGTAATATTGTTTAACTACTAGAAATAACAGTTGTGTTATGTCCTTTACATCTCAGAATTACATTTAACATCGCTCTTATTAGTTAGCAGGAGCTCTCTGTGCAGACAACGAGTGACGATAGGCCCTTCTAAATATAAGTTTTGTTACTTAATCGTGAAATTGTTGTGGTCCAGCTGCCATTTCCGGTCTCTCTTAATGTACCATAAGCAAAAATTAGATACAGGCTGTGATAAGCGTCTTAGATGCGGAGGCCGTTGTCAACAAATGAAGTGGTCCCTGAAGTATAAGTTTTGTTACCTAACTGTGAAATTATTGTGGTTCAGCTGCAATTTTTGCGCTCGCTTAATGCACATGAGCAAAAAATAGTTCCAGTTTACGATAAGCGTCTTAGCTATGGAGGCTGTTGTGAACAAATATGGCGAAGGGTAACGACTACTACAAATGATTCATTTGTTTTCAAAGTTCTGTATTTTCTAAATGTACAAATGTACATTTTCTAAATGTACAAATACGACTGATGCATGATTAGAACTGTAAACTGACCGAGTTTGTATTGCGCCCACCAGTTGACATTATGCGTGCAGAGCTTTCACAAAATGGCGACAAAGCAAGAGAAGGTTTATTTTGTATGATGTAATATGCGTTATGTTTATCTGTTACATCAGAGTAGCGTGCCTTCAGAAGGAATTATGGAAAATAACCGCCATCTAAAGAGAGTATTGTGCGTTGTTATCGACTTGATTGCATCTGTAAACAGAAACGTGCCGGTTGACATAGTGTGCCAGATGCAACTGTACGGAGGGCGAGGGAAACTTTCGCACGCAGTCCGAAAGAACCAATGGTTCGTGCAAGCGAAAGATTTTTTGACAGCGGTTACAGTATAAACACAATCGTTTACATCTTGTGTAACAGTTATTAAAACCGGAAGATCATGGCTGGCGCCTTCAGTTTTTCACCACAGTGCAGGAAACACTTGAGGATTTCGCCTCGAAGTTGATAGTGAGAGACGAATCAACCTTCCATTTATCTGTAAAGGCGAATCGACACAATGTAAGAGTATGGACATCTGAACATCCTCATGAAATTGTGGCGCACGAGTAAGATTCGCCGAAGGTTAATGTTTTCTGTGCAGTGTCATAAACGAAGCTCTGTGCCGTTCTTCTTCTGTGAGAAGACTGTGAGGGGTACTTCTTACCTTGATTGTGTTGCAGTTGTGTTTGTTTCCACAGCTGACAGACGGTGCTGAGAATTTCATCCTCGACCTTGGAGCGACAATGTTCATCGCTGCCTGAACTGCGAACTTCCGCATTGCTGGGTTGGTCATAGTGGTGAAGGAGATGTGTGTGGGACGTTAAAGAGCTGTTTACGTACCCCCACTGCTAAGGACACTGGAACAGCTCAGATAGCATAACAATGCCGCTGTGATCACCACTGATAGGGTGTTGCCACATAAGGTACTGAACGAACTTGTCTACCGCTTGGACATGTCTCGTTTGACCGGACGGGCTCCTGCAGAATATTTCTAGAGGCCAAAATGCAAGCTTGGAGAATTTACTGCTCTATTCATGCAACAATCATATTTGTACAGGTAATATTCTGAGAACTATAGATCTTGGAAATTGGATTAATCAGTAACAGTAGCACTACGTTAGAAAGCAGTCGGATCGTTGTCGAGTAAGACGCCCACCTTCAACCGCAGGCAAACAAAAAACCTTCAGACATGTAGTTGACATATCCGTAGCAACTGTCGCAGTGAGAGTTATTTAGCCATTCTGAAACTTTTTATATTTCATTGTAACATGTGCTGTGATGTAATAAGTTACATTATAAATGTTTTGTTCACGTTACATATGGATGATGCATTAATTTTATGTTTCCAATGTTATTACATGTTACGCTTTAGTAAATTACATTTGAGTTATTGTTAGATTATGCTGCGATATCGTTCACGATGGGACACGTTTGGCTGATTATGCTAATCCAGGTGAGGTAATGAAATTTATATACCATAAAAGGAAAAAAGTTTTAAAATATATAAGCAAGCCTCGTTGTAACGTAATAGTAATTTACCGATGTGTAAAGATAGGCGTGTGACCCAGTACCGGCTGGAGTTGCCCGGGCAGCTTTTATCTGCTTGTGAACCACAATGAAATTTCCTTCCATCTGTTGTACTTAACACTTCGTCTTTTAGTACTTTGCCAATACGTCAAAAATAGTGACCCTTACCTTTCTTTCGAATCCCTGTCAAACCATTTTATATTTGATCCTTTTTGCCGTACCAGTGGTAAATGGCTTTACCAGAATATGGAGTTCTATAACGATTTCACAGAACAATATTTTGAGAAGTGCACACTTCAGTGCATTCATTCATGTTATTAAAAATAAGGAATTATTCATATAAATATTTTATTTCACAACCATGATGAACAATAAATACAAAATAAAAAGTGCATTTTAAATAACGACTTGTCTAGTGATTACGTAAGCGAAAAAATGAAAATATGCGGAATGGTTTACGCACAGACAGAGGACAAATTGGCGTGTTATTTCATGATAAAAAAGGAATAGTTAACTTGTTGAATCTTTGGGTACTGATAATATACGATCCGCAACAGAAATGAATATATCTTGGAACCAATAAAATTAGCCACCAAGTGACGTATAATTCTTGAATCTGTATTAGTGCAGACCACATCTATGTTGAAGGACTGAAACTGAACTGTGTAACAGTTCGTGTGAAGCAGCAGATGTTGACTTTGCGCTGGAAGTAAGAGACAAAGTGAGATGTGCAGCGGGCGGTGGAGAAGTGTGCATGGGACAGTTTTGTAGAGGTTCTTGTTGCATAAAATACTGAGCAATGGAAAGGACGACAAGAGAGAAAGGAGAGAATGTGCCAGCGTAAAGCCAGGTGTGCCACTAGTAACAGGTACATGCAAACATGGGTCAGACGTGTGCAATGTGCAGCGAGAATGGCAGTGCGATGCTGAGTTCTAGCGAGCAGAACTCGCTGCTAAGCAGCGGCATCGAGGAACTTCTCGAAGCTGTCGTGGTACTGGTGCTCCGGGTCGTACTTCTTACTGAGCAGGTCCCACTGGACGGGCTGGTGCTCCCGAACATGCAGCGATAGTTTGCGCACGATCTTCTTCTGCGCGTCCGTGCACTTGTCGCAGTTCGTCCTCAGCGCCTCGGGCATGTGCTCTGCAAAAATAGTGCACTCGTGAATGTAGCACGAGCAAATGGAGATCAACAGTAAATATTAGAAATCTGTTTGATTTCGAATCGAAAAAGAATTCCAGAAGAATGGGCGATAGGTGTAATATAGCCCATACATAAGACCGGTCATAAGGCATGTTGCTATAACTGCAAAGGGGTCGCACTGTTGAATGTGGCGTGTAAGGTTTTATCCGGAATCCTATACAATAGATTATTTCCATATGTGGAAGATATATTGGGTGATTATCGGTGTGGCTTTACGCCTAATAGAGCAACTGTGGACAAAATATTTGTACTGAGACAAATATAGGAAAAGACCTGTGAATACACAATGATAAGCCAAAACGTTATGACCACTGCCCAGCGTGAAGTTGGATGCCGCCTGGTGGAGTTGCCGGCACGTAACATGGTAACAAAGAATTGGAAGGAAAATCAGAATTGGCCGTATTTTGTTGTTTTATTGTCAGGAAAATGGATTTTCGGTCACTTAGTGACCATCCTCAGTGATAGAAGTTAAAAATTTTCACATAACGATCAGAGAGTATAAAACCGAAAATCACAACTACACCTGCGTATGAACATAACAGTTGGTAGGAACATACCTGTAATATACAATGAAATTTGGTAGGCACTGGTATCAAGCTATAACCACAAGCTTAGAGCTTGGAACGCCCTCTATGTGACATGTGCCACGTGAAGACTTAATATTACTGGTTTTGCAAGATATTAACACAAAATACCTCTTGTGCATTTGTGACTCATGAAGTAATTCAAATTTAAAATGTACGTAAAAAACATAGCAGACGAAGGGGGAAGGAAACATCTAAAATACACTGGCGTATTGTTTTTTTAAAAAACAAACTTACAGAACATACGACAGATCGATAATTACTTGTCAGAGTGCAGGACTAGTAAAAGAGAAAAAGAAAAAGAAAAAGAATAATATATGAATAACATGAAATGAGGTGTAACACAAGTTTTTTTTTTAAAAAAAAAAACCATAGTACCCACCATCCGGCGTGGAAAGTTAGAAGTACAACGTTCGTGAGTTACGTAAACTGTTACGTTAAGACTAAGGAGTCAAATATATAAAAATAGTAATAGTACGAAAATGCCATTGCGTAATAATTAAAATGCCGTGAAACACAATATTCATTATAAAAAGTTCTGAAGGTGTAGACAAACATTTTTGTTATCATATTTAACCGACATGATGATGTACATCTCGTTTGTCCCTTTGGACAAGCTAACATTATTATAACAGTAGTTATACGCTTCCGCATAGGCACTGGTTCAGAACCCATACATACATGACATCAAACATACACGGTTGCTTAATGTAAAACATAGCACCCACAATTTGGCGTGGGAAGTTATAAGTATATCGTTCTTGATTTACGTAAAATATTACGTTAAAACTGAGGACTCAAATATATAAGAAACAGTAATAGTAAGAAAAATGCCACTAAGTAACAATTCAAATGCCATGAAACAATATTCATTACAACAACAAAAAAAGTTTTGAGGGTGTAGGCTAACTATTTTGTTATCATATTTAACGACGCGATGATGTACATATCATTCGTCCCATTTGGACAAGCTAACATTTTTTATAACAGTGGCTGTACGCTTCCACATCAGCACTGGGTCAGAACCCATACATACATTTATACATTCACAGGTTGATAAAACAGTAATAAAACTGCCAAGCAACCGGTTTTGAATACTAATAAAAATAATTTGATTTTATATAACTTATAGTAGCAGTGGGACCCATATGAAATAAAAGCAGACTTAAAAATACCTATAATTCTAATTGCGTTATTGAAATAAATTTAAAATACAAGGTGTGAACAAGTAGTATGCATCATACATCGAGAAACCATCATTAGGAAGGACAGGTAATAGTGCCAATTATTCCAGAAATATACATCGTACTGTAGAGAAATTAAAAACAGGTTATGCACGGTATCCAGCACTTATTCAAACAGAAAAGGAATTGTTAACATACATGAAAAATAATTACGTAAAAGTGAAAACAGGTTCAAATCACTTTGTGTCAACGCCTAAGAGATGTTGACTGTAGTAAAATTATGTATGCCTGCGAGAGTGGAAGCTGTCGTCAAGGTAAGCGGTTTGTAAGCGGAAACAGATCCGGACGCGAGACCACCCTACCGAAGATATGGGCTCCAAACGGACAAATCCATAGAGATAATCAACTTTGACAAAGAACAGATTATTATTACGCAGAGTCTGTGAACGAGTATTTCGAAAACGGCGAAGCTGGCCGAACGTTCTCGTGCTAGTGTCGTGAGCATCTACGGAAAGAAGTGGAAGGACAATAAAACTACCACTAGGCGCCAAATGTTGGACGTCCACGACTCTTCACGGAGTGACGGGTTCGGACCCTTGTCTTCTCTGTAAAGTAGGACAGATGGTGATCTGTGGTATTTCTGCCGAAAGAGCACAATCCTGGTGCCCGCACAAGTGTTTTGAAGCACACCGTTCATCGTACATTCTTGAACATGGAGCTTCGCAGCAGACCATCCTTACGTGTTCACATGTTGACCCAACGACATCGCCAATTACGATTACAGTGTGCAGGGGCCATCGGAATTCGACCGTAGATCAATGGAAGCGAGTCGGTTCTTCGTCTGACATTTTTGCTACACTGGGTCCCTTGTCGACTCCACGAACGGCGTCGTCGAGGTGAACAGCGGTTTAAATGTGCAGCGCGCCACGGACGCGGGCTGGTGGGAACAGTATTATGCTATGGGAGACATTCTCCTGAGCTTGCATAGTACCTGTGATAGTAATCGAAGACACGCTGACAGCTGCGAACCACATGCTTCCCTTCATGCCTGACGTGTTCTCCGACGGCGATGCCATCTTTCAGCAATATACACTATGTGATCGAAAGTATCCGGACACCTGGCTGAAAATGACTTACAAGTTCGTGGCGCCCTCCATCGGTAATGCTGGAATTCGATATGGTGTTGGCCCATCGATAGCCTTGATGACAGCTTCCACTCTCGCAGGCATACGTTCAATTAGTTTCTGGAAGGTTTCTTGGGGGAATGCAGCCCATTCTTCAAGGAGTGCTGCACTTAGGAGAGGTATCGACGTCGATCGGCGCTCCAAAACATCCAAAGGCTGTTCTATAGGATTCACGTCAGGACTTTGTGCAGGCCAGTCCATTACAGGGATGTTATTTTAGTGTAACCACTCCGCCACAAGCCGTGGATTATGAACAGCTGCTCGATCATGTTGAAAGATGCAATCGCCATCCCCGAATTGCTCTTCAACAGTGGGAAGCAAGAAGGTGCTCAAAACATCAATGTAGGCCTGTGCTGTGACAGTGCCATGCAAAACATCAGGGGGTGCAAACCCCCTCCATGAAAAACACGACTACACCATAACACCACCACATCCGAATTTTACTGTTGGCACTACACACGCTGGCAGATGTCGTTCACTAGGCATTCGCCATACCCACACCCTGCCATCGGAACGCCACGTTGTGTACCATGAGTCGTCACTCCACACAACGTTTTTCCACTGTTCAATCGTCCAATGTTTACGCTCCTTACACCAAGCGAGGCGTCATTTGGCATTTACCGAAGTGATTTGTGGCTTATGAGCAGCCGCTCGACCATGAAATCCAAGTTTTCTCACCTCCCGCCTAACTGTCATAGTACTTGCAGTGGATCCTGATGCAGTATGGAATTCCTGGATAGAAGTCTGCCTATTACACATTACGACGTTCTTCAACTGCCGGCGGTCTCTGTCGGTCAACAGGCGAGGTTCGCCTGTATGCTTTTATGCTGTACGTGTCCCGTCACGTTTCCACTTCATTATCACATCGGAAACAGTGGTCCTAGGGATGTTCAGGAGTGTGGAATTCTCGCGTACAGACGTATGACGCCCAATCACCTTCCCATGTTCGAATTCCGTGAGTTCCGCGGAGCGTCCCAATCTGGTCTCTCATGATGTCTAATGACTACTGAGGTCGTTGATACGGAATACCTGGCAGTAGGTGGCAGCACAATGGACCTAATATGAAAAACGTATATTTTTGGGGGCGTGCGGATACTTTTGATCTCATAGTGTAATTGTCCATGTTTCGGAGCCAGAACCGTGCTACAGTGGTTAGAGGGGCGTTATAATGAACTCACGTTGATGTCTCGGCGGCCAAATTCGCAAGATGCAAATCCTATAGAACCCATCTGAATCGCTATCGGGCGCCATCACCGCGTGCGTAAATCAGCCGGCCGTTATTTACAAGAATTACATCACCTATGCTTAGAAATCTGATGCCTCATACCTCCAGAAACCTAGCAACAAACTTTCGGATACCTGATACGCAGAATCAGTGATGTATTTCGTTCCAAACACGGACGAACAAGCTATGAAACAGGTGGTCATAATGTTTTGGATCATCTGTGTAATATAGAACTCAACAATATCTATGTAACTTCAAGCAGGCCTTTGATAGTCAAAATGGGGAAGAGGTGTTAGAAGACATAAAACTGCTTATCATACTATCCAAATATATTTCGCTTATTAAGGCAAACAAGACAGGTTCCAGGGCAAAGGTGAGAGTGGATAGGGAATTAACCGATTGTTTCACAAGGTGATGCTCTTTCCACAATGCTTTTCGGTTTGACCTTAGAAGCAGTTATACAAAAACTGCAAATTTCTGGAAGTATAGGTATAAGAACCACACAGTCGACTACATATGCTGATGACGTGGCAGGTATTAGTAGACGAAGTATCTCATTGAAGGGAGTAGTGGTGGAACTGAAAGAAGCCCCACAGCATAGGGGACTGGAAATTATCGATTCCAAAACTAAATGTATGGAATTCCGTAGAACAGAGAACAATAAGGAGGATAAAGTGTCAGCAGCAGGTTTTAATTATCAGCATATAGAAGATTTGGAATACCTAGGGGCTAATAGTGATATACTAAATTCCATTTTCACTTAAATAAAAGGCCGAATTTTAAGTGGTAATAGCTGCTACAATACATTTAAAAAGCTACTGACAGCTAGGATGGTAAACCAACAGCTCAAAAGACTACATATAAAGTTATATTTAAGCTAGTGGTTACATATGGATGTGAAGCATGGACGCTAACCAGCACTGATGACCAACAACTCAGAGTATTTGAACGAAGAATACTAGGGAAAATTTATAGAGGGATCAGAAATAGTGATAGTACCAGCAGAGAAAGTACTAGTTATGAATTGGATCATCTCATACAAGCAGCTGATATTGTAAGGCTAATTAAAAGAAAAAGAATAGCCTGGCTGGGACTGTCCTAAGGATGGAGGACACGAGAACTACAAAGAAGGTCTTTCAGTGGGAAGCAACAGGAAGAAGATTGGAAGGAAGACAACGTAAGCGATGGCTGGTCGACGTGTAAGGAAACTTCAGAATTTTGTAAAAAATATAGTAAACAACCATGAGCGAGAAGTGTTTGAGCTGCCATAGGAAAGTTAGTTCTGGGGTTCTGTGCAGCTGTTGTGGCAGATGGTTACATTGGGGTGAAAGTAATGGCATTGGAAACAGGGAAGTAAATGGGTCTCTTCCATGGTACTGCAGATTATGTTCAAGGGGTAGGAAAATAGCGGAACAGGAAGAGAAGTAGCCCTTCAGGCTGAACTGGAAAGTGCTAGGCAGGAACTGATGCGGTTAAGGGGGGGAGGAGGGTGAAGACAGGTGGGAAGTGGTAGCAAGGAACAGGAGACACAGAAAAAGGACAGTATCAGACAGTTTCACCTTTAGCACAAACAATAGATTTGCCTGCTACCTCAGTCAGCTAAGGAAGAGGCTCAAGTAGATGTAAATGTAGTCAACACTCAACAGACATTCACTAGGAAACCAACTATTTAAAAAAAAGTATGAAGCAGAAAGAAAGTTCTGTTGTTAGGTAGTAGCATTGGAAGAGGCGTGGGCCAGATCTTGCACGAAAAATTAGGTGACAGGTACCAGGTCACAAGTATTTTCAAGCCCACTGATAATGTAGGATCATTGTGCAAGGTTTCCACAAAGCAGGATCATGTTGTGGTAGTGGGTGGAGCAGGAAACAGTATTGATAGGGATCAGGGCTACAATATTGAGTGTGACCTGGTAAAAATAGCATCTGCAACGAACCAACCAAATGTTGGCTTGGTTCCTGCTTTCATGCAGTATGACTGGCCCCAATTGAACAACTCTGTCAGGAGGATCAATATGGAGCTAGATCAGCTGCTATGGGCAGCTACTTTATCAGGCACAGTTTTAGTTCCTGTTGATGGTATTGGTAGGTGGGACTTCACAAGATATGGACTGCATCTCAGTATGAAAGAGAAGAGTAAACTGGCTGGGATGATAGCAAAATCTTTAAGGGGGGACAGGGGCACTGAAACTCATGGGAGTACTTTTTTAGGCTAAGATCAATCATCCTACATTGATTGAAATTAAACTTAATGAGAAGTGCAGACAGGCAGGAACTGGAGATGTGAAAATATCACAAGATTCTTATAACAGTACAGTGAAGAATAATGTTGGTATGTCACAAGATTCACATAAAAGAACAGTGAAAAATAATGTTAATATATTACATCAGAATATCAGGGGATTAAAAAACAAAGTAGATGAGCTTCTTGTGGAATAGATGTACTATGCCTGTCTGAACATCAAATAGTCACTGGGATGGAAATGGTAAATGTAGGTGGATATAAGCTTTTAGCACATGTAAATAGAGACACTATGGAGAGAGGAGGAGTTGCCATATATGTTAAAATCAGTCATAGTATGAAAAATTTGGAAACTGAAAAATTTTGCATAGAGCAACACATAGAAGCATGAGCATGTGAGCTTAAACTAAATAATGGCACTTTTATAATTTTAGGCATTTATAGGTCCCCATTGGGAAATTTTCAACTATTTTTGAAAAACTTGGATTCTTTGTTGTGCTACCTGTCAGACAAAGGAAAGCAAATTAGTGTTTGTGGGAATTTCAATGAAGATTTTCTGAAAGACTCCGATAGAAAGCTTGACCTTGAAGTATTACTTGGTTCTTTCAGTCTGACATCAGTTATTGATTTTCCTACTTGGGTGGTACAGGAAAGCAGCACACTGATAGATAATGTTTTCATAGACTAAGATAAATTTAATCAAATAAAAACTTTTCCTGTTAAGAATGGTATGTCTGATCATGATGCACAGCTAGTTACAGTATATGATATAAGTCCATACAGTAATGCAAAACAGTCCTCCAAAATAGTATGTTCCATTAACGATTTAACAGTTCAAAATTTTATGGAAAGATTGCAACAGTTAGACTGGGATGAGGTGTACAGGGAACATGATACTAATGTAAAATTTAACCTATTTCATGATACCTTTGTTTGTATATTTGAAAGCAGTGACAGTGAAATATAATTGTAAGAAACCATATAAAAAGCCATGGCTTGCTGAAGGGATAAAAATATCTTGTAAACAAGAAAAGGGAAATGTATCTTATAGTTAGGAGGAGTAATGACCCCAAAACAATGAAACATTATAAAAACTAGTGCACTGTATTAAGAAAAGTTATTAAAATGACCAGACATATGTGCATTATGTTTGAGATTAGCACATCTGATAATAAAATTAAAACAATTTGGATATTGTTAAAAGAGAAACAGGGTAACTGAGAGCACAGGAATATTGTATTTCTATCAAACACAATGAAAAGTAGAAAACATTTTTAATAACAATTTTTTAAGTGTTGTAGAGAAAATAGGATCCAGCTATTCATTAGAAAATGCTAGGCAGTATATGGAAGAGGCTGTGGGGCGGCAGATGGAATAATTGTTAATGTTCCTATTATTTATTTAATGCTGTTGTTTGCCGTTCTCAACACTGGCTCTCTAACTACAATATTGGCAACCAGAGAGTGATTAGCAAAACGTGAAGCCAGTAATTAGAATTCCTAGTGCCCACTTCATCTGAGAAATACATTTATAGCTACAGCTTATAGCTCTGAGGAATTAGGAGATTGTCTGGGATTCATAATCAAAAACCATTCTCTCTAAAATGTTCACTATATTCTGAAAGTCACAGGCCAAAAAGAATCCACACAATCCAACTACCAGAGCAGTTCAGAGTCTAATGCGCTGATGCAACTATAACTCTTCATATTAAATGTTTAAGTGAATGCTCGCCATAATTTGATGACAATGTTCATCAAACGCCACACTAATGATGGTAGAATGTCTGTCCTGCGGCGGCACGTGAAAATACGACATACGCAAACTAAAGATAGATCATTAACGTGATCCCAAAATTAACACTTCACTCGAAAACGATTTCATGGTTACGCGTATCCCGAGTAACTTATTACTGCATCTGAGGCTGTTTATATCAACGATACCGACGCGACGCGACTCCCGGCACAGGTGGTGTGCTAATCAGCGTCTGGAGAGAACTGGGGCTTTCCTCTTTCACGCAGCTTTCTTACATATAAAGCCGCGGTGTGGACGGCTAAGGGAACGCCTGATCAAATCTGCTCTCCCGACTAGCTGCTGGGCTAGTAATGCACCACTTTAAGTTATCGAATAAATGATTGCTTCCTTTGCTGATGGCCGATGAAGCTCTCAATTTAAATGTGCAATCATCACATAGGTAAGTAATCATAATAAAAGTCTGACGTGGCTAAGTCAAATATTTTTGGCGAGAGAATTAATTTAATTACACTAAACGTAGTAGACGAGCTCTGAACTTGCCCTTTGGAGATACGCTATCGCTATAGTTTTATAGTTATTCCATTGAAACTTCTCACATCTTTATGATTATAAAGGATCTCCCTTCTACTTAAATTTAAACATCCTAGCTTTATTTATTCGCCTACTTAATCTATCTTGCTTCCTTAATTTTTAAGATAAAAACCAGAAAATCATGAATTTCAACTAAAATTTTAATTTGTGAGATCCAGAATACTGTTTCTACTAAATTATTATGCAAAAGGAATCTAAATATAAAGTTTTAAGTTTCTAGCTCTTTTCTGTTGCGCCAATGATATCCAACACATATTGATTTTGTATTACTCCTGACATGCTAGAAACGTTTCAGGTTATTTACTTCATTTTAAAGTGTTGCGCAATACTTATGACGTCAGAGCTAGTTACAGCAGACTAGGCTGGCACACAATGGAAAGACTGATGTGAATTTTATAAGGCGTGAGTATGCTGCTTCCCTACAAGGTAATACCTATGCCATTTGATAAAATTGAAATTCAACCCACCTCTCCTACTGAAATTAGGAAAATAATAAATTCACTCAAAAGTAAAAGCTCACATGGAATTGATGGCAATTCCAACAGAGTACAAAAAGCTTGTTCCCAACCAATAAGTAGGATTCTCAGCCACATACGTGACAGCTCACTGAAACAGGGCATTTTTCCAGATAGACTGAATTACACTATTGTTAAATCATTGCATAATAAATGGGATGGATCTGATGCTAACAACTACTGCCCAATCTCACTTCTGACAGCTTTATCCAAACAGTAATGTATTCAAACGTAGCATCGCATATTTGTAAAAATGAAGTACTAACAAAATGACAATTTGGTTTTCAGAAAGGCTTTTCAAGAGAAAAAGCTATATATGTTTTAATGATCAAATATTAAATGCATTGAATAACTGAACATCACCCATTGGGATATTTTGTGATCTCTCAAAGGCTTTTGATTGTGTGAATCATGACATTCTTCTAGATAAGCTTAAGTATTGTGGAATGAGTGGGATTGTGCACAAATGGTTTGATTCATACTTAACTGGAAGAATGCAGAAGGTTGAAATTAACAGTACAGATAGTCTGCAAAAACCAGCAGAGTACTCTAACTGAGAAGGTATCAAGAATGGTGTCCCATAGGGTTCAGTCTTGGATCCCTTATTGTTCTTAATATGTATTAACGACTTGCCACTCTGTATTCATGAAGATGCAAAGCTAGTTCTTTTTGCTGATGATACAAGTATAGTAATCACACCCAAGAAGCAAGAATCACCTGAGGAAATTGCAAATGTCTTTCAGAAAATTATTAAGTGGTTCTCTGCAAATGGACTCTGACTATATTTCAGAAAACACAGTTTATACAATTCTGTAGAGTAAATGGCATAAGACCATTGATAAATGTAGACTATGAACGGAAGTCTGTTGCTAAGGCACAATACTCAAAATTTCTGGGTGTGTGCATTGATGCGAAATTGGATTGGAAGAAACAATTCGATGATCTACTGAAATGGTTAGGTTCAGCTACTTATGCTATTAGGGTTACTGCAAATTATGGTGATAATCATATCAATAAATTAGCCTACTTTGCCTATTTTCATTCACTGCTTTCATATGGCATCATATTTTGGGGCAATTCGTCATTAAGAGAGAAAGTATTCATTGGCCAAAAGTGCGTAATCAGAATAATAGCTGGAGCCCATCCAAGATCACCTTGATGACATTTATTTAAGAAACTCATGGTGTTCGCAGTACCTTCGCAATACATATATTCACTTATGAAATTTGTCATTAATAACCCATCCCAATTCAAAAATAAGAGCGAAGTGCATAGCTACAACACTAGAAGAAAGGATGATCTTCACTACTCTGGAATAAACCTCACTTTGGCACAGAAAGGAGTGAATTATGCTGCCACAAAAATCTTTGGTCATTTGCGAAATAGTAGTAAAATTCTGACAGGTAGCCAACCAACATTTAAAAGCAAATTAAAAGAATTTCTGAATGACAACTCCTTCTACTCAGTAGATGAATTCTTAGACATGAAGTAGTAACTGTATGAAAAAATTAGTTAATTTATTATTTTGTGTAAACAAAACTTATATTAAAGTGACACATTCCACATCATTATGAAATGTCGTATTCATGATTTATGGAACAAGGGTTAATGTATGTATGTATGTATACCTTGTCTCTGTGTTGACAGCTGACATTTGCATTGACTGATTTTATCCAATTCTAGCTCAGTAGAACTGAAACTTCAACTGTATGTTTGTCTTTTAATACATTTACTGTTTAATAAAGTGGAATAATACTTTGGTTTTATTGAAATTTATTTTAAACTAAATACTTTTAGTGTAGTTCTAATATAAACAACTCTGATTATTTCTTACTATTTAATAATAATAAGAATATTTTTTTATAATTTAACTGATCGTGTGAGGAGCGTCATTTCAAAAAATATTTACTGAAGTTGTAAGATTGGTTGCCATGTCAATGAGTTCTGGGCGGGAGTAATTCTGTATACAGGACCTGTTCCTGTGGATTGTTTATTGTCTACTTCCATAAAACAAATAATTATTTGTTTAACTCTGATTTACTGTGTTTATCTTGCAGTGTATCATACGTCAGCTTTTGTTAAAATATTGTACAAGTACCAATGTTGAAATTGTCCTTCTTGTTGTTTAATAGATTGTTTAATAAATTAGTTAACATGGGCTCAATGGCTTACCACTCAAGGGTCAAATACCCAAATCCAAAATGCTCAAAGGTTTTCCTATCCCCTATGCTCAAATTCCGACACTGTTTAGGCGCATCGGTGACACTCTTAAAATTTTGCACTTTCCTAAATATTCTTGAAGAACTCGAAATCTATGATAATAAGAGGAAAGTGTCTACAAATATGCTGAATCTCGTTCACATCTGAATTAATTACTATAGACTCAGTTCCCTATCTGCGTAGCTTTGCCTTCTTTTATCTCATGCATACTCAACTTATGAACAGATGTTACAGTACTTTAATGCTACGCTTTGTATCGATACCAGCTCTCTTAGCAATGAGCTGTATAGGTGCCACTAAACTGTCTCTCTTCCTTCACTCGTCAGAGACAGTGAACAAATTACTCTTACAAATGAAGGATTAAAGTAAAAAATTTTAACATTTTGTCTATGTAGCCTAATAACTACAGCGAGCCTGTGGTTGATCATCGATTACCATCAGGCCAAAGGCTGCATGCTAACTACTGTAACACCATTTTTCGCTCGTTGTAGATAGCGAACATCTGATTTTTAGAAAATGAGTCATAAACAAAATACTTAACCCTGTGTTAATATATTAAAAAAAACGAGAAAGTTTGCGATTGACTGCTGCTTACGTCTATCTTTAGTTGGTGTTCCCACGATTCATCCCGCATCATTTATTACTAGTCAGTTGTCTCTTACCTGTAAGATTATATTTTCAACTTTTTTTCATTTTTATGTGAACAAAGATTCTGTAATGTTCCTTCCACATTTTATGCCTTATTTGATTCATTTTTGTTTTTGACTTTGTCGTTTTAATATGCTTCTGTAGTTTTTTGTCGTTGTATGTGAAATGTAATCAGATGTCCGTACACTGCTCTGTTTTTATACTGTGTAATACAAATTTAAGTGAGAAATGTGTTTACGCTTTTGGTCTTCGCTCCGATTGTATGTTTATGGTTGTCAGACTCAGAGCACTCGAGAATTAGGCAGTCGATGATACATCTGTTTTGCAACCTACCGACCAGCAGCGTATCAGAATCGAAATGCCCGTATTTCCTTCTCCCTTCACAACAGTGACTATTACCGACCTCACGTACAGCTTCATACTTGTACTAAAAATGTTGCAAAAAGCATTGTGAATATGTATGCTTGTAACCTTTTGACCTTTTGTAACTTTTGAGTATTCAATACAAGCGCACAGCATTGATTAATTGGGACATTATGTATAACTATTTGTCCCTCTTTTTACATTCTCTATATATATTTATCACATACGGTTTTACGAATTAACTTTTTTTGCAAAAAAATTCCAAATATGTCTGCTTGTACTTTTGAAAGTTTTTTAGTATTCAGTATAATAGCAGGCATCATTCTACTTCAGCCCCGTCTGTTATTGAATAGCACACAATAACAGCACAGAAAATGTCAGCCTCATGCAATATCTTCTACACTTTAAATACAAGACTGGAACTAGCAAAGACGTGGAATGTACTTTATACTTCTATGTTCGTGGATTAGCAGAACTAAATTATTTTTGAAACAAAAATATATATAATCTTTGTATATTAGAATCGCGATACGAGTGAGCGCCATTTGGCGGAACTGCTCTCTTTGCATTATTAGTTGCGCATTCCAATCTGTTCACTTTTATGCTTTACATTGACGAGATACTGCAAGGTTGTCAAAAATTTCCCAGAGTGAATTTCCCTGACCATTTCCTGATTTTACAGAGACAGTTTTAGTATTTTTTCCCTGACAAATTTTGAGATCTGAAATGTAAGTTAACAGGTAAGTTGACCAAAATATGTAAGGACCTCTGTACTTCTGAACATGTTTTTAACACTAATTTTGAATAAACAGCTAGTTATTGACTCCTGTACAGGATTTATGATCCGAATGGCAGGTAAACAGGTAAGATATGCGAATAAAAGCCATTTTTAGTTGGGGGGGGGGGGGGGGAATTGTCCATGAAAAACACACACTATTTAAAAGATGCACCAAATCCACAATTTTGAAGATATGGCAATGATATTTTGTACCATGCTTTACATGAAAGTAACACATTTACTGTTACATTCCTTAGCTTATATAAATTTAACTTTTCCTATGGAATTTAAAAATTTTATTTTCAAAAAATAGCGTATGTACCTTTTTCTCATACACTGTTCATTAGATTTCTACCAAATTTTATTCTGTTTATATCTTTGTACGTAGTAAGCTTTTCTAATCAAGTTTCTAATATTTTTTATTTATAATACTGTAAGTATAATATGATGTTTATAAAAATCAGTGTGCAAAATTTCTTAACCCTAGTCTTCGTAGAATCTGAGAAAGAAAGTAAATAAATTTTAAAAAACACAAGTTTCAGATAATGCAATTCAGGGTTCAGTCTAACGTTTATTCTTATGACACCTGTTCAGAAGGCCCCAGATTTTTACTTAGGGTTCTCGTATCCTTCTTAGCTTATCGTCGTGTTTCTTGTTTTGTGCCTCCCTTCCTTTACTAGGTCTTCAACTGACTTTTCAGTTGCAGGGAGGGCCGCAAAATGTCTAGAGCGAAATTCCCTATATTGAAGCCCTGTCTCTCTAATGCCTTCACCCTCCCTACGTTTCCTTCATTAAACGCAAAAACCGCATTGTAAGCTACAATTCTGACTTTTGCAGTAGATGAAAATGTGGCAAAACAAGAATTGCTTCTTCACTAACAAACCAGGGGTTTGTTATTGTTCCTAAGATACGGCAAAGAGTCACAAAATATCTATAAAACTAGAAGGTATATATCACAGTCTTCTAGATGTATCCCGTGTAAGTTTGTTTGAAAATAATCCACGGAATCGTTGTTCAGCGAGCTAGTATTGCTTCAAAAAGTGGGTGTGGCAGGAAGGTCGTGACATATACTTAATTATTTTTCAGGCTCTTCGGATGCAGTTTCATCATTGAAATTTTGGGAACTTATTGTCCATGAGCTCTACTTATAAATAAAGATTGAACTGAAAGTTGACGTTTTCGGCCAATTTTATGGACGTCCGACTCCCGTAAGGGGGTCCTTGTTCCATACAGGATTTACGAACTTTCCAGGCGAGATATGTTGCAAAACATAACATTAAAATTTCATAAATAAGAACGACAGCAGTGGGGTACGTTAGTGACATTTTCCCTGCCAAATAGTACTCAGTGTTTTGTCAAACAATAGTAAGTCAAATAGACAATTAAAATCATTAATGAAAACCAATTAAAATTCCATTGTGAGACAGGCGATATCTTCGTCACTTCCACTCGCACCTAGTAGTTACTCAAGTGCGTCCAGTGACGATACGTAAACAAACCATTTCATCCGTCGAGTCAAAAACGAGATTTTCCACTTTTTTTTTAGATTTCCCCAACATTTCCCTAATTGCCCTGGAACGTTTGAAATTCCTCGATTCCTTGATATTCCATGATTTCCAGAATTTGTGACAACCCTATTCTATCTAGTAACTACTATGTATCTTTAGACTATTTGTTGGGTACGTGTTATTTCTGCTATATTCACATCGTACATCATTGCTTGTTTATGATGTATTTTTTGTATGTCATTTAAAGTCATTGCTCTGTTTGTCATGTGTGATGCATTTTAGTTTTAGATACTTTGAAAATTAGGGAACGTTGTAACACTCAAGGTTTGGTAATGTTACTAAAGAATTGTGGTCAAGACCTTAATGTTACTATGAGCATATACGAGTATTTCTTAACAGTGAACTGCCTCGATGATGCCTCCATGACTAGGACCTCCAATGTCGTCTGACCTCACAGTACCTTTTCTTTTTTTTTTAAAAAAAAAAAGAAGAAAAGAAAAACGAAAAGACGTCGTCTTATGTGCGTCCATTTCCAATAAATCTAGGTGAACTGTGACACCTGCATCACTGCAGCAGACTATCACATGGATGTTTGTCGTGCGTGTGGTGGGGGCTACGTCGTGTTATGAAATGGGAGGAATCTTTTTGGAATATTTTGTAAAGGGTGTCCCATGCAAAAAGAAATTTTTAAATTGAGCGCCTCTTTCAGTTTGTTAGGTTGCAGGACCTGAAATTTATGCGACTGTCATCTGTTGACATTGCGTTTACCGACTGTCATTGTCAGCTGGCATTTGTGCTTATTGTTGTCAGCTATAATGGAGCGATACATGATGGATCAACGCACCCAGATTTCGAAAGTGCATTTCAAGTACGGTGAATACGATGCAGAGAGCGTTCGAAGACTTCGTGTAATTTTTGGTAGCGGAAATTTGTCAGCAGTGCAGAGACTGGTAAGGAAATTTGAAAATACTCTCTGGCATGGATGTGTGTGATGTCCTTAGGTTAGTTAGGTTTAAGTAGTTCTAAGTTCTAGGGGACTAATGACCTCAGAAGTTAAGTCCCAAAGTGCTCAGAGCCATTTGAACCATTTTTTGAAAATACATTATTGAGAGTGAACCCTGGACGTCCTCGTTCTCGTCGATCGGTAAAAAAATGTCGCTCTCGTCAGTGAGAGCGTGCAGTAGCTTCGACTCGAGTGAAGTCAATTCGCCGCCGTTCTCAATAGTCAGCTCCGAGAAGCAGTTTTATACCGAATTTAAAAAAAAAAAGAAAAAGAAATCTGCATTTGCATCCCTTTACGATCCACGATTTAACTGGCTCAAAATGGTTCAAATGGCTCTAAGCGCTATGGGACTTAACATCTGAGGTCACCAGTCTCCTAGAACTTAGAACTACTTAAACCTAACTAACCTAAGGACATCACACACATCCATGCCCGATTCAGGATTCGAACCTGCGACCGTAGCAGTCGCGTGGTTCCGGACTGCAGCGCCTAGAACCATGTGGCCACCGAGGTCGGCCACGATTTAACTAAGACAGGAGCTGAAGCCGTAATGGCGATCAAAAATGGCCAAGTAGATCGTGTGATTTGACACCATGCGATTTTTTTGTGGGGGGTATATCAAATCTTGTGTTTATGTGAAGAAGCCACGAACCATCGCTCCACTCAAGGCAGAAATTAGACGTGTCATGGGTCAAATTCAAACCAAACTTTGCCCTACAGTCATTTTGTCCACAGGGTGGTTGTGTGCAGACGAACACGTGGAGGACATTTGCCTGATATTTTGTTTCGTATTTAATCGCAGTCTTTGTGTTTCTTATTAATTTTCAAATAAATTATGTATTATTAAATTAAAAATTGCATTCTTTGTGGGACGCCCTACACGTCACTGGGAGGTGGACAGTACTCACTGCGGAGCGCTCTACCCTCGGGAGTGCACGGGCCGGTGTCCAGCATGCACTTGATGTACGAGGCGAGGATGCGCTGGTTCCTGAGGACGGCGTCGACGTCCATGTGATCGTAGCGTGCGTCATACTTGTCAGGCGGAGCCGCTGCTACGAGCGTGGCCAGCAGCAGCACGGACAAGGCGGCGACGGCGAGTTCCATGTCTTCCTGTCTGCGTGCTCTGCTGCCGAAACACCGGTCCTAGATATAGACGCCGGCTGGAGCAGGTCAAGGGGGACCGCACCGGGCCGCGTCACGGCTCACGCTGGAAGGGAATGACGCCTCGACGACCTGCCTCGGGGCTCACCCACCCAAGAAAAAAGAATTCGGCCACAGAGATCGAGCTACGACCTGTGGAAATGAAAACAGAAGGCGCTGGTTCCGCTTGAAGGTCCAATATTTCACAGCTTGCTTCACAGTGTCTCGACTCCATGAAGAATTCGAATTTCGACTCTTTTTTTTCTGTAGCACCACATCTCAAATGTTTCAGTTTTTCCACAGTCCATTTTACACTACCATACAAAAAAAGGTTCCACTGGCTCTAAGCACTATGGGACTTAACATCTGAGGCCATCAGTCCCCTAGTCTTAGAACTACTTAAACCTAATTAACCTAAGGCTATCACACACATCCATGCCCGAGCTAGGATCCGAACCTAAGACCGTAGCAGCAGAGCGGCTCCGGACTGAAGTGCCTGGAACCGCTTGCCCACAGTGGCTCACTACCATACAATTTTGTGCTGCAAACGTACATTCTCAGAAATTTCTTCCACAGACTAAGATCGATATCTGATATTACACTACTGGCCTTTAAAATTCCTACACCAAGAAGAAATGCAGATGATAAACGGGTATTCATTGGACAAATATATTATACTAGAACTGACATGTGATTACATTTTCACGCAATTTGGTTGCATAGATCCTGAGAAATCAGTACCCAGAACAACCACCTCTGGCCGTAATAACGGCCTTGATACGCCTGGGCACTGAGTCAAACAGAGCTTGGATAGCGTGTGTACAGGTACAGCTGCATATGCGGCTTCAACACAATACCACAGTTCATCAAGAGTAGTGACTGGCGTATTGTGACGAGCCAGTTGCTCGGCCACCATTGACCAGACGTTTTCAGTTGGTGAGAGATCTGGAGAATGTGCTGGCCAGGGCAGCAGTCGAACATTTTCTGTATCCAGAAAGGCCCGTACAGGACCTGCAACATGCGGTCGCGCATTATCCCGCTGAAATGTAGGGCTTCACAGGGATCGAATGAAGGGTAGGGCCACTGCTCGTAACACATCTGTGAAATGTAACGTCCACTGTTCAAAGTGCCGTCAATGCGAACAAGAGGTGAACGAGACGTGTAACCAATTGCACCCATCACGCCAGGTGATACACCAGTATGGCGATGACGAATACACGCTTCCAATGTGCGTTCACCGCCATGTCGCCAAACACGGATGCGACCATCGTGATGCTGTAAACAGAGCCTGGATTCATCCGAAAAAATGATGTTTTGCCATTCGTGCACCCAGGTTCGTCGTTGAGTACACCATCGTAGGCGCTCCTGTCTGTGATGCAGCGTCAAGGGTAACCGCAGCCATGGTCTCCGAACTGATAGTCCATGATGCTGCAAACGTCGTCGAACTGCTCGTGCAGATGGTAGTTGTCTTGCAAACGTCCCCATCTGTTGACTCAGGGATCGAGACGTGGCTGTACAATTCGTTACAGCCAAGCGGATAAGATGCCTGTCATCTCGACTGCTAGTCAAGCGAGGCCGTTGGGATCCAGTACGGTGTTCCGTATTACCCTCCTGAAACCACCGATTCCATATTCTGCTAACAGTCATTGGATCTCGACCAACGCGAGCAGCAATGTCACGATACGATAAACCGCAATCGCGATAGGCTACAATCCGACCTTTATCAAAGTCGGAAACGTGATGGTACGCATTTCTCCTCCTTCCACAAGGCATCATAAGAACGTTTCACCAGGCAACGCGGGTCAACTGCAGTTTGTGTATGAGAAATCGGTTGGAAACTTTCCTCATGTGAGCACTTTGTAGGTGTCGCCACAGGGGCCAACCTTGTGTGAATGCTCTGAAAAGCTAACCATTTACATATCACAGCATCTTCTCCCTGTCGGTTAAATTTCGCGTCTGTAGCACGTCATATTCGTGGTGTACCAATTTTAATGGCCAGTAGTGTAGTAGACTTCTCTTGGCCAGGAATGCCCTCTTTGCCTGTTCTGTTCTGCTTTTTATGTTCTCCTTGCTCCGTCCGTCATTGATTATTTTGCTGCCTAGGTCGCAGAATTCATCAACTTCATCTACTTGGTGGCCATCAATTCTGATGTTAAGTTTCTCTCTGTTTTCATTTCTGCTGTTTCTTATTACTTTAGTTTTTCTTCGATTTACTCTCAATCCGTATTCTGTACTCATAAGGCTATTCATTCCATTCAGCAGATCATGCAGTTCTTCTTCACTTTCACGATGGCTAGCAGTATCATCAGCGAATTGTATCATTGATATCATTCCACGTTGAATCTTAATTCCACTCCTGAACCTTTGCTTTATTTCTATCATTGCTTCTTCGATATACAGATTGAACAGTAGAGGCGAAAGACTACATTCCTCTCTTACACTGTTTTTAATCCGAGTACTTCGTTCTTGGTCGTCCACTCTTATTATTCCTTCTTGGCTCTTGTACATATTATATATTTTTCATCTCTCCGTATAGCTTGCCCCTATTTTTCTCAGAATTTCAAATGTCTTGCACCATTTTACATTGTCGAACGCTTTTTCCAAACCGACAAATCCTATGATAGTATCTTGATTTTTCTTTAGTCTTGCTTCCATCATCAGCCACAACATTAGAATTGCTTCTATGGTGCCTTTGCCTTTCCTAAGACCAAATTTATCGTCATCTAACACATCATCAATTTTCTTTCCCATTCTTCTGTATATTATTTATGTAACAACTTGGATGCATGACCTGTTAAGCTGATTGTGCAATAATTCTCGCACTTGTCAACTCTTGCAGCCTTCAGGATTGAGTGGATGATATTTTTCCGAAATTCAGATGGTATGTCGTCAGATTCAGACAATCTACATACCAACGTGAATAGTCGTTTTGTTGCTACTTCCCCAATAATTTTAGAAATTCTGATGGACGGTTATCCATCCCCTCTGCCTTACTTAATCGTAAGTCCACCAAAGCCCTCTTAAATTCTGATTCTAACACTGTATCTCTCTCTACCTCATCTAAATCGACTCCTGTTCTTCTTCCATCCCATCAGATAAATATTCCCCCTCATAGAGCCCTTCAATGTGCTCTTTCCACCTATCAGCTCTCTTCTCTGCACTCAACAGTGGAATTTCCGTTGCATTCTTAATGATACCACCCTTGCTTTTAATTTCACCGAATGTTGTTTTGACATTCCTATATGCTGAGTCAGTCCTTCCGACAATCATTTCGTTTTTGATTTCTTCACATATTTCATGCACGCATTTCGTCTTAGCTTCCTTGCACCACCTATTTATTTCATTCCTCAGCAACTTGTATTTCTGTATTTCAGAATTTTCATGAGCTTGTTAACATTTTTGAAAACTGCAACACCAAAAAGGATGTGTACACATCTACAAATACAGGGTGACACGTGTTGCATCTACCAGCCTCAAATGATGACACAAAAATTATGTATTCAGTACAGTTAGGAAATACGAAGGCAAAATGGAATCCACCAAGAAAATCAAAACTGTTTTATTTGCAACAGTTATTTCTCTACTTAGTCACCGCTCCAATTCAGACATTTGTCATAGCATGTTACCAACTTCCCAGTACCCTCGTCATAGAAGGCAACTGCCTGTGATTTCCGCCAATTTCGACGCTGGTCTGCAAGTCTTTGTCTCTGCAAAATGCTGACCTCATAACTTAGGGGAAAGGAAAGAAAGTCCGGGTTTACTGGTGGATGAACAAACATATCCCATTGAAAACGCTGCAGGAGCATCTTCGTTGCTCCTGCAGTGTGTGGCAGAGAACTGTAATGAACAAGGGAATGCATGACAGTTATGTGGGCTGCATGAAATCAGGCTAAACCCCTAAGCCGGCACTTTACACCTGAGGGGAGACACTATTTCCTAGGCATATTTATGCGCTCGCCGTGCGCTCACAACTGAAAGTAAGACGTGATGCGATAGATGGGCATAGTAGAGACCCTGCGCAACACATCTACACAAAGCTTCAACTGATTTTCCCTGTGGTTTCCATTTTGCGACCGATCGGACGTTGAAGAAAGCAGCCCTCATACAACGACATACTACTAGTGTCTGCAGACGATTCGCTAAGACCATTTCCCTCACATAAACCCAGAGGAAGTAAGCCGAAGCTGTTAAACTGGGGGAAGATGATTGCTACATAAAATCGCCCAAGCAAGAGATCACACGCGCTGTGCCCTTTTCCAATGGCTTGGAACATGTCGTTGCTACAGCTGTCTCCTGATTTCTTTTGATCCGATATCTTATTAAACTGTTCGCTGCCAGTCTCGAAGAATGTGATGTCAACCTCCGCGAGCACTACATGAAGCCTTCTTACACCGAGCAGCCGTACAAATATCCTATCACAATAGTTGCTATACAATGATGAGGGCATTGTCTAGCCCTATGAAATGGAGTGACGATAATGAAAATTTCTGCCAAACGGGGACTCGAACCCGGATTTCCGGCTTATCTCGAGCGGTCGCCTTACCGTTAGGCTATCCGAGCAAACCGTGTGTCCTGCCTCTTATGTTGTGTTAGGTTAGACCAGCTACACAAAGACCCGACCAGTCATCAGCTTCCTCTCGTCTCCGTAAAGGGTATACTCACGCTTAAAGCGCGTCTACTGCCATTCAAGTTCTGCGCTAAATCAGTTCCAGAAGAATACAACTATTATTCATCGCCAGACATTTGAGATCGAAATTCCTCAGAACTCTAACTACACAGCGCTTGTCGGTATATTGTTCATTTCCGATTCGGCCAAGGTACGGAAACTACTAATCTTACTTAGATGGGTAAATCACATACAGCGCCATAAAATAATCTTCTCAAAATAATTTATGTAAAAATTCTACATAAACATTAAGTTTCAATATTAATTTAGCGAGAACGCTCTTTGAGCTAAGGAGATTTAACTTATTTCTATAAATTAGATTAACGTAGCATTCGTTTCTAAGTAGTGTGGCTATCGCATAGCGATGGCGGCTACCGCTGAAACAACCACTTTTCGGATGCACGTGTTCTTTTCGCCTCCAGTTTAAGCTGAATGTCGAAACAGCTCGAAATAACCTTTTTCTCAAACATCCTATCTTCGGTTTTTTGTTGCTGTTACTTCCAGTAATAAACGTAGACTTCGAACAAAGATTGGAAATTTCTAATGGAGATGAAGGAGCAGGAGATCATGATCGATATGGGGTTGAGGCTGAAGCAGAAATCAGTCTCATTGTCTCCAGCAAAGATTGGGAAGGTGAAGGAGATGGGCGCGGTGACAGCGAGAGCATAAGGTCACTTCCCTGCATCGTCACTTTTGGGTGGAGTCAGTTTTTAATTAATCTTTTAAAGCAATACCGGTTATTCAGAACTAAAACGCCGGTATCGGCTTTAACCGGTCGCCTTTTTCCATCCTTACTATAGCCAACACTTTCAATTTCAACTCTCTTCTGCTTTAAACTGAGATTTAAATCGTATCTCATCCTGCCTACCCCTTATTCACTGCAAGTACACATTGTGTCGACAGCTGAAGACAAGATATTGAATATATCTATTTAAAGTATCTGAAGAAATGCTTGCAGCACGTAACTATCAGGAATTATACACTGAAACACCAAAGAAGCTGGTACAGGCATGCGTACTCAGACACAGAGATATTAAGTAACAGGCAGAAGACGGCGCTGCGGTCGACAACGCTTATGTAAGACAAGTGTCTGGCGCAGTTGTTAGATTGGTTACTGCTGCTACAATGGCAGGTTATCAAGATTTAAGTGAGTTTGTACGTGGTGTTCTAGTTGGCGCTGCACGAGCGATGGGACACAGCATCTCCGAGGTAGCGATGAAGTGGATACTAGAGTGCTGCAACGCTCAATGTTTGACCGGTCACGGCCCGCCTGTTGACGGGGGCACCGAGCCGCTCGTGTCCGGCCCCACACGACTCGGCTCGGTCACGTACTCGCCCCATGTCTGTTGTCCGGATCCCGGACACGCGGATAACCGAGTATGACCGGGCACCGCTGACGTCTTACCTCGCCTCGCCCCGGCTCGCTGCACTGTACTATACAAATCCAAAGCATCTCTCTCTCTCTCTCTCTCTCACACACACACACACACACACACACACACACACACGCGCGCGCGCGCGCAATGTATTTATCTCCATCTCTCTCTTTTTAATTTTTAATACAAATGTAACGTTTCCAAGAACGGGTACGTGACACAGCTAAATGGAAAGTAAAATGATATTCAGTACAATCGCGGATAGAAGACGAATCTCATTTCCAAACAGAAGATATATTTTTCCTTTCATTAATAGGAAACATTAAATGAGTGCTCTCCCTGTGATCCAGAAGACAACCATCTTCCTAAAGAAAGCATACAAAGACCATTAAACATTTACAGACGTAACTTGTCATACTTTTCACTTGTTTGCAACAGAAACAAAATTATATTTATTTTTGATCAGCAGTAAATCACTAACGCGTTCCGAATTTAATTGACTGCGGCGATTTGTTAGTAACATGCCGGCTTTACTAAAGCATTTTTCACTAGGTGAGCTTGTTGCTGGGATATATAAAATACGTCTTGCAACTGCAGCCAGGCCTGGCAGATCTGTTTCATGTCTGCTCCACCACTTTAAAATGTCACCATCATCTCCGGGGTGTATTAAAATGTAGAGATCTACTTCATCTGCTGCGGATGATCTGTTGTTCCTCCATTCCTTGAAACGATCTCTCTTTCTGGGTGGTGATGACACAGTACTTGAAGGATCTATGATAATAAACAAAAGAGACAAGTAATACAGAATTGATGTGGAAATCATCGAAACGTTCCCGTAAAAACGAGGTGTTTTAAGTTAATGAAATATTATACGAATTATAACATTACCGTTTCTCTATAATTCACCATTCACTAACTATGCAAAAACGATTATGTTAATGATTGCATGTTGTGCCTGCGTAAGTAGCACAAACTTGTCGCACATTGCTAAGAATTTCCTGCTTTTCATTTATTTCAGGCATATTAAGACCGCGGAAAGACGGCCAAAGAAACGTAGCAATTTTATGTCTGGAAGTGATCAGTCTTCTCATAAACGAAATTCAAGGCTCGATTTTTAATCCTTTGTACCTCCTGTTAAAAAATGCATATCTGTTAGTACACATCAATTACGCTAGTTAATTATAAATCTATCGCGTATCATAATGAAACAGTGCTTTTAACTGGAGCAATTACTCACCTGACAGTCAGTGTAATTGACATTGCAAATTTGTTGCAGTTTGTGAAACAAAAGGACTAACTGAATTGTCGGTTCTTTTTCGCCAACTAATTCATGTGTGGCCTCTTTGAATAGTCGCAGAAAATGCGCAATTTTTCCTGAAAGCTCATTATCATATCCTTGCAATCTGTAACCGGAGTCCTTTTCCGTCAGCAAAGCAGCAACTTCGTTATACTGAGCGTTTAAGGGTTCCAGCATATTGTACAAGCTTTTCCAGCGTGTGCAGACCTCTTGTTTCAACGAAGATTTCAAAGACGAGCAGAGGCCACTTTTCTTAATGTACCTTACAATGCATTTTGCAGTATTTATTGTTGATGTGATGTTCGGGGCACGATTCAACAAGAAGTTATCTTCATCGAAAGTATGGCTAAGTGCTGTGTTTATACAATGAGCAGCACAAGGAATCCTTTAGTGATTTTCCAAAGCCTTTATTACATCGGCACCCTGATCGGAGACAAAAACAAAACTGTGCAACATGTCCGGCGAAATATCCCAATCAGCCATCCTCTTTTCAATTTCTTTCATAATTTTTACACCCGTCTTCTTAACGCCCGAGAATTTTGTTGTAAATAAAAGATGGCTCACAAGAGACCAATCTGTGTTAATGTAATGTGTTGTAAGCGTCAAATAGTGCACCTGATTATGCGAATCAGTCCACATATCAACTGTCACAGAACATGTTTTATTAATAACTTCCGCAATAACAGAAGGCATTATCCTGTTTCGTATTGCATCAGCTTGTTCTTTGACATGTCTGCTTGTAGTAGAGGGATGTGGCATGACATCTACCACGTTAACTTCTGCGTAATACGCACCTAGATGTATTAATTCGTGGCCTATTTCCCTGAAACTTTCACCGGAAACAGCATTAAAAGGTCTCAACCTTTAGCAGACACTGCAACACACTTTGCTGTAATAATGTGGAGCAGTTTATGCACGATACGTACCCAGTAGACGCACTGTCTACAACCAACAGAAATGTACGCCATACTTGGCTTTTTAGACCTACCCGTTTCTTCAATGTGTAAACATTCGTTTCAATCTTACGTCTTACTGCACTGGCTTCGTCGCGTTGCATGATTACACAGAGAGGCACACCACTAGTGAGAAACCCGTACAGGCTGCAGTCTCACACGGATAATGGCACGTGTAATGTGTTTGAAGTTACGTGCTACGTATTCGGTCAACGGCATCTATGCTCGGTCACAAGAACTAGTACGGGCAGCCTATCCAGTAGGGTGTGCTCGCCCCATCTCGTATTTTGTGCTCGCTTACTCGGTAAAGTAGGACTAGTGGGTACAATCCCGTACGACCATATCACGAGTGTACCGTCAATATCAGGAATCCGGTAAAACATCAACTCTCCGACATGGCCGCGCAAAGGTCCTGCAAGAACTGGACCAACGACGTCTGGAGAGAATCGTTCAACGTGACAGAAGTGCAACCCTTCCGAAAATTGCTGCATATTTCAATGCTCAGTCATCAGCAAGTGTCAGCGTGCGAACCAATCAACGGAACATCATCGATATGGGCTTTCGCAGTCGAAGGCCCACTCGGGTACCTTTGATGACTGCGCGACACGAAGCATTGCGCCTCGCCTGTGCCCGTCAACAGCGAAATTGGACCGTTGATGACTGGAAACATGTTGACTTGTCGGACGAGTCTCGTTTCAAATTATATCGCGTGGATGGACGTGTACGCGTATAGAGACAACCCCATCAATTTATGGTCCCTGAATGTCAGCAGGGACTGTTCAAGTTAGTGAAGGCTCCGTAATGGTGAGGGGCGTTTGCAGTTGGTGTGAAAAGGGACCCCTGATACGTCTAGATACGACTCTGACAGGTGACACGTACGTAAGCAGCCTGTCTGATCACCTGCATCCATTAGTGTCCATTGTACATTTTGACGGACTTGAGCAGCTCCAGCAGGACAATGCGACACCCCACACGTCCAGAATTGCTACAGAGTGACTCCAGGAACACTCTTCTGAGTTTATAAATTTCCACTGGCCACCAGACTCCCCAGACATGAACATTATTGAGCATATTTGGGATGCCTTGCAACGTGCTGTTCAGGAGAGATCTCTACCTCCTCGTGCTCTTAAGATTTATGGACAGCCTGCAGGATTCGTGGTGTCAGTTCCCTCCAGCACTGCTTCAGACATTAGTCGAGTCCATGGCACATCGTGTTGTGGCACTTCTGCGTGCTCGCGGGGGACCTAAACGATATTAGACAGGTGTATCGATTTCTTTGGCTCTTCAGTGTAAGAATCCAAACAAAGAAATGAAGGAAGTGTAATGTATGTCATTGCGTGGCCACTAAGATGAAGTGGAAAGTGAGGTGACAGAACGGTGAAGAGTACACAGTTGTAACCTCCTCAGATGAACCATCTGATCAGTTGACTGAAGTGATTTAGAGAACCAGAGAAAACCTAAAACTGAATGACTACACTGGTATCTGACCCTCACTTCTGTCGACTTCGAGTCCAGCGCCGAATCAATACACCCCATCTCTGTATAGCTTTAAATATACTTTAATTGACAGTTTCTCGAAATGTTGCGTTTTACTAAAGACTTTGAAGGGTACTCTGGACATTACTGTGCTGCATGGGAAAAAATCATTTATTTACGTTCGTCAAAAGAAGTAAGAGTTGCCATCGTGCTGGTTTTTAATTTACCTCACTAATATTTGCAGTCATTCAAGTTATTTGCCGACACTGCTGAAACTTTTCTTTTTTTTCATTCGGCTTCTAAAGTGTTGCTTCCGTGTTTCTTATTTCTTTTTTTCTGTGCATAAAATCGGTGGTAACCAAACTGCTTCTCTAGAAACATAGACATCTGCAACAAAGGCGTTTAGTAGTAATTACATCAGCTGTGGTTTCTTATCGCAGAGACGAATTTTTCTCATGATTCAACATCACGTGTGTGATATACTAGGAACAACATAAAAAACTGAACTATACTTTGCTAATAAAACATTGCAGTAGCACTTATCTTAGTTTCGTTCCGCGCTCGTCCGTGAACTGCGTAAATAAAATCCTGCATTATCGGACGCCGGACCTTGTAGCAGCCTTTATGTAGCACATCGCTTGGTTATTTGGTCGTTTTTACGATAGTGAAGGGAAAAAGCTTAGGGTTTATTTAAGTGATGTGAATAATATAGTAGTCACTTCTCTGGACTAGACAGGAAGCTCCTTCTTTTTCACAAAATTTAGGATGTACTAACAAGAGGGAATGGCACACCCTTTCTCATTGTAAAATACGATACCCTTAGGGCCACCGGAAAAGTTCACTGCGTGTGTCGCAGTAACTTGTTTTGTAACACAAGTAAGCACGATGAAGATAAAGAAGATGGTATTCGATCGTGAGATAAGCTAAACATCTACACGAACCGACTCAGTCTAATAATTAGTGAGGTTGATGATTTTTCCTTCGTGGGGGACGACATATAGAATTTTTTGAAAGAAATTTCTGCAATTTGATTGTTAATTATTCATTTATTTTACACAATCATGATTTCGGCTTTGTAGCCATTCTCAAGTGGATGTTGAAATGTTAAAATATGTCTGACGATGAGATGTCCCGAGACAGGCCAGACATATTTTAACATTCCGACAAGCACTTGAGAATGGCTGCAAGACAGAAATCATGCTTGTGTAAAATAAATGAGAAGTTAGCAGTCAAATGTCGGAAATTTCTTTCAAAACGTTAGTGAAGTAGTACGTAAACAAATGGCAGTCGAGGTGCGCGCAAACATTCGTTAAGACGAGAACGTCTAAATTGCCAACATACGCCCATTGGATAAAGTTGGGTAAAGTGTATTAACCGTAAAGGGAACTACATCAAAAACATATCTTCATTTTTTGACCCTTGTATCATTTCTTAGAAGACACAGGCTCCCTTATCCAAATCCACCTCTAACCCACCATGTATATCTATCTGAAGTCCCTCTTCGGAGAACTATGACGAAAGACATTAGATTACTAAATTTTCTTGTAGTGATTCCTCCAAAGTGTTAATCCCCAAAAAAGTTCAAACAGAAATTTTACAAGTACTCAGACTTGTTGCAGTCACCGGCCGCGTTGGCCGTGCGGTTCTAGGCGCTGCAGTCCGGAACCGCGGGACTGCTACGGTCGCAGGTTCGAATCCTGCATCGGGCATGGATGTGTGTGATGTCTTTAGGTTAGTTAGGTTTAAGTAGCTCTAAGTTCTAGGGGACTGATGAACTAAGATGTTAAGTCCCATAGTGCTCAGAGCCATTTGAACCATTTGTACTTGTTGCAGTCTCTCTTTCCCCTTGTTCATTTAGCTGCAATTTGTCGTTGCGTTTTTCCTCCGCTGCCAGATTTCCATTTGGCACAAGTAATCATGCATATTAGTTACCTGCCATATTTTCATACTGACCATGGACGAAGACAAATATGCTTCAAGTATCACTTGCATGCGTGCTTAAAGCGAAGACGAGTTCATCTAGCTGGCATCGTACAGCCCCAATCTTTTTATTCTCTGCTTACTTTCCTACGTGTTTCGGAGAAACATCTCCATTTTTAAGGACTATATGGACATAATGAGCGTTACATCAGCTTCAGTTTTTTACCTAAGAGTAACAGAACGACGCAGTTGTCAGATTTAACGAGATAAACTATACGTAACGTAGTATTAATGAGTGAATTCTAGAAAAATGAGAGAAATAAAATCAGGTGACGTATTACCTGCATCTGACCACATGACATTCGTCTTCTGCACTAGTGAAAAACTTCCAAACTTGCAATTCCATTTTGAAACCGTTTAACTTGTTTATGACGGTAGTACATGACTCGATTTGCGAATGTTTAATGTATGTTACATTGATGTGATCTAGTACTGGATTCAATATTATTAGCATTTACATAATTGATGAAAACAAATAAGAAATAATAAAAATGTTTAGACAAGTGACAGTTGACAATTTTAGTTTGACATGCTTACATATTTAACACGAAATTTGACATAGTTATTTACATACAGAATAACTTAATACTCGTGCAGTATACTGTTTCTATAGCCAAGTTTATACGTCTTGAAATTGTAACTTCACATTATTTTAGTGACACAAAAATCAAATTACCTTAAAGTAAGAGTTAGTAGGTCCTGGGGGTTGAGGGAGGGGAGGAGGGAGTGGGAAGAGACAGAGGGGGGCAGAGAGAGAGTGAGAGAGAGAGAGAGAGAGAGAGAGAGAGTGAATTCCTAAGGGACCAAACTGCTGAGACTGTTGTAGTAAAAGAAAGCCATTACTAAATGAAAAAGCTGGTGTATTCACTATCTCTCTGCTCATTCAGCAGTGGGTTGGAAAATCTGTGTATTTCAAGTTCGTATTGTACACTGAGTTTTGTTCCTGAAGGTTGTCTATGACAGGTAGTGGGTGGGATCTTTATTATTGCATGGAATGCTGTGTGTGGCGTCGGAAAGGTGAGTTGCCAGTGCAGATTTATGATGTACATTTAACCGAAGAGTGACATGCGTTCACAATGTCGTATGGCAAATAATTAGCCTGTCCCATATACGAAAGTACTGGGACAGTGTGGTAATGTGATCCTGTAAACACTTGGTTGGTTATATTTGTAACGTTCGTTGCAACTGTGAGGCATGATATACTTTATTTTATGTAATGTGTAATACACTGCTGGCCATTAAAATTGCTACACCGTGAGAGTGACGTGCTACAGACGCGAAATTTGACAGGAAAAAGATGCTATGATATGCAAATGATTAGCTTTTCAGAGCATTCACACATGGTTGACGCCGGTGGCGACACCTAAAACGTGCTGACATGAGGAAAGTTTCCAACCTATTTCTCATACACAAACAGAAGTTGACCGGCGTTCCCTGGTGAAACGTTGTTGTGATGCCTCGTACAAGGAGGAGAAATGCGTACCATCACATTTCCGACTTTCGCCTACCGCCTATCGCGATTGCAGTTTATCGTATCGCGACATTGCTGCCCGTGTTGGTCGAGATCGAATGACTGTTAGCAAAATATGGAATCGGTGGGTTCAGGAGGATAATACGGAACGCCGTGCTGGATCCCAACGGCCTCGTATCACTAGCAGTCGAGATGACAGGCATCTTATCCGCATGGCTGTAATGGATCGTGGAGCCACGTCTCGATCCCTGAGTCAACAGGTGGGGACGTTTTCAAGACAACAACCATCTGCACGAACAGTTCGACGACGTTTGCAGCAGCATGGACTATCAGCTCGGAGAACATGGCTGCGGTTACCCTTGACGCTGCATCACAGACAGGAGCGCCTGTGATGGTGTACCTAAGGACGAACCTGGGTACACGAACGGCAGAACATTTTTTCGGATGAATCCAGGCTCTGTTTACAGCATCATGATGGTCGCATCCGTGTTTGGCGACATCGAGGTGAACGCACATTGAAAGCGTGTATTCGTCATCGCCATACTGGCGTGTCACCCGGCTTGATGGTATGGTGTGCCATTCGTTACACGTCTCGGTCACCTCTTGTTCGCATTGACGGCACTTTGAACAGTGGATGTTACATTTCGGATGTGTCACGACCCGTGGCTCTACCCTTCATTCGATCCCTGCGAAACCCTACATTTCAGCAGGATAATGCACGACCGCATGTTGCAGGCCCTGTACGGGCCTTTGTGGATACAGAAAATGTTTGACTGCTGCCCTGGCCAGCACATTCTCCAGATCTCTCACCAACTGAAAACGTCTGGTCTGTAGTATCGTTAGGAACGATGCCACAACGTAGGTCCGCTCTGCTAGGTTTGCACTACGAGAGACACAGACGACAGCGCCCTCTAGCCGGTGCTGTCGAGGTCCACGAGCTCCGCGACTGCTTCATCCCATTTCATCAGGTGCGGCCAGCCAGAACACTTCGCTTCAGCATCACACCTACGCACAAAGTTATGCAATCGTTTATCACCTTGTTTTTGCACCAGTAAACCATTTTCTAGCAGTACCGACTTGTATTCTCTTTTCCCGTTCCTACCCACGCGCCGCCTCCCGGTCGGGATACAAAATGGTCAATGGTGGCCGAGCAACTGGCTCGTCACAATACGCCATTCACTACTCTTGATGAACTATGGTATCGTGTTGAAGCTGCATGGGCAGCTGTACCTGTACACACCATCCAAGCTCTGTTTGACTCAATACCCAGGCGTATCAAGGCCGTTATTACGGCCAGAGGTGGTTGTTCTGGGTACTGATTTCTCAGGATCTAAGCACCCAAATGGGATGAAAATGTAATCACATGTTAGTTCTAGTATAATATATTTGTCCAATCAATACCCGTTTATCATCTGCATTTCTTCTTGGTGTAGCAATTATAGTGGCCAGCAGTGTAGCTCATTTTGATGCTGTTCCTTTTGAATTGCTTAGCAATTTTATAAGAAGCTTTTCCACTGAATAGAATAATGTAATATTTTATTGTTTTAGTACCTGGTGATAATAAGTGTGTTGCTGCCGTTCTGTTTTCTTTCTATTTCATGTGATTAAAGAGAAGATCAATTGTGAATGATGCATATCCATTATTGGTGGCTATTTGTTTGATGAATGGAACATCAACAACAACATCATGTTGTGCCATTACTAACCTATTACTCATATTACTGTATACTGCTAGGTTTATTAGTGGAATAGAAGAAACTGCGGTAAATAGTTCTGTCTGTAGCTGTTTCCTTTCTGCTGCCTGTTGTTCTTCATGCAAACAGTTACATGTAAGAAGGATAGACAAGACATTAAATTTCTTAGATCTGTCACGGGAGAGTCATGATCAGAAGCTTTCGATTTGTTTCACACTAAATATAGTTAGGGAGCGTGGTTCAATCTAGTCGCGTAACCGAGGGCTCACCCGTGACCGCGCAGGTTTGATCATTTCCATGTGGAACGTACACCTTGTTTCCTGATTCGATCTGAGCAATCATAACACGTTCAGCCATGATAAGGATTTTTAGAGAACGATCTGTTGGGATGGTGGCATTCCCGTCCTAGCTATCTCTTGCATACCTTGCCAAGCTGATCTAATATTCAGTTAAATCATGTTTATGTTCAACGTTTGTATAACGCATGTATAAGGAAGGACAACCGTCATGTTCCTCTGAAAGTAACCATCCCTGTATTTGCTTTCATGACTTAGGGAAAACAGGGAAAATTTAAATTTGGATGGCCTGCCATTGAATTGAATGCAAGTCCAGTGCAACGAGTGGTTTGAACAAAAATAACTAGCACAGAACCTGAAAGGAATAATGCTGCAAAGTGAACATTGAATACACTTGGTGTGACATATCTCTTCCTGAAAGAGGAGTATAATATGTGCAAAATATGAAAGTTGTACAGAAAATTATACCATAAGGTTCATGAAGAGGGGTTGAGACCTACGACCTTTCCTGGACAGTTGGACGAGCACCGTAAATGCAGAACAAACAGCACAGCAGTGGATCAAGAACCCAAAGAACAATAGTTATCTTTCATTGGTACCATAACTGTATTTTCCTTAAGTGTATGTATACAAAACAATTCTATTAACTACTGAAAAAATCTCTAAGCATGACACGCAAATAAGCAAGTAATAAGAACTTACCTCAATTGAAGATGTTCTTTAAATTTCTGTAAGGGTGAACAGGTTCCTCCATCACTTATACCGATAGTCTTCTACTACTCTATCCAGTATTGGGTGTGCCAAGAAAGTTTTTCCAGTGCTCTTCACTGATGAGAAGATTGTTTCACTGTAATCTTTAATGATATTTTAAATTTACACAAACGTTTGTGATAATTGCAACGTATCACCTCGCAAACCGTCCTGTCAAAATTAAAGTAAAAATCTAACTTATTTAAAAACTTGCTTGTCTATGACCCCACCTGAGGTGGGAAAGTAATGCCGCTGAGATCTGTAAGCTAAGATGGTGATGAGATTTCTTACAATGGTTAATTCTCGGGATGTCAACTTAAATTAATTTACGAGATCAACAATAGTTCTGAAGTTGTAGAAACTTACGTTTTATTATTAATAATGCTACTCGAATGCTGTACATGCCACGGAGTCCAGATGGCAGGATGTTGAAGTTCTTAACAATCAAAGAAGTGAACTTACCAAAGACCCTGGTTTATTAAATTATATTGACATCAGCGTATCTAATGAGATCAATGTGTGCAATTGCGCCGTCATTCATGGAAGCCTTACTCAAAAAAACACACAGACAAAAAGGAGGAGACGTTACAAACTTCAAAAAGGAAACTTGTGACTGAAATAAACGCAGTTATAGGGAAGATACATGATAAAGTACGAATTTGTAGTGGTTAGGACAACAAACTGTATGATCCTGAAAATTCAGTGCGTCCCGTTGTGCTGCAGACAGATTCTCTAAGGGAAGGGGAATTGAATCGAAGGCGACTTGCATATAAATTACTGAAAGAAATGTTTTGCATCACCTGCATATCTGTGACTTGTATGAGTATGAGTAGGGCTTTCAATAAGTAGTGCAACACATTTTTTTCTCGATCAGTTTCAGTTTTAAAAAAGGCGGAATTTGTTGTTCGACATCGTGGAATATTCCCGCAACAGCTCCTATGGTTTCATGACGTGCCAACAGGTTCCGGTGCTATACGTACACTTCAAAACGGCGTAACAGAGGTGCGTTCCGAGCAGAACTGTCATTGAGTTTCTTCTGGCAGACACCAGAGCATTGAAGATAATCATAGGCGCTTGCAGAATTTCTACGGCGACCTGACAGTGAACAAAAGCACGGTAAGTTGTTGGTCCCGTAAATATGTGCGATCTCCCACATGCTCGCCGGCCACACCCAGCTGTGACTCTTGTAATGTTGGAACCTGCGTACGCGCTCATCCGAGGTGATCGAGTAATCACAATCAGATTTATCCCTTTTTTGGACAATATGGTTGTGGAGATGAAGCAGCAATTAGTATGATTAATCAATTATTCAAAAACAGTCTTAATCGCATTTATTATTATTATTATACCACCAGCCGGTTTCAACCCGACGTAGGGGTCATCTTCTGGGCGTTTACACCATTGGTCGACTGCTGGTGGTGTCACATAACGCCAGGAAACTATCAAACTATGATAGTTTCCTGCCGTTATGTGACACCACCAGCAGTCGACCAATGGTGTAAACGCCCAGAAGATGACCCCTACGTCGGGTTGAAACCGGTTGGCGGTATAATAATAATAAATGCGATTAAGACTGTTTTTGAATAATTGAAACATCTCCCTGCTCAACTGGGCGTCTCTGCTGGTTGTGATGACGTACTCGTCCACCAGTTTGGGTACTCAAAGATGTGTACCCGCTGGGTTCCTCCCCAGCTAACAAAAGACCATAAAGAGCAACGAAACTCCGTCTGCGCGGAATCGCTTGCGCGCTATGGGGCTGATCTTGGTAATTTTTTCTCATACATTGTTAGAGACGATAAAAACATGGGTTCATAATTTCGAACCGGAAACGAAACGGGAATCCATGGAGTGGCGCACACGAACTCTCCTCTGAAGAAAAAGTTCAAAGTCGCACCCTCAGGCGCTAAAATCATGGTGACAATCTTCTGGGGCTCTTACTGGGTTATTATGTGTCTTGTCCTCCCTCAGACGATGCAACAAGTCCACTAAAGAGACAGCTTACACTACACTCGTTCGTCCTCTATTAGAATATTGCTGCGCGGTGTGGGATCCTTACCAGGTGGGATTGACGGAGGACATCGAAAGGGTGCAAAAAAGGGCAGCTCGTTTTGTATTATCACGTAATAGGGGAGAGAGTGTGGCAGATATGATACGCGAGTTGGGATGGAAGTCATTAAAGCAAAGACGTTTTTCGTCACGGCGAGATCTATTTACGAAATTTCAGTCGCCAACTTTCTCTTCCGAATCCGAAAATATTTTGTTGAGCCCAACCTACATAGGTAGGAATGATCATCAACATAAAATAAGAGAAATCAGAGCTCGAACAGAAAGGTTTAGGTGTTCGTTTTTCCCGCGCGCTGTTCGGTAGTGGAATGGTAGAGAGATAGTATGTTTGTGGCTCGATGAACCCTCTGCCAAGCACTTAAACGTGAATTGCAGAGTAATCATGTAGGTGTAGATGTAGATGTAGATCAGTTCTGAAGTATATTGTGCTATCCTCAGGAAACTTGAGAAATGACTTCAACGTGTTCTTCGCCACAGAAATGCAAAAGATCGTCTCCTTCTTCACAACAACGCAAGGCACCACACAAGTCTGCGTATCCGAGAGGAACTCACAGAACTTCATTAGACTGTTCTTCCTCATTCTCCCCTACAGCCCGGATCTCGCTTTTCTCGACTTCCATCTGTTTGGCCCAATGAAGAATGCACTCCGCAGGAAGCAGTACGTGGATGAAGCAAAGGTTATTGCTGCAGCAAGATGTTGGCTCCGACATAGACCAGTGGAGTGGTACCATGCGGGCACACAGACCATCCCAGTAATATGGTGTATGGCCGTTACATTGAACTGAGATTATACTGAAAAAATAGGGTTTTGTAGCCAAACGCTTGTATTGGAATCCTGAATAAAACTAACCTGTTTTCAGTAAAGAAATGCGTTGCATTACTTGCTGAACGCTTCTCGTAGAATGAAGGGAAGTAGGGAAGGAAAGAAGAAGCCATATGAAACTAAAAAAAAAAAAAATCTTTATTCTTACAAAAACAAGATAAAGGCAGTGTGTTCCAAAGCATATATCCGTGAAATCAGTATTTTCTGCATTCTTGTGCATTGTAACATGACAGGCATGATAGGCTCCTCGTTCGGACGCTGTTGACAAGGTAGTCAAGCTTTAGCTGCTGAAGCCTGTCCCAGTTTTCGACGGCGGCTTTCCTGAGATGCCCGGTGTGGGACAGGAGTACTTGTGACGACGCACTGCAAGTTTTAACCAATCCTAAGCAAGCTCAGCCGTGTTCATACCAGCAGATACAGCAGGCTATTCTACCAGTCTTAGCGATGTGCATAAAACGTTTTTCACTATATAAAATATAGTAGCATTATGGCACTTAATATGAGAGTCCACAGCCATGCTTTAGGCTTCAAGTGTTAAGTTACGCATTAGTTGCCCGCCTCCAACAGTAATTCGGAGTGTCTATTTGTTTGTGTCAACTATCACCGTTTGCTGCTTAGTATAATACTTTAGCCAACATGTGTTTTGTAATGTTATAGGCATGGTCAGATTTGTTTTTGTACGTAGCCTCCTTTAGGCCTGAAATAAAGTTTATAGTTGACGATGAACTACTGCTCCAAATTCTGAAATGTATTCCTGATATTCAAATTAATTGTAATAGGTATTCATGTACTGTCTAAAGTGACATATAAAAATTTTCGCCAGACCGGCACAAATTTTTATATGTCGCTTTAGGTGTACATCCATACCTAATACAGTTAATTTGAAATTCAGGAACAAATTTCTTAAATGAAGTGTTTGTTGTTTGATTATGGCGTCATTTTTAGCTACATGTGTTTTATACTGTTCTAGAACGATTTAGACTTGGAAATAGCAATGGGACACTTCATTTGAGAGTTCACAGTCACGTTCTTCATGAATATTTTAGACAGGCAATTTACATTGTGACGAATGCCACAGCCAATTGCGTGTGTGTGTGTGTGAGTGTGAGTGTGTGTGTGTGTGTGTGTGTGTGTGTGTGTGTGCACGCGCTTTATTTTTCATAAATAATTCAGATCGTCCAGGATTCAGAACACGTTCACACAAAAATTACAAGACATACAGCAAATAGAGATACATTATTAGGTAGAGCATGCCTTCAAGTTTCTAACTCACGTTATAGGTGTTCAGTAAAGGCACCATTTGTGACGCTGGAAACGTCAATACGTGTAGAGTTGTAAGAGTACGGTAAGTTTCTACAGACTATCATAAGTAAGTGTAGACTACAGTATATTCCTAGTAGCTTTACCGAGCGAGGTGGCGCAGTGGTTACCACACTGGACTCGCATTCGGGAGGACGACGGTTCAATTCCGTCTCCGGCCATCCTGATTTAGGTTTTCCGTGATTTCCCTAAATCGCTTCAGGCAAATGCCGGGACGGTTCCTTTGAAAGGGCACGGCCGATTTACTTCCCCATCCTTCCCTCACCTGAGCTTGCGCTCCGTCTCTAATGACCTCGTTGTCGACGGGACGTTAAACACTAAGCTCCTCCTCCTCCTAGTAGCTTTGGTAAGTTAAAGTCGTACCCGCATTACCTGTATGTTGGGTATCTTGCATACCTACCCGGTGTTACCTCATAACAATCGCTTTCTTTACGTATGCGATCAGTGTCTTACTAAATTCCCCTAAAGATCGGAAGGTTAACCACCTAGATTAGATTAGATTAATAATAGTTCCATGGATCATGAATACGATATTTCGTAATGATGTGGAACGAGTCGAATTTTCTAATACATGACATAATTAGGTTAATTTAACAACATACTTAAGTTAATATAACAACTTTATTTTTTTGTGTTTTTTGTTTTTCTTTATTTTTTATTTTTATTTTTTTTTATTTTTTAAATATTTTTTTTCTTTTTTCTTAATTTATATCTAAAAATTCCTCTATGGAGTAGAAGGAGTTGTCATTCAGAAATTCTTTTAATTTCTTCTTAAATACTTGTTGGTTATCTGTCAGACTTTTGATACTATTTGGTAAGTGACCAAAGACTTTAGTGCCAGTATAATTCACCCCTTTCTGTGCCAAAGTTAGATTTAATCTTGAATAGTGAAGATCATCCTTTCTCCTAGTATTGTAGTTATGCACACTGCTATTACTTTTGAATTGGGTTTGGTTGTTAATAACAAATTTCATAAGAGATATATATATACTGAGAAGCTACTGTGAATATCCCTAGATCCTTAAATAAATGTCTGCAGGATGATCTTGGGTGGACTCCAGCTATTATTCTGATTACACGCTTTTGTGCAATAAATACTTTATTCCTCAGTGATGAATTCCCCCAAAATATGATGCCATATGAAAGCAATGAGTGAAAATAGGCATAGTAAGCTAATTTACTAAGATGTTTATCACTAAAATTTGCAATGACCCTTATTGCATAAGTAGCTGAACTCAAACGTTTCAGCAGATCATCAATGTGTTTCTTCCAATTTAATCTCACATCAATGGACACACCTAAAAATTTGGAATATTCTACCTTAGCTATACGCTTCTGATTAAGGTCTATATTTATTAATGGCGTCATACCATTCCCTGTACGGAACTGTATGTACTGTGTCTTATCAAAATTCAGTGAGAGTCCGTTTACAAGGAACCACTTAGTAATTTTCTGAAAGACAGTATTGACAATTTCATCAGTTAATTCTTGTTTGTCAGGTGTGATTACTATACTTGTATCATCAGCAAAGAGAACTAACTTTGCCTCTTCATGAATATAGAATGGCAAGTCATTAATATATAATAAGAACAACAAAGGACCCAAGACTGACCCTTGTGGAACCCCATTCTTGATAGTTCCCCAGTTTGAGGAATGCACTGATCTTTGCATGTTACGAGAACTACTTATTTCAACTTTCTGCACTCTTCCAGTTAGGTACGAATTAAACCATTTGTGCACTGTCCCACTCATGCCACAATACTTGAGCTTGTCTAGCAGAATTTCATGATTTACACAATCAAAAGCCTTTGAGAGATCACAAAAAATCCCAATGGGTGGTGTTCGGTTATTCAGATCATTCAAAATTTGACTGGTGAAAGCATATATGGCATTTTCTGTTGAAAAACCTTTCTGGAAACCAAACTGACATTTTGTTAGTACTTCACTTTTACAGATATGTGAAGCTACTATTGAATACATTACTTTCTCAAAAATTTTGGATAAAGCTGTTAGAAGGGAGATTGGACGGTAATTGTTGACATCAGATCTATCCCCCTTTTTATGCAAAGGTATAACAATAGCATATTTCAGTCTATCAGGGAAAATGCCCTGTTCCAGAGAGCTATTACACAGGTGGCTGAGAATCTTACTTATCTGTTGAGAACAAGCTTTTAGTATCTTGCTGGAAATGCCATCAATTCCATGTGAGTTTTTGCTTTTAAGCAAGTTTATTATTTTCCTAATAGAAAGTGAATGAGCGTATATAAAGAGCCAGGTAACCTATGGAACGTTTTCGTTCTATGTAGTTATTCCCCTGCTTGAACTTAAGAATAAACAGCATTTATAGCAAAACTAAATTTGTCAATGTTTAATTCAGGTTTTATTCGAAAAGTTTTTATTTTAACGTGAAAAGAACTGGTATAGTAAAAGTAAAGAAAACAACACAGGTTTGTCATATAGCTCTAGAAAACGTAATTTCTTCAACAAAAACGTAAAATAAAAAGAACGGGAAAACAAAAATATGTCAAACATTGCTTGAATACTCCGTCGAACATATATAAAACATGTTTCTATCATTCGTAAACAGGTTTCCCATTTATCAATAATAACAAGAAACTCTTCCCTTTGATCACGATGAAGAATGTTCTATTGTGTACAATCTAGTAACAATATATATAAACTGTTGTTATTTTGTACTCATCAAAACTGTACTTGCGTCAAAAATGATTGCTTTGGTTATATAAAAGCGCACAAATTACGCCATCAACTAATTTTTATTACTTACAAAATGCAGTTTATATTCTGTAAAGACGTAAAATACGCAGTGAACTAACATTGAATGATGTGCAGTTCTGATTATGTACATAAAAGAAAAAAGCAACCGAACGAACAAAAAATAAACAAAGAGATCTCCTCGGCTCCCAGTTTCTCTCTTACACAGTCATCTATGTTTCTTTCTCTTCCAGTTCTACCAATACCGCCAATAATCCTAGCATTTACTGCGTCGTTTATGAAGTGCACCAAAACTATCAAACCGTAGTTGTGGTAGAGTGCAATCTACATGTGTGCAGATAATTTAAGTTGTTGGCAAGAATTGCCCAGAATGGTGACCCAGTAGTCCGCTTTCGAGATCTATTCATTAGTGTTGTGATCAGACAAAACCACAATCGTCTGCCCACAGCGGCGAATTCTTTGAGCACTCTGGGAGATGGTTCGCTTTTAACTGCAACAAATGAAATATTATTTCGCTTTATTGCATAAAAGATTAAAAGATTTGCTTAACTTCGACACACTTTTTTTGCCACAGGAGTACTGGATGATTCACAGCCGTCATGGATCAGGTTCAACTGATACACCGATTGACAAACTGTTGTCTTGAAGTACACTGTTCTACCTCGACAAAAATATACGTCCATTTCACGAACACTGTCTGTTGTGTTTTCTGATAAAAGCTGGTTCTGCCTCGGTGCCACTGATAGCCGTGTGTTGGTTATCAGGAGGGCCTGCAACCAGCCTGTCTGAAACCTACACATACTGGACCTTCACCTGGAGTTATGGTCTGGAGTGCGATTTCGTACGACAGCGGGAGAACTCATGTCGTTATCCCAAGCTCCCTGACTGCAAACTTGTACATCAGTCTGGTGATTCGACCTGCATACTTTGGGTGATCCATTGCGCCCTCCAGAATAATAACACAGGGAATGTCACGAGTACATTCCCCAGACGATAACGCTCCCTCCTCGTTGCTCTTTCAGAAGCTGTTGTAACCGAACATGTTGTACAGATTGTCAAGATGTTGCTTGTCATACTCGATCACCAGATGAATCACAAATTATGCTCCATCGGAAGATGGCCATTGGCATTGATTTGGAGTCAGTGAAATGCACGCTACAAGGCATATGGCTCCGAACTGTCCTTCAGGTAACCGATTTGTAACAGTTCGTTGCGTCACCGTGGTGCCAAGTGTTGCTCAAATTGCTGATGCAGATACAGTAAACGCCAGAGCTACACATCGATCTCGATACCGCCACGTGGCCATCCACAGCCCAATGTTCTTCCGAGCACTGAGGAAAACAAACTGCAAATATGGGTGGACTGGTCATCAAGAATAGTAGCATACCTGCTGTGCTGCCATTATGGACAGCATTCCAAGGTGTGCTTTCCAATAGCATAATGCTCGCCCACATACCACTGTTCTACTCGATGTTATTGACTGCTGAAGCTGAGGTCTCGAACTGGGCAGAGCTCTTGCCTGCTCCAGACTATATTGACCTCAGCGTGAGGGCAGTGCACTACTGAGGGGGGAGGCGTGGTTTTCAGGAGCGCCTCCCACACGTCTTTGCAAACTGCAGCGAGCCCTCGCTAACGTCTGTCTTATGGGTCGCTTTGGCGACTTTGCAGCGGCACCGCGATCTCTGAACAATAACAAAATTATGTTGCCTATCTGTGGGCTAGAACTAATCAGATGCGAAGATACGGAGCAGATAATTTGTCTACATGTTCTTAAATGCCTGCCTCCCAGTGCGACTGGCCATAGCACGTACTATATATCGGCACTTGGAGAGATGCTTTAGCAACTGATATGTGTCATTTTTCTGTAATCTTCCGAAACGCCAGATACTTACGAAAAACGCTACACACATTAGACCCTATGATCATTTACTTTATATTGTAGAACAAATCTGTGGAACAAATAACGCTTTAAATCCATTTTCTGCTCTAAATTTTCTTTAACCATAATTATTTTCAGCCATAATGCTTACGTTTGTGAACCGTGACTGTTTGGGATAATTATTTATTTGTAATTTCTGTTACCAGTCACTTATAATTTATTTTACGTTCAAACTATCATAATACATTGCGTTTCGAACATGTTCTGTTCATCATCACGCGTTTATACATGCATAGGGAGAAATTTACTTAAAAATAAATTGTCTTAAACCAAATTAACCTAGAACTTTTTGTCGATTGTTCGTTACTGTAGTGGCTGGTGTGGATGGGGGCAGTGGATAGCCAGAGATCGATGTCAGTGATGTCATGTGCTGGTTTTTCTTGTTGTTAATTATGTATGACATCACAGCCTGTATAGGATGCAGATAGTTTCTCATCAGTTGTGCGTTGCGAAGGCTGTGATGTCATACATAACCAACAACAAGAAAAACCAGCAGAAGACATCACTGACATCGATTTCCGGCCATCCACTGCCCCCCTCCCCCCTAAATGCCACGTCAGCCATTACATTAACGAACAGTGGAAAAAAAGTTTTAGGTTAATTTAGTTTAAGACAATTTATTTTTAAGTAAAATTTCTCTCTATGTATGTATGAATAAACGCCTTATGATGAACAGAACATGTTCGAAACGCGTTGTATTATGTTCAATTAAATATAAAATAAATTAAAAGTGACTGGTAGCAGAATTACAAATAAATAATTTCTTTAACCTAGCAGCTTGCCTGCTCTGAGATTAATTTCTGACTAAAGTTAATAACTCCTACATAAGGAACTTGCGTTTGATAGAAAACTCACAAGTTATTTTAACAAAACCATAAATCAGTATGAAGTGGAGTAGACACTAAAAGTTGACCTTTCAATTAGGTGAATGGTAGCTTCATTTGATGAACTTCACATTGAAAACTACACTTTCATAAACATCCTAACTTCAAAAACCATAGCGTAAATACACGGTCCAGCCACACTAATGAGACTACCGCTTATGTCCGGCGTCAGTGTTCAATAACCACTCACAGTCGGCACGTGGCATCACTAACAGCGTCCGCCCCCGGTAGCTGAGCCGGCCGATGTGGCCGAGCGGTTCTAGGCGCTGCAGTCTGGAACCGCGGGACCACTACGGTCGCAGGTTCGAATCCTGCCTCGGGCATGGATGTCTGTGATGTCCTTAGGTTAGTTAGGTTTAAGTAGTTCTGAGTTCTAGGGGACTGATGACCTCAGATGTTAAGTCCCATAGTGCTCAGAGCCATAGTGCTCAGAGCCCGGTAGCTGAGTGCTGTCAATCCTAAGGGCACGGGTTCGATTCCCGGCTGGGTCGGAGATTTTCTCCGCTCAGGGACTGGGTGTTGTGTTGTCCTAATCATCATCATTTCATCCCCATCGACGCGCAAGTCGCCGAGGTGGCGTCAAATCGAAAGACTTGCACCAGGCGAGCGGTCTAGCCGACGGGAGGCCCTCGTCACACGACATTTCATTTCATCACTAACAGTGGATCACATATAAAGCATTTTGGGGCATGCGGAAAACAATTATGTATTTGTCGTAATGCAGAAACCGAGCGATTTATATGACGTCGAAAAGGGCATGATCATCGGTCTTCGCCTAAGATGGAAGCATTTCCGAAACGGTGAAGTGTGTAAACTGTTCACATGCAGCCTTGGTTAAAGTATGCAGTGCATGGAAAAATGTCGCTATCCAAAACCAGCACTGAGGCAACTGTGGTGTACTATGGGCCACAGACGACAAGTGTCAACGACGGCTGCAGAGATTGTATGGGCGAATAGACGTACAACTGAAACTTCGTGGGAGATTAAAACTGTGTGCCGGACCGAGACTCGAACTCGGGACCTTTGCCTTTCGCGGGCAAGTGCTCTACCATCTTACCCAAGCACGACCCCACTACCCCTCCTCACAGTCTTAATTCCGTCAGCACCTCATCTCCTAACTTCCAAACTTCACAGACGCTCTCCTGCGAACCTTGCAGAACTAGCACTCCTGGAAGAAAGGATATCGCCGAGACTTGGCTTTGCCACAGCCTGCGCAGGAGAGCTTCTATGAAGTTTAGAAAGTAGGAGACGAGGTACTGGCGGAAGTAAAGCTGTGAGGACCGCGAAAGGCAAAGGTCCCGAGTTGGAGTCTCGGTCCGGCACACAGTTTTAATCTGCCACGAAGTTTCATATCAGTGCACACTCCGCTGCAGAGTGACGATCTAATTCTGGAGACGTGCAACTGTTGAACAACAGATGGACCAAGTGGCTACCAACGGTGTCTTCTCACCGATCGTTCAGCGAACGTCGATGTGCATAGGACTCCACAGCAGGAGCCTGGTCCAGACATCCAAGCTGACTGCTGTTCATAGGCGCCGAAGGCTACAATTTGCACGCCAGTACCGCAACTGAACGTCCAATGAGTGGCGACAGATGGCCTTTACAAATGAATCGCAAATTATGCTCCATCATACACATGACCATTGGCGTTTACGGCGTGAAGCTTTTGAAAGTTCTATGAAGAGGGAGCTTTATGGCCTGGTTACTGTATTCGTGAAATTCCCTGGGTGATCATTCTGGAAGGCACAATGGATTAACCAAAGTATACATCTATACTAACGCGGATTCTTTACAGACGAATGGAAAAAGTAGTAGAAGCCGACCTCGGGGAAGATCAGTTTGGATTCCGTAGAAATGTTGGGACACGTGGGGCAATACTGACCCTATGACTTATCTTAGAAGCTAGATTAAGGAAAGGCAAACCTACATTTCTAGCATTTGTAGACTTAGAGAACGCTTTTGACAATGTTGACTGGAATACGCTCTTTCAAATTCTGAAGGTGGCAGGGGTAAAATACAGGGAGCGAAAGGCTATTTACAATTCGTACAGAAACCAGATGGCAGTTATAAGAGTGGAGGGGCATGAAAGGGAAGCAGTGGTTGGGAAGGGAGTGAGACAGGGTTTTAGTCTCTCCTCGATGTTATTCAATCTGTATATTGAGCAAGCACTAAAGGAAACAAAAGAAAAATTCGGAGTAGGTATTAAAATTCATGGAGAAGAAATAAAAACTTTGAGGTTCGCCGACGACATTGTAATTCTGTCAGAGACAGCGAAGGACTTGGAAGAACAGTTGAATGGAATGGATAGTGTCTTGAAAGGAGGGTATAAGATGAACATCAACAAAAGAAAAACGAGGATAATGGAATGTAGTCGAATTAAGTCGGGTGATGCTGAGGGAATTAGATTAGTAAATGAGACACTTAAAGTAGTAAAGGAATTTTCCTATTTGGGGAGCAAAATAACTGATGATGGTCGAAGTATAGAGGATATAAAATGATAGACTGGCAATGGCAAGGAAAGCGTTTCTGAAGAAGAGAAATTTGTTAACATCGAGTATAGATTTAAGTGTCAGGAAGTCATTTCTGAAAGTATTTGTATGGAGTGTAGCCATGTATGGAAGTGAAACATGGATGATAAATATTTTGGACAAGAAGAGAATAGAAGCTTTTGAAATGTGGTGCTACAGAAGAATGCTGAAGATTAGATGGGTAGATCACATAACTAACGAGGAAGTATTGAATAGGATTGGGGAGAAGAGAAGTTTGTGGCACAACTTGACTAGAAGAAGGGATCGCTTGGTAGGACATGTGTTGAGGCATCAAGGGATTACCAATTTAGCATTGGAGGGCAGCAGGGAGGGTAAAAATCGTAGAGGGAGACCAAGAGATGAATACACTAAGCAGATTCAGAAGGATGTAGGCTGCAGTAGGTGCTGGGAGATGAAGAAGCTTGCACAGGATAGAGTAGCATGGAGAGCTGCATCAAACCATTCTCATGACTGAAGACCACATCATCATCATCATCATCATCATCACATCTATCCTTGGGGACCAGCCCACCCCTATATGCAGCTTGTTATCCCCAGCATGATGGAATCAGCCGGACTCTGTGGCCGAGAGGTTCTAGGCGCTTCAGTCCGGAACCGCGCTGCTGCTTCGGTCGCAGGTTCGAATCCTTCCCCGGTCATGGATGTGTGTGATGTCCTTAGGCTAGTTAGGTTTAAGTAGTTCTAAGTCTACGGGACTGATGACCTCAGATGTTAAGTCCCATAGTGGTTAGACTCATTTGAACCATGATGGCATCTGCCAGCAGGACATACAACGTGTTACTCGACTTGCACTGTACGTGTGTGGTTCAAAGTGCACCAGGATGAATTTACCGTACTCCCCTGAGCACCAAACTTCCTTGATTTAAGCCCAGCCGAGAACCTGTGTGACTACCTCGACCACCGTGGATTCTCAACTGAGAAACCTAGTGCAGATGGCAACAGCACTGTAATTGGCATGGCTCCACAACCTTGTCGATGCCTTCTAGAACCTTGCTACACGTCTGGCGCTGCAAAAGGTGGTTATTAGGCTTTTGACCAGTTGTCACATTAATGTGACAATACACTGTACGAATGACTGAAATAACAGATAGGTAGAATACCGAACTAGACTACAGAATGCAAACAAAGTGTAGTTTTCTATTCAAAAACTTCTGTCCTCCAAACTATTGACGAGGGAAAGCAAGGTGAAACTGCGCAACACAATTATCAGGCCAGTACTGCTCTATGGAGCGGAATCGCCGATTGGGGCCAAAAAAGAAGAGCGCAATCTCTCAGTCTTCGATCATAAAGTGCACATTTGACCAGGCAACCAATAGATGGGTTTGGAGAGCTAATAAAGAACTAGTTAAGATAGCCAACCAACCCTCGGCAGTGAAATTCTCCAAAGTGAGACCTTTGAAATGGACAGGCCATGTTCTCAGAATGAACCCTCGCAGAATAGTCTGTCAGATATATGACAAGGAGATGGAAAGCTCAAAACCCCCTGGACGACCAAGAATCAGATGGCAAGACGAGGTGACCTCGGGCTGCTAAGTGCTGGGTGTCACTGAATGGAAGGAAGTGGCGCAATACAGGAGGAACTGGAGGTAGATAATGAGTGCAGGGAGGCATCGTCACGCCCAAAAGAAGCCATCCGAGTGAGCGAGTGAGTGGTCCTATTTCCCCATAACATTTACTTTCCTTAGTCTCTTCATATGACGCCAACCAGACACAATTCCATATGACTTGTTTCTCTTCCTGAAGATGAAACTCAAGTGAAGCTGGCAAAGATTTGATACAATGGACGAGATTTAAGCAGAATCACAGATGACAGTAAACGTCTGTGATTTTTTTTTTAAGAATAAGGAAGACTTTCAGGATAGTTTGCGAAGGAGACAAGATCTTTGGGTTGGGTGTATTGGTTAGCAAGGGTACTACTTTTTCCGGGTGGGAAGGAGTGCCTGGTCCCCGGCACGATTCCGCCTGGCGGATTTGTGTCGAGGTCTGGTGAACCGGCCAGTCTGTTGATGGTTTTTAGGCGGTTTTCCATCTGCCTCAGCGAATGCGGGCTGGTTTCCCTTATTCCGCATCAGCTACACTATGTCGGCGATTGCTGCGCGAACAAGTTCTCCACGTACACGTACACCACCATTACTCTGCCACGCAAACATAGGGGTTACACTCGTCTGGTGTGAGACGTTCCCCTGGAGGGGTCCACCAGGGGCCAAACCACACAATAACCCTGGGTTCGGTGTGGGGCGGCGGAGGGGTGAAGTGGACTGCGGTAGTCGTCGTGGCGTTGTGGACCACTGCGGCTGCGGCGGGGACGGAGCCTCTCCGTCGTTTCTAGGTCCCTGGTTAACATACAATACAATACAATACAAGGGTACTACTTTGAAGCTGATGGTGCGGTATAAGATCTAGGTTAGAAGTAACAGTGTAGTGAATATATTTTGGGAATTTTACGATATCACGACATGCATAAGGAACCAGGAATGGAGCCAGCCTTGGGACTGAAGACCACGACAACAATAATGAAGCAATTATCGGCTTTCAAATTATATTTAATTGGTATCAGAGCGATACAGCGTTGTACAGGATACGTGAAACGGTATTTGCACACTGACGAGTAGCTCTGCAGCAGAAGGCAGACGTTACAGGCTGTGGGCGCGATTTGGCCCAGTGTCAGCGCAGCTGGACGTAGCTGTGGTCGTCGAGCAGGCGGTAGACGTCCCGCCGGTAGCCGGGCAGGTCCTCGAGGAAGCGGCGGCTGCTCTCGTCGTGCAGCTTGGCCAGCACGGGCGGCAGCGGCGCGACGCGGCCCACGGCGGCCAGCTCGCGGTAGAAGCGGCCCTGGCGCTCGCCCATCATGTGGAACTGCCGGCCGCACAGCCCGGCCGCCGCGCGCTCCGCCGCCTCCGCCTCCGTGTCGCGCAGCATCTGCTCGCGGCTCGGCAGCTGCCAACCGCCGTCCAGCAGCGACAGGAAGAAGCGCGCCTGCCAACAGACCGCACCACCTCCTGTACCCCTGTACTTACATTATCTGATCGACCTACGTACCTATGTGATGCAGAATTGACCACTAGATGTCACGGGAGGAAGACCTGTTAGTATAAAATGAGACGGATCATTTTGCTGTCAAAAGAGAAGCAGTAAAATCAGAGTGCCTCACTCAAGAGACCTCAGTCACCGGAGTAGCAAATCCATCAGGGACATTTCACGCCTTCTAGATCTATCGACGTCGACTGTTGATGGTAGTGTTGTGGGTATCAGATGCCAAATGTGGTGTATTGACACCAAATGTAGTCGGTTGGGTGCCAGGAGGTGCCGTATTAAAACTTGGCAGAACTGTCCAAATGGTTTATTTGTTTCCACTACAGAGCTCCATTCACCTCGGTCTGCGTCACAGGCCCCGCAATGCTGAGGAAACACCCCGGCGGCCTGTGCAATGCAACACTGTGTCGAGCCAGCCTTGTATGCCAGCTCCAGAGTTCCGATTACATCAAGATGGCTGCGCCAGCAGCCGAACCAGCGGCCACTGCTCCGCTGGGAGCTGTAGGCCTGCCCCGCTGCTGCTTCTTCCTCGGCTGGCGTAGCTGGGAACACGACGGCAACAACCGCCCGCTATCTGGTGTCCGAATTTGCGGCCCTCGCCTCGGAAGTCTCCGTCGTGTGTCGGGAGCCGAGACGAACGCCCACGGTAGCGAGCCGAAGAGTGGCCCGGCCTGGCTGGCTGCGGACCCGCGTCGGCCTCAGAGGTTCGAACCGACGACCCGCCGTGGACTAGGACGCTGTCGCCCCATCTGTTGCTGCGTGTAGCCCAGCGGTGTAATACGCCCTGCCGTCGAGGAGAGCTGCCACACTTGAATGCCCCACGTTGGCCGCAGAGGGTCGAACCAGTGACCCACTGTGGACTGGAATGCTGGTGCCCCATCTGCTCTGTGTGTGGCTGGTGGTGTGACACGCCCTGCCATCCAGGAGAGCTGTCACACTTCAGTGAATCTCGTTAGAAAACAGCATCTATTTATACTTGGTTGTGCTCCTCTGTTTTGCCAAGCGCGCCGGTTCGCGACACGTACGCGTAACACTTAGGTTGGCCAGTGGCCCCCTTCTGCCTGTGACTTGCGCCATGGAAACTGCTGTGTGCGCCCTCTCCGTTAGTTCTAGACCCCTGTGGCCTCTATTTGCCTTCGCAACTGCTGGTACGTGTAACTTACTGCAATCCGGCCTGCACTTGGCTGTAGCTCGTGCTCCGAATATCACACAAAACTAACTTTCCCTATCCTAAACGGTGGTGCCACTACATTAGGAAGATTAGAAAGCCAAAAACAGAAGTACAGTACACAAACAAAAGACAATGCCTCAAGATGGCTGGCGGACAGGACTCTTTACAAATGATTCCGTTCACGATGTTCTGCTCCTAATAATCGACATAGTATCACTTTTCAATGTCAATAAACCTTACCAAAAGCCGTCACTTCAAGATATTTTGCTTTATTTTGAAAGTAACCAGTTTCGGCAATTCATTTTGCCATCTTCAGCCCCATACCCTATTTTCAAATCAAGGAACTTGCCATATAGCGCCATAAAACTAGATATCGTGAATTACAATCATTGAGCAGATACTTCATACGAAGACGTGATAGCAACGATAAGTTCATTGATTTGAAAAAAAAGCGTATGGGGACTAAAGATGGCAAAATGAATTGCCGAAACTCGTTGCTTTCAGAATAAAAGAAAATATCTTAAAGTGTACCGCTGTTGGTAGCTTATTGACGTTGAAGAGTACGTACCAGCCAATGTCCCCTGGCCGTGATGGACCAACAGAGATAGTATCACTTTCGTTAACACATTATAACATTAAAATAACATCGATGGTCAGTGGTAGATCTCATCGTAGAGGCTCTTTGAAATAATGTAAAGATACTACTTCCACATGTTGGTTATTTTCGTAGGAAATGAGTATGCTTATATACTGTATCCATGTGCCATATGTCTTACAAGAATTTTCCATAGAATTAAAATACAATAGTTATAATTGCTCAAGAACAGCGAATTTAGCCATAGAAAATAGTTTTAGAATGCCTGAATGTGGGAAAGTTGTAGAAATGTTTGTTATTTTGGACAGACTACTTTATGTGTCGGAATATGGCGGAAGCAGCGCATGTGGTGAGGGTCCCAGAAACAGGTTGCTTCGGGTCTTTACTGTTGGGGCAGTGCTGGAGTGTGGATGTGACCACTTAACTGGAATAAAGTAATATGTCTTAAAACAGTGAGTTTTTATTTAGGCCAACCAGCTGCATTAAGTGAACAAATATCACGTAACGCTAGTAATCTAAAAGTAACCCCAAAAAGTTTCGTCGTACGTAAAATCTAAGAACGCTACAAATAATTCAATACCTTCTCTTGCTGACAGGCCGAAATTCTGAACCTAGCTTTCAAAAACTCGTTTACGGTTTAGGACTGCAGCACCATTCTCCCTTTCAGTTATCGAACATACGCAAAGACGGCTGACATAGTGTTTAGTGTATCTGGGATTGTAAAACAGTTAAAATCCTTAGACGCCAGGAAGGCATCTGGCCCAGACGATACCCCCGTAAGATTTTATGTTGACTATGCTACAAATATAGCACCATTCTTAACCATAATGTATCAGAGACTGGAAGAAGGCCCAGGTCATAACAATCTACAAAATGGGTAGAAAATCGGATGCACATAATTACCGGCAAATTTCACTGACATCGATTTGTTGTGGAGTCATGGAGCATATTTTGTGTTCAGATATAATGACCTTTCTAGACTCTGAGAAGCTCATCTGCAGAAACCAGCACAGTTTTAGGAAACAGCGGTCATGCGAGACACAGCTGGCCCTCTTTGTGCATGATATACAACAGGCTCTAGATACCGGCTCCCAGGTTGATGCAATATTCCTCGACTTTCGAACGGTGTTCGACGTAGTTCCGCACTGTCGCTTGCTCCAAAAAGTACGCGGTTACGGTCTATCCGATGACATATGCCGTTGGATAGAAAGTTTTCTAACAGACAGAGAGTAGTATGTCATCCTCAATGGGGAGACTTCAACAGTAACAAGCGTAACATCAGGTGTGCCCCAGGGCACGATCGGATTGATGTTATTCACAGCGGCATTAGACTGTTTGCCGATGATGTTGTAGTGTACAGGAAAGTAGTATCATACGAAAGTTGTGAATAAATCAATGAGGATTTGCAGAAAATAAATGCGTGATGTAATGACTGGCAGTTATCTCTCAACATCAGTAAGTGTAACCTACTGCGTATAACAAGGCGAAAATCCACAATAATGTACGAGTATAAAATAAATGCCCAGTCTTTGGAAGCAGTAACATCCGTCAAGTATCTGGGTGTGACTGTTCGAAATGATCTCAAATGGAACGATCATATTACACAAGTAATGGGTAAGGCGAACTGACTGCAGTTTATTGGTAGAATTCTGAAGCGATGCAGTCCTTCGACAAAGGAAATAGCTTACAATACGTTAGTTCGTCCAGTCTTAGAGTATTGTTCGTCTGTATGGGATCCTTGTCAGTTGGGTCTGATTCAAGAGATTGAGAAGGTCCAAAGAAGAGCGGCAAGATTCGTGACTGGTACATTTAGCCATAGCGAGAGCGTTACAAATCTCACAGAAAGTTTGAAGTGGGACACACTTGCAAAGAGACGGCGCGCTAAATGGAAGGGGCTGCTCGCTAAATTCCAATATCCGATCTTCGCCGAGGATGAGGAGCATATATTATTACCACCAACTTTCAAATCGCGCAATGATCACCATTCAAAGATAATGGAAATTGGAGCTCGTACTGAGACGTTCAGACAGTCGTTTTTCCCTCGCGCTCTCCGCGAGTGGAACAGAGGGGGAGACATATGACTTGGCGCGAATAGTGGCCCCCGCCATACACCCCTTGGTGGATAGCGGAGTATATATGTAGATGCAAATATTGGCAAGATGCTAAGCGAAATCGTCCCTCGAGAGAGCCAATAAATTAACAGAATACAACGACGAGATTTTTCGTAGTGAGCAGGGCTGTATGGCACTACAACATGTAAAAGCCATGGAACACTGCTGGTACTGCAATTCGCACTTCGTTAATAGAAGATCTGGTTCAGTACTTAGATTTTCACCCTACCCATACCCAGATCCTATCGTTTTGAGGTCCATTTTCTAGACACAGGGTGGGGTTCGATCCCAGATCAACTCCATTCTATTTACCGATCCCCTACAGAGCAATGCAGACACGCTTTTTATGTATGGCGCTGCAGAATTCGCTGTCCGGATAGCACAAGAAATACACAAGAAAAACTTCGGAATAAGCATCTTCCTGATTGGAAGAAAATGGAAAATACGAGTACACTGTCTGATTAAGTTTCTGGACGCCGTAATCTAATGCGGAATTGGTTACCAGATGTCACGAGAGGCGGTCTCGCCAATATAAAAGGAGTCATGGAGTATTATGTTGTCAGTAGAGAAGCAGTAACAACAGAACTGGTCGGTCACGACAGCTCAGTGACTTTCAACGTGGACTAGTCACTGTATGTCATCTGAGTAACAAACTAATTTGTGACATTTCAGCCTTCGTAAAACCACCGACATCGACTGTCGGTGGTGCGACTGTGAAGTGGACACGCGAAGGAACAGCCACAGGTAATTCAAGACCAGGCACACCTCATGTGCTAATGGACAGGCATCGTCGTCCATTGCAGACGGTGGTTGCAAAAACACCACACGAAATCAGCAGAAGGAATCACTTGTGAGTTTCAAAGAAATACGAACTGCGTTATGTAGGGATGCAGGTTGGTTTTGTACAGGATTCCAGTACACCATATTACTCCCAACTCCTTTGCTTACAAAACCTTATTTCTCTATACAAGGTGGTCCGCTGATCGTGACTGGGCCAAATATCTCACGAAATAAGCGTCAAACGAAAAAACTACAAAGAACGAAACTTGTCTAGCTTGAAGGGGAAACCAGATGGCGCTGCGGTTGGCCCGCTACATGGCGCTGTCATAGGTCAAACGGATATCAACTGCGTTTTTTTAAATAGGAACCCCGATTTTTTATTACATATTCGTGTAGTACGTAAACAAATATGAATGTTTTAGTTGGATCACTTCTTTAGCTTTGTGATAGATGGTGCTGTAATAGTCACAAACATATAGCTCACAATTTTAGACGAACAGTTGGTAACAGGTAGGTTTTTTAAATTAAAATACAGAACGTAGGTACGTTTGAACATTTTATTTCAGTTGTTTCAATGTGATACATGTACCTTTGTGAACTTATCATTTCTGAGAACGCATGCTGTTACAGCGTGATTACCTGTAAATAGCACATTAATGCAGTAAATGCTCAAAATGATGTCCATCAACCTCAATGCATTTGGCATTACGCGTAATGACATTCCTCTCAAAAGCGAGTAGTTCCCCTTCCGTAATGTTCGCACATGCATTGACAATGCGCTGACGCATGTTGTCAGGCGTTCTCGGTGGATCACGTTAGCAAATATCCTTCAACTTTCCCCACAGAAAGAAATCAGGGGACGTCATATCCGGTCAACGTGCGAGCCATGGTATGGTGCTTCGACGACCAATCCACCTGTCATGAAATATGCTATTCAATACCGCCTCAACCACACGCGAGCTATGTGCCGGACATCCATCTTTTTGGAAGTACATCGCCATTCTGTCATGCAGTGAAACATCTTGTAGTAACATTGGTAGAACATTACGTAGGAAATCAGCATACATTGCGCCATTTAGACTGCCATCGATAAATTGGGGGCCAATTATCCTTCCTCCCATAATGCCGCACCATACATTAACCCGCCAAGGTCGCTGATGTTCCACTTGTCGCAGCCATGTTATTCCGTTGCCCAATAATGCATATTATGCCGGTTTCCGTTACCGCTGTTGGTGAATGACGCTTCGTCGCTAAACAGAACGCGTGCAAAAGATCTGTCATCGTCCCTTAATTTCTCTTGTGCCCAGTGGCAGAACTGTACACGACGTTCGAAGTCGTCGCCATGCAATTCCTGGTGCATAAAAATATGGTACGGGTGCAATCGATGTTGATGTAGCATTCTCAACACCGACGTTTTTGAGATTCCAGATTCTCGCGCAGTTTGCCTGCTACTGATGTGCGGATTAGCCGCGACAGCTGCTAAAACACCTACTTGGGCATCATCAATTGTTGCAGGTCGTGGTTGACGTTTCACATGTGGCTGAACACTTCCTGTTTCCTGTTTCCTTAAATAACGTAACTATCCGGCGAACAGTCCGGACACTTGGATGATGTCGTCCAGCATACCGAGCAGCATACATAGTACACGCTCGTTGGGCATTTTGATCGCAATAGCCATATATCAACACGATATCGACCTTTCCCACAACTGGTAAACGGTCCATTTTAACACGGGTAATGTATCACGAAGCAGATACCGACCGCACTGGCAGAATGTTACGTGATACCACGTACTTATACGTTTGTGACTATTGCAGAGACATCTATCACAAAGTGAAAAAAGTGGTCCAACTAAAACATTCATATTTCTTTACGTACTGCACGAACATGTAATAAAAAATGTGGGTTCCTATTTAAAAAGACGCAATTGATATCCGTTTGACCTATGACAGCGCCATCTAGCTGGCCAACAATAGCGCCATCTGGTTTCCCCCTTCAATCTAGACGAGTTTCGTTCTTAGTAGTTTTTTCGTTTGATGCTAATTTCGTGAGATATTTGGCCCGGTCGCTATCAGTGGACCACCCTGTATGATCTCCGCTCACTGCGACAGCCTTATACCTACTTATTGCGAGGGCCTGTGTGCCGGCGTAGCGCCACTCTACTGGTCGACGTCTAAGCCAACGTCTTGCTGCATCAACAATCTCTCCATCAGCCATGCACAGCTTTCTGCGAAGCGCGTCCATCATTCGACCAATGTCGTTGGTCTTTATGGTCTTCTGTTAGGCGGCGAGGAACTCAAATGGCTGTAAGCACTATGGGACTTAACATGTGAGGTCATCAGTCCCCTAGACTTAGAACTAATTAAACCTGACTAACCTAAGGATATCACACACATCCATGCCCGAACCTGCAACCGTAGCGGTCGCTCGGTTCCAGACACAGCGCGTAGAACCGCTCTGCCACACTAGCCGGCTTACAATTGTGAAGTTGGAACTTAAACTGGCCTTGTCTATATTAAGAAGCACGGATTCTTTTTGCGCGTCCCTTGCGACAGTTACCAGTACCATACAGGACCTTCACACCATGTCTAATTTCCGATGTTGTAGGGATGTGGCGTACATTGATTACTATGGGTTATACTTTTAAACGCTGAAGTCCGTAAGTAAAGGATTTTTAACATCATAATGACATTGTGAGAATTGAACCGTGGCCGGACAACGTAGAAACGTGTGATGGAAGTAGACCAGAAAAAGTACGTCACCCACTTAAAAGAGTACACTGATCCTTTTGAAATGCTACAGTTGGTGTAGACTTGGTACCGCGTGGTCAGTTATCCTCCGCCGATGGCAGTGAAGTGGCGTGTGTATGTGAGAGACGATGCTGTGGTCTTTCCGACCATGGACTTTGCTACCAGCGATGTCAACGTGATGTTCCTAATCGCAGATATTTCAGCCCTCAGTTTTCCGATCGCCAAAGGAGTCGCGAAAGAGGGGAGCCTCTGGTCGGATATGTCACTGAGCAAAACTGTTTGGTTCCGAGTTCGAGTCTTGCTCCGGCACACAGTTTCAATGTGCCAGGAAGTTTCATATCAGCGCACACTCCGCTGCAGAGTGAAAATTTCATTCTGGAAACATCCCCCAGGCTGTGGCAAAGCCATGTCTCCGCAATATCCTTTTCTCCAGGAGTGCTAGTTCTGTAAGGTTCGCAGGAGAGCTTCTGTGAAGTTTGGACGGTAGGTGACGAGGTACTGACGGAATTAAGACTGTGAAGACGGGTCGTGGGTCGTGCTTAGGAAGCTCAGATGGTAGAGCACACAGTTTTAATCCGCTAGGAAGTGTCAAAACTGTTTGGTGTTACTCGTGCCTGTTCCGACCGTTTTTTAATGACATCCCTTCACTTTTTATCAAGGCTTAGGACTCCCCATGCACGTACTACATACACTTGTGTAAATGTCCTTTTCATTTTTATTAATTTTTATTCTGATTAATAAAACCAATGACGTTCATATTCTTGATTGTCACAAATAGGTAGATAGATTGTGGAGAAGTAAACCCTTATCCGTATGTCTATTGTGACGAGCGAGTTATTGATTTTTCTTAATTGCTCGGCCAAAATCAGAACAGCAGAGCCTGACACATACTGTGAACAGGACGAAATAAGAGATTGCGTAATAATACTATGTAAAATTAAAAGTTTAAATATTGTTATAGAACTTGGTTAGATGTAAACTAAGCCGATGTCAATGATTTCAAGTCTCAGCACAATCCGATAGTTAATTTGTTCAAAAATGCAGTTTGTACCAAAATTTTAGAGGTGTGTAGTATTAAGCTTATAAATTTGTACTTTTGGAATTAGTTTCAGTTGGTTATAAAAATATTCATAGAGGTTTTCCTAAAGCGATCTCTTTTACTTTTTGAATCGCTCAACTTTTTCAAAATCTTAAAAGCACTGAACCAATTTCCACTGTGATATTGTAGTTCAATAAAGCTATACAAATTTAGCAACAGTTCAGAAGAAACTATCTATTCTCGGTTCCGTTTGAAAAATTCTAGAGGTTAAAGTTTAAAAGTTATCGGTCTGAGAATTTTACACAATACAATCAGAGTATTGATTTACTTACAGAAAAATTGGGATTGTTGTAGGTCTTCAACTAACAACGATATAGACAATTTTGTGTAAAAAAGGATGCACGATAAGTGCTTCTGCTGACGCTGGAACAAACTTTAGAGCGAGTAGCTCCACATCATCCACTCCGCGAATACATAAAGACCGAGATGTCTACACTTGGCAAGTTATTCGATCGTCGTTACTCATACGGAAATATGTTACGTTCAGCTGCGGAATATGTCGTGATACCGTGCCCGTTTGTTTAAGCCTCGAATGGCGTTAATGACGACTGACATGATAGTTTTCTTCGATCGAATACGATATCGCTTACGTGTTATGAAACAGCGTAAATGTGAACTTGTGTATTGTATTGGGGGCTCAGAAACAATGGAGAGGCTTCGTCCCGCCCTAGCCCTTAGTGGTTCACAACTCCACAACAGGCCACAGCAGTCCACAGTTCACCCACCCTACTGTCGCCCCACACCGAACCCAGGGTTATTGTGCAGTTTGGCCCCCAGTGTACCCCCCCCCCCCCCCAACCCCAACCCCAACCCCGGGAACTTCTCCTACCAAACGAGTGTAACCCCAAATGTTTACGTTTACGTGGTAGAGTAATAATGGTGCGCGCGTACGTGGAGACAATGTTTGCCAGTAATCGCCGACATAGTGTAACTGAGGCGGAATAAGGGGAATCAACCAGCATTCGCCGAGGGAGATAGAAAACTGCCTGAAAAACCATCCACAGGTCGGCCAGCACACCGGACCTCGACACTAATCCACTGAGCGGATTCGTGCCGGAGACCGGCATGCCTTCCCGCTCGCGAAGCAACACGTTAGACAGCGCGGCTAGCCGGGCGGGCAAAGTAAACATACTTAGATTAATAATTTAACGGGAAAGTGTGTGTTTCGTTTCCGATTATCTGTTTCGTGTGCTGGCCGCTACATAATAGGAAACCGCGTGGAAAGTGTCTGCTGAAGTGTTAAGAGTAATGGATATAAGCTACAAATAATTGACCACCTTCATAATAAAACTGCAGATATACAGTTACCTTCAGTAAATACACAACCCACAGCAGAAAAGAAAATATTTGCATGCATTCCTTTCCTAGGCAGAATCTCATATCAAGTTGCAATTTTTTTCCGAAAGACAGGAGATAAAACAAGTTTCCATACCAATAACATTGCCCAACACCATATAATACACAGCATCAAAGCCACCCGCCTAGGCCTCAAAAAGTCAGGAATTTATAAAATTGTTTGTGACAACCGATTCAGCTTTTTATCTCGGCCAGATCGGCATACGCTTTAACGTTAGAATCCACGAAGATATGGACGCATTGAGAATAAAAAAACTGAGTAAATTTGCAATCGCCACTCACATGTATCAACATGGGCACTTTGTTTATAACATTAAAGACAACTTATAGATACTAAATACCACGAACAAAGTAAGAAAATGGTCCTCCTGGAAGAAGTGGAAAATATCTTCAACCCTCATTTTAGCCCAACGCATTCTAAATGAGCAAGTATAGCTATGTAATAAACAATTTCTACATAAGTTCCTTGAAATGTTCATAGAAATTAAACATAAAACGTACCCCTAACAGACAGAAATTCAAACAAGAATTTCTCATTGGAAAAGAATAACACTTGCACCACATAATCTCATAACAACTACAATAGCATAAAACAAGGAGACCTAAATACAAACAATAAATAGCTACTCTGAATACCCCAATAACAAAATTCCTTTTTTTTAACGCCTATTAAGAATAATCATAAGTATAGTTTTCATATATTTATGTTTGAAAATATTTGTGTAAGACGCCGATATGAAATTAATTAAATCCAAACTCTAAAATTGAGAAATTACGCTGACCTTCTCTCACACTCTAACTTTTTAGTTTCGTGTTGCTTTCAGTTAACTTAAACTTTAGCTATCATCACAATTTCTGTACATAAGATAGATATGTGAGTCTATGCATAAATTACAATATGCACTCTGGTTGTTATAATGTTTCGTTGAAATTCTGCTACCAGTTGATTAACAAATGCCCTGAACATTACTTATTCTAGAGTCTTCAAATAATAAGTTCATTAAGTTCATTCTTCGAGTAAAAGCTTTTTCTTTTTTTAACATGTTGCGCCTTCAACATATTTTCTTTACTTAGTTCAGATCTTTGCCCAATAAGAAAACAATGATGTCTCAGTTTAGTGGATGCTCTTTGCGTTGTAAATAAAAACACAGAGTGTAAAGCACTTGTGCGAAGCCCAGACTGGCGTGACAAATGTTCTGAAGTGTATTTTACGTGCCACTGCGATGTGTATAAAATGTGTGTGCTATTCACAATACAACTCGTACATTGCCCTGGAAGTGTACTGGGAGCGTGGCAAGACGAAACACCGTCTACCGGAACATATGTAAGTGTTTACTACTGTATCACCTTATATCGAAATAAATGTAAGCATAATAGCTTTTTTATCATCGAAACAACGTAAAAGTGGCACTATATATTCAAATATTCTTGTGCAGTGCTGGAGCTGACGACATACTGCTGTTGACAACACTCATGTAACTGGGAACATTAGTCCTCTGAAGATGGGCATGGAGGCCCGAAACCGTTTGTAGGTGTAAAATGAAAGCACTGTAAAATCGTTTGTAGCTGGTTGCTTTATTCACTAACATCACTTTTACTATTTTTTCCACTAATCTTAACTCTTGATTCGTTACACGGTTGCCTCAAGAAACCAATCAAACGAGTTACTCTTAAATTTGACATCACGCCTTCTGAATAGTCTTTCTTTCACAAATTCGTAGTATTTTTGGTACATCTATGGAGTCCCTGAGAAGCCTGAGAATGTTCAGATGTTTCTGGTACCTAAGGTAGTGATGCTGCACGCTAAGGTCTGTAGTGAAGTCGACGTGCTAACTCATCCCTAAGATGTCCAGTTGGGTTCACGTCGGGTCTCCGGGTAGGCCAGTTCATTTCAGGAATGTTATTGTCTAGAAACAATTATCTCACAGATTTTGGTTGATGACGGAATGTATCGTCAAGTTGATACAAACAGTTGCCTTGTCTCAACTGTTCGTAGCACGCAATGCTGTAAGATGTGATCATATAACCGGCCGCTGTGACCGAGCGGTTCTAGGCGCTTCAGTCCGGAACCGCGCTGCTGCTACGGTCGCAGATTCGAATCCTACCTCGGGCATGGATGTGTGTGATGTCCTTAGGTTAGTTAGGTTCAAGTAGTTCTAAGTCTAGGGGACTGATGACATCAGATGTCAAGTCCCATAGTGGTTAGAGCCATTTGCACCACTTTTTGTGTTCATATACTTACGCACTTTTTTATTTAGTAAACGCAATAAGAGAACCACAACCTAACCACGAAAAACATCTCCAAACCTTGACACCACCTACTCCGTGCTTCACTGTTGGCGCTACACGAGAAGAGGTAACGCTTTCCGGGCATTCTCCAAACGCAAACCCTCCCATCAGATTGCTATAGGGTATAGCCTGATTCATCACTCCAAAACATACGTTCCTCGTCATTCGTTGTCGAGTGGTGTCGCTCTTTACATCATCTCAACCGTTGCTTAACACTGACCACAAAAATGTGTAGCTCATGAGGAGCTGTACTCCATTCTTTTTCATTCTCCACGCACAGTCGTTGAGCTAGTCGGGCTGCTGGTAGCTCTTTGGGACTCACGATTGATTTCTTTCGTTGAGTTCATGCGATTTTCTACAACCAACTTCCGTAATGCACGCCATTTCCAGTATGTCGGTATACGAGATCAGCCTGGTGTTGGTTTAACTACGGTTGTTCCTTCGCGTTTCCACTTCACAATCGCACCCCCAACAGTCGACTTGGCAGCTTAAAAAGGGTTGAAATGTCCCTGATGAATCTGTTGGTCAGGTGACATCCAATGACTAGTCCACGTTGGCAGTCAGTGAGCTGTCCTGACCGAACCTTTCTAGAGTTACTGTTTCTCTGCTAACAACTCACTACTCCCCGACATCTTTTATACAGGTGGCTCTGCCTCTAGTCCATCTAGTGAGCAATTTCGCACGAGATAGGGGTGTCCTGATACTTTTGATCAGATAGTATACTCGTATTTACCATTCTCTTCTGATTAGGACGACGCCTCTTCCGAAGCTTTTCTTCTGTATTTGTTCTGCTATCCGGGCAGTGGATTATGCAGCACCATACATAATATAAGTGTCTGCATTGCTTTATCGTGGGTCAGTAAATCGAAGCGAATAAATCTGGGATCGAACCTCACACATGTCTGTAAAATGGGCCTCAAAAGGATAAGATGGGGTTATGGGTAGGATGAATACCTAAGTACTAAATCAGGTATTATATTAGCGATCTGGAATTTGCAATGCGAACAGTGTTCCATGGCTTTTGCATGTGTTAACCACACTGTGATAGCTGGTCGGGATGGCCGAGCGGTTCTAGGCGCTACAGTCTGGAACAGCGCTACCGCTACGGTCGCAGGTTCGAATCCTGCCTCAGGCATGGATGTACGTGATGTCCTTAGGTTAGTTAGGATTAAGTAGTTCTAAGTTCTAGGGGACTGATGACCTCAGAAGTTAAGTCCCATAGTGCTCAGAGCCATTTGAACCACAATGTGATACCATTTGTAAGAGGCCCGCTTGCTAACAATCGTGAAGCATTTTCCTTTATCTGTGTACTGTATTACCGTTCTTGGCTTTCTAACCTTTCTTGCGTTATTTATTTTGTTACAGTGCGCGAAAGAAAGGGCGGCTTTGCAAGTCATTTAGTATCTTAATTAACGCTTACATTGCGTTATGGGAGGAGAAGGGGGGGTGGGGGGCTAACCAGCAAAGGAGGCATTGTCATGCTCGGGATATGGTTCTGTAGACGGACAATACATGGCACGATTCTTGTTATTCTTACAGTTATTTCTGATGACGACGACATTTTGTAGCATGAGAACGGTTTATTTCTCTATAATCGACAGTGCATAATGTGTTTCTGACAAAGAAGGTAGAAAGTACAGGGTATTTCAAAAGTGATGCAATGGGTGACACGTTGTAGGAAAGAACATTTCAATATATCATGACGGATAGTTGAAAAGTTGAAATTATCACTTCGAGAAAATAGTAACGTAGTTAATTTTTTGTTTGTTTGCGGTTATATGTCTGCAGTCCTGGTACACAACCAAGTTACCGCGCCATAGTACTGCAGCACGCCGTTAGAGTACGGTGACCAAACGTCCCGAAAAAACGGGATTGTCCCGGTTTTCGTCCCTGTGTTCCGGTGTCCCGAAAATTTGTTTCGGGACGCTCAAAAGTCCCGGAATTCAGTTTTTAAATACGTTTCGTGAAACTTTCTCAAATTTTTGGCATTTCGCTATATTAAAGGAAATACAACACAAAAATTAATATATTTTAGCTTATTTGTCTAAAACCTCCGTTGACCCATACTAGTAATCACAGTATCAGTATTGATACACTCAGGCAATAATTTACTTTGAGCGGTACTTTGGCCAACAAGTAGTAAGTTGTATTATTGTAAAAGACCTATGAAACCGTCCGATTGTCGCGCCACTTACTCACATACTCATTGTCAGAACAGTGTAGTAGTTGATGTTTTGCCAGGCAAACTGCAATAGTTTTTTCTCATATTAGTGGTATTATTACTGCAGTACTGTGAAACGCAATGCCGAAACGTACCTGCAAGTTCAGTGACTGTTATTCCAAGGAATGGAATTTAATTAAGAAAGGTCGTTTTGATTACGAAGCAGCGTGTTTCGTATGTAACTGTTTTATTAGTATAAGTCATGGTGGACGTTCCGACATAGTTGATCACATCAGGTCAAAGAAACACATTAACAGATACAGTGCACCAAGCTGCAGTAAAACTCTACAAAATTATTTTGTGAAACATCAGTCAAGTGAAGAGACGAAAGTTCGAGCAGCCGAGCTTACACTAGCCTACCACACGGTAAAACATGACCAAACTTATAGATCTAGTGATTGTACTAATAAGCTTAACAGCATTATGTTTGATGATTCTTCCATTGCAAAAAAGTTTCGTTCAGCAAGAACTAAAGTGTCAGCCTTTATGAAAGGAATTATTGCTCCCCAGAGTGTAAAGGAAAGCCTTGAATACATCAAAAGTCTTCTTTCTACGGGATATCCACTGATGCCAGCAATCATAAGGCCACTAAATTATTTCCGTTTGCTGTTCACTTTTTTGATATTAATCAGGGAATTCAGACCAAACTTTTGAAGATGAGTTCCCTACCTAATGAAACATCTGACGAAATTTCAAGATTTTGTATGAATACTATCGAAATGTTTGATCTTGAGAAAAATAAATGTGTGGCATTTTGTGGAGGCAACACCGGCACAAACTTTGGTGGTTTAAAAAGACAAGGCAAATGCAACGTATTTGCCAAATTAAAGGCAACATTGCATGAAAACATTGAAGGCATAGGGTGCCCTGCACATGCTTTACACAATAGCGTGCAGACATCTGCTGACAGTTTAAGCTGTGATGTTGAAACTACCGTCACGAAGGTATACTCACACTTTTACATATATACTGTTAGAACAGAGAGGCTTAAGGAGTTCTGTGATTATGTGGGAACTGAATATATGAATGTAATGTGTCACTCGAAAACTCGCTGGTTATCACTGTTTCCAGCAGTTGAAAGAGTAATCGGCCTGTTTGAACCATTAAAAGATTTTTTCCTAAATGAAGACAAAGCCCCCAAAATATTGGTTCTGTTTTTCAGTAGCCGATTAAGTGAAGCCTACTTATGGTTCATTCACAGTCAGCTTAACACTTTGCAGCGTGGGATAAAAGAAATTGAGGGAAGCACGAAAAGTGTAATAGAGGTAAATAATGTTTTGAAAAGTACTCTGGAAACTGTTACTAAGAGGAGAGAACAGCAGTTCATTTCTTTTAATGTTAAATCTGTCCTTAAAAGAGCAGAAGCATCAGAAGCAGTGAAAGGAGTTTTAGAGAAGAAGTTAACAAGTTTTATGACACTTGTGTAGAATATCTCAGCAAGTGGAGCGCCTCATATTTACCCTCATCGCCGGTGTTTGATTGGATGTTACTGAAGAGAGTGCCAAAATGGGAAAGTGTTGAAGAGACAGTTTCTTATTTGAAGAGTAAAGAGATGGAAATCGATGATTCCATTCTCTTTGATCAGTTCTGCATACTGACAAATTTTGTTGAAGAAAGTTTTCACAAGTGGAATGATGATAAAAAATACCATTGGAATGTCATGAGAAGTGGGTGAGTTTTTTTAAAAGCTGTGACTGTCTTCAGCATTACTCTGAGTTGGTAATAATTGCAAGGTATTTATTTACAATCCCAGCCCATAATGCCAATGTGGAAAGAATATTTTCGTTCATGAATATCCAGTGGACTAATGAAAGAAACAGAGTGGAGGTGGACTCTCTTGAAGCAATCCTGCAGGTCCTGTACAACTACAAAATGGATTGTGCCGAGTTTTATCATTGTGTCTCAAAGATCAAAGACAAGATCAAGAAGGCTGGAGGCAGTGAAAAATACCCTTTTCTCCAAGGACAGTCAGTTCCATCTACAAGTGCTCAGTAATATTAAAGCTCATGTTAATATTAATTGATTAAAAGTTGAATGGCTGTAAAATTTTGTAAAATGGTAATACATTTCTTTATCACTGTATACGTTTATTAAATGTCATTAATTATACAGATAAGCTAGATTACATCGATCTTTTGTATCCTCTTATTAGTGATAATAATCGGGTTAACAAAATGTATCAACAAAACATTAATATTTAAAATTAAGAAACCTGGGCACATGTGGAATGAGGTGTCCATTGACACCCGGTTGAATGTGTCCCGGTTTTCACCAAACATTATTTGGTCACCCTACGTTAGAGGAGCAGAACAATAATACCGTTACTGTAGAATATTCGAATTGTTGACGGAGCCACAATCTCACCTCTGGTTGCACCGCTTCGTCACTATCGAAGTGAAGTTCGGGAAAGTATTCTTTAAGTTTTGGAAGCATGTGTAAATCGGATGGGGCCAAGTCGGGGCTGTGTGTTGGATGATCGATGATAGTGGACCAGGGGCATGGGATCCCTGCAAATGTCGCAGAGCTCGTATGAAATCCGATATTGTCATGCTGAAAGAGAACGTGCTCCTTGTGTGGATGAACTCTTCAAATTCGAAAATCGATTACAGTACGCTGTTTCTCACGCACCGACGTAGTTACTTACACACTGTCATGTTACACGCTACAATTTGGAGCCCTCTAGCTGCAATTGGGCTACAGATATGTAGGCATGAAGACTAAAGACGTGGAATATTGATAACGTTTGTTTTATCCAAAATAGGTTTAAGAGTTTTTACATAAAAAAATCGGAGGCATTACTTTTCAGTGCGTCCTCGTAGATTATATTAGATTTTCCTGGGCATGTGTTATAACATGAGTCTGATGACATGTATTCAGTTATATGAGTCGCATAATGGAGACCACTTGCAACAACTTTCCTTAATTATTTTTCCATAAGGATGAGTTACTTGTTCGACATCTTGTAATATGACATCTTCTCGATGACCGCAAGGGGATGCCGTTGGCCCATTACTTCTTACAGAGCAGACGACGTTAACAGCGTTTTATTTCACTTTCGGGATTGTGTGGAGCGGTGGAACCGTTCAAACGTCATTGGCGGCTAACGACTTGGAGCCGCTACCTTGAAAAACATTACACAGTCATCTGTGATGCGTCCCCGGTGGAGTTTATATTTCATGACTTGTTGGTGTAGATGAAGCCTTACTCGTCACAGGGACTTGGATACACGCATTTCGTGTATGACACAACAGAATATAGTTGTTGCTATGTTGAAGGAATATACAGAGAAATGGTTTCGCAACAGGCATGATCCTAGTTGGAAGATCTTCATCGCCATATGTAGAGACTTAAAAGAGAAGCTGAGTCATTCAGACCAAAGAGAGGTGGCTAAGGTTCAAACAGTGGCATTTAAAGATATGGTGTTGGAATACGTGGGCGAAAATTCATCAGCAAGGACCCGCCAATTTCCCTGTGAAATCACGCTTCGAACAATAGTGTGGAGAGTACTGGTTCGGCAGTAGCTACACCGCTATGTGATAAACAACGTGTGCAGGCGACGAGGACAGACTGTTCTGTACCCTGAGTTCAGCTGCAAATACATCACCCATTGCAGCATTCCAGTGCTAAACTTCGCAGTCTGCACTGTTGAAGAGTGAGGCCTCTTTCAACCATGATGGTCTTTCCAACTGCCCAAATAGTTATGCCTCGAGTGATGAAAATCTACACATCGGTTGCCGGCTGGAACCGTACAAGATCAAGGAATAGGATCTTATCTGCAGGCACCCGTACAAGTGGTGCACGTCACCTGGTGTTCAATCGGAGCGTGCTGCCACCTGAGCTACAGATACACTTATAGCTGGGTTGTAAAAACCGGGCTGTCACATCTACGAATTTTTTCTATGGTGATACATGAAGTGGTCGACATTTGAACCTCTGCCGACGCTGAACTGCCTAATACATCCGTAGCTGACTGTCTCATTTCACTACTGTCAATAGCGAGTCCAGTAGAACTGTACGTGTCTTTGGAATGAATGCACCCGAGACGTGGCCGTCACTGAGAAATGTTGCTATAAGCTAAATTTGCTGTAACAAGATGTAAATTGTTTATGTTAGTAGAAAAACTAAATTAGTTTCTTTCAGTTGCAAAAAAAAAAAAAAAAAAAAAAAAAAATTATTTTCTTATCGCAAACCATGCGACTGAGGAAAAATTTTGCAAGTTTGGCCTTAATATTGTGTGGCAAAGATTTACGAATTATGAAGCAATAGTGTGAATCATTACTGTAATGTTGTTACGCGTGTATCTTTTACTGCATGTTGCAGCTATGAATTACCTCCAGTACGCGTGACATTTGAGAAATTATGCAACAGCTTTTTTATGAAAAACTAGTAGCTAGTTGTATTTCTTTATTGTACATATGATAGCAACTTAAAGGTGTTTAGGTTCTTATTTATTCAGCCCCATCAGATTAGGATCTACACTATCTGTCTTACAAGGGTTTCACACACACAAATCTTTTAGTATCACAATTTACTAATAATATAATAACTAATTATATCCGTTATAATGTAAGAGAAAAGATAATGTGGAAGAATTATATGCGTACACCTAAGACTATTTTAAATAAATTATACAAATGACGTTACTTACCTGTAGGTCAAACAAGGAAAAGGCACAGACGTAGAACGGTAGGCCAATAAAGCACAACGTCGGATAATCTATGTGAATCGTGTGCTTGAAAAGCGGTTGGACTCGATTGTCTTCAACTTTGACGTTGCATTTTTCTGACAGGAACGGGAAGCTATATTGATAACCTGGAAGAAGCATCGGTTGTCAAACTGCAAAAGGTAAAATTATCTTCATAGTGTTCTAAATGTGAAAAGCTTACCTGTACAATAAAACACATCATCGACCTTGTACGTCGAACCATCTGCAAACGTCACTGATTCCTCACCGAGACTCACGATTTCTGGTTTCTGAAAGACGTTGTCAGGAAACTTTGTATCAATTTTTTCTTTGAAATGATGACTCAGAATTACCTGAAATGAAGCAGGATACTATCCTATAGATGAGCTGCATAATTGACAGTTCACATAAATCTAAATCTCTAAACATACTTTCATTATAATTCAGAAATATAATTAGAATAACAGCCACCACGTTGCATGTGACATGTTAATACTGTATACTGAACGAAAGACATTTCGATCTCGGATAAAAGTGCGTATTACTTCTGACAAGGAGTAATGACTGTTCGTCTAGGTGATTGGTCGCAGAATATTGGATGCTTGATTATTTTCCCTCGTACACATACTTAAGAATACTAATGCATTGTGGTGGCTTCGGATAGCTTTAATTTATGCACCTCCCTTAGATAGTAAAACTCTTTGTTTTTGAAATGATTGGATACTTTTTCTTTTTTACTGATCAATTTACGCGGCCCGCTATGATTTCCTCTCCTGTTCCTTTTCGACTCACAAGGGGAGGCCACCAATTGCGAAATTCAAATTCGATTCATACTGCGCATAATAAAAGCTCATGGCCAGAGGTGTAATGTGGCAAAGCACCAAGACGCACTTCTCAGCCGTTGTCGAGAAAATCGACAGTTAAAAGAAACCGTTCTAGAGAAATACTCTCTACGATTAATAGTTCTCTATAGCGTCGTGGCGCAGCGGTAAGCGCTCTGGTTCGTAATCCGAAGGACGCCGGATCGAATCTCGCGATATGCAATTTCTTTTTTAGTATTTGTTTTTTATAATTCAAATATATATATAATTCCCGGCAATCAGTTGCAACAATTATGCATATAATAAGTTGTTGAAAGTCGTTTGTCGTGGAAAAACTGGCGACTTCGTACATCATTATGTTTTCCGCAAACAAAGTTGTATTTCACAAATGTTGTTAATTGTCTTCATAATGTTAACCACGCATAGTTAACGGAAGACGTAGAAACGATATTCCGAAACGAATACGTATAGCGTAAGTCAAACGTTCGAATTAGAACAGAGACCCCACGAACACAAATTTGCTGTGGCAGGTATGAAATATAAACTCCGTCACTCGCTCGTTACACTTGAATGACAGATGTTGAATGGGCCGAAACGAGCCGCCGCATAACAGCGTAGGTGCCTGCTAACTTCGAAAGAAGGTAGATGCGGTCTCTAGCGCAACTTATAACATTGTCGAAAATCAGTGCGGACGGGAGAGCTTTGGTACACCCTGTTAAAAAAAACGGAAAAATGGAGGCGGTACAATTGGAGAGCGATGCGCCTTCACCAACATGCATAAGCAATTCATTAATACTTTATATATATATATATATATATATATATATATATATATATATTTGAATTACAAAAAACTAATAATAAAAAAAAAATTGCACGGCGCGAGATTCCATCCGGCGACCTTCGGACTACGAACCCGAGCGCTTACCGCTGCGCCACGACGCTGTAGAAATTTTCTAATCGTCGAGAGTATTTCACCGCAACGATTTCTTTTAACTGTCGATTTTCTCGACAACGGCTGAGAAGTGCATCTTGGTGCTTTGCCACATTACACCTCTGGCCATGAGCTTTTATTATGCGCAGTATGAATCGAATCTGAATTTCACAATTGGCGGCCTCCCCTTGTCAGAGTAGCAGTTGCAACGTACGTCCTCCATTACTTGCTGGATGTATTCTAATCTCTGTCTTCCCCTACAGTTTCTACCCTCTACAGCCCTCTCCAGTACCATGGGAACTTGTTCCTTAGCGTGTTAACAGTTGTCCTATCATCCTGTCCCTTATTTAGTCAGTATTTTCCATATACACTGCTGACCATTACAATTGCTAAACCATGAAGATGACGTGCTACAGATTCGAAATTTAACCGACACGAAGAGGATGCTGTGATATGCAAATGATTAGCTTTTCAGAGCATTCACACAAGGTTGGCGCCCGTAGCGACACCTACAACGTGCTGACATGAGGAAAGTTTCCAACCGATTTCTCATACACAAACAGCAGTTGACCGGCGTTGCCTGGCGAAACGTTGTTGTGATGCCTCGTGTAAGGAGGAGAAATGCCTATCATCACGTTTCCGACTTTGATAAAGGTCGGATTGTAGCCTATCGCGATTGCGGTTTATCGTATCGCGACATTGCTGCTCGAGATCCAATGACTGTTAGGAGAATATGGAACCGGTGGGTTCAGGAGGTAATACTGAATGCCGTGCTGGATCCCAACGGCCTCGTATCACTAGCAGTCGAGATGACAGGCATCTTATCCGCATGGCTGTAACGGATCGTGCAGCCACGTCTCGGTCCCTGAGTCAACAGATGGGGACGTTTGCAAGACAACAACCATCTGCACGAACATTTCGACGACGTATGCAGCAGCATGGACTATCAGTTCGGAGACCATGGCTGCGGTTACCCTTGACGCTGCATCACAGACAGGAGCGCTTGCGATGGTGTACTCAACGACAAACCAGGGTGCACGGACGGCAAAACGTCATTTTTTGGATGAATCCAGGTTCTGTATACAGCATCATGATCGTCGCATCCGTGTTTGGCGACATCGCGGTAAACGCACATTGGAAGCGTGTATTCGTCATCACCATACTGGTGTATCACCTGGCGTGCTGGTATGGGGTGCCATTGGTTACACGTCTCGATCACCTCTTGTTCGCAGTGACGGCACTTTGAACAGCTACGGCCCGTGGCTCTACCCTTCATTCGATCCCTGCGAAACCCTACATTTCAGCAGGATAATGCACGACCGCATGTTGCAGGTCTTGTACTGGCCTTTCTGGATACAGAAAATGTTCGACTGCTGCCCTGGCCAGCACATTCTCCAGATCTCTCACCAATTGAAAACGTCTGGTCAATGGTGGCCGAGCAACTGGCTCGTCACAATACCAGTCATTACTCTTGATGAACTGTGGTATCGTGTTGAAGCTGCATGGGTATCTGTACATGTACACGACATACAAGCTCTGTTTGACTCAATGTCCAGGGGTATCAAGGCCGTTATTACGGCCAGATGTGGTTGTTCTGGGTACTGATTTCTCTGGATCTATGCACCCAAATTGCGTGAAAATGTAATCACATGTCAGTTCTAGTGTAATATATTTGTCCAATGAATACCCGTTTATCATCTGCATATCTTCGTGGTGTAGCAATTTTAATGGTCAGTAGTGTATTTCTTCTCTCGCTGACTGTGGAAAACCACCTCATTCCTTACCATACACTCCACATAATTTTCAGCATTTTCAACATTCTTCTTTAGCACCATATTTCAAATGCCCCTATTCTCTTCCGTTCTGGTTTCCCCACAGTCCATGTCTCACTGCTATACAATGCTGTGCTCCAAACATACACTCTCAGAAATTTCTGTCCCTAATTAAGATTTGTGTTTGATACTAGTGAAGTTCTATTGGCCAGGACTGCTCTTTTTGCCAGTGCTAGTCTGATTTTTATGTCCTCCTTGCTCTGTCCGTCACGGGTTATTTTGCTGCTTACATAACAGAATTCCTAAATATCCTCTACTTCGTGACCACCAATCCTTGCGCTGTTTCGCTGTTCTCATTACTGCTACTTCTCATTACTTTCGTCTTTCTTCTGGTTACTCTCAATCCATATTCTTTACTCATTAGACTGTTCATTCCATTCGACAGATCTTGTAATTCTTCTTTACTTTCACTGACAACAGTGATGCCACAGCGAATCTTATCTCTTATACCTTTTCCCTTGAATTTTAATCGCGCTCTTGAAACTTTGTATTTCCGCCATTCTTCCAAATATAGATTGAAGAGTAGGGACGAAAAACTACATACGTTCCGTACACCCTTTTTAATCCGAGCACTTTGTTAGTGGTCTCCCACTCTTATTGTTCCCTCTTCCTTCTTGTACGTATTACGTATTACACGTCTTTCCCTTGTAGCTAACCTCTATTTTTCTCGGAATTTTGAACGTCTTGCACCATTTTATATTCTCGAAAGCTTTTTAAAGGTCGACTTATCAAACGCACTGTCAGAACTGCCTCTCTGGTACCTTTCCCGTTCCTAAAGCCAATAACAAATCCTCAGTTTCCTTTTCCATTCTTGTGTATATTATTCGGTGTCAGTAGCTTGGATTCATGAATTGTTAAGTTAATTGTGCGATAACTCTCACACTTGTCGGGTCTTTCTAGCTTAGGAATTGTGTGGATGACGTTTTTCCGAAAGTCTGATGGTATATCGCCAGTCTCATACATTCTACACAACACCGTGAATAGTTGTCTTATTGTCACTTCCTCCAATGATTTTAGAAATTCTTCCTTATTTGTTCTTAAGTCGCCGTAAACTCTTAAATCCTGACTCCAGTACCCTATCCCCCATCTCTTTCCTATCGACTACTGTTTCTTCTTCTATCACGTCATCGATCAAGTCCTCCCTCTCGCAGAGGTCTTCAGTGTACTCTTTACACCTGCCCGCTCTCTCCTCTGCATTTAACAGTGGAATTTCCTTTGCACTCTTTATGTTACTGCCTTTGCTTTTAATTTCACGAAGGTTGTTTTGACTTTTCCAAATGCTGAGTCAGTCCTTCCGACAATCATTTTTTTTCGATTTCTTCACATTTTTCATGCAGCCATTTCGCCTTAGATTCCCTACCTTTCCTGTTTATTTCATTCCTAAGCGATTGGATATATGTATTCCTGAATTTCCCTTAAAATTTTTGTACTTCCTTCTTCCATCGATCAGCTGAAGTATTTTTCTGTTATCCATTGTTTCTTCACAGTTACCTCCTTTGTACCTAAGTTTTTCTTACCAAATCCTGTGATGGCTCTTTTCAGAGATATTGAGTCCTCTTCAACTGAACTGCCTACTGAGCTATTCATTATCGCAGCAGTAGTCTCAGAGAACTTCAAGCGTATCTGTTCAGTCCTTAGTATCCGTATCCCGTTTCTTAACGCACTGATTATTCCCGATCAGTTTCCTAAACTTCAGTCTACTCTTCACCATCACTAACTTCTGATCTGAGTCTATATCTGGTAGCCTTACAATCCCATGTTATTTCAGAATCTCTGCCTGACCATAATGTAATATAACTGAAATCTTCCCGTATCTTATGGCCCTTTCCAAGCATACATCCTTTACTGTCTGAAATGTATTGCATAAATTAATTAGTCTTTCTCCTCTCTCATTCCTACTATCAAGACCATATTCTCCCGTAATATTTTCTTCCACTCCTTCCCCTTCAACCGCATTTCGATCCCTCTATAACTATTATATTTCCATCTCTCTTTACGAACTGAATTACCTATTCAATACCGTCATATACTTTCTCTATTTCTTCATCATCTGCTTGCTACTTCGGCGTGTATACATGAACTGTTGTTGCCGATGTTGGTTTGCTGCCGATTCTGATGTGTAGAACCCTGTTACTGAACTGTTCACAGCAACTCACTCTCTGCCCTATTTTCCTATTGAAAACGCATAAACGGGAATACTATTCCCGTTAAACCATTTTCAGCTGCTGCTGATATTACCCTATCTGATCTGACCAGAAACCCTGATCTTTTTATTTCATTTACTCCATTGATCCTCCACTATATAAAGATTGAATCTTAGCATGCCGGCCGCGGTGGCCGAGCGGTTCTAGGCGCTTCAGTCCGGAACCGCGAGACTGCTACGGTCGCAGGTTCGAATCCTGCCTCGGGCATGGATGTGTGTGATGTCCTTAGGTTAGTTAGGTTTAAGTATTTCTAAGTCTATGAGACTGATGACCTCAGATGTTAAGTCCCATAGTGCTTAGAGCCATTTGAATTTGAACCTTATCATTTCCCATTTCAGATTTTCTAGTTTCCCCATCACGTTCAATCTCTTACAATGTTATCGTTTAGTTGGTTATTCGATCTTTTGCTCATATAATACGATACACAAGGCGACACATCTAACAACGTAAGACAAATTTGGTTATGCTTTAAATTCTGATCTGGATTTGCATCTATATCCTTACGTAATGCGATCATAATTATGCTAACAGGAGGATGTATAAGACAAATGTTTTATTGTGTTCCCTTTTGCGATTTGATCTTTCTTCTCCTTCTCCTTCCTCTTCTTCTTCTTCTTCTTCTTTTTCTTCTTCTTCTTTTCTTTTTTCTTCTGTGGGCTGCGCAGAATTTAAGACTTTTTGCGAGTTTCTTCTGATCTTCTCAAAATAACTTCGTTGTATTATTCCTTATCTTCCTCTGGTCTTCTGTTGCTAAAACTACGTCGTTATCCCTGGAATATCCTGATGCTTTCAATGTAGCTGCTATATTGTTTCTATTATACATTGTCTATGACGTGATACCAACTGCTACTGTATCCTCGTTGTCCTCCTCCATCCATTTAATAGTCATTCTCATTCCAACGATATACTGAAAATCTTTCTGATGAAGCTGTCCTAGACCGTTGCCATAACCTGACTGTAGAATATCAACACCCATTTCCATGTTCTGCCTGTCATTGTATCGGAATGTTTGTAATTCTTCATTTCTCCTGTTTTCCCGTGTTTCATCTAATATTTTCTGTGTTCGTAATATTTTCATAAACAATCTTCTCTCCTTTTTCTCTTGTATTTTCAGTCCTGCATGCTTCTTCAATATAAGACACATCGAACAATGAGATTCTGTCGGTTTCACTACTGCATTGTAATGTATAATTCTGGTCTTGTAAGACAGCGTTGGTTAAGTGTACCTTTTCTGGATAACTTGTAAACTAATTCTAATATTTCCCTCATTATCCAGCCCATTGAATCGGATCCATTTTACAAGATATTTGAACTTTTCCACTCGCCTAACGTCCCGTGTCGTGTTTACGTACATCTTTTTCTCTTAAGCTGAAGCTTCACAGAGATCTTCCAGACCAGTTTTTTCAGCAGTGTCGTGCACATCATCCAGCGTCGATTGGACGTTTTCTAGGTTTTCAGCTAACAAGGCTCAGTTAGCAGCACACATTAAGCACTTAATTTCTAGGCTCCTTCCTTTCTTCCCGGGATGTATTCCTTAGCTTCAAACTTATGATTACCTTACAAATAAATTTAAAGTGGTTAATATTTGACGTTAAACTCTTAAGCGAGAAAAAGTTTAAGAAAAGTTTGAAATTGTGGTTAAAATTTGTTGGAAGTCGTCAGCTACTCTCATCAAGCGCTGGATTAGTATAGTCTGGGTAATTTACGCTCCGTTTTCAGCAACAGATACTTTTTCATGCATCTAAATGTTGATGACGGCATAAATCGTGAGCCTTAAAATGTCTTGCGACGACATAATTTTGCAGGTACATTCAATGGTACGAGGGCTGTTCAGAAAGTATCTGATCACACACTCTTTAATTATGGAAACCAGTAATGCTACGAGGGAGCGCGCGGGCACTCTCTGTGTTTGTGGGAAACGTAATGCGCATGCCTTATTTTTTTCATGACTCCGGAAACAACCACTCGCTGGCTAGCCGGTGACAAGTGAACACGTGTAAGTGTCAGTCGTCGGATTTTGTGTTGTGTGCAAAATGACGGAAAAAGTGGAACAACGTTATTGCATCAAATCTTGTTTTAAGCTTCGTTTTTCTCAGGTTGAAAAATCCACAAGATTCGACAACTGTTTGGGGATGAAGCAATGGCTACCGCACAGATACAGGGTGATAAAACCGCTTCAGAAATGGCAGTTTATCAGCTCAGGTAGGCTCTCAACATCAGCATGGGGCTGTTATTGATCACGTAAGTAACCTGGTGATGCAGGACAAACGAATCACGATCGGAGAACTTGCAAGAGAGGTTAAAATTAGTACTAGATCCATTCATTCCATTTTAACGAAATATTTGGACATCAGAAGATTCTCAGCAAAATGTGCACCGAAGCTGCTAATAACTGAGCAGAAGCAACTTTATTCGGAGATCGCATAGGACATGCTGGATACTGTGAACAGTAATTTTAATTTTCTTAACACAATGATAAATGGTGGTGAATCCTGGGTTTATAGGTACAGCCCAGAAACAAAGTTCTAGTCATCGCAGTGGAAGCATCCGAGACCCAAAAGAGCGAGGAAGGTCCGCAGCTATGCGAAAGTCATACTGACCGTGCATTTTGACTCCAGTGGCGTGGTCCATCACGAGTACGTCCCAGAAGGTACTAATGTCAACAAGGAGTACTACCAAGAGGTTCTGCGTCGCTTTCGTGAAGCAGTGAGAGACAAACGACCAGACTTGCTGGCAGTTGGCAGCTGGCACCTCCTCCACGGTAAGCCACCCACTTGTCGTTCTGAGTTAATTCAGAGTTTCTTGGTCTAACGCAACACGGATGTGATTTGTCAGCCTCTCTATTCCCCTGACCTAGCACCGAGTGACTTATGTCTTTTTGCTGACCTGAAAAAGATTCTAACAGGGCCAGATTTCAGACCAGGGAAAAAATTATGCAGAATTCCACGGAGCAGCTCAGCACCATACCAAAACATGCTATTCAGACATGCTTCCAGCAGTGGCACTAGCGTTAGGAGAGGTGTGTAGAAGCTGAAGGGGACTGCTTTGAAGGTGACTAGTGTCAAACAACTGCATTTGAATAAAGACTGATTTATGAATAAAAGTCGGATGCTTTTTTGAACAGAGGCCTCGTATACAGGGTGGTCCATTAATCGCGACCGGGCCAAATATCTCACGAAATAAGCGTCAAACGAAAAAACTACAAAGAACGAAACTTGTCTGGCTTGAAGGGAGAAACCAGACGGCGCTATGGTTGGCCCGCTAGATGGCGCTGTCATAGGTCAAACGGATATCAACTGCGTTTTTTTTTAAATAGGAACCCCCATTTTTATTGCATATTCGTGTAGTACGTAAAGAAATATGAATGTTTTAGTTGGACCACTTTTTTCGCTTTGTGATAGATGGCGCTGTAATAGTCGCAAACATATGGCTCACAATTTTAGACGAACAGTAGGTAGGTTTTTTAAGTTAAAATACAGAACGTAGGTACGTTTGAACATTTTATTTCGGTTGTTTCAATGTGATACATGTACCTTTGTGAACTTATCATTTCTGAGAACGCATGCTGTTACAGCGTGATTACCTGTAAATAGCACATTAATGCAATAAATGCTCGAAATGATGTCCGTCAACCTCATTGAATTTCTCAATACGTGTAACGACATTCCTCTCAAAAGCGAGTAGTTCGCCTTCCGTTATGTTCGCACATGCAATGACAATGCGCTTACGCATGTTGTCAGGCGTTGTCGGTGGATCACGATAGCAAATATCCTTCAACTTTCCCCACAGAAAGAAATCCGGGGACGTCAGATCCAACCCACCTGTCATGAAATATGCTATTCAATACCGCTTCCAACGCACGCGAGCTATGTGGCGGACATCCATCATGTTGGAAGTACATCGCTACTCTGTCATGCAGTGAAACATCTTGTAGTAACATCGGTAGAACATTACGTAGGAAATCAGCATACATTGCGCCACTTAGATTGCCACCGATAAAATGGGGGCCAATTATCCTTCCTCCCATAATGCCACACCATACATTAATCCGTCAATGTCGCTGATGTTCCACTTGTCGCAGCCATCGTGGATTTTCCGTTGCCCAATAGTGCATATTATGCCGGTTTACGTTACCGCTGTTGGTGAATGACGCTTCGTCGTAAATACAACGCGTGCAAAAAATCTGTCATCGTCCCGTAATTTTTCTTGTGCCCAGTGGCAGAACTGTACACGACGTTCGCCATGCAATTGCTGGTGCATAGAAATATGGTACCGGTGGAATCGATGTAGGTGTAGCATTCTCAACACCGACGTTTTTGAGATTCCAGATTCTCGCGCAATTTGTCTGCTACTGATGTGCGGATTAGCCACGACAGCTGCTAAAACACCTACTTGGGCATCATCATTTGTTGCAGGTCGTGTTGACGTTTCACATGTGGCTGAACACTTCCTGTTTCCTTAAATAACGTAACTATCCGGCGAACGGCCCGAACACGCAATGATATCGTCCAGGATACCGAGCAGCATCCATAGCACATTTTGATCACAATAGCCATACATCAACACGCTATCGACCTTTTCCGCAATTGGTAAACGGTCCATTTTAACACGTGTAATGTATCACGAAGCAAATACCGTCCGCACTGGCAGAATGTTACGTGATACCACGTACTTATACGTTTGTGACTGTTACAGCGCCATCTATCGCAAAGCGAAAAAAGTGGTCCAACTAAAACATTCATATATCTTTACGCACTACACGAATATGTAATAAAAAATGGGGGTTCCTATTTTAAAAAACGCAGGTGATATCCGTTTTACCTATGGCAGCGCCATCTGGTTTCCCCCTTCAATGCAGACGAGTTTCGTTCTTTGTATTTTTTTTTTTTTTGATGCTTATGCTCGGTCACTATCAATGGACGACCCTGTATACTGTCTGTGAAATATGTTAGGATTAGAGCTCGTCGTAAATAACTTTAAACATCATGCGTGAGGCAGCAATTTTGCTGCATAAAGAGCGAAAATGTAATACGCGATAAAATTTTTCCTTTTCATCATTTTGTGGAGTGTGTCGGCGAAAAAAGATTTCGAAAACATTTGCTCTCATTCTCAAATGCTGGTTGAATATAATCTGGCTTTTGCAGTTCCAAACTGTAATACTTGTCTTGCTGTGTTAAGCCGTTAAGATAAGATTACATCTCTTAATGAGTAGATTATCACAGCATTTTTTAAATGTTAAAATTCAGTCAATAATCATGAGAAATATTGAAAATCAAATTTCTGTTCGCCTTGGAAGCCGTTACTAGGCTACCTACAACTGGATCTGCGTGACCTTGAACCGGTTAGCCTTTTGGTAATATACAGGGCGGTCAGAAACAGTCTGAAAAGCTTAGAAGGGTACTGCAGGGAAGTTGTGTTGAGAAATAGTTGTTGAGAAAAAAATTCGATACGCTGCGCCGTTTCCGAGTTATTCAGCATTGCGGTTAACCAACCAGCTTGTCGCGCGAGCATGTTCAGTCAGCCTACCAGAGACAGTGTCGCCAAACGTGTCCTTCTTTTGGTTTCCTCAAACCGGACAAACGTAGCTTTTGCTCACCTAGCTTTTATCAGTCCCGAAAAAGGCACATTTTAACTGATAATGTAGGAGTAACTCACGAACCCACAGCTGTCTGTGCATTACCGCAGTGTAGCGCGTGGTAGTGTTTTGGATTTGCGCGCTGGGAGCTGACTGGCTGACTTCGATGCTAATTAACTAGGAAACGGCGGGACGTATCGAATTTTTTTCTTAAAAATTATTTCTCTGCACAGACTCCCCTGTAACACCCCCAGAAGCTTTCCAGACTGTTTCTGATCACCCTGTAAATTGCCAGACTCGTTTCCAAAGATCTAAAGATATTCTACGAGACAATACGAAAGAACATTGATGACAATCCGTTCCGTTACCTTTTTATTATTCATCTGGATGAAACTTACGTGAGTTAATGGCAATTTCTCTAAACCTATCAGTATTATATGCAGCGTTGACTGTATGTGACAAGTTGAAATTGTTTGCTGCGTTTCCTTGTCTTTCGCGGGCGATGCACTACCAGTTACATCATCCGAACACGCCAGGCAGACCGCCTCAAAGCTTTAACTTGTCACATTTCGATCGTTTCCTATGTGGTTCTTCCTGTGTTTTGTAGTACATCGGGCTATGGTCTCTGCACGTCTCTATCGACCTACCGCTATTTAGCTTTTTCCAGTACTAAACTGACGAACTGCAGGTCATGAATTTATGAGCGCATTTAGGCATTTCGACGACAGCGGAGTCTCTAGATGGATCATAACTCACCACACCATCAGTACAAAGAGAGGTCGCCTCTGTCTTGAACAAATTATCTGTCGACGCCCCCGTCGGATGGACAACTGCTAATGACGAGATTATTACTCTCCTTCAGTTATTCATATTCACATCATTGTTGCTCACACCGAACGAAGGTGCCAATAAATTCGAGGAAGATGACTTTTACGAAGATTGCAAAGACTCTTCCAGTGTGGGTGCCAACAGCGTCATAAATGCGGATCGCAGACTTTTCCATAGATATTCATGGTCGGATCTAGAAATCGTGTACAATGAAAAGTCTGTTACGATTTGAAGCGAGACATCAAATTTCGTGTCGAACGACCGTACAAAGCTGCGAATCGGGACAGACACATTTCGTGCCCCAAACAGTGTCATTATCGTATCGCTGCCAGACTTCACGTCAATTTACCTTGAGGAAATTTTCCAAATGTGCTATCTCTCGTGAATAGCGGTGGCGCTAGTGTCGCTTTCCCTATTTCTCGCCGTTAAGGGCTCCGTGGCGATAACATGTAGTCTAACGTACTCACTTATCCCTTAGTAGGGAATAAGAGTCGCAAGCCTATGTAAAAGACTCGCCTTACATTTATTTCCACTGGTGTGCCTTTATAACCGCCTACGTGACTGTTGTGTGTATCCGCGGGCGCAGTACATTCGTAGCCCTCGTTATTGTTCTAGAATATTTTTCCGAATTGGCAACTAAAAATTATGAACAATCAATGAACCCCCCACGCAAGGGTATATTCAGATTCTAACAGTTTTTTATTAGGATCACGACAGTCAAGAAAGCCGAAACTCGTAATGTATAGGGGAGCTGTGCTCTTTAAAAGTGGCAGGTGATTCAAACGAAAATTTAATTAGTTTTGTTGTGCAAATGAGACAATACAGAAAAAATTATAGATATAATCTTCCCATGAAGTATAGAGTGACAATTATTGAGCTATGTGAAAAAAACGTAAATTAGTTACAAACTACGGCGTGCAGTCAGAAGTCTTCTTCGTTCTATCCTGATTACAGGACAAAGGCGACATCGCAGCAGTAGTTTTTAGTATGAGTTATTCGTCACTGCCAATCCCGTTTCCAGGTAACGCCCCAAAATTATCCCTTTCGAATTCTAAAACAGAGTGAGCGTGACGTTTCCTGCCGAAGGTTGAATCATATTTTTTTTTTTTTCGTGAAGAACTATGGCGCCATTCCTAGTTCGATCTTTTCGTTTCAGGTTGGTGATAATACACCCACGTTTCATCTCATATATAACAATGCAGTTTCCACCTGGAAACGACGCAAAAGTTCCTCACAGGCATCGATGCGGCGATCTCTCAATTCAGCATTCAACTACTGTGGCCCCATTCACCGACTCTTTATTGAATCGTAGCATATCTTCGACTGTATTGTGCGTTGAACCATCATTAATATGCTAAACAGTCTATTTCGTTTACAGTAATACGCATGTTTTCCTTCAGAGGCTCTTCAGCTGCAACAATGTTTTCGGCTGGGAATCGTCTTCGACAGGATCTGCACTTCCTTTAAACTTTTTGCACAACACGTACGTTTGCTGCAGGGACACATACACGGATCACCGTACTGTGCTTTCATCATCTGATGCATTTCCAAAGATTTAACACCTTCGTTATTGAAAGAAGACATATCGCTCTCCCATCCCTGTTCAGGTCGACAGTGGGGAGGCTATTTTTGCATTGACACAGCTTCCTTTTCTGTAACGCAACAACAGGCTGGCGGCTGTTTATCATTTGTTTAAATACAAAGCTAGCTCCTGCCAGCTGCATAAATCGGTAGTACAACATTCGGGAATTTCATTATTTGAAAGTTTTCATTTGAAACACTCGCATATACTGAAAGGTTTCATGTTGATATGAAGGAGAATACACACTAGTACAGTTAGATGCATCAAACCAGTCTTCAGACTGAAGACTATAACAACAAGTAAAAGGATCTGACAATTTCAGAATGTTTGATCAGGTGGACCTGCACTAAATGGTTTGTAAAAATCGAACAGTAACAAAGTACATCTTCATTTAATTTGTACGGCAATGCAGAATGTGACCCGCATGATCCTGAACCTAGTAAAACTGTTGCACGCCATTATTTTTTAGAGAAGTTCACGTCGTTATGTATAACGGAATTTGTCATAAAACGAATGCAGGCACGGGTAGAAGAAAGGTCCAATTTTGATACCATCTTTCCGCTCTAACCCTCCTCCTAATGTCAAACATAATTTTGCATCGTCCCAGTTTCAGCGTCCCCAGAAGCCTGGGATTTTAATAATAACAACAACAAGGTACACTATCTGTCTTAATTCAAATGGTTCAAATAGCTCTGAGCACTATGGGACTTAACATCCGAGGTCATCAGTCCCCTAGACTTAGAACTACTTAAACCTAACTAACCTAAGGACATCGCGCACATCCATGCCCGAGGCAGGATTCGAACCTGCGACCGTAGCAGCAGCGCGGTTCCGGACTGAAGCGCCTAGAACCGCTTGGCCAGAGCTGTCTTCATTTATATAAATGAAAAAGGTAAATGTTCGGTTGTTCAAAACCGTACATCTCAAAAATTCTTCAGCATTTTCTTTGAAATGTTGACCATAGGTTGCATGTACACTGATGATCCAAAACATTATGACCACTGCCCATCGCGAGGTGGAATACCTCCTGGTCATGTTGCGGGCACGTGACGCAGTAAGGAAAGAAGGTAAGCTGATGAGAGACGAATGGACAGTCATTTTAGCGAAGATACGGGCCGCAAATGCGCAAATCCACCGATACAAGAGGTTATGACAAAGGGCAAATTGTTGTGGCGCTGCGGCTGGAAATGAGAATCTCTGAAACGGCGAAGCTGGTCGCCTGTTGGCGTACTACTGTCTTGAGCACCTGTGAAAAATGTTCGAAGGATGTTGAAACAACGAGTAGGCCGTATGGTATTGGACGACCACGTCTCAGCACAAAACGTAGAGTTCGGAGGATCCTCCACTGTGTAATCCAGGATAGACGGCGCTCTGTGGCAGGTCTGACGACGCAGTACAATATTGGTACAGGCACAAGTGTTTGGCAGCACACCGTTCAAAGGCCAGTGTTGAACATGGAGCGCCACATCACACGCCCCCTACGTGTTTGTGTTTTGACCCAGCGACATCGTAAGTTATGATTGCAGTGGGCACAGCATCACTGAGTTTTCGTCTTGGGTTAACAGAAACGTGTCGCCTGTCGAAAGAATCGCACTTCTTGTTACATCAGGTCGATGGTTGGGTCCTTACATACCGTCATCCAGGCTGACGTCTGCGCGAAACATGCACGGCGCCACAGATACGGGGTACATTCCGTTGGGCTTCCATGGGATCTTTGGTGGTAATCGATGGGATGATGACAGTAGTCAACTACGTGAACATTATTGTGGACCGCCTGCGTCGCTTCATGCTGGAAGTCTCCCCCTATGGTGATGACATCTTCCAACAGAATAACTGTCCGTGTTGCAATGTCAGAATCAAGCTACCGTTGTTTGAGGGGCGTTATAATGAAGAACTCATATTGATGTCTTGGCCAGCAAATGTGCCTGATCTGTACTCATTGGAACACATATTGGGCGTCAACTAAGTGCCCGTAAACCACGATCCAGTAATTTGCGGGAATTGCTTGATCTGTGCTTAGACATCTGGTGCGACATACTGCTAGAATCCATGTCGAGCAGAATCTCTGTTGTTCTGTGTTTGAAAAGTGGAACAACACGTTATTAAACAGGTGGTCATGCATGTATTCGAATGCAAAATTGTGTCAAAATTTTTCAGACATTCAAGATTTTGAAGAGATGAACGTTTACATGAATAGAAACAAAGATCCAAATACTCGTTTATTCAAACCTTAAATCTCCGAAGTATTTCACCTATTGCCTTGAAATTTTGACACAACATCGCATTCGAATTTACGCACGTTTTTATAGCTACTTTTTAATATATGTAATATATAAAAATGGTTCAAATGGCTCTGAGCACTATGGGACTTAACTTCTGAGGTCATCAGTCCCTAGAACTTAGAACTACTTAAACCTAACTAACCTAAGGACATCACAAACATCCATGCCCGTGGCAGGATTCGAACGTGCGACCATAGCGGTCGCGCGGTTCCAGACTGTAGCGCCTAGAACCGCTCGGCCACCACGGCCGGCTGTAATATATAAATAAATAAGTAATGTATAAAGGAGAATTGTTGCTAGCAAAAATCTGAAAGTTTTCGATCGATCTGATTCAAATTATTACACAGACATATGCTGTATATTTTTAATGTTTGTAATATATAAATATGTATATCAATATTTTCATATAATAGTGAAACGTTGTTGGCAAACAGGAATGTTGTATTTATGACTTATTGGGATGTGATTACAATAGTATTACAGAATCTGAATTTGCAATAACAATAGACAAGGCTCAAGCTCAGACAGAGAGGAATGGGGGGGGGGGGGGGGGGGGACAGGAGATGGACAAAGGAGTGGGAGGAAATGAAAATGGAAAGCGGTAAGGAGAAGATAGACAGAGGGGGGGGGGGGCAAAAGGAGATGGAGACAGGGGGGGAGGAGGAGATCAGCAGAAAGAGGGGGGGGGGGGGCAGCCGCTTGATATAGAGAGGAGGAACGAGGAGCAGAGAGGCAAAGAGACCGAAAGGAGGAGATGAACAGAGAACAGAGACATGGGTGGGTGTGGGAGAAGGAGAGTAGGACGTGTATTCAATTACGATTTTAGAAAAGTATACTTTGTCTTTTCTCCATTTTCCATTTAACCAGATTCAGCTGCAGCAACGCGTGGCTGGGAACAGAAGAAATAATTATTCAGAAAAATACATCATCTGAAAAGAATTTGTCCGAGGACTTGTAAAATACATAAACTAAACTAAACTCTGCTCGAACAGGCCATGAAACCCCAACGCCACCGACCGGCCGCCGTGTCACCCTCAGACCACAGGCGTCATCCGGATGCGGATATAGAGGGTTATGTGGTGAGCACACCGCTCTCCCGGTCGTATGTCAGTTTACGAGACCGGAGCCTCTACTTCTCAGTCAAGTAGGTCCTCAGTTTGCCTCACAAGGGCTGAGTGCACCCCGCATGCCAACAGCGCTCAGCAGACCGGATGGTCACCCATCCAAGTGTTAACCCAGCCCGACAGCGCTTAACTTCGGTGATCTGACGGGAACCAGTGTTACCACTGCAGCAAGGCCATTAGCTTGACAAATACATGCGTCATGCAATTAATATTAGAACTACAATAAAAGCAAACCCTCAGAACTTCGACAACCCCATAGTTTACAATCCATCAGTATCATTATCTCATTTAACTTAACGGCTGTGAATACAGGTCTGCAGACTATGATACGCGAGCGTGTAAACGGGAAGGGGAGGAGAAGGGAATGCTGCCTCTTTCAGACACCGGCCGCTGTGGCCTAGCGGTTCTAGGCGCTTCGGTCTGGAACCGCGCAACCGCTACGGTCGCAGGTTTGAATCCTGCCTCGGGCATGGATGTGTGTGATGTCCTTAGGTTAGTTAGGTTTAAGTAGTTCTAAGTTCTAGGGAACTGATGACTTCAGATGTTAAGTCCCATAGTGCTCAGAGCCATTTCAACCATCTCTTTCCGACGTTCCAGATGAAGTTCGGAAAAGGTCAACCTTTCCGTCTGTCACGAGCAGTACGCCAATGCGTCTGCTTCCACTGTTCAAGTGCTGCAACACTTCCCGCTACGGCGGACAAGAGAGCGCCATGGGTATAGCTCCAAAGTACAGCGAGTGGCGCTTCAGCCTGTCTTAAAAATGATTCCTGCGCAAGTTGTAGAAGCTACGGCGATGACCACAGTCGGACGGTACGCGGTCTTACTCAGCTTCTAAGCGATTCTTGGCACTCGCCAACCACGTTACAAACCACGTCTCCGAGCACGTCCACGACCACGTTCACAAACGCGTCATGTTCCTATGTGGGGACTGCCTGAATTAGTGCACCGGTAATTATTTCTAATCAGTTCTAATGTGTCAAACTCTCTTAGTGGTTGTCTTCCGTATGAAAATCGATGAGAAGCACGTGTAACGGTATGCAAAAGGAAAATATACAGTGAAGGATACTTTTTTCTGTAATAAGTGTTCTGACTAATTTGATGCGGCCCGTCACGAATTCCTCTGCTGCGCCAATTTCTTCATCTCAGAGTAGCACCTGCATCCCGGGTCCTCAATTTTTTGCTGCATTGGTTTCAGTCCCTGTCTTCCCCTAAAGCTTCTCCCCTCTGCAGCTTCCTCTAGTTCCACAGACGTTATTCCCTGATGTCTCAACACATTCTACCCCTTCTTCTTGTCAGCGTGTTCAATGTATTCATTTCTTCGCCAATTCTGCGGAGAACCTTGTCATTTCTTATGTTACCAGTCCACCAAATTATCAGCATTCTTCTATAGTACCACATCTCAAACGCTTAGATTATCTTCTGTTCCGAGTTTCACACTGCTCATGATTCACTATCATACAATGCTGTAATCCAAACGTACATCCGCAGAAATTTCTTCCTGTTTGATACTAATAGACTTCTCATGGCCAGGTGTACCTCATTGCCTGTTCTATTCTGCTTTTTATGTCTTCCTTGCTTCGTCCGTCGTGGATTATTTTGCTTCCAATGTAGCAGAGTTTCTTAATTTCGGCGGCCTCGCGATCGCCAATTTTCATCTTAAGTTTTCGTTATTCTCATTTCTGCTACTTCTCATTACTTTTGCCATTTCCCATTACTTTCAATCCTCATTTCGACAGATCCTATAATTCTTCTTCACTCTCACTAAGGACACTAACGTAATTAGCGAATATTATCAGTTATATCCTTTCACCCTGAATTTTGATCCCACTTTTGAACCTTCCTTTTATTTCCGTCATTGCGTCTTCGTTGTATAGATCGAACAGTAGGGGTGAAAGACTGCACCTTTGTCTCACACCCTTTTTAATTGTAGCATATCGCCCATGGTCTTCCAGTCAAACCGCTCCCCCTTGCTTCTTGTACGAACATTAACTGTCTTTTCCGGTAGCTACTAAGGATACCACCAGTCAGTAAATGTTGTTTATCCTCTGTAATCCCATTCCGATTCTCATTCTTTTTAGATACTTATCCCAATATGTGACAAATTCGATGACTCATCACTCTTGTCTGATCGAGAAATAGCAGTCTTGTCTTACCTCTTGAAGGGAAGGTCCCGGGTTTGAGTCCCACCTTAGCCATGGGCCTGTGCTTTCTATTCGCTAATGTAGCAAATCATATATACATTACAGAAATCTTAGTTCCTCGGAGCAGTTTGGTTTGCCCCGAGCTGTACTTACAAGACAAACAGCACAAAGTCAGAAGAGAGTCAAAGTAAACTGGAAAAGTCACCCTACTAAAAGTATGGACACCCAAAAGAGAAACAAATGATTCAAATGGCTCTGAGCACTATGGGACTTAACATCTGAGGTCATCAGTCCCCTAGAACTAAGAACTACTTAAACCTAACTAACCTAAGGACATCACACACATCCACGCCCGAGGCAGGATTCGAACCTGCGACCGTAGCGGTCGCGCGGTTCCAGGCTGACGAGCCTAGAACCCTCGGCCACACCGGCCGGCGAAGAGAAACAGTTTTAACAATTGTACTACAGTAAGTAATCCTCTGAAAAGTGCCTAGTGAGTATCAAGTAAAGACTCTGCTGTCTTAGTACCCGTACAGTGAATGTGGAACCTGGATCCACAGCAGAACCCAAATTGCTCCAAGTTATCCGCACATTCCATGGAAGCCATGTTAGTCACAATAAAGTAAGCGTGTTAGCGATCTTTGTCTCACTATGTTTGACGAGCTGCCGCCGAGAATGGCTACACGTCACTTCTACAACATCTTTTTGTTAATGTAAGACCCGTGTCCCACAAGCCTGGGACTCAGTAATCCATTAACAACATTATGGGCCCCTGAATGTATCTCTCATTCTGCAGTGGAGTGTTTCTGCCACATCAAAACTGTGTGCCACTCCGGGACTCGAACCCGAAATCTACCTTTCGTGCCTGGACAGCCTGAATAAGAAAAAGAAAGTCGGATATTAAGGAATATACAAATCCAACCTCTCTATCCTCAACGAACGGCGCCAGATGTTAACAGCGGCAAAAGGTCTTTTAAACAAAAGAAAACAGTTAACAACTGGCGCCCTTCGTTGAGAATAGGAAGGTTGGATTTTCATATTCCTTAATATCCGGCTTACTGGAGGCAGAGAACTAGCTGTGATTACACAAGTATAGGGACAGGAATCGGCTGTATTCAATCGGGGCCATTCTGCGCAATCTCGACTCCTTCGTATTGAAGACAATCCAGAGAGTAGTCGATACCTGTGTGAAGTTTCAAAATTCGAGGCATGGTCTCTTTGTTCGATAACATCAGGTACAGTATTTAAGGTGAAAATGCCAGGCGCTTCTGGCAAGAAATGTTTTTCAAAGAAGACAGGTAGCGTTATTTCCGCAGTTTTGAGCTGTCGTAGATCACACATGTTTGGTACATGACTGCCTAATAACTTTTCCGTCATAGTTCGACTGTGGTACATCGAACATGTTTGGGATATGATTTCCCAGCGGCTTGTCCAGCCGACCATTGATGCTTTGCAGATTTGTATACTGGTTGCATGGAGAAAGACATCCTCTAGAATTATCCAGGTATTTTTTAATTTTATTACGGCTTTTAGAGGGACTACTTCACGACTTTTCAAAGTCGGAGATCATCTGGAGTTCCACTATCTTCTTTTATTGGCGCCAGCCTATGTAGGTTTAAGAAGAAAAGATCATCATAATAAAATAACAGAAATCAGAGGTCGTGCGGAACGGTTCAAATGTTCGTTCTTCCCACGAGCAGTTCGAGACTGAAAGGTAGAGAAATGGTGTTAATGTGTGACATTGCAGTGGGTGTATTGTGAAAAAGAATGCTTAGATATCCGAAGCAACATTGCATAGTTCTACACTACTGGTCATTAAAATTGCTACACCAAGAAGAAATGCAGATGATAAACGGGTATTCATTGGACAAATATACTAGAACTGACATGTGATAACATTTGCACGCAATTTTGGTGCATAGATCCTGAGAAATCAGTACCCAGAACAACCACCTCTGGCCGTTATAACGGCCTTGATACGCCTAGGCACTGAGTCAAACAGAGCTTGGATGGCGTGTACAGGTACAGCTGCCAATGCAGCTTCGACACGATACCACAGGCATCAAGAGAAGTGACTGGCGTATTGTGACGAGCCAACTGCTCGGCCACCATTGACCAGACGTTTTCAGTTGGTGAGACATCTGGAGAATGAGCTGGCCAGGGCAGCAGTCGAACATTCTCTGTATCAAGAAAGGCCCGTACAGGACCTGCAACATGCGGACGTGCATTATCCTGCTGAAATGTAGGGTTTCGCAGGGATCGAATGAAGGGTAGAGCCACGGGTCGTAACACATCTGAAATGTAACATCCACTGTTCAAAGTGCCGTCAATGCGAACAAGAGGTGACCGAGACGAGTAATCAATGTCACCCCATACGATCACGCCGGGTGATGACGAATACACGCTTCCAATGTGCGTTCACCGCGATGTCGCCAAACACAGATGCGACCATCATGATGCTGTAAACAGAACCCGGATTCATCCGAAAAAAATGACGTTTTGCCATTCGTGCACCCAGATTCGTCGTTGAGTGCACCATCGCAGGCGCTCCTGTCTGTGATGCAGCGTCAAGGGTAACCGCAGCAATGGTCTCCGAGCTGATAGTCCATGCTGCTGCAAAAGTCGTCGAACTGTTCGTGCAAATGGTTGTTGTCTTGCAAACGTCCCCATCTGTTGACTCAGAGATCGAGACGTGGCTGCACGATCCGTTACAGCCGTGAGGATAAGATGCCTGTCATCTCGACTGCTAGTGATACGAGGCCGTTGGAATCCAGCTCGGCGTTCCGTATTACCCTCCTGAACACACCGATTCCATATTCTGCAGTCATGGGATCTCGACCAACGCGAGCAGCAATGTCGCGATACGATAAACCGCAATCGCGATAGGCTACAATCCGCCCTTTATCAAAGTCGGAAACGTGATGGTACGCATTTCTCCTCCTTACTCGAGGTATCACAACATTTCACCAGGCAACGCCGGTCAACTGCTGTTTATGTGTGAGAAATCGGTTGGAAATTTTCCTCATGTCAGCACGTTGTAGGTCTCGCCACCGGCGCTAACCTTGTGTGAATGCTCTGAAGAGCTAATCATTTGCATATCGCAGCATCTTCTTCCTGTCGGTTACATGTCGCGTCTGTAGCACGCCATCTTCGTGGTGTAGCAATTTTAATGGCCAGTAGTGTACTTATGACCACAGGCTCTGTAATATCGTATTTATCCGCCAATACCATGTAGCGTCTTTCAGTTAAAAAATGTCCTTCCATGTATGGGAACTACACAACGTGTAGTCTGGCCGTGACTCGTTCGCGGATAGCTAAAGCGGTTAAGGCGTGCGCTCGCGAAAAGCGGAAAATCCAGGTTCGATTCCCGGTCTGGCACAAATTTTCGTTGTTGTCATTCCCTTATACGGCTGATGGTTGTTCCAGTCACCTAAGTCTGAATTGCAGAGTAGTGATGCAGATGTAGATCGTTTCTGTGGCCTGGCGCATGTAAAATATTACGTGGACGCAACTCCCATAATCTCACCAACGAGTTTGACGTCAGGTTATGTTGGTTAACACAGCAGCAAACAGTAACGAGCAGATATGATGTACTCACTCAGCAAATCATACGTTTGAGGAAGATATGCACGACCAAACCCCTTATTAGTTCTGACGCAGAAAATGATACGTTATCAGCTAATATGTCTTAACTGAAGGCTTCAAATACCGCTTATCCGCTAATATCGCCGTGCTGCACGTCCAGGAAGTCTGAAAGCAGAATCATGAACTCATCATTTTCTTGGATTTCGTGCAGTGTAGGAAATTGTAACTCGAAGCCCATACTGCATGGCTTTTACTTCCTGGATGTTCGTCTAGCTCGGAGAAAATTAACCATCGCATTTGTCATTATTTCTTAGTGACCTTAATTTTCTCATACTGATGGTGATTTTCGATAGCACCAGTAGATCTATTGTCACACAATTTTAGATTATCTCTAAGGGTGTGAATTATATGTACGCAAAATAATTTTCTCGAGAGAAATAAGATGCACAAGTCTATGACTTATCGCAAAACGAAATTCACACAAAAAACTGCTTGCTCAGTAGTCGAGACTACGGTTCGGTAATCGAAAAAACTGTAGCTGCAACTTTAATTTTTTCACGGCGGTGTCGGTGTATTTAAAACTGAAAGAAACTATTTATCAAATTAATAGATGGGATGTAGGTCAAGGAAGAGAAGAAAATAGCGATGACCTTTGGCTTCTTGTTTGGCCTTCAGAGTCGCCGGACTCCATTACATGACGTGTCCGCACCCTCGGTGTTTCCCCAACCTCCTGGTCAATAATGAAAGCTATTGAGTCTGCCATAATACACACTGTGACGACGTATCGTAATAGCTATGCAGTCTCATTGGTCGGAGGAACAGACTGATTTCTCGATTTCAGTATGTGTGTGTGTGTGTGTGTGTGTGTGTGTGTGTGTGTGTGTACGTAAATATATTTTGGAAATACTTTCAAAAATATACGTGTTTAGTAACTATTAACTATTACTGAAGAAGCGTTACGTGTGTATCATATTGGAGTTCTAAGCTCAGTTCCCGTTCTTGCAGAAAAATAATAATGAATTAAGGATGGGTCCGCCTTTTTGCAAGTACACAGATCTTTGTTTTGTTTTATCACCCAAACATATTTCACCACAGTTGTGGCATCCTCTATGGCGTTTTATTATTTTTCTGAAATACATCCGTACATGTTATTTTTACGTTAAGGAAAATAATGCATCAGATTTTGTTGTCATTTAAACTGCGTGTGCACTTATATTTTACACTGTGTGCGACCTGTGGCTGCCAACCAAAATCAACCACAGTTCTAAATTAGTACACCGCGTCGTGATGGATGTTAGAAAGTCGTCTGCACTGATTTTTTGTTTATTATCCGATATTTAAATTATATGTTCTGGTAAAATTCGTGGCACATGCCCGTTTTTGGACACGCCAATGCAGTATTTTGCTGGTCCTTAGCTGTGCCAAGTTTTTTTTTATGTACGAGATGTTTTTTGTGTAGTTGAGCTGAACCTGTGGACATCGATAAAAGTTTTGTGAAGCTTAGGTATGATGAACTATTTCGTGTAGTTTGTTATTCGTGGATTATGTTTCGTATTGTAACATCAAATCTACACGCTCACAAAACCAAATAAAAAGAACAATACAAACGAACCCCAGGGCGCCCACACCAAGAAATTTACCAAAGTTTCACAACAGTTGAATAATGATAACAAAACCAGCAGCTGTTTTTGGATCTAACTTTGTTTATTCTTTGTAATACATGCTGCCAATTTCGATACTACATACTGTCATCTTCAGGTCCCGAACGTAACCTGTCTTCCTTGATGGATTACCAGATAAGGAATCACAAAACCGGTACTCCGATCAGGCCTGTGCCTGATTTGACAACTGCATCAGCGTATCATTTAGCCAGGCGCATGGACAACACCACAAACAACAAGAAAACTTAGCACACCCTGAGATTTGACCAAAATAATACACAGGACATGAAACGTAATGAAGAAACAAGATATAAATGTGGCATACGAAGCAAACAACATTCTGCAGAAAACGTCAAAAATACCTAACGCGACCATATGTAATTCAATAAAGCAGGTATATGTTAACCTAGTAGTCATCTATTGTTCATAAATGCCCTCTTTTCCCGCACAAATTTGTTTTTATTACTTTTTTGCTTCGTCCATTACGTGTTGTTTCTCTTCCAACGTCGCAGAACTCTTTCACATCGTCTACTTCGTGGTTCCCAATTTTCATTTTAAACTCATTGATAATCTCATTTCTGCTACTCCTCATTACGTCTTTCTTTCTTCGGCTTACCCCCAACTCATATTCTGAACTCACTATATCTTTCATTACGTTCAGCACGCACTGCAGTTCTTACTTGGTTTGACTGTCGATAGGATTATCTCTAGCGAATCTTATGACTGATAGTCTTTAACCCCGCATTTTAATTCGGCTCCAAAATCTTTCTTTTACTTCCGTCACTTCATCTTAGATGTGTGCATGGTGCCTCAAACCTTTTGGGTAGAATCGAAACAGGTGACAGTGGGTCCACAACCGATTATATTGAGATAGGTTTGTCTTATTTGCAGATGATACAAACATTGCAATAAATAGTAAATCAAATATAAATTTAGAAAGGGCAGCTAATCAAGTTTTTACTGACATTAATAAGTGGTTCATAGTCAATTCACTGTCATTAAACTTTGAAAAGACCCACTACATGCAGTTTAGAACTTCCAAGACATTTCCTTCTAGTGTGTGTATAACATATGATGACATGGAAATAGAAGAAGTTGAGACTGTAAAATTCTTGGGATTACAACTTGGGAGCGACATACTAACGAACTGCTGAAGCGCCTAAAGAAGTCTGTGTTTGCAATGCGAATGATGTCAGACACAGGAGATATAAATAAAAAAAACTGGCATATTTTGCTTATTTTCATTCCATTATGTCATATGATATCATATTTTGCGTTAACTCCACAAACCGAGAAAATTTTTTTTGAGAACAGAAGCGTATAATAAGAGTAATTTGTAGTGTAAATCCAAGAACATCAAGTCGAAGCCTATTCAAAGAATTGAGCATACTAACCACAGCTTCTCAGTATATTTATTCCTTAATGAAGTTTGTTGTAAATAATACATCTCCTTTTCCAACTACCTGCTTAGTACACAGTATCAATACTAGGAATAAAGAACACTATACACAAAGATTTCAAATCACTTACTCTTGTCCAGAAAGGAGCCCAGTATTCAGCAACGCATATTTTCAATAAGTTACCAGCAACCATTCAAAGTTTATTTTCAGACAAGGCACAATTTAAACATAATTTAAAAGAATTTTTTGTGGCCAACTCCTATGCCATCCATAAATTTCTCAACAAATGCAGTAGGCCATTTTAATGAAAATTTATTATATTTCAATCATACTTGGTTGTAACAGCCAAGTAACTACCTACTGTGTGAATGATGGATGTATGGAAAGCAGATGTAAGTCTTAAGTCTGTAAATAGTGGAAGTTTAATTTTAAATCTTGTACATAATTTGACTGTTCTTAACTAAGGATCATTGAAATGAATAATTTACTTTAATTTTTGACAATACTTGGTTGTTATACCCAAGTAAGTAGCTACTGTGTGAGCGATGGAGTGAATGAAAGCAGATGTATGTATTAAAACTGTAAATATTAGAAGTTTAATTTTAATTCATGTACATAATTTTACTTTTTATTGACTGAGGATCATTAAAATTAATGAAACTCAAGTTTTTCTAATTACATTTTTGTAATATGTTTATCTGACATGTTCCACACCCAGGAGGATCCCCTCTTTTGTTGGTCTATGGAATGAATAATTAATCTAATCTAATCTAATCAAAGAGAACCAATGGTCGGAAAAGCATATTTATTGTACTAGGGAACACACAGCGTACACCGCATAACAACAACGCTGCTCATAGTAACTATTCAAAATGATGACCGCCAAACTCACTGCATGCATGGCAACGGTGCATGAAGTAATTCCACACTCTGGCGAAGATCCTAGGTGTCTGTGTGCTCTGGAACAGACAACTGGTGATAAACAGCGTACACCCCTGACTATTCTGAATTGTTCACGGATGAGGCATAATTCGCCATTGATAGTGTTTTCAACAGCCGCAACAGCCATGTCTAGAGTGAGGGCAATCCCCGCGCTACACGCTTCGGGTGGCCACCAGCAACAATTCTCTGTCAACGAGTGAGCGATTATTGTCCAAGATCACCTCATACGACCTTATTTGCTGCCCCCCGTTTCGCCGGTCCACGTTAGCTGGTGTTACTGCGAGACGTGCTGTTACGGTTCCTAGAGACTGTAACCCTTGGCGTCCGTGAAAGGATGTGGTTTCAACACGACGGTGCACCAGCCCGCTTCGATGTTAATGTCCGCGAACACCTGAACAACACGTACCCTCATCGTTGGGTTGGAAGGGAAGGTCTTGTCCCATGGCCAACGCAATCACAGTGTCCACATCTCTCGATTTTTTTTTCTGGCTTTACGTCAAAACGTTGGTGTATCAAAACCCAGTAGGAACGGATTAAGACCTGCTTACTAGGGTCCAAACTGCCTGTCTCCTGGTACACTAAATCCCAGGGATCTTTGAGAGAGTTGTGGACTCACTATCACGTGTTTCAGTTTGACCCAAAAGGTATGAGACAGCCTGTAGATTTAACAATAGGGGCGAGAGACTACATCCCTATCTTACAACTGTTCTAATCGTTTCTACGTCATACAGTTGTGCGACTCACCAGCTCTGCCTGAGAGGAGATATCGAGCGTCAGGTCCATTCCCGACGGGCCGGCTCCCACGACCACCACCCTACGACCTTTGAAGAGCGACGGCACGCGGTAGTCGTGGCTGTGCGTCTGCCGACCTCTGAACTTCTCTGATCCTGGAAGGGACGGCACGAATGGCAGAAAATAGTGTCTGAAAGAAAAAGGAGTAAAAGGAAAGCAGGTCTACATTTACGTTCTACTATGAATTATTCATATATCGACAAACAGAATTTGAAAAAATGAAATATATCCTTTGTAAAAGTAGTCTACTCTTCGTTACAAAATTCACTATTATAGACACCAGTAAGAAATCAGTTAACAGTTTTTCCTTTTTGTCTGCGATACTCTTACATTTTTTTTCCTACGATACTCTTACGAAATTTACAAGACTTTGCACATATTCCGCTTCGGACACTTTTCATTTCCGATAACAGTTTGTTACCACACGTTTCAGGCCCTACATAGCCGAGTTTGCTAATGCACGGTCGTGCTGTGACTCATGACTCATCAGTAGCCCGTTTCGAATCCTGGCGACAGAAGAAACTTTGACAGATGATATTTGCCCGGCAAGAGCAAAAGATATGGTGGCATAAAGTTCGCGATCACCAGATTTGGTGCCAATATACTGTATTAAATTCAAAATCTTTCTGCAGTGTCTCACGGGCTGAGAGCATGTGACACCGAATGGGGGAATTCAAGGTCGGCGGCCCTTTTGGTGCTATTCGAGAGGAGTGGGCTATGAACTGGCAGTGAGTTTTGCCCTCACTTTTCTGTTACCATCATACAAAACAAACATAACACCACACTCTGCACATATTCGCTGTGGCTACCTACACTCAAGAGACGAACTTACGATATAATTCCCGGGCACTGTGAGGAAACAGCCCATTGCGCATGGAGGATGGAAAGCCTTTCACATCAGGCGGCTGAACCCAACCCTCGGGATCTCCCATCTCTATGACTCTTTACGAGGCGTTTCATCAGCACGGTGCCATCTTCAGGTACTCATACTTTATTATAATTTAGCAATTTACACATTCGTTTCACATGAGACGTTTCTGGTGGTTATGCGACAGATTAGGTGACGCAATGTCAGGAAAGTGTAACATAAATTAATTTACGTCATCTGACAGCTTGTACAACGAGTAATAACTACAACTTACGGATTGTGGTAGTACATGTTCCATTTCTCGCAATCTGAACATATCCATGTATGTCTGAAGGACTTTGCAGAGTGCATGGTAAAAAATCAGGTAATGCGGTGTAGTATTTCATGCATCTCTGAAGGACGCTGCAGAGTACATTGTAAAAACACAGGCACTGTAATATAGTCTATGTAATCAACACAGTCTCTTTTTAATCATCGCTAACTGCAACAGAATGTTCATAGTGCAATACGGTTGCGTGCGAACAGAACATTTATTCAACATTTTATAAAGACAATTGTACTCTGATGTGAATAATTCATTCTACAACGAACGAAGTGTTAATGTTATGTCAGCGACAGCACCAAATACATTTCATGTGTGTTAAGTATTTACCAAGTTCAAATTCTAATAACTTAAAGTTTCAGAAGGAACCAACTGTCGGATATGAATGGTTCAACTCGTATGTTGCCTTGAATGAACAAGACATCTGAGGCATATGTTTGGAAACCATTCATGTTTAACCAACTTCGCTCTTCTAGTCTGTATGGTCTGCACAGACTTTTTTCTTAGTTTTTCTTTAATCAAATTTTTATGTTGTTCACAAACTGCAACTCCTTCTAAACTTTTCACACTAATTAAGGCCAATGTCCAATGGCCAAAGGCCGAATGTACTTCTGACCAAAAAGCGATTCTGATAGCTGAAGTCAAAGGTTTTTGTTAATCATGCCTTTTGCGTTCTTCTGACAATATTTCCGTTGGAATTTTCATCCCGTAACACATACTTCTTTATATTTAACTTTGAAGTGGAGTAACAGTTTTCATAGATTTAGCTGTAATTTTTTTTTACACAACGAAATGAGCTGAACTTCCAAAAGCAGTGAAACACGTATTTTCAGCTTTATAACAGAAAAGTCAAAGACAAATTTTTATAGGTGCAGCTTCAAAAATTCTTTAGTAATCCTTTAATAAGAATCATTTAAAGAAATTCTCCCACTGTTTTACCCTCTTAATACTTGACTTTCCAAAAATGCTGAAACACTTACTTTTTCTAATTTTGACTGAGAAACCAAATACCAGTTTCTGTAGTTCTTTCTTCAAAATTGCCTTAATAGGGCACATTTTCAACAAGCCTTTCATCCTCTATGTCACCCCCTTAGGAGTGGAACTTCGAACAATCCCTTCTTAAACAATAGCTACAGTATAATAACGACACCCTCTCCAAATATCAAGGTTCCATTCTCAGCGGTTTCGGCTAGGCGATGAGTAGTCAAAGTGATTCAGCCGGCCGGAGTGGCCGAGCAGTTCTAGGCGCTACAGTCTGGAACCGCGCGACCGCTACGGTCGCAGGTTCGAATCCTGCCTCGGGCATGGATGTGTGTGATGTCCTTAGATTAATTAGGCTTAAGTAGTTCTAAGTTCTAGGGGACTGATGGCCTCAGAAGTTAAGTCCCATAGTGCTCAGAGCCATTTGAACTAGTCAGTGATTCAGGCTGGCTCTATTTCGCCCCCTTAGGGGTCGACTTTCCAAAACCAGTGAAACATTTATTTCTTTTCTGACCGAGAAGGCAAATACGACTTTTCATAGATTTAACTTTAAAATGCTTTCACAATGAAATCTTTTCATTCATCTGACCCCCTATTTCACCCATTCATTACACAGTGCTATTCAGAGACGCACAGTACAACACGATGGAACAGTACCGGTACAGTTTCCCAGAACTCATTGACAAGCGCCTTGTGTATGGGGAAGAAGGTTGCAATGCCCTCGCTGCTGAAAGGCTGCACAGGGAACGATTTCCTAAAAGTCACTTCCTGATGTCACTTTTGTATGAGACCCAAGATGGAATTTGTTGCGAGAATTGTAGCTGCCTGTGATGCGATTTGAAACACACCAGGGATATTTGTCAGGGTACGTCAGAATCTTGTTCGCCGATGTCATGCTTGCATTGCAAGGCCGACAGTTTCAGCACATTTTCTAAGACACAGTACAAATGGTACGTTCACTTTGTCAATGATGGTATTTGCAGTTAACTGTGACTAATGTAAATAAAAAGATACAAAATAACTCGATTTTATTCCTAATATCTCCTTAAGCTAGCTTCTCTGACCCCAGGTTCCCTACCTCGAATTGTTCAGTGGAGCATCCTCTATGTCCGGTTAAATTTTTGCACGCTCTTACGGAAACACCATGTGCATAGAGATAATAAACATCTGCCTGCTGCACCAATGTGCAACTACCTTGAACAAACAATAAAATATTGCCTCTAAAATGTGCAGGATGGAGTTCGACCTTAGTCTGTTGTAAATGAATGATTGTCGGAGATGAAATATTTCTAATTGTAGGACGTGTCCCTTATCATATGAAGCCGCAGGATGCGCCACCAAAACCCGGAATGTACAGAGAAAAGATTCGTAACTGACGTCATCCAGACTGGAGGAAGTATATAATAATTTAAGGAAACTAAGAAGACACCACAGAAAAACGACCGAGGTTCTCGACAAAGAATTGTTCACAGAGTACGAGTAAGTTATACATTATTATGGCTGGCCAAGTAACTTTTATTGAATGTTGGACTACAATTCAAAGTGACACTGACATCTGAACCTACTTTTCGACGTGTCAGTCAAATGTCTGTAAACAACGATTGGAACTTTCGACTATTCTTCAATTCGTTGACGACAGGAAGTAGCGCCTTGGTCACGGAGCCATTCGAGAACCGCTGTGTGAACGTCATCTTCGTCGGAAGATCTCTTTCTCCCCAAAGGTTCTTTCAGCTTGTATAATGGACGACCGAAAAGTTTCCGTTTGAGGGCGTTGCTACAACGTATATGCAACATAGCACGACTCCGATGCTGTTACACTGATGAGCCAAAGAAGCTGGTACACATGCCTAATATCGTGTAGAGTCCCCGTGGGCACACAACAGTGCCGCATGCACTCGACTAATGTCCGACTCGGCTAATGTCCGAAGTATTACTGGAGGGATTTGACACCATGAATCCTGCACGGCTATCCATAAATCCGTAAGAGTGTTTTGTGGCCAACGGAAGTGTTTAAACTCCGAAGTGTGTTCCTGGGGCCATTTTGTAGTAATTCTGGACATTTAGGGTGTCGCATTGTCCTGCTGGAATTGCCCAAGTCCGTCGGAACGCACAATGGACGTGAATGGATGCAGGTGATCAGTCAGGACGCTTACGCACGTGCCATCTGTCAAGGTCGTATCTAGACGTATCAGGGGTCCCATATCACTCCAACTGCACACATTCCACCGTTACAGACCCTTCACCAGCTTGAACAGTCCCCTGCTGATCCATGGATTCATGAGGTTGTCTCCACACCCGTACACGTCCATCCCCTAGATACAATTTGAAACGAAACTGGTCCGACAAGGGAACTTGTTTCCAGTCATCAACAATCCATTGTCGTTGTTGACGGGCCCAGGCAAGTGTAAAGTTTTGTGTTGTGCAGTCATCAAGGATACATGAGTGGGCCTTTGGCTCCGAAACCCCACATCGATGATGTTTCGTTGAATGGTTCGCAGCTAACACTTGCTGATGGTTCTGCACTGAAATCTGCGGCAATGTGCGGAAAGGTTGCACTTCTGTCACGTTGAACTATTGGTCTCGTTCTTGCAGAATCTTTTTCCGGCAGCAGAGATGTCGGATATATGATGTTTTACCGTATTCCTGATATTCACGGTAAACTCGTAAAATGGCCGTAAGGGAAAATCCCCACTTCATACCAGCTTCTTAGCTTTTTTGGCGCTTCAGTGTACGTGCCCACCGATATGTAGGCAAGGGATTAGTGTGGGATTCTTGTCTTTCCGATGTGCGCGCGGTAAGTGCGGGAACGTGAACTAGGCGACGTTATTACCAGATGCGTCCAAAAGGGACCGACGTGCCGCTACTTTTTTTTCTTTTTTTTCAGCCGAAGGACAAACACGGAAAGACATCTGCCGGAGAATGAAGAATGTGTTTGCGGCAGCAATTCTGTCGAAACGGTGCATAAGTTACGTGGTGGTCGCAAGTCGACTCAAGACGTCGGTCGATCTGGGAAGCCAGCAGGAGTTACGCCAACTGAAGTGGGAGGCACTCGAGCACCTGCTGTGTATTCCTAACTTCCCCGCATGCGATTATCATGCCTTCTGTCCCTTAAAACATGCCGTGAAGTATCGACGATTCCTGTCGGACTAAGATGTGCTGCAAGCAGTTGCGGACTTCTTCACGTAGCAGGACACGGTGTTCTACCCAACGGGTATCTTCAATCTGGTGCGTCAGTGGTATGATGGTGTCAGTGCTCCCGGCGATTTTGCACGACTGGGCTATAGATTCTGGACTGTCATCCGTACCGCAGCAGAAGTACACTACTGGCCATTAAAATTGCTACACCAAGAAGAAAAGCAGATGATAAACGGGCATTCATTGGACAAATATATTATACTAGAACTGATATGTGATTACATTTTCACGCAATTTGGGTGCATAGATCCTGAGAAATCGGTACCCAGAACAACTACCTCTGACCGTAACAACGGTCTCGAAACGCCTGGGCATTGAGTCAAACAGAGCTTGGATGGCGTGTGCAGGTACAGCTGCCCATGCAGCCTCAACACGATACCACAGTTCATCAAGAGTAGTGACTGGCGTATTGTGACGAGCCAGTTGCTCGGCCACCATTGACCAGACGTTTTCAATTGGTGAGAGATCTGGAGAATGTGCTGGCCAGGGCTGCAGTCGAACATTTTTTGTATCCCGTACAGGACCTGCAACATGCGGTCATGCATTATCCTGCTGAAATGTAGGGTTTCTCAGGGATCGAATGAAGGGTAGGACCACGAGTCTTAACACATCTGAAATGTAACGTCCACTGTTCAAAGTGCCGTCAGTGCGAACAAGAGGTGACCGAGACGTGTAACGAATGGCACCCCATACCATCACGCCGGGTGATATGCCAGTATGGCGATGATGAATACACGCTTCCAATGTGCGTTCACCGCGATGTCGCCAAGCACGGCTGCGACCATCATTATGCTGTAAACAGAACCTGGATTCATTAGAAAAAATGACGTTTTGCCATTCGTGCACCCAGGTTCGTCGTTGAGTATACCATCGCAGGCGCTCCTGTCTGTGATGTAGCGTCATGGGTAACCTCAGCCATGGTCTCCGAGCTAATAGTCCATGCTGCTGCAAACGTCGTCGAACTGTTCGTTCAGATGGTTGTTGTCTTGAAAACATCCCCATCTGTTGACTCAGGGATCGACACGTGGCTGCACGATCCGTTACAGCCATGCGGATAAGACGCCTGTCATCTCGACTGCTAGTATTACGAGGCCGTTGGCATCCAGCACGGCGTTCCGTATTACCATTCTGAACCCAACGATTCCCTATTCTGCTAACAGTCATTGGATATCGACCAACGCGAGCAGCAATGTCGCGATACGATAAACCGCAATCGCGATAGGCTACAATCCGACCTTTATCAAAGTCGGAAACGTGATGGTACGCATTTCTCCTCCTTACACGAGGCATCACAACAACGTTTCACCAGGCAACGCCGGTCAACTGCTGTTTGTGTATGAGAAATCGGTTGGAAACTTTCTAGTGTCAGCACGTTGTAGGTGTCTCCACCGGCGCCAACCTTGTGTGAATGCTGTGAAAAGCTAATCATTTGCATATCACATCATCTTCTTCCTGTCGGTTAAATTTCGAGTCTGTAGCACGTCATCTTCGTGGTGTAGCAATTTTAATGGCCAGATGTGTATGTTAACTGGAAACCTGGAACACGTCTCTCTTTTGCGCAATGGTCTTAGGTGTGTAACTTACTCTCTGAGGTCCCTACGTAGAATTTGAGATGGTGCTCCATCGTCAGAGGAAGATTTGTCAGTAAGCACCCGACCACTTACACGTGAAATGTACAGCTCATAGTGCACATGACAAAAGTGTAAAGTATTGATGGAGCAGCAGTTACATCCCTGTAATAAACAACGCAATGGAACCACATTGCATTAAACCAAGAGTTTAATTCCGTAAATTGATTATGAAATACTAGATGCACTAAGGCTGTTCAGTCGTCACTTTCAGGATTAATTCTTAGCTTAAGTTCTCTCTATGAAGTATAAATATTCTTTTCGGATGATTTGTTACTTATCTCAAAGTATTCAACTTAGGATCCTCTGGCATTTGTGTAATTTTCACCCCTCTATGCGTACATAAAATGAAAAAGCCTCCTTCCTGGTTATTTCTTTTTCCTCTTCTTACACCAGTAAATAACTGCTAGCCAGACCGTACTGAGTGAAAAGAAGAAGTTATGAATATAAAAACAAACTAATTTATGTACAAACTTGCATAAGTTGCGCCAGCGTTATATGCTACAAGCGTCCAGTACGGCTGTCGTTTGTTACTTACCCATTACAAACCATGACTGCGTCAAACTCGTGGACAGTTTCTTCCCCTGAAGCAAGATTTTTCACTGTTACGTCCCAGACGACATCTCGAGGGTTAACGAGAGTAACCACATGCTGAAACTGATAAATGATAAAGTTTCCATCAATAACATAGTTCCACTTTAAATGTGAAGGTTCAAAAATAAGAAGAGACAAATGTGAAGCCCATAACAGGGAAGCTATCTTGAAACTGTTTGAGTGTAAACAGCGCTGGAATCAGTGGCACAAAATTAAGTTGATTACTCATGTCGTAGACAAATTAATTCATCTTCCTGCAACTGAATGCAACGTCTTTGGAATTTCATCGACAGAAAAATCAAAGGTGGAAGTACACAGAGAGCTTAGTGTCCTCCAGGTACAGTGTAGTTTGTGATGACAACCATATTATTTGAATGCGGGTGGAGAAATAGACTGATTGGATCTTGTTGTAAGAATCCTATTCGATTCCCGGCGGGGTCAGGGATATTCTCTGCCTCGTGATGACTGGGTGTTGTGTGATGTCCTTTAGGTTAGTTAAGTTTAAGTAGTTCTAAGTTCTAGGGGACTGATGACCATAGATGTTAAGTCCAATAGTGCTCAGAGCCATTTGAACCATTTTTTTTAAGAATCCTACCAGTATTTTTCTACAGTGGGTTAGAATCAGCAAATAGAAGGAAAACGGAAATCAGAACAGTTGCATCGAAATTTCAACATGGTTCTTGCTAAAGAGCATCTCGGATGGGCAGCACAGTAAGTTTTTCTACTGTAATGGAGCTCCACATGTATTATTAAAAATATATCACCTTTATGTGTTCTTCTTACACATGAGAACACTAATACAACTTGGCATTTTACGTGTTTCAGACACCGCCATATCGTCATAAACTGATACAGAAGACAGCAAACCACAAAAAAGGGAACATCAACTTGATCTCATATTTTAAGAAGAAAGAAGCACAGTTGCGAGATATCAGGCCCAGTAACCGATCCCGCGCGAAAATTTGGTCAATAATTCTGACAGTACGCAGTGGTGACCTTGTGGAAGAACAGCTTTTAAACTTTCTCGCTCACCGGTTGTTTGTCACTCGCTCCGCACCACTCCAGCATCCTCATAGCGGAGCGCAAAGTACTGTGCAGCGGAGTCAGAAAGATACTGTTTTGTTACTGATAACACGCATTTTCACTGTAGCCAAGTGCCGTTTTCACTGTATCCAAGTGCACGGTTTGTAAGCTGTAGCTGGTACCAGAGAGCTCTTCGCTTCGAACATTTTGTGGTGCGATTGAGAAAGGTAGTGTAAATGAATGAAACGAAATGGTGTGTCACTGAATTGGTAGCATAGCGCTATTTATTTATTAACATGTTGTATCTGTTGTACATTACTTTCTTTCGATTTTAAAACTGGCGTTGTTAGAATGAAGTACATTTGCAAGAAATGAGCTACTCTTCAAAACGCCTGGCATGATAAAATTGTGTCATAAATAGTTAACCTCGTATCATGATCATTCTTCATTTGCTTAGGTTTATTTATTTTGATTTTGAAGCGAATATAGTGTGATTCAGTTGCCTCTATTGTTTTATACAAATAGAAATGCTATATCTGTTCTTCAAAAACCGCGCTCTGGATTTTCATATTCTCTAGGCTACATTTAATGTAAATAGTCCTACAGAAAAAATGAACAGAACATTCTCTAAGGAAATTTAATGTAGTTAAATTTTGTACTGGGATACGTTTTCACTGGAAGCCACGATTTTCAAGTCAAGAAAAACATAAAAAAGTACCTCCACCTCTCACACTCATCCCTCACCAATCACGATTTCTGGTACATTGTTCGTGGCACTCCCTCCTACCACGGTACAAAAATTTCCGACTACACGAACTGTTCTCAGTATTAAGGGCAGTCAATAAAGAACAAATAAGGTCGAAGGTGGGAAATAATTCGTGAAGTCGTAATTTTTGTGCAATGGAAGGAGGGAGTGTCGTGAAGAACGTACTAGAAGTCCTGACCGGTGAGGGCTGTGTGGGAGAGGGGGTGCGTATGAAGGTCACTTTTATATGTTTTTATCAAATAACTCGAAAGCTACGGCCTCTACCGAAAACACATCCCAATTTTGAAATTTAATTACATTAAATTCTCTACAAAAACGTTCTGTGCATTTTTTCTGTAAGACTAACACGTAGTTTGCGCTTAGTCAGCGAGAGAATATGAGTCTCGCACGTGGTTTTTGAGACAGACATAACTTTGCGGGTTACATAAAAATACATCGGTACGGGTAGCTAAATAACTCTGAACATAGCTGTTGAATATTAATACGAGAATATTGTTAAAATAAATTTGCGTAAGGTTGAGATATTATGGACTCATTACTGTGTTTCGCGTAGAATAACGTGTTCTCGAACAAGATTTCAAAACACATAAGGCAGATGTGTCCGACCCTCCTCTTCCCTAACCTTCAACATGACGTGAAAAACACGGCTCTGGTTGTCGCTCTACTGTTCACTACTTCGCGCTCGGGCATTAGGCGGTTGAAGCGGGGCGAAGCGCGTGACAAACAAACTGTGCGCGCTAAAGTTTAAATGGCGTACTTTCAGGTGAACTGTCTATCAGAAGAACCATGGCCAAAATCTTCGCGGGGGACCGGTTGCCGGTCGGTTGCTGATATCTTGCAAGCATGCTGCTTTCTCCTCAGAATATGCGGCCAAGTGGGGTAGGGTGGGGGGGATGTTTCCTTGTGCTTTACGACTTAAACAGCGAAGGAAAAGAGAGACGTTCGCAGTACTGCAGTGAGTTCTCTCTTTCTCTGTGTATGTCTCTCTTAATGTGTGTGTGTGTGTGTGTGTGTGTGTGTGTGTGTGTGCGTGTGTGTGCGCGTCAAATAAAGAGACATAGTATGCGACAGTGTATTTCATAGCAAAATACAAACCTGTGGACTAGACTATAGCCAAAAAAGTGCTGCGTTCTACATCTCCATCTACAGTCCGCAAGCCACCTCACAGTGCATGGCGGAGAGTAGTTTGCGTGCCACTGTCCCTTTTCCTGTTTCAATCGCGAATGCTTCGCGGGGCGAACAATTGCTGTTAAGCCTTCATGTGGGCCCCAAACTCTCTAATTTTATCTTCATGATCTTTTCGCCAGAAATCTATAGGAGGACGCAATATGCTGGTTGACTTCTAGGAGTTACGCTCTCGGAATTTCGACAGCAAACCACGCCGTGATGGAGAACGTCTTTCTTACAGCATCTGCCACTGCAGCCAGATGAGCATCTCCGTGGCGCTTTCGTGCCACCTAAATGAACCTGTAACGAAACGTGCTGCTCTTCTTTGCATCTTCTCTGTTTCTTCTATTAGTCCTAGCTGGTATGGACCTCAGACTGACGAGTAGTATTCATGCGTTTTGTAGCCTACCTCGTTTGTTGATGGACTTAATTTCCTCAGGATTCTTCCAATGAATCTCAGTCTGGCATCTGCTTTATCTGCGATTAGTTCTATGTGGTCACTCCATTTTAAACTGCTCCACGCACGCACTCCTAAATGTTTCACGGAAACAGCTGTTTCTACTGGTAGCTCTGCATCGTGTCGATACATTTTTCTATGTTGGGGGTCAGCTGCGAATTCCTGCATCAAGCGTCGAACCTCTCCTCGTCCTCCTACGTTCCGCTACAATTTTTCTAGCATACTTCTCTATGTATAAGAGCGTCATCCGCGAAAAGTACGACGGAACTTTCGATGTTGTCTGCTAGGTCATTCGTGTATATTGAGACATGCACACTGAAGACCCAAAGAAACTGCTATACCTGCCAATATCGTTCACTGCCTCAACACGACGTGGCATGGACTCGATTAATGTCTGGAGTAGTTCTGGACACCATAAATCTGCAGGGCTGTCCATAAATCCGTAAGAGTACGAGGGGTGGCGTGGAAACCTCTCCTTGCAAGGCATCCCAGATATGCTCAATAATGTTCATGTCTGGGGAGTTTGGTGGCCAGTGGAGCCACTCTGTAGCAATTCTGGACGTGTGGGGTATCGCATTGTCCTGCTGGAATTGCCAAAGTCCAACGGAATGCACAATGGACATGAATGGATGCAGGTGATCAGACACGATGCTTACGTACGTGTCACCAGCCAGAGTCATAATTAGGCGTATCAGGGGTCCCATATCACTCCAACTGCACACGGCCCACCATTGCAGAGCCTCCACCAGCTTGAACAGTCCCCTCCTGACGTGCAGGGTCCATTGATTCATGAATTTATCTCCATACCGAACACGTTCATAGGCTCGATACAATTTGGAACGAGACTCGTCCGAGCAGACAACATGTTTCCAGTCATCAGCAGTCCAATGTCGGTGTTGACAGGCACAGGCGAGACGTAAAGCTTTGTCTCGTGCAGTCATCAAGGGTACATGAGTGGGCCTTTGGCTCCGAAAGCCTATATCGATGATGTTTCGTTGAATGGTTCGCACGCTGACACTTGTTGATGGCCAGCAATTTGCGGAAGGGTTGCACTTCTGTCAAGTTGAACGATTCTCTTCAGTGGTCGTTGGTCCCATTCTTGCAAAATCTTTTCCGGCCGCAGCGATGTCGGAGATTCGATGTTTTAGCGGATTTCTGATACGGTACACTCGTGAAATGGTCATACGGGAACATCTCCACTTCATTACTGCCTTCGAGATGCTGTGTTCCACCGCTCGCGCGCCGAGTGTACCATCACGTTCAGACTCACTTTAAACTTGATAATCTACCATTATAGCAGTAGTAACCGATATAACAACTGCGCCAGACACTTATTGTCTTATATACGCGTTGCCGACCACAGCGCCGTATTCTGCCTGTTTACATATCTCTATATTTGAATACGCGTGCCTATAGCAGTTTCTCTGGAGCTTCAGTGCAATCGCTCTTAACACGCACTTGGTGTACACCAGAAGTTACTTTCATGTCCGAAGACCTCTTTCGATTAAGAATGACGACTGTGTTCTGTTTGTAGAAACTCTTTAATGCAATCACACGGTTGGTCTGATATTCCGTGCTTTTGTATTTCGTTCATCTGGCGGCAGCGCGGACCTGTATCGAACGCCGTCAGTAAGTCAAGGAACACGGCATCCACATTGCCGCCTGTATCTACTGCCGGTCGCTGTGGCCGAGTGGTTCTAGGCAGTGCAGTCCGGAATCGCGCTGCTGCTACGGTCGCAGGTTCGAATCCTGCCTCGGACATGGATGTGTGTGATGTTCTCAGGTTAGTTAGGTTTAAATAGTTCTAGGTCTAGATGTTAAGTCCCATAGTGCCAAGAGCCATTTGAACCATTTCTGTATCTACTGTTTCCTGTGGATCATGAACGAACAGAGCGATCTCGATTTCACACCAAGGTTGTTTTCGGAGCCGTTGTTGATTCATGCAGCGGAGATTTTCGGTCTCGAGATATGTCATAATCCGCGAGCATAAAACATGTTCCAATGCTCTACAACAGACCGACGTCAAAGATATAGGCTTTTAAGTACGTGCGTCTGTTCTACGACCCTTCTTGGAAACGTGAATGACCTGTATTTTCTTCCTATGATTAAGAACACTTCGCTCCTCCAGAGACCTACGTGCTAGAAGAGGACTAATGTCTTTCGCATAGTCTACGTAGAACTGTACTGGTTTCCTGTCAGGTCCAGTGACTTTGCCTCCACTGAGCGATTTTAGTTGCTTTTCTGCGACATGGTCACTTATGCGAATGGCCGCGCGGGGTAGGCGCGTGGTCTCAGGCGTCTTGTCACGGTTCCCACGGCTCCCCCAGTCGGAGGTTCGAGTCCCCCCTAGGGCATGGGTGTGTGTGTTGTCTTTAGCGTAAGTTAGTTTACGTTAAGTACTGTGTAAGCTTAGGGACCGATGGCCTCAGCAGTTTGGTCCCATAAGATGTTACCACAAATTTCTAAATTTTTCCAATAATTAACGAGTCCTAACGGCAAAGTAAGGAATAAATTCTTTAGCATTAGGGCGTCGAAAGCTATGGCCGATCAAGAGTACTTCCGTGATTCTCCTGCTGAAAAAATAACAAGAACATACATGATGGAAAAGAAATGAAGCCCCATGCTTCTTGACAGAGCGTAGGGGAACGATGCGGGAGTCCCGCACCGCCGTACTGGGCAAGGTCCTAATGGAGGTGGTTTGCCGTGATGGGGATGAATGATTAAGACGACACAACAACCAGTCATCTCGGGGCAGGGGAAAATCCCTGACTCCGTCGCGAATCGAACTCAGGACCCCGTGCTCGGGGAACGAGAACGCTACCGCGAGACCACGAGCGGCGGACAAACATACGTAACAGATGAGAAAAATTGATAAAGTACTCTACCAACATCGGAACATCTTAACCACGAAAAAATCAAATGTTCCAAAACGGACATCTCAAAATTTGAATTTTATCATTTCCAAAGAAAATCATTGATGTGTTAAGACCAGTCAGTTACGTCCGTGTACCTGTAATCAAGCAATCAGCCCATTTACACGGACCAACACTACGGGATCCAAGAACGTTTAATATTCTCGAATACTGGAGAAAAGAAAAACCGATGCTCCAAAATGATGTGTGCCACATCTCAGGTCTTTTGCGAACATGTGAACCAGCGCTCCTGATCGTCTCGTAAAGTTTAATAACACACAGGTATTCATTCGCTTGTGTAAGGGAGTACCGCGCCCGCTTATGTAGGACGGCTATAAAAATTCAGATGTATGACAGCAGCCGCAACAGCGACCAGGGAAGTCTCTCGCAAACGGCAGATGGAATTCGCTGTCGACTAGTGTATGCACTGAGACAGTGAACACTGTTTAAAGCTGCAGCTAGTAGTATTGAAGTCGGAACTCTGAATTAACTTCTCACAAACCATTGTGATTAACTTTGTTTTACCGCCGGCCGGTGTGGCCGAGAGGTTCTAGGCGTTTCAGTCCGGAACCGCGCGACCCCTACGGTCGCAGGTTCGAATCCTGCCTCGGGCCTGGATGTGTGTGATGTCCTTAGGTTAGTTAGGTTTCAGTAGTTCTAAGTTCTAGGGGACTGATGACCTCAGATGTTAAGTCCCATAGTGCTCAGATCCATTTGAACCATTTGTTTTACCAAATAATCAGCAACCAGTCGAAAAACTATGTTTTCTTTATTTACTTTTGCAAATCGATTTCAACTGATTAACAGCCATCATCGGTGCTACAAATACAAGAATAAAAATAAAAATAATAACAGTGACCAAATTAATAAATGTACATAAAGCAACGTAAAACCAATTAAATGTATACAGACGAATTAAAGTATTTAAAATGCACATACAAATTTACCTTTCAACGTATATGTTCCCTGAGCAGTAACACCGTCTTAAGCACAGGTCAAACATAAAGTGATACATAGAGAATTGACTATGACAACGAGAAACCATAGGGGGGGCGCTGCAAAGCAAACCCGCCCTCTATGCGAAAAGATACAGCTAAAATAAAAATGAGAAGAAGAAATGACATACAAAGTGTGGTAAAATATAATGATAAAATACTGAAAAATTTACAAAAATGGATACATTGACAAAGATTTTGTCAACCACATAGTACAGTTATATACGCCAAAAAGCGATTGTACAAATTAGTAAAAATTAGCGCACTTTGTATGGCATTTCTTCTTCTCATTTTTATTTTAGCTGTATCTTTTCGAATAGAGGGCGGGTCTGCTTTGCAGCGCCCCCTTATGGTTTCTCGATGTCATAGTCAATTCTCTATGTATCACTATATTTTTGACCTGTGCTTAAGACAGTGTTACTACTCAGGGAACATATACGTTGAAAGGTAAATTTGTATGTGCATTTTAATTAGTTTAATGCGTCTATATACATTTAATTGGTTTTACGTTGCTTTATGTACATTTATTCGTTTGGTCACTGTTATTAATTATTTTTATTTTATTCTTGTATTTGTAGCACCAATGATGGCTGTTAATCAGTTGAAATCGATTTGCAAAAGTAAATAAAGAAAACATGATTTTGCGACTGGTTGCTGCTTATTTGGTAATTTTATGGTTTACGGTCGCTGCACAACTTGGGAACCATATGGGCCGGCCGGAGTGGCCGTGCGGTTCTAGGCGCTACAGTCTGGAACCGAGCGACCGCTACGGTCGCAGGTTCGAATCCTGCCTCGGGCATGGATGTGTGTGATGTCCTGAGGTTAGTTAGGTTTAATTAGTTCTAAGTTCTATGCGACTGATGACCTCAGAAGTTAAGTCGCATAATGCTCAGAGCCATTTGAACCATTTTTGAACCATATGGAGCCCACCATTCATAACTTTGTTTTATCTTCGAATTGGTCAACTAGGATCACGTAACAACTCCAGTTCCTGTTCTTTCTTTGTTGTTATTTCCTATTTCTCCAGCACTCCTTCATCTTTTACCCATGCTATCATTTCCTTCCTTATGTTGACGTTGTTCTCGAATTCTTGTTTCTTATGCTTTGAAAGCCTTCTAAATTTTGTAATGCATTCTTAAAAAGTTTTCTATCCGTTATTTCCGATTCTTTGATGTTTTTTTTTTTCTTTCTAGTCAATTTTTTATTTCTGTAGTCCATGCTGTTGTCGAGTTCTTTTTTGAAAAATACAGGGATATTTATTTCATCAGCATATTCTCATCCATTCGACAGAGGTGTCCAAGGAAGATTAATCTTTGCTTTTCCAGTACTTGTGTTTTTCCCTAGATATACTCGTTTCTTCTCATTTTCACAATTTACACCTGAATCTACCACTCTCAAAGTTTTGCAAGATATGTAGAGTATGCGCAGGATACAGTCTTCTGTGGCACAGCAGTCCCCACTCCAGTGCCTTTTCCTCGGTTTTGGTTATGTTCTTACTTCTTTTACATGTAATTTTATGACCTGTTATTAGTGTTATAATAAGAATAACGACTACAGCATTTATTGTACTACTATTACTAAAATAATTAGAACAAATACCAGTACTACTGCTGTACTACAATTGGTAGTCTATCATTAGAAAACTCGAGTACTGCTATCGTAATATCGTCCACCGTTTTGCAAGTACACAAATTATTGCTTTCTTTTATAATCCAAACATGTTTCACCACATGTCTCATGTCTGGCATCCTCAGTTGGTTGCTTCTATTTTTTCCTGAAATATATACAAATAGGTTATTTTTTAGGTTAAGGAATATGATGCATCAGATTTTGCTGTCATTTAAATGGTATGTGCACTTTATCTCTTATTTTACATTGTTTGTGTCTAGAAAACCATTAGCACTTCGATAGGAAATTCTGTGTATCTTTTACCGGTTAAGGTATTTTCAACGAAGTAAGGACCAATCACGTGGTCTCTAGTAATACCGCACCAAACGTTCACAACCCTCTGTCTCTAATGTTCAACCTCCCTCAGCCAGCATGGATTCTCAATGGTCCACTAACAGATATTTCTTACATTAAGCTTCCCTGACTTGTGAAGGTAGTTTCATCGATAAGGTGAAACTATTAACCAGATGTCGCATAAGAACCTTGCTACAGGATTCTATTCGACTTGCGTAATCTGGCTGGTCAATCTGCTGGCGAAGTGACATAGGATACGGACGGAAGCTGTTTGCGCGGAAAATGTGAACAACGCTGATCTGAATTACACCAGAGGTACTCACAGTTTCTGTGGAGTAACAGGTGTATTATGGGCAACAGTTGCCAGAACATGTGCAGTCTAAGAGAAAAAGAAAAAGACGACGCACCACGAACGAATAATGCAGATTGGTCACAAACTGATATTCGTACACGTATCGACGGAAAATGCAAAATTATAAACTTTGGCAGCCAATGGATGAATGTGTGACGCTGCAGCGCAGTTTCACTGCGCAACTGGCAAGGGTAGTGACAAGAGGACATGTCGATACCAGGACATGAAGTCTCTGGGAATTCCAGTCCGTGTACTCAGTTGGACAGTAACTATTCCTCGTAGACATGCGCGTGAACAACATATGCAGGTGTCAGCATCTGAGAGATGGCCTAGTGTTGTGCCCAAAGAAGCCGGTTGGAGTAATCAGCGAATCGCTAGTTCGACGATGTTGGCAGGAATGGGTGAACCATGACCGAACGCTTGTTGGCATTAGGCAGCTAGTCAGGCAACAGCAGCCAGCCAAGACACTAACAGCAACAGGGAAGTAACCGATTTTATGACATTTCACGAGTTCCTAACCAGGAGCGAATTTATAGTTTCATATGTGTGCCTTTGGTAGTTTAGTTTATTGAGTTTCTGCATGTTAATTTAATATTTAATAGACACCATTCTCGTGTTTTCGTTTGTGTCGGAATTGGAATCGATTTTTTGACATATTACAAGTTCCTAATCAGGAGCGAATTATTTAGTCTCACCTGAGTGTTTTGGTACCTCACTTTTTGAATTTCTGCATAGTAATCTAATTTATTAGACACAGTCCTTGCGTTTTCCTCCGTATCTACAGTAGAGTTCTGTAGTGCGAGCCGATTGTCCTGTTCGTCTGTGTAGTGTAGTTTTCCATGGTGTTTAATTCGGATAGGGATTGTGACTGCTGTGTGCGGATGCGAGCCGAATTGCTGACGCTTTGCTCTCAGCTCCAGGCTGTGATGGCTTTTGTTACTTTGCTTGAAGCTGCAGTGCATGGCTTAACTGCAGTGGGCCGGCCGTGCAGATCCAATGGACGTTCAGCACGTCTGAGTCTACCAATCGATCTGCACTGGTGGGAGGTCGCCTCAAGGTCCAGCGGGCCGCATGTAAGGCCTGCCCAGTTAGTCTGATAAACAGATTCCAGATGCTGTCTGTGGCTGACACTGTCCCTCAGCCAGACGCAATTGCTTGTCCTGTTTCAGAGCAAACCTCTCAGCCTGCAAGATCCGGGCAGTCACAGAGGGTGGATTACTGGTATTTGGGAGTGTCAATGTTAGGCACGTTAAGCAGTCCCTTAGGGACATGGCTGCCAAGGAGGAGAAGAAAGCCATGTGCACTCCGTGTGCATCCTGGGTGGAGTCATTTCAGATCTGGAACATTTCCTTTAAGATGATGTGAAGATAACAGGGTGCAGGCAACTGCAGGTGGTGGCTCACGTCGGTACTAATGGTGTTTGTTGCTTTCGATCGGAAGAGATTCTATCTGGTTTCAAGCAGCTAACGAAAGTGGTAAAGGCTGCCAGTCTTGCTTGCGAGATGACAGCAGAGCTCGCCATTTGCAGCATAGTCGACAGGATGGATTACAGACCTCTGGTGCAGAGCAGAGTGGACTGTCTGAATCAGACGGTTTTGCGACCGTCTAGGCTGCAGATTCCTCGACTTGTGCCATAGGGTGGTTGGGTTTCCGGTTCTGCTAAATAGGTCAGGAGTCCACTACACGCAGGAGGTGGCTACAAGGGTAGCAGGAGCTGCGTGGCCGGGACTGGGCGGCTTTTTAGGTTAGAGGGTCTCAGGGGAAACAAAAAGGACTTCAGTCTCAAAGAGTGCAAATCAAACTCAGGAAGAACGTAGATACAGGAAGCATCGATATAACAATAGTAAATTGTCGTAGCTGTGTTGGGAAAGTACGAGAGCTCTAAGCGTTAATAGAAAGCACTGGTACTCAAATCGTTATAGGCACTGGAATCTGGCTAAAGGTGGAGATAAGTTCAGCCGAAATTTTTGCGAAGGGCCTACCGGTGTTCCGAAATGATAGGTTAAACACAGTTTGCGGTAGTTTGTTTGTTGCTGTTAGAAGTACTTTATCTTATAGAGAAATTGAAGTAGATAGTTCCTGTGATTAGTAGGATGGGTAGAGGTCATTCTTGGCAACTGGAATAAAATAATAATTCAATCCTATTACCGATATCCCAAGAAAAGTTGAATTTAATTTCAACACGTACCCGATTCATACAATTATAGATGGTGGTGACTTTAATTAACCCTCGATATGTTGGCGAAAATAAATGTTTAAATCCCAAGATACGCATAAAACTTGTGCTAAACGCATTCTCTGAAAATTATTTCGAGCAGTTAGTTTATGAGCCCACTCGAATACTAATAGGCTGTGAAAACACATTTGACCTCTTAGCAACAAATAATCCTGAGCTAATAACGAGCATCAAAACGGATACAGGGATTAGTAAACGCAGGGCGGACGTAGCGAGACTGAATTTCGTAACCTCCAAATCCTCCAAATATAAACGAAAAATATACTTATTCAGAAAATTAGATAAAAATTCACTTCGACGCCTTCCTGAGAGACAATCTCAACTCCTTCCAAATTAACAATGTAAGTGTAGACCAGATGTGGCCTGAATTTAAAGACATAGTGTCGACAGCAATTGAGAGCTTTATACCAAATAAATGAAGAAACGACGGAGGTGATCCCCCTTGGTACGCAAAACTGGTCAAACACTGTTGCAGGAACAACGAAAATGTATGCCAAATTTTGACGAACGCCAAATTTTCAAGACTGACGGTCTCGAAACTTACCTCGGACTTCAATGCGAGATGCTTATAACAGTTTTCACAATGAAACTTTGTCTGGCAGAAAATTCAAACAGATGCTGGCCGTATGTAAAATATACTAGCGGCAAGACACAATCAATGCCTTCTCTGCACGATAGCAATGGAAATACTATCGACGACAGTGCTGCCAAATCAGTTGAAGTTCCTTCAACAAAGAAGACGATGTAAATCTTTCAGAATTCCAATCAAGAACAGGGACCAACATGAGTAACTTAGAAATAGAGATCCTCGGAGTAGTGAAGCAACTAAAATCACTTAATGAAAGCAAGTCTTCTGGTCCAGACTGTGTAACAATTAGATTATTTTCCGAGTATGCTGATGCAATACCTGCACACTTCACAACCGCTCGCTCGACGAAAGATGCGTACCCAAAGACTGGAAAGTTGCACAGGTCGCATCAATATTCAATAAAGATAGCAGGAGTAATCCACCAAATTACCTGCCCATATCATTAACGTCAATATGCAGCAGGAATTTGGAACATATATTGTGTTCGAACATTATGAATTACCTCGAAGAGAACGGTCTATTGACACACTGTCAACACGTATTTAGAAAACATCGTTCTTGTGAAACACAACTAGCTCTTTACACGCACGAAGTGTCGGGTACTATTGACAAGGGATTTCAAATAGATTCGGTATTTGTAGATTACCAAAAGCCTTTTAACACTGTACCACACAAGCGGCTTGTAGTGAGATTGCATGCTTATGGAATTTCGTCACAATTATGTGACTGGATTCGTGATTTCCTGTCAGAGAGGTCACAATTTGTGGCAACTGACAGAAATTCATTGAGTAAAACATAAGCGATATCTGGCATTCTCCAAGGTAATGCTATAGGCCCTCTGCTGTTTCTTATCTATATAAACGACTTAGGAGACAGTTTAAGCAACCGTCTTAAGTTGTTTGTAGATGATGCTGTTGTTTATCGTCGAGTAAAGTCATCAGAAGATCAGAAAAATTGCAAACGATTTAGAAAAGATATCTGTATGGTGCAAAAACTGCCAATTGATCCTAAATAATGGAAAGTGTGAGGTAATCCACATGAGTGCTAATGAGAATCTGTTCAACTTCGATTACGCGATAAATCAGTCAACTCTAAAGGTCGCAAATTCAACTAAATACTTAGGAATTACAGTTATGAACAACATAGAAAATATTGTGGGGAAGGCAAACCAAAGATTTTGGTTTATTGGCAGAAAACGTAGAAAATATATATACCAAACAGACTGCCTACACTACACTTGTCCGTATTCTTCTGGAGTACTGCTGCGCAGTCTGGGATGCTTACCAGACAATATTAACGGAGTACATCGAGAAAGTTCAGTGAAGAGCAGCACATTTTGTATTACCGCGAAATTGGGGAGAGAGTGTCACTGTCTTGATACAGGACTTGAGGTGGACGTCATTCAAACGAAGGCGTTTTTCGTTGCGGCGGAATCTTCTCACAAAATTTCAGTCACCAACTTTCTCTTCCGAATTCGAAAAAATTTTTTGACGCCGACCTACATAGGGAAACGATCATCATAATTAAATAAGGGAAATCAGAGCTCACAGGGAAAGAGACAGGTGTTCGTTTTCTCTACGTGCTGTTCGAGATTGAAATAATAGAGAATTATTGTGAAGGTGGGTCGATGAACCGTCTGCCAGGCACTTAAGTGTTATCTGCGGAGTATCCATATAAATGTAGATCAAGCGTCAAGAAGGAAGTGGTCGACCTAGAGAGACGACAGAATGTGTGGGCCAAGCAATCATCAGAGGGCCACTCGGAGTCCAGGGTTCGTTTTTACCATCGATCCAATGTGCAATTGGTGCTTCAGTTACCACAAGGACCATTAATAGGTGGCTCACAGAAAGGGGGCTGAGCTCATGGCGCCCCTTAAGCCGACTACCATCGACCGCTTTACACCACCAACAAACGGCTTTGCAGTGACGTCGGGCACATTCGGCCTTGAATCTCATTGACTGCAGCAGAATTGTCTTCGACGAATCCCACTTCGAACTGAGCTCCGATGACCGGCGAAGACGTATTTAGGGACCTCCCAGACAGTTGTGGGATTGCAATCCCTCTGTCGCCCGCCATATGGCCCGACAGCCCCAAGTGATGGTCCAGGGTACCATTTCATTTCATAGCAGGACCCCTTTGGTTGTCACACGCGGCACCCTTACAGCACAACGGTACGTCGACGGTATTCTATGCCCCGTTCTGTTGCCTTTCATGGCAAGCAATCCTGTGCTTACATTTCAGCAAGATAACGTCCGACCGCACACGGCGAGAGTATCTACTGCTTGTTTTCGTGCTTGCCAAACAGTACCTTGGCCATCAAGGTCGCTGGATATCTTCCAAATTCAAAACGTTTGGTGCATTATAGGCAGGGCCCTCCAACCAGCTCGGAATTTTGACAATCTAACGCTGCAATTGCACACAATTTGGCACGATATACTATAGGTGGACATTCAACAAGTCTATCAATCAATGTCAAGCCGAATAACTGCTTGCATAAGGCCCAGAGGTAGGCCAACGCGTTATTGACTTGTTTAATTTGTGAAGCTCTTTCTCTTGAAAGAATCACCCAATTTTTCTGAAATTTTAATCATATGTTTGGCTATACATGCACATCACGTCTACGGATTCCCGTCCCATTCGGATAATTGGTTAGCGGGGAGAGTGTATTACGTTCGCTCCGCTCGTTGCGAGGGTAGACCCCACCCTCTGCGTAGTATTCCACTGTTCTTCCAATAACAATTTTTTGCAAATTCATAGAATTGCTATTCTTGTTGCAAACCGTCTGTCAGTATATCTTTGTGAGCACAAGTCAGCTATTTTCTCCGCGTTCTTTTTGTGTTCTCCATAAAGGATAGCGTGTGTAGTATCTCTTTGTCTGTGAAAATCTCATATTTTTTTGAAATTGAGCAGTACTTGGCTCAAGTGTACGACACAGGCCGAATGAAAGCTACATTTTCTGTGCACCTTTTATCCTGGCATCAACACGGTGTAACACTGTCCCCCTCTCACTCGACATGATATGTTTCCTTATTTGGGTATGAAATCACGACCTTCTGCAGAAGACAACAAAATGGTTTCATGCTCAAAACAGATAAGTTATAGATATTGTAATTACTCCGAAACTAGGACTCGTATTATGAAGAGTTACACGCCGTTGAATTCGTTTGTTTTACGTTTACGATACTAACAGCAGCCATTACTGTAATGTCCGCCCTGATAGCTGAGTAGTGATTCAGGAACTCTTTACTCCGTCCTTCCCAATTCCACCTGAATTCGTCACTGGAACTCTTCTACCTGTGCCTAAGTCGAAGGGAGGGTCTCATGTCTCTGCATATCGCCTCCTTATACTACTGAATGCAGATTATAAAATCTATGCACGCCTCTTAGCAGCGCGCATACGCACCGTCTTACCTACGGTCCTTTCACCTGAGCAGACTGCACGTGATCTTGGGGCCACCTTACAAACAGCCCTAGGAGAATGCCGTGACCTCATAGCACTGGCGTCGGTTTGTCGCCTTCGTGCAGCACTGGTATCCGTCGATTTCACGAGTGCCTTTGATCGCTTTCGACACCCATTCCTCCTTATGGTGGCGACACGTATGGGGTCCCAATTACTTTTTGTCGATGCCATTCGCCGGTTACTACTTCCCGCGGTCTCGATGGTACAAGTCAATGGGAGGCTTGTAGGACCGATTCCTATACGCCGCTCTGTGCGTCAAGGATGCCCTATGTCTACTTTACTATACGCCATTGCATCCCTCATCACTGGTCTTACCTCTAGACTGCAGGGTCTCACTTTGCGTGACTACACCTTTCACTGTAGGGCTTATGCGGACGATCTCCTCTTTCTCACCTGCTCCTCGACGGAACTCAATGACGCCATCCAATGGATCCACCAGAATGGACGTCTTTCTGGTAGCATTCTCAATGTCCGTAAATCGACTATGATGCACATTTGGCGCGGCCTCCCGGCTATGATGCCGACCCCACTCCCAGTCAGTACCACCCTTCGTTACTTGGGTATCGAATTTACGAGCTCCACACACCGCACAGTGGCCCTGGCTTACCGGCGGCTTTTGCAGTCGATTCGGCGCCATGTCCGCGGTCAAGTGCACCGTAACTTAAACCAACTCCAACGTGTGTCCTATGTCAACATGTATGTCGCCCCTAAACTGGTACACGTCGCCCAGATCCTCCCAATGCCGTTACTCCTTGGCCGCCGCATCCAATCAGCCTTTGGATATTTCGTGTCAGCAGGGGCACTTTTCAAAGTCCGCTACAACACTCTAACACTGCCTCCTGCAGAAGGTGGCCTCGGACTCGTCAACGTGCGGGCACGATCTTCTGCACTCTTTGTCCACACTCTGTTGCGGCACTGGCAGGGGCCGGTCCCGTCCTTAACACGCAGTCTCTTAGATATCCTCCGACCAGCTTCTCTCCATCCACCGCTCAATGTGGCACCTATTTCTCCATTATTGTACCACGTCGCCAATTGTTTCGTAGAACTCAGCTACGTTCGAGCTGATCTTCCGGTCACCCGTCCTCCCCGTACAAAAGATTATTATCGTTTGTTTATGCTGTCCAACCCTTGCGACCCCATGGTGCTACAGCACCCTGACATTAACTGGCGAACGGTTTGGGGGTGTGTGCATGCACCCTTTTTACCGTCGTCTGTGTCTGCATTCTGGTATATTTTAGTCTATGGACAATTCCCGACTAACAGTCGACTTTATCGCATAGGACTGGCCACCTCCCCACCCTGCCCTGACTGTCAGCTCGAAGACACCGACGAGCACCGTCTTACGTGCCCCCTGAAACAAAACGTATGGCTCCTCATCCAACGAATCGTGGGCTTTTACCTCCGTGCCCCGCCAACGACGGTAACCCCGGATTTCCTGTTGTTGCCCCAGACATTTCACTACCCTCTTGCTAAGCACCATAACCTAATCTGGTTTCGAGGACAGGCTTTAGAATATCTCTTTCAGAGTGGTCCGCATACAGTCCTTGACTTCTGGTGCAAAGTTGTGACCGCTCATAGCACCCTCACCCGAAAACCATCTTACCGACAAACTTCTGCCGGTTATCTCCGCAGCGTCTTCCTTGACGCCCCTCAAAGTTGGGGTGTACCATGCCTACCTGTCACATGATGCAACACCCTTATCCACGTTCACATGCATCGACCAAAAAAACAAATTTAAAAAAAAAGGAAGAAGACAGAATATGTTATATTTTGTTGTATTTAATGTTTTTTTTTAACTAACAGTCATTTGTATATGTTTAAATGGTACCTTGAAGAACTCTTGCATAGTGAATATATATGTACTTTTAGTTTTTTCAACAAATTATTTAAAAAAAAAGTGGTCAGCGTGACTGATTGCCGTCCTACGGGCCCGGGTTCGATTCCCGGCTGGGTCGCGTTTTTCTCCGCTCAGGGACTGGGTGTTGCGCTGTCTTCATCATTTCATTCCCATCCGGCGCGCAGGTCGTTCAGTGTGGCGTCGAATGTAATAAGACCTGCACCAAGGTGGCCGGTCCCGCCCCGCAAGGGGCCTCCCGGCCAATGACGCCAAACGCTCGTTTCCATTACTGTAGTGTCACCTGAAAAAGCAAAGTTGATACCGATATCAACACAACTACAGAAAGAATCTATACAACGTTGAGTGAGGACTTTTTCGCTATTCATCTGGGTGAAAATACCTTTACGATATCTTAAACAATGGCCGGTCATGGCATGCCAAACTTCACGCGGGCCGTATGCTGGCAAAGGCTCGGTCTACCGCGGCTTTGCTCGTTACTTCCCGAAAGTACTCGGAGCAGCGTGACATTTCCGTAGTATTGTGATGTGGATTTCTCTGTTGGCATAACTCTCTTCAGTTCGGCAGAGTCGTGGCGTCAGCGCTGATTCCACTTCACAATTTGTTCATGGTGTAAAGGAAGTTGGTTGTACACACAAAAAGAGGCAGTCTAGCGATATAATGTCAAAGGCTTTTCGGAATGACATGAGAGAGGAATGAGAATTCTCAGCATAAATTAAACGGTCGCATAAGCGATGGGCACTGTATGTTTGCTGTGAAACGGTGCTACAGAACTTTGCAAATATAATTTAAAGATTTAGTTGGCAACGAAAGAGCAAGACAGTACAACGATCGTCAGACGGGATTCATAATTTGTTCATTTTTGCTAAATTTGGGGCCATGCTGCACATGAACAAACTGGTGGTACGAACAGCAAAATGTCTGAAGTCGCACACATTATTCCAGTGTCAGCTGCTAACAGTTTTCGAAGAAATTGAACGAAGAACATGGAGACTTTATAGATTACTGCAAAGTACGTTGCTTTGTCTAGGGGTATGACTGGAACTATTTTTCGATTTAAGACTCGCCGTTGTTTAATTTATGAAAGGAAACGGAGTGCATGAACGAAATTTTGAATACCTGTGTCCATATCTCGCATTTTAAGTGGACATCACTGCAGACTGCCTACAATTCGACATTCGGAATGCATTTAAAAAGAAAATCGCGTTGTAGCAGGGACACATTCTGACAAAAACAGTCCATTTCCCTAAGCCCACTGTCTTCATAGAAAATGCGAGGTTGTGACCTTGAAAGAATTACAAGGATAGATTCCTAAACGTCTTGAGGACTCTTCCTGTCTTATATCTGTTTTAGAGCTGTTTCCGAGAGCGTTGTCTGTTTCAGTTGAAAGTGCTTCTGTGAGCATGCAGATGTAACAGACCGAAATGCTGGGTAATCACCGTTTTGATGACAAATCCTCTTACGTTAAAATTGTCCAGGACGTCTACATGGCTTTTACTTAGGTACAGTTTCCATATCTCCATTATGAGGTGTCAAAAGTGCGACAATTTTTCGATCGACGTATTTGTGTCAAAGACCCTTTTTGATTACATATTAAACAAGCCGCAATAGCTTGCCAACCTGAGTGGGTTCAAATGGCTCTGAGCACTATGGGACTTAACAGCTGTGGTCATCAGTCCCCTAGAACTTAGAACTACTTAAACCTAACTAACCTAAGGACATCACACACATCCATGCCCGAGGCAGGATTCGAACCTGCGACCGTAGCAGTCGCACGGTTCCGGACTGCGCGCCTAGAACCGCGAGACCACCGCAGCCGGCAACCCGAGTGGGAAAATTTGTGAAATTGTCTGTGGTTGTCCTTGTGGCAACGGTTTGTGCCAGATAACAATTATGTCTTCATTGTTGTTAAATAATTATTAAATTAATAATTATTAAATTATTAATAATTATTAAATTATTAATAATTTATGAAATAATACTGCAAATGTGTTTTGTTTGTCATCTGTGTTGTTCAGATACGTGAAATGTAAAACCAAGTTGCACACAGTGCGACTGCACTGCCGTTTAAAATGTGCCGCGTTCGCGGTTTCCCCTCTTACCCCTCCGCGCGCTCAGACAGCGTGGCGAGGCGGTGCGGCAAATGTGCAGCGAGGCTGAGTGCTGTGGCACTCGTGCCAGGGCTGAATTCTTGACTTCCGTTGTCTTATATGATCCAGACGGAAATATTTGAAGCCAACAACGTAGTTGAATCACCATGTATAGGACACATCTTGTTCTAAAAATTGGCTATGTAATATTCCCCTTGCCACACTTCATGACGGAAGTATTTGAAGTATAGTACGGTGAATGAACTACGTAATTCAGTTGTTGAAGTCGAACATTCCTTTAGCTATTCACAACGCACAAAGTAGTCCATCTTACGTAGACAGCTAACGATAAGATTCGAATGATCATACATACAAAAGAAGGCAACATCAAAATGTATTCAGAAACATCATTTTCATGTTACTATACCCACGATTCCCTCGAATAGTTTGTGCAAACTTATACAGCTATTTAGCGGAGCTTTTGTTTTAAAATATTCAAACAGCGATTGAATACCGGATTCTGGTTCTTTACATCACCATTAATACCCACAGTTAACGAAGAAGTCCTTGCTTCCAGTAAGCAGTACTAAAACAGTGACAAATTATACGTACTTTTATGTGCTTCCTCAGGCCAAAATGATCAGCATAATCGTTTAAGAACTGGAGAATGTCCTTTGCTGGTAGGTAAGATTCTTCTCTGTGTGGAATAGGAAAATCTGGGAATCCCATGACCTCTTTCGGAAGATTTGTCCTGAAAAAATGTTCTCATGAAATTGAAAGTGAATTTTAGAGTAACAAAAATATTTCAATCACAAGTGATATATAACTTGGCATACATTCTTTTTTCTCACTTTTCTTTTTGTATAGACTTACTGATGTGCATGTATACTACAATGATATTTTAAAAATAGAAAGTTTTCTTCTACATAGTAATCAAACGATAACGACTACAAAAGCCACACTGTGACGTTTCATCACGAAAGGTCCACTTCACTCAATATATTTGTGAAACAAAAAAAATACGTTTCCTGTACCACGATATCTTACAGGACAAGGTTCAACAAAAAATATTTCGCAAAATGTGGCAAAATATCAGTAATTTTTTAAAAGTCCTTTTATGATAGTGTGCTTCGAGTGCTATACAATTGTCTAAGTGAACTATCAATATTTTCCTGATATTCCCACAAACAGTGCAAGTTATTTCTATACGAAGCGATACGCAAATTTTTGCTTACCAAGCAATATTTTCAAACTAGGATAAAGAAGGCATTATCTAAGTAAACTTTTGTTTCAAATGATTTGATAATGAAAGTACAGAATGTGTGGACTGCAAAAGTGTACTTAACTAACTAAAACGTTTTACCATAAATGGCATTTCACTTGCGTCTTCCTACATGATAGGTAGCAGTCACATTGGCAAACTTCACCTAAGAAGTACAACCCAAGTCAGAACTGGGAGATATATGGTGTGTTGTAACATAAGGGTCATTACTGGGTCTAGTTCCATTCTTAGCCTACACAAACAATTTAAGAGTGACTTTAAAAAGAGCTCAAACTCAGTTTTATCAGAAAGAGCTCAGATGACAGCTGGACGACTAGTTCACAACAAAGTTTTAGTCTTATTTTCACAGAGACTCATATTATGCAATTTCGAAATGAGCAGAAATGAGCACGTGATACAGGGTGTGGCGCAGGAACTTCCTTATTTTTTTAAAAAAAATTATAGAACAAAAATATTGGAGCCGGCGAAATAATTTTTTTCTTTATTTAAAGGTTCGTTTCAAGTTTTATTTCACCAAGTTTTGAAGGCGATGGCTTCAACGTGGGCTCTGTTCTGCTCATTCCATTTGGAGAATCGAAATCAGAAGTTTCAGTTCACTTCATCCAGCATGTCGCTGTGTGTTTTGGTAATAGCAGCATGAATATTGTTGCGCAGCTGGCCCAGGATCCATGCAGGATTGGTACACACGGATTAAAAACAGCCCCATAAGAAAAAGTCGCATGAGGTTAAATATGGCGAGCGTGCTGGCCACTGAAGATCGCCCCTCGAAGAGATGAGACAGTCGGGAAAGTGCTCGCGCAAGAAGAGTCATTGACGTTCGTGCCGTGTGAGCTTTGACGCCGTCTTGTTGGAACCAGACATCCCCCATATCCATTTCTTCAAATGCACGAAGGAAAAAAACTCTTCATTCACCTGGGCACAACGGTCAGAAGTGACCGTAACTGCCCAATCGTTCTCTTCGAAAGCCATGGGACATTAGTGTCAGTTTTGGATATCGCACACCAAACAGTCACACCTTCTTTACGGTGGGACTGATCATGAAGTCCGAGGGTTCGTGCCACTCCAATAGCTCGTGTTTTCTTTATTCCACATCCAGACAAATAAAAATGTCACCGACACCCACACATCCAGATGTCAGACACTCAGATTTGGACCAAACGTTGTACGTCGACAGCGCGCAGGTTCGTTGAACAAAGGGTCCGGGGTTTGAATCCCAATTATGGCAAACTTTTTACTGTACTATGTGTGAAAATGTTATATGGGACATTTTCCTGGCATGTAAAACAACTGTTTGGAGTTTACAGCAATGTTCTCTTGGCAGTCTGCTTTCGCATTGTTTCTGTGAAAGTAGTAAATCTATAGAGTACATTTGTAGTTTTGCAGAATATACAATAAGTACAGAAAAATATAGAAACAAGTGCATCATACGTGCGGAAGTAATAGTAATAGTAATAATAATTATAATAGTACACATAATAAAACTAACAGTAGTAAACATAAAGAAAATAATATATATAATGTATGCGGCGCTGCTATCCGCAGTCAATTATTATTATTATTATTATTACAATTATTATTATGATTATTATTACCGTTAGTAATTTCACACTCGTGGTGCAATTGTTTCTTTATTCTATTGTCCCATTGTTTCTGTTTATTCTGTGACACTACAATTGCACTAGCTGCTCCATCAAGAGGCGTGTCTGTTGTGCCTCACGTGTTTGACAGAACACCACACCTATCTATACAAATGTACTCTATATGCAAAATGTTCGATAGACAGGATTCATTGTTCTGTCCATCAAGAAACACTTGCTAAATTTGCAGTCATCGATCACGCGTTGAATTGGTGGTACGAACAGTAAATTATCGCGTGCGTTATTCCATAGTGAATGGCAACAGTTTTCGGTGGAAGTGAAGAGTATGGAGACTTTATTATTGCAAAATACATTAGTAAAGCCAAGACACACGTCTGGAACGTGTTCCGATGTAAAACCATTATTGTTGAATTTATGAAGGAAAAATAGAGCAGGAACGAAAATTTGAACATCCTGAATGGATTTCTGACGTCGCTTTTTAAATGAACTTTACTGCCCACTGCCCACAGTGAGACATTACAAGGTGAGTAACAAAATATATTCTTATTTGACAGAGATGCATTTAAAAACAAAATCGAATTTGAAAGGGAGAAATTCTAACAAAAAACAGCAACTACCTTCAGCTCACTGGTGTTAAAGAAAATGCCAGGTCTGAAAAGTTCAGTGTGACCCTGAAAGAATTACAAGGATAGTTTTCTAAACATTTTGAGGGCTCTGCACATCTGTTTTCGAGACCGTTTGCTGTTTCCATCTGCAGATGAAACTTATTGATCTGCAGTGTAATTCCCGTATAAAATACAAAATTCTTTTGTGTTAACACTGTCCATGAGGCCTACCTTGTTCTCCCTTGAAGAGTAACACGGTTCCGTAATGAGGTTACAAACACGATAAAATATTTCTCGACACATGTGTGTGGAAAGCTTTTTTAGATTATGAAACTAAATAAGTCGCAATTACGTGGAAACCTGAGTGAAAAAATTTGTGAAATTGACTACATCTGTCCGTAGGCCGATAGTCTGTACCAAATGAAAATTCAGGGCGCAAACGAAATAATAAAATACATACTGAAAATTTGTTTTGATTGTGACCTACTTTGTCGAGAGAAATGAAATATGAAATCAAGTCGTATGCATTGGGACTACATTGCCACTTAAATGTGGCGCATTCGCAGTTTCCTCCTCTTCACGCTCAGGCAGCATGGTGTGGTTGTGGGGGGAAATGCAGCCTAGAGACAGAGCTATGGCACGTGAGCCAGGGAACTGCTCACGTGCCGAATTCTTGGCTGTACCTGTGGTAAATATATTTTTATAAATTTTGAAGATACATCTGTAATGACTATCATTATATTTACAGTTCTTTTGGTTTATCACTCGAATACGTTTATCAAGAGAGTTATTTAATGTATTGATAGCATATGAATCTATCTTCGAATAAATATATTGATGTATATCCATTGCCAGTCCTGTCTTGGCACCTTTTAAAAAAAAAACCTGTGTTAGTAATTCTAAGCTCCACTCTAAAGTTGGATTACTGGCCATTAAAATTGTTGCACCACGAAGATGACGTGCTACAGACGCGAAATTTAACTGACGGGAAGAAGATGCTGTGATGTGCAAATAATTAGCTTTTCAGAGCATTCACACAAGGTTGGCGCCGCTGGCGACACCTACAACGTGCTGACATGAGGAAAGTTTCCAACCGATTTCTCATACACAAACAGCAGTTGACCGGCGTTGCCTGGCGAAACGTTGCTGTGGTGCCTCGTGTAAGGAGGAGAAATGCGTACCATCACATTTCCGACTTTGATAAAGGTCCGATTGTAGCCTATCGCGATTGCGGTTTATCGTATCGCGACATTGCTGCTCGTGTTGCTCGAGATCCAATGACTGTTAGCAGAATATGGGATCGGTGGGTTCAGGAGGGTAATACGGAACACCGTGCTGGATCCCAACGGCCTCGTATCACTACCAGTCGAGATGACAGGCATCTTATCCCCATGGCTGTAACGGATCGTGCACCCACGTCTCGATCCCTGAGTCAACAGATGGGGACGTTTGCAAGACAACAACCATCTGCACGAACAGTTCGACAACGTTTCCAGCAGCATGGACTATCAGCTCGGAGACCATGGCTGCGGTTACCACAGACAGGAGCGCCTGCGATGGTGTACTCAACGACGAACCTGGGTGCACGAATGACAAAACGTCATTTTTTCGGATGAATCCAGGTTCTGTTTACAGCATCATGATGGTCGCATCCGTGTTTGGCGACATCGCGGTGAACGCACATTGGAAGCGTGCGTTCGTCATCGCCATACTGGCATATCACCCTGCGTGATGGTATGGGGTGCCATTGGTTACACGTCTCGGTCACCTCTTGTTCGCATTGACGGCACTTTGAACAGTGGACGTTATATTTCAGATGTGTTACGATCCATGGCTCTACCCTCCATTCGATCCCTGCGAAACCCTATATTTCAGCAGGATAATGCACGACCGCATGTTGAAGGTCCTGTACGGGCGTACCTGGATACAGAAAATGTTCGACTGCTGCCCTGGCCAGCACATTCTCCAGATCTCTCACCAATTGAAAACATCTGGTCATGATGGCCGAGCAACTGGCTCGTCACAATACGCCAGTCACACTACTCTTGATGAACTGTGGTATCGTGTTGAAGCTGCATGGGCAGCTGTACCTGTACAGGCCATCCAAGCTGTGTTTGACTCAATGCCCAGGTGTATCAAGGCCGTTATTACGGCCAGAGGTGGTTGTTCTGGGTACTGATTTCTCAGGATCTATGCACCCAAATTGCGTGAAAATGTCATCACATGTCAGTTCTAGTATAACATGTTTGTCCAATGAAACCCGTTTATCATCTGCATTTCTTCTTGGTGTAGCAATTTTAATGGCCAGTAGTGTAAATGGACGTTTTAGGAAAGATTGTTAACTAGCATTGTGTGTGAAGGCAGATATTTGAACGAAAATGCCTGTAACTGGTACTGTTTGCCGGTCGTGGTGGCCGAGCGGTTCTAGGCGCTTCAGTCAGAAACCGCGCGACTGCTACGGTCGCAGGTTCGAATCCTGCCTCCGGCATGGATGTATGTGATGTCCTTAAGTTAGTTAGGTTTAAGTAGTTCTAAGTTCTAGGGGACTGATGACCTCAGTTATTAAGTCCCATAGCGCTAAGAGCCATTTGAACCATTTTCGTACTGTAAAGGATGTGTTGTGCTATTCTAAATGAAGCAATAAATAAACTAAATAATGAAGAAAAAGTTTCGGACAAAAAGTTTAATAACTGCTTGCAACTCCATCATGTAGTTCACACTTCACAATTACCACTCCCTACATGTACTAACAAATTTGCCACAATGCACATAAAGAATCGCGCTTACCGTCTCCGATGGATTTTCAAATAAATTTGCGCTATTTCATTATCATTCAGCTGGCCTATGGAACTTTCGTAGAACCGCTCATTACAATACCGCTCCGCTGGATCGCTAACGTGCGGAAGATGGAAGAGGGTGGGATTGATCTCGAAAATGATACACAGTCTGGGGATCAGGATCTATGGTCAAGCACGTCCTCTCTTTGCGATCTAGTACTGACGACGAAACTTTCCTCGATCACCTGGTATTTACGTGTTAAGCTGGTATTAGGCATGTAGGCATAATTCAGTGTAGATGTCGCGATAAGACCATCAACTGTTAAAATAGATCTAAGCTGTTTTTTTTTTTATCTCATGCGACAGCCATCACGTGTTACGCTTATCGTTCTGACTCTTGAGTGCAGTCTTAAGTCCTCGACCGCTGCAGTAGTCATCCACATGGCCTTGTTTTTCACATGGCGCGCCGCATCGGATACCGATGAGAATGACCTCGCCCTTTTAGACCTTCCGTTCGACACAGTGATAGCCTGTTACCTAACGGCTAGTGGTTAGCGACTGTTACGACAACTCATTACGACGAAATCCTCTCCTTGCTTTTCTTCGCGTTTCTATGAGTAGGGCATTATTTTATGGGATGAGGTAATGTTATGGTAACCAATGTAATTGGTAACCAGATGCCCTTCTTGACTCAACCACACCCAATGGACGGAATCTGTGTACCCTGTCTGTCTGTGTCTGGAGTAAACCTGTGTAAAAGTGCGCGAACGTTTTCTAAATGTTTGCGTTGCGGGACGTGGGAAACCGTCTAAAAACTACATCGAGACGGGTCGGCTCACCAGCCCTCGTCGGTAATCCGCGAGGAAGACACGATCCTTGGTAGGATCGCCTCCCTGTATCCCGGAAGCGGCGATTCAGTGCGATCGGCTATTGGCCGAATCATTACGAAATCGTAATAACGGAACAAAAATGCCCTAATGAATTACTGAAATAAATGTTCCAGAATAATACACAATCCCGATGATTGGAACACAATACATAGCGTAGCCGGTATTGCATCAAACACACTGCACAAAGAATACAAGCGCCAAAATCCGTATCGAAGGAGGCGTAAACAAGCACTAACAACAGAAAAAACCACATTGGAGGGCACAAACACGACCACAGATTCCGAAACCTTGGAAGAAACCAAGTGTACATGACTCAGAAGGGATCAACAGTTAAGGTCCAAAACCAACAACACATGATACTACATGCCGTAACAGAGCCACAAACAACACAACAGGCAGTAACATAAAACAAACAAAGCACCGACACAAGCAGTGACATCTCATACACAGACAGTAATAAGGTTATGTCGCTTGACAGGAGAAGAAGGCTAGAAGAAATTTTATTCCAAGGCTGCTCCCACCTCACGACACATTGTTTATTGTTTGTAGTAAATTCAAAAAATGGCTCTGAGCACTATGGGACTTAACTTCTGAGGTCATCAGTCCACTAGACTTAGAACTACTTAAACCTAACTAACCTAAGGATATCACACACATCCATGCCCGAGGCAGGATTCGAACCTGCGACCATAGCAGCAGCGCGGTTCCAGACTGAAGCGCCTAGTACCGGTTGGCCACAGCGGCCGGCTACTATTCGTCTTATTATGTGTAGGCAGAAGTGTATTCGCTTTTTTATGTGAAGCTACAACCAATGTATTTATTATATCACATGTATTTTCTGTATAAACCATGTATAAAGCTATAAGTATAATGAATTAAGTTATTTAAGGAATACTGCACTCAAGTGTCAATGAACTACATTCTACACTCATGTTCAGAAGAAAACAGAGCACCTTGAACGGCTTGAGATAGAGCGTTCAAATACACAGGACATGCACATTAGTATGTTCTACAGAAATTATTAGTATTTCAGTCACCGGGATTCAGCATGAGTCCTGTTGTCTAGTAGGCACAGGGTCTGCTATGGACCCTGATAACTTGTCCCACGCGTGATGGTATCGACGCGTATAAGGCGCGAATGGTATCCTCCGATACAGCCAGCCATGCTGCATTCACGTGGTTCCAAAGTTCATCTGTGGTGATTGGCATTGGGGCACAGCACTGCACCCATCATTTCACCATATCCCACACATTTTCGATTGGCAACTAATCTGGTGATATGGCGCGCCAGAGCAAAAAGCTGACTTCCTGTAACGCCAAGAGTAGGCACGCGTTCGTACAGCGACATGTGGTCTTCCGTTGTCTTGCTGAAAATTGGAGTCTGGGGTGTAGTGCAGAAAGGATATAGTTACGAATCGCCACATGTCGTTCACGTAGGTCACACTGGTCACAGTGACCTGGACACGCACCAACTGTAATTTGTGATTGTAACCAATAGCACCGCATACCATAAGCCCTTGAGTTGGCGCTGTATGCCTTGTGCGAATACAGTCACTGCGATGCCGCTCCCCCTGTCTGCAGCGAACCAAAATGCGGCCATCATTTTCAAACAGACGCAACCTGGATTTGTCGGAAAACACTATCTGACGCCATTCCTGTCCCAAGTGACGTCGTTCCAAACACTGTTGCCTTCCAGCATGTTTCTGCATATTCGTCAAAGGTAGCCGGAGAAGTGGACTACGCGCACGTAACGCATGCCGAAATAAAGGGCACAGTGCCGAAACACTTCGTCCCACACGAGCAGCAATTTCCCGCATCGATGCACCATTTTTTCTCATGCCAGTAACGCGCCTTCTTTCAAACTCACTGATTGGACGGTATGGTTCGCGCATACGTCTGCGAAGCATCCTGCATGTCTGGGCAAGTCACACTGGCCCATTGCTTTCGGTTTATAGCGACAAAGAGAACCGCACCCACATTTTGGCGGTAGGTGCTGTTGCACCGCGATGTTGATGTTGACCTTGAATCCGAGGGCCGACATGATTCAAATGCTAGTCACTTCTGCAGAACATAGTAATGTACACGTCCTGTTAATATGAACGTCCTGTCTCTGGTCGTTCAAGGTGTGCTTTTTTTTCTGAACATGAGTTATTTCTGCTAATAAATTTACAACCATTAATTTATTCTTCATGTAAAGCTAAAATTCATGTATTCCATGTAACAAATGCTCAATTAGTGTATAAGCTGTATAATACCAAGTTTGAGAGTATCTACTGTATCACACAGAATATACCATAGCTACCAACAATTAGAGAAACAAATTACTGAATACCATGTAGTGTACTGACCTGCAGCAGTCCAAGTAATATCAATACGCACAGACACAACAAATCTACATTAATACAAACCCTTTCAGATGAGAATAGCTTTAGCCCTTCTCACCTTAAATAGGTGGAAGTAGGCTATTATCAACCAGCAAGTCACTGCACTATGTTACACATTCAAATGTAGCATATCACTTCCCTCTGCAAACTGCAACTTATTTTTACCACATTTATTATTTTACTTTTTTTAATAGCATTATATAAATTATAAATTACAGTCTCCTCAGCTAGGCAGAAACAAATTATGTAGAACCTCTTGAACAATCGTAAAGTACTAAATTCTCTGTAACCTTAGAGAAATTTTTTATATTATGTTTTTTATACTATTTAAAATAGCGTAAACAGCAGCATGCCAATAATATTGTAACTATAAGGAGTCTTTGCTATTACTTATAGATTTAGTAGCACCTGACCCACCTTAATTTTCAAGGCCGTGCATTACTCTTTACTGTTAATGAAATAAATAAATAAATGTTCCAAAAAGTATTACCAGAAATCGCTTAGCAAGCTGCAACCCGAAATTGTGAACGATGTTGAATATAGAGCTCATCCACTATTCCACTCTCACGCGAGTTAATAGTGTTTGAAATACACTCCTGGAAATGGAAAAAAGAACACATTGACACCGGTGTGTCAGACCCACCATACTTGCTCCGGACACTGCGAGAGGGCTGTACAAGCAATGATCACACGCACGGCACAGCGGACACACCAGGAACCGCGGTGTTGGCCGTCGAATGGCGCTAGCTGCGCAGCATTTGTGCACCGCCGCCGTCAGTGTCAGCCAGTTTGCCGTGGCATACGGAGCTCCATCGCAGTCTTTAACACTGGTAGCATGCCGCGACAGCGTGGACGTGAACCGTATGTGCAGTTGACGGACTTTGAGCGAGGGCGTATAGTGGGCATGCGGGAGGCCGGGTGGACGTACCGCCGAATTGCTCAACACGTGGGGCGTGAGGTCTCCATAGTACACCGATGTTGTCGCCAGTGGTCGGCGGAAGGTGCACGTGCCCGTCGACCTGGGACCGGACCGCAGCGACGCACGGATGCACGCCAAGACCGTAGGATCCTACGCAGTGCCGTAGGGGACCGCACCGCCACTTCCCAGCAAATTAGGGACACTGTTGCTCCTGGGGTATCGGCGAGGACCATTCGCAACCGTCTCCATGAAGCTGGGCTACGGTCCCGCACACCGTTAGGCCGTCTTCCGCTCACGCCCCAACATCGTGCAGCCCGCCTCCAGTGGTGTCGCGACAGGCGTGAATGGAGAGACGAATGGAGACGTGTCGTCTTCAGCGATGAGAGTCGCTTCTGCCTTGGTGCTAATGATGGTCGTATGCGTATTTGGCGCCATGCAGGTGAGCGCCACAATCAGGACTGCATACGACCGAGGCACACAGGGCCAACACCCGGCATCATGGTGTGGGGAGCGATCTCTTACACTGGCCGTACACCACTGGTGATCGTCGAGGGGACACTGAATAGTGCACGGTACATCCAAACCGTCATCGAACCCATCGTTCTACCATTCCTAGACCGGCAAGGGAACTTGCTGTTCCAACAGGACAATGCACGTCCGCATGTATCCCGTGCCACCCAACGGGCTCTAGAAGGTGTAAGTCAACTACCCTGGCCAGCAAGATCTCCGGATCTGTCCCCCATTGAGCATGTTTGGGACTGGATGAAGCATCGTCTCACGCGGTCTGCACGTCCAGCACGAATGTTGGTCCAACTGAGGCGCCAGGTGGAAATGGCATGGCAAGCCGTTCCACAGGACTACATCCAGCATCTCTACGATCGTCTCCATGGGAGAATAGCAGCCTGCATTGCTGCGAAAGGTGGATATATACTGTACTAGTGCCGACATTGTGCATGCTCTGTTGCCTGTGTCTATGTGCCTGTGGTTCTGTCAGTGTGATCATGTGATGTATCTGGCCCCAGGAATGTGTCAATAAAGTTTCCCCTTCCTGGGACAATGAATTCACGGTGTTCTTATTTCAATTTCCAGGAGTGTAACATGAACTTATCAAGATTTGCTAATGACTGAATAAAAGTTCACTGAAACAAGTTTTTTATATATCGAATTGACCTTAATAAGAGTGGCGGAAATTTGAGGCATTATTCTATTGGAGAAGTGTTAGCGGGTGTGGCTTGTCATTTGCACCCACCAACGTGTATGTGTCAGCTGTTAGGTGAATCACCTAAGCGAATGTGATAAGCGCTTGTACACTTTCGTCTTATATTTATGTTATCTTAGGTGATTATTTTCTACATATAATAAATTCCATATATATGTTATCTTAGGTGATTATTTTCTACATATAAGAAATTCCAGATCTTATATCCTTTCCACACTATGTGTATCATATTTTCTGTCCATCAGTCTTTCACTGAGAATTCTGAGAAATAAAACTTCCAAACAAAGATTAGCCTTATCTGGCTATATGTATGCAGAGCGAAGTGACGAATGAAAATTTGTACCAAGGCCGGGATTCGAATCCAGCTCTCCTGTTCACTAGGAAGATGCGCTAACCACTATGCCACCCTGGCACTGTGGCTTTGCACAACTGCACAGACTAGCCAAGTATGCCTCTCTAGCCGGCCGGTGTAGCCGAGCGGTTCTAGGCGCTACAGTCTGGAACCGCGCGAACGCTGCGGTCGCAGGTTCGATTGCTGCCTCGGGCATGGATGTGTGTGATGTCCTTAAGTTAGTTAGGTTTAAGTAGTTCTAAGGTCTAGGGGACTGATGACCTCAGCAGTTAAGTCCCATAGTGCTCAATGCCATTTTGAACCATGCCTCTCTCCTCAATCTAAGTTCCCATCCACACCTCAACCCGCTAAGTATTCCCCCTAAACTCGAACGGCAATGATTGTAGTACCAAGTGGACTGAGGCATGAATGGGAATTTGGACTCAGGAGGGAGGTGTGCTAGGGTAGTCTGTGCAAAGCCACTGTGCCAGGTTGGTGTAGTGGTTAGCACATCTTCCTAGTGAACAGGAGACCCGAGTTCGAATCCCAGCCTTCGTACAAATTTTCGTTCGTCGCTTCAGTCTGCATATGCATCGTAGACGTTTCAGACTTTAAAAGGCCTCTCGTGCCTTATAGTTTCATTTAACACCTAACTAGTTCCTCAGGTAGTGGGGCTGGCCCTTGAGCCTCCTGGCCTGGTGTTTTTTGTCGGGGTTGTCTCCCTCAATGATTGTCCACAGGTAATAGCCTTTAAATGCTTTCCATATTGAGCGCCTCACACAGGGAATTCGACGTGGACGGGGCAGCAGCATTATTTTCCTTGCAGAACAGGTAAGGAGTCGCAGAGGCGTTGCTGTCCAGGTTCTGTCATCCCAGTCCATATGGCATGAAACGGAACATTTGAGATCTGATTACAGTCTGAGGGATAAGATAAGGAATGAAGACATCAGAGATGAGTTGGAAATATATTCCATTAACGTGGTATTACAGCCCACCGCACGCACCTGTGACTCTTGCAATGTTGGAACGTGCGGACACTCTCATTCGAGGTGATCGACGGATCACAGTCAGACACCTCACTGCTCAACTGGTCGCCTGTGTTGGTAGTGCTGACACACTCGTCCACCAGTTGGGGTACTCAAAGGTATGTTCCCACTGGGTTCCTCTACAGAAGACTGTAGAGCAACAAAGGACCATCTGTGCGGAACCGCTTGCACATTACGAGGCTGATCGGAACACCCACAGAAGATAAAAAAAATGGGTTCATCACTTCGAACCGGAATCAAAACGGCTATCCATGGGAGGCGCCATCCACCTCTTCTCCGAAGAAAAAGTTCAAAGCCGCACGCTCAGCCGGTGACAGCCTTCTGGGACTCTGAAGCGGTTATTCTGTTTGATGTCCTCCGTCACGGTGCAACGACCAACTCTGAAGCGTTTAATGCTACCTTCGAAAATTTGAAGAAACAATTTCAGCGTGTTTGTCACCGCCGGCCGAGGTGGCCGAACGGTTCTAGGCGCCACAGTCTGGAACCGCGCGACCGCTACGGTCGCATGTTCGAATCCTGCCTCGGGCATGGATGTGTGTGATGTCCTTAGGTTAGTTAGATTTAAGTAGTTCTAAGTTCTAGGGGACTGATGACCTCAGAAGTTAAGTCCCATTGTGCTCAGAGCCATTTCTTTGTTCGTCACCACGAAAATGCAACGCAAGGCCTCACCCAAGTCTGCACACCAAAGAGGTGCTGACAAAACTTGATTGGACAGCCCTGATCACCCACTTTCCGACTTCCATTTTCTTGGGCCAATGACGGATTCACTCCACGGGATGACTGGGAGATTATTGATGCGGCACGACGTTGACTCCGATGTGACCAGCACAGTGGTACGATGCGCACATACAGGCCCTCCCAGTGAGACAAAGTAAGGCCATCGCTTTTAACGGAGTTTATTTTGAAAAACAGGGTTTTGTAGCCGAAAGAGTGTGGAATAATATGGTGTATTGGAATCCTCAATAAAACCAAACCGATTTCAAAAAAAGTGTTGCATTATTGAACACCCCTGGAAGATATCAGCTTGCAGTGCAGATTTAATATTTTCGAAACAAAGTGGCTCAGAACTTCTTTGCGACAGCATTATTATTGTTTCAGAATGATAATGAATGTAGATCACAGGAGAAGCTGCACTTGGTCACTCGAGATTTCCAGTTGAAGTTTTTTTTTAAATTCAGCTGGTCCCGCGCTAGACTGGGGAGTAAACGTGAAATTATGTGTTCGCCAGAAGGGGAAAGCCAATTTTCCTAAGTGGAAATAATAAACGAGTCGCAGACGAAGCCATAGTTGCTAGGGGTTAAAAAGTTATTTCCTTTTCTTAAAAAAAGAGGAAATCTCTTGCTATCATCGCTTTGCCAGATTCCCATCATATCACGTTCTTCTTCTATAAATTAAATTTTTTGCGTAATTTAAGCAATAAAATACTTAAAAATGTCAGACCTTGAATGCATGAGCAGAGACAGCAAATTATTTTAAAATTGTTATCAATAGACACACAGATTAAATCGAATGTGCCACAAGGAAGTATGATTAGGGAACTGCTGGATTAACTGGTAGATAGATGATATTATTTGTAGCCTCAAGTTTTATCTATGTTATGCAATTACCACTTAAGTACTATCGCAGTCACACTGTCCCCGCAAATAACTGGTCGTTTTTAAGAAGACACATCCCTGTTATGCATTCTGGAAATGGCTCTTATCATAGAAAAACGAAAACTTGGGCAGTTGACAAAATAAGAAAGACACTGATGGAAAAAAATGCAAACACGAAGTAATGAAATTTCGGGAATATATTTGTCTAGCTAACTTATTTAAGTGATTAATGTTGTAAGATCACAGGTTAATTTAAGCACGAGAAACGCCATTGCAAATGTGAAATGCTGGTACCTTAAGAGGCGGTGTAGATGCCACAGTGTTGAATGCAAGAATGCAAACGTGCATGCATTTTGTCATACAGGTGCCGGATATCAATTTGTGGGATAGAGTTCCATGCCTGTTACACTTGGTTGGTCAGTAAAGGGTCAGTTAATGCTGGCTGTGGATGACCCTGGATGGAGTTGTCGTCAGATGGTGTCCCATATGTGCTCGATTGGAGACAGATCTGGTGATCTAGCAGGTCAAGCAACCTGTCGATACTCTATAGAACATATTGGGTTATAATAGCGGTATGTGGGCGCGCATTATTCTGTTAGAAAACACCCCCTGTAATGCTGTTCATGAATGGTAGCAAAAAATCAAATGGCTCTGAGCACTATGGGATTTAACATCTGAGGTCATCAGTCCCCTAGAACTTAGAACTACTTAAACCTAACTAACCGAAGGACATCACACACATCCATGCCCGAGGCAGGATCGAACCTGCGACCGTAGCGGTAGCTCGGTTCCAGACTGAAACGCCTAGGACCGCTCGGCCACCAGCGGCCGGCATGAATGGTAGCACAACAGATTGAATCCCCAACCTGACTATGTTACCAATCGTGCACAGGCAGGGTGACGACTCCAGCGAGCGACCAAATGGTGTAAATTGCCCTGAAGATGAAACCGGTTGGCGGCAAAATAAATAATGCGATTGTGACTGTCATTTTGAGTAATTAATTATAAGTAAATTAATCGCAGCTTATCTCCATACAACTATGTTGTCTAAAAAAATTCATAGGCTTAATTTCTCCGCACTTGTCTTTTTAAGACACTCACAAAAGCACTAAAGACCCAAGATTCGTATGCCCAGCACAATACATCATCATTATCAACATCGATTTCTGGATGGTTCGCAGATTTTGTTCTCTCGGGGCTGGATGTTTGTGTTATCCTCATCATGTCTTCTCATCTTCTTCGACGCCCAATTCGCCCATCTAACGTCTAATCGAAAGAGTTACACCAGATGGTCGAACAACCTCAGATTGTGTCTTCCAGTCAATAATGCTCATTTCCGTTTACCAGAGTCGGTTCTGCCGCCCTTGATCGTCAGTCCTAGATAGCTCTCCGACTGTAATGACCTCGATGTCGACTGGAAGTTAGCCTTATGACTTCCTTACTTCCATTAAGGAACCGAGTTGAGCACAACAGCTAGGCCCCGAGCTTACATTGGCCATGATTCTTACAGGTAAGGACTGCGCTTGTAAGGTCGACAAGGTACAATATTCCAGATCCATAATAGAAAAGCTAGCACGAGATAAAATGAATGTAACTGTTGGTTGTTGTTATAATAGTACTTGTATTACATGATTCATTTCAATGGTTTCAGGCTGTTACACACTTAAATGCAGAAAATTCTTCCGAGGCTGACTGTATGTGTGGTGTACAAAAGACACTAACAAATAAATACATAAATGTAAACGAACTCGCTATCATCAAGGGGAAATCTTTATCATCATCACCTTTAAGATATGGCCTTTGAGCCAGCTCCTCCTTCAAAGAAAAATATATCCCCATCTGGCGAGGGGTCTTCCTACACACCATCGTCATTTTGACTTAAACTCCAGTCACTTTTCCATAATGTTGTTGTCCAGTCACTGAATATGTTCTCTCCATTTTAGCTTTTTATCTTTTACTCCATCATTTATATTGAAGAAGGTTATGGAAAAAGAAAGTCTACGTTTACATTCACCCTCTGCAAACCTCTGTGAAGTGCGCGACAAAGGGTCCTTCCCATTGTACCATTTATCTGTTAGTCCTGTTTGGTATGCGTACCACACACTTGAGCCAAATTCAAGGATGAGTAGCGCAATTGTGTTTTGACTGCTTTTTCCAAGTATTCCATCAATGAACCGAAAACAGCTACCTGCCTCACCTACGCTTGGGCCTGTATAATCATTCCGTTTCGCATTTCCGCAGATTATACCACCAATGTTACCACCAAGGTACCTGCAGAAATGGTTGATTCTAGTTGTGACTCACTGATATTGCAGCCACAGGTTGCTGCGTTTTTCTGTTTTGTGACGTGCACGGTTTTATATTTATTATGATTTGGAGCAAGTTGTCATTCTTCGGACGAGTTTGAAATCTTACAACTATCTGACTGATATTTTTACAGCTATTTGCAGACAGTACATGAATATAGATAAGTGCATCATCAGCCAAAAGCATGAGATTATTATTAATGTTATCTGCCAGGTCAGTGACACACAAGGGTCCCACCAGACTTCCCTGGGGCACGACTGAAACTACTACAATATTAATTACGGCACAATGAAGCCTAGATTAATTAAAGAAATATGATGCAGGACGTATATTCAAGTCTATCAGTTTTCAGTGCCACATTGAAACGTCGCCTTAGAAAAATTAATGAATTACTGTGCTGATAAACCTCTTACATTATTTGATTTTCAAACAGCTGAGCAGAACTGAACGTACTCGGACATTTCGCTCTTTACCCATTCTGATCAACACTAAACTGACACACAATATTTTTTAGCGCAACGCAATCTGACTTTCAATAATCCCTACAAAAGAATGGCCCTGACTAACATTAACTTATACCTTTCATGAATCACTTACCTCACAAAAATCTTCGTTACTCGAACTAATGCAATACAGCGAGCGCCACTACTGCCAGCTAAATAAAAGATTCAAACTACTGAAGGGACTAACTACTGATAGGCGTAGTTAGCAAATGAAAGATTTTGATAAAGAACAAACAATGTATTTACCTCAATAGTGTTCAAAAGTCATTTCATATATATACATATCAGTCCATGATATCCAATATTACAAATTTACTCTTTCTGATGGACACATGTCCAGATCGTCCGCTCTCAAAATTCCGCCATCTCTCTCCCCACATCCACCACTGCTGCCGGCTCAACTCCAACTGAGCAACGCTACGCACTGTTAACAGCCAACTGCCCAACACTACAATAGCAAATTCCAACAATGCCACCCAGCCAGGGACTGAACACAGCACAGCCAGTGATTTTTATACAGAGCGCTACGTGGCGGTGGCGTTACCAATATAAGAACCTAAACAGCCTACTTACAACATATCTGGAAACTATGTCAGCACCTGCTCCCATTCAACTAAACTTCGGAGAAGCGAGGAAAATGGATAATAGAAATTTGAGCACGAAAACCCCATCCGATAAGGCAACAGTATATCAAAAATATGGAGTCTCCTATCCTTCACACAACCGAGTATCTGAGACTTAACGGTTTATTTTTTTTTTAAATATTGCTTGAAATAATAATAAATTAAACTATCAATGCTGGTTTATACTGTTCGTGGGTTTCAGAATGGGTGAATGGTTTTAATAATTTGGTTACGTTTAAAGTCTAGGGGCCGAGCAACGCATTAGGCGCAATATTCTGAAGACAAGTCACACGAAGTTCAATAATTTAAAAAAAGAGTATGCGGTGAAAAATAAATAATGATCGCATTACACTTAATCTTTGACTCCTTTTTAAGTTGAACCAACATAATGATAGCCTAAAAGCTTTTAAATTAAAAGACCAGAACAGTATACCACGTTAACTAATGAGTAGTTCCAGTAAACTATTGAAAACTGTTCTAAGTTAAATTGCGTGTGTTCATATTTGGGGTTCCACCAGACTGGCGAACCAGTAGAAATCACAAGTCAAAAACGTCCGTATACTCGGCGAAAATACTTCAGAGTTCGCTTCTTTTTACCTTATGTGAATTGTTCTAACTCCCCACTTTCGCTAATTCGCCAAAATTTTCCCAAATACGCAAGACTGTATGCTCCAGATTTTCTTAACAATGCGGAGACGTGATCCAATCGCCGCTCATGTATGTGTCCTTACTGCTTCAGCTCTGGCAAACGAGTGATCCGCCCCGTTTTATGCCCTAGCGCCGTCATTACCAAAATTCGCATACTTGAGTTTGCCATACATATTTAGAAACTACGAGTTTAAATGGCTCTGAGCACAATGGGACTTAACATCTATGGTCACCGGTCCCCTAGAACTTAGAACTACTTAAACCTAACTAACCTAAGGACATCACACAACACCCAGTCATCACGAGGCAGAGAAAATCGCTGACCCCGCCGGGAATCGAACCCGGGAACCCGGGCGCGGGAAGCGAGAACGCTACCGCACGACCACGAGCTGCGGACGAAACTACGAGTATTAATCTACGCTACACATATGTGATATATCAGACAACATGTAAATTTTCTCAATTTTCCACTGGTGTCTTCAGTTGTTTTCTTTTCTTTTCTTTCTTTTTTTATTTGCTGAGTTTATTAGTTTGCTCGATAATCAAAGTTTTGTCAGTGTTAACGTACTTTCGGCTATCTTCATTATATCATTTTGTGTAAAACTGGCATTTCAAGGCTAAGAATACATATTCTGGTATGTAGTTTAAATTCTACTAGTATGTTCTGAAAAAGCTCCATGGGGCTGGAGGTATTCAGTAATGAGCACTGCATGAGGTTAGGAAGCGTAGTTGAACTGGTTAGTCAACGAGTAACTCAGAACAATACTACAGTGTTAGTGGGGTTAACACAAAGAAGAGCAGTAGTAAAGGCAAACAAAGTAATAATTGCATTATATTTACAACAGTTGCCGAAGTTAACATTTTGTCAGAAAGGAACCCAAGGAATTTCGTAGAGTGTGAAAGAGGTGACAGATGAAATATTAGCGTTTCTGCAAGATGAGTCAGAGGGATGCATGGTGTCGCATACGCTCGACTATGCGGACAGTGTACATGAAACAGATTTCGAATAAGTCCGCAGCGATATGACCGAGTAGTGTCCAAGAAAAACTACGGATATTCATGGGAGGACAAGGCATACCTGTTACAAAAGCTGGTGTTCGCTCGTTTCAAGGATGCTCGATTCAGTTTATAGGATGTGCATGATAATGACGAAGTACATCTACGTCTACATCTACGTGATTACTCTGCTATTTACAATAAACTGCCTCGTAGAGGGTTCAACGAACCACCTTCAAGCTGTCTCTCTACCGTTCCACTCTCGAACGGCGGGCGCGAAAAGCGAGCACTGATTTCTCTTATTTTATCATCATGATCATTTCTCCCTATGTATATGGGTGCCAACAGAATGTGTTCGCAATCGGAGGAGAAAACTGGTGATTGAAATTTCATGAGAAGATCCCGTCGCAACGAGAAACGCCTTTGTTTTTAATAATTGCCACTCCAATTCATGTATCATGTCTGTGGCACTATCTCCCCTACTTCCCGATAATACAAAACGAACTGCCCTTCTTTGTACTTTTTCGATGTCATCCGTCAGTCCAATCTGATGCGGATCCCACACCGAACAGCAATACTCCAGAATAGGGCGGACAAGCGTGGCGTAAGCAGTCTCTTTTGTAGACCTGTTGCACCTTCTAAGTGTTCTACCAATGAATCGCAGTCTTTGGTTGGCTCTATCCACAACATTATCTATGTGATCATTCCAATTCAGGGTATTTGTAACTGTAATCCCTAAGTATTTAGTTGAATTTACAGCCGTCAGATTTGTGTGACTTTTCGTGTAATCGAAATTTAGGGATTTTTTTTTAGTACTCATGTGAATAACTCCACACTTTTCTTTATTCGGGGTCAATTGCCACTTTTCACACCATACAGATATCTTATCTAAATCATTTTGCAATTCGTTTTGGTCATCTGATGACTTTACAAGACGGTAAATGACAACGTCATCTGCAACCAATACAATAGGGTTACTGACATTGTCTCTTATGTCGTTAATATAGATCAGGAACAACAGATCAGGAACATTAAAGAGGCCGGCCGGCGTGGCCAAAGGTTCTAGGCGCTACAGTCTGGAACCGCGTGACCGCTATGGTCGCAGGTTCGAATCCTGCCTCGGGCATGGATGCGTGTGATGTCCTTAGGTTAGTTAGGTTTAAGTAGTTCTAAGTTGTAGGGGACTGATGACCTCAGAAGTTAAGTCCCATAGTGCTCAGAGCCATTTGAACAATTTTTTGAACAATAGAAGCCCTATAACACATCCTTGGGGAACCCCGGATATTATTTCTGTTTTACTCGATGACTTTCCGTCTATTACTACGAACTGTGACCTTTCTGACAGGAATTCGCGAAAGTACGTTATGCACATCAAATTTTGCGTGACATAGATTACAGTGGTTTAAAGGGAATTTCGCCTTCGATATTGATGGTGCGAACCTTTGTGATCACTGTGGCGCCATTTTTCATTCGGTGTTCATAGTGCGAGTTAATGGTTTGTTTTGAACATTTCTTGAATGATGACGATGTCCATTTTGTAAAGTGTAATACATGCATCCCATAGACGGTTGATCTCTGCACCCATTCATTTTCTGTCGCCCTCCTGATGCATATGGTGAGTCATTAGCTGCTAATATTTTTCCTGTCATAACTGTTAACAGAACACTTTCAAATTAGTCTTACTAAAGATTGAGGTCTCGCACTCAAGGGGTACCTTGTTAGTTTATGAAAGTCGCACAGGACATTGGGGACATATTAATTTTTAAAGTTAATTTAATTGCAAAACCTTTGCCGGTATTTAACAACCGTTTACTTGATCGAGGGCGCACTTTCACGCACGCACTCATCTTATTTTTGTTATTTTAGATGTGTATTTAGCTTTTCAGTAACTGTTGTGGATCAGTTTTCAGTGAATGTATGACTATTCTGTATTCATCCTCATTTCTTGAATGGCAGACCACCAGCTGCATGCTCCTTGCCAATGGCTAAACGCATCGGGTTTTTCCAGTCAGCGAGCCAGAGCACAAGTTTGCTTGCTGCTCCCCTGCTGCTGTGGGATTTCTCGCACCCACTGTATCTGCCAGTCAGTGGGTCTTAATACTATTGTCGTCTGCTGAGATTTGCTGCCACCTCCTGGCGAACGCTACCGCCCTGGCGCGGTTCGCCGCCGGGTCCAGCCTACTGCGGTTGAACCCCTCACCCCCCCCCCCCCCCCTGGGCTGTCAGCTGTCAAATACACGCCCGCTGTCGCACCCACCTCCTTTTTCCATGACAAGAAGACGCTTGAATATCAAATTTTAGCTCTCATTTGCATCAGGCTACACACTCATAAGTCTCTCACCTCAAAATCGTCAACAACATCAACCCAACATTATAGTCCACACGTACGCAGCTCAGATATGCACACTACATGGAAATATTTACAACAGCACATTTTATACACTGAAGCGCCAAAGAAACTGGTATAGGCATGCACATTCAAATACAGAGTTATGTGAACAGGTAGAGTACGGCGCTGCGGTCGGCAACGCCTATATAAGACAACAAGTGTCTGGCACAGTTGTTAGATCGGTTATGGCTTCTATAACGGCAGGTTATCAAGATCTAAGGGAGTTTGAACGTAGCGTTAAAGTCGGTACACGAGCGGTGGGACATAGCATCTCTGAGGTAGGGATTTTTTCGTGCGACCATTTCACTGTGAATATCAGGAATCCGGTAATACATCAAATCTCCGACATCGATGCTGCCGGAAAAAGATCCTGTAAAATCGGGACCAACGACGACTGAAGAGAATCGTTCAACGTGAGAGAAGTGCAACCCTTTTTCAAATTGCTACAGAGTTCAGTGCTGGGCCATCAACAAGTGTTAGCGTGCGAACCATTCAAGGAAACGTCATGGACATGGGCTTTCGGAGCTGAAGACCCACTCGTGTACCCTTGATGACTGCACGACACAAAGCTTTACGCCTGGCCTGGGGCCGTGAACACCGACTTTGGACTCTTGATGACTGGAAACATGTTGCCTGGTCGGACGAGCCTCCTTTCAAATTGTTTCGAGCGGATGGACGTGTACAGGTATGGAGACAACCTCGTACATCCATGGACCCTGCATGACAGCAGGGGACTGTTCAAGCTGGTGGAGGCTCTGTTATGGTGTGGGGCTTGTGTGGTTGGAATGATACGGGACCCTGATACGTCTAGAAACGAGTCTGACAGACGACATGTACGTAAGCATCCTGTCTGATGACCCGCATTCATTTATGTCCATTGCGCATTTCGACGGACTTTGGCAATTCCAGAAGGACAATGCGACACCTCACATGTCTAGAATTGTTAAGAGTGGCTCCAGAAAAACTCCTTCTGAGTTTAAACACTTCCAATGGCCACCAAACTTTCGACAAAAGTAGTGAACAGTTGGCGTACTATTTTCTTTTATTTGCATTTTTAATTTAAAATTCTCAGTCTAGGTATCTTGTAACTGAAGGAACCTAATTTTACAGTCATTGTCCGATTTCTACATTTATTACAGGAAATAATAAAAATAAAAACTCGAAATCAGTTTTTTTCAGGAAAAGGTTATTTTGAGCGGTTTTAACACTCAGGTTAAATTGGAGTTGAAAAAAACGATATAACAGAAAACCGGTTGTTTCAGCGATAACAGTCACCCCTAATCCCCTCCCCACATCGCCCAACTACTAATATCGCACTTTACTTACATTATAGATGGAAGAAGATAAATCCTGTTGAAGTGGGAAATTAAAAACGTCTGTGCATTTACGTAGAAAATATAAAAAAGGGCCGGCCGAAGTGGCCGCGCGGTTCTGGCGCTGCAGTCTGGAACCGCGAGACCGCTACGGTCGCAGGTTCGAGTCCTGCCTCGGGCATGGATGTGTGTGATGTCCTTCGGTTAGTTAGGTTTAACTAGTTCTAAGTTCTAGAGGACTAATGACCTCAGCAGTTGAGTCCCATAGTGCTCAGAGCCATTTGAACCATTTTTTTTTATAAAAAAGGAAATACCTAAATTTCTTGAATAATATAGCATTTACGTACTAAAGGAAGAATACCATGGTGAAAATATCAGGAGAGAGATATATACCAAGAAATGATGGAGACTGTTTAGCACGCAATTCTTCTAATAATAACTGCATAGAGCGTTGACCCTAATCTTCCTTCCTTTCCAAGCAATAAGGTGAGACAAAAATACGGAATCTGTACTAATAAGAAACAGGAACTTATAATTTTGTAAACATGTTAATCAATTGATACACAATTAAGTATTCAAGCAGTCACATTTTGCAACAAAAATCAGCCGGCAAAACCAGTTTAATTGAGTACTTGCATAGTAACTATTTGTAGGGATTGTATCAATGGTGTACAGCTGATTCTAATTTCACCGATACACTTTCTCATACATGTCTTGCTTTTTCGCAAAAACAATGTATAGTAATGTGCGGCAATGAAGAAATATTTCAAGTTTGCACCTTGCTGCACGAACAACTCTAGTATCATGGAATAGGCAGACTACTTACTACTAATCCAGCACAATAATAGCCCTGCAAATCGCTGCAAAATGTTGAGTCAGTGACCGGACAAGAGATGGCTCGTTCCTCTGCAACATCACTGAGTTAAGGCGGTGCAGTAGCTGTCCGAAGTTACCCCACGAGGGTAGGTTGTTGGTAGCTGACAGTTGTCTCCATTAAACTGTGCCGCACCCTGCAGTGAGCATCGTAAACAACGAACATTGAACCGTCAATCCACTATCCATCAGAAGTTTCCTTGCACAGTTATCAGGATTTTACTTCCTTTGTATCCTTCTATTTATAATAAATTTACAGTCTTTAATGACAAATAATATGTCGCATCTGGTTGAATAGTGGACACAAGCCACTGCCAGACACCTCCTCCTCCGCCCCCAACCACACCTTGTAGAGAAACGACTACATAATGATTTTCAAATCTGAAATGTCCTGTCGACAGTGGGATGATTACTAACAGGGCTGTAGTTCATCTGGAGAAGAATGAGGCGCGGCTGCTGATCTCCGTTGTAGCGAAAGCAACGGTCCAGGCAATCGCCTGAAGTCATCTACAGAACTCGTAGGAAATCTAAATAAGAATGACCCATGGCTGATTTGAAGTTCGCGATTTCTCAGTACGTGTTCACTGCTTTTAACACTCGCACCTCCCTGAGATGTCTGTCTCCGTGAAAAACTTGTTATAAGAAAAGCCTTGGTGATTTGATCAATAAGTTCAATGGTGTCCATAATATCGAGAATAACAGTGGTGGTATCCCACGACGAAGTTAGAAGCAAGTGTGATAACAAAAACATTTTGTATAAATTATCTGAATCAATATACAGAAGTGGTAATAATTTTTTTTACGGAAAACGAGCTGTTGTGCTCTTACCTAATAAATCGAATGAAAAAGCCTTCATATCACTTAATGTACTTCGTGTTTACAGTACGCAAGTGTTATATCAAGGAAAAACCGTCTCAGCTGTTATCTTTAGTCCTCGTACAGATGTTCACTGGCGTGAAGGATGTAGACCAGTAAAAATAATGAAGTACTCAGAAGAGATATTACACGTTACGTAAATTTGAAAGTTCACTCAGTTATCATACATCAAAGGATGTACTTGTAAATACGAGCATACTGGAATTTACTGAGCCAGATGCTCTGCAGTCCCTACCTACGTGACTCAAGATAGGAGACGACAATTTTCGGATCGCAGTAAAATCTCAGTGACAGGGGTTTAAACTATTTAACTGTTTGCTGATTGTATGCTTACCAATGTAAAACAATGGTGCCTCTCTCCTACATGTCAAAGATAACTGCCATAATTTATAAGTCAATAAGAGCACTTAACACTTCTCATAAGAGCATTATCCAACCTTGAAACAACTGAGATGTATGTCCAGATACGAAACATCTCCCAACAAATTCAGAACATTTTTAAGAGGATTCAAGTGTATAGATCCCGCTAGCCACGAAAATCGAGAGATTTTCTTATGACTACCTTGACTTAAGCAGTACTGGGAGCTGCTTTGTCGTCCACAACAGATAAAAAATGACTTCACCCCCTTTGTAGCGACGAGTGAGCACGCCGCCCTAATGGACAACATTACTGCTCTCATGAGTGTAGATCTGAAATACTAGAACAGACGCAACACGTCCACTTCCCAGGCGTGATCTCACATGTGCTTTCAATCATTGAAATCTACACTGTCACAGATCTTTTAGCTCCACCTTCAGGTTGGTGCACCTGCCTTGGAACATGTTTCTGGCCATGTGTCCATATGACCTTTTTTGCTCCTTATCCTCTCAGTGATGGGTTCCTGCAATTTTCCCCATTTTGCAAAAATCGCGCTGTACAATGGTCCCTTGGGATATTTCCAATGTACCTTTATATCTCTCAATTTTGTCACATTAACGATAATGTGTCGAGTTTTCTGCAAGGAATTTCTAAGCGTATTCACAAATCTGGCCCTATACGCGGTAAATTCGTATTTTGTTCACTAAACGATAATGTGTAACTAACTGTATCTAATGCCTTCTAAAAGTCAAGGAGCATGGCCTCAACCTAGTTTCCTCTGTCTATGGTGTCCTCTTTACGTGGCTAAATAGATCAACCTTTCTTCCGCAAGACCTCTCTCCTGTAATCCATGACACTAAAATAGAGGAATCTCGTTCTCGAAAAAGATTGTAGTGCATGTTGCCATTGATAGAGAAGACTCTCGTTATCCAATAAGATGACAGCGAGTGACCATAAATCATATTGCACAGTTCTACGACAGTTGATGTCAGCCCTGCTGGTAGACAATTGTGCGACTTTTTCAGATGCCCTAACTCGAAAACGAGAATGACCTGTGTTTTTCCCAAATAGTACACATCTTCGTTGCTCCAGTGACATACAATAAACTGCCGCTAGAAGGGGAGATAGATCTTTCGCACATTTTCTGTAGAATTTCACAGGGACGTCACCTGGTCCAGGTGTCTTTCCAGGATAACTGCCCAGCGCTTTCAGTGTCACATGCAGTCCATGTGACGACGTATTGCCACATCCTCGTGCTTGCTTGGTCAGCAAGGCCCCGGACGTCTCCCCAGTTGGATCGACTGGAGCATTATGGGCAGGGCCTCCAACCAGCTAGCGATTCTGACGATCTTTGTACAGAACACCCTCCGAATAGTCATTTAAGCCTCAGATACGCATATGTGTGCATTATTTCATCAGAGTTTTCAGTATAATATATCAGCAATGTAAAACACTTGTAACATCGTTTGTAATTAACGAGAAATCACTCAGTCCTCTATTACAAATGTAAACATATACTGATTTTCAGCCTTAGCAACCATTTTGAACTATGTGGATATTGTTAAATGAAAGTGCTTTTAAATTGTAACTCCAGTTTACGTTAGAGAAACGACGGAACTTACATTTTGCATAGAAATTAACTAAATGTTATTCGCGTTGTTGATTTCCGTATATAATCTTGTTTCATGCTTCTATGCTACAACCTAAACAAATTTATCAGGAAATAACGTTCGGTACCTAAATTGCGCTGTCCACGGTATACCCTGTGAATTAATTTTGTATTGTAATTTTGTAAATTTACATCTTAAACAAATTATTGATTGCTAGTAAAAAAAGTGTTATAAGACGTGCTACATCGTGCGCTTGGGTTCCGACGTACAGGAAGAAAGCGGGCGTGCACTGTGAGTCTCTCGCAGGACAGGTGGCGTCAGAGATCCGAGTGCATGTAGTTTCTATGCGATCTGGTAGAGGTCACTAACTGACAGACACTGTTTGAGCTACAGTAAAAATATTGTCATTTTTATTTGCAGCTCTGTTTGTTTACTTTTCTAATTGCTTATTACTTAATCTTATAATAATGCTTAGTTATGAGAGTGAATAAAGGTGTGAATGTAAAATAATGTTTTATTCAAAGTTTTTGTATTATACATTGAAGTAGCTGGTCTCACGAGGAATGTCTGAGAATGACGTGTGTCGTGGAATTTGTTATAAACTGTTTCGTTAGTTTATAGTATTGATGAAATGAGATTACAATTTCGGTGAAACTGTTTTGTTAAGAAGGAGTTAGTTGATTTTATTTTTGTGGGTTTTCAAAATTTATTTATGTTAATTTACTGTTCTGATTCAGTGACAAATTGTGATTGGTTCTATTATATTTGGGCGCGGGATTGATGCTGCTTTTCCATTGGCTGTGATGTTTCTCTGCCAGTCAGAAATTAGGGTATTCGCGCTTATTTTGGGAAGTAGAAACCTCTTTTGTGAAGAGAGGTGAGTAGAGTCGGGGCATGGATCTCTAGTGGTCAGACCTATTAATAGGTGCACCGATAAAAATTTTTAATCTAGTGATATTTCGGTACCAAAATGTTTCAGAAATGCCGTAAAGTGTGGAAGAGAGTTCGATTTAATGCACGGTGTGAAATTCAAACTTTTGGTGAAATTTTAAATGGCGAAACTCCGCGTGGCGTGCTGCTTGCTCGCGAACGTGAACATTTTGTTACGTGAGACTGATTATAGCAGCATTTGAATGAGTGATTCTAAAAGAAACAATCCATTTGTTAACTTTCTGTGAAGGATAACTAATAATTACAATAAACTGGCTACGATCCATGAACCATGGACCTTGCCGTTGGTGGGGAGGCTTGCGTGCCTCAACGATACAGATGGCCGTACTGTAGGTGCAACCACAACGGAGGGGTAATCTGTTGAGAGGCCAGACAAACGTGTGGTTCCTGAAGAGGGTCAGCAGCCTTTTCAGTGGTTGCAGGGACAACAGTCTGGATGATTGACTGGTCTGGCCTTGTAACACTAACCAAAATGGCCTTGCTGTTGTGGTACTGTGAACGGCTGAAAGCAAGGGGAAACTACAGCCGTAATTTTTCCCGAGGGTATGCAGCTTTACGGTATGGTTAAATGATGATGGCGTCCTCTTGGGTAAAATATTCCGGAGGTAAAATAGACCCCCATTCGGATCTCCGGACGGGGACTACTCAAGAGGACGTCGTTATCAAGAGAAAGAAAACTGGCGTTCTACGGATCGGAGCGTGGAATGTCAGATCCCTTAATCGGGCAGGTAGGTTAGAAAATTTAAAAATGGAAATGGATAGGTTAAAGTTAGATACAGTGGGAATTAGTGAAGTTCGGTGGCAGGAGGAACAAGACCTTTGGTCAGGTGAATACAGGGCTTTAAACACGAAATCAAATAGAGATAATGCAGGAGTAGGTTTAATAATGAATAAAAAAAATAGGAGTGCGGGTAAGCTACTACAAACAGCATAGTGAACGCATTATTGTGGCCAAGATAGACACGAAGCCCACGCCTACTACAGTAGTACAAGTTTATATGCCAACTAGCTCTGCAGATGATGAAGAAATTGATGAAATGTATGATGAGATAAAGGAAATTATCCAGGTAGTGAAGGGAGACGAAAATTTAATAGTCATGGAGGACTGGAATTCGGGAGTAGGAAAAGGAAGAGAAGGAAACATAGTAGGTGGACATGGAATGGGGGTAAGAAATGAAAGAGAAAGCCACCTGGCAAAATTCTGCACAGAGCATAACTTAATCATAGCTAACACTTTACACTGGACTCGCATTCGGGAGGACGACGGTTCAATCCCGCGTCTGGCCATCCTGATTTAGGTTTTCCGTGATTTCCCTAAATCGCTCCAGGCAAATGCCGGGATGGTTCCTTTGAAAGGGCACGGCCGACTTCCTTCCCCGTCCTTCCCTAAAAAGCGATGAGACCGATGACCTAGCAGTTTGGTCTCTTCCCTCAAAGCAGCCCAGCCCCCCAGCTAACACTTGGTTCAAGAATCATAAAAGAAGGTTGTATACATGGAAGAATCCTGGAGATACTAGAAGGTATGAGATAGATTATATAATGGTAAGACAGAGATTTAGGAACCAGGTTTTAAATTGTAAGACATTTCCAGGGGCAGATGTGTACTCTGACCACAATCTATTGGTTATGAACTGTAGATTAAAACTGAAGAAACTTCAAAAAGGTGGGAATTTAAGGAGATGGGACCTGGATAAACTGACTAAACCAGAGGTTGTGCAGAGTTTCAGGGAGAGCATAAGGGAACAATTGACAGCAGTGGGGGAAAGAAGTACAGTAGAAGAAGAATGGGTAGCTCTGAGAGATGAAGTAGTGAAGGCTGCAGAGGATCAAGTAGGTAAAAAGACGAGGGCTAGCAGAACTCCTTGGGTAACAGAAGAAATATTGAATTTAATTGATGAAAGGAGGAAACATAAAAACGCAGTAAATGAAGCAGGCGAAAAGGAATACAAACGTCTCAAAAATGAGATCGACAGGGAGTGCAAAATGGCTAAGCAGGGATGGCTAGAGGACAAATGTAAGGATGTAGAGGCTTATCTCACTAGTGGTAAGATAGATACTGCCTACAGGAAAATTAAAGAGACCTTTGCAGAAAAGAGAACCACTTGTATGAATACCAAGAGCTCAGATGGAAAACCAGTTCTAAGCAAAGAAGGGAAAGCAAAAAGGTGGAAGGAGTATATAGAGGGTTTATACAATGGTGATATAGTTGAGGACAATATTATGGAAATGGAAGAGGATGTAGATGAAGATGAAATGGGAGATATGATACTGCGTGAAGAGGTTGACAGAGCACTGAAAGCCCGCATCTCGTGGTCGTGCGGTAGCGTTCTCGCTTCCCACGCCCCGGTTCCCGGGTTCGATTCCCGGCGGGGCCAGGGATTTTCTCTGCCTCGTGATGGCTGGGTGTTGTGTGCTGTCCTTAGGTTAGTTAGGTTTAAGTAGTTCTAAGTTCTAGGGGACTGATGACCATAGATGTTAAGTCCCATAGTGCTCAGAGCCATTTGAACAGAGCACTGAAAGACCTGAATCGAAACAAGGCCCCGGGAGTAGACAGCATTCCATTAGAACTACTGACGGCCTTGGAAGAGCCAGTCATGACAAAACTCTACTATCTGGTGAGCAAGATGTATGAGACAGGCGAAATACCCTCAGACTTCAAGAAGAATATAATAATTTCAATCCCAAAGAAAGCAGGTGTTGACAAATGTGAAAATTACCGAACTATCAGTTTAATAACTCACAGCTACAAAATACTAACGCGAATTCTTTACAGACGAACAGAAAAACTGGTAGAAGCCGACCTCGGGGAAGATCAGTTTAGATTCCGTAGAAATGTTGGGACACGTGAGGCAATACTGACCTTACGACATCTTAGAAGAAAGATTAAGGAAAGGCAAACCTACGCTTCTAGCATTTGTAGACTTAGAGAAAGCTTTTGACAATGTTGACTGGAATACTCTCTTTCAAATTCTAAAGGTGGCAGGGGTAAAATACAGGGAGCGAAAGGCTATTTACAGTTTGTACAGAAACCAGATGGCAGTTATAAGAGTCGAGGGGCATGAAAGGGAAGCAGTGGTTTGGAAGGGAGTGAGACAGGGTTGTAGCCTCTCCCCGATGTTATTCAATCTTTATACTGAGCAAGCAGTAAAGGAAACAAGAGAAAAATTCGGAGTAGGTATTAAAATCCATGGAGAAGAAATAAAAACTTTGAGGTTCGCCGATGACATTGTAATTTTGTCAGAGACAGCAAAGGACTTGGAAGAGCAGTTGAACGGAATGGACAATGTCTTGAAAGGAGGATATAAGATGAACATCAACAAAAGCAAAAGGAGGATAATGGAATGTAGTCGAATTAAGTCGGGTGATGCTGAGGGAATTAGATTAGGAAATGAGACACTTAAAGTAGTAAAGGAGTTTTGCTATTTGGGTAGGAAAATAACTGATGATGGTCGAAGTAGAGAGGATATAAAATGTAGACTGGCAATGGCAAGGAAAGCGTTTCTGAAGAAGAGAAATTTGTTAACATCGAGTATAGATTTAAGTGTCAGGAAGTCGTTTCTGAAAGTGTTTGTATGGAGTGTAGCCATATATGGAAGTGAAACATGGACGATAAATAGTTTGGACAAGAAGAGAATACAAGCTTTCGAAATGTGGTGCTACAGAAGAATGCTGAAGATTAGATGGGTAGATCACATAGCTAATGAGGAGGTACTGAATACAATTGGGGAGAAGAGGAGTTTGTGGCACAACTTGACAAGAAGAAGGGATCGGTTGGTAGGACATGTTCTGAGGCATAAAGGGATCACAAATTTAGCATTGGAGGGTAGCGTGGAGGGTAAAAATCGTAGAGGGAGACCAAGAGATGAATACACTAAGCAGATTCAGAAAGATGTAGGTTACAGTAAGTACTGGGAGATGAAGAAGCTTGCACAGGATAGAGTAGCATGGAGAGCTGCATCAAACCAGTCTCAGGACTGAAGACCACAACAACAACAACAACAACGGCTACGGTTATGAATGATGTGTGCGTGTGAACTTTTCAGACTTTGTACGGCTTAGCGTAGTAACTGGGGAATGCAAGCCTACCGTAATAGAGTGAAATTTTACGCACATAACTATTTTCATTTGGCTATTATTAACATTCCACCGACAAAACTAATTTTAGTCCAACTTGTGGTTACGAGGTGTGCAGCTGTTTTTTCTATAGCTTTTTCCTGCTGAGAACTGCTTTTCAGTAACTTCAAGGAGGCGTCCGAGTGAGATCCACCACATTTGGAACTTCATTCGTGGCAGCAAAGCACCACACCGCCGCATGTTGTATAACTTAGGTTAATTTGATTTACACGTGATTTAACGAGGTATAATGTTGTTAGTATAATGTATTTTCAGAGCTACAATCGGAGTGAAAAAACGTTGAGGTTACTGACACAGTTGTGCTATTGATCGACAGTCGCTGCACAGCCGTAAATGCATAGTGCATTATCAACAAAAAAAACCTGCGTTTTTTTTTTCAGAATTTGGTTTTCGAAGTCCGATCCATTTGAACAATTTCCCTCTTCTGAGCTAATATTAGCGGTGAAATACTTATATCATTTTCCAAAATGATGCATCACTTTTTAGTAGGTTGGTTGGTTGGTTGGTTGTTTCAGGGAAGGAGACCAGAATTTTAGTAGGGGTCCAGCAATTAGACACTGTGCTGATACAAAGAAAAATCGTACTCGTCATTAAGATAATTCCGTCCTGTTTCATTTTTTGCTAATCATGTGGAACAAAAAACATTTAATCGTTTACAAGAGGGAGGAGGAGTTATAAGTCGAAAGATATAGTTGATCATGACTGTATTTCGAGGTATTCCAAACATAAAATTACCTCAGGACCCTAAGTTGTTATGAATAGCGTCTCTCAGTAATAGTTCTTACCGACTGTCTTCAGACTTCAAATAACAGGTTAGTAGAACAAGGGAGCTTCTGTTGGATATTTCTGTGGCGGAAAACAGTACCTATCAAAATGTAATTGTTTCCACACTTTTTAAACTCAGTCGCCACATCTTGCATCGAAAATATCAAATGGTAATCCAGTTCCACGTCGTCGTAAAATTCTTCTAACAACAAAGGTTTTTGATTACAACGAAATACTCTTAAGACAAAAAGTTAAAAAAACGACGCACCACCAAGGAATTATGCAAACTGGTCACAAATCGGTATTCATACAAATATCAAAGGAAAATGCAAAATTGTAAACTTTGGCGGCCGATGGATGAATGTGTGACGCTACAGCGTAATTTCACGGCGCAGCTGGCAGCGATAGTAAATAGGGGACATGTCGATACCAGGATATAAAGCCTTTCGAATTTCATACCGTGTACTCAAGATCGACAGAACTACGCCCAGCAGACAAGCGCGTGAACAATATAAACAGATGTCAGCATTCGAGAGAGGACTGTAGTTGGGCTCAAAGAAGCCGGTTGGATTATTCGACGAATCACTCGACATTTGAATAGGAGCAAAGTCGCTCTTTGACGTTGGCAGGGGTGTGTGAAGCATGGTCGAACACAGTGTCAAGAAAGAAGAGGTCACCCTAGAACGTAAGGACTGATCAGTCGTCACAGAGGCACTCGGAACCCTGGATTCATCATTACCATCTACCCGAGGTGCAACTGATGTTTCACTGACCAGAGGGATCATTAATTGGCAGCTCACAGAAAGGGAGCTGAGTTTACGGCGCCCCTTATGCCGACCATCGTTGACCTCTGTACACCCACAGGCCCGTTTACAGTGATGTCGGGCACATTCGGCCTTGAATCTCATTGACTGGAGTGGAATTGACTTCAGCGATGAATCCCGCTTCGAACTGTGTCCCGATGACCAGTGAGGACATGTCAAGAGACACCACAGACATCGCTAGGATACCAACCTGACTGTCGCTCGCTATACAGTCCGACAGCTGGGAATGACGGTCTGGGCTCCATTTCATTTCATAGTAGGGTCCCTTTGGTTGTCATCCGCAGCACCCTTACAGCGCAGCAGCACGGCGACGACATTCTACGCCCCGTTTTGTTGTCGCTCATGGCGAGACATCCTGGGGTTACATTTCAGCAACGTAATACCTGTCCACAAGCGGCCATAGTTTCTACTGTTTGTCTTCGTATTTCCTACAACCTAAATTGTCCATCAAGTTCGCCGGATCTGCCCCAGTTGGGAATGTTTGGAGCATTATGTGCAGGGCCCTCCAACCAGCTCGGTATTTTATTCTGACGACCTAACGCACCAGTTGGACAGAATTTGGCACGAAATCCCTCAAGAGGACATCCTACAACTCCATCTATGCCAAGCCTAATAACTACTTGCATAAGGTTCAAATGGCTCTGAGCACTATGGGACTTAACATCTGAGGTCATAAAAAAAATGGATTCGAACCTCCGACCGTAGCAGCAGCACGGTTCCAGACTGAAGCGCCTAGAACCGCTTGGCTACAGACTTGCATAAGGGCTGGAGGTGAACCTACACGTTATTGACTTGCCCAGTTGGTGATGCTCTTTGCCTTGAATAAATCATCTAAATTTTCTGAAATAGTAATCATTTGTTTGAACATGCACATCGCGTCTACTTGTTTCCATCCTATTCGGATAATTTCTTTGTGGTGCGCCATTTTTTTCCATCTTAGAATGTATGTTTGCATGTGGATACATTGGTACACCAGACCACATAGTACTAGAGTTCCCCAACTACGAAGATTTGCTTACTCCAATAAAATACACTGGTACACCAAGTGATGTTAGGCTGGCTCAAATGGCTCTGAGCACTATGGGACTTAACTTCTGAGGTCATCAGTCCCCTAGAACTTAGAACTACTTAAACCTAACTAACCTAAGGACATCACGCACATCCATGCCCGAAGCAGTATTCGAACCTGCGACCGTAGCGGTCGCGCGGATCCAGACTGTAGCGCCTACAACCGCTCGGCCACCCCGGCCGGCGACATTGTTAGGGTCAAAGAGAAATGGCACCTGATGAACGAAGTAGTAAATGATGTATCTGTAAGGGAACTTAGATAATGATTAGGAAAAAAGGTGACTGTAAGACAAATCCCGACTGTACACAATAATGCTGAACTGAATACTGTGGATGCAGTGAATATGACAGAGGATTCGCCAACGCCAGAATTAATTCCCACACAGAGAACCGCCAGCAGCATTAGATATGTGGTCAACAACTTGGCAGCTATGGCAGAGCCAGCAGAATGAATAGGAACTTGTATGTGACTTATGTGGCTCTCCCATCAAGAGTAGGCTGCGAGGAGTTGGTGTGGTGGATCCATTAAGTTCCACTTGTTGACTCCACCAGGAAATTGAATGACAGCGCCAGCTCTCCTGTGGCCTCATCTCAGAGCTGGCATACAGTGGGTTCGGGATTGTTTGGGGATGGTACAGATTTTCTAGGACTCTGTTTCTAGACAGTTAGCATGCTGTCCCCAGAAATCGGTGACTCATTCACACAGAAGTAATGTTAGCGAAGGTCAAGAATGTAGAATACCATACTTAAGTTTCCTGTCATGGACTGTGCGGCTGGTCCTGACGGAGGTTCGAGTCGTCCCTCGGGCATGGGAGTGTGTGTTTGTCCTTAGGATAATTTAGGTTAAGTAGTGTGTAAGCTTAGGGGCTGATGACCTTAGCAGTTAAGTCCCATAAGATTGCACACACATTTGAACATTTTAGGTTTCCTGAAGAGTGTTTCTCCTTTAATTCTGACGGGTCACAGTGATTAAGATTAGGAACTACCAGTAAACCATGTGCTGCTATGGTAGTATGAATTATCAACAAATTTTGTGCCATGGATTAAGAGTTTTGGGTGACTTTTCCTTTTATTTAATAATTTACAAATTTTTCATTTCCTTCATATTTATTTTTACGAATTGTTGAAGTTTCTTAATTTACGCTACACATCTCGAAATGATTGATAATAACAGCCGTATACAATTTTCTGTTTCCTTCATATTTAATCTCACCAATTACTGAAATTGCTTAATTTACACTACAAATCTTGTTGTGTTTATTAATTACAAGTGTATACAATTTTCTGAAGCTATGTGAAAATACGATCCGTATGTTGGGTGTTGAAATTGTAAGCAATAATAAATAAGTAAATAAATAAATACCAGGCTGCTGCTCATAGAGGTCCATTAAGGGCTGTAATTACCGCATGGCATCGAAACTTGGTAGATATTCTAATGAATTAATGCAGAAGCGATTTACGGTAGAAAAAAATTAGTTCCAATTTTGGTCACCAGGTGCAAATCTGGTGCTGTAAACGCACGAAAAACGTATATGTTTCCATGTATAATGGATTAGGAACAGGAAGTTGGCAGAAAATGTCAAAAAAGTGAAAATACATTATACTGATTTTATTATTAACTGCTGCTTATCCAGCTTGTTCAATGTGAGCACTGTAGACGTCTACGAGACGCTGCATCTGTAAAATGATGTGATGAACGGTTTCTTACAGCAGCTCTGGTGGAATCTGAGTAACATGTCCCTGTATACTGGCCTTCGGATCAGATAGACACCCAATGTGTCCCTGGTAAACGTTCTTTTAGATATCACCGGAGTCAAAAGTCACACGGATTCAGATCAGGTGATCTGGCAGGTCATGCATCTGGAAATCCTCTTGGGGTAACATGTTCGTGAAAGGTTGCATTAAGCAGATCTTTCACTGGGCGAGCGACATGAGGTGTTGCCCCATCTTGCACGAAAACAATGGTATCCACACAGTTGCGCTGTTCCAAACCAGGAATGACACGCTATACAAGGAGGTCTCAGTAACATGCGGACGTCACAATACACCTGAAAAGCCCTCTGGTTGTATTCTCGTCAAAGAAGAATGGTCCAAGAACATAGGTGCTTGTCAGTCCTCAACACAGTCACCTATGGTGCGTACAATGGCTCTTTGTGCACAACGGTCCCCAGATTCGACAATTCTGTGTATTCACTGCAACGTGTTACGTAAAAATGTGCCTCGCCACTCCATAGAATGTTTCCCGGCCGCATCTCATCAACTTCGATCTGTGCCAGAAACTGAAGAGCAAATCAGATCATGAGGTTTTGGTCACTGCACCATCTGAATCATGTACCAGTGTAAAATAGACTTCAAAAATTTCCGTGCTGTTGACCATAGGATAGACAACTCTCGTGACACTGCACAGGCACTAGCGCTACCCAAGGCACTTGCTGCATGGTCAGTTACAGCAACAGCAATCTCCTCAGTAGCTTCCACTAGTATAGGACACCTTTCTCTTCCAGATGCCACACCAAGCTCACAAGTGTTTTCGAATTTCATTATCATCTTCTTTAAACCATTGAATGACATCGGGCCTCACCTCAGACCTTTCACTCGGCGACACTCTCAGTGCAGCAACTGTAATGGCTGCCGTTCACTAACAGCGCACAATCTCTCTCCTCGACAGCCACGCAGTTCACTCATGTCACGGCTTCTCAAATTACAGCGTGGATGCCAAACCGTTATACAAATAGTGTACAGCGCCAGATTTGCACCTGGTGCCAAAATTGGAACTATTTGTTTCCCTCAGATCGTTTCCATATTAACCCATTAGCATATCTGTCAAGTTTCGCTGGCATACGGTAATTACAGCCCACACTGGATCTCCGTGAGTAACTGCACTTTAATTGTAACCACACACATGTCTTTTATTTCCTTGTTTCCAAATGTTAGAACCTCCAAGTTACCGTCACAAGGCCCTGTATTTCATGTCTCTTCATCAACATCAACTCGCTTCCATTCCTAATTCTACTACCATTGTCGCCACACATTACACTGCTGTCTATGCTGTCATTATACGGTGTTAAAATTTCACCTTGACTGTTAATGTTACTATTACCATTTGGGTGGCTCAAAATTGCAATTTCACAGTTAGGAAAATATTCACTAAATCTTTTAGCTTGAAAGACATCTTGCTTTTTTCGTTTAGTAGTTCAAATGGTTCAAATTGCTCTGAGCACTATGGGACTTAACTTCTGAGGTCATCAGTCCCCTAGAATTTAGAACTACTTAAACCTAACAAACCTAAGGACATCACACACATCTATGCCCGAGGCAGGATTCGAACCTGCGACCGTAGCGATCGCGCGGTTCCAGACTGTAGCGCCTAGAACCGCTCGGCCACCCCGGCCGGCGTTCAGTAGTTCCTTTCCTATTTTGTGCACCACTTAGCGTCGAATTCGATAAATTACTTTTAAAAACAGAATAATAGCTAAAATAAGCAGTGATGACGACTGACAAAAGCACTGTCAACTTGTACACGAATCGATGCGAAATAGAACTGTAGTCCAGTTACGGTGAGCGACTTTAACAATCGCCATGCAACTGAACACAACAATGAACCAAACATGATGTGACTGCGTAAGTTTCCAGGCGTGTTACTAATGGTATTTTGGCTGCAGTCGGATCATGCAATAATATGGACACAATATATCCGCCGTCCACATGGCCGTCATCTCCAGATGAGAAAGCCGTTTGCTTACCTCGCCCGAACAGTTTCTGGAGGTAGGTAGACGAAATCTTTAAGTGTTGCCACACGGAATGGACGCTCTGAACGGTTTCATTTTAATTACCTTCATATCATCATGAATTTCACGGTAGAGATGGAAACGGATGGAAAGCTTCCATCTCCTGAAGAATTGGTGTACAGAAAGGACGATAGGAATCTAGGATTCAGCAGTTATCGATAACCAACACACACGGACTGGTGAAACGAAATGATCGTATGGCATTGATGGCTGGAAGTCCCCACCTAGAGAAACGGCCGCCGAGTTTCATTCAGATGATGAAGAGGGCAACACAACACCCAGTCCCCGAGCGAAGAAACTCTCCGACCCGTCCGTGAATCGAACCCGGGTCCGCTGCATGGCAGTCAGACACGCCGACAACTCAACTAAGGGGCTAGACATACGAACTGGAATCTACATGCAACGAGTTGTCATCCATGGGGTTCCTGAGGATGCTGACAAAGAGAGCTTACGCCATCTCAGACGCAGAAAACTTGACACCAAGAGCTGGAAGACCTTAAGGTTATGTTCAAGCTGAATGGCTGCACAGACAAACAGATCCGTCGTGCCTTCGAATGCGAACCTTCGGCAAAACCAGTAGAAGATGCTCGTAGATCAGTGCCTTTCCTACCTTATGTTGGAGGCACATCTCCAAAAGTAGAGCCGGCCGGGGTGGCCGAACGGTTCTAGGCGCTACAGTCTGGAACCGCGTGACCGCTACAGTCGCAGGTTCGAATCCTGCCTCGGGCATGGATGTGTGTGATGTCCTTAGGTTAGTTAGGTTTAAGTAGTTCTAAGTTCTAGGGGACTGATGACCTCAGAAGTTAAGCCCCATCGTGCTCAGAGCCATTTGATCCATATTTTCAAAAGTAGAGTGGATTTTGAAATGAGATAACATCAAAAGTGTATTTCGTCCGTCAGCCAAGGTTAGAGTTCTGTTTGGCTCGGTGAAAGATGACCTAGGATTGAGAAAGCGTTCACAAAATCCGTTGCCATTGTAGGAAGTTATTGGCCAAATAATTCGCACCATTTACGACGGATGTACTGAGCGCCATCTCCACACACGATTGTTGCAGCCTGAGAAATCTGCAGCGCCGGAGGAATGTCTTATTGAAAGTCACAGAATGTTGGATGAGCAGACACGGGTGGTCGCCCCTGTGTCTTGCTGCTGGGACTTTGTCTTTAAAAAATATAGAGTATGGATTGGAGTAAATCGAAGAAAGACGAAAATAATGAGAAGTACCAGAAATGAGAAGAGCGAGAAACTTAACATCAGAATTAGTGATCACGAAGTAGATAAAGTAAAGAAATTCTGCTACCTAGGGTCCGCAGCTCGTGGTCGTGCGGTAGTGTTCTCGCTTCCCGCGCCCGGGTTCCCGTGTTCGATTCCCGGCGTGGTCAGGGATTTTCTCTGCCTCGTGATGACTGGGTGTTGTGTGCTGTCCTTAGGTTAGTTGCGTTTAAGTAGTTCTAAGTTCTAGGGGACTGATGACCATTGATGTTAAGTCCCATAGTGCTCAGAGCCATTTGAACCATTTTTTGCTACCTAGGCGGCAAAATAATCCATGACGAACGGAGCAACGAGGACATCAAAATCAGACTAGCACTGGCAAAACGGGCATTCCTGGCCTAAAGGTGTCCACTAGTATCAAACATAGGGCTTATTTTGAGGAATAAATTTCTGAGAATGTGCATCTGGAGCGCATCATTGTATGATAGCGTAGCATGGACTGTGGGAATACCTAAATAGAAGAGAATCGAAGCATTTGAGATGTGGTGCTACAGAAGAAAGTTGAAAATTGGGTGGACTGATAAAGTAAGGAATAGAGAGGTTCTCCGGATAAGGGAGGAGACAAATATATGGAAACCAGCGACAAGAAGAAGGCACAGGATGGTAAGACATTTACAGTATTAAGACACCAGGGAATGACCTCCATGGTGCTGCAGCAGTCGTCCCCAACCTTTCTGAGATCATTACCCTCGAGTTCAATCAGATGTTAGCTAGTATCTACCACCTCCCACCCCTACCCCTCCGCTCACTCCACCATTGTCAACAATGACACCTAATGATACTTTATACTGGAAAATGATTTTCTTTGGACACTCATTTTTAAAATGACGAAACATAAATGATATTTATCTTTGTGGGTGTTTTTATTAAACTATGAACTAATGCTTCAGTGAGACAGCTGGTACTGCTTATTTCTAACTACATTTTTTTTAATGGCAAAGCAAATAATCGCTAGTGCTACCTACAACTCCTTCTCGGAAAAGAAAGTTAACTATCCACATTGAGGGCAGATATTCGTTACAAAACATGCTTCCTTTGCGCCACTCCTCTTCCTAGCGACGCTTACTTCACCCACACCTTGTACGGCATTTAATATAAAAATAATTTCGTGTGGCTCAATAGCTAGAACGTCTTTCAGTTGGACGCCACTTCGGCGAATTGCGTGTTCCTAACCTACCTCAGTTATCCATCTGGAAAAATGGCACCTACATTTTAACTTGGAATCCGAAACACATGTCATTTCTGGCGATTCATTATATCGTTAAAGGCTAAGTTAAAACACAGAATGAAATATTTGTGGTGTGATCAGTATTCGATCCCGCAACCTTCCCGTTTCCAGGCGTGCGCTTTACCAGTTGATTACTAGGCCTAACAGTCAACTACCTTAAAATGTTTGCACTACACTGAGGCCTACTGTTAGTACCTGACTTGATTGCTGGACTCCTGACTTCTGAACTACCAGAAATTGGAAGACTTCAAGCTGAAAATGATTTGTGTCTCAGGACTGCCGCTAATAATAGCAATAATACAGTTTAGGCTCTACAGCAGTATATTAGCCAGTACATAGTTACTGTTGTGTTTTGCTGTCAACTACTTCGGTTATTGTTGCGAAGTGAGGAATGAAGCAATTTATGCATTGCTGGAACTACCTACAATTTTGAGAAGACATTTTCATGAGATATTTAAGCATACATGATGTAGTAAATAAGTCTCAGTTTTACTGTCATAGGCGCACTGTACAAAGTCCAAGTGTGCATGTAGTGGGTGGACCTTGTGAGGAAGATTATGTCTATAAATTCGTTTCACTAGGTGTTGTCTCTGCCACACTGTGTCGCGTGTTATTGCTATTATTTAAACAATTATTTAATTATTGGTAACGTATGTAATTAGTGCGACAGCTTTTCGAAGTAATGATAACAATAATAGTCTTTTAAAAAAATTATGTTCATGACCGAAATACAACTGAACCCTTTCGTTTTTACCCCTCAGAGGGTAATTATCCTCCGGTTGGGAAACACTCTACTAGAGGGAGCTGCAAGGGTAAAAACTATAGGGGAAGACAGAGATTGGAAAACATCCAGCATTTTTGCCCTTTATTGTTATTTCATACCACTGCTCCATGTGGGCAGGAGTGGGCTGGCAACAGCACAATACACCGCTCTTCAGCCAAGAGACTACACAAGACAACACAAAAATGGCTCAAATGGCTATAAGCACTATGTGACTTTACTTCTGAGGTCTTCAGTCCCCTAGAACTACTAAAACCTAACTAACCTAAGGACACCACACACATCCATGCCCGAGGCAGGATTCGAACCTGAGTCCGTAGCGGTCGCGCGGTTCCAGACTGTAGCGCCTAGAACCGCTCGGCCACTCCGATCGGCAAAACAATACAGAAGTACTATACATACATAAAATACGAGGATGAAAGATTACGTTTCCACATTAGGGGGGGGGGGGGGAACAATAGGCATTAAAACATACAAAAAACGATAGTCTCACGAGGCACGTTTACATAAAATCCACATATAATTAAAATGATATTCGATGAAGACGTAGCATATAAAAACTGGCAGCACGAGGAGCACAATTAAAAGCGGCATTCACAGTAATGAGAGCCACACAGGATGACGACACTCAACACACACTGTACTGATGTTACATACATGGTCAGTGCCAAAACATAGCAATGTAACTGGATTAAAATTGGAAGGACCTGCCAAGGGAGGGGAGTGAGGAGGGAGTGAGGAAAGATAGCAGGGGAGGGGGGGGGGGGGGCAGCAGAGGAAGGGCGCAGGAAGGGGCAGAAGGCGGGAGCCAATAGCACACCAAAGGGCAGGAGACAGGGAGGGTGGGTGTGGAGAGGGAGCAGCCCAGGGGGGGAGAGCAAGGACTAGGAAGGATGAAGGGAGGACAAGGGGATTGGAGAGAGGAAACAGAAGAGGGGGAGGTGAAGGGGAGGGAGCCCAAGGGAGGAGGAGAGGGGAAGAGGTGGGTCAGAGTTGGAAGGAAGAATAAATATTGGGGCAAAGCACATCATCTGGGATGGGGACACAATGGACATTCCTTTGGGAGAGGAGGTGGAGAATGTGGAGATGGAGAGAGGGTGGGACACATTGGTAAAGGCACGGCACCAGGTGGGGAGTGGAGAGTAAAGGAGACACCAAGGGTTGAGGGGGACCAAGATGGTGGGGTAGTGGTTGGTGTAAAGGATAAGGATGTGTTCAAGGAAAAGTAGGAGATATGGGAAGGGTATGAGGTCATAGAGGATCCTCGTGGGGGATGGGAGATGGATACAGAGAGTAGTATGTCCTATAATGATTGCCTGTACATACAGCAAGTAATTGAGGACATAAGTTGAAAGTGCTACTCTGAGATGAAGAGGTTGACACAGGAGAGGAATTCGTGGCGAGCTGCATCAAACCAGTCAGAAGACAAAAGAGAGAGAGAGAGAGCCATTGACCCAGCCGGAAGAATTTGTCGGCAGTGCTATCTGGTAACGATTCATCATTTTTGCCAGCATTCAGCACTTGAGAGCTTCAATTGCGTTACATGCATTTTTTTGTGAGGAAGTCTACTTAACATACCAGTGCCGATCGATGACTCTCTGCGCCATAGGGTTGGGCCCACCTGGCCTGTGTGCAAACCGGCCTGCTACCAGTCTAACGTCGGCAATGGTTTAGGCACGTATCGAAGGAACAACATCTCACTGATAAATCAGTTTTCGCCAAAAGGACAATATAAACACACACACACACACACTTTAAGCTCTCCTCCTGTTTCGAACCACCGCAGTTCATTTTATTTGAAAGCAATCTGGTCTTCCGAAAGGAGATCCAAACATATCACGCCTAGCAAATAATCGTGTGACTACTGCCCCCGACGTGCTGTAAGTAGCTGCTACATAAAACTAATAACCAGTGATTGACACCGATCCTCTGTATGTCCGTTGACATAGTTTATTAATCTTCAAACAACAGAATACGCCTATGTTGTTCTCATTCACACTTACATAATTCACGAAATAAAGTCCGTTTATGCCAATGATGCCTCAGTTTGTTCCTGATGGTTCAGTAAGAATCTGATTATAAATAATAAGGTGCAGTATAAATTATTCCGAATGCTAGTGTCCAATCTAACAATGGGCATTCACATGAATCACGTAGGTGGGCGTACCATTACATACCGAATAATATACCCCAAGAGATAACTGGTTAAACACTTCCATTTTTAGCTTTCACATGTCCATTTCCCTCGACTCTCTCCCTAGATGTTAATTCAGTCGACCCAGAAACACTGCTCACTCCCGGTGCTCGGTGGTGTTGGTATAGGGTATCTGTTTTCTGGAAATCATCTTAAATGGTTAATTATGTTATATTACGCCCATAGCATGTTTTCTTTCCTCTTGAATTTCAGTACATTTTTAATGGAAACGAAATTAAAATAATTTGAAAGTCCGCTAAAACGCTGCATTTGAGTCACGCTATGCCTGAGACGTCAATGGCTTACTCATTGCTCCTATTATCTTAAAGCTCTTTCACAGTGATGTTTAGTTTCGGAATTTACGTGTCGAAAAATGGATACCAAACGGTGTTTAGTATCACGTTGTACAAAAACGTCCATAAAAACTCCTGAAAAATTGTTTTTGAGTGTTCAAAAGAATGAGAATGGTAAAAAGCGGTTACACTGCACCGTCAAAATGCCACCAAGTCGATGCACAAGTTCCCTTACTTCATTAAAAATGTTTTGCACTCTGAAGTTAACATTAATTCACCTTCGAGATATGTATTCCCATTGTTACATGGAAGGACAGTATCATTCGAGGAAATTAAACTCGCAGTGAAAATTGCTACAATTGACTGTCATTATACCCGAAGTTATGCACATCATTTGATAGCACATTTGGTAGAACAATAGTCTCTAATTATTTATAAGTATTTATTCATAGGTCGATGGTTCAGATCTAGTCCGGAGGATTATTTCAACTTATCTGTGAACGACTCAACAATCTTCTCGTATGAAAACCAAATCACAATTATAAGACTTCACCACACTGGTCAGAAACATGGTACTGTTGAGTTATCATTGCTGTCTACATTTGCAATCACTGTTCACACAAGTCACCTTCAAGATTCTAGTTAATATGATCACATACTTTACAATCCTTTTTTCCCATCTTCGTACTGGCCAATTAGGTTGTTATCGTTCAAATTTTCCTTATCTTACATAAAGATAAACTAAGTCTGGCGTCCGACACCTTGTTGTATTGTGGAAGTGCGCTGATACATTTTCCACTAGCAACGCTTCCCAAAAAAGTGAAATGCATTTAATTAAATTAAAAGCATTTATCCTCAATTGTCTATTTCTTTGATTAAAATTAATGGGAAGCTATATATAACGTATTCCACCATCGAAACAGTTGCCGCAATGATTTCTTACTAACGCTGTTTTCGTATTTCTTTTAATACTTTTAAAAAATTCACGCCCGCGCAAGAATCGAACCTAAAACCCTCTACTTTATAAGCAGATGGGGTATTCCTTGCGCCACAGAACCCAACACCGACGACACCTGTGCTGAGTAGTGTCGTATACGAGGAAATGAGCTTAAAGATTTGCCAAGAATTTTACTATGCCTTGGGTCGTAGTATATAAGTGATAGTCGACAATCTAGATATAAGATACGAATCAACTTGTAAAACGATCTGCAAGTCCATAGTTTTGAACCGTCCGTCCTTCACACGTTGCTCCTCTAATTGGATGGATCATAAACACATCAACTTGCACAAGGTTTCTACTATCAGTGTTCGGAAAATTACTTTCCACTGTTACTTAAAAGTTTAAATGTTTTTTCATCATGAAATAGCTAAACTGCTTGCTGAAAAAGTGCGAAAAACTTAGCAACTTCGACTGACACTGCTGTAACACACCTATATCTTCCACTTACTCCTAGTCTGTGAAGTCACCAGAGCTTCAGCCAATAACACAGCATTTTCAATCACGTGACCAAATCTTGAAATTTAATGACTTTTAAGCTTTAATTCCATAAAAATAACAGATATTTTATGAGAATATTGACTGAAAATGCTATTTGAATGTTGTTGTCATTCAGAATAACAACAATCAGAATCTTTCCTAACATAGGAAAATAGCCTGTTGTCGGCGCAACATGATAGTGATAGCCGGCAGAAGAGACGGGAAATAAAAAAAATACTAGAACTAAAACTTCGTCCATAAAGGACATCATCAGTTCGCAGTCACCGTGGTATCCGCAGAAACGAACTCGGCGAAAATCTACTCACGTACAATAATGACCACGCTCACCTCTCAACTAACGTTTTCAAAAGCTTTGAGAAAGTACTTAAAGCTTTTCCATAACTTACAATTACAATGCACAGCAATTTATTTCATTTCCCAATAAGTTCAACCTAAAATATATACGTATGATCTGTTGCTATCTATTTTGTATACATGCATTTAAATATATAGAGTGACAATTATTAAACTATATGAAAAAAATGTAAATTAGTTACAAACCACGGTGTGCACACACGTTATTCAACATGTAAACGTCACTACAGATATTCGAATTTAAGTTATGACATGCTCGATATGCCTCCCATCATTGGTGATGATGTAGCGCAGATGGACAGCGGAATTCCGTATGACCCGCTCAAGTGTTGGAAGATCGATGCTGTCGATGACCTCCTGAATGTCTGTTTTCTGCTCAGCAATGGTTTTGGGGTTATTGCTGTACACAGTGTCTTTAATACAGCCGCACGAAAAGGACTGACATGTGTTCAGATCCGGAGAATATGGCGGCCAATCGAGGCCCATGCCTGTGGCGTCTGGTTACCCCAGATTCAGAATGCGGTTCCCAAAGTACTCCTCCAGGACATCAAACACGCTCCTGCTTCGATGGGTTCGAGCTCCGTCTTGCATGAACCACATCTTGTCGAAATCACAGTCACTTTGGATAATGGGGATGAAATCATGATCCAAAACCTCCACGTACCGTTCGGCAGTCACCATGCCATCAAGGAATATCGCACTGATTATTCCATGACTGGAGATTGCATACCACACAATCACCTGATGAGGGTGAAGAGACTTCTCTATCGCAATGCCGATTCTCAGTCCCCCAATTGTGCCAATTTTGGTAACTGACAAACCCATCCAAATGAAAGTGGACTTCGTCACTAAACCAAATCATATTCACATCAAAGTCCTGTTTGTCAATTCTGTGGATAATAGTGTTGGTGAAACACAACTGCTGTTCCATGGCCCTGGGGCTTAATGGCTGATGGGTTTGAATTTTGTATGGGATAAGATGCAGGTCTTCAACAACAATTTGTCGCAGTGTCTCCCGGTTGATTCCCACCTGTTGTGCAGCTCATCTAATCGATTTCCTGGGGCTGGTTTGAAACAGAGAGCATGTCTTCTCGATGTTTTCAGGCGTTTTCAACCTTTCTGGACGACCGACATTGCGAACACTGTCATCACGAACACTACCCATTCTCTCAAACTTGCAAATCAAATTCTTGATTGTTAGCACACTTGAACTCAGTAGCAAACTTCCTTTGAGCCACAGTTTGGCTGTTATTGCTCGCATAGTAGGCCTTCATAAGAGCAATAGGCTCAGGCACGCTATACTGTGACATCTTCACACGCAAATGGTCGACGACAACAAGGTACGTGTGCATGTGCAAACTAATTCCCATCATGCCCCCGCGGCCAACCGTGTATTTTGAACGTCTTAACGCAAACCGTTCACAAGTTATGACGATTTTATTTCATAAAGTTCAAAAATTGTCAGTCTATAATCACTGAAGTGTTCACACATTCATAGTCTGCTATAGCTCATCATATTTTTAAAATCCAAGGAAAACATATTTCTGTATTATAACCTTTTAATACAATATTAGAACCGTGGACATGTCAAGACTCTGTTCCAGCTCACTCAATATTTTAAATAAAAGAGAAACACATTTATGTAGATAGCCATTTAATATAACAACAGAATTGTCATGTAGAATAATGAATAGCCTAGTTCCAGCAACCCTACAGTTCCGTTATCTTTGTACTCAATCTAAGCGAGAATGAGCTGAGATGACAAAGTCTTGTGATAGCACCAACCACAAATACAGATGCCAGTAGTATCACGTACTCAAAGTACGACGGTTGACTGAAAAGTAATGCCCCCACCTTCGTAACTCTTCAACAGTTGGCAGCATTGGTATGCGAAAGGTATTGGCTTGTTCCGTAGCCTTTTCTCTACAGCTCCAGTTGGCGAGAAGCCTTAGCATTGAACGTAGGAATTGACGAAAAGTCAATTGTTACGGAGGCGGAGGTTCGAGTCCTCCCTCGGGCATGGGTGTGTGTGTTTGTCCTTAGGATAATTTAGGCTAAGTAGTGTGTAAGCTTAGGGACTGATGACCTTAACAGCTAAGTCCCATAAGATTTCACACACACACACACACATAAAACAACTAATTTCTGGCGTTCCTCAAGGTAGTGTTACAGACCCTTTTCTGTTCCTTATCTATATAAACGATTTGGGAGACAATCTGAGCAGCCGTCTTAGATTGTTTGCAGATGACGCTGTCACTTATCGACTAATAAAGTCATGAGAAGATCAAAACAAACTGCAAAACGATTTATAAAAGATATCTCAATGGTGCGAAAATTGTCAGTTGACCCTAAATAACGAAAAGAGTGAGGTCATCCACGTAAGTGCTAAAAGGAATTCGTTAAACTTCGGTTACACGATAAATCAGTCTAATCTAAAAGCCGTAAATTCAACTAAATACCTAGGTATTACAATTACGAACAACTTAAATTGGAAGGAACACACAGAAAATGTTGTGGGGAAGGCTAACCAAAGACTGCGTTTTATTGGCAGGAAACTTAAAAAATGTAACAGTTCTACTAAGGAGACTGCCTACACTACGCTAGTCCGTCCTCTTTTAGAATACTGCTGCTCAGTGTGGGATCCTTACCAGATAGGACTGACGGAGTACATCGAAAAAGTTCAAAGAAGGGCAGCACATTTTGTATTATCGGGAAATATGGGAGAGAGCGTCACAGAAATGATACAGGATTTGGGTTGGACATCATTAAAAGAAAGGCGTTTTTCGTTGCGACGGAATCTTCTCACCAAGTTCCAATCATCAACTTTCTCCTCTGAATGCGAAAATATTTTGTTGACACCGACCTACACAGGGGGAAACGATCACCACGATAAAATAAGGGAAATCAGAGCTCGTACGGAGAGATATAGGTGTTCGTTCTTTCCGCGCGCTACACGAGATTGGACTAATAGAGAATTGTGAAAGTGGTTCGATGAACCCTCTGGCAGGCACTTAAATGTGATTTGCAGAGTATCCATATAGATGTAGATGTAGATAGACGTTGTGTTGTTACAGTGTATAGAACCCTGAGTAGGCGGTCGGTCAATGCGCAATCATTGAATTCTTGACAGCAGAAGGTGTCACCCAAAAGGAGATTCATCAGACAATGAAATCAGTTTACGTTGATTATGTTGATGTGAGTACTGTGCGTCGTTGGTCGAGTAAGTTTGAAGATGTTGAGGCGGAAACATCTGATCTGCGTGACAAACAAAGAGTTGCATTTCCTGTGACACCAACCACCCAGTTTCACAAGCAAAATGTGGACAGATTGATTGAGGACGATCGTCGTATCACTCAGAGAGAAACTGCAAGCACAGTTGGCTTTTTACAAGAACGTTTTGGGTCACATTTCCTGCAGATGACATTGCCAAACCACACACTTCACGTACCACCACAGCAGAACTTCAGAGACTGACTCTCACCACTGTACGGCATCATCCATTCAATCCAGATTTAGCACCGTTTGACTTCCATCTGTTCCCGATAATGAAAGACGATCTGTGGGGACATCATTAAGCTTCTGATGAAGACGTTGAGAGAACTGTGGGACTGTGGTTGCGGAAACAAGAGAGTCGATTTTTTCCTTGACGGCTTCAGAAAACTTGTTGCTCGTTGGCGGAAATGTATCCAGTTGGCTGGTGATTATGTGGAAAAGTGAATATTGGTAATTAAATATCACATTCCAAGGATTATTTCTGCATTTGATTTATTAAAATACCCCCATCCAAACCCAATTAACGAAGGTGGAAGCATTACTTTTCATCCAACCCTCGTATAAAAGGGCAGTGCATTGGAGGAGCTGTCATTTGTACTCAGGTAATTCATGTGAAAAGGTTTCCGAAGTGATTATGGCCTTACGACAGGAATTAACAGACTCTGAACGCGGAATGGGACATTGCATCATTTCATTTCGGAAATCTTTACGGAATTAAATATTCCGAGAGCAATAGTGTCAAGAGTGGCGGAGAATATCACATTTCAGGCATAACCTCTCACCACGGACAAAGCAGTGGCCAACGGCCTTCTCTGAACGACCGAGAGCAGCGGCGTTTGTGTAGAGTTGTCAGTGCTAACAGACAAGCAACGCTATGTGGAATATCCGCAGAAATCAATGTGGGACGTACGATGAACGTATCCATTAGGACAGTGTGGTGAAATTTCGCGCTAATGGGCTCTGCCTGCAGAGACCGACGCGAGTGCGTTTGCTAATAGCACGACATCCATTCAGTGCCTCTTCTGGGCTCGTGATCCTAGACGATTGGAAAATCGTCGCCTGGCCAGATGAGTCCATATTTCAGTTGATAACAGCTGATTGGTAGGGTTGGAGTGCGGCGCAGACCCTACGAAGCCGTGGACTCAAGTTGTCAACAAGGAAGTTGGTGGTGGCTCCGTAGTGGTGTGGGCTGTTCTTACAATTACAAATAACCTAAATTGGAACGATCACATAGATAATATTGTGGGTATAGCAAACCAAAGGCTGCGATTCATCGGCAGAACACTTAGAAGGTGCAACAGGTCTACTAAAGACACTGCTTACACCACGCTTGTCCGCCCTATTCTGGAGTATTGCTGTGAGGTGTGGGATCCGCATCAGATGGGACTGACGGATGACACCGAAAACCTACAAAGAAGGGCAGCTCGTTTTGTATTATTGCGAAATAGGGGAGATAGTGCCACAGACATGATACGTGAATTGGAATGGCAATCATTAAAACAAAGGCGTTTTTCGTTGTGACGGGATCATCTCATGAAATTTCAATCACCAGTTTTCTCCTCCGATTGCGAAAACATTCTGTTGGAACCCACCTATATAGGGAGAAATGATCATCACGATAAAATAAGAGAAATCAGGGCTCGCACGCAAAATTTAAGTGTACGTCCCGCGTGCCGTTCGGGAGTGGAATGGTAGAGAGACAGGTTGAAGGTGGTTCATTGAACCCTCTGCCAGGCACTTTATTGTGAATAGCGGAGTAATCACGTAAATGTAGATATACATGGAGTGGACGGGTTCTGTGGTCCAACTGAACCAATCATTAACTGGAAATATTGGAGACCATTTGTAGCTGGTCATGAACTTCATGTTTCCAAACAAAGATGGAATTTTTATGGATGACAATGCGTCATGTCAATGGGCTACGACTGCTCGTGATTGGACTTGTAACGCCAGAAAGGCATGTCCTCCTATTTCCATCTATTGTACTATAAATTTTTTTCCTTAATTTGTTATCTGAAGATATGACATTTCTGTGTCTTTATATATGGCAATTGTTTTACTATATATATATATATATATATATATATATATATATATATATGCATTTATGTCGATGTATAATTGGTTTGTTTTGTAAATATTATTTGTATTTTTACGCTGAGTCTGGCCTAGGGAAAACTATGCTATCGAACGATTACATTGATAGGTCGTGTGGAGAACCAAAGCGTGTAGGATCTTTGGCAGTGTTGACTCGGCCGCATGGAGCGCGGGTAGAGAGAGTCTGGCTGGAGTAGGGCGGTGGAGACAGGGGGGTGAAACTCATATAGGGATTTCCGGTAACACGACGTTGGTTTGGTCCCAGGCCACTTGGAGCGCTGCAAGTTTAGCAATTTATAGTCTTGTGTTCCTATTGGATGACGTAGTCTTCCATAATTGTTTTGGTATCGTAGCAACGTGATCGTGATTTTTCGTTTAAATTGCAGTGTAAGTATGTTGCTATTATTCTGCTTAATTTTTGGATGCATTCGTAATATTTGATGGTGTGATGATTCAGTATTTACTTTTTTACTTTTGTTTCATATAGAACACGAGGTTGTATCATCACATTACGTTCTGTGGACTCTTGTATATTTGTTCCTGCAAAGAAATACAATTTCCATTGCTCAGTTTACTTAAAGGGTAAGTATATTTCTTATTTCTGTTCATATTTCCTTCTATTTCATAGAGAATCCCATGCTAGCAGATTTTGACATAGTTGGTATTCAACTTTCCGAATCCTGTAATGGAATATAATTCTGGCTTTGATTCATCTTCCTTTTTGCCACGAAGTACTCTTAGTGACATAATAAGTACCATTTATTGTGCCGTTTACTACACACCAAATATTGGACGTGTTACAATTGATTCATAATGCCTCGAGTGTGTTCTATTTCCCGTTTTCGACAGTAAATATTCTGTACAGTACATAACACTCTATCTAGGTAAAAAGTGTTTGTTGCTGTTGTATCGACAAAGGTTGTGTTCTCACATAATAAGACATTTGTTTGGAAGTCACACAAAGCAGGTCCTTCAAGCAGTTGGACATTTACACGTATTATTGTGGCAATATCCAATGCACTAGAAATCTTCTCGCACTTTAATGCTCAACACAATGTAATACAGATTTACAGCTATAACTGTTACTGATAATGTACAGTTGAATTTGGTATCTACCATGGTATCTAGATGCTGAAATATACTGAAATGGTACAATAAGCAGTGTTTCTACTGCCTGATAGCACAGTTTAACGAAGTAGTGTTGAATATAGAATATACTGCAACTACACTCACACAGTTATACATAGAGTGATGTGCATATCTGTAGTAGAAATGAGAATTTGTTTCGTTTTTTCACTATTTTGTAATAATACCTCATCAGATTACAAGCCATGATAACAGTTATCAATATTTCACTACAGAATAGCTGCATTTAGACATAAGCTAATATGATTTTGAAAGGGAAATTAATTTCACATTGAGTTTTCTTTAACATTAATCAATGTAAACCATACCTGATCTTTTTTCTCGTTCCTAATTTTTGGTTTGAATAACATTTCAGACACATGAGGATGGATCATAGAAGAAGAGAAGAATCCAGTTTGAGATTGAAATTGAAATACTCGTGCAAGTTTCCTGGATGCAGGAATAGTTGTTATGTAAAAACAAATTCCAAACACAAGAATAAACATTTCTATAAATTTCCAGCTGCATCAAAAAGTGAGACTTTAAAGAAGTGGAAATTGATCTGTAATATAGATGAAGGTGTCAACTGTAGTTATTATTATGTGTGTGAGGATCATTTCTATGAAGCAGATTTTGTGAACTTTACTAGACACATGCTAAATCCTGGTGTTATACCAAAGCACATGGAATTGGTGGTGTATCACCCTCCCCCCCACCCATCTGTGTGACACTGGTGGTGGTGGTGGTGGTGGTGGTGGTGGCGGGTTCACCACATCGGGTGCAAATATAAGCACAAGACAGGTCACATTGCAAAATCTACAGTAATACAACGAAGCAATCCCCCTTTACCGAGCACAGATGATGGTGAGTACAGCTTTTTATCCTCACCTGTTTATGATGTTAGAAGTAGTCCAGGTGTAATGGGATGTGGCGTCTCTAAACGTGATTTAACTCCAAGAAAACACAAAATGTATAAACTGCATAGAATTACAGTTTCCAGAGCGTGTAAATTGTAAAAACAGCTACAGAATGATAGGAATAAACTGAAAATTCTAAAAGAGTTGTATGCTGACAGGAAATTTCAGTTAATTGAAGAAGAGTTGAATGATGTGACTAAAACTTTTAGTAATAGTCAGTTAAGAAATGCCAATATGCAGTCCACAGCAGTACGGTGGTCTATAAAAGATAAGGCATTTGCTTTATCTACTTATAAGCGTAGTCCCCGGTTATACAGATATTTGGCCACATACTTCTCCCTTCCATCTGTCAGGCTGCTCAAGGGAGTGCTTTCCCACATACCATTCGATACAGGACTTAATCCAGCTTTATTAAACTTTTTAGCAAGGGAAGTAAGTAATATGCATGAAAATGACAAGTATTGTGCTCTACTTTGTGATGAAATGTCTCTGGATGATGGTATGTACTATGATGCACACAAACAGCTAATCTATGGGTATCAGGACTTGGGTCATTCAGGACGTTCACCTGTAGCTGCTAGTCAAGCATTGGTTTTTATGCTGAAAGGCATTCACAGAACTTGGAAACAAGTTCTAGCATATTACTTTACCACAACCACTTTCCACTACACCCACTTGAAATCACTCACTGTTCACATCATAAGTGATCTACAGAATATTGGGTTCAAAGTGGTTTGTACTGTATGTGACCAGAATGCAATAAACCAAAAGGCCCTTAAGCAACTGTGTGAAGCAAATTTGTTGAAGCCCAGTATATTTCATTTTGTCGTCAATAACCAACCAATTGTTACCATTTATGATGTACCACATCCGCTCAAAAACACTAGAAATGCTTTGATAGATAATAAAATTCAATTTGAACCTCACAAAACAGCAAAGTTTGAGTACATCAGTACAGTGTTCTTTTTGGATTAAAAAAACGTTTCAAAACTCTACCCAAATTAAAAGCACAACACTTTAACTTTTCTGATTCCCATGTCAAAATTAAGGTAAAAGTTGTTGCTGCACAAATGAGCCATACTGTTGCAGCTGCAATTGAAATATATGTTTCTGCTCACACATTACCATCTGAAGCTATACACACAGTTGAGTTTGTGGAAAAGGTAGATAATCTCTTTGATTCACTCAACAGTAAAGAGCAATATCCCAGGGATGGAAAACAAATTAGGTGTGCTTTATCAGAAAATTCGCCACATTTAGAAATGTGGTATAGCATATTGAGGGAAATAGGCAGCTGACAAATAATAGATTAAAAAATGGGAAGAAACAAGACTAATATGTTTAGCTTGATAAAAGGTTGGCAGATTACATTACAGTCTATTATTTTCTTGTGGAAGACCTTGAAAGTGGTTGGCTTTAAGTACTTAAATTTAAAGACGTTCAATCAAGATGCTTCAGACAACATGGTATTGCTAGTACAAACCCAACTTGTTTTCAGTTTGTACAAGCTCTGAAGACTTGTGTTGTCGATCATATGACTTTGCCTTTCAAAGCCATGAGTGTAAGTAACTATGAAAATGATGATTACACTCCCTTGAGCAGTTTGTGTCACTTTTTGGCAGCTAGTGGTAGGAGTGAACATTTAAGTGAATGTGAGGTGAATGACACTGATACACCTGAGCAAATTTATTCTTACTCAGATGGTATCATCGAGTCTGTAGAAGATCAACAATCCTTAGCCTATGTAGCAGGCTATGTACTAAAAGCCATAGATGTACCAGATGATTGTGAAACATGTAATAACAGTCTCTACTCCTCTGTTGTGACTGAAAATCATTTGTTTACCTCATTTAAAGAGAATAGTGAGGAGCATTCTCATTTGAAATATGCAAGTGAAAGAGTCATGATTTTCCTAAGGGCACTCCATGATCAGCTGTATGAGTATCTAAATAGTCATGGTCACACAACAAGACTACATGATAATTTTTAAAAAAACATTTGTTCTGTCTCATACAACAATTTGTGATAAACATGACATTGAAGAGAGACTTCTGAAGACAAGTATTCCATTGGCGAAGAGTTCTCGGGCTTCCAGCCGGGTGGCGGTGTCTTCAAACAGCGACGTTTCGACGAGTGACATACTCATCATCTTCTGGCAAAGAAGATGATGAGTGTGTCACTCGTCGAAACGTCGCTGTTTGAACACACCGCCACCCGGCTGGAAGCCCGAGAACTCTTCGCCAGCTGTACACGCCGGGAAAGCATACACTCACAAGTATTCCATTTATAATCTACAAGTATGTGAAAGAAAAGAAATTGACAAACAAGAGGAGATTGTATGCAACAACTTAAAAAGAAGTTCAAATCATGTTAAAAGACTTTGTATTTCAGTGTTTATTATGTGTACAATGAGAGTAAGCTCCCTATACATATACAATTGTTGTGTTAAAAGCAGAGAATTACATGTTCTTGTATCAAAATCATGCCTTTGATTTGTTATGACAAAATCTGGTAATTCAGCAGGAACATAGCTTAACACTTTCTAGATGTGATGATTGGACTCCAAAAGTATAATGAAAAAAATGCTGTCAAGGGGAATTTGTGTTAATTTTCAGTAGTGTACCAAACAAAGTTTTCAAAGAGGAAGTAAATAAATAAAAATGTTAAAAACAAATGTTGTACCAGCGTCTTCTTTCATTAATTAAACATGATGGGTGTTGCCAAAATAACAGCCAAGTTGGGGAAAAAAGAAAAAAAAAGTTATGTGTTGCAGTTCATTTTCTTTGTACGTCTCATTGGCAAAAACATTTTGGCGACATTCATGGAGTTTCTACCTGCTCTGCTCCCAATTTGTTTCTCAGTTGAGGTAAAGTAGTATTTTGTGTGTTTCATAAATTTGTTTGAACTGTACAGAAGTTCAATTTCGGATGACTGAATATCCATAAATAACAATCAACAGAAAAAATAACAAATCGGATTTTGTAGACTTTACAGTACATCCTTGGTTTGTAGCACAGATTTTTTTTTGTAAATGACCTCTTAGTTATCCTTTAGCTGTGTAGTTATTTATTTGTGTAACCTACTATTCCACTTTCGATCATGCGAGTGCACATAATGTGCTTTAGGATATGTGGAAACGTAAAAATCATTTATATATGCATGCAATGTCAGATGATTTTTTAGTCTGACATGTGCTAAAGCTCGTTTATTTCCACATGATAATGGCCACACGGCCAAAATCGCAATATTGAGTTTTACAAAACAATTTCACAGTCAAAAGGTGACGTCGTAATTTACGAAAATTTTCACAATGTAAACTGCAGCTACAAGTAGTTAATGTTTGTTTCTGATTGAGATTTCTTTTATATATTACTTTGCAGGATCTCAAAAACCTTTATTGCTGCACTATGCGGCCCACATTCAAAGATTAAATGAAAAGTATTGTCATCTAATTCGCATATTTAGAAATAAACATAAGAGATTTTCACGCCATATTTTTTCGTATTGAAGTTCACAGCCAGGCCACAAGTAGCGCTGGTGTCGTTCTGTGTTTCCGTATAATAACGTGGTCTTTGCACTTCTACTGTATTGGTGTTCTGTGGGTGGAGAGGTGTCTTGTGTGACGCTCCCGCGAGTTGCCAAGCTTTCGGGGTTTGGCAGCATGTAATTGCGCTCGACTTGCTATGATAGTTTCTGACACGGTGTCGCGGACGGGAAGCATTAGCTGGTGCACATCAAGAGCCCGTTTCGCCTGGTGACAGTGTCGAGAAGAAGGCGCGCCAACATCCAGCTTCTTCAACAGCGACGGCCGACAGTGAGTGATTGTCGCCACCTCCTCGACCGACGACTTCAAACCTTCAATCAACCAACAAGGAAGACTGGAAGCACGTAAAGTTTTAGAACTGTATGGCAGACCTCAGCTTTTCAAACTATTCCATTAGCAAATTACAGCATCTTAGCATGAACCTTTGTTGCTCATTGTCCCAATTGCATTACCAAGCAGGGTCCCTTCCTTTTCCGGAATGAACCCGAGTGTCCTTGAAATTCAAACGCCAGTATTAAAGTAATATCATTCCATTTCACTGCTTTAATTTCAAAGTTCATTTAAAGCATTCATAGCTGGCTACAATATTTAGATTACACAAGCACAAATTAAGAGTGCGAGTTTTGTTACCATATTTTAGCTTACCTGTGACTGCAGCTCAGCTTGGTACGTACTAAATTTTACTATTGTTAATTGTTCAGAATCATTTAATTCAAGTTCAAAGTTAAATCTCTTATTTCTAAATTGCGTAGATTCAAGTAGCTTTTGAAATGATTGTTGAGGTAGCCCAAGACTTATTTTATTGAATTTCGTAGTTCTTCAGAAACAAAGTTCACTATTAATTTCAGTCACTAAATTAACTTTCAATTCTCCAGTTTTATTAATTCTTTTGCTAAATTAAGTTAGAGTGTAGCGAAATTTATTACTTCTGACAAATATTCAGTTTTCACACAACACGTGTCACCCTTCAGTTGCCACGCTTTTAGTGCTAAATATATGTGCATTAATCTTACATTTTCAGTTATTATAGTAGTTGTCCATAGGACTGGCGACCGTAATTTTCCCCAAATCTCAAATATCTAATTAACGCCAATTAATTGTTAACGTAACGACTGCACACTTACTTTCTTTATTAATTTTACCCTTTTCTCGAAATTAATTTCCACCAATTTCATTTGCATTTTTCCTTTCCTTTAGATGTAACCCTTTCCTCCCTCTTTACCGACAAATTAACTTCGGTGGCGATTGCTTTTTTCCCAAATTTCCATTAGGTGCACGCGGTTTAATTTTTCACTGTCATTAAGGTCGATAAGTGAGGGGGAGGTTACATGTGGCGACCTGGTGATAGGACAATCTTCGGATTTGAGGTTGTTCTGGACACGAATTTTGCGATGTGCAAATCTCGTAACAAAGTACTGGTTACGAACAGGTCGTTATGTCAGCGAGAATAAGTAGTGGGAGGAATCCTAATTAGATTTGATATTTGGCATTTGTATTGAAAGTTGGTAAAACGAGTGAAGGCAACAATTACCAAAATTTGGTAGACTTGGATACGAAACAATCGGTCGAACAGTGGGAAACGCGCACCGCGGAACCCATTGTTCAGGGGCAGGCGGCTAGCATTAAAGACGCGACCGCCGAAACGCAACAAAGAGCAGAAATGGAATTCCAAACCTTAGAAAATGTTTCGGAATTGGAAGTGAAAATCATATCTGAATTCCTTGATTACGAATACGGGGGGACAATTAAAGAGGCACCCGCTACGGAAGTAAAACCGCTGGTTTCCGGGAATTTAACGGATTGATCGAATGTTTTGATTAACGAAATCAAGGCTCGGTCTAGCAAGATAGACGCTCAGTCTGCCAAGCAAGAAGCTCAGTCTGAAAAAATTGACAGAAAGCTAGACAATCAGAACAAAGCTATTAATGTTGTTAACAACAATGTTGAAGTTGTTAACACAAAAGTTGATAAAATCAAAGAAGATATTGTTTTAATTAATACCGAAATCGTTAATCTTAAACACGAAATGATAGGCGTTCAGGCGGAAATTGCGAGCATAAATACTCGTTTTGATTCCGAAATAAGCAGAATCGAGAAAAATGTAGGAGAAGCAGTTGCTCCGATCATCGAGAATAAGGTGACGGAACAAATTCAATTAGTGAAAAAAGACGATCAATGGATGGTGGAAACTTTAAAGGCTTTAGTGTCCGAAGTAGATACTAATGTGAGGAAGCAGGCTAATACCTGCGAAGAGAAAAAGAGGGAAGTGGAAACGCTTGCGACGACCACTTGCCAGGTAATTACGAGAGTGTCGGAATTAGAAAAGAAATGTGCCAATCTGTGCACATAGTTCGGAATTGTTGACGAAAGAAGAGCGGTTCGACCCCTTGAAAAAAGGCGATATACACGCGACGGATTTCATTAAAAATTGTGAAAGAGTTTTACCCAGATCATGGACTAATGAGAGAAAAATTAATGCGGTTATTGACGTGTTGGCTGCTGATGCCAAGCGTTGGGGCTTAAACCTCAACATTACGAACCTGACTTTTGACGAGTTTAAAAATTTGTTTCTGGCTGAATACTGGTCAGAGCAAAAACAACAAAGTGTCTGGCGCGAATTTGTCGTATCGAGGCCTTTCGATGCGCATTCGCGTGGCTCGATGAAGGAGTTTTGTGAGGGCTGAATCCGCAAATTGGAATATTTGCGTGATCTCCGCACGGAATCCGAAATAGTCTGGGAACTCTACAGGAAGCTTCCAGATGGTACAAAACGCTACGTAGGAAGCAATTACAGGACAATCAATGATTTCCTGGAAAGAGTTGAGGACGAGGACAATTGGCGCAATAATTGCGACAGTGGTAGAGGCCGTGGTAACAACGACGGGTACCACAACAACCACAACAACGAAAACCATGGGAATAATGGATACGGCAACCATGGCAGCAATAACAATAATGGTTCGGACCGTAATAACAATCGGTACAATGCAAATAATAACAGGAATGACGGAAACCACTATCATACTAACGTGATACGGGCTTCGCAGAATAGTAATCACGCCAGAGGGTGTGATCAGCCGCCTCAGCAGCATCCGGGGAGCGGATCTGCTGGGACGAGACAGGGAAACCATTAGCCGCGCCGGTGAGGGGCCGACCGGGCCTGGAGAAATTTTGGCGGCCCAGTAACAGGAGAAAACCGAGGTGTCGTCGTTATGAAAATTCCGTGTGGAATAATCAACGGCGGGAGAGTGTGCCAGTGTTAGGAGAAAGGAGTGCGCCCACAAGTAGTAGATCAGCTGTATACACGGCAGTAGAAAATACATTCACAGTCAGTGAGAACAATGTAAGCAGTGTTCCGAAAATCGGTTATAAAGTGGCAGCTGTAACACCCACAGTGGAACTGGAGATTGAGATTAAGAATGGTTCGCAATTGTTGAGAGAAGATCAGATGTCGGATAACACGTCCGTCATCGAGCGAGGGGATGCAGAGAGAGATGAGGTCTGGTTAAGGCAGTTCGGTCGCTTATACGACGAACTAAGAGATTATAGGGGCCTGTACGGGAGAAGTGTTTATGGGGAGCGCGGGCAGGATTTGCCGCGTCTCGTCCCGCAGGAAGATAGTGTTTGTGAAGTGCTGGAAAGTTCTGGCCCTAACCGGCAGACTTTACCAGAAATAGTTGATGTTAATGGGGAGCACGAGCAAGATTCGTCGTTTTTCGCCCCGCAGGAGTTGGATGTTGAAGTAGTAACGGAAAGTTCTGGCCCTAACCGGCAGACCTTACCGAAAGTTATAGTGGTAGAAGTAGCCGACCCATCCGACGCAAAACTCCAGTTTAAACATTGCGAGAGTATTAAGGAGAAAGATTGCGAGAATTTTAGTGATAGCCGGACACGCTTGGTAGAAAAGCACGTAGATTACAGCGTGTATGAGGTTAGAGCTGACGTTCTACGGTCGGACGATAGCAGTGTGGGTTGCGCAGATCCAGAGGAAGTAACTACACATACTACTGGGCACATTCATCCAGGTAGATTGGCAGATGAGATCAATCTGGCCAAAGAGGAATCAACGAAGGTGACAATTAGTGAACTGATAGCAAAGCAACACTCACTAGTTGACGAGTTACAGGAAAAGGTTTCGGTATTGGAGGGGAAGCTACAGACTAAGCCTCAGGACAAACGTGTTGAAATTAAAACTGTATGTGAACAGAGGCTGAAAAAGCCGCCAGATAAGCCGAATTTAGGATCAAAGCCGGATGGTTTTTTCTGGAATGACCTGCATATAGACGAGGATTTATTGTGGGAAAATAAAGAAACAGTCGAGGACAAGTGTAGACAGATAGTAGTGTCTGTTAATATGCACGACCTACAACTAAACGTGTTGATTGACACCGGTGCAGAATTGAGTGCTGTATCTGGGAAAATATTTCAGTTACTGATAGACAGACCTGGTATCGTAGTTATGCCAGTAACAGGAGTGAAAATTGTCGGTGCTACTGGGAAGGCCAGTAAACCGGTCACAAAACAGATTTTTGTCAACTTCGAGATATGTGGGGCACGATTTGAACAGACTTAACTACGGAGGTAATTATCGGGTTAGATTGGCTATTAAAGTACCGTGCAGTGATTAATTGCGAAAGCAAAACTTTGACATGTACGTCACAAGATAAAACAATAGTAGCTAGTTTTGACGAGGCAGGATATGGTGTGCATAGGCAATACCAGCCTATAAACATTGTTAACTGGCCGGATGCCATTGACGTAGGTATGAATTTGAACTACTGTAAGGTGAGGAATCTCGGCATTGACAATAGTGTAGAAAGTGCATTGGAAAGTATTGTAGACGGTGTGTTAAACGTAACACACGAACAAAGACGAGGCCGACTTTTCCGTACCTATTGCCATCACAACCATAGGGCATGGGGCAAATACGTAGCAGAATTTGAGAGAATTATGAACACCTTGAGATATGAGTCTACGGGATTTTCTCCAGAGGAAATCCTGTTAGAAGACAGAAGTAAAAGTTCAGTGGAAGAGATAATCAAATTCCCTCCACGGATTGACATTAGTATTGGTGTGAAAAAAGATCGTTTGCGAGAAATAATGAAGCTAAAAGCCGATGCTCGCATACGTCGTCATTACGCTAAAGCGCGTTTTACTAAGTTTGCAATCGGAGACTTAGTACTTGTAAAAGCTCATGAGATATCGAGCGAGATAGACAATGAAATCTCTAACTTTAAGTTTGTTTATAATGGGCCATATAAATTCATTGGTATACTCACACAAATGCTTATTGCTTAGAGTATCCAAGCTCTGGAAAACTATTAGGTATACGGAACATCGTAGACGAAATTGTACCAACCAATGATTGAGTAATACCACAGAATGGGTAATTTGTACAGTATGTAAATATAGAGTGTAATATTTAACGATTTGCTAGATTGCCATGCTTTTGCCTGACCAAGAGGACATTAAAGAAGTTGTAATTAATAAGTAATTAATTTTGACTAAATGATTTAAGAGTAACTAATTATTAATCAATTGAAAAATCCAAGCTGCTAGTTTAAGTTTTCAGCTGAGTCACAGTAGATTAAGGACTGTAAATATGATTTTGTAACTAGCTGTAAGATTTCATAAGTATGTGATTTACTAGTCATTGCCGATGTACCTAGACGCTGTTTTAAGTTTCAGGCTAGTACATGCGTGTGATGATGGACAGTGTTGAGTTATCCACTGTGATACTGTTAATGGACTCCTTGAGATTACTCGGGAGTGAGTTTTTCCGAAAGAATTCAGTGAAACGAATGTTCTGGAAATGCCGTTACACAGGCGAGTGAGATCAAGCGTGCCGCACAGGCGGGCGCAACAGTACTGGCGAGGCGGAGCCGCTGTCTGCGCTTGTGCCGCTGTCGGCATTCCTTGTACTTTCGAGTACCGAAGGCGGAGTTGTTTTTCTTCCCCGACAGCTGATGTGAAAGAATTCTGCTGTCAATATTTTTTTTCTTTCAACCCGCTGTGTATTATTTTCATGTTTAGCGTTAAGTGGACACTCATGACGAGAATATTAATTATGAAAAGGTTATATAAGAATGTGTATTCCATGTCATTAATTATTAATTATTTTGATATACCTGTTATTTATTATTTTGATATACCTGTTTTTTATGACCATGTACTCTGGTTAATTTTGTAAATAGTATTCTACACTCCTGGAAATGGAAAAAAGAACACAATGACATCGGTGTGTCAGACCCACCATACTTGCTCCGGACACTGCGAGAGGGCCGTACAAGCAATGATCACTCGCACGGCACAGCGGACACACCAGGAACCGCGGTGTTGGCCGTCGAATGGCGCTAGCTGCGCAGCATTTGTGCACCGCCGCCGTCAATGTCAGCCAGTTTGCAGTGGCATACGGAGCTCCATCGCAGTCTTTAACACTGGTAGCATGCCGCGACAGCGTGGACGTGAACCGTATGTGCAGTTGACGGACTTTGAGCGAGGGCGTATAGTGGGCATGCGGGAGGCCGGGTGGACGTACCGCCGAATTGCTCAACACGTGGGGCGTGAGGTCTCCACAGTACATCGATGTTGTCGCCAGTGGTCGGCGGAAGGTGCACGTGCCCGTCGACCTGGGACCGGACCGCAGCGACGCATGGATGCACGCCAAGACCGTAGGATCCTCCGCAGTGCCGTAGGGGACCGCACCGCCACTTCCCAGCAAATTAGGGACACTGTTGCTCCTGGGGTATCGGCGAGGACCATTCGCAACCGTCTCCAAGAAGCTGGGCTACGGTCCCGCACACCGTTAGGCCGTCTTCCGCTCACGCCCCAACATCGTGCAGCCCGCCTCCAGTGGTGTCGCGACAGGCGTGAATGGAGGGACGAATGGAGACGTGTCGTCTTCAGCGATGAGAGTCGCTTCTGCCTTGGTGCCAATGATGGTCGTATGCGTGTTTGGCGCCGTGCAGGTGAGCGCCACAATCAGGACTGCATACGACCGAGGCACACAGGGCCAACACCCGGCATCATGGTGTGGGGAGCGATCTCCTACACTGGCCGTGCACCACTGGTGATCGTCGAGGGGACACTGAATATTGCACGGTACATCCAAACCGTCATCGAACCCATCGTTCTACTATTCCTAGACCGGTAAGGGAACTTGCTGTTCCAACAGGACAATGCACGTCCGCATGTATCCCGTGCCACCCAACGTGCTCTAGAAGGTGTAAGTCAACTACCCTGGCCAGCAAGATCTCCGGATCTGTCCCCCATTGAGCATGTTTGGGACTGGATGAAGCGTCGTCTCACGCGGTCTGCACGTCCAGCACGAACGCTGGTCCAACTGAGGCGCCAGGTGGGAATGGCATGGCAAGCCGTTCCACAGGACTGCATCCAGCATCTCTACGATCGTCTCCATGGGAGAATAGCAGCCTGCATTGCTGCGAAAGGTGGATATACACTGTACTAGTGCCGACATTGTGCATGCTCTGTTGCCTGTGTCTATGTGCCTGTGGTTCTGTCAGTGTGATCATGTGATGTATCTGACCCCAGGAATGTGTCAATAAAGTTTCCCCTTCCTGGGACAATGAATTCACGGTGTTCTTATTTCAATTTCCAGGAGTGTATTTCCTGATACTGTAAGGGATTTTGCTGATTTTAGAATAGTTATACCATTTTCTATGTTTTCTGTGAATTTTAATGTGTTGTCAACCTGTTTTCTTTTGTGTAAGATGACTGAGTGGAATAAGATTAGGAGTGTCTCCACTCAATTATTATGGTCTAAAAATTGGTTTATGGTTAATTAGCCTAATGCTGAATTTTCTTGATGTTTTGAGCATATGCATTTCCGCTGTTTTTTTTTTCGGACACTTTCTGAGTCTGATTAGGTTACACGAACATCCTTAGACAATGTGGGGCACATGTAACGCTAGAAAGGCATATCCTCCTATTTCCATCTATTGTACTATAAATTTTTTATCTTAATTTGTTACCTGAAGATATGACATTTCTGTGTCTTTATATATTGTAATATGCATATTTATGCATTTATGTCGATGTATAATTGGTTTGTTTTGTAAATATTATTTGTATTTTTACGCTGAGTCTGGCCTAGGGAAAACGATACTATCGAACGATTACATCGATAGGTCGTGTGGAGAACCAAAGTGTGTAGGACCTTTGGTAGTGTTGACTCGGCTGCATGGAACGCGGGCAGAGAGAGTCTGGCTGGAGTAGGGCGGTGGAGAGAGGTCTTGTGTGACGCTCCCGCGAGTTGCCAAGCTTTCGGGGTTTGGCAGCATGTAATTGCGCTCGACTTGCTATGATAGTTTCTGACACGGTGTCGCGGACGGGAAGCATTAGCTGGTGCACATCAAGAGCCCGTTTCGCCTGGTGACAGTGTCGAGAAGAAGGCGCGCCAACATCCAGCTTCTTCAACAGCGACGGCCGACAGTGAGTGATTGTCGCCACCTCCTCGACCGACGACTTCAAACCTTCAATCAACCAACAAGGAAGACTGGAAGCAAGTAAAGTTTTAGAACTGTATGGCAGACCTCAGCTTTTCAAACTATTCCATTAGCAAATTACAGCATCTTAGCATGAACCTTTGTTGCTCATTGTCCCAATTGCATTACCAAGCAGGGTCCCTTCCTTTTCCGGAATGAACCCGAGTGTCCTTGAAATTCAAACGCCAGTATTAAAGTAATATCATTCCATTTCACTGCTTTAATTTCAAAGTTCATTTAAAGCATTCATAGCTGGCTACAATATTTAGATTACACAAGCACAAATTAAGAGTGCGAGTTTTGTTACCATATTTTAGCTTACCTGTGACTGCAGCTCAGCTTGGTACGTACTAAATTTTACTATTGTTAATTGTTCAGAATCATTTAATTCAAGTTCAAAGTTAAATCTCTTATTTCTAAATTGCGTAGATTCAAGTAGCTTTTGAAATGATTGTTGAGGTAGCCCAAGACTTATCTTATTTTATTGAATTTCGTAGTTCTTCAGAAACAAAGTTCACTATTAATTTCAGTCACTAAATTAACTTTCAATTCTCCAGTTTTATTAATTCTTTTGCTAAATTAAGTTAGAGTGTAGCGAAATTTATTACTTCTGACAAATATTCAGTTTTCACACAACACGTGTCACCCTTCAGTTGCCACGCTTTTAGTGCTAAATATATGTGCATTAATCTTACATTTTCAGTTATTATAGTAGTTGTCCATAGGACTGGCGACCGTAATTTTCCCCAAATCTCAAATATCTAATTAACGCCAATTAATTGTTAACGTAACGACTGCACACTTACTTTCTTTATTAATTTTACCCTTTTCTCAAAATTAATTTCCACCAATTTCATTTGCATTTTTCCTTTCCTTTAGATGTAACCCTTTCCTCCCTCTTTACCGACAAATTAACTTCGGTGGCGATTGCTTTTTCCCAAATTTCCATTAGGTGCACGTGGTCTAATTTTCACTGTCATTAACGTCGATAAGTGAGGGGGAGAGTACAGACTGAAAAAAATTCTGCGCATTTCGAGCGAATGATTTGCCCATCCATATAGCCCGATATGAATGACATCCAACATTTCTGGAACATAATCGACAGATCAGTTTGTGCACAAAATCCTACACCGGCAACACTTTCGCAGCTGTGGAGAACTGTAAAAGCAGCATGGCTCAATTTTTCTGCAAGGGACTCCCGACGACTCTTTGAGTTCATGCCACGTCGAGTTGCTGCATTACGCTGGGCAAAACGAGGTCCGACACGATATTAGGAGATATGCCATTAGTTTTGTCACCTCATTGTATGTCTGATATGTATAGCATCTCTGAAGTGGCCTTGTAAACACAAAGTACAGTGGAGAGCATCTACATCCACGTGATTACTCTGCTATTCACAATAAATTGCCTGGCAGAGGGTTCAATGAACCACCTTCAACCTGTCTCTCTACCATTCCACTCCCGAACGGCACGCGGGACGTACACTTAAATTTTGCGTGCGAGCCCTGATTTCTCTTATTTTATCGTGATGATCATTTCTCCCTATATAGGTGGGTTCCAACAGAATCGGAGGAGAAAACTGGTGATTGAAATTTTATGAGAAGATCCCGTCGCAACGAAAAACGTCTTTGTTTTAATGATTGCCACTCCAATTCATGTATCATGTCTGTGGCACTATCTCCCCTATTTCGCGATAATACAAAACGAGCTGCCCTTCTTTGTACGTTTTCGGTGTCATCCGTCAGTCCCATCTGATCCGGATCCCACACCGCACAGCAATACTCCAGAATATGGCGGACAAGCGTGGTGTAAGCAGTCTCTTTAGTAGACCTGTTGCACCTTCTAAGTGTTCTGCCGATGAATCGCAGTCTTTGGTTTGCTATACCCACAATATTATCTATGAGATCGTTCCAATTTATGTTATTTGTAATCCCTAAGTATTTAGTTGAATTTACAGCCCTCACATTTGTGTGACTTATTGCGTAATCGAAATTTAGTTGATTTCTTTTAGTGCTCATGTGAGTAACAACTGCACACGTTTCCTTATTCAGGGTCAATTGCCACTTTTCGCACCATACAGATATCTTATCTAAATAGTTTGGAAAGTCGTTTTGATCATCTGATGACTTTACAACACGGTAAATGACAGCATCATCTGCAAACAATCTAAGACGTTTCGTCTCCGACTACTGGAGGCATCCTCGGAGGTACAGTGGTTCACCGCTGTACCTCCGAGAATGTCTCCCGCAGTCGGAGACGAAACGTCAGGGGAGTGTTTTATACTTCGACCACGGCCTATCAGTCCGGAAGTTTTAAGTGAAGACAATACCGGTCGTGAAAGCTTACATTGTATGATCAATCTAAGACGGTTACTCAGATTGTCTCCTATGTCGTTAATATAGATCAGGAACAATAGAGGGCCTATAACACTTCCTTGGAAAACACCGGATATTACTTCTGTTACTCGATGATTTTCCATCTATTACTACGAATTGTGACCTTTCTGACAGGAAATCACGAATCCAATCACATAACTGATGCGATACTCTGTAGGCACGTAGTTTGGTTAGAAGACACTTGTGAGGAACGGCGTCGAAAGACTTCTGGAAATCTAAAAACATGGAATCAATTTGACATCCCCTGTCGATAACACTTATTACTTCGTGAATATAAAGAGCTAGTTGTGTTTCACAAGATCGATATTTTCTGAAACCGTGCTGACCATGTGTCAATATATCGTTCTCCTCGAGGTACTTCATAATGTTCGAATGCAGTAAATGTTCCAAAACCCTACTGCAAATCGACGTTAGTGCTAAAGGCCTATAATTCAGAGGATCACTCCTACTTCCCTTTTTGGTATTGGTGTGACTTCAGCAATTTTCCAGTCTTTAGGTACGGATCTTTCTATGAGAGAGTGGTTGTATACAGGGCGGTCTATTGATCGTGACCGGGCCAAATATCTCACGAAATAAGCGTCAAACGAAAAAACTGCAAAGAACGAAACTTGCTTAGCTTGAAGGGGGAAATCAGATGGCGCTATGGTTGGCCCGCTAGATGGCGCTGCCGTAGGTCAAACGGATATCAACTTCGTTCTTTTTAAATAGGAACCCCCATTTTTATTACATATTCGTGTAGTACGTAAAGAAATATAAATGTTTCAGTTGGACCACTTTTTTCGCTTTGTGGTAGATGGCGCAGTAACAGTCTCAAACATATGGCTCACAATTTTAGACGAACAGTTGGTAAAATACAGAACGTAGGTAAGTTTGAACATTTTATTTCGGTTGTTCCAGTGTGATACATGTACCTTTGTGAACTTATCATTTCTGAGAACGCATGCTGTTACAGCGTGATTACTTGTAAACACCACATTAATGCAATAAATGCTCAATATGATGCCCGTCAAACTCAATGCATTTGGCAATACGTGTAACGACATTCCTCTCAACAGCGAGTAGTTCGCCTTCCGTAATGTTCGCACATGCATTGACAATGCGCTGACGCATGTTGTCAGGAGTTGTCGGTGGATCACGATAGCAAATATCCTTGAACTTTACCCACAGAAAGAAATATGGGGACGTCAGATCCGGTGAACGTGCGGGCCGTGGTATGGTGCTTCCAGGACCAATCTACCTGTCATGAAATACAGTGTTCAATACCGCTTCAACCGCACGCGAGCTATGTGGCGGACAACCATCATGTTGGAAGTACATCGCCATTCTGTCATGAAGTGAAACATCTTGTAGTAACATCGGTAGAACATTACGTAGGAAATCAGCATACATTGCACGATTTCGATTGCCATCGATAAAATTATCCTTCCTCCCATAATGCCGCACCATACATTAACCCGCAAAGGTCGCTGATGTTCCACTTGTCGCAGCCATCGTGGATTTTCAGTGGCCCAGTAGTGCATATTATGCCGGTTTACGTTACCGCTGTTGGTGAATAACGCTTCGTCGCTAAATAGAACGCGTGCAAAAAATCTATCATTGTCCTGTAATTTCTCTTGTGCCCAGTGGCAGAACTGTACACGGCGTTCAAAGTCGTCGCCATGCAATCGATGTTGATGTAGCATTCTCAACACCGACGTTTTTGAGATTCCCGATTCTTGCGCAATTAGTCTGCTACTGATGTGCGGATTAGCCGCGACAGCAGCTAAAACACCTATTTGGGCATCATCATTTCTTGCAGGTCGTGGTTGACGTTTCACATGTGGCTGAACACTTCCTGTTTCTTTAAATAACGTAACTATCCGGCGAACGGTCCGGACACTTGGATGATGATGTCCAGGATACCGAGCAGCATACATGGCACACGCCCGTTGGGCATTTTGATCACAATAGCCATACAGCTATTGGCCCGGTCACTATCAATTGGACCACCCTGTATAGCTGCTAAATATGGAGCTATTTTATCAGCATACTCTGAGAGGAACATGACTGGTATACAATCTGGACCGGAGGCCTTGCCTTTATTAAGTGATTTAAGCTGCTTCGTTACTCCTAGGATATGTACTTCTATGTTTCTCATCTTGGTAGTTGTTCTTGATTGGAATTCAGGCATATTTACTTCGATATTTATTTCGTCGTCTCTGGTGAAGGAGTTTCGGAAAACCATGTTTAATAACTCTGCTTTAGTGGCATTGTCATCAGTGACTTCACCGTTGTTATCGCGCAGTGAAGGTATTCATTGCGTCTTGCCACTGGTGTGCTTTATGTATAACCAGAATCGTTTTGGGTTTTCTGCCAGATTTCGAGACAGAATTTCGTTGTGGAAATTATTAAAAGCATCTCGCATAGAAGTATGCACTATATTTCGAACTTCCGTAAAACTTTGCCAATCTTGGGGATTTTGCGTTCTTTTAATTTTGGCATGCTTTTTTTGTTGCTTCTGCAACAACGATCTGGCCCGTTTTGTGTACCACGGGGCATCAGTACCATCACTTATTAATTTATGTGTATGATCAGATCGGAAGGAGTGAAGACTGTCTCTTAAAAAGGCGTTAAGAGCATTTTTATCAGCTTTTTTAAATAGATATACTTTGCGATTCTTTTTGATGGTTGTAGGTTTTACGGTATTCAGCCTAGAAACAACTGCCTTGTGGTCGCTAATCCCTGTATTTGTCACAATACTCACTATTTGTCCAGTATTATTTGTTGCTAAAAGGTCAAGTACGCTTTCGCAACCATTTACGCTTCGAGTGGGCTCATGAACTAATTGTTCAAAATAATTTTCTGATAAGGCATTCAGTACAATTTTGGATGGTGATTTATGCATGCCGCCGGCTTTAAACATGTGATTTTTCCAGCATATCGAGGATAGATTAAAGTCACCACCGACTATAATTTTATGAGCGGGGTACTTATTTGAACTGAGAAAGTTTTCTTTGAACTGTTCAGCAACTATATTTTCTGAGCCGGGGGGTCCGTAAAACGATCCAATTAATAGTTTAGTCCGATTGTCAGGTATAACCTCTACCCATACTATTTCACTCGAACTATCTTCTTCAATTTCGCTACAAGGCAAACTACCTCTGACAGCAATAAATACTCCACCACCAACTGTATTTAATCCATCCTTTCTGAACACTGTTAGATCGTTTGAAAAAATTTCGGCTGAACTTATTTCCGGCTTTAGCCAGCTCTCCGTACCTACAACTATTCGAGCTTCAGTGCTTTCTATTAGGGCTTGGAGCTCTGGTTCTTTCCCAACACAGCTACGACAATTTACAACTACAATACCAATCGTTTCTACAACTACCTTACTGTGTTTGCAACAAGCAACAGTACGCAGCCTTTTTCCTACCTTGCTTCCCTCGTAACTACATTTTACTCTCACAAATTCATGTTTGTAACTTTAACAGAGCCTTTTCCAAGAACATAATTTTTATTACCAGCAAAAGAGGCAACATAACCTGTCTCGCGGTTGGTGTGCTTCTGTGGAAAGGCGTCTGTGCTGTTCATTAATACCACCTACACAACTATACAATTCTCCACCTGAAAATGATGGTATGAACCATCGAAAAGCGTATGTGACTGACGCAGAAAACTGTTTCATTTTATGAAACGTCCCCTTTGAAAAATTAATGAATTACTGTGCTGATAAACCTCTTCCATTATTTGATTTTCAAACAGCTGAGCAGAACTGAACGTACTCAGACATTCCGCTCTTTACCTATTCTCATCAACACTAAACTGACACACACTATTTCTAGCGCAACGCAATCTGACTTTCAACAATCCCTACAAAAGAATGGCCCTGACTAACAATAACTTATAACTTTCATGAAGCACTTACCTCACAAAAATCTTCGTTACTCTAACTACTGCAATGCAGCGAGCGCCAATACTGCCAGCTAAATGAAAGATTCTAACTACTGAAGGCACTAACTACTGACATGCATAGTCAGCAAATGAAAGATTTTGATAAAGAACAAACAATGTATTTACCTTAATAATGTTCCAAAGTCATCATATATATATATATATATATATATATATATATATATATATATATATATATCAGTTCATGATATCCAATATTACAAATTTACTCTTTCTGATGGACACACGTCCAGATCATCCGCTCTCAAAATTCTGCCATTTCTCTCCCCACATCCACCATTGCTGGCGGCTCACCTCCAACGCTACGCCCTGTTCACATCCAACTGCCCAACACTACAACAGCGAATTCCAACAATGCAAACCAGCCATAGACTGCACACAGCACAATCAGTGATTTTCATATAGAGCGCTACATGGCGTTACCAACATAAAAACCTAAACAGCCTACTTACAATTTATACAAAAAAACTAGAAGTGCAGGCTCACCGGCTACACCATGCTAAACCAGAGAGAACAAAACCTCAGTGACACTGTACTCTTACAACACACACACACACACACACAGACACAGCAAATTAATTCGGTTATGACCATGTGCCTTCAAATGTACAGCGCTGCGCAAAGCTGACAAGCAGAGGAAGCAGCAGTTGGTGGAAGAAGCAGCATCTAACAAACAAACAGCGTACACGAAAGGGACAAACGGAGAACAAGGAAGTCGTGAATAACTGACAAGCACTTACCTCAGGTTCTGGTACATGCTGGTGTGGACCGGCAGGCCGTCGCTGGCGATGCCCACCTCCTCCGTGTAGACCCAGGTGCCTCCGATGTGGGTGGACCTCTCGAACACAACGCAGGAGTGGTTCTCGGAGGCCTGCACATGACGAGCCGACGCGAGCCCGGCCGCGCCTGCGCCTACGATCGCTATTCGCATGGTGCTACAGGAGGGTGAGGGCGGTCTCGTGATGTAGGAACAGCTCTGACCGGACGTCACTGCACAATGCGGCTTAATGACGCGAAAGTAGCGTTGCAAAGTGCCCGCGGTGACGGGGGCGTGCCGGCGCAGCTAGGCACCTGTCGCGAGCTCTGGCTGCATCTACAGTGCCGGCGGCGGTGAGCTGCTTCTCGAGTGGATCGCTTTTATCGCGGTGCAGCGGCAGATACTGCGACCCTGTTCTGACCCCGTTACCCGCTTGTGAACGAGCGCACAGCCTCACAATCTCGGAGCCGTGCGGTAAACCCCGAGCGGTCGTTTACATAATGACAATGAGAATGACTAGTCACTCAAGTGTGAGAGTTCACATCAGTATGATCGGATACCGAGTGTGGTAGCGAATATTTGCACCTTTATTATCGATCTATCAGTTACTTCTGTAACACACCGTTTTAGACAGGTCTTTCGCCAGACATTACTTAAATATTCGGAGGTGACGTCTCTGTACAACCAGGGAGGAAAAGTAGATGTTGACAGCTACAACCGAGCAGCATTTATAAAGATACTGTCATTTGTTTTAAAGCCAATAGAGTTTCATGATGGCCGGCCAGTGTGGCCGAGCGGCTCTAGGCGCTTCAGTCTGGAACCGCGCGACCGCTACGGTCGCAGGTTCCAATCCTGCCTCGGGCATGGATGTGTGTGATGTCCTTAGGTTAGTTAGGTTTAAGTAGTTCTAAGTTCTAGGGGACTGGTGACCTCAGAAGTTAAGCCCCATAGTGCTCAGAGCCATTTGAACCAAGTTTCATGATGTTGATCAGAGAACAATAACCAAAGATCGTCGCTTGCAACAGCAAGAGGGATAGATGTGACTGATATATTCCTTGTCTCTTCAAACAGGTGAAGCTATCAATATAAACTGTGACCACTTCGCGCCTTTTGTGAGTTAATAAAAGCACCTAGCTCTGTATAGCATGATAAGCATACTGGGCAAAAAATTAATCACTCTCGAGGGACATCACGGTAATACCGTGTAACACGGCCGTTGCTCTTGATAACAGCCTCAATTCGGAACAGATTTCAGAGGTTTCTTAAGGAACGCCTTATAAATTACTGGAGAAACAACTGTGGCTTTGCGCTTGATAATGGATGCAGGACTCAAGATAAATTAAGAAACATTAATAGGATTTGTCGACCTGGAAAAGCGTTCGACAATGTGAAAGGATACAAGATGTTCGATAATCTGAGAAAAATAAGTGTAGGCTGTAGGGAAAAATGGGTGAAAAAAATATTTACGAGAACCAAGAGGGAACAGTAAGTTTGAAAACAAGAGAAAAATACTGGGATTAGAAAGTGTGTAAGACAGGGACGCAGCCTTTCGCCCCAATTTTCAGTCTATACGAAGGAGCAATGACGGAAATAAAAGAAAACTTCAGAAGTGGGAGAAGGGTGACAGGATATTAATGATAAGACTGGCTGATGACGTTGCTATGCTCAGTGAAGATGAAGAAGAACTACAGGAGCTGTTGAATGAAAGCCGGCTGGAGTGGCCGAGCGGTTCTAGGCGCTTCAATCTGGAACCGCGCGACCGCTACAGTCGCAGGTTCGAATCCTGCCTCGGGCATGGATGTGTGTGATGTCCCTAGGCTAGTTAGGTTTAAATAGTTCTAAGTTCTAGGGGACTGATGACCTCGGATGTTAAGTCCCATAGTGCTCAGAGCCATTTCTTGTTGAATGGGATAAACAGTGAAATGGGTGCAGAATATGGATTGAGAGTAAGCCAAAGAAATACGGACGTATTGAGAAGTTACAGAAATGAGAATAGCGAAAACTTAACATGAAAACTGGCGATCACGAAGTACACGAAATTAAGGAATTCTGCTTCCTTGAAAGCAAAATAATCCATGACGGATGAAGCAAGGAGGACATAAGAAGCAGAATAGAACAGGCAATGAGGGCATTCCTGGCCAAAAGAACGCCACTAGTATCAAACTTACGCCTTAATTTGAGGAAGAAATTTCTGAGGATGTACGTTTGGAGTACAGCATTGTGCGGTAGTGAAACGTGGGCCTAAAAAAATCAGAACAGAAGAAGTTTGAGATGTGGTGCTACAGTAGAATGTTGAAAATTAGGTGGACTGTTATAAGAAAAGAGGAGGTTCTCCGCAGAATCGGCAAAGAAAGGAACATATGGAAAACCCTGAATTACTTGAAAGGACAAGATAATACAACACGTGTTAGGGGCTCAGGGAATAACCTTCTAGAAGGGAATGTAGAGAGTAAAAACCGTGGGGGAAGATAGCGATTGGAATATCATTCAGCAAATAATTGACGTCTTAGGGTGCAACAGTTCTACGCTGAAATATTCATGGTGGGCCGCATCAAACCAGTCAGAAGACTGATGACTCAAAGAAAAAAAAAATAAATAAATAAAAACTACTAAATTGTGGGTATGTTGATCGCTGCTTTTTACGCGCAGCCCCAAATGAAAATGAATAAAGACAATTTACAAACTCGCAGCATGCTACAGGTGAAAAATCGGTCCGCAACTTGTTTTATAATTGAAATAAATGGTTGTAGCCCTGTCATAAGTTGCTGTGAGAAGCATCTTTATTATTTCTTGATGGCGACAATTCCGGACACCTGTGTCCATTTTCAAACGATATGTATTGTAAACGTGACAATACAAGGTGCATTCAAGTTCTAAGGCCTCCGATTTTTTTTCTCCAGACTGGAAAGAGATAGAAACATGCGCATTGTTTTAAAATGAGGCCGCGTTCATTGTCAATATATCCCAGAGATGGCAGCACCGTACGGCAGATGGAATTTTACCGCCAGCGGCGAGAATGAGAACTGTTTTAAATACTTAAAATGGCGACGTTTTCCTTACTTGAACAGTGTGCAATCATTCGTTTTCTGAATTTGCGTGGTGTGAAACCAATTGAAATTCATCGACAGTTGAAGGGGACATGTGGTGATGGAGTTATGGATGTGTCGAAAGTGCGTTCATGGGTGCGACAGTTTAATGAAGGCAGAACATCGTGTGACAACAAACCGAAACAACCTCGGGCTCGCACAAGCTGCTCTGACGACATGATAAAGAAAGTGGAGAGAATTGTTTTGGGGGATCGCCGAATAACTGTTGAACAGATCACCTCCAGAGTTGGCATTTCTGTGGATTCTGTGCACACAATCCTACATGACGACCTGAAAATGCGAAAAGTGTCATCCAGGTGGGTGCCACGAATGCTGACGGACGACCACATGGCTGCCCGTGTGACATGTTGCCAAGCAATGTTGACGCGCAACGATAGCATGAATGGGACTTTCTTTTCGTCGGTTGTGACAATGGATGAGACGTGGATGCCATTTTTCAATACAGAAACAAACCGCCAGTCAGCTCAATGGAAGCACACAGATTCACCGCCACCAAAAAAATTTTGGGTAACCGCCAGTGCTGAAAAAATGGTGGTGTCCATGTTCTAGGACAGCGAGGGCGTAATCCTTACCCATTGCGTTCCAAAGGGCACTACGGTAACAAGTGCATCCTACGAAAATGTTTTGAAGAACAAATTCCTTCCCGCACTGCAACAAAAACGTCCGGGAAGGGCTGCACGTGTGTTGTTTCACCAAGACAACGCACCCGCACATCAAGCTAACGTTATGCAAGAGTTTCTTCGTGATAACAACTTTGAAGTGATTCCTCATGCTCCCTACTCACCTGACCCGGCTCCTAGTGACTTTTGGCTTTTTCCAACAATGAATGACACTCTCCGTGGCCGTACATTCACCAGCCGTGCTGCTATTGCCTCAGCGATTTTCCAGTGGTCAAAACAGACTCCTAAAGAAGCCTTCGCCGCTGCCATGGAATCATGGCGTCAACGTTGTGAAAAATGTGTACGTCTGCAGGGCGATTACGTCGAGAAGTAACGCCAGTTTCATCGATTTCGGGTGAGTAGTTAATCATAAAAAAAATCGGAGGCCTTAGAGCTTGAATGCACCTCGTACAAGCAAGAGCTTATGTACAAAACGGCCCCTGCAGTGATAACCAAAGTGACACCATGGCTAACTCAACAATAGTAAATAGACCACATACGACAGACATTAGAAAACTCTTCTCTAATGTCCCTCCTACGTGGTCTATTAACTGTTGTTGAGTTGGCCATAGTGCCGCTTTGATCATCACTGCAGGGACCGTCTTTGTACATAAGTTATCGCCTGTATTGTCACAATTACGATACGGATGGTTTGAAAATGGACGCAGGTGTCCGAAACTATTCGCCATCGAGAAATAATAAAGATGCTTATCACTGCAACTTATGACAGAGCTACAAACATTTCTTTCGAAGAAAGATAAGTTCAGAACACTGCATTAACGCAGAAAACACTTTGCACCTTATACTGGGTGTAAATGATAACTGTTTACAACATACCACAGTGGTGTAAAGGGAGTCGAGATGTAATAATTTGATATAGGATACTTGTAGTCTGTCAAGTCGGGAAACGAGCTCAGGTTCGCATACAAAAATCACCTGAGCTACGGCGCACGAACGTCACGTGGAATTTTCAATATTCTCTCACTCTGTTCACCGATATTATTAGCCCTAGAGAAAAAATGAATAGGAGCTTTTTGGTATTAAATTTAATTTAGTTTAATTTTGTACTGGGATACGCTTACGCTAGCGGCCGCGTTTTTCAAGTTATTCAAGGAAAACGCACAAAAATTATTCCCGCCACCGCGTGTACTCGAGCGGCAACACACAACCACGTGTTAGCGACCAGAGGTGGCAATCGTTAGCGTAAATAAAGATAAATCTTTGTTTCGGCATTACTCTATGAATTTTTGAACTAATTATTTATACCAGTTTGCGTATTTTTTTGAAAGCATGTCTTGTATATGTCTATCATTTGTTATTGATTTTACAAACAATTTTTAAAATAAATGCGAACAACGTTGATAATGACCGTACATATGGTAATAATTTTATCTCCCGTACCACGTTGGGGTTTTCCAAGTCGCTAGGCCGCTGCTTTCCACCGCAGCTCCCAGATGGCTGCAGTAACTGGGCGACGCTGGCCAGTGCTCGTTGGCTTACCTGGCCCGTCCACAACACGCCAACTTGACAGCCATACACCGCTCTACCAATGTGTCTCTTTATGGATACTACTCAGCCACGACATTGTTACACTTGGCCATCATAGTAAACACGCTGTATCAACACTGATTACGCGTTGACTCAAGGTAAGCCGACAAAGGCGCCCTCACCCCTTCAATGTAACAATATTGTAGTTGACTAATTCAGTTTCTTAGCGGACTCCGTGAGTTGTAATGTCACAGTTTCCAGGTGGATAGTAACTACAATGCCGCCCTACTGCCGCTAAACAGCACCCAGCAAGAGGCTTCGAGCCGGCCCGGGAGGCCGAGCGGCTCTAGGCGCTAGCTACAGTTTGGAACCGCGCGACCGCTACGGTCGCAGGTTCGAATCCTGCCTCGGGCATGGGTCTGTGTGATGTCCTTAGGTTGGCTAGGTTTAGTTAGTTCTAAGTTCTAGGGGACTGATGACCTCAGAAGTTAAGTCCCATAGTGCTCAGAGCCATTTGAATCATTTTTGAACAGGCTTCGAAATAAAGCTGTATCTTCTGTGTGCCCCATTTGAACATTAATCGTAAAACTTTTTTATGAGAATAAAAAAATATTTCGAAACGTGACTGGTTGTAGTGTTCTGCATTTGTATTGAAGTAATCCAGTTCTTAGTATACATTTGAGTTTTTTGTGGCTTCTAAAATCATTCCAAGATAATGTGCTGCACGTCCTCATCCCAGGGTCGCTCTTAATATGGCTACTTCACAGTTCGAGTAAAGGAGAAACTACTACTGCTATCACTCCATCGAATGTGTCAATGTGAACCTTAACACGTAAACAGTAGCAGTTGATAAGACAAGTAGCTCTAAGAAGTGCTTTATCACATCACGGCCTCCTTTCTTCCTCCACGAGAATGTCATTATAGTGCGTATATCGCTAAGTTACACAACAAATACAAACGATGAATTGCTACCAACCGACTACACGCGTAAGCAGCTCAGAACAATGAAACGCCTCTTCATTATCTGAAACCGAGTCGTAGCTGCGGTCATTGAAGAACACTTCGTGCGCTTCGTGAAAATCAGCTGATCATATAAAATAAATCGCCTGTTACATGAAAAATACTCTGCGTCTACTGTTATGCTCATGATTGACATACACTGATATCTTTCACAGTACTAAAGAAAGTTCTGATATTCAGATAAATATAATGATCTAAGACAACTGCTACGGATAGAAGAACCTCATTTTCAGAAACATCAAGTAATATATTATAGAGAACAGTCGCCTACGCCAGGATTTGCACTGCAATAGTCTTTCATGGATTAGTTTATACGAGGGGCTCTCAACAAGTAATGCAACACGCTTTTGTCTCGGCCAATTTCACCTGAAAAATGCGGAATTTGTCGTGGGACGTCGTAGAATGTTCCCGCTTCAACCCCTATAGTTTCACCAAGTTCCGATATGTCGCGGCGCTGTATATAGCATTCAAATGGCGTCTGTAACGGAGTTGCGTTCCAAGTAGAGAGCTGTCATTGAGTCTTTTTTTTTGGCAGAAGTCGAGGGCATCGTAGATATTCATAGACGTTTGCAGAACGTCTACGGAGACCTGGCAGTGAACAAAAGCACGATGAGTCATTGGCCGATGCGTCTGCCACCACCGCCAACCTGCCCGATCTCCCAAGTGCCGATCGATTGCATACAGCTGTGACTCCTCCAATTTTGGAACGTGTGGACACTCTCATTCGAGGTGATCGACCGATAACAATCAAACAGCTCGCTGCACAGCCGGACGTCTCTGTTGGTAGTGCTGACTCACTGGTACTCAAAGGTATTAGCCCATTGGGTTCCTCGTCGCCTCGCAAAAAAAAAAAAAGGTTCAAATGGCTCTGAGCACTGTGGGACTTAACATCTGAGGTCATCAGTCCCCTAGACTTAGAAATAATTAAACCTAACTAACCTAAGGACATCACACGTATCCATGCCCGAGGCAGGATTCGAACCTGCGACCGTGGCAGCAGCGCGGTTCCCGACTGAAGCGCCTAGAACGCCTCGGCCACAGCGTCCGGTCCTTACAAAACACCAAAATGACCAACGAAGAACTGCTGAATTGCTGGCACGTCACGAGACTGATCGTGACAATTTATTGTCGAACATCACAATAAGCGATGAAACATGTGTTCATCACTACGAACCACAACCAAAACGGTAATCCATGGAGTGACGCCACATCACTTATAAATTCAAAGCCGCGCACTCAGCCAGTAAGGTCATGGAGATGGTCTTCTGGAATTCAGAGGGGGTTACTCTGTTTAATATCCTCCCTCGTGGTGCAACGACAAACTCAGAAGCGTATTGTGCTACCCTTCAGGAAATTCAAGAAATGACTTCAGCGTGTTCGTCATAACAAAAACGGAAACGAACTTCTCCATGACAACGCAAGGTCTCACACAAGTCCGTGCACTAGACAGGAGATCACAAAACTCCATTAGACTGTTCTTCCTCATCCACCCTATGGCCTGTCCAGCGTCCAGCCATCCTGATTTAGGTTCTCCGTGATTTTCCTAAATCGCTTCAGGCAAATGCCGGGATGGTTCTTTGAAAGGGCAGACCGACTTCCTTCCCTATCCCTCCCTAATCCGATGAGACCGATGTCCTCGCAGTTTGGTTTCCCCTTCCCAAATCAACCCCCTCCCCACCCCCCACCCCCCTTCTATAGCCACGAACTTACACCTTCCGACCTCTATCTGTTTCGCCAAATGAAGGATGCACTCTGCGGGAAGCAGTACATGGATCATGGGAAGGTTACTGGTGCATCACGACGTTGGCTCAGGCGTCGGCAAGTAGTGGTACCATGCGACCATACAGGTCAACACAGTAACATGGAGTAAGGCCGTTGCATTGAATGGAGATTACGTTGAAAAACAGGGTTTTGTAGCCAAAAGAGTGGGGAATATATCGTTACTGGAATCGTGAATAAAACCAATCTGCTTTCGCCAGCCAGTGTGCCCGAGCGGTTCTAGGCGCTTCAGCCTGGAACCGCGCGACAGCTACGTTGCAGATTCGAATCCTGTCTCAGACATGGATGTGTGTGATGTCGTTAGGTTTCTTAGGTTTAAGTAGTTCTAAGTTCCAGGGGATTGATGACCTCAGACGTTAAGTCCCATAGTGCTCAGAGCCATTTGAACCAATCTATTTTCAGCAAAAAAATGTGCTGCATTACTTATTGAACACCCCTTGTACCATAGTGTAGAAATGGTCAGCTGGGATCCCATTTACCTTAGTCCAGTGCAGCGGGGAAGGCTTAACGTAAATGCGGGCTGACCTCCAGTGAGCAAACGTCACAGCGTAGTGAGACGAAGCGAGAGAGTGTGACTGGCTAAACCGGCCAGGCATTGCGAGTTGTCTGTCTTACTGTGCCACAATAGAGAGTCGGTGGCGGCAGGTTAAATCTAACACTGTTTTGATATTTACAATCTGTTTATACTACCTACAAAAATGAGGCAGTGTTATTTTTCATTTATGTACATTACTGGCAATTAAAATTGCTACACCACGTGCTGCAGACGCGAAATGGAACCTACAGGAAGAAGATGCTGTGATATGCAAATGATTAGCTTTTCAGAGCATTCACACAAGGTTGGCGCCGGTAGCGACACCTACAACGTGCTGACACGATGAAAGTTTCCAACCGATTTCCCATACGCAAACAGCAGTTGACCGGCGTTGCCTGGTGAAACGTTGTTGTGATGCCTCGTGTAAGGAGGAGAAATGCGTACCATCACGGCTGGCTGGCTGGCTCTGAGCACTATGGGACTTAACAGCTATGGTCATCAGTCCCCTAGAACTTAGAACTACTTAAACCTAACTAACCTAAGGACAGCACACAACACCCAGCCATCACGAGGCAGAGAAAATCCCTGACCCCGCCGGGAATCGAACCCGGGAACCCGGGCGTGGGAAGCGAGAACGCTACCGCACGACCACGAGATGCGGGCGTACCATCACGTTTCCGACTTTACTAAAGGTCGGATTGTAGCCTATCGCGATTGCGGTTTATCGTATCGCAACATTGCTGCTCGCGTAGGTCGAGATCTAATGACTGGTAGCAGAATATGGAATCAGTGGGTACAGGAGGGTAATACGGAACGCCGTGCTGGATCCCAACGGCCTCGTATTACTAGCAGTCGAGATGACAGGCATCTTATCCGCATGGCTGTAACGAATCCTGCAGCCACGTCTCGATCCCTGAGTCAACAGATGGGGACGTTTGCAAGACAAGAACCATCTGCAAGAACAGTTCGACGATGTTTGCAGCAGCATGGACTATCAACTCGGAGACCATGGCTGCGGTTACCCTTTACGCTGCATCACAGACAGGAGCGCTTGCGATGGTGTTCTCGACGACGAACCTGGGTGCACGAATGGCAAAACGTCATTTTTTCGGATGAATCCAGGTTCTGTTTAAAGCATCATGATGGTCGCATCCGTGTTTGGCAACATCGCGGTGAACGCACATTGTAAGCATGTATTCGTCATCGCCATACTGGCGTATCACCCGGCGTGATGGTATGGGGTACCATTGGTTACACGTCTCGGTCACCTCTTGTTGGCATTGACGGCACTTTGAACAGCGGACGTTACTTTTCAGATGTGTTACGACCCGTGGCTCTACCCTTCATTCGATCCCTACGAAACCCTACATTTCAGCAGGATAATGCACGGCCGCATGTTGTAGGTCCTGTACGGGCCTTTCTGGATACAGAAAATGTTCGACTGCTGTCCTGGCCAGCACATTCTCCAGATCTCTCACCAATTGAAAACATCTAGTCAATGTGTAAGTAGGCTGTTTAGGTTTTTATATTGGTAACGCCACGTAGCGCTCTGTATGATTTGGCTGTGCTGTGTGCAGTCTGTGGCTGGGTGGCATTGTCGGAATTTGCTATTGTAGTGTTGGGCAGTTGGCTGTTAACAGCGCGTAGCATTCCGCAGTTGGAGGTGAGCCGCCAGCAATGGTGGATGTGGGGAGAGAAATGGCGGAGTTTTGAGAGCGGATGATCTGGACGTGCGTCCATCAGAGACAGTAAATTTGTAAGACTGGATGTCATGAACTGCTATATATATTATGACTTTTGCACACTATTAAGGTAAATACATTGTTTGTTCTGTATCAAAATCTTTCATTTGCTAACTATGCCTATAGGTAGTTAGTGCCTTCCGTAGTTTGAATCTTTTATTTAGCTGACAGTAGTGGCGCTCGCTGTATTGCAGTAGTTCGAGTAACGAAGATTTTTGTGAGGTAAGTGATTTGTGAAAGGTATAGGTTAATGTTAGTCAGGGCCATTCTTTTGTAGGGATTATTGAAAGTCAGATTGCGTTACGCTAAAAATATTGTGTGTCAGTTTAGTGTTGATCAGAATAGGTAAAGAGCGAAATGTCTGAGTACGTTCAGTTTTGCTCAGCTGTTTGAAAATCAAATAGCGTTAGAGTTTTATCAGCACAGTAATTCATAAATTTTTCTATGGGGACGTTTCAAATGGTGGCCGAGCAACTGGCACGTCACAATACGCCAGTCACTACTCTTGATGAACGGTGGTATCGTTTGAAACTGCATGGGCAGCTGTACCTGTACACGCCATCCAAGCTCTGTTTGACTCAAGGCCCAGGCGTATCAAGGCCATTATTACGGCCAGATGTGGTTGTCCTGGCTACTGATTTCTTAGGATCTATGCACCAAATTTCGTGAAAATGTAATCGCATGTCAGTTCTAGTAAAATATATTTGTCCAATGAATACCCGTTTATCATCTGCATTTCTTCCTGATGTAGCAATTTTAATGGCCAGTAGTGTATATTTCCAATGTTTTGCTGTAAGCGAGGGAATGTCTTGTTAATGAGGGGTGAGAGTACGAGTGCTACAAGTGCTTTGTCAAGCAAGCTGAGTAACGACTGTCAAAGTTAAATAGCTATTCATGACCTATATGCTTTCCTGTCGAAACATCAGACTTTTCTCTAGTGGTCACTTAGTCCATGTATATCTGTAGGTATGGGTCGAGATTGTAGTGCTTCTGCATTATTTTTTGTAATGTACTAAAAATACTTATCCTCCTTGCATCATAAAACTTTTTAGAGCAAAATACGTGCAAATGCAAAAACATTTTCTTTGTTATGCTTCATTCTGAAGACTTTCTTGAAACAACACACATGATGCTCATAGTACAATACATGTTCGTTATAAAACAAGAAAAAGTGTGTAATTGATGCAAAAATTCATATAATAAGCTGAAAAAGAATAGAAAATAAAATAAAAACACCGAATTCCAACACGTACTTGAGTTTATTCATTATCACCTTCTATAATCCTCCAGAGTCAGTGCCTTAATATGGAAAGAGACTCATTTCCTGTCGTGGTATCTCTCATAGAATGTCCTTACTGGGGCAGCACTCGTCATGCTGTGCCACTGTGTTCAGTCTTCCTTGTCCCCATCTTTCAACACATCCTCTTCTTTCTACATTCTCTCTTCTTACACCCATTGTACGAGGTCTGTTAAAAAAATTCAGTACCATTCGCAATTTCGCGTCAATGGTGTGTTGAAGCGAAATGCGGTCGGCATCCCTGTGTCTGATGTGTAACTGCCGGACGTTGTATGTCTGCTAGTTATTGTTCAGTGCTGTATTGAGCAGAACGTTGCCTCACACAGTTTGCGAACTTCGAGATGGCAGAGTTAGAGGACTTCATTAAATTTTGCGTGAAACTCAAGAAAACCTTTACAGAGACAAATCAAACCTACCGTGATCAGTGCTTAAGCCCTACTCGGTGTCAGGGGTGGTTCACACGGTTTAAAAATGGTCGGACGGAAGTTAAAGATGACTATCGTTCAGGACGCCCTTCGACGTCTACCGACAACGCTCATCTCAGGAACGTCAACGAAATTGTGCTTGCCAATCGAAGACTGACTGTCCGAGAGATTGCAGGAGATTGTAACAATGGCAGCCGACGTAATGGCATGCGTGCAACCAGTCCAACCTGCAGCAGACGGCGACTAACCGTCGATACAGACAAGTTCACACCTGTTGCAGTGTTCCAGCGACGAGCGAACACTTGTGGATGACGCTGTACGGTCCGTAATGGTCATCCGGACAATACGACGGTCATCCCATGCTGTGGTCATGTTTCGTGGTCCATTTCCCGCTCGTCGCTGCCTACGACCTTCCTCTATCCACTGCTTTCACACTCGCATCACTGTCGTAGCAGCATACCCTGTGCGAGCCGAAATGCCAAAGTATGACAACCCCATTTCCTGGAGACGATCATATCTGCCCCGTTCGACTCACTCACATGCCGATATGGCTCCCTTTGACGTCGTCGCGGCATACTGGCAACTCACTATATTGTTTCCACCTTTTATGACAGCTCTGCTCCGACTACACTAGGGGCAGCACCGACCCTGTCGGACCGACACGAGAGGGCTCTTCTCGGCCTACGTGTACCCTATCTCGCTGCAAAATATATCACGTAATGCTTGCACACCCGTCGCCGCATCCACCAAGTGTGGCGCTATTTGAGTAATTATTTCTCGGTGTTGCACTTTTCACAACCGGCAGCGTATTTTCAGTCATCAGGGGTGTGGTAACGTGGAAATGCTCTAAAGCTGCATCGCTGTAACGTTTGTGAGCGCTATTTCAGACCTCTTAGCCGTCGGGAATACAAAGCTATTGATTCCTCTGTAATTGTGAAAGGTTTTCATAGTCATAACCGTAACGTTTTGATGTGTTTTACACAGTTTCACAAGTTGAATGTTACCTCATCTCTAAAGTGAATTATTTTTACGTATTTGTCTGGTGATATACCTTTCAATTTTCTGGAGTCTCGAAAATGATTTCTGCTTTATGCTGATTGGTCAAACTCCTGATAGGTTGAAAGGTACTGAAACATATGAATTTAAACTAGCAGATCATTCTTCACATAACATGTGCAGATGAATACTTTCCCTGTTGAATCCGATGTATGCACACAGGTCAAGAATGCAAAAGTGATAACATACACGAGATGATAATATAACACCATCCAGATATCCTTGGGCCTGTATTTTAAAGTAACATCATCTGGACAGTACTACATAAATCTGTTGTTGTTACTTAGTTAGTTAGTTCCAAGTTCCATTTTACATTCATATCGCCAATTAATTTGTAGAAGCGACTGCATGCTGAACATTTATAAGTTCTTTTTGTTTTTTATTGTTGTTATTATTATTAAATGTACATATGTGAGTTAGTAATTCCCAACCACCACCTTTTACAGATTACAATAAAAGAAATTCTTCTACGGAATAGAAAGAGTTGTCAAGGAGAAACTGTTTCAGTTTGCTTTCAAATTTTACTCTTCTGTCTGTCAGACATTTTATGTCACAGAGCAAGTGATCAAAAACTTTATTTGCTGCATTTTACAGCCCTTTTTGTACTAAAGACAACCTTAATGTGGAGTAACGAATACCATTTCACCTTCAGGTACATCATTGTTCCTTTTGAATTGCAGTGGATTATTTACGACAAACTTTGTGAGGGAATAAATATACTGAGAAACAGTAGTCAAAACACCCACCTTCTTCAACAGGTGTCTACAAGATGATCGTGGGTGAGCACAAGATATTATTCTTGCAGCATAGTTTTGAGGTTTTTCTTAAGGGTGAGTTAACCCAGAAGGTGATTCCATGTGACATTATTGAATGAAAACATTCAAATTATGTGAATTTACTGATTTGTCTCTGCCCAATATTTGCAATGATTCGAAGTGCATATCTGGCTGAAGTAATTTGTTTTACGAGTTTTTAAATATGCTTCTCTAGTTTAAATTCTCATCGACATGGACACCTACAATTTTGGATGTTTTCACCCAATTTGACGCACCAGAAGCGAACTGCAGTGAATCCATCTTTTCTCGAAAATTAGCTCTTGCCACCGTTTCGTTAACCATGCTGCCTGTGTCTGCCCTAAAACAACCTGCGAAACAGCCTAAAGTTGCAAAAGACGTTGTAACCACTTTTCCATGCAAAGCAAAACCGAGTAAATTCATTGCATGATTAGGTAGCAGAAAAAGTGTATCCTTAGCAAGTGCCATTATCTAAGAGGGTTTGAAGATGCAGAACTCGCTTTGTACACGTAACATATTTTGCCTGAATAATATTGCTTTCCCAGATTAACACTTCAAAAACGTCAGTTTCGAGTCTATGTGTCGCAGACGTGTGAAGTTGTCTCATCCGCATGCTACTGTGAAACAAAGAACAGTAGCAAGCCGACTGTTACCTAGTCATTTTTAAATGATAATTAATTGAAACCCTCAGCTGCCGACAGGTGTTGTTAATATACCTCGTCCGCCCCCGATAGCTGAGTGGTCAGCGCGACAGACTGTCAATCCTAAGGGCCCGGGTTCGATTCCCGGCTGGGTCGGAGATTTTCTCTGCTCACGGACTGGGTGTTGTGTTGTCCTAATCATCATCATCATGTCATCCCCATCGACGCGCAAGTCGCCAAAGTGGCGTCAAATCGAAAGACTTGCACCAGGCGAGCGGTCTACCCTACGGGAGGCCCTCGTCACACGACATTATTACTATAATATACCTCGAGGGGGACAGCTGAAAATGTGTGCCCCAACCGGGACTCGAACCCGGGATCTCCTGCTTGCATGACAGACGCTCTATCCATCTGATCCACCGAGGACACAGATGAATAGCGCGACTGCAGGGACTTATTTCTCCCTTGCATGCTTCCCGTGAGACACACATTCCCGACAGTCCACAATCTACATACGTCGGCAGCTGAGGGTTTCAATTAATTTTCATTTATTCTAGCGAAGCTGCACAGTCATCAATGGTATCTGTTGTTTCGAGAACAGTTACTATCTTCATACATCTAGCCATTTTTCTTGGCTGGACTTGCTTGTGAATGCGTGGAGAATGTACAAGAGTTGCCCAGAAAGTAATGCACCGCATTTTTTTTTTCTCAGCCGAAGACAATGTTACGAATGCGAAACGTTACGTATGTATTATCTGAAGTCTTCTGAGTGAGTGCGTCAAGTTTCCGTCACTTCCGACAGATAGCGTAGCTGTAGGACAGTTTCAAAATGGCGTCCGTAGATGATGTACATTACAAGCTATGTACCGTCATTGAATTTCTCACTGCAGAGAAAGAAACTAAGGGGAATATTCAGAGACGCTTGTGCAAAGTCTATGGAGCATCTGCTGGCAGCAGAAGTACAATTAGTCGCTGAGCACGGAGGGTGAGGTCATCAGAAGGCGGTTCGGCGAAGTTCCACGATTTGCAGCGATCGGGGAGAGCATCCACGGCTATCACACCTGGCATGTTACAGCGAGCTGATGTCATTCGCAAGGACAGACGCATTACGACTCGGCAGTTGGCGCTGCATCTGTCAATCAGCAAAGCAAGTGTGGATGCAATTATCTGCACTCTTGGATATTCAAAAGTGTGTGCAATATGGGTTCTCGCGGTGCCTAACACGCAGAAAAAACATTTGTCCTGATTTGTTGAAACGTTCTGAAGCTGAAGGGGAGACCTCCTTGTCCCGGATTATGACAGGTGGTGAAACCTGGGTTCAATATTTTGAGCCCGAAACAAAACGACAGTCGAAAGGATGGCGCCATTCCCACTCCTCACAGAAGAAAAATTCAAAACAATTGCTTCCGCCGGTAAGGTGTTGATCACCGGGTTCTGAGACTGTGAAGATATGATTCTCATTGGTGTGATGCCAAGAGGTGGTACCATTAATTCAGAGGCATATGTCAACACCATGAACAAAACTCAAGATGCGCTTCTGGCGATTTTTGGCGCCACAGCAACCAAGGAGATGTTTTGCTGCAACACGATAATGCTGGGCCCCACACAAGTCTGAGGACTGCTGAACATGTTGCAAAACAGGGTTGGACAGAGATACCCTATCCACTCTACAGCCCTGACCTAGCCCCCTCAGACTTCCACTTGTCTGGGCCATCGAAGGAAAACATTTTGAGGACGATGGGGAGGTGATTCACACAATGAAGCACTGGCTCCGCCACCAGGACAAGGATTGGTACCGACAGGGCATACACGCCCTTGTTTCGCTCTGTGACGAACCATAGAACGGGATGGAGATTACGTGGAAAAATTGGGTGTCCAAATAAAATACCATTCTTTCGTGTGTGTAATTTTCATTATGTTCAATAAAGAATTGTTGAAGAAAAATGCGGCGCATTACTTTCTCGGCAACACTCGTATATGGTTCTTTACCATTTCCTCCATAATCACGGATGTTAATGACGAAATATGTGTAAAATCAGTTCCATAAGCGAAGGCCACAAAATATCAGCAAATCCTCCAGAGTGGAAGGGCAGCAAAGCAAATCACACGAGCTAAGGTTCAATCATCAACTCTAGTACACCACTGGCCATTAAATTTGCTACACCAAGAAGAAATGCAGATGATAAACGGGTATTTATTGGACAAATATATTATACTAGAATTGATATGTGATTACATTTTCACGCAGTTTGGGCGCATAGATCCGGAGAAATCAGTACCCAGAAGAACCACATTTGGTCGTACTAACGGCCTTGATACGCCTGGGCATTGAGTCAAACAGAGCTTGGATGGCATGTACAGGTACAGCTGCCAATGCAGCTTCAACACGATACCACAGTTCATCAAGAGTAGTGACTCACACATTGTAACGAGCCAGTTGCTCGGCCACCATTGACCAGACGTTTTCAATTGGTGAGAGATCTGGAGAATGTGCTGGCCAGGGCAGCAGTCGAACATTTTCTGTATCCAGAAAGGCCCGTACAGAACCTGAAACATGCAGTCGGCCGGGTGATACGCCAGTATGGCGATGACGAATACACGCTTCCAATGTGCGTACACCACGATGTCGCCAAACACGGATGCGACCATCACGATGCTGTAAACAGAACCTGGATTCATCCGAAAAAATGACGTTTTGCCATTCGTGCACCCAGGTTCGTCGTTGAGTACACCATCGCAGGCGCTCCTGTCTGTGATGCAGCGTCAAGGGTAACCGCAGCCACGGTCTCCGAGCTGATAGTCCATACTGCTGCAAACGTCGTCGAACTGTTCGTGCAGATTGTTGTTGTCTTGCAAACGGCCCCATCTGTTGACTCAGGGTTCGAGACGTGGCTGCACGATCCGTTACAGCCATGCGGATAAGATACCTGTCATCTCGACTGCTAGTGATACGAGGCCATTGGGATCCAGCACGGCGTTCCGTATTACCCTCCTGAACCCACCGGTTCCATATTCTGCTAACAGTCATTGGATCTCGACCGGCGGGAGCAGTAATGTCGCGATACGATAAACCACAATCGCGATAGGCTACAATCTGACCCTTATCAAAGTCGGAAACGTGATGGTACGCATTTCTCCTCCTTACACGAGCCATCACAACAACGTTTCACCAGGCAACGCCTATCAACTGCTGTTTGTGTATGAGGAATCGGTTGGAAACTTTCCTCACGTCAGCACGTTGTAGGTGTCGCCACCGGCGCCAACCTTGTGTGAATGCTCTGAAAAGCTAATCATTTGCATATCACAGCATCTTCTTCTTGTCGGTTAAATTTCGCGTCCGTAGCACGTCATCTTCGTGGTGTAGCAATTTTAATGGCCAGTAATGTATTTTGTGCCTTTTTTGCATTGAAATAAGAAATACTTCAGAATCAACTTATCTGTAAACAATAATTTCCGCTGTGATGTGTTAGGTACTTCGGAGTTGTTCGGCCTGGATGACGTTTGTGTGCCTGGGCGCGGATATCGGACGGGACGGTCGACCTTCGTTTCGAGAGGGGCTCCACGTTGGAGGGCTACCGTAGCCGCTTAACACTTCAGAGCCACGGTAGCTTGTGACGCGCGGGCCTCCACATCTCTTGCACTATGGACGACACGTCTTGGGTAGCGGGCATCTTGAGCTTGTGTGTTCGCCCGCGCACTTCACGCGTTCCTCGGAGAAGGCACAGTGGCATGCTGCACGTCCCACCCCTTGGCAGCGGAAGCGCTGGGGCGATCCTTTCTTGTTCCGTAGAGCAGGGGTCTCCAAAGTTTTTAGTCCGCGGGCCACATTGACTCCTCCACGAAGTCATAAGGGCCACTCACGGTGAGTGGTTATGGAAGCTAGCATTTTACACAGACTTAACTAAACATATGAATGACCTTAATTTAAAATTGCAAGGTGAAAACCAGCTTCTGCCTGATTTATACACGCATGTTAAGTCCTTTCGACAAAAGATTGCTTTGTTTCAATCTCAATTGAACAAAGTATGCTTCACGCGTTTTAATACATGCCAAACATTCAGTCAGCAAACTGAGATTCCGTTTCCTGTACCTTTCGCAATTGAAGCTTTGGGCGCTTTAAAAATTAATTTTGATCAAGTTTTTCAGATATGGATGCAAATTCAGACGATATCAAGATATTTCAAAATCCCTTTGACGTCGATATAGAAGCGTTACCCGCAGAACTTCAATCTGGAATTATTGATTTGCAATGTAGCGACTTTTTTAAAGAAAAACATTCAAAGTCAACATTACTGGAAATTTATAAGTGTCTTCCATCCACACAGTTTCCAAATTTACGCAAATTTCCCCGTGGCTTTTTTTCCGCTTTTGGCACTACTTACCTGTGTGAAAAAACTTTCTCCAAAATGAAACATGCAAAAAGTATTTACAGATCAAAATGAAGTGATGAGCATTTCAAGTCGCTTATGATTATCTCTACCAGTAAATTTGATCCACAACTAGAGGTAATTATGAAAGGAAAGTTACAGCTACATAAAAGTCACTAATTATCACTAAGATGTTAAATTTCTTTACGTGAATACTCTAACACTGTGAGTTTTCTAGATATAAATTAATTACAGTTATTTTTATACATCAGTTACAACTAAAATATCTAATATCATTATGTACACCAGGTATTGTATTTTCTTTAAATTGCCTTTAAATAAAAATATTTTTACGAGTTACTTGCTATGTGTATTTTACAACGTAATCAAAAGAAAGTGAAACCTCGCTTAAGAAGCATCTTCCATAATGATTGATCACTAAGGCTAGTCGCCGAAGTGGCGTCCATTTGAAAGACTTGCACCAGACTCGTGAGTAGAATAAAATGCAAAGAATTTTTTTACTTGAAATGTTTTCGCCGAACTAGTCTGTTAACCGTCCTTTTTTTTCACTATCGCACCGAGAATGGTCTGTCTGTTTATTGTGGATAGCCACAAGTTTAACCATGACCTTCCGCTTTGTAAAGATAGGGCTCCGACAATATCGCGGTGTATTGGTCGCGATAGGCCTCGAAACTCAATTGTTGGCAGTGCAGGTAGCACCTCAAATATTTGGCGGGCCGGATACCGGGGGTGTCTGGCCAGCTAACGCGGGGCGGTTTGCCGGCCCTCGCGGGCCGGTTTCGGCCCGCGGGCCGTAGTTTGGAGACCACTGCTGTAGAGGATCGACGGTGACCTTAGTGTTAGCCGCCCTCTTCATCGAAAAAAGCTTCTTGTTCTCCTGGTTGTTGTCGACAGTCACCAGGACTGAAGGTGATCCTCTCTGCGTCTGGCTGGATTTGACGCGTGTCACTATGCACACACCAATTCTTATGTCCACCTTTTTTTAGGAGGCCAGGGTCTGCGCACTTTGAGAAACTCTTGAAGGCCGCCTTGGAGGGATTGTCTGGCACAACAGGATAAGTGTAGAAAGTAAACGAGAGCTCTGCTGCCTCGCTTGTGACACTCTTGAAGTCTCCGACATTTGAAAGTTGAACTCGCGCATAATCGTCTCCTGCAGCCCTCGCAGCGAAGACGACAATCGTCCACTGTTTGAGACGCAGGCAGCCTTTGTACTGCTTCTTAACCTCCATTATAATGAGTGGAAGACGATGCTCAGGCCGCCTGGCAGGGAGCGCCGGACGGGAGTTGGCATCGTCTGCATTCGGCTGGTTCTCAGCCGTCTGCGTAGCCTACTGTGTTTTGTGGCGCCTGCTCCGACTGCTCAGCGAGGAGTGCCCGATGGGAGGCCGTTCGCATGGCCTTCCTCTGTTCCGCCGCAGTGGCTATCAGTTGGTGACTGTAACCCCAGATCACGTAAGAAACAGATTGCCCAATCGCTTGGTCTAGCAGGCAACCCTTGTCAGGGAACGGCCACCAGGCGGCAGCAGCGTCACACCCTTACTTGTGGAATCAACCACTAGACGGCACTCCGTTCTGTGAAATACGTGGCAACATCGGCCGAACGCGTGCAGATTTCCACCATTAAGCATCTGTGAAGTTCAGCTGTTTCTGACATACCGGTGGTAGTGAATCGAGTCGTCATGCCGAGGGCCTGCGAGTATATCAACTGTGGAAGGAGTAGACGAACAAATCCTGAACTGAAAATGTTCAGATTCCCGTCCAAAATAAAGAAAGATTACGCAAGTGGATTTTAAATTCAGGTAAACCTATAAATTAGTTACGAGTAAGAATTAATAAAGATCCCTAAGCATTCGATCCTATCTAAATTTTGTCGATCTTATATTCTGATATAACGTGGCAGCCCCTCCTGTACAAGAATAATATCATATAACTTTAAATGAAATCTTTGCTGTGATTTGGACTTTTTTTAAACTGTTTATTCTCTTCACTATCGTAATTTTGGCTGTAGAGGCATTTTTGTGTGCAATGTGGTTCAAATGGTTCAAATGGCTCTGAGCACTATGGGACTCAACTGCTGAGGTCATTAGTCCCCTAGAACTTAGAACTAGTTAAACCTAACGAACCTAAGGACATCACACACATCCATGCCCGAGGCAGGATTCGAACCTGCAACCGTAGCGGTCTCGCGGTTCCAGACTGCAGCGCCAGAACCGCGCGGCCACTTTGGCCGGCCATGTGCAATGTGAAAACTGAAACCAATATAAGATATGGATAACAAAACGCAAAGCATAGTGTGGTAGCATTTGGTAAACAATTTAAGAAGCATTACCTTACAAGACCTTTCCCTTGGTACTTGAAAATGGCTCTAGAACTGAGATCGCAACAGTGAAATAAATGAATAATAGACGTCATCTAACTGCTAGGTCATCGGTCCCTCTATATCCTGGTATATACTAGAGCGAACGAAGTGAACGAGTGTAAAACCTCGTTTACACTGCTGCAAATGAGTATTCATAGATAATTCGCCAATGTTCAGTGCCATTCGTTTATACATGTGAACAAACGTTTATACTGGAATGAAGGGAGAAGGATAGAAGAGAACGATCATAGCATGCAAACTATAGACGCTGCCTATTTTAATTTTTTTTATCTGTGCGCTAATTATCCTCACACAGCTTTCACTCGAAAACAAAACTGCTTATAGTAACATGTCTGCACGAGAGCAGATTGTGTATTACTTTTCATTTCGCATATGATTGTGCGAAGTATCCCTACAGTAGGAATAAACTTGGTTTGTGGAATTACAGGAACTAATCTACATTCTTCGATTGAAAACTCGGGAAAAACCATAGCCGATCATGGTCTACAGTCAGCTGTGTGACGAATGCATTTCGCGTGCAGCGCTCTAGCCGAACACAAATCAGCGTCATTCACGTCACTGAAGATACAGCGTTGCCAATTCCGCGACATGGACAGGTCAGTTAGCATTGTAGCGTCGCCTGCGACATCTCTTGACCGACGGGAAAACTATTTTTATGGTTGCCTGTTCCGCCGTAAGGACGGTCAATCTGTTTCTTACGTGATCTGGGCTGTAACGTTGACCGCTTCAATGGCCAGAATTTTTGGCCGAATAGAAGAGGATCTCAGGTATAAATTAATAATATTATCTCACCAAGTGAGTACTATGGAGTGTTCAAGGATTAATAGTTGTCCAATCAGGAATACAAGTCGACAGTTGTTGAAGGATGAAGTTGCCGAAGTCAATAAGCGACCTTGTGTAACATCATAGATTAAGGGTCGACCTGCGACAGCAATCGCACAACTTGCGTGCGGGCCGCTAGATGCCGCCGCGAGCGCCAAGGGTGCATCGCGATCGCAGGCACGCGTGTTGCATACTGGCTGCGAGGTGCCGCCACAAGCCTAACCGTATATAAGTGCCGATGGAGTTCGGCCAGCTTTCATTTTGTTGGCATCTCATTTTTGCCGATTCTCTTATTTGCTTAGCTCTTATTAGTTTATGGCTCATGTTACTGTGCTCTTTTTCAGCCATTCTGATTGTTTTGATTTACTTCCAATTGTGAAGTGCTCATTTTGGCATTTCACTTTTGCTTATTTCTCATTTTGCTAATAATATGCTCCTTAGCTTTTTACAGTTAAATTGATTAACAAAGTCTCATGTACTGTTTGTTCATTTCAGCCTGTTCATATTTTTATGTTCTTTAAATACTGTAATAATTATTGGAAGCATTTCTTCCCTTAAACTTGTGTAAAGTATCCCCGATGTAGAATTTGTTCTGTGACACAGGTGTAAGGTTTTGAATATAAATTATATACGAAACTGTGCTTTAAAAGGAATTTATTTTTTCAGGTTGTACTACATCAGACGACAATTTTGTGATATGAGGGAGGAATTTGAGGGGCGAACCCATGGAAATAGTCTTAAGTGATCCTCTTTAAAAATAAAAATTTGTGTGACACTGAAAGACGTGACACTATAGGCACCAAAAATTTTTATACGTCACACTTGTCAGTGGCACTTCAGATTTGCCCCTGCAAAACGGGTTGTGATCGCCAGAAGTAGACATGGAAACGCACTAGTAAGAGGTGAAGCGACTTACAGAATGGTCGCTGGTGAAGGAAGAGCGATAATCAGACGAGGCAAAGCCTACTCACCCATGAAGCCAAATGTCATCCAACTTGGAAGAGCCTTAAAGGAAGCATATTTCCTGCTCGAAAAGAATTTCGGGAAGACTTGGGAAGAAGGCGAAAATCTTGCTTTCTGCAACAATATAACCTGTACTGTGAACAATGAAGAGGAGGGCTCAGACTTTGAAATTCATCCAGAGAACAAGGAGTTGCCGGGGTAATTTAGACGGGACAGGACTGGACTTGTAAGCTTGTGACGTTTTGACTACTTTCAAACTTTTGTTTAATGTCATTTACTTTGTAATCACAGTTAATTGTAAACATTAAATCATTTTCTTCTCTCCCTTGTACCAGTAGTGCCTTTTTACTGTGATTTATGTTAATATATGCACATCTATCTCCATAGAAGCACAACTCTGTACATCCGTGGGAACAAGTGCAAAACTGAGGCGGGGTCCGCTCCAGGGGTGAACAAGTCGGAAATTTGTCAGGGGCGCCAAAATTTAGGGGCGCCAGTTTGGCTATAAGTGTAAGAAAAATATTGACATGTTAAATATTCAGTAACAAAAAAATATTACTGTATGCAAACATGAAATGTAAGTTCTAGTCGTGCGAGTGGTTTATTTTCTGTCATATCGGTTACGTAAATTTTCATTGTTATGATGTCTCTCGCTGCACGGTCTGGTGCTGCGTAATCGAAGGCGCCCGTTTGACCTTCGCGGCTCCCGGTGATGGCAAAGTTTCTCCGCTCGCTCCGAGGCAATGGTTATCGCTGTTGTGTAACCTATTGTAATGTGGCAAGCTGTTGTCGGGAAGTATGTTCATTTTTAAATGTAGTGCATAACCTTTATAATTTTTTCTCTGCTTCTACAGTGCTGGGATAAACTTCTTTCTTTCATAAAACTAGGAAGCAAAACGGTAAACAGTTTATAAAAAACACGTTGGTCAGCAAGAGAGGAAACGTGTGTGAGTCTATATGAAAACTGGGAGGGCGTTATCAATGCCGTCACACATATTGCCAATAATACGTTTGAAAAACAACTTGTGCAAAATGAGGCTTCAGCTTTACTGAATCAACTCAGCAGACTAGAAACAGTATTCATGATGACAGTTTGGAAGGACATACTCCAGAGATTTAAAAGTGTAAATCTGAAATTGCAAAGTGTAAATATTGATACTAAAATAGTGCATGAATTATATGAATCACTTGTAGGATTTATTGCATCTATTCGTGGCATGTTCGACTATTATGAAAATAAATCCATGGAGATTGTAACTGATGTTACTATGAATGCACCTATAAAAGATCATGAAAAAACCAAACTTCATGATGACAAAGAAGTTTTCACTGAAGAAGTTTTTCTGGTTAGAAGGGAAAAATTTAGTGTCGAAATATTTCTCCCGGTACTCAACAACTTGAACGCCGAATTAGTGAGGAGGAAGGAAAGCTATAGAACACTGTTGGACTCCCCAGTTTTCAGTGACCTTAAGAACATTTAGCCTGACGATATTGCTGAAAGTGCAGCAAAACTCCAAGCGTCATAAGACACAGATTTAGAGCTTCCTTCCCTAGTGAATGTGTACATTTCGTGGAAATTTTGAAATCTTCTGTGATTAGAGATATACCACTCAAAATGAATAACATTTTACAAAAAGAGAGGTTACAGTCCGTGTTTCGAATGTTGACATTACACTTAGAATATTTCTATGTATGACACTTAGAAATTATTCAGCAGAACGCTCGTTTCCTGTTCTTAAAGGACTGAAATCGTACCTACGTTCTACTTTGTCTGAGGAGAGATTGAACGCCTGACCTCCTAACTGATAACCGTCTGAACTATGAAGATATGATCAACGAGTTTTCTGCCGTCAAAGCCAGACGCAAACTCTGCCGACTGGTGAGTTTGTTTATTTATTCATATTTGTTTTTAAAATTTAAGATTATAATGTGATTTTTATTATAACTTAGAGCACATTCTTTGGATTTACAAACTACGTATTACCTGTTTATTTTACAGTTGCCAATAGCAGAACAAGGAACTAAACCTCATTTACGTGCAGACGTGACCGAAGGCGCCCGACAATACTAAACAATACCCGAATGAAAATTGGAAATTTGTCGTAAGTTCTATGGGACCAAACTGCTGAGGTCATCGGTCCCTAGGCTTACACACTACTTAATGTAACTTAAACTAACTTACTCTAAGGACAACACACACACACACACACACACACACACACACACACACACACACACACACACACATGCCCAAGGGGGGACTCGAACCTTCAAAACATGTTTTCTTTTTTTTTTTTGGGGGGGGGGGGGGGGGAGGGGGCATATAATATGGTGTGCCTAGGGGTGCAAAATTTTTAAATCCGCCACTGGTCACCCTACAGGTTTAACCCGCGTGGTTCCAATTTTAGAGTTGAACGTCACAATCCAAGGCATCGATCTGTAACATCATCGATAATGTCAGAATCCAAGATGGTGCTCCAAGATGATGATCCAATATGGCGATCCACAACATCATCAATGATATCAGAGTCCAAGGCAGTTGACCTGGGGATAAGGTCGTAATGCAAAGTAGTGTTCTGGTTTACGCAGTGCTGCAGCTCTCTCTCCCCCACCATTTATCCTCAGTGTTCAGGCTTACAAGCCATTAAGTGGACCTTACACTTGTACTTTTTAGCCATAGTGAAAGGTTAATCAATATTATGAAACATCATCAAAGATCTACCACCTCCAGACAGAAAAAACTGATTCCTACACTCAACTGAAAGTATTAAACCTTGCCTCTCTCTCAATCTCAATCTCTCTCTCTCTCTCTCTCTCTCTCTCTCTCTCTCTCTCTCTCTCATCTTTGTTTTATATATATATGCTGTGACTTACCAAACGAGAAAGTGCTGGTAGATAGACACAATAAAAAACACACAAACACACACACAAATTTCACAACCCAAGGTTGCTTCATCAGGAAAGAGGGAAGGAGAGGGAAAGACGAAAGGATGTGGGTTTTAAGGGAGAGGGTAAGGAGTCATTCCAATCCCGGGAGCGGAAAGATTTGCCTTAATGGGAGAAAAGGACAGGTATGCACTCGCACACGCATATCCATCCGCACATATACAGACCCAGGCAAATTTGTGTGTGTTTTTTATTGTGTCTATCTACCAGCGGTTTCTCATTTGGTAAGTCAGAGCATCTTTGTTTTTTATATACGTTTTTCCCATGTGGAATATTTCCCTCTAATATATGCAATGTTTGGCATGCGCTTACAAAGCTTACATGCCAGAACACTTCAAAGGAAGTCTGTGCTACTTACTTAGATGCATGTTATGCTTCAGTACGCAGCATGTATGGTGCATCTACATAATCACTTCCTGACATTGCTAGAGAATTACACACACATTTATGTTTATTTGTAGTTCCTAATATGTTGAACTAAATTTAAGAAAGTGAACATAAATGAGTATTTATCTCTCTATACTGTGTTTCATTTCATCAAAAACCTCAAACATGTTGAATAAAATGTACTGTTAATAAAACTAAACTACAAATGGCAGCTAAAATTCTTTATGCGTTCAGTAAGCTAGATAAAGAGGCAGTCGAGACTTATCTCAAAAGAAGGAACTGGAAACATTTACCTATGGGCAGGAGCATGTAGACGAACTGTAGCTCAAGTTTAAGTGAATAGTTGGCCATGCACAGGATACATATATTGAGTATAACATTTATTGATGTGAGGCATCATGACTTTACAGTTCAGTTATTGCTATGTCAAGGTGACTAACATTTTTGCATCAGATCAAACTTTACAGTTCAAGTGTTGTAATGTCAGAGAGACTTGACCAATGTAACAAAATACCTTATGTTACAGTAAAACTATAATAAAAAATTCAATGTTACAGCAAAAAAGGTAACAAATGCTTCTCAGTATACAAACTGTTGGAACGTGATCCTGAACCGCATACCAATATTAAACAACAGGTACGTTTCTGCCCAGGAAAATAACTCAGCATACAGAGAATGGGTACGAGAGAGGGCAGATTACAGGTATCACATTTGTGGAACTAACTGTGGCATATGACACAGTAAACCATAACAAATGCATAAGGAAGATTTATACAATCACCAGGGACAAATGATTAATGCAGTTCATCAAAAGCCTACTACAAAACAGACAATTCTTTGTCACCATGAAAAACAAGAAAAGCCTGTGGAGAATCCAGAAGAATGGTCTTCCACAAGGCAGTATGTTGGCACTGTTGCTGAACAATATTTATACCAAAGATCAACCTGTCAGAACAAACACCAGAGCTTTCATTTATGCTGATGGCATAACAGTTGCACGCCAAGGAAGACCTTTGAGGAGGTAGAAATGAAACTGACAGCAGCCCTCAAATATATGGGAGAATACTGTGACAATAATCACTTAAAGCGTAAAAAACTGGAAGTAACTTGGAGGGATAAGCAACTGGATATCTCAGCCTTAAAGCGTAAAAAACTGGAAGTAACTTGGAGGGATAAGCAACTGGATATCTCAGAATACAGCTAAACTGCATTCTTCTTTGAAAGGCCATTGCAAGAACATGAAACTCAAAGTCTACAGTCAGAATAATATTATAAGCATGCTCACTAACAACACAAGGGGGGAAGGGGGGGGGGGGGCAAACAAATGTTTTATGTACACCTGCTCTAGCTGTATGTGCCTCTATAGTAGAATATGCAGCACCAGTCTGACAGAAATCCACACACTCCAGGCACATTGACACCTCTCTTAATGAGACAGGCCGCGTTACAGGGTTAGTAAAAATTATGTTAATACTCAAATGGCAGAAGCAATTTATTAACTTTACATATATCTACAAATGAAATAAACAAAATACATTGAATCTGTTAAGCAAATGCAAAATGTACTAAATACCTGTGAACTCACCATCATGTTCAATACACAAAAACCAGCAATTAACAGCATTATTTAAAGACCGTACACGCATTTCCCTGGGAATGAATGATAGCACATCCCCTATACAGTCCTTTAGTTCACTGATGATGTGAACATTCCTACAGTAAACACACTCCTTTATCATGCCCCATTACCAGAAATCACATGGTGTTAAGTCAGGAGATTGTGGAGACCAGCACTATGGTCCATCACAACCAGTCCATCGACGGGGAAACATTACATTGAGATAGTCCCTAACAGTACAGGCACAGCATAGTAGAGCACCATCTTGTTGGAAATAGTCGGCACAATGGAATTTTTGTGGTAGTTCATCAATGATGTACTGCTGCAACATCTGTAAGTAGATGCCAGAAGTTTGGTCCAATTACTCCAGCAGCAGTCACCAAACATTCACTTTGGGTAAGTCATGTTCATGCTCCCGAATGACAGGTACGTTTTCGGTGGGCCAGAAAATTGTGTTATGTCAGTTAACAAACCCACCTGTGTGAAAAGTGGCTTCAACACTGAATGCCATTACAGTCAGAACATCTTGTCAGATATTCATCATTTCAGTTAAAATTTGACAGCATTCCACCTGCTTACGTTTCTGTGCCAATGTTAAAGCTAGGGTAACTTGGTGTGGTCATGTTTCAAGATTGCACACACTGTTTTTTGAGGAATTCCTGTTTCCAAACTACTTTGTACGCTTGATTTTGAAGGAACCTGCAACATGTCTTCCTGTACAATTGTTCACATTTTCCCGATCTTGGAAAGTCTGCATTGCCTCAGTAGTTGTTAACTACTGATCCAGTATCCACAAACTTCTTGTAGATGCAGTACACTGTTAAACAGCTTGGTGGCTCAAGTGCAAATTGCTGTCTAAGCTTTGCACAGACAAGAGTCAGTGAACCATACACTACTATTAGATTTCCTGCAAATCTTCTTTGCTCCAGCATCAATTGTTCAGCCAGTGTGTCAACTAAAAACAGAAGAGATTGGAGATCACCAGTGATCACCAGTGCCACAACTAAAAATACAATGTGATAGATGTTACAATACATTTCAATAAATTATTTCTCCCCTCAACATGTTATGTCCATTTCACTGTTAACATAATTTTGCCTATGACAAAATACTGTTGAAAAAACTACCATATTGTGGGCTCAGCACCTTCAGATATTAAATGGAGAACGGTAGCAGAGGTTGAGAAGGAAAAACGGGAAACTATTTCCAGGCATCCCATGTTTGGAAGCAAAGCATCATATTCTAGGCTGAAGTCGAGAAAGAACTTTCTTTGAATAACTGTAGCAATTGCATCATCACCTTCCACTCATTGAATAGAACTGTGGTGAAACAAGGCAAGTGCAAGTAATAACCAAAACCTGAAAAAAGAGCCAACTGCTGGTTTACAACTACCCCAACAGATGTGGAAAACACTGAACAGACTGCGAACTGAAGTGACGTGGTAAAAACAAAACTTGAAGCGATGGGCTATATTATTATTATTATTATTATTATTATTATTATTAGTGATGCATCATGTGAATGTGGAGAATGTCAAGATGCTGACTACCTCTTGGTCTGCCCGATGTTGCCCGGAGCCTGCATGCTGGAGGACCTGGTGTCAGCAAATGTATCATCAATCAAGACTGCCAAACTCTGTGGCTCAAAATAAATTTGACATATCTTGTGTGTTTATTGTAGATATGTTTTGAATTTTTAAATAACTGTCCTGTACTGTCCTGGATTAAAAAATAATAACAATAATAATATACATAAATTTTATACAGCTTTATACAGAAAACTATAAAAACAGGTTCCCTCAGATATCTGCTGTGCAATAGCTGTAAAAAGAATAAGACTACACCTATAAAGAGACTTTACAGTCAAATTTGTTCCTGTGTACAGCGAGGACTTAACACACTTTCATATGGCAGATGAAACGTAACAGTTCAGCTGATGCAGTTCGTACATTTTTCAGTTGTCGTTGGACTTAGAAATTCATTAGTAGAAAATATGAAAAGTATGTGGAATGTGAATGCTCAAAGAGAGTAAAGTACAAACAAGTGAATCATACAAGGTATCTATGGGTGGGAGGGATTAGGTGTTGACTGTCACACACGGTCTCATTGGTGATGGCAGTGAGGCATTGTTGACATGTGGCTCCCTCCACTGCAGTGCGGAATATGATTAAATAAAGACATGATTGTCTCCATTACACCCTACCATACTATACAGAGATTTGTGCTGTAGTTCTGGCAGCCAGAGGACTTCCAAATGCACTGTTACCAGATTTCTGATGACATCGTGTGTGTGTGTGTGTGTGTGTGTGTGTGTGTGTGTGTGCGTGTGATATCAGTGGTCATCTCGAATTCTATAAGAAACCTGAATGTTACAAAAATAGCTCTACAAGTTTGAGTGAAGAATAGCTTTGCTACAACATGTCACCAAAAGTAGATCAGCAGGCAAGTCCTGACTCGTTATTACATGTAGGGTGGAAAACATGTTTATGTAGCCAAGTGGTTCAGAATGGCATCCTTTGTCCAACAGACCTAGACGTGAAGGAGAAATAAGTACCTTTTCTCGTCGCTGTGAGTAGCAGTCAGGCTTTGACCTGCAAAGGGGAAAACATCATTTGTGTTAGGGAGTGACGTCAATGGAATACCTAGGAAACCTGGCAGCAGTGCAGATTGCATCAGTATTCCTGGTTGAATCTGGGAGTGGGGCTGAAGGTGAGGCCTTTGGATCATTTCGAAATCTTTTCTGTCGTCTTATTTTCTCTTTCTGTTTTTGCCAGTAGTTTCACTTTGTATTCACCTTCTCCTTTTTACCATAATCTACTATACAATTTTATCCCGCCTATATATACTCAATAATACGTCACCCACTTCCAAACCAATTCCCCCCCCCCCCCCCCCCCCCCGCTTTCAACACTACCGCTGCTATAAAATCCACCGTTTCTGGTTCACAAACAGTTCCTTTCACCTATTTAACAACCATTTCGGCTAGTTCTGATAACTTTCGCTTTATTTCCATTTCCGTTTTTCCCACATCACTGATAAATTTTAGCTGCTTCCCACAGGTTTTAACGTCATTATTTCTGCGCCAGACAATTGTTAGCCTCATTTTCATAATCTGCCACCACAAAACCACTCCTTTTAATACATTTACACGCAGTTTTTTCGAGATTTTCCCGAATTTCTCCATCCTTTAATGTGTTTTGGCGGCAACACAACCACCCAACCTTTGTGCACATCGTTGTCTACCAACCCAAGTTCACCACAGGATCAACATAGCCCAGCTTTAACCAACACTTTTTCGCCTTTTTTCACAACAGATCTCCAGTTACTTTCTAGTTCACCTTTATCTCTCCCCATATATTTTTATTTTCATTTTCATTTCAGCCTCATGTTACACTTTCCACCTTCTAATACCATGTCACCCTCACAACACACCCACAACGACCCCATTAAGTTTTACTTACATTCCCTCCGCAAACATGCCTTCACCCTAGCCAGATTATGCTCGCACATTTTATTTTCTCAGGCTTGTCTGACATTTGGCATTACCCCCAAAGGCCTCACACTTAAAGTTCCCATCTCTGGCTGCATCCCTTGTTTCCACCAGTCCCTATACCAGTTCCACACTGAACAATCCATTGCCCTCACCCACCTAATCCTTCTCCTACACATCAACTCAGCCAATGAACACACCCATCAACTCCTATCCTCTCCCACATCCACACCAGCTGTTCAGAGCATCTTCCTACAGGCCAACCGCAAATTAGAACAGCATGCCACCCTTCACCTCAAAAAACTATCCAATCTCCTGGTTTCCCACCTCCGGAAAGGCAACTCACTCACCCTTCACAACCTTTCCAGCAAACCTCAACCTCCTCTCATTGCACACAAACCCAGTCTCTCCCATCTACTCAATCTCCCACTTCCAGCTCCACTCCCTCCAAAACCTCAAAATTCCAATCAACACAATCTGGCACCACAACACCCTAATTCAGTAGTTAACCTTTCCTCCAAACCTCTCTCCCAATCCAAAACCTCTGTCCATCCAAAGACCTCACCTACAGCCCCACTCCCAGATTCAACCAAACAGCCCTCGTCAAAGATTTACTGTCCTACACTCGTACTCTCTGCTGGAAATATCACTTTTCCACGAAGAAAAATGATCCTAATCCTACTCCTAATGATCCAACTGCCCAAGACACTATCCAAATTGAACCCTGCCTGGAACAGTTCCGTCCTCCGTCACAGTGGGACCCACCTCCTCTTCCTCAAAATCACCCTCTCCAAACCTTCCAGGAATTTCTGACTTCCAGCCTTGCCTCTCAATCCTTCTTAAAAAACCTTAATCCTACTCCCAACATCACCACTGCTGAAGCCCAGGCTATCCGTGATCTGAAGGCTGACCGATCCATCATCATTCTTCCGGCGAACAAGGGTTCCACGACCGTGGTACTTGATCATCAGGAGTATGTGGCTGAGGGACTGCGTCAGCTTTCAGACAACACCACATACAAAGTTTGCCAAGGTAATCCCATTCCTGATGTCCAGGCAGAGCTTCAAGGAATCCTCAGGACCTTAGGCCCCCTACAAAACCTTTCACCTGACTCCATCAACCTCCTGACCCCACCGACACCCCGCACCCCTACCTTCTACTTTCTTCCTAAAATTCACAAACCCAATCATCCCGGCCGCCCTATTGTAGCTGGTTACCAAGCCCCTTCAGAACGTATCTCTGCCTACGTAGATCAACACCTTCAACCCATTACATGGAGTCTCCCATCCTTCATCAAACACACCAACCACTTTCTCGAACGCCTGGAATCCTTACCCAGTCTGTTACCCCCGGAAACCATCCTTGTAACCATTGATGCCACTTCCTTATACACAAATATCCTGCACGTACAGGGCCTCGCTGCGATGGAGCACTTCCTTTCATGCCGATCACCTGCCACCCTACCTAAAACCTCTTTCCTCATTACCTTAGCCAGCTTCATCCTGACCCACAACTTCTTCACTTTTGAAGGCCAGACATATCAACAATTAAAGGGAACAGCCATGGGTACCAGGATGGCCCCCTCGTACGCCAACCTATTCATGGGTCGCTTAGAGGAAGCCTTCTTGGTTACCCAGGCCTGCCAACTCAAAGTTTGGTACAGATTTATTGATGACATCTTCATGATCTGGACTCACAGTGAAAAAGAACTCCAGAATTTCGTCTCCAGCCTCAACTCCTTTGGTTCCATCAGATTCACCTGGTCCTACTCCCAATCCCATGCCACTTTCCTTGACATTGACCTCCACCTGTCCAGTGGCCAGCTTCACACGTCCGTCCACATCAAACCCACCAACAAGCAACAGTACCTCCATTATGACAGCTGCCACCCATTCCACATCAAACGGTCCCTTCCCTACAGCCTAGGTCTTCATGGCAAACGAGTCTGCTCCAGTCCGGAATCCCTGAACCATTACACCAACAACCTGACAACAGCTTTCGCATCCCGCAACTACCCTCCCGACCTGGTACAGAAGCAAATAACCAGAGCCACTTCCTCATCCTCTCAAACCCAGAACCTCCCACAGAAGAACCACAAAAGTGCCCCACTTGTGACAGGATACTTTCCGGGACTGGATCAGACTCTGAATGTAGCTCTCCAGCAGGGATACGACTTCCTCAAATCCTGCCCTGAAATGAGATCCATCCTTCATGAAATCCTCCCCACTCCACCAAGAGTGTCTTTCCGCCATCCACCTAACCTTCGTAACCTCTTAGTTCATCCCTATGAAATCCCCAAACCTTCTTCCCTACCCTCTGGCTCCTACCCTTGTAACCGTCCCCGGTGTAAAACCTGTCCCATGCACCCTCCCACCACCACCTACTCCAGTCCTGTAACCCAGAAGGTGTACACGATCAAAGGCAGAGCCACGTGTGAAAGCACCCACGTGATTTACCAACTGACCTGCCTACACTGTGATGCATTCTATGTGGGAATGACCAGCAACAAACTGTCCATTCGCATGAATGGACACAGGCAGACAGTGTTTGTTGGTAATGAGGATCACCCTGTGGCTAAACATGCCTTGGTGCACGGCCAGCACATCTTGGCACAGTGTTACACCGTCCGGGTTATCTGGACACTTCCCACTAACACCAACCTATCTGAACTCCGGAGATGGGAACTTGCTCTTCAATATATCCTCTCTTCCCATTATCCACCAGGCCTCAATCTCCGCTAATTTCAAGTTGCCGCCACTGATACCTCACCTGTCATTCAACAACATCTTTGCCTCTGCACTTCCGCCTCGACTGACATCTCTGCCCAAACTCTTTGCCTTTTAATATGTCTGCTTGTGTCTGTATATATGTGGATGGATATGTGTGTGTGTGTCTGAGTGTATACCCGTCTTTTTTTCCCCCTAAGGTAAGTCTTTCCGCTCCCGGGATTGGAATGACTCCTTACCCTCTCCTTTAAAACCCACATCCTTTCGTCTTTCCCTCTCCTTCCCTCTTTCCTGATGAAGCAACCGTTGGTTGCGAAAGCTAGAATTTTGTGTGTATATTTGTGTTTGTTTGTGTGTCTATCGACGTGCCAGTGCTTTCGTTTGGTAAGTCACATCATCTTTGTTTTTAGATCTATTTTATTGTAATTTGATACTCTTGCAGACTGTAAAATCATGGGAGCAAGTAAAAACAACTTACAGTGTGAATTGCACATTAACAGCATCACGGAGTTGTGCCAGCAGCTACAGGCTGTATTGAGCTTACCAGTAAACATAACAGCCTCATCTGTTTAGGATGTACCCTCCCAAATGTAGGGCACTACTAGCTGATGGACAAGAAGATGTACCAGCATTTAGAGTTGCATCACCCTCTTGTAAACAAATCTTTTGGTGACAAGAGTTGTCAGGTAATTTAGTTAATAAGGTGTGGGACGTATGTTTAATTAATAAAGATCCTCAGAGGTTCTTGGAAATGCAAATGTTGCAAAGGGAAGTAATAGCAGTACAACAGCGAGTTTTATTCTTTAACTGGCAAGGTGAGGACAAGGTAGTACAGGTGGATTGTTGGGCTATGAATCAAAGGTTTCATCCTTGTAAACAGCTTTAAAATTACCTCATCCATTAGCTGCTGTTAATCAAGGGGTTTGGGGGTAATCTGTAGAGAGCACTGACCAGGTGGTGCGCTTATTGTGGTTTATGGGTAAGCTACAAGAACAAGCTGATGTTTTGCAATTTTCTTGTAGTGTTGTTTTCCAAGTTACTTTTCCTTTAGCGATTGAGTAGGATTGCTCTGGAAAACATGCAAAGGGAGGGAACAAAATAAGTAGGTTTTGCAAGAGATTTATCTCTGAACACTTAGCAACTTGTAGAAGGAAGGAATTGGTGAACCAATACGAGTTTAGAACACAAGCATTTAAGAACCACTAGGCGAATATGTTAATGGTGTGCAAATAGCCGTTATGGCCCTCTGGATCAAGATTTTGGAGAGTGATGCAGTGGGTAGTATTCTTGAGGGTATGCAACCCGTAGACAATTCTATAATATTATTTGCAAATAACCACAATCCTCCGTTGGTGGTCGGGATCAAGAATATGTCATATGGAGATCAAAAGCAGGAAAGTCAGAGAGGCAGGTCTTGGAAAATGAGGTAGAATTGACTGACCAGAAAATGACACGGAGAATTCAGAATGGAGCATTTTTTTGTTGCAGGGAAATGGACATTTCATGAGGGATTGTTGGGTGTCGAGGGATAGGCACCCAAACAGCTGATGCCGTCAAGTTGGTACGTGCCCATGTGGTCATGCGTCTCTGCCATTAGGCTGCCATAGGGTAAGCACAGTGACCAAGCTGTGTCTATCATGCATGTGTGCTGACCTTGACTCTGAACCTTTGTGCACTCTACTTGTTCCAGTAGTAATGCTTCGCTGGTCAATTACAACTGGTATTTTAGATACCACTGAGTCGCTGGGATGCCTGACCTGCACACCATAAACCAGGACTGCCATTCAGTTTCAGGACAGCCATCACAGGTAGTTGGGTAGGCCCCATTTGAGCCCCACATTCACAACTTGATATGGCCAATGAAGTTTTTAGTGATCAATGGGTTCGCTGTGAAGGTGTTGTCGGGTTGCAATTTCTTGGAGAGTGCACTGCCTTCTGGACTATGGAGAGGGGAGAGATTTTATTTTAAATTTCAGTCTTAAAAGAGATATACGTTTTGTATTCATGGTAGAGACACCAATATGTGTCGTGTTGTCATTAACACACCTAAGTTTGAGGTGGGGCATCTCCCTAAGTTCAAGGCCTGTTGATTGGTTTCCTGACAACTTATTTGGGGGATACGGATAAGATCATATATCAAATCTGGTTAACTGACCAGAACCCTGTCCCTCAGACATCATATAGACTTTCACAATTATGTAAAATTGTGAATCAGTTGTTAGATGATGGTGTAGTTACACCTTTGGTTTTGCCATAAGCAGCTCCGATATGTTTAGTCCCTAAGCAGAACGGTGAACTATCAGACATTGAAAAAGAAGGTGGTGATGGACTCTGTACCACTACCAGAGTTACACAATTGTGTTACATGGTTTGTGGGGCCTAAAGCCTTCAGCGTATTAGGTCTTAACCAGGCCTATTACTAAACATCCCTTACTGAGGATTCCAAGCCTGTAACTGCCTTTTGTACTGATTAAAACCTTTTTGAATTCAAAAGGGTCCACTTTGATTTGGCTACAGATGCAGTGGTCTTGTCTTGTCTGTTGGATGCTGTCCTGGGGGATCTAAAATTAAAGTTTTTATATGTCTGGGTGATGTGGTTGTGTATAGTATTAGCTTCAGTGAGAGTTTGGACCACGTAAGCCAACTTGTTGGGGCATCTGGGAGACATTGTGCTTACAGTTAAGTCCTCAAAGGTTAATGTGGTCTATAGAGAAATTTCCTTTTCGGTACACACTGTATCTGCCAAAGGGATTAACAGTGATCAAACCTGATCCCAGGCAATCTATGAGTTTCCAGTGCCTTGGAATAAAATGAGAATCACACAATTCATCGGGACAGTTACTTTCTTTAGGAAATTTATCCTGAACTTTGCTCAATTGGCAGCTCCCCTCAACAAGCTCTGGAAGAAAAATGAAAGGTTTCTTTGGGGTGACTCACAACAAGTTGATTTTGTTCCTTTAAAGCAAACATTGAGTAATGCTCCTGAATTGGGCATTCCTGACTTTAATGTTCTCTTTGTTGTGCAGACAGATGCACCTAATTCAGATGTTGCAGCAGTTCTCCTTCAGGAAAGTACCAGGGAGTGCAGCCTTTGGGTTATGCAGCCCAGGCATTGTCTGCTGCCAGGAATAAATACTCAGTGTATGAGTTGTAAGTGCTGGCAGTTCTCTTTGCATTGTAAGGATTTAAGTTCTGCTTAGAACATAAGAAGTTTTGATTAGAAACTGACAGCCAGGCTCTGAGTTGCGTACTGGTTGGCGCCATTAAGACCAGCTGTATTGCATATTGTGCTGTGCCTTTCAGTTCGATATGGTTCATATTAGGGGAAGGCAGACCCAGATGACTGACACATTAAGCTGAATGTTTGGGAAGAGAGATCTTGTGTTTTCACTCACAAAGGATGGAGGAGGAGATTAGTGTTTAACATCCCATCAACAATGAGGCCATTAGAGACAGAGCACGAGCTCGGATTAGTGAAGGACGGAGAAGGAAAGCAGCCGTGCCCTTTCGAAGGAACGATCCCAGCATTTGTCTTAAGCAATTTAGGGAACTCAGGACAACTGGACACAGGTTTGAACTGTCATCCTCCCAAATGCAAATCCAGCCACTGTGCTACCCCACTCAGTGTTTTTGCTCACATCAAAATAGCAAATTTAAGATCTGTCTGCAGGAGAGTCTGGTGCCTGCTGTTCTTAAGTATTTCCACCATTCGTTGTGTGGAGGGCATCTTGGCTTCCATAAAACAAGACTTAAAATTAAAGAACAACTAACGTCGATAGAAAAGGTCACTGATATCCGGAGGTTCATGAAATGATGTAAGCAATGCAGAGCAGCTAAGCCCAATACTACAACCAGACAGGGTCCAGTGAATCTGTTTGTGGATTATTTAAGCCCCCTGCCACAAACCATTTATTTGTTTCTTGTTTTTGTTTTTTTTTCCTTTCTTTTCTTGTGATTTGTGACAAAGCAAGCTGGGATCTTTTTACTTCCTCTCGTTTTGCTATCTGACTCCTTAAATTCCTTTTTTTCCACTTTTGACTAATTATCATTTACATAAAGGTATGTTCCATAAATAATGCGACCAAATTCATAAAAAATCACTTATTGAATGTATTCATACAAATAATAAAAAATTTTCAAAATAGCACCCTCTTGCATCGATACACTTCTGGAGGTGTTGTTTCCAAGCCTGGAAGGCATCCTGGAATGCCTTTTCTGGAATGTCCTTCAGATATGATGTAACATGCGCCTGGATGGATAGGGTGTGTGCGTGCTGTGTGTGGGCGCAGGAGGAACTGGCCATGGTTTGTGAGCAGCTGAGCGTGCTGTTGGCCACGGTCAGCCACCTTCAGGCTGCTGCCTCGAGGTGCAGCGATGGTAGAGGGTCTGGCGCATCGCATGAGACACCCCAGGTGTCACTTGCTGCATCTGCTGACTCAGCCACCGAGGCACCTTCTAGTGCACCCGGCGCGTTGGGGCCGCCCTCACCTCAGGGTGAGTGGCGGACTGCAACGCATTCATGTCGCTCGAGGTGGAGGGCCAATGTGGAGGCTGGCCAGCTGCCCTCACCCGTTCATTCTGTCAGTGGGCAGGTGGCCGCTCCTTCAGCAGGCCCGAGCAGGCACACAGGGGCAAAAGCTTGCTGGTTATTGGGAGCTCCAACGTTAGGTGGGTGATGGAGCCCCTTAGGGAAAAAGCATGCAGGGCTGGAAAGAAATCCAAAGTGCACTCAGTTTGTCTGCCAGGGGGCCTCATCTAAGATGTGGAGGCGGCCTTGCCTGCGGCTATCGAGTGTACGGTGTGCAGTCGTCTGCAAGTAGTTGCTCACGTCGGCACCAATGATGCCTGTCGCTTGGGTTCTGAGGCGATCCTCAGTTCGTACGGGCGGCTGGCGGATTTGGTGAAGACCGCTGGCCTTGCACGCGAGGTGCAAAGCAGAGCTCTCTATTTGCAGCATCGTTCCTAGAGTGGATCGGGGTTCTTTGGTTTGGAGCCGAGTGGAGGCTCTCAACCAGAGGCTTTGTCGACTCTGTGATGGTCTTGGCTGCAGATTTCTAGACTTGCGCTATTGGGTGGGGAATTGTAGGATGCCCCTAGATAGGTCAGGGGTGCACTACACAAAGGAAGCAGCTACCCGGGTAGCAGAGTACTTGTGGCATGCACGTGGGGGTTTTTTAGGCTACGCAGTAGTGCGAGGTGTCCTGATGAACACTCACCAGTCGACGTGCAGGCAGGGAAATCAGGACACACTCAGTGTAAAGACACATCAGCTATCAAGATATTAGCAGTAAATTTTCAGAGTGTTCGGAATAAAGTTCCTGAATTTACTGCCCTCCAGGAAGCGTGTGGCGTGCAAATTATTCTCGGGACTGAGACCTGGCTGAACCCTGAGATAGGAAGTTCTGAAATATTTAGTGAGGGTTGGAACGTGTATGGGAAAGACAGATTAGTCACTGTAGGAGGTGGTGTCTTCATTGCAGTTGACAAAAATATTGTGTCTACTGATTTCGAAGTAGAGTGTGATTGTGAAGTTATCTGGACACATTTAACAGGGCTAGGGGAAATAAAAGTTAATTGTGGAGTGTTATTACCGGCCACCAGGTTCCACCATGACAGTTCTAGAATCATTCAAAGGGAGTCTACATTCTGTATCAAAGAAGTACCTGCATCATGCTATATTAGTCGGAGGCGACTTCAACCTACTTAGTATAGACTGGGATGTCTATGGATTCATTACAGGTGATACAGACAAGCCGTCGTGTGAATTACTTTTGAACACATTATCCGAAAACTGTTTTGAGCAGCTAAATCGACAGCCAATGCGTAATGGAAATATTTTAGATCTGGTAGCCACGAACAGATCAGACGTCATCGACAGTGTCAGTGTTGAGACAGGGATTAGGATCATGACATTTTCATTATGACTATGGTTACGAAATATAAAAAGTCGATCAAGAAGACTAGGAGAGTATTCTTACCAGAAAGAGCAGATAAGCAGTTGTTAGCATCCAACTTAGTAAATGAATCGACTTCATTTACTTCCGGTACGATGGACGTGGAAGAATTACGGGCAGATTTTAAACACATTGTAAATCACACATTGGACAAGTATGTGCCGAAAAAGTTGGTTACGGACGGAAAAAAACCCACCGTGGCTTAACAACGCAATTCGGAGAATGCTCAGGAAGCAGAGGCAGTTGCACTCGCGGTACCAGAAAGATCGGGAGAATGAGGGCAGGCAAAAGTTAGTAGAGATTTGTGCTGCTGTAAAAAGAGCAATGTGCAAAGCATTCAACCACTACCACCATCATACCTTAGCAAAAGATCTTGCTGAAAATCCATGGGAATTCTGGTCTTACGTAAAATCGGTAAGCAGGTTGAAGGCTTCCATCCAGTCACTCACTGATCAGTCTGGCCTGGCAATGGAAGACAGCAAAACAAAAGTTGAAATTTTAAATTTAGCATTTGAGAAATGTTTCACGCAGGAGGATCATACAAACATACCACCATTTGAGTCTCTTACAGATTCCCGTATGGGGGACATAGTGATAGACATCCCTGGGGTTGTGAAGCAACTGAATGGGTTGAAAATAAATAAATCGCCAGGTCCTGATGGGATTCCAATTCAGTTTTACAGAGAGTACTCTACTGCATTGGCACCTTACTTAGCTTGCATTTATCACGAATCTCTTCTCGAACGTAAAGTCCTGAGTGATTGGAAAAAAGCGCAGGTGACGCCTGTATATAATAAGGGTAGAAGGACGGATCCTCAAAATTACAGACCAATATCCTTAACATCGGTTTGTTGCAGGATTCTCGAACATATTCTCAGTTCGAATATAATGAATTTCCTTGAGACAGAGAAGTTGCTGTCCATACATCAGCACGGCTTTAGAAAGCATCGCTCCTGCGAAATGCAACTCCCCTTTTTCACATGATATCTTGCGAACCATGGATGAAGGGAATCAGACGGATGCCATTTTCCTTGACTTCCAGAAAGCATTTGACTCGGTGCCCCACTGCAGACTCCTAACTAAGGTACGAGCATATGGGATTGGTTCCCAAGTAAGTGAGTGGCTCGAAGACTTCTTAAGTAATAGAACCCAGTACGTTGTCCTTGATGGTGAGTGTTCATTGGAGGTGAGGGTATCATCTTGAGTGCCCCAGGAAGTGTGGTAGGTCTGCTGTTGTTTTCTATCTACATAAATGATCTTTTGGATAGGGTGGATAGCAACGTGCGGCTGTTTGCTGATGATGCTGTAGTGTACAGGAAGGTGTCATCGTTGAGTGACTGTAGGAGGATACAAGATGACTTGGACAGGATTTGTGATTGGAGTAAAGAATGGCAGCTAACTCTAAATATAGATAAATGTAAATTAATGCAGATGAATAGGAAAAAGAATCCTGTAATGTTTGAATACTCCATTAGCAGTGTAGCACTTGACACAGTCACGTCGATTACTTATTTGGGCGTAACATTGCAGAATGATATGAAGTGGGACAAGCATGTAATGGCAGTTGTGGGGAAGGCGGTTAGTCATCTTCGGTTCATTGGTAGAATTTTGGGAAGATGTGGTTCATCTGTAAAGGAGACCGCTTATAAAACACTAATACGACCTATTCTTGAGTACTGCTTGAGCATTTGGTATCCCTATCAGGTCGGATTGAGGGAGGACAAAGAAGCAATTCAGAGGCGGGCTGCTACATTTGTTACTGGTGGGTTTGATCATCATGCGAGTGTTACGGAAATGCTTCAGGAGCTCGGGTGGAAGTCTCTAAGAGGAAAGGAAGCATTCTTTTCGTGAATCGCTATTGAGGAAATTTAGAGAACCAGCATTTGAGGCTGACTGCAGTATAATTTTACTGCCGCCAACTTACATTTCACGGAAAGACCACAAAGATAAGATAAGAGAGATTAGGGCTCGTACAGAGGCGTATAGGCAGTCATTTTTCCCTCGTTCTGTTTGGGCATGGAACAGGGAGAGAAGTTGCTAGTTGTGGTATGAAGTACCCTCCGCCATGCACCATATGGTGGATTGCGTAGTATGTATGTAGATGTAGATGTAGATGCTTTCAATCGTGTCCCAGTGTTTTCCTTTCATGTGTCCTTTTAACCGAGGAAACAAAACAAAGTCAGCGGGAGCCAGATCAGGATTGTAGGGAAGCTGGGGAACAAATGGGGTCTTGGTCCTGGCCAGGAAGTCGTTGACAATGAAGGCGTTGTGACTCGGGGCGTTTTCATGGTGAACTGTCCACATGTCCTTGATGTCACTTCGGTAGCGCGAGACCCTCTTTTTCAGTCTTTTGAGCCACTTCCAAGTAGAAATCTGAGTTCACTCTAGTCCCAGTAGGTACGAATTCGTGGTGGAAAATGCCTCTAATGTCAAAGAAGAGCATGGTTTTGATTCTGTACTTGCTCATGCGTGCCTTCTTGAGATGGGGCGACGATGCAGTGTGCCACTCTGAATTCTGCCTTTTCATCTCAGGGTCATCCTCAAAAATCCATGACTCATCACCAGTGATAAACGAGTTTAAAAAATTAGTATCATTTTCACACATTTCCAACATTTCTTGGCACCGAAGCACTCGTATGTGCTTGTGTTCATCGATCAACACTTTTGGGACGAGTTTGGCACGCACCTTTCTCATGTTCAAATCTTCGGTCACAATGTGGAAAATGGTTGTTTTTGACATGTTTAGAGTTTGTGCTATCAATTGCAGGCTCAGCCGTCTGTTAGAGTTCAAACAATTCACGCACATGCGTCACATTTTTGTCGACCCATGTGGTTGATGACTGTCCACTGCGAGGTTCGTTGATGATCTCCTCTTGGCCCTCCATTAATGACTTGTGCCATTAGAAAACGTGTGATTTTGGCAAGCAATCATTCCCAAAGACATACTGAAGTAATTGAAACGTTTCGGTGGCGGACTTTCCAAGTTTAATGCAAAATTTGATAGCATACCGTTGCTCTACTGAATGATCTATTGTGCCGTGTTACATAAACTCTAAACGGGGTTGATAGAAACACACGTCCTGACTCTCTGGCAGCTCACAGCCGAATCAGACAGAGAGTTTTGAAGCTAACACCCCCCTCCACTTGGCCCAGCCGGTTACAACACGCTGTGGTGTACCGTTTTGTCAGAAGAAAATTGATCGCATTACTTATGGAATGCACTCTGTATCTGAGTATAATCTGCATTTTCACTTATAAGGAATATAGCACCAGATCTAATTTTGTGCTTAGTTTTGTGTATGTCATCAATTTCCTAATTTATTTTGACTATACCTAATTAATATCTTTTGTTATAGGATGAAATCAGTAATTGTTTCATAACTTAAAATTCTATTGTTGACTTATAAATGAATATAAGCATTTGGAAAAATCCTGTTGTTGACTTATAAACAAATACACCCCTGGAAATTGAAATAAGAACACCGTGAATTCATTGTCCCAGGAAGGGGAAACTTTATTGACACATTCCTGGGGTCAGATACATCACATGATCACACTGACAGAACAACAGGCACATAGACACAGGCAACAGAGCATGCACAATGTCGGCACTAGTACAGTGTATATCCACCTTTCGCAGCAATGCAGGCTGCTATTCTCCCATGGAGACGATCGTAGAGATGCTGGATGTAGTCCTGTGGAACGGCTTGCCATGCCATTTCCACCTGGCGCCTCAGTTGGACCAGCGTTCGTGCTGGACGTGCAGACCGCGTGAGACGACGTTTCATTCAGTCCCAAACATGCTCAATGGGGGACAGATCCGAAGATCTTGCTGGCCAGGGTAGTTGACTTACACCTTCTAGAGCACATTGGGTGGCACGGGATACATGCGGACGTGCATTGTCCTGTTGGAACAGCAAGTTCCCTTGCCGGTCTAGGAATGGTAGAACGATGGGTTTGATGACGGTTTGGATGTACCGTGCACTATGCAGTGTCCCCTCGACGATCACCAGTGGTGTACGGCCAGTGTAGGAGATCGCTCCCCACACCATGATGCCGGGTGTTGGCCCTGTGTGCCTCGGTCGTATGCAGTCCTGATTGTGGCGCTCACCTGCACGGCGCCAAACACGCATACGACCATCATTGGCACCAAGGCAGAAGCGACTCTCATCGCTGAAGGCGACACGTCTCCATTCGTGCCTCCATTCACGCCTGTCGCGACACCACTGGAGGCGGGCTGCACAATGTTGGGGCGTGAGCGGAAGACGGCCTAACGGTGTGCGGGACCGTAGCCCAGCTTCATGGAGACGGTTGCGAATGGTCCTCGCCGATACTCCAGGAGCAACAGTGTCCCTAATTTGCTGGGAAGTGGCGGTGCGGTCCCCTACGGCACTGCATAGGATCCTACGGTCTTGGCGTGCATCCGTGCGCCGCTGCGGTCCGGTCCCAGGTTGACGGGCACGTGCACCTTCCGCCGACCACAGGCGACAACATCGATGTACTGTGGAGACCTCACGCCCCACGTGTTGAGCAATTCGGCGGTACGTCCACCCGGCCTCCTGCATGCCCACTATACGCCCTCGCTCAAATTCCGTCAACTGCACATACGGTTCACGTCCACGCTGTCGCGGCATGCTACCAGTGTTAAAGACTGCGATGGAGCTCCGTATGCCACGGCAAACTGGCTGACACTGACGGCGGCGGTGCACAAATGCTGCGCAGCTAGCGCCATTCAACGGCCAACACCGCGGTTCCTGGTGTGTCCGCTGTGCCGTGCGTGTGATCATTGCTTGTACAGCCCTCTCGCAGTGTCCGGAGCAAGTATGGTGGGTCTGACACACCGGTGTCAATGTGTTCTTTTTTCCATTTCCAGGAGTGTATAAACATTTGGAAAAAGAATCACCAGGATTCTTGAAGTATTTATTTGGCTTTATTCAAAAACATGTTAGAAAAGCCAGCTCTTAATTAATTCCATAGTAATTACCAGTTTTGTCCAAAGTATTGTTTGCATAACTGTATCTGTTAATTTCATCATTTAAACAATTAATTCAGCTTAACCCTTGTGGTAGAAGAGACTGTTAAAAAGAACCAATTTTTCGGTGCATTCAGTTAATTTAATTAGTTACGTTTTAATTGTAATTTGTTTTTAATTGTAATTTTGAACAGGTATAGTTTCAATGCCTATTATTTTGATGATATATAAAGGCCCGATTTTTGTCCTGTGACAGTCAGTCGACGGCCGATTTTCAGATGAAAAACCCGTGCTGGTTAGATCAACAACAGTGCATCAACTTAACTGTGAAATAAGTGTTATACCAAGAGGCCATGTGTTAAAACAATGACAGTGTCTGTTCAATTTATTTGAAAGACTGTGAAATGTGTGATCAGGTTTTTACTGCTCATAGATGTTCAACAGTAAACTATTGTAGCAGTATGCTGATGTTTGCATGCAAACTATTAATGAAGCTTATCAAAAGTTAAACAATAGCGCACTGGCCATATGACTGTGTATTATTGGGAAGGGAAGTGGGGGGGGATTGTGAACAGTTAAAGTAAACAACTGTGAAAAGCAACTGTGCAATTATCGGCTACATCGTTTAAAGTAGTCAGTGTTGAACTACCACCTCTCTATTTTTCAGCCAGTATAGCTACACAGTACGTCGACATCGAGGACTATCAACCGAGTTTTAGGACTGTCAATCTCCTGTTCGAGCAGTTGTGTGCTCCGGAGTGGATACTTTGCAACAGAACTTTGGTGGCTTTGTCTGTGTGATTTCTACGACGATTATGGTGCCTTCAGTTGAAACTTCTCGTTTCCTGAAGTGTCACAACAAGACGAGAAAACGTCCATCAGGAAGTGGGTTCTTGCCAGGATATTGCCCTTTGTAGAGTTCCAGTGCCTGAGTAACATTACACCTACCTCCAGCCATAATAAAGGAAAAGTTAGGATGACGCAGTTTTTAATCCTGGAGTGGAGGCCACTGAGTCCATAGAAGGAAAAAAAAAAAATAAATAAAAGTTTATTCCTCACAATGTCCAATATGTACATGCCAGTAACAAGTACACTTGGCAATAGCCGCAACCAGTATACACATGTATGTAATAAGTGACTAAGAATCAACTGTTTTACAGCTCTCTCTTTTTTAAAAAAATACAATTTTAGGAAAGATACAGAACCTTGAAAACTTTTAAGAATGTCTTTTAAGTAATGCAATCTCGAAGTTTCAAAACTTCTCAAAAATTCTAAAAACTCTTTTAAAATAAAATGCAGCTTCCAGAAATTTCAAACCCTCGAATAAATTTCTTAAGAATGTATTTTTAGGAAAAAAAATCAAGGATTTTCAGGACACAGAAATTTTTCAAAACCCTTTACAACAAATGCACTTGTAAGAAAATTTTAGACTCTTAAAATATTTTAAAAACCCTTTTGTCAAAACACCAAAATCACGAGCATTTATAAAATTTGAGAACAAGTGGCGTCATTGCCAAATCAATCAATATTCATTGGCAAGGGAGCTATTAAGAAAGTGAATCCAAAGAGAGCTTTTAAGAAAGTAAATCTATTTAAATAATTTCAAAAAATACATAAATAATACTAGACTTAAACCAGCCCGCCAACGAGCACACACAACTGGGACCCAGGTGACACCACCTTACACTCCCACTGGGTGTTTGCTGTGTATATGGCCCATCACCCCTATCACCCCTCAGAATAGGGCACGTAACAAGAGCAAAATACAAATGTTCTAAAACGGGAAAATCAGTCAGCTTTAAGCTCATGACCCTCTGAGACACCTGAAGGCACAACTGAATATGCTTTACCAGAACACCTTACCAAAACAAAATAGCTCAGAGCTGTTCAGTATGTAGGTGAGAGTTGTTGAACAATTAAATTTACTAATGGCAAACACCTCACCTTTTTAATAACATGAGCATGATTTAAGGAAAATTAAGTTTACTAATGGTAAGTACCTTGCTTTTTTTGATAAATGATGATCATAACTTAAAGAACACAGCCATTCAGTGTAGAACAAGGGCTGCCGCATGATTAAATTTACTAAGGACATAAGTGCTAGTTAAAAGACATTGTAACAGTAACAGCCTTTTGGAAGTTGAAATAGGGGGTTTAGCATTGGTGTCTACTAGTCCTTGCTAATCACAGGTTTAACTTTAGGCAAGGCAGACTGATGCAGTATTCATCAGTTATAATGGATCACAAACAAAGGAAATCAGACACCAGAAGTTACAGTGCCACAGAATCCCAAACACACAATGGCAGAAGGGAATGCATCATTTGGAAGCTGATGTTCGTAATGATATAGCCAGCCAGTCAGTGAGCACCAAGAAGCATTCAGCCTGTCTACATAAACATGGGCTTACTCACACCACAGGTTGACCCATAGCGTGCAACAACCTTCATCCAATTCTTTATCACACATTGCCAACATACAGACAGCAACCAGCTCTTCCCCCTGTCCCTCTGCATTGTATTCAGGGTTTCCTGAGATTGTGCATGTCATCCCCATCCATAACAGCACTCTCTCCCCCTGCATGCACGCTCCAGCCCATCTTCTTGCCAGTGCCAGAGGAGACCCCTCATTCCAGAAATAGGAACTCCGCGCACTGTACGGATGAACGCTGGCCATTAGTATCAATACAAACATATCGACCTGCCCAGGTTAATGCAAAAATCGAGATGGAACCCCAGTCTCTTGCTTCTCCATTACCACAGTTTTACTTGCCACATTGCTACATATTATTGATTCAGATGTGCCCTGATATTTCAACTAGTCTTTAAATCTTGGAGCAAGGTGCTAATACGCAACAATCTGTTTACAACCACACATAGCCTGTGAAAATGGAGAAGCATTTTCCCTGTTATTCCCTCTGCTCCTTTACTTTGCATACAGAAGTTCTTAATGTATACTCATTTCTGATGTTCAAGACTGATGTTCTTCCTCACACATTCCCATTCATCTTAATGTCCATAGGATCAATGCATTCTCTAACAAATCATTTAATGACCACACATTGGACAGGGGAGAATTGAGCGGGAGGGCAAACATGAGTATGGTGTTGAGTGGTCTTGTGTGCTTCATGGTTGGCAGTACTGAAATCAAATGAAAGCCAATTCATTGACTTATCTCAACACCTCTGAGAGCATGAGTGATTATCAGAGCCATCTTAATGCTTCTGTTAATCCTTTCAATGAAGAAAGGCTATGGATAGTACAACATGGTGATTACATGAGAGATGCCATGGCAGAAACATAATCCCTTAAATTCTCTTGATGTACAGGTGGGAGCATTATCACTCACCAGTGGCTTTTGGGGACTGAAACTATGAAGTATCCCTTGAAGATGCTGAATGCTGATAGCTACAGTCATCCCCTTACTAGGGATCAACCAAATGAACCTAGTAATGCTAAGAATCATCTTGTTTGCAGGCTGTGTTCTGAGCTAAAGATATCTTACTGGATGGATTGTTCGTGGAGGAAGATTGAACTCACCTACTCGGTCTCCTGACTTACGACTTTTTTGTTTGGAGATGCATAAAAGATGTCATTTATCACGATACTCCAGCAACTCCAGAGAACAAGCAGGAACATATTGTACTTGCTTGTAATTCACTTCAGCATGTGACACAGGTAACAGTGTTGAATTCTTTCATCCATTGTGTGGAACAGCGTATCAGTGTCGATGATTTTGAGCACCTATGAATCTTCTACCCCTTCTTGTGCCCACAATGGAGTAGGGATAGCAAAATGGTATTCTCCAGGTTTCAGTTTCTTATTAACTTGACTGTTATGTTTCTTTGAATACAATATAGAGGCAATTTTGAACCGATCAAGTGGAGAGGATGCTGCTATCCAGATCTTCAAAACAAACAAAGTTAGAAGAAAAGCAGATACTGTATGTATATGTGTTCGTTAACAACTGACTGATACATTTTTTTTTCCTTCTGGACAGAAAGTTGTTTGGGGTGGTCAAGTTAAATGGGACATCCTATATAAAGTTGTGCATGGTCAAAATTGTATATGATCTAAGATATCCGTAACTTCAAATTATGTTACTAATCTTTCACTAACTCTGTTACTCATTGGATACTTTATGCCCAGCTTACAGGCAAAATGTTTCATTTACTCCCTCATTCACATAGACAGCCTTATAGGAATAGTGTTTGCTTTAATTTGTTACTGTTGTTGTTGTTGTCATCTTCAGTTCAATCACTGGTTTGATGCAGCTCTCCAAGCTAGTCTATCCTGTGAAAGGCTCTTCACCCCTGAATACTGCACACTGAAATATTGCAACCTACATCCGTGCGAACTGGCTTACTGTATTCATGCCTAGGTTTCTCTCTATAATTTTTAAGCCCCACACTTCCCTCCATTACCTACCAAATTGAATATTTCTTGATGCTTCAAGATGTGTTATATTAACTGAGTCATTCTTTTAGTCAAGTTGTGCCATAAAGTTCTTTTTTTATTGTATTCGATTCAGAACCTCCTCATTAGATAACTGATCTATCCGTCTTATCGTCTGCATTCCTCTGTAGAACCAAATTTTGAAAGGTTCTATGCTCTTCTTGTCTGAATTCTCTATTGTTCACATTTCACTTCCATGCAGGATTACACTCCAGATAAATACCTCAGAAAAGACTTGCTAACACTTAAATTTATTTTTAATACTGACAACTTCCTCTTTTTTGGTAATTCTTTTCTTGCTAGAGCCAGTCGCCATTTTATTTCCTCTCTGCTTCATGCATCATCAGCTATTTTACTGCCCCAATAGCAGAACTAATTCATTACTTTTAGTGTCTCATTTCCCAGTCTAATTCTCTCAGCATCTATTGATTTAATTCCACTGCATTCCATTTCCCTTGTTTCACCTTTGTTGATTTTCATCTTTTAATGTTTTTCCAAGCCACCACCCACTCCTTGCAATGCTATCCCAACTCCCTGCCATCTCTGACAAAACTACACTGTCACTGGCAAATCTCACAGTTTTTAGCTCTCCATGAATTTTAGTGCCCTGTTTAAAGTTCTCCTTGCTTTCCTTTACTGATTGTTCAATGTACAAATTGAATAATGTTGAATATTGGCTACAATCCTCTCTCAGTCCCATCTCAACCACTGCTTTCCTTTCATGTTCTTTGACTCTTATAACTACTGTCTGGGTTCTCCTAGCATCTTATCCCAGCAGCCTCAATATATCAGAGTGTACTCCAGACAACATTGTCAAGAGCTTTCTCTAAATCTAGCAAAGCTACAAACATAGCTTTGCCTTTCTTCAACCTACCTTCTAACAGAAGACATAGGTCTTGTGCTCCAACATTACTTCAATACCCAAACTGATATTCCTTGAGGTCAGCTTCTACTAGTTTTACATTCTTCTGCAAATAATTCATATCAGTACTTTGCAAGCAAAACTTATTAAACTGATGGTTCAGTAATATTCACACCTGCCTGCACCTCCCTTCTCTGATATTGGAATTGTTATTTCTGCATGAAGTCTGACAATATTTCGCCTCTCTCCCATCTGCTTCATATCAGGTGTAACATTTTGCCTGTGGTCAAACAACCACAAACGTGCAATAAGGAAGGATTGAATGGCTACCAATATGATTCCAGACCATGACACTTGCCTTTGGTCAGTATGAAGGTGTGCAATGAGTTGCACTGAGTTTCATCTGATTAAATGATTATCTCAACCAAAGTTGAAGACATTCTGTGATATTGAGCAGCAGTCTGACCAGTCATGGCTTGTAGTTCAAGGCTCTGAGATGTAGCTACCCCAAAACCTGTATTAAAATATATTTTTCAATAGTGCATTTTTGCTCTGTCCAAACATGAATGAAGGGCCCAATGGTACCGAACAGCTGCCGCGTCATCATCAGCCGATAGGCATCACTGGACACAGATATGGAGGGACATGTGGCCAGCACATCACTCTCCTGCCCACTGTCAGTGACTGCAGCCACTACTTCTCAATTAAGTATCTCCTCAATTGGCTTCACAAGGGCTGAGTGCACCCCCCCCCCCCCCTCCCCTCCATTGCCAACAATGCTCGGCAGGTCAGTACGGTCACCCCTAAGTGCTAGCCAAGCCCAACATTATTCATTATTTAACTTTGGTGATCTCATGGGAACCAGTGTCACCACTAAGGCAAGACCATTGTCAGTAGTGCATTACAGAATTAATTATCAAGAAATGTTTCACATATTTTTTCACTGATGGTTTAAATAATGACAGTTAACATTTTTACAACTGTTGATATAGAGTGATGTTTTTTCACACAGGCAGTTGATCTTAGGCTACACCTTGTAAAGCTAGTCAGATCCGTGTAGCACAGGTTCAGGAGTGTGGCTTCTACAGAGTATAGATCCTTATGGTTTTCTAGAGGGCTTAGTTTTATGGCAGTTGCACCAACCTCCACATAATTTTCACATTCCACTACTTACAACTAAGGGAACCAACAGAGTGACTGAATCTTCATTCTCGAATCCCTGAGTCTGTATCTCTCTATTAGTTTTGATGTGCCATTAATAGACATTTAATATTAGTGTTCTGATAGTATTGAAGATACTTTTGTTTCTGGAACTGGAAATTCTATCCACTGTAGCAAAGGCACGCTATGTTTGTAAGTGCCTTGCTAGAGTACAGTAGAATGTGGTGAGATAAATGTCACGTTTTGTGAGAGTTTTATGAATGATTAGATAAAACAAAGGCACAAAAAGATGTGATATTACATCAGTTGCTTGTTAACAGAGTTTGCTTGACAAAGTGCATTATTTTCAAGTTTCCTTTGGTTTTCTGAGGTGCATTTTAACAGTTTTCACAATGTGTGCAATAGATTGACCTGTCAGAAACCTACACTTTGAGATATAATTGAAAGGCACAAAGAAATCATTAGTACTCTCAGGTACTCAAGAAACTGACCGCACTGGTAACAGATTCACGGCTTGCTGTTGTAAGGAGGACTGGAAGAATCATGCTACTGTATGGAAAAACAGTTTTAATACTGTTTAAAATTTATTATAATTCAGTAAACATAATTTAATTATATCCTGTAGACGTATGGATATCACCATTTGTTTGATTGCTTTGCCTGTTACTCTAAGTCAAGGGTCCCAAACTTTTCCACTGACAGAACACTTTGAGAATCCTGGTACTTTGATGGACCATCTTGTTTACTTTGAAGATGAAAAATAAATAAATAAATAATAATAATAATAAAATTTTAAAAATCAGAAAAACTTCTTTTATTTGGTGATTAAACTATAACTATTAAAACAAAAATCATAGCAAAATTCTATAAAAATAAGAAAATTTTATTTATTTCAAATGTTTTTAGTAATTATTTTATTTTTCCTCTACACATAAGAACAGAGAGGAATAAAGTTTTCAATGGCTTCAGTGATTCTGAACCCTTAAATTACAAATCTTCTTGATAGCAGGCATAACAGCAGAAAGCTGAATTCTGGCATCTGGTGTGGCATCAAGGCTGTTGCTGAACTTTGCCTTTGTAGCTGCATAATAAGAAAATCCTGCTTTACACAAATATGCAGAGTTAAATGGGACAGAAACAATAGTAGCTTGTGTTGGTAAACTCAAATATTCTTCTGATAAATTTTCTCAGAAATTATATTACAGCTGATCTTCATGCTTTTGCTTTAAATCCGAGTCACTTATTAAGTCAGTTAGTTTTTCATTGTCTCTTGCACTTAAGCCTGCTGGCTTAGCTGCTACGGAAAATGGGTTTGAACCCAGGAATTATCTTCACTAATTTTAAGAAAATATTGCAGAAGAGCTTTTTTCAAAGTCCTATATGTGCTCTATTATTAGTTTAGAAACTTAGCCTATTTTAAAACTGTTTCCAGTCAAACATTTATGTAAAGCAGGAAAGCAATTAAAACTGTTTTCTGGAACTGAAGAAATCCAAAACTTTAATTTTCTCTCAAACAAAGCAGTCTTTTCTCTCTTATTAAAAATTGTAAGACTCTTTCCTTGCAGTGACTAATTTATAAAGACTTCCTCCAGATACGCGAGTTTTACCAACCATAAAGGACTTCTTAAAAATTCAATAAAATTTTGCACTGAATTATTTTGTGCATTAAAGAAAGCCAATAAGACATTACAAAGGTCATCAAGCCTCAATAATGCTTTTCCTCTGGATAGCAATCTCACTTCTGTATACAATAAAAGTGCATTGTGTTCATCATACAAAATTGTAAACAATCTGGTCTGTAGAGGCCTCTTCTTCAATACTTTTATCAAATGTATAACAAACAAAATGGTAGTATTTCAGCTAGTCCTGCAACATCTGTTGATTCATTCATTTGCAGGGCATACTCACTGAAAAGCCCAAGTCGATAAATCAATTCCTTCTTTATGGCAGCAGAAAGATCTTTGATTTGTTATGAAACATTATTATTAGATAATTGTTCCAAATCTATTTGTTTAGGCAGTTGGCTCACTAATGATGCATGACACTGTCTTTTACACATAGCTTAATAAGTTTTTCTCCAATTGAATTACCTTCACTGCCCAAGTGGAGTATGGTAACTTACACGTAAGCTGCTTCAGGTACATTTTCACTTAAGGTTTTGCAAAAATAACTTTTTGCTGTTTAGATTTTTCTATTGAGACACACTGTCTCTTAAAACCTTTGCAATCAGCATGCATTGTTTCTAAGTGCCTATGAAGTTTGAGTAGGATTAAAGAAGTGTTTGCAAGTTTTCTTTGACATTGCAACAGGAGCACCTGACTTGCCAGTAAATATAAAGCAAAATTTATGTAACACACCTAGTAGTGAAAACTTATATGACTGAAGGTGTAAATATTGGAACAGAGCCAGATATGGAACATTCTGCACTGTTGACAGATCTTCCTCCACACTCCCCTTTCCTTCATCCAAGGCCTGGGACACTCAACTGTTGCAAGAACTCCACCAATGCTGATGTCAAGGCCATTCCCACTTCTGTAGTCCAGTTGTGTGGCTCAACATTCACAGGACTGGTTGCCCAATTTCCACCCCCAGTTGCTCTAGGCCTCCCATCACACTTTGCATGCTTGCCCATCACTTGTGTTCTGTACACCGTAATGAAGGATCACTCCAACTGACTAAAAAATTATGCTGATTCTCTTCTGTTGCGGAAAAGCACCACTTATGAGGTCATATAGCATATCACCTATTCTCTACTGAACTGCTTTTTTATTTAAGTACTCTGTGCGTGTTTCATCCATAAAATTTTTAGCATCTGGAAAGTGTATACATGCAAGCAGTATGTTTTTAGGAAACACGTTTAATACCAAGTCCAGTAGTGTAGTGGCTTCACCGGAAAGATTTAAGGTTCTACTGGACTCTCTGGCCAACGTATTCTGACAAAGTTTAGCTGTTGGCAGAACACATGTGTAACTACTCACATTGTTTATCAATTGTGGATGGATGTTGATGGGTTGCATTGGTGTAATTGTTAGTTGTGTATCACATGTAGATTGAATTGATGATACACACTGTACTTTACTAACGTGTTTGAACAGTTGCTCATCCTCATATGATGGTATTTCATTGGTTTGTTTACTTATTTCAGGCCTCTAAATGGTTCAAATGGCTCTGAGCACTAAGGGACTCAACATCTGTGGTCATAAGTCCCCTAGAACTTAGAACTACTTAAACCTAACTAACCTAAGGACATCACTCACATCCATACCCGAGGCAGGATTCGAACCTGCGACCGTAGCAGTCGTGCGGTTCCTGACTGAGCGCCTAGAACCGCTAGACCACCGTGGCCGGCTTTCAGGCCTCTCTTGGGTGGCAGCTGAAAGGATAAGTTCTTTCGTATTGTCTTTGTCTGTAAGCAGGGACTGTAGTAGAGTGTAAGTAACATTTGACACATCACACAATTAGCTATGTTTATCACACAAGCTTATCATCAGAAAAGTGCAAGCTATCTACATCTACATCTACATACATACTCCGCAATCCGCCATACTGTGCGTGGCGGAGGGTACCTTGTACCACAACTAGCAATCCTAAGGGCCCGGGTTCGATTCCCGGCTGGGTCGGAGATTTTCTCCGCTCAGGGACTGGGTGTTGTGTTGTCCTAATCATCATCATTTCATCCCCATCGACACGCAGGTTGCCGAAGTGGCGTCAAATCGAAAAACCTGCACCAGGCGAACAGTCTACCCGACGGGAGGCCCTAGCCACACGACATTTCCATTTTTCCATACGTGAATCAGTACGAGACTCAAACGGCGGTATGTTTGTACGATCCCCCTGCGTGAAAGAGTTCTCAAATGCTAAATTTAAAATTTCAGCTTTCGTTTTGTTGTCTTCCATTGCCAGGCCAGACTGATCAGTAAGTGACTGGATGGAAGCCTTTGACCCACTTACCGATTTTACATAAGACCAGAATTTCCTTGGGTTTTCAGCAAGATCTTTGCTAAGGTATGACGGTGGTAGTGGTTGAATGCTTCGCGCATCGCTCTTTTTACAGCAGCACAAATCTCTACTAACTTTTGCCTGTCCTCATTCTCCCGATCTTTCTTGTACTGCGAGTGCAACTGCCTTTGCTTCCTGAGCAATCTCCGAATTGCGCTGTTAAACCACGGTGGGTCTTTCCCGTCTGTAACCCACTTTTTCGGCACATGCTTGTCCAGTGTGTGATTTACAATGTGTTTAAAATTTGCCCATAATTCTTCCACTTCCATCGTACCGAAAGTAAATGAAATCAATTCATTTACTAAGTGGGATGCTAACAACTGCTTATCTGCTCTTTCTAGTAAGAATACTCTCCTAGCCTTCTTGACCGACTTTTTAACTTTCGTAACCATAGCCGTAATGACAACATCATGATCAATAATCCCTGTCTCAACACTGACACCGTCGATGAGGTCTGGTCTGTTCGTGGCTACCAGATCTAAAATATTTCCATTACACTATAAAGCAGGAAAAACTGTGCTAGCGAGCTATGCTCACAAATAATTTACTTTCTTATCTTTTCTTGTACAACAATGGAGAAGAATTAAAAACAGTAACTGAATTACATAAAATAATTTGAAGTTATATGTGTTTGTCTATATTTACACTGCTGATGGTGAAAATATAATAATGAACACAGTCGTAATGCAATGGCAAGCTTAGCCCTGTTTCTGTAGAAAATATAAAGAAAGAGATAGTGTTGTCATCTATGGTGCAACAATGTCACACTTCCAGCAACAGATGAGCAGAATTATTGCTTAGAACATCATTTGGAAGCGTATGTCATAGAGTTGTCTTTAAATAATTCTCATATATCAGCAGTAACAGTAACCAAAGCACCTTCAGGGAACTTAAGTCTCTTTTTGAAGCAGTTAGATGCTCTCCTAACATACATATTCAAACAAAGAAGAGATGTGGCAGTACTAGGGAATTCCAGCATAAACATTCTAACAAATTCTAGAGACAGACCAGATGTAGGAAATTTGATGTCCACATATAATCTTGCTTCTGTAGTTAGTTTGCCTACTAGAATAACTTTATATACAAGCACACTAATTGAAAATATATTTATAGATCAGACAAAAATAGGTGTTACAAATACCAGGCAAGTCCTGAATGGTCTCTCTGGCCATGATGGCCAAAGACTCACTATTAACAGCGCAAGTATCTACGAAAATGAAAATGGCCCCTACTGGAAAATAGCTAGAATAATTAATGATGAAACTACCCAGGCTTTTAAATCACATGTCCAAGACATAGACTGAAGATCTATGTATAATTTAGATAATTCCACTTCCAAATACAATATTTTCAGTAATGAAGTGTCATTAATATTTGAAATACTTTCCCAAAAAGGATATATAAGACAAAAAAAATCACTAAAAAGCTCTGGATAACCAATCGTATTAAGATTTCATGCAACAGGAAATGAAAGTTGTACATCGTCTCAAAAAATTTAGGCTACCCCAACTAGTTAATTACTATAAAAAAAATATTAAGTAAATTTATTCAGAAGCCAAAAAGAGTGTATTTATGTTCCAAAATTAACAAATATAGTATAAAAAATAAAAAATAAACTATGTGGGAAGTGATAAAGAGTGAGACTAGCGCAAATTGTGCCAGTGGGACCCAAAATATTGTTCTCAACAATGAAGTTAGACAAATACAAAATCACGAGATTGTCACAGAAATGGTTAATGAGCACTTTTTTTAAGTGTTGCTGAGCAAACAGGACACAAAGGCTCCTTAGGAAAGGCCATAAAAATACTGAAAGATAATTTCCCAAATTCTTTAGAGCAGACAGGTATAGCCCCTGTAACAGCACAAGACGTAAGAAAAACCATAATTTCTTTACCAAGTAAAAATTCAACTGGTGTCAACAGTATATCCAGAAAACTGATAAAAGCCTGATGTAATCAGTTCAGTCAAGTCTTAGCTCATATATTCAATGCCTCTCTCAAACAAAGTATCTTCCCTGACAGGATGAAGTATGCTGCAGTAAACTTCTCTACAAAAAAGGCGATGCCTCCAGTGTTCTTTTGACTGCATTTTCCAAAGCCCTTGAAGAATTAATATATGTGAAGACAATCAATCACCTAAGAAACACTGTGATCATTAGAAAAACCAGTTTGGATTCAGAGAAGGTGTTTCCACAACAGAAGCTATATTTTCATTTACCAATACCTTTTGGATTGCCTTGACAAGAAGACATTGCCTGTTGGCATATTTTGCAATCTGTCTAAAGCCTTTGACTGTGTCGATCATAGAATACTTATAGAGAAAGCATGTCAATATGGAATCAGAGGGCTAACAATATGCAGGTAGGAGGAATAGAATCCAACTGGGGAACAGTACGTTATGGAGTGCCACAACGTTCTGTCCTTGGTCCCCTGCTGTTTCTTATACATATTAAAGAACTACTTGAGTCCTCAAACAAAGCAAGCAACTTTACAATGTTTGCAGAAGATACAAGTATTGTGATAGACAGTAAAACATCCACTGACCTAGAGTTAAATGCCAGCCAATCACTTACAGATGATATGGACTGGTTCACAGTAAATTCTCTATTGATAAACTCCAGGAAAACTAATTACATTCATTTCCATTCTGATCACAAAAGCCCACAGGAGATAAACATTGCACGAGAGCCAGCAGTTAAGAGGTTACACTGTTCAAAATTCTTAGGCACCCATATAGATAAGGGGCTTAACTGGTAACACCACATCCACCAACCCCTAAAAAGGCTTAGCTCAGCAACATTTGCTAACCGCATAATTGCCAAATTGGAGACATCAATGTCTCAAAATCTGGCTACTTTGGCTAACTTCCATTCACTTTTGAGTTATGAAATAATCTTCTGAGACAATTCACCATTGTCAGTAAAGTCTTACAAGTGAGGAAAAGGTTGTCCAAATTTTGTGTGGAGTGCCTCCAAGAACCTCATGTCACAGTCTTCTTAAGAAAATTGGGACACTAACCACTACTTCACAATATCTCTTTTCAATCAAGACATTCCTGCTTCTCAATCCATCAGTACAAAACAAATGAGCCACACCATCATCATGACACAAGAAGGAAGCATGACACACACACTGCGACCTGAAAAATTTGTCTCTGGTGTAAAATACACATGCACAAAAATCTTCAATGCACTTCCAAGTAATATTAAGTGCCTGTGAGGTAATAACACATTTCGTAAAAGTAAGCTAAGGGAATTCTTGCTTGAAAAAAAAAGTTTATATTTCTTAGATGAATTCTTTAGCAGAGATAGACGAGATTATTTACCATGTATTTCTGTCCCCCCCTGCTTTAATGTATCTTGCTGCTTTAATTCCATTAATTTGTGCTCTATAAGTCAAGAAGATGGTCTTTTTTACTTTATAAATAACTGTTCAGATAATATCTGAAAATTACCTCTTAAACTCTATTTGTGAATATAATTAGAAACTGACAGTTGTGTTTTTACTATTATTTTCTAATTTGTGTTCTTAGTCTATATTTGTGGCCCTTAATGATATGAGCATAATAATGAATTAAATGTTTAGTCTCATTCCATATCTATGCATTACCACATAAAAATGGATCTATGGAATACCAATAGCAATAAATAAATAAAATAACACAACTTTATACTTTACATTTATTAATAATTTTAGATTATCATATTTTTTAAGTGCTTAGTTCAAAAATGTTAAGTGCTTCCCTCTATCATGTAATGTTTATTCGCAAAGTGATTGTGAAGATCCAGAAAATTCATACAAAACCCATAGAATTGAAAAAACTTTATTAAAAAAAACATAGTAAAATAAGGCAATTCTAACATTATAATGAAGTATTATGTTCTTCAGTGTGGTACAAAGGCACATATCTTAATGAGTCTTACCCTCAAAGCTCCATTTCCAATTTTTTTTGTGTACTGCCTGAGGACATTCCTAGTGTAGCATCCAGCAATAGTCAGCTGTCATCCCATTGGCCCTGTTACTTCCATTCCATTTCTTTAATGTGTCACTGGATCATTTCTCTCTCACATCACCAGCTGATATAGGAGACCAGGAGTGCAGCATCAGTCTCATCAAGGCACCCAATACTTTGATGTTACACAGCATGATTCCTATCACTTTCTGCTATCAGGGTCTTTGTAGTCGCCAAGAAACTTTCCAACAACATTTCTCAAGGATATCCAAGCTGATCTCTCAATGTCTTTCTTTCGTTTTTTCAAATATTTTGTCTTTCATTAGTTTCTGAATGTAGGATGGTGAACACAAATTTTTTTTCAGTTTAATTTCTGATAGCTGCAGAAACTTATTTATCCCACACTTGAACATATCATCATCTTGTAATAGGTCTTCAATAAATTGTTTCATAATGCTAGGTTTTTATGTGAAGAGGAGGCAGGTAGGCAGCTTTCAGCATTATAATTGGCCAGACTTTCTGTTACCATTGCTTATCTTTTGTGTGACTGTCCCACTTTTTAAGCAAGTGGGGGAATTTGGCATAGCCATCCTGTTGACCAAGTACCATGGAGAGTACTTTCAAATCACTGAAAATGGTCCTTTGATGTTCTTTGTGGTTAAGGTTGTCATGAATAAAGGCTAAAGAATCACAATACTCCTTCATATATACAGAAGCTCCAAAAGTTAGTAACATGTTTGTTTGCATTGAGTAAGACAGCTTTGAGACTTCTTTTTGAAGAACTAATAAAGAGTATTCGGCCTCACGCTGAATTCCAAACATCTGCATCAAACCAAGAACATCAGAGCAGTACACAAGATAATCCACGTGAAACAAGTAAGGAATTATATCTTTTCCTCTATTTCTGAATCAATATCAATTCACCTACTCCTGAATCAACAGAAAGAAGTTCCAGTGGGAAACATGTTCTTTTCCTGCAGTCACACATCTAGGGCACAGTCATCCAATATGGATTGTGAAAACACCTGTGCCTCACAGCAGTCCACGACTTCACAGTCTTCACAAGAACTGTTGTGCGTATTGTTATGTGTAAGTGGAAGCATAAGGACTTCCCAGCAGGAGAGGTACAGGAAATCAGGCCCATGAGGCACAGGGCACAATACAGATTTAATGTTTGGTTAACAGATTTCCTTTTTAATTTTAAAGTTGTGTCCTCATATGTTACACAAACACAAGGCTACTTCCATACTTCCATACTCCAAAATGGAAAGATTTCATCTTATCCTTAGACCACATGAGGAGTCCTACACAACTTGAATGTATTTGATGTGGGGCGCATGACATATCTCGACCGTCAACCTTGACACCAAAGTATGCAAAATACACTTTTTTGACGAAGTCTGAGATTGTCTACAGCTACTTTTTCAATACAAGTTTGCCACAGATGTAGCATAAGCAGTCAGCAGAAGTAATGCAGCCTCTTCGAGCTGTGAAATTTGCACAAGGAAGCACCAGTCAATTTATCACGGCTGAAGCTTGCCTGAAAAATGATATGCAAAACAAACACATAAGCTTTGACATTGCAGTATCACAGCTGCATTATAAACTATACAATAAAATGCTTTTTATAGTGGGTTGCATTGCAAAACATCACACAACCATAATGAAAATGATCAGTTTTTGAAAATATAATGTAATTTGGCAGATAAAAAAATCTGATCACTGTGCGGTGGCAGGAAAATACACATGAAAAGATATTAAAATCTGCAAACTTTTGAAGCCAGCGTCTCCTCCTTCTGGCATACGGGTTGAAGGAGAATGAAGAGAGGTGAAGGAAAAGCAGTGTTAAGGTGTAGGAAATGGGAAAAGTTTGGAAAAGTCGCTCAGAAGCATGAGTCAGGGGATCTTACTGGATGGGATGAGAAGAAAAGACTGGTTGTTGGGGAATGTACCAGATGAGATTTGAAACCTGAGAGCTTAAACGTGGAACATAGGGCAATAAACAAGACAGAGATTACTGACAAAACATTGTACATGAGTTAATAAGAGCAGAAAGCTAAGTGCATTGCACACGGTAGCTAAGTATATAGTACGTGGTACAGATGGGGGAGGAGGAAAAATAGACCGGCCAGAAAATTAAAGATATAGAAAACTAAAAGGGATTAAAGAAAGGAATAGTTACTGAGAAAAAATTCTGAGACTGGAGAAATTAACATAAATTAGGGCCATGTGGGCAGTGAGAACCATGGAAATGCTGTAATGTCAGTTCGCACTTGCAGAGTTCTGAGAAACTGGTATCCACACGGCAAAATTAATGAAACAGGCACAAAGGTCATGACTGTCATGTTGTAGAGCATGTTCTGCAACAAGATATTGTGTGTTGCCAGCATACACCATCTGCTTATGCCCCTTCATCCTGACTGATAACTTGGTGCTAGTCATGCCAACGTAAAAGACTGAATGGTGTTTACATAGAAGCTGGAAGGCCGAACAGCATTTACATAACAGCTGGTACATAACATGCTTTCACAGGTGGCTCTCCTTCATGTTTTGCCAGTTACAGGGCTGGTCTAGGTGGTGGCAGCAGGATGAATAGTGCAAGTCTTACAGTGGGGACGGTCACAGGGGTAGAAACCATAGGGTAGGGAAATGGGTGCAGAAGGAGTATATGGCCTGACAAGGATACTGCGGGGATTGGGAGGGTGACAAAAGGCATGGTGGGCAAAATGTTGGACAGAACAGACCTCATTTCAGTGCACGATTTTGTCACAATAGCTGATTAATACATTCAATACCTGGATAATACTGATTGGCAATAGATGTGCTCTTAAGTTGTTTCTTGGTGGTAACAGCAGGATCAGGATTGTATTTCATGGCCTGGGAAATCAGCTTTTGAACTAGGCTGGCGGGTGGGGTAATTACGTCCATTGAAGGCTGAGGAAAAAATGGTGGTATATTACTGTAAAGAGTCTGCATCTGAGCAAATATGCTTGCCTCAAATGCCAAGGCTGTAGGGGAGGGAACATTTAATATGGAAACAACAGCAACTGTCAAAATGTATGCAATGTTGTTTGTTAGTACGTATAATGTGAGGTCCTTGGTGAGGATGATGTCAACATCAAGGAGACTGGCATGAGATTCAGAATAGGACCATGTGAAATGTAAGTGGGAGAATGTATTTAGAGATTACAAGAATTTTAACAAGCCAACCTCACTGTGAAAAGGATAACTTGGGGAAGGGGGGCTTTCCTGGGATCCATACAACTTCAACCCGGGTTTGGTTTAGATACAGAAATGCCATCTTTTCCATATGGAGATTAGATTAGATTAATTATTCATTCCATAGACCCATAAAAGAGGGAATCCTCCTGGGTGTGGAACATGTCAGATAAACACATTACAAATATGTAATTAGAAAAACTTGAGTTTCTTTAGTTTTAATGATCCTCAGTCAATAAACAGTAAAATTATGTACATGAATTAAATTTAAACTTATAATATTTACAGGTTTAATACTTACATCTGCTTTCATTAAATCCATCATTCAGACATTTGCTAGTTTCTTGGCTATTACAACCAAGTATTGTCAAAAATTAAAGTAAATTATTCATTTCAGTGATCCTCAGTTAAGAACAGTCAGACTATGTACCAGATTTAAAATTAAACTTCAACTATTTACAGACTTAAGACTTACATCTGCTTTCCATACATCCATCATTTACACAGTAGGTAGTTACTTGGCTGTTACAACCAAGTATTGTCAAAAATTGAAGTATAATAAATTTTCATTAAAATGGTCTACTGCACTTGTTGAGAAACTCATGGATGGAATAGAAGGAGTTGGCCACCAAAAATTCTTTTAAATTATGTTTAAATCGTGCCTTGTCTGAAACTAAACTCTTAATGGTTGCTGGTAACTTATTGAAAATATGCGTTGCTGAATACTGGACTCCATTCTGGGCAAGAGTAAGTGATTTTAAATCTTGATGTATATTGTTCTTATTCCTAGTATTGATACTGTGTACTAAGCAGTTAGTTGGAAAAAGAGATGTATTATTTACAACAAACTTCATTAAGGAATAAATACACTGAGAAGCTGTGGTTAATATGCCCAATTCTTTGAATAGGTTTCGACATGATGTTCTTGGATTTACACTACTCATTACTCTTTATTATATGCTTCTATACTCTAAAACATTTTTCTCTGTTTGTGGAGTTACCCCAAAATATGATACCATATGACATAATGGAGTGAAAATAAGCAAAATCTGCCAGTTTTTTTACATTTATATCTCCTATGTCTGACATCATTCGCATTGCAAACACAGACATGTTTAGGCGCTTTAGCAGTTCGTTAGTATGTTGCTCCCAACTGAATTTATTATCAAATTGTAATCCCATGAATTTTACACTCTCAACTTCTCCTATTTCCATGTCATCCTATTTTATACACACACCAGAAGGAAATCTCTTGGAAGTTCTTAACTGCATATAGTGGGTCTTTTCAAAGTTTAATGACAGTGAATTGGCTATGAACCACTTATTAATGTCTGTTAAAATTTGATTAGCTGCCCTTTCTAAATTCATATTTGATTTACTATTTATTGCAATGTTTGTATCATCTGCAAATAAAAACTTGGCATCTGGTAATGTAACAGATGACAGGTCATTAATATACACAAGAAACAGTAGTGGACCTAGTATAGAACCTTGGGGAACACCACATATATTTTCTTCTCAGTCAGATGATATCTGATTGCGTACTGCTGAAGTGTTACATAATGACACCTTTTGTTTTCTATTAGTAAGATATGACTGAAACCACTTTGCAACACTACCACTGACGCCATAATATTTTAATTTACATGAAAGAATACTGTGATTTACACAGTCAAATGCCTTTGACAGGTCACAGAATATGCCAGTTGCCTCTAATTTGTTGTCCAACGAATTCAGGACATTTTTGCTGTAAGTATAAATAGCTTTCTCAATATCAGAACCCTTAAGAAACCTGAACTGTGACTTTGACAGTATGTTATTTTCACTAAGGTGCTTAAGTAGATGCTTGAACATAACCTTTTCAAAGATTTTTGAAAAAGGTGGCAAAAGTGAGATCGGTCGGTAATTTGACAGCATTTCTTTGTCCCCTTTCTTGTGGAGACGTATAACTTCAGCATATTTAAGCCAGTGTGGGAATGTTCCGGTGACAAGTGATTGATTACACAAATAACTTAAGATATGACTAAGCTCACATGAACACTTTTTTATTAACTTTGTTGATATATTATCATAGCCACTAGAATGCTTTGATTTCAAGGACTTTATGATGGATTCTATTTCTTTGGGTGAAGTAAGTGTCAATTCCATTTTACTGAGTTTGCTTGTGTGCACTGGTCTCAGATATTCCATTGCATTATTTACTGAACCTGACAACCCCATGCTATCAGTAACCGAAACAAAATACTTGTTTAAATCGTTTGCAACACAACATGCGTTTGTTACCAGGGTTTCATTTATTTTTAGAGCTATTTGTTCCTCCTCTTTTCTGGTCCTACCTGTCTCTGACTTAACTATATCCCATATTGTTTTTATTTTATGGCTGGATGTATTTATCTTCTTCTCATAATGCAGGTGTAGGGATTTATGGATAACCTTCTTCAATATTTTGCAGTAATTTTTGTAATGAGCTATAATGCTAGTATCAAAGGTGTCCCTACATATCAGATAGAGTTTCCTTTTTGTCTCACATGATATCTTTATCCCTTGTGTGATCCATGGTTTCTTATTAGACTTCTGCTTAATTTGAGTTACCTTCAGGGGAAAACAATTTTCAAATAAGGTGCTAACTTTACTGATGAATGTTTTGTATTTTCCATTTGTGTCTTGGATGCTGTAAACATCCATCCAATCTATTTCTTTGACCAATCTCCTAAATTTCTCAGTTTTTGACTGTTTTATTGGCCTCCTGTACTCAGTCCTGATAGATTTTTTACCCTGACAATTTTCAAACTTTAATGTTAGGTGTTGCATGTCATGGTCAGATAGCCTATTTACTACTGGTTTTGTAAGCCCTAGTTGAGAAATTTACACAAGAAATTAAATTGAATGACAATGTAACTGATTTCAGTAACTGTTCACTGACAGTGTTTTTCAGGACATCTATATTAAAATCACCAGCAAGCACTAGTTCTTTGTTTTTTAATTTTAGATGAGATAATAAATCTTCAAGATTGTTTATAAAAAAAAAAACAGGTTGAAATTGCCTGAAGGTGCTATGTATATGACTACTATTATAAAGGACCTATTATGAAATTCTATCTCTGTTGCACATGTTTCTAAGTGCTGCTCTAAGTAAAATTTATTAATGTCAATAATCTTAAGTTTAAAACTGTTTATAACAAATGTGGCAACTCCTCCTTTCTCCATCTTTTGCCTACAGAAGTAGGAGGCTAACTTAAATTCTGTAAGGTTTAACACTGAGGCTGACCTGTTAAAATTCTTGAAATCTATAAATGCTTTCTCCCAATTAAATTTCACATGGACCTGTTCCACATCCCATGCCACTTTCCTTGATGTTTACCTCTAGTTCACTGAAGGTCAGCTACACAGTTCCGTTCACATTAAGCTTCTAAAAAATAATAGTACTTACATTTTGACAATTGTCACCTTTCCATGTCAAACGTTCCCATCAACAAAGCATTGGCATTCAAGGCAAACATATTTGTTTGGATGCAGACTCTTTTACAGCGACACACCACCATTCTCATCTCAGCCTTGGCTGGACGTAATTACCTCACCAGTGTAGTTCAAAATCACATCACATCCAATCCTGATACTGCCAATCCCTCCAACAAACAACTTAGGAGTACACCTCTTGTCAGTCAGTATTATCCAGGTCTTGAATGTATTAATCAGCTACTTTGACAAGGTCATGACTTACTAAAATCATGCTCTGAAATGAGGTCTGTCCTGCCCGACATTTTGCTCACCACACCTAGAATAGCCTTTCATTGCCCTCCCAATCCCCGCATTATCCTTGTCGGACCCTATGCTCCTTCTACAACCATTTCCCTACCCTATGGCTCCTACCCCTTTGATCATTCCCACTGTAACACCTACCCTATGCACCCTCGTACACCACCTACACCAGTGCTGTAACTGGAAAAACATATACTATCAAAGGGAGAGTCACCTGCCAAACAACACCAGCTTTATGTAAGCACATTTGGTCTTTTACATTGGCATGACTACCACCAAGTTATCATTTAGGATGAATGAGCACAGACAGAGGGTGTATACTGGAAATACACAATATCCTGAATAGAATAGAATAGAATATTTTTATTAGCCTTTCAGTATTTTTCATACAATTGGCTTCGTCAAAGTTTACAGAGCGTTTTAGTTTCAGTACAATATTCAAATAGTTACAGAAAGAGGAGAAAAGGAACTAAAGACCTTTTCTTCAGCATTATGTAAACCAATGTTTTAAAATACACACATAAGAAAAGAATCACAGTAAATAACTAGCTTATATAATATCAAAATATTTTCTTCATTACTTCGGTAAAACATATATTTTGATGATTAGTTTCTAAGAATTCTTCAGTTGTATAGAATTCATTGTTTTTTAGCCAGGTTTGCAATGTATTCTTATATTTATTTAGTCATACTGTACGAGCTGAGCATGGTAACTTATTGAAAAATTTTATGCTTAAGTATTTATAGTTATTATGGACCACAGCAAGTCTTGTGGAAGGCAGGTCCAGCAGGTGACTGTTTCTTGTACTGTGTGCATGCACATCACATCTCATGTTCAATTTTTTCAGATTTTCTCTAGCATATATTAGACAGTTATATATGTACATGCTTGGCACTGTCATTACGCCAAGAGATTTAAAATAATTTCTGCAGGACTCTCTGGGTGATAACCCCTCCATGCACCTGATTGCTTTCTTCTGCCATCTGAAAATACATTCAGCCCCTGGCGAGTTACCCCAAAGCAATATTCCATATTGCAGTTGGGAATGAAAAAAAGCATAGTATGAGTGGAGTAGCAATTGCTTGCTCACACTGTTTCTTAATTTATACAATAAGAAAAGTACTCGTGCTAGTTTACTACATAGATAATTGGTGTGTCCTTCCCATGAGAGCTTTGGTCTATGATTAGTCCAAGTAATTTCAATGTTTTGTTTTCATTTTTAGTTACTTTGAGATTAAATATTTTCTTCTGTTTTTGTTTGATTTATGCACAGCTGGTTAGCCTGACACCAGTAATTAGCCATTTGCATCATTTCTCTATTTTTGTCCAGCACACTCTGTAAGTTCTCTCCTGTACTTATTAATGTCATATCGTCAGCATATAGTATGTTCTTACACGGTATGTAATTCGAGAAGTCATTAACACAGACAATGAACAGAAAAGGTCCAAGAACAGAGCCTTGGGGTATTCCTCTTTCTATAGAGAGTATTTCTGACTGATTATTTGCATATACAAGTTGTAACCTATTGCTTAGATAATATCTGAATAGTTGGAGTGTGTCATCTTCAACGCCATAGTATTTTAACTTTTTGATGAGTATGTCATGTGACACTGAGTCAAAAGCTTTACTTAGGTCAATGCTCTAGTAAGTGACAATCATGACTTCAGTGCCTGTTTTACCACACATACCATCTGCATTCTTGCCCAGACATCAGTTTCTCAGAACTCCACAGGTGGGAACTGGCATTACATCATGTCCTCAGTTCTCATGACCCACTGGCCTTAATTTACGTTAATTCCTTCCACCTCAGCATTTCTTCACAGTAACTACTCCTTTCTTTGCACCATTTTAGTTTTCTATATTTTTTATTTTCAGACTTGCCTACTTTTCACCACCCCCCCACCTCTAGCACATACTACTTAGATTTCTGCTCTTACTGACTTGTGAACAGTGTTTCGTTGCTAATCTCTGTGTTGTTTATTACCCTACCTTTAATCTTTAAGCTATCAGGTTTTCAAATCTTGGCCGGTGCAGTCCCTAACAATCAGTCTTTCCTTCTCATCCCATCCGGTAAGTGTTCCCTGACTCGGGGTTCTGGTTGACTTTTCCAAACTCTCCTCATTTCCTATATCACACCAATCCTTTCCCTTCACCCCTCTTCCTCCCCTTCAAACCTTCTGCCAGAAGGAGCCACTGGCTCTGAAAGCTAGCAGATTTCAATATCTTTATATGTGTGTTCTCCTGCCACTAAATGGTGATCAGATTTTTTTATCTATCCAATTACATTATATTTACAAAATTACATTTTGCATACCTCACAGAAATTCTCAGTTTGTGTCAAAACTGTATATGATTCAACATTTTAAGTATTTTGGATGAAATCAGAACCCAAAAATACGCCAGAAACAAGGAAAAAAATTCATTATAAACCAGTGTAATTACCATTTTTGTCAAGTAAGAGTAATGGGATATTAAGAAGAGGGCATGGCAGTAGGATAGTAAGAGTCAAATTTACAACAGAAATTAATTGGTCTAACAAAGAGTGATAAAGAATAGACAGTAGGAGCCACTGTCTGCTTCTGGCTATAAAATCTTTACTGTAATGTGCTATTATCCAATTTTGACTGATCTGTAACCCAATTTTGACTGATCTGTAACCCATATGTGAGCATATTGTAATATATTGTTACACTCTATGTGTCCATTCCACAGATCACAGCTCTCCCACATCAGTGCCTTCTACCTATACACAAACCAGAATTTCTGGATTTTGTGAAAGAAATAGAGATCTTTCCTGCATGTTATGTCAGTTCACTTCACCCAGTTTATGTGTTGTGCATGGAGAGAGAGGAAAAGACATATATCCAGACACTACACCTGCCAACCAATCAATCTTATATCATAGGTGACACAATATCATTAAACTATACACTTGCAAATGTCCACATGCAGCTTATGCTATATGTTGTATGTCATATGTAGAAAGATGGCTATGAACAATAGATTAGTGCAAGTGGAAATGACTTCTTTTAAATAATTCATTACTGCTGCTGAATCATGCATCAGGGAAATGCTTGAATAGGAAAGTGTCTGCAGAAGATAAAATGAAACAAAGATCAATAAAGATAGAGAAAAGAGGAGGAGAGATGGGGGTGGAAAAGGCTGAGAGCTGTCAAAAATAGCTCAGGTGCTAGGAAACTGTAGGATAGGAAAAAGACTAAATGAATATACCAAGAAGAAAGCCGTCCAACAAAATAAAAAATAGTCTAATCTTGAAAGCAGTGTGGTTTGGACCAAGTGTATGTTGCAGTATAGTTTGTGAATTGTGGTTTATTTCTTTATTTATCTGTCCAAGAATCATTTTAGTACATTGTTTGTACATGTAATATAGGACAGTGGTAAACCTAGTTAATTTACAATACAGTAGTCATTTATGCTCAAGTCATGTACACCTTTTATTTTTTCTTTCTTTTTAACAACAATATGGCAAGGATAGATTGCTACTCACCACAAAGAGGAGACATTGAGCTGCATGCAGACACAATGAAAAGAGTATTACAAATATATAAGCTGTCAGACGAAGACCTTCATAAGAAGTAGAACTCTCAAACAACATCTCACACACATGGCTACTGTCTCTGGTCACTGAGGACAGATTCAGTAACAATGGGAAACAGCACTGGGTTGTGAGTCGGAAGGGAAGCCATTAAGCAAAATCAAACAATAGAAAGACCAGGATCGAATAAAGATAATATGGATAAGATAGATTGGTACTTACCATATAGAGGAAGCATTGTCACGGAGAGACGCAGTGAAAAGGAGTACTAGAAATATATATAAGCTTTCAGACAAACTTCTTTCTCAGAAGTATAACTCTCACACATTCAGACAATTACTCACACACCCATGGCTACTGTCTTCAGCTGCTGAGCCTCAGCAAATCTGCAAGAGTTCAACTTCCGAGAAGTAGGCTATAACAAGCAGCAAACATTTTCCATGTACACAAAGAAACTGGGCGAGGGAACAGCTGGAATGAAAGCTGTATTCTCCTCACTGATAAATGGAGGATTAATGATATAACTGTAGAAGAGTATGGAGGTGGCCAGATTACTCTGTACATCTGAGGCATGCAGTTCCATGAGGTCAACAAGGAGTTGGATCAATCATGTTATGGGCTCATACAATGAATGGATATTAATCATCTCTAACTGTTACTGAGGGTAATTTGAGGGCTAGGCAGTACTGAAATAGAATCCTTCAACCTATACATCACACCTGCAGTCAACATTTCAGTGGTGGGTTAATCTATCAAGGTAAAAAGTCATGACCACCTTGCATCAAAGTGTAATCATCATTCTCCAGGAGGCAGTAATCAACTGAATGGAAAGGGTTGCTGTACTTGCTCACAGTGAACCTGACTCGGCATGTATGGTGCCAGTTGAACCTTGCAATGTGTCACTGCACTTTCTCGGGAATAAGATGGCTTCTGTCAAAAAGTGGTGCCGGTTTACATGGCAATGTTGTTGTGGTTACTCCTTCCATCGCCTCCATCTGTAGCAGCAGATGATCGGCTGCGTGGACTAGAAACCAGTCCCCACACCCTCACTGGTCACTTCCCCTAGAAGAAGAACTTAGATGAACATGCTTTCCAGACAAGAGGAATCAAACTGTCACTTGAGAGTCTCTCGTTCCGCTCTGATGAGGCAACACCCCCGGCCATGCTCTCGGCAGTTCGCCCACTCAATGCCGTGTGGCACGTGTCATCATCTGCCGCATTTCACTTGGGTATGCGCAAACTGCAGAATTGTTATCTCACACTTGTTATCATTGTTCTGTTGCTCCCCGAGGTGCTTCTATTGACTACAGTCGTACAAAGCCTGATGCTGGATGCCTGGTTTGTCCTACCGGTATCAGCAATTGGAATACTGTGTGCAGTATAGTGCAAATAGTGCTGTGAAGTGCAGTGTGTGTGAGGACTACCAGGCAGATTTATTACTGTGGTATCTATAGCTACGATGCCACGGCATAAGTGCAAGTTCATAGGTTGGCACTACAACACCGACATCGACCTCTAGCAAGCGCTGTTGAGTTCTACGAGCGCCGCTGCAGATTCTGCCCACTCGATCGAGAGCAGACGGCTGGGACACTTCGTTTCATAGAGAGACTTTGCACTACTTACGACGGGTCTAAGGCTTTGCTTTCTTTACGTGCAAAGTTATGTAACCATTTCTTAACTTAGTTTTTGCCTATAGTAAACATCTATAGTTGTACGCGCAGTACCGAAGTGTTTTACCTCTCCTGCCCCAACTCGCTTCCGTCCTTCAGCCAACCTTTCAGTTTTCAGGAGCAGACTCACACGCCACCTTCCAGGCGGGATACAAAATAAAGGAACATAAATTGTTCCTTCACTGTCACATCCTTGTGGACAGCATGTCACGGATCTTCCAAGTACGTACAGAATTGAGTAACACAACACTGAATTATACGCAGCAAAAGTTTTTGAGTTTGCTGATGCACAAAGCTATGCACTTTACAACAAATGACTTTGTTTTGGTCATTTTAAGCTTAGTCTTCCATATCTACACCCCTTCAATTTACACCAACACAAATTTGCGGAACTACATGTAATCCAGAGGTTTTTCAAGCAGTTTACATTCCAACTTGAATATAAAATTTTGTTGCTGTTACTTCTGTTTTCAGATAGCTTTCTGTCCGTAATACTTGTGGACAATATTACCATTTATAAGGAGACAACTCCTGAGACCTATTAAATGGATACTTCTGCAACACTCCACCTAATAGTGGAGGTTGAGAAATATTCATCTCAATCATCACAGGATCTTCTGAATCTCTGATTTAAGTTCTCCATTCAGGTCTAAACCAGGGAATTACTATCAATTCTGGAACCAAAAGTGATAGCTCAGCTTCAATCTTGTATGCAAGACTATGTGTCTTCATTAATTCAACAAATAACCAGGATGAACCAAGGATGGCTTCTGATTCCAGGTGGCAGGCATCAGTCGTGCCACCGTGAGCTATTACGTGCATCCATTGCACCCAGTGCACTCAATACTTACCCACGGATCCACCTACACATCTTGGGCAAGATCCTCATCAAACGAACTAAGGGGGCACTAGTTTTTCTTCACAACCTGCCTCTTATTTCCCTGAGGGGCTTCATCACCTGCCTGACATTGAGACTTCCAACGGCCAGAAATCTCACGATCTTTATTTGTCCAGACCTTTCAGGAAATTTGTCTACAGTTGCAACAGACTAAGTGTCCTGTGTTGGTTCAATTGTGCTCTCAGAAATGAGCAAGACGTCAAATCTGTGGCATAGGCATAGGTGAATAACTGTCTTCTCCTGCTCAGAGCACCACTGTTATTCATTCAGCCACAGTGTGTGTGAACAGGCCAGTCACACTTCTCAGAATGCACTACAATGTCAGGGATCCCAAACGATGCTAGATGCACTAGAGTTGTCATATATTTCACCACAAGTTCTTCAACACCACCACAAACACAGCAGCAGCCTGAAGTCTGTCGACCATGGCCAATACAACCTGCAGCTGATTTTCTTGCACTAGTCTCCCGAGTGCTGCACATTCTTCATTAATCTTTATTTCTGAATAGCTAGTTGATTTTACTTGCTTTGGCATTGAATTACCATCTGTAACAAAATTTATCATCTTGTTATTGAATTATTTTATTAATAAAAGTTCTGTTGTATAGAGTTGGGATACTTTGAAATTACTGTGAGATAAGGTCTTAATTTTAGAATCCTCAGAACTAGGATGGTAACCAGGAGCTACATCTGAAAAATTAGTTCAAAAATCATTATCCTCCATCACATTACTTTGTTCACTTGTGATTAATAAACTGCTTGTTGATGAGTGCACGGTTTGTTTAGTGCTTCCTGAAAAATTGTGATTTTGTAATTATTTTGGCACTGAGCATCATCTTTTAATAAACTCTTCAATTAACATTGTCAATACTAGCATTTTTTTACTAGACACCATGCACAGAACTCTGTAGTTCATATACCAGCACAGCCTCATTCATCCTATGTTCTCTGATCCTTTTGTTTGGTTGTGCCATTTTCACAAAACAATTGTCTAGAATGTGTTTTTTAGTTTACAGAATATGACCAACAAATATTAAAAACGGTTGTTTATTTTGTGATCGCTACCACCAATAAGAAGTTCTGCTCACCAGTATTTACTTTACTGCAGAGACCTGGGGTGGAGGACCATTACAGTGGTAGTGTTGAGGTTAGGTAACAGTGTTGTCAGGATGATAATTGATGGTTGCTCATGGAAACATCAATATTAGTCATATATTTTACTGGAGAAGAAACTACAACACTGAAAGCAACACTGTGCAGCAGCAACACCTGCCTGGGAATGTACTGGTGACAGCACCTGTGATGGTGCTGATGCAATAGGCTATAAAGGCTTTTATATCTTTGTGAGGGTGGAGACCCTTGCCTCTTCCTGTTTTCTCATAAACTAACCTGTATGTCGCAGGCTATGGTATACTGAAAATAACATACGGTCCTGAATAGAGTAATTGCCTCTTCTTATTCATTTGCCAAATTTTGTCGATTTAGGGTGTGCCTGTAAGAGGACTCGTTGCCCTTCAAAAAACACGTTTCAGTTTCTTGTTATAAATTTTCCTTCTATTCTCAGCCCTGTTTTCTAGTGTAAATATGGCTTGTTTGATTTTGTCTTGTAGTGTTATTTCTGTAGTGGGTACCTTTGGTATGGGCGACTCCCAGTATTTTTTTTGTTTTGTCGAGAACATCAATTCATTAGGTGTGAAACCTGTTGAAGAATGTGGAAGGTTACTGACCTATTGCATGAAATGAGTTACTTATTCTATCCATTGGGTGTGTTTGTGAGGGTTGTATGTCCTAATAAATGGGTTAAATTCTTTAGAGATTCATTCTACGGGGCTTGCTTCTGGGTGAAAAAGGCTTACTAATATGTGCTTTATGCCCTGTGAGGTCACAAATTGTTTCCTCTTTTGCCCAAAAAAATATGAAGCATTATCAGCTAGTAGTACCTTTGGTTTACCTGCTCTTCTCAAACAGTCTCCTTCAATTCTTTTTCTGATATTTGTGGCTGTTGCATTTTTAGTGGCATACATTTTGATATGTTTCGGGAAAATATCATGTAGTGCTACTACGTATCTTAGTCCTTTACTTCTTGGATATGGACCAGCTATACCCAGGGATACTATATCTAAAAGGGTTTTTTGTGAGCATTGGGTGTAGCTCAGTATATTTTGACACATTGGACTGCTTTTATTTTTGACATATTGCACACTTTCTTAATACCTGTAGGGCTCGCCTTCTCAAATTTGGAAAGTAATAAAGTGTTGCAATATTTTCAGGAAATTTGCCTATTCCATAATGTCCCCATACATCATGTGTGTCTTATAAATTAGTTGATATAATCTTCAGGAATACGCACACACCACTGTTCAGATTTTTCATGCTTCCTATGAAACAAAACGCCCTTGTACTCCTGGTATCATTTACTTACCTTTCCACCTTCATCTTGCTTACGGTTTGGCATGACTTTACTCCATCTGTGATCTTGCTGTGGTATAATTTTCATTTGCTTACAAACATTATGGTAATCAGACTATTATGCTGTACTTTGCATTAATAACGTTCTGATTTCTGCATCCTGCTGTGCTAATTCACCAAATTCCTCTAAACCTTGTGGTAACCTAGACAAGGCATCTGCAATAACATTCTGACTTCCTTTAATATAAATAATATCAAAACTGAATTCTTGTAAATATAGACACCACCTAGCTAATCTAAGGTGCAATAGTTTACATGTTAAAAGAAATGACAGTGACTGATGGTCACAGTAAACTTTGGTATTCTTGCACCACAAAAAACATTCAAACTTTTTAAACACCCATATTACAGCTAAACTTTCTAATTCTGATACAGAGTAAGATTTCTCTGCTTCTGATAATGTGCGACTAGCAAAACTGATGACCTTGGGTACTTCCTTACCTTCTTCCTCTTGCATCTGGAATAAGCATGTCCCCCAGCCCTTGAGATGAGGCATCTGTGCAAAGACAAAAATCCTTGGACATGTCAGAGTGGCCAAGAATGTCTGCATTGACTAATGCCTGCTTAATGTTGTTTAAGTCCTTACACTTATCATCCCATAAACAAAGCCTATTTTTTCATAAAAAGTTGAGCAATGCATCACTGTTCATCAGTTTCTGTCATATGAATTAAAAAAAAAAAAAATGCTAGTCCTAAAAAAGCTTTTAGTTATTTTTTATTCCTTGGAACTGGACAATTGTGTATGGCATCAAGTTTCTTAGGATCAAGTAATGTACCTTGTCCTAAAAATTTGAATTGCTCCTTACAAAACTAGGCTTTTTTAAATTGGCTGTTACTCTGCAATCTGCAAATTAATGAAACACCTGTTCAATGAGCCTGATATGTTCTAACCAAGTAGGTGTGGCTATTAGCATGTCATATACATAAACAGCGCGACATTTCTAAGCAGTTCTGGTCCTAAAACCTTGTCCAATGCAGATATAAACTCTCCTGCACTAAAGTTCAGTCCAAAATGTAGAACACAGAATTCGTAACTGCTGACACCACAAACAAATGCCGTATATTTTCGACTTTCTTCGTGGTGCTTTATTTGCCAGTATGGCATCTTGAGGTTGAGTATACTGAAATATTTTGTATTCTAAAACTTTAGAAGCTGTTCGTCCAAGTTGAGATCAAGAATACTGAAATATTTTGTATTGTAAAACTTGAGAAGCTGTTCGTCCAAGTTGTCTGGTCTTATGTGTGCTGGTACTATAATATTACTGATACGTCTAGCATCGAGAACTATTCTTACAGAACCATCTGGTTTGCTTACTGGTAATATTGGACTACTATAGTGAGAAAATGAAAGTTGTATAATTCCCCATTTAATCATAAGATTGATCTATTCCCTTACTGCCTCTCGTTTTGCCCATGGAATAGGATATGACATTACACAAAACGTTTTGTGTGGATATACTTTAAATTTATATTCATAGTCTTTGATTACTCCTGGCTCCTTACCGAAAACATTGGCATACTTAAATAACAAGTTAGAAAGTTCTTGTCATTGCATCTCATTTAGTACCTGTGATTCGCTTAAGTTTCTGCTCTACCATTTTGTAACTAACCTCAGTGTTTGCTTCTTGTTCTGCATCAAATTTGTTTGTGAAATATACTGTTGGAAAGGAATATTGTATCACTGCATTTGACTCTGGTGAAAGTTGCACTTCACTGTAAAATGTTCAATTTGTAATGGAATAAGTGCCCGATGTTTAAACATTTTAGTTTCACTGATTGTAGCAGTTTGCACCTCGCCATTTTGGGCAGGAGATGTTGGGAATGTATGTCAATGTTAAATATTTTCACCTTAGTGATTGCTTGTATTTGTTCTTCCTTGGCTTTATCTACTATATATAACTCATGCTGATGCAAATCATCCTTGATGTCACCTTGTTTGTAAAACCTTATAAAACATGTTTGTAATTCTGCTTTGCCCCCACTCTCAGAGGTCAATACCCTGCGGCTTAACTATGACCGGTTGGCGTTTTCCAACGGCATAGTGTGACTTAATTCGTTACTTGGAGAAATTTCAGTTAGTTGCACCGTGTGGGTACTTCACCAATTTGTGTCGTTAGCTGCTTAGCTACCGTGCAGTTATTTTGCTGCCCAGTGGTCATCTGCAGTACAGCGTAAGGCATGGCAATGTGGCCGCGCGTCATTGCCACTGCTGCGGCTGACAGTTTGTATTTATGTTCGGCATACAGCCTTGTGAACTGTAATTCGCTCATGCATTGAAATTACCCTGTTTTGGAAATTTCTTTTAAATCGTATGTGATTTTGCTATTGTGTGTTTAGATCACGTTTTACTGACTGATTTACACAACTATGCTGTTGCTGTGCCTGCTTTTCTGTTGCTCTATTGGGTACTGGTCTTTCCTCATGGAATTATGACTATAGAATCGAGCACTGAAAGAAAATATTCAGTGTCGTGCTCTGGCAATGTGACTAATTTTTCTCTAATGTGCGATGGTAAACGCCTTTCAACATTTTTAACACGTCTACCTGTGATGTTGGGTTTATCCAGTAGCGTGTCTTGTTCAGGTATTTTTCAAAGTATCCACGTAGACTGCCGTATTTGCCACTGAATGGTGCAGGGTTGAAAACCTCGCGTCTGAGTCTTTCTTGCACTGCCTCAGACCAGTACTTGTCGACGAGAGCTCGTTCAAATTGGATATAAGTGTTGCAATGTTCGGCCACTTCAGTTGCCCATAAAAGCACATCACCTTGCGTATATCCTATGACAAATCTGATTTTCTGAACTTCCGTCCAGCTGCGTGGAAATACACGATGCATAGCACTAATAAATATTACGGGATTCATTCTTTTACCTTCGATAGTGAATGTAGGAAACAGTCCATGTCTCAGCAAACCTTCGTCTGCAAAAATAGTCGATGGACACATTGTCTTTTCGGTCATATTTATGTGGTTATTGTAGTTACCTGTAATTCCGGTTGGTAATTGCTCATGCTTGGAGTTGTGGGTATGTTTACATTTTGCACTCTACAACTGTCACTGGTACCTACTGTGGAACTCATGACAATTTGTGGATACTGGATACCAACAGATTGTGGTTTGTTCACTGTAGCCTGTATATTATATACATGCACATTTCGAGATCTGGTAATATTTTCCTCTAAAAGATTGTGGATCCTATTTTCCGTGGCTTGTAGCTTAATGTTTAACTTGTTCACTATTTCATTTTCTATTTTATGAATAGCCTATTCTACTACATCTGTGTACAACTTACAATCTGTTACTGACTTCTCTGCAATGGTATTATCTTTATCTAACGTACCTGCTTCAACTTGACTAATGATATCACTCAAATTTTCATCGATCTTCTCTGTCTTTCTCCTCCTTAGCACATGCTGAGTCAACTTCCAATGTTGCTACCCTTAAAGGTTCTACTAGATCATTACAGTTGTTAAAATAATCTATTTTCTGTTTTAACTCCATAATGTTACTGTTAACTTCAGAAAGTACTTCATGCTTTACCTGTATTTCCATATCATTCAATTTTTCGTCGATTTGAGTGTGAAAGTTTTTGGCTAAGTCATCGAATTTCTGTGAGACCGTGTCTTGCAAATCCTTGAATACTTGTTTTTGTTCTTGTTTCATTGTATTTACATCTTGTGTGATGGTGTTCAGATTGTGTGTCAAACTGCGGTATTCATATAACTGAAATTGGTGTTCATATTACGTTTCATATCAATAAATTTCACATTTGTGTTAGATAATAACTGCCATATTAGTGCTTCAGTTGTACCACTGTGGTTGTTGTCAGCTGTATTTTCCAAGTGTTCGTGTTGTAACCAAGTGGTGTTTGTAACGTGTTGTCAAAATTCATATTGGAATCGCTCTCCAATGTTTCATTCATGAGCGGTCTGTCACACTGGGAGATGTGTGACATTGACATTGTCTTGTCAGTTTTGAACACTGTGTCATCAAGTTTGATCTGCTGTGGAGCGTCGCTATCATTTGTCACTCCAGCGACAAGCTTTCTGCAGTAAGCATGCATGGCACCTGAACTTCAATTGTACAATCTCGCAATTCTACACCATCTTGGCTGATTACGTTTTCACTATTGTTATCAACAATGGGCATATATTTTTCGGCCTTGTATGAATATGCAAAAAAATAAAATACCCACGAAAATGTTAAAAATTTCATATGCTAACCATTGTTGTTGTTGTTGTGGTCTTCAGTCCTGAGACTGGTTTGATGCAGCTCTCCATGCTACTCTATCCTGTGCAAGCTTCTTCATCTCCCAGTACCTACTGCAACCTACATCCTTCTGAATCTGCTTAGTGTATTCATCTCTTGGTCTCCCTCTACGATATTTACCCTCCACGGTGCCCTCCAATGCTAAATTTGTGATCCCTCGATGCCTCAAAACATGTCCTACCAACCGATCCCTTCTTCTAGTCAAGTTGTGCCACAAACTTCTCTTCTCCCCAATCCTATTCAATACCTCCTCATTAGTTACGTGATCTACCCACCGTATCTTCAGCATTCTTCTGTAGCACCACATTTCGAAAGCTTCTATTCTCTTCTTGTCCAGACTAGTTATTGTCCATGTTTCACTTCCATACATGGGTACACTCCATACAAATACTTTCAGAAACGACTTCCTGACACTTAAATCTATACTCGATGTTAACATATTTCTCTTCTTGAGAAACGCTTTCCTTGCCATTGCCAGTCTACATTTTATATCCTCTCTACTTCGAACATCATCGGTTATTTTACTCCCTAAATAGCAAAACTCCTTTACTACTTTAAGTGTCTCATTTCCTAATCTAATTCCCTCAGCATCACCTGACTTAATAAGACTACATTCCATTATACTCGTTTTGCTTTTGTTGATGTTCATCTTATATCCTCCTTTCAAGACACTGTCCATTCCGTTCAACTGCTCTTCCAAGTCCTTTGCTGTCTCTGACAGAATTACAATGTCATTGGCGAACCTCAAAGTTTTTACTTCTTCTCCATGAATTTTAATACCTACTTCGAATTTTTCTTTTGTTTCCTTTACTGCTTGCTCAATATACAGATTGAATAACATCGGGGAAAGGCTACAACCCTGTCTCACTCCTTTCCCAACCACTGCCTCCCTTTCATGCCCCTCGACTCTTATAACTGCCATCTGGTTTCTGTACAAATTGTAAATAGCCTTTCGCTCCCTGTATTTTACCCCTGCCACCTTCAGAATTTGAAAGAGAGTATTCCAGTTAACATTGTCAAAAGCTTTCTCTAAGTCTACAAATGCTAGGAATGTAGGTTTGCCTTTTCTTAATCTTTCTTCTAAGATAAGTCGTAAGGTCAGTATTGCCTCACGTGTTCCAACATTTCTACGGAATCCAAACTGATCTTCCCCGAGGTCGGCTTCTATCAGTTTTTCCATTCGTCTGTAAAGAATTCGCGTTAGTATTTTGCAGCTGTGACTTATTAAACTGATAGTTCGGTAATTTTCACATCTGTCAACACGTGCTTTCTTTGGAATTGGAATTATTATATTCTTCTTGAAGTCTGAGGGTATTTCGCCTGTCTCATACATCGTGCTCACCAGGTGGTAGAGTTTTGTCATGACTGGCTCTCCCGAGGCCATCAGTAGTTCTAATGGAATGTTGTCTACTCCCGGGGCCTTGTTTCGACTCAGGTCTTTCAGTGCTCTGTCCAACTCTTCACGCAGTATCTTATCTCCCATTTCGTCTCCATCTACAGCCTCTTCCATTTCCATAATATTGTCCTCAAGTACATCGCCCTTGTATAAACCCTCTATATACTCCTTCCACCTTTCTGCCTTCCCTTCTTTGCTTAGAACTGGGTTGCCATCTGAGCTCTTGATATTCATACAAGTGGTTCTCTTCTCTCCAAAGGTCTCTTTAGTTTTCCTGTAGGCAGTGTCTTTCTTACCCCTAGTGAGATAAGCCTCTACATCCTTACATTTGTCCTCTATCCATCCCTGCTTAGCCATTTTGCACTTCCTGTCGATATCATTTTTGAGACGTTTGTATTCCTTTTTGCCTGCTTCATTTTCTGCATTTTTATATTTTCTCCTTTCATCAATTAAATTCAATATTTCTTTTGTTGCCCAAGGATTTCTATTAGCCCTCGTCTTCTTACCTACTTGATCGTCTGCTGCCTTCACTACTTCATCCCTCAGAGCTACCCATTCTTCTTCTACTGTATTTCTTTCTCCCATTTCTGTCAATTGTTCCCTTATGCTCTCCCTGAAACACTTTACAACCTCTGGTTCTTTCAGTTTATCCAGGTCCCATCTCCTTAAATTCCCACCTTTTTGCAGTTTCTTCAGTTTCAATCTGCAGTTCATAACCAATAGATTGTGGTCAGAATCCACATCTGCCCCAGGAAATGTCTTACAATTTAAAACCTGGTTCCTAAATCTCTGTCTTACCATTATATAATCTATCTGATACCTTTTAGTATCTCCAGGATTCTTCCAGGTATACAACCTTCTTTTATGATTCTTGAACCAAGTGTTAGCTATGATTAAGTTATGCTCTGTGCAAAATTCTACAAGGCGGCTTCCTCTCTCATTCCTTCCCCCCAATCCATATTCACCTACTATGTTTCCTTCTCTCCCTTTTCCTACTCTCGAATTCCAGTCACCCATGACTATTAAATTTTCGTCTCCCTTCACTACCTGAAAAATTTCTTTTATCTCGTCATACATTTCATCTATTTCTTCATCATCTGCAGAGCTAGTTGGCATATAAACTTGTACTACTGTAGTACGCATGGGCTTTGTGTCTATCTTGGCCACAATAATGCGTTCACTATGCTGTTTGTAGTAGCTAACCCGCACTCCTATTTTTTTATTCATTATTAAACCTACTCCTGCATTGCCCCTATTTGATTTTGTATTTATAACCCTGTAATCACCTGACCAAAAGTCTTGTTCTTCCTGCCACCGAACTTCGCTAATTCCCACTGTATCTAACTTTAACCTATCCATTTCCCTTTTTAAATTTTCTAACCTACCTGCCCGATTAAGGGATCTGAAATTCCACGCTCCGATCCGTAGAATGCCAGTTTTCTTTCTCCTGATAACGACGTCCTCTTGAGTAGTCCCCGCCCGGAGATCCGAATGGGGGACTATTTTACATCCGGAATATTTTATCCAAGAGGACGCCATCATCATTTCATCATATAGTAAAGCTGCATGTCCTCAGGAAAAATTACGGCTGTAGTTTCCCCTTGCTTTCAGCCGTTCGCAGTACCAGCACAGCAAGGCCGTTTTGGTTAATGTTACAAGGCCAGATCAGTCAATCATCCAGACTGTTGCCCCTGCAACTACTGAAAAGGCTGCTGCCCCTCTTCAGGAACCACACGTTTGTCTGGCCTCTCAACAGATACCCCTCCGTTGTGGTTGCCCCTACGGTACGGCCATCTGTATCGCTGAGGCACGCAAGCCTCCCCACCAAAGGCAAGGTCCATGGTTCATGGGGGATGCTAACCATTACACTTGACAAATGAAGTTCACGTGATGTCAAAGCCTGTTTTACATCTATTATGATGCGCAATCTATTGTGCCACAATTCTTTATGTTTTACTGACAATATGTATCACACTGCAAAATTTACGTAAATTTTTCGCAAATAAAATTCAAGGAAGGGAATAATGAGGAAAGGATCTATTTACATCAAAGGAAGCACTACGAGGCGTAACCATGCAAGCAAATTGCGTAGCCGTCTTACGTTTGCTGTGCCAAACAAAACAGCTTACTATGGAAAATGTTACGTGACCTGCGTCTAATTCCTATTACTTTCCAAAATTTCTCCTCAATTTTTGCCTTTTTGCAATACTTGTTCCCCGTCGTGATTCATGCAATCAGAAAATACAGACAATTAGTTTTTTTTATGACTCTTAACAATGTCATACAAATTTCTCACTATAACAACAATTAACAAACACTACCCACAACCGGTGCTCTGAAGTCCTGGAACACAGGTCAACAGTTGTAATAAAAAAAAAAAATTAATTAGTGAATATTACTAAATATTATTGACTATGCGTACGAAGACACATTTTTGTAGGACATAATTATTAAAAATGTTCTGTGCTTATTTGCATCTTTTGGCCACCGGACTTCGCTCACATTTTAATTATGGCTCCAGGAGGAGGACTCCGGGAGCACCGGCACTTGTCGTAATCAAGAAAATCCTCCTTATACGTTCTTCTCTTCACTTCAATAAATAAAAAATGACTTGATACTGTTGTTCAATATAAAATTATTTACGCACACGTATGATACATAGAGCTCGCAATACATCATATCTAAAATCGCAAATCTTCATCGTCCTTCCAGCTACGAGAAAGTGTACGAGTAAAACAAAGAAACTACAAAAACTGAATTTTTTTCTTTCATTTGTCTGCGACTTATCGTGCATTCATAATTAATGTCTTTGCCAACTGTCTGGTCGCTCAGTGTTTCATTTTTTTTTCTTTTTTTTCCTAATAAATCTTAATTTTACAGCATCCTGGGGGAGCCTTTCACCATGTACCTACACACCACAAATAAGAAAATAAACATGCTTATATTGTAATGTTAACTGGAAAATATAAAGCCATTCCAAGTTTGAAGAAAAGAAAGGCACTGAAGGTGCTCGTTTTTCAGTAGAGCAAAGTAATATAAAAAGAACTTGCAAAATCTTTAACAAAATGCCCCAATAGAAAGACAGTTGCTGAAAGCTGGAACAAAGCTATAATTATTTTGCTCATAAGAAAGGAGAGATATGAAAGTGAAAAGCTATAGCCCTATCAGGTTTCACTCTGAAATGTACACTTCCATCCTAATATAAGCGACATCAGTTCAATCTGAACTAACAAGTGTAAACAACAGATTTGAATTTGACCTGTCAATTAGTTAGCAGGCACTAAGAGTAGTGGATGTGTCGAAAGTTTTAAGAATGTAATACAAATCCCAGTTTTTCCAAAACCTTACCTTCATGTCTTCCTATAATACATTATTTCAAGCAGTATACAATGCTGCTTACTTTCAAATTGATTTAATTAATTTCAAAAATTCCTTTTTTTGTAGTAGGAAAAAAAAACAGAACTATTCTTCTACTAGTGACGAATCTGTATCTTTTTTCCCTATTCAAGCAGTGTTTTTTCGCTTATATTCTCCAGTTATTTATAATATCAGCTGAGCTTGAAGTAACTCCACTGAATGTATTACTATCAACTAACTAACTACACTTACCACAAAATTTTCCAGTTACAATTATTAACAGGGGACATCATCAAAAAAAAAAAAAGGTAGTACAACCATGCTGAAAGGCATGTAAGACAAAACACACCTAATGCAAGATTTGCTGGTCCATGAATTTTATCAACAATGAAGAAATGGGTGCTCAGGTACATTCATACATAGAAGTAGCTTAGATTAAATGTTCTGTTAGCCACTGAATATCTCATCTCTTGTTGCAAGTGCCACTAGTTGGTCCACAACCACCAAACCCTACTGGCCTTGACATATAGTCTCCAACACCGCCTGTGTGAACTGTCTCCCCAGCAAATAGAATTCACCTTCATTACTAAATGCATCACTCAAGGTATAATTGTTTTTTAACACTACTAAATATGTTATCACCTGCTATCATAAACTCATCCTAGGTTCACAAATACAAGGTATTTAAGGCACCAAAATACCAGTATATAGCATTTTCAGTGCCAGAGGGATATCATTCACAGCTGCAATATGCATTACACTGAATACTGCAGAATTCTCTCGACGGCTTTTTGCCAATATCTCCATCGGATACATCCTCATGGAGAATGTTTGGAGCTGTACTTTCAATGTATTCACATTTTATTCGATGCAGTGTGTTTTGATCTAACATCAAATTCTTCCTGTGGGTAGTCTCAATTTCTCAATTTAATAATTATTGATTAAGAATCAACTCTTATCAATTCATATTGTACTGCTTTCTTGCCGAGAGAGAGAGAGAGAGAGAGAGAGAGAGAGAGAGAGAGAGAGAGAGAGAGAGAGGTGGGTGGGAGGGGGGGGGGGGGGGACTACTGAATTAAATATAGTCACAAGAGCTGTATACACCCAATATGTCACCAATTTTTCTCGTATTTTGGGCAATTGAAGCACATACTTAGATGTAACAAACTGCTGTTCTAGTACGAGAAAGGAAATACCAGCCATTGAGCAGTGGTGTTTGCGCAACCCCCTCCAGTGACAGACTGGAAATCTGCACAAACTGCATTTAAGCTATTCCTTTTTTGTTCATCTTGTATTACTACAATGAATCACATTTCTTCAGAAAATAATAATAATAATAATAATAATAATAATAATAATAATAATAATAATAATAATGGTGACAATGACAGTGATACATTTGAGATGAGATATAATAAGGAATCATGTTAACTGCACATTTATTTACCAATACATCCATGTGCATATTTAAAAGTTATCATAAGTCATTGGATTTATAATTTTTGCCATCACTGGTAGGCCAATACTACTTGGGAGGTGCCTATCATAAAAGGATTGATAAAGACATTGAGGGTTCAGAACTTAGGAGTGGACATAAACTTTGCTAATTATAGAACATGTAATTCATTATATGAAGTACAAAGGAGACACCTAGGGTAGGAGGCCCGGCTGTCAATGGCTTCGAGGAACCATTCTAACCAGGTTGTGGAGGAGTGAGGAGGCTGCAAGCAGAGAGCAATGACTTGGGGTTCCACACACTGCCAGCAACCTCCTATGCCTTATGTGACATCCTTCTGCATTCCCTATTGGTGGTGTACTGTAGGTGATGCATGCTGACGTGCACTGCTAGCAGTATCCACCTGTGGAAACTGTGCTTAGCCTGGCAAAACGGGCCTTTACTGGTACAGGCTGCGGGGCAGGCTTCCAATAAATGACTCACAGCAAGGAAAAGGAAATTCTTCCATTCATAAAATTTGGAATAAATTTTCCAAATTTTCCCCATGCAAGTGGCCACCTATACACCCGTCTCATTTCAACAGGAGTGACAACTCATAAAATTTACAAAGGGTGGCAGACACTGCTGGGAAGAGCAGGTTCCCCTGATAGTGGCTTTGTAGACTATAGGAATGTACATCATATAGGGAAGGTACTGTTAAAGCATAAGTCAGGCCCAAACCCGGCTGGGTTGGAGATTTTCTCCGCTTGTGGACTGGCTGTTGTGTTGTCCTTCTCATCATTTCATCCTCATCACTGGCATGCAAGTCACCCAATGTGGCATCGACTGAAATAAGACTTGCACTTGGAAGCCGAACTTCCCCGGACAGGGCCTCCTGTCCAGCAATGCCATATGCTCATTTCATTTCATTTTAATCTGAAAATAGTTTCTCTTTAAAACAAGTCTTTCAGTTTACCATTTTGTAGATTTTTAAATGCTTTTACAAAAGAAATCAAAATTAACATCAGTTAATCCCAACATCTAAGATTTCTCTAATTTTCAACTCAAGTGGGCACCTTGTAATCTTGACAATACATTCCTTAATCACACAGAGTGCACATCAATGATTCGGGAGAATACTACAATGACATCTAAATAGACTAAGCATGTCATGGCCTTCAACTCTCGTAACAACAGGTGTGTGAATCTCTGACACGTAGCAGGCCCTTTTCTAACAATGAAACTCATGAGTGCGAAGCTGCAAATGGCCTATGATGTTTACGGTATTTGAAACCCCACATATTGTCTACCATGCAACCACAATATTGGCTGATAATGGTAACAGGGGGAGGGCCAGGAGGTATCAAGTGGTGAGCACAGCATGAGGCTATGGAGTGTAGGTGAACTGCTTAGTTGATGAGTAAACCACAGCAGTGCTACAGCGCTAGTGGTGTTGATACAAAGCATAGCATTGGCAATGATAAACAAAGCAAACATTGCATCATATTTACAACAGTTGCTGAAGTTGACATTTCATCAGAATGGAACTCAAGGAATTTTGCAGAGTGTGAAAGTAGTGGCAGATGAAATATTAGCGTTACTGCAAGATGAGTCAGTAGAATGCGTGGTGTTGTACACGCTTGACAGTGCGGACAATATACATGAGGAGTACAATGAATGACGATACATGTTTAACAAGTGAAAGTGATATTGAAACAGGTGTCGAATTATGTATTTCACCATCCCTGTCTGACAGGGAGCCACAAATCCCATCTCCAGTAAATGTAGGAAAGGATGATCATTATCCAAGGAGTGGCTACTAAACATCATTAGTACACGGAAGATCCGAGGCAGGACTAGGTGCACGTGTTACAAAAACTGATGATTGTGCATTTCAAGGGTGCTCGATACAGTTTAGAGGATGTGCATGACAGTAACCTACTACATTATGCACATCAGATTGCATGTGACACAGATTATGGTGATTTCAAGGGAAGCAACCGAGCGAGGTGGCGCAGTGGTTAGACACTGGACTCGCATTCGGGAGGACGACGGTTCAATCCCGCGTCTGGTCCTCCTGATTTAGGTTTTCCGTGATTTCCCTAAATCGCTCCAGGCAAATGCCGGGATGGTTCCTTTCAAAGGGCACGGCCGACATCCATCTCCGTCCTTCCCTAATCCGATGAGACCAATGACCTCGCTGTCTGGTCTCCTTCCCCAAAACAACCAACCAACCAACCAAGGGAAGCAGTGAATGTTTGCATAACTTCAAACAGTGCTACAGAATTGGAAGACATAAGATAAAGAAATTTCAAACAAAGCATTAACTTGACGATGCAGAGCAAACTGTGGAATCGGCCTGAAAATTTGTAGACGAAATAAACAAACATATACCTTCATTCATTAAATAATTTTTTTTTCAACTACAATGAACTGGGATTTGAAGAGAAAATGTGTATGAAGGAAACCATGGAAATTAAGAGGTACCAAAAGAATTGTATCGAAATCAACTAACATCATCACTTTTTAATGCATTCATATACAATTATGCCGACTGTTAACCTGGATGGTAAATTGGCTGGAAAGTTATTTATCGTGCTGCGAGAAGTTGGAGATTCTCTGCCCCCTACAATTCTTTCTCATGTGCCTGATCTTACAAGGACAACGGGGAATATTTATGGCACAGCAAACACAAGTCGGACAATAGGTGTAAGAGAACTACAACTATGGTATGAGCTCTGCTTTTGGCCAAGAGCTGGTCAAAATAACTTGCTTTTGCTTGATTTATAGTCTTTGTACAAAAAACATGCTCCTTTATAGAAAATTATTCCTCCTGAAAAGTGAATGACTTCACAGTTCATACCACCTGGAACCACTGGATCAATTCAACCTCTGGATGTTTGTTTTTTCTGTGTCTAGAATACATACTATCACACTACTTGGAGCTACGCCTTAAAGGATAGTCAGTTTCACAATACGCTCCATGACAGACTGTTTCGCATTTGGTTGCTGCCACCACAATTCATCACTTCTCATTAACGTGTTACACCAATGTGATTCTAAATGCAGTCTTTAAGAGTGGATGCCTATTGAATGTCCTTTACAGTTTGCAACTCTCAAGAAGTTCTCCTTTGATCTTGATGGTGTGAACCTTTTGATCACTTTGGCATACCATTTTTCACTCAGTGTTCATGGTGCAAGTTGATGGTTAGTTTTGAACATTTCTTGAATATCGACAGTGTCCATTTTGTGAAATGTTATATATACATACTATAGAAGGTCGACTCTGCACCTTCTGGACACTTAATTTCAGTCGCCTTCCTGATGCACATGATGGGTCATTAGCAGCTAATATTTTTCCTGTCATAATTGTTAACACAACACTTTCAAATGAACCTTACTAAAGACTGAACTTATAATTCATGCATCAAGCTGTTGCTAAATACATTTTTCCACAACAGATTGTAAGTGATATGGATTCTGTACGGATTGTGGGCTATTAGGCTAGCATTTTCAGCTGGGATTTCATAGTAAATGACATCAGTAGTTGGTAAATATTGCCTCTCCTTGAACAACCATGTGAACTCATCCAAGATTGTTCACTTTCAGTTACTTGGAATAACTTCCCTTGCAAATGAATTTTAAGGGATGACAGAACTGTGTATACTTCCCTTACAGGCAATGACTTCTGTCTCCTACTGCCTCCCTTCCATGAAAGGTACCTCACTCTCAAGTACTTCTTGTATACTGTCCAGTATAGCTCCAGGTGGTATTGTTGCATGTCTTGTTCAAAAATTATCTAAGCACACTGGGACACAAATTTTCATCCCCACAGTTTCCTTCTTACATAGACTTACTCTTATGAGAGCCAGAAATCTACCATGAATGTAATATTGGGCAAGCAGGTCGACCAAAATGACAGTCCCTTTAGGCTCCTGGGTCTTGACGGTCGGCCAGAGAACCCTTCCAGTACCACAACTTACGGTTACGGGCCAGTTGGATTTTAACACCACAGCAAGCGGTTCGTCAGAACTTCAGAGAGTAGCCTTCTTCTCAAGAGTTCCTCATGTCTGTATGGCATGGTCACTATTGAAACAATGAGTTGTCTCACTGAATCGAACAGCACGCAACATATAGTAAATTACATCCTGATAATGGCACAGAAAGTAACTCCCCAGGATGACACCAAAATCCCATCCTGCTTATTTAATGCTTCTATTTCAAAATCAAACTGCTCCATCAATTTCTAACTCAAAACAACATGTCCCCACTGGCTTTATTACTTCTGCACCCAGACCACTAAAACAGCAACAAAGATACTTCTGCACCAGCTTGTTGGCAGGAGACAAAAACACTAAACTTACTTAACCATCTGCATCAATTACAATTTTCATCTTTCTTTGCTGTGCCTTACCCTTCACAATCACACTTGCCACCTCCTCTAAACCTCAATAATTTTGGTACGTTATGCTGTAACATTTAGTTTTAATTTTGTCCGAAGAAGGTGTCCCGTGTGACACCAAAACCTAGGGCACAAATTAATTGTGTTCGCGACTTTCAAAATTTTGTAATTAACAGAGTTTCCTGGTCTTACTGGGAGAATGAAGAGAAGGCTACTCTGGTTCCCTGGACGTTTTCCTGATTTGGTTTCCTATTCTCTTTGTAAATTTAGGAGCTAATCCACCCACAGTTTGCTCTACTCCATGACCACAGACAATTTGCACCCACATGCCCCACTTCTCTGCTGTTAGGACTGCAGGTTGCCCAACACTTGTCTGCAGTATGACCTATCCACCTATACCGTACACAATTACTTTCAATTGTAAAGATGCACCACAGCTCATTACTGGATGAAGTAGAAACAATTTGACCCACTTCCTCAGATAACAATTCTAAGTGAACTGCCTTTGTGCAAGGAGGTAGATGAAGCAAATTTTACTTCCCCACCAATTTGCAGGTTAATTCCTGGACGAACACATCAACTGGTCATACTTGAACCTCCTCAAAGAGCAGTACAACAGGCCTTAGTTCTTATTCATTTGGCAAATGTCTCGAAATTTTCCCCAGACCTCTGTCTGAGTGTAGAGAGTCTGTCACAGTAATAACTTGGTGAAGAGAAAAGTAACCTCAGGTGCACCACAAGAGAGTGTTACATGACCATTACCTTTCACAAAACATATAAATGACCAAGTTGCAGTGTTGACTGTTTCATGAGGCTTTATGTGGGTGATACTGTTGTGTAAGTGGCATGCCCACAAAAAACTAGTTATCGGTAAGATAGATGCCAGAGTGAGGTTCATTGGAAGAATCCTCATGAAATTTAGTCCATTAACAAATGAGGCAACTTACAAAACATTTGTTTGAGCAGTACTTGAATACTGCTCATTAACCTGGGATCTATAGCAAATAGGACTGGCACAAGAAACAAAAGATTCAAAGAAGAGCAGTTCATTTTGTTACAGGTTCATGTATTAAGTATGAAAGCACTGTGGAGGGGCTCAGCAAACTCCAATGATAAATACTGCAAGAGAGACATTCTGTATCATGGTGTGGTTTACTGTTAAAGTTCCGAGAGGGTTTGTACCTAGATGAGTCAATCAATATATTGCTACCTCCTACATACATATCACAAAAAGTCCATGGCATCAAATGTGAGATATTTGAACCCACATGAAGATTTACCAGCAATTGTTCTTCTGCAAATCCTTCAAGACTGGAACAGGAAAAGTGGGAAGTGACAGTGGTGCACAAAGTACACTCCACCACACACTGTAAGATGGCTTACCGACTATAGATGAAGAGGTAGATGTATTGAAGTTATAAAACAAAATGGTACGTACAGAGTGTTACAGGCTTCTAGGTGTTGTAGAGGGAACTTAGAAGATAAAGTTTTGTATGAAAACGTACTGTTTAAATATAAAATAAATTTGATCAGATCACTTTCAAATTTCCCACTTCACAATATGAACATAAACTGATAAGAGGACATCATCATCATCAGTCCCTGTTCTAATAATGACATGACATACTATTTTCACTTAACTGGAACAGTGGCTGCGAGAAACTAATGCATTCAAAACTAAGAGTGTTGACTATTCTGTGCTGCACTCTCAACTTTGAAGGGGACACCCTATGTCATGTGCAAGAGAACCTGATGATGAGAACTCAAAACATTGCTCATGCCACGGGCTCCTGTAGAACACACAGACGAGAGCTCATTGTCTCCACTGTGTCAGTACTGTTAAGAGAAAGATTTGAAAGTGGTCCAATCTGCAAATTTATTTTATACCCAAACCATATATTTCCGGACATGGGCCCTTTGCCAAAACTTAATCTGCTCTCTAAAGCCCCTAGAAGCCTGTAATAAGAATTGTGGAACACCCTGAGTGTAGTTTAAAGTAAAGTGACTGAAATTTTGTTTCAATTTATACAATAACAGATCCATAAAAATATCTCCAAAATAACAGACACAATGCACATGAGAAGAATCCAATTCATGGGGCATTTAGAAAGAATGGACTCAAACAGGTTAACACACAAAATCTATATATTTTTAAAGAACAAAACTACAAGGCCGAACTGGTACAAACAGATGGAAAAAGACCTGAGAGAATTAGGGTCTCCAAATCTACATGACAGAAATGAAATCAGAAAAATCACAAACACACGGGGTTTTGAGGAAGAAGAGAGAAAAACTAACTGACATACGTGGGTCCATGCAATGAAAACTAGCCCATTCGTTGCATATGGGTGAAAAGGAAGGTCAACAAATGTTGATTACGCATGGTACTAAGTGATCCATTTGCGAAGAAGAAGAAGAAGAAGAGATCCATCTGTTGATACAAAGCCATTGCCTGTTTGAAATGTACCGAGTGGTTACAATTAAAGTGCAGCTATTCACGGAGGTCAGTGTGGGCTGTAGTTATCATATGGCGTAAAACTTGGTAGATATGCTAACACGTTAATACAGAATCACTTTACACTGGGGGAAAAAACTTCAAATTTTGACCACAAGATGCATATTTGGTGTTGTACACTGTTTATATTGTGGTGACATCCAAGCTGTCATTTGACAAACTACAACATGTGTGAACAGTATGCTTATCAAGAAGAGAGGCCGTGCATCGCTAGGGAAATGGTTTTATGTGAACGACAGCAAGATATTGAAATTCAAAAACACAGGTGAGCTTGGTGTAGCACTTGGAAGAGGAAGGTGTCCATACAAGTGAAAGTTATTGATGAGGTTGCTGTTGCTGTAACTGGCTATGCAGCAAGTGCCCTGGGCAGTGCTAGTGCCTGTGCAGTGTCGAGAATTGCCCATCCCATAGTCAACAGAATATAAAGTTTTGTGGTCTATTTTATACTGGTACCCATGAAAGATCCAGATGGTGCAGCAACTGAAATCTCATGGTCCACAGCAAAGTTCTGAATTGGCTTTCTGGTTTCTGGCACAGATCAAAGTTGGTGACATGTGGCTGGGTATTTTTCTATGAACTGACAATGCTCATTTACACGACAGGGTGCAGTGAATAGACAAAACTGCTAAATTTAGGGTAATGTTAAACAGTGTGTTGGAGACACTGTATGTGACAATGTGGTGTGGATTTACAAGCACCTTTACCCTCGGTTCGTTCTTCTTTGAAGAGAGTACACCCAGAGTGCCTGTCAGGTGTCTGTCATGTCCGCATGTTTGTGAGACCTCCTTGTACAGCATGTGATTCCTACTTTGGAAGAGCACAACTGTGTGGAAATCATTGTTCTCATGGGCAACACCTCATGCTGCTTGCCCAGTGAAAGACCTCCTTCATATGTTACCTCCAGAGGATTTCCACATGCATGGCCCACAAGATCACCTGATCTGAATCCATGTGACAGTTAGCTCTGGGGATATCTAAAAGAACACGTTTACCAGGAACACATTCAATCTCTCACTGATCTGAAACCTAGTACACAGGAACATGTTGCTCAGATACCAAAGGAAGTGCTATGAGCAACTGCCAATCACATCGTTTTACGGATGCAACATCTCATCAACATCTCTGGTGCTCATATTCAATAAATTGTGTAAGCAGTGGTTAATGTAAAATCAATATTATGACTTTCTAACTCGTTTGCCCTTTTTTGTCCATGTATCATTCCCAGTCTATTACATACGGAAACATGTCTGTGAGTCTTTCTTGCATGTATAGCATCAGATTTGCACCTGGTGGCCAAAATTGGAACTACACATTTTTCAACACAAACTGGTTCAGTATTAATGCATTGGAACATCTACGAAGTTTCACTGCCATGTAATAATTACAACCCACACCGGACCTCTGTGAGCAGCTGCACTTTAACTATAAACACCCAGTGTAAAAGTTTAACCAACAATATGTGCCTTTTTATCGAAATGTGTTCCACAGCACTTCAAACATATGTACATCCCCTGCACTCTCTAAGATTTGCCACAGGCCATTTTCCACTTTATATTCCAAAGGAATAAAATCAAAAGGTTGTTTCTGGAGTTATGATTTGAAATACTCATCCTCATTCCTTTTAACTTGTTAATGGTAATGAAGTTGCATAATAAAATCTTCATATTTGTATGGCACATAAAATCACACTATTTCCTTGCTAAATTGTCACCCATCAACAGAACATTCATAGTAATGTACAGAATCACTTTCATCGAAGTAGTCTACAATTCAGGCCCGTTCCTCAAATTGGGGACACAGCTTGTTTCTATTGATGCTCCAACAGCAATACAAATAAAATGTAAATTATTCAAACCGGATATAGCATAGTATGATTTCACTCTTAAGTGAACATGAATGTATCAATAAATAAATGTTGATATTTCACAATTTTTTATTACACTTTGTCAAGAATTTACCACCATGACTACAATTATTTTTATTATTATTGTTGCTTTCTGAAGAAACATGATTTGTTGTTGCAATAAATTTGTTTGGGTACTACAATTGCACAAAAGAAGACCGAAACTGGTGACATCATGGGTGTGTTCTTTTCTTGTCAGTAGGGTTACAGGGCTTGGATAATGCAGCTGGGTGTGGATGTGTGTATGTCTCTTAAGAGAGAGAACACAAGATGATAAGCTGAGCTCCAATATTTCAGTTCTTATTTACGAGACAACTGATTGCTCAATGCCTCCACTGTACAGTGAGGGCAATGTTTCCTTAATCAATTGTTTGCATAATGTTTTGATAGTGATCTATGTGCTAAAATAAATTACTCCTTAATAGTCAGGAGGGTGGGGGGGATAACAAATTAAATACCACAAGAAAAATATTAAAACCCATTCTATTTAGAATTTATACATAATTTGCTAGTTGAAGGAAGGTCTTGCACAAACACTAAGTCTCTAAAAGAGCCAAAAAATGTTATGAAAGAAAAAATTGAAATGAGAGTTATAGAAAGACTAATCTATGGTGACAGCACCTACAAACTCGGCACTGCTTGACAACCAGAAACTGGATTAATGAAAAGACAAAATATGTACCCGGCAGCAACAGTGAAGAGATATCTGATGCAGGCAAAACACAAATGGATACACTGCTCATTGCATGTGCTGCTGGGTGCAAACTTTGGACAGAGCACTGGACACAAATCAGAGCACATATACTTCCAATTGGGAATTTATTTGGAAGGAAATGTGGGGAACAGTTTTGACATTCATCTTACAGCCAAGGGGGAACCTCTAAAAACCCAGTCCAAAACTTCTCTATCACATGCCTTGCTGTCATCAGTCCTGGTGGACTACATGTAGATTGACTGTCAATCAGCATGCAAGCGTGGCTGTCATGAGAGGAAGCCGAAAGGCACGCGCTTAAACTCACGCAGGCTGGCGTGAGGTCTGAAACAGGATACGTAATGAATGCTATAAAGAAAAGTACGTAGCTTCTGGAATACTTAACTTTAATCCACATTTGGTGAACATTGGTCTTGTTGATACAGTATTATCATCTCAATATAACTTGGTGATGGCGCCTTGCTAGGTCGTAGCAATTGACTTAGCTGAAGGCTATGCTAACTATCGTCTCGGCAAATGAGAGCGTATTTGTCAGTGTGGCGTCGCTAGCAAAGTCGGCTGTACAACTGGGGCGAGTGCCAGGACATCTCTCTAGACCTGCCGTGTGGTGGCGCTCGGTCTGCTATCACTGACAGTGGCGACAAGCGGGTCCGATGTATACTAATGGACCGCGGTGACACCACAGTCATGATGCCAGATGTTGCCCAACTGCATCAATATTTTGCCACATGTTTCTACTGTTGACACTTAAAGGGCTGAGGTTTTGCATCCACTGGAAGGGCTCTATCGTAACTTGGAAGCCCAAGAGTGTTCTTAGCTTGAAGACTTTGTTGGTATCCTTTTTCCAACACTTGCTCCTGGTCATTGTCACAACCACAATGAATAGCAGTGATCTCTCTTTGTCTGTTTATGCAGTTATGCCACCAAACTCTGAACCCAGCATACTGCAGCCTTTTCTGGACTGTAAGAGGTCCTCTCAAAAAATTCTGGAATTTCGCCCACAAAATTTTTCTGCACTTACCTTTTACTTAGCATAGTAATTTTGTTTCTGTGCAATAGTCATGCACCAACAGGTATGAATGTGTGGGTGTATTATCGTGATGCAGGAGCAGACAATTGTCTCACCACATTTCAGGCTGTTTCCTTCTCACATTTTCTCGCAGGCATTACAAAACATCTTGATATGTACCAACAATTAACAGTTTCTCCTTGTGGCATGAATTCAGGTTGAACTAATCCTTCAAAGTTAAGAAAACTATCAGCATGGGTTTGGCGGGAGAACCTTTCCTGAACTATTGTGAAGATCTGAAACTTGGTCTCAACATCATAACTGTAGATCAAAGTCTCATCACCAGTTATGATTCTCTTAAGAAACATCCCATTCTCATTTGTGTGACCCAAGTGCTCTTCACAGATTGCAAGGTGAAGGTCTTTGGGCCAAACTTGGCAGCAACACAATGTATTCCAAGAGGCTTTGTCAGGATTTCATGACATAATCCAACTAAAATGTTACATTCTTCTGTAATCTCTTGGACAGTCAGTCTTCAACTGACATGCACAATTTTGTTGAAGTACCCGGCATGAGCACAGTCTATGGACGTCAAAGGGCATCCTGAACAAGGGTCATCTTTAACTTCCATCCAACCATTTTTAAACTGTTTGCACCATTCGTAACACAGAATATGGCTTAAGCACTCATCACTGTAGGCTTCCTCCATCATTTGGTGTGTCTCTGTAAAGGTTTTCTTGAGTTTCAACGCAAAATTTAATGCAGATGCATTGCTCCTCTAACTCTGCCATCTTCAAATTCGCAAACTGTGTGACACAACATACTACTCAATACAGTACTGAACAATAACTAACAGACATACAACAATGAAACTTCCAGCAGTTACACACTAAACACAGGCACTTGCAGGGATGCCAACCACATTTCACTCCAACACACCATTAGCGCAAAATTACGAATGTTCCAGAATTTTTTGAACAGACCTCGTATCCATGTCAACCCTTGAAGGAGTTTATCAATTGAAGACATTAAATATGTAATTGAGTGCACAATTATATTACATATTTTGTAAACGTCCGTCTTGATCACATAAACTGCACAGTTCACAACCACTAATTTTGACAGTTGCCATCTTCAGATCTGTTGCAAACATAAAGTTGAATTAGCTGAACCAATTTCTATAAGAGGCCAAGTGATCCATTAGAAAAATAAAAAATTCTAAAATGATTAACAGCCGTGCATACCAGCGATACATACCATAAAAATATTCTGATGTAAACATCAGTGTCAATCTATGCATCTTGGTACATAGTAAGTGCTGGTTAATGCCTGGGTGCATCTCGTATTTATACAAATACGAGTGTCTGATATCAGAAAAGGGGACTAATAGTTGGGTACATGACTAACTAATATCGTAAACTCAATAGTTAAAATTCAATATGCTTATCCATTAATTAAAATTATTTTATGTGGCAAAAGAGCACCTGGCAATAAAACATGGACTGACATAAAATATGTGGAAATAAAATACGTACTTACAATCCACATAAAACATGTAAAGAGTAATAATAGAAAGTGCCTAGCCAGTCAACACACAATTCTGTAAAAGTAAGAATAAAAAGTTTAAAAGTAACATCACCTCTATAGACTGAAAATTTTCTGCTTGACAAAACGATTAAACATAACCATAAGTGTAAGATCATTAACACAACAATGACTTAATTAAAATCTCTATAGTCAATGACACATTCGGAGTGTAATCTCAGTGGCTCCACCTTGTGGCTTCTCTGTGAGAAATTTCTGTTTTCCTGTGGCAGAACCTGTGGAAAAAGGCTCGGTCTTTCACTGCTGGCGGTCAGCGTACCCATGTGGTAAGAAATATAGAGGATAAAATGAAAATGTTGCGTAAGGTGCCCAAAGAACAATTATAATACTTACTGGAAGAAATGGAAATTTATGTACATTTAAAATGGCAACCAGGATTACTGCTGAATGAACGGAATGAGTTTAATCTGAATGCTTATTCAGAAACCTACTGGTTTGAACAGCATCACACACTGCAGCACCTTAGCATGAGAATGTGTGTGCCGGACACCAGTGGCAAGGAGACTGGGCCTTCTTCCGCAAGTTCTGCCACAGGAAAACAAAAACTTCTTACAGAGAAGCCATGAGATGGAGCCACTGAGATTCCACTACGAATGTGTCATCACCTATCAAGATTTTAATTAAGTCATTGTCCTGTTAATTATCTTACACTTACAGTTATGTTTAATTATTTTATCAAGCTGGAAGTTTTCATTTTATAGATGTGATTTACTTTTAAGCTTTTTATTCTTACTTTTACACAATTATGTGGTAGTTACTTTGACAGGCCAGGTACTTCCTAGTATTACTCTTTACATGTTTGATGTGGATTGTAAGTACAGATTTTATTTCCATATGTTGTATATCAGTCCATGTTTCATTGCCAAACCCACTACCATATGATATAATTTTAATGAATGACTGAGCATATTGCATTTCTCTACTAGTCTCAGATACTCACATTTGTGGAGGCAGCCTCGACAATAGCATTTCCTGAACCAGAAGCTGTAATAAACAAAGAGACACGAGATATGGACAAGTACAAGCCAAACATCGTTAACATTATCCGAGGCGTTACACGTATGACCAGCATTTGCTATGTACCTATGACATTGATACTTATATCAGAATATTTTTATGGTATTATGGCCGGAATACATGGTTGATAATTGCATTAGTATTTTTTGCCTTATGCATCACTTGACCTCTTATAGAAATTGCTTCAGCTAATTTAGTTTAGGTTATTACACCACTGCTCTTATATTGGTAACAGATCTGAAAATGGCAATGATCGTAACTGGCAACTGTGAATTGTACAATTTATGTGATCAACATAGAGCTATAGAAATAGGATGCCTTGGAGGACTGCACTATTCTGCTGGCATTTTCTTCTTCTGCTTTGTCTTTGCTGGCACAGTGACAATGTTCCTGTTAACAAAAGTTTACTAACCTTATGGTCATACAAGAAATCTGTTCCTGCAAATCACAATGCCTTGAAGTTCGTTGCAGAACTCCGGCCAGTATCTACCCCTGTACTGCATGTACAGAAAAGGTGCAGGTGATTTTAGCTCATTACAGTTCTTCACAATGACCCTAAGATCATTTACCCATGCAGACGTAAGGGGCTGTATCATTCTTGTAATGCTTATCACAGTGGTTCTCCTCAGGACCCCCAAAGGCCTTCCACTTCCTTTACCGCCTTTGGTTCAAATGGCTCTGAGCACTATGGGACTTAATATCAGTGGTCATCAGTCCCCTAGAACTTAGAACTACTCAAACCTAACTAACTTAAGGACATCACACACATCCATGCCCGAGGCAGGATTCGAACCTGCGACCGTAGCAGTCGCGCGGCTCCGGACTGAGCGCCTAGAACCGCTAGACCACCGCAGCCGGCTTTTACCGCCTTTACTCATTCTCTACATCTTCCCTTGCTAATGTTGTGCACAGAAGCAAAAAGAATTTTCTATTTGCTATTATAAACAACTTTACTGAAATCTGCATGCAACATAGGTCCATCGGCATTGCTCTCTTCTGCACAAGGTTGGGTGAAGATTCTCCAAGAGTTGTTAAATGTGCATGCTGCATTATGCTGAACAAGGTCCCACAGAAAGCCATATACGGTCACATCTCACAAAACTATCTCTCTCACTATTCTTATCTGACACTTTCAAGTCACAATGCACAGTTGTTGCACTCTCTATCTAGTCACCCCCATATCAATGGTCCATATTGGTCCACACTATTATAATCAGATAACATGCAACCATACTCTCTCACTATTCACATTGTGACCCTTCTAAATCAAGCCAAGCACTATCTGTGCTCATTATCTTGTCACCACACATCTCAAAAAATGGTCCACAGTTAACATGGCACTGGAAACGCAACAGTGATGCTGTCAATAGTGACCTACATTACGGGATCTCTCAACTCTTGAGTGGATGTGCCAATTTTCATAACACGAGTGGTGCACCATACTTGGTACACATGTAAAGAATACCGTATTTTCTCGAATCTAAGTCGCACTCGAATCTAAGCTGCACCCGAAAAATGAGACTCGAAATCAAGGAAAAAAAAAAAATTCCCGAATCTAAGCCGCACCTGAAATTTGAGACTCGAAATTCAAGGGGAGAGAAAAGTTTTAGGCTGCACCTCCAAATCTAAACAAAGTTGGTCCATTATAATATAAGACACAATTTAGGTCGAATGAATGACGATACAGCTACAGTAGTTTGGTTCGAGTCGTAAGCTTAGTAGTTAAGCTTTACCAGGTAGCCATTGCTATGCGTCAGGCGCTCCGTCCATATTTATACGGGTACCCTTCCTTTTTCACGTGCTTTGTCTGGTTTGAATCGATTATTGCGAATTTTTCTTTGACCTGATAAGTGCCGTTCCCTTTCTTATAGGTGTTTATGTCACTCTAAGCTGAAAATGCATTACTGTACTGTGTCATGCAGTGTTTGTCGCATTCTGATAATGAGTGTTTACGACCTATTGCCGCTCGCAGCATGGCTTGCTTTTGTGCGCCCCCCCCCCCCCCCCCCAAAAAAAAAGAGGAATCGTCTCATTAGCGAAACAATGGCAAGAGACTGCTATTTGTTGTTACTTACACTGCTGCTTTCTTTGATAATGATCAACAAGGACAAAATAATATACTGCGTATGATAGAAGTTCTGAACGAGAGTTTAGCGAAAATTTTTCTCCGTTTGAAAATCTTTGCAGACGCCTCTTTAGTACATTACATTCTGCACAGAAATTAGTCATCTTAGATTTAAAAATCTAGTCAATTGCCGTGCTTCATTTCTGACTGTATCACTATTAGGCATAAGAATAATACGAATATAAGCATGACATGATATATATATATTCTTCCGCGTTTGCTGTTGTCTCACTCTAGTTTCGTGGTTTATTAGGCAGACAGGATTTAAATGAGATACCAGCAAAACACGAAACAATACATGACAAAATGTTTATATTCGCATTATTCTTATGGTGAAGAGAATACTGCATGTGATTCACAGTTCATAAAAGTTCCTATTAGCAACCATCTCTTCTCACAGGTAGGAAAAAATTGAGAACGTAGAGTTGGCCATATTGAAAACATCCCAACAGTCTTGCCAGTCGGATTTTCGTAGTGCATTGAAAGGCTGCTATATTCGTAGATGAACAATACGGAATTTGTATTTACTTCGTTGGATAATGTATGAAAATGCAGTGGTGGAAACTCGGAGCAAGGAAAAAAACTCGTCTTCCACCTTAATTTATTTACTGACGCAGAGGTTTTGGCGCCACTATTTATCTTTGTGCCTGCAAAGCATGCCTGTGTAGCGCTACATATATTCAACTGGAGAAGTTAATTGTGGCGGCACCTACTAACATTTTACAGAACTTCCGCTTACTGTGCACTCGATTCTAAGCCGCAGGCAGTTTTTTCGATTACAAAAACCAGAAAAAAAGTGCGGCTTAGATTCGAGTAAATACAGTAGCTGTTTTTATGTTATGAAGTTAGACATGTATGGGGGAGATCATAGTTTAATATTAGTGTAACTAAACTACAATAAAATAAACTTTTAAATGAGATAAATCCCTCTTTAATTACACAACAATAAAATAAACTTTCATTTATATCACTCTGTTACCACATACAAGTGTTACCCCACAGTAATGAACCACTCAACACATTCTGTGGCACAGTTGTATCAGAACCCAAGGCCATGACCCGCCATAAACTGCAGCTTTTATGGCGGGTCATGGCCCATCGAACATAGGCCGGTGTGAGGTGGAGGTAACACCATTAAGTTAAGTAACAGTTTAGAATTTCTACATATGTACTGTTTGAGTTTCCCTTTTTTTCGTTTATAAATGTATAGCTATGGTGTTCTTTTAATCATTGACAAAGGTCTTCTTAGGCACTTGTGGGTTTTATTGTTCTGAAGAAGGTGTAGTTATCTACGCCGAAACCTAGGTTAACACTAGGTACTTTTTTCGCAATCGAGGCGGGTTTCTAGTTTTTTAATATATCCATTCTCCTGTGCAATTTGTTTTATAGTGTTCAGTTCTTGTGTGTAATCATGTTTGTTCATGGGTATTTTGTTCAGTCTGTGTAGTAAATACCTGAAGCTGGTTTCTTTGTGAGTTACGGGGTGATTGGATTGGTTATGAATAATGGTGCTGGTGATTGTGGGTTGTCTGTATATTGTGAATTCATGTTTGTTGTTTCTCTTGTGTATAGTGAGATCTAAGAAATTAAGTTTTTCATCTGTTTGTGTTTCAATGGTGAAATGTATTTGTGGGTGGATGGAGTTTATGTTATTTTATGCGAGACTGTGTTCATCTATTAAGCAAATTATGTCATCTACATATCTGTACCAATATATTATTTTGTACTGTTTTGGTATTACTATTTTGTCAAAGATTTGTTTTTCTATCTGATTGAGGAAAATGTCATCTAGGAGGCCACACTGATTGGGGATCCCATGGGTAGTCCATCTTGTTGAGAGTAAAATCTGTTGTTGAATGTGAAGTAGTTTTGTTCTGTGATGAGCCTGAGTATGGCTGATATTTCCTGTATATTTGTTGTAAGTATGTTTTCTTGCAGTTGGAGGTTTCTTTCTATGATGTTGATGGTTTCTTCTGTTGGGATTTGTGTGTACATTGAAATTATGTCAAATGAAACCAATGTTGCTGTGTTTGGTATGTTTTCATATCTTATTTTTTCTATTAAGTCATTTGACTTCTTTAGATTTCTGTTTTCAATGTATTTGTATATTTTTCCATAAAAACACGGGAGAACTGCCGGATATCAGTAACTTCCTGCCACGATATTTCGGCGCAGAGTCTTCTGGCCATCTTCAGGTGAATGCCACTGTAGTAGTACTGGCGAGTACGAGCTGAGCTCCGCTATTTAAAGCCTTCTGAGGTGACATTGCGCATGCGCTGCTCAGCATGCGCGTTCATAACGGCTCCGTGCGCTGCGCCTCGCGCCCTTCACTGTGAAAGCCTGACGTATCGGTGTCAGGTCGATTTCCATCTTTATGCAGATTATTTCTTCCAAGTCTGCTTTGTATTGTGTTGTTGGTCCTGTATGCTATGTTGAGTCCTTGTTTCTTTAGTATATTACCCACCCTATGTGTGACTTTGTTGTTGTAAGTCATTATGTGCCTTTTGTTGCTTACTGTCTGCTGATTTGTTGTGTGTTGAGTTGTGTGTGTGTGTGTGTGTGTGTGTGTGTGTGTGTGTGTGTGTGTGGCTAAGTGGTATGTTGGTGCTTTGGTGAAGTTTATCAATGGACGTATGGGTATTCCAGGTTTGTGAACTTCAGGCAATGATTTTAATATGTGAAAATTGTTTCTATGTTTCTCAGGGTTTTCTGTAACTTACTTTGGTATCGGTTTGTTGGGTCACTTTTTAATTCTGTGATGTTGTTGCTTTGGATGAATTCTAATGTTTTGTGAATGTATTCCTGTTTGGTTATGACTACTATTGAATTACCTTTGTCAGATTTTGTGATGATGACATTTTCTTGTGTTAATTTGTTCTGTAGTTTTCTGTAGGAGTCCTAGTGTTTTCTTTTATGGTGGTTTTGTTCTCTTTGATTATGTTTCTTATTTCCTCAGCAACTAGTTCTCTTGTTAGGTTTGCATTGAATTAAGGTGTGTTTAGTTTTTCTTGTTGCTTTATGATGTTTTCAGTTTCTGTTATAATATTTTCTACTGTCCTGTGTGACACCATTGTGTTAATGTTATTTTTGGACCCTTTTCAAGTAGGCTGCTTTCTTGTTCAGATAATTTTATGTCTGTTAGATTAATCACTCTTTTGTGAAAGGTGTGTCTTTTGTATTGGTGGTGAGATTGGTGGGTGTTTGTGTGATTTATCATTTTGGTGAGTTTCTTTTGTTGGATTGTCCATTTCCTGCCTATTATGGTACCTGTGTATGTTCTAACCCTGTACATTAGTTCATCAAAAAATGGTGGATATGTTATGTGATTTGCTAGTTCTATATGCATTCTGTATAGTTCAATATTCAGAGTCTGTTTTCTGGAACACAATCATCACCCAACAAACATTGAAACGGACCTTCACATTCTAAAAACTAGCAGCAGCCTATACCAAAAATTAACTATACAAGAAAACTACCACATCCAAAAATCAATAGCCCAAGGAAAGAAAGTACTCAATGAATACACATCACTGTGCAACAAAACTCTCTTCACCACAATAAAAGAACTATACAAATAACACCCACACCACACACCAAAACTACTCATGATGGGAAGAAGAAGAAGCCACAACAACATGTAATGGCAGCGAAAAATCCGCCTATGTTTTGAGTAATCAAAAAAAGTGCATTGCCACACGACCATAGGCTAAGAAGTAAGCCTATTTACTTCACCAACAACACAGGAGAATGCACCACAACTTCAAAACTGTAAGTTACAGACAGAAAATGCGATAGTCTTATTTCTGTTCGTAAATGCATAACAAACAGAAAAATAAATTACGTTTCGCTGTTTGCAGATGACAAGTTGTATATTGTGTAGCAGAATAGCTACCAAAATAAATGGACATTAACATCATGTAAGGTATGTTAACTAATGCTTCTACCCACTTTTCGCCAATTAAATTATAAATGCAACTTCTACATAATGTTGTGAACAACACAAATGTTAATATATAACAACAATCTTGCAGTTAAAAATAAAAATTGAACCCACTGACTATGGCACAAAAGTGCTGAACATGTATGGGTGAAACGAAACAAAAAAGGTGTCTTGCTTAAGGTGGAACTTGTCATCCCATTTTCTTAGCAAGCACGGACACAACAAGAACTGCACAACAAGATGATGAAAAATTTCTTTTATCTCATCATACATATTTTTTTCAATACCTTCATCATCTGCAGAGGTAGTAGGCACACGTATGAGTATTACTTTGTTGAGTCTTGGCTTTCTCTATATCTTGACAATGATAATGTGTTCACCACACTGTTCCTAGTAATTCACCTACATTCTTATTTTCTTATTCATTATTACACCTACTCCTGCATTATCCCCACTTTACTTCACATTGATCATCCTGTACTCACCTGACCAGTATTTCTGTTATTCCTGCCACGGCATTTCACCAATACCTACTATTTCTCAGTTCATCCTTCCCATTTTTTCTTTTCAAATTTTCTACCTTACCTTCCTGGATAAGGTATCTTAATAATTCACAATCTGACCAAGGGAATCACATTTTTTTGTGATGGTATTCTCTCAAGTTCAGAATGGGAAACTAGTTTACCTTCAGATTATATGCAAGGGGATGCCATCATCACCCAACTGATAATCTAGTCAGTCTTACAATAGCCCTACATTTTCTAGGGAAATATAATCATATTTTTGCTTTGTTTTCAGCTGCACACTGTATCAACATAGCAAGCCATGATGGCTGATGTTACAAAGCCAGATCAGCCAATCATTCATATTGTTGCTTTTGCAACTACTAGAAAAGAGCTATTTCTACGGAACCCTCTTCACAGATACGTTATCAATGTGACTGAACCAAAGGTATGGCTATTCGACAAGATCCATGATTTCATATGTGTGTGTGTGTGTGTGTGTGTGTGTGTGTGTGTGTGTGTGTGTGTGTGTGTGTGTGTAGCGGGAACAGCCAGGTATGTGTCACTAGACTGTGACATGTACACAACACAAAATATCTGAATTGTTCCACGTTACGTAATATAATTTGAATTTTACAATCATCACTAAATTCTTGGAATTTCTGATAAGCTATGCACACACAAAATTAGTTCACTAATTTCAGAGTCTTTATTATTACTTGACATGAATCAAATATATACAAAATATCTACTCTCTATGATTGTAAAAAAGCTACTGTATGGAGGAAGAAACATGAAACCACAGGTAACTGTAACTCTCTGGAGATACTACGATTGGTGAAAGTAACTAATATACCTGATGACTCAAGAACAATACAAAAATGGATAAATAAGCAATTCAAAAAGTATTTGCTGGTGTGACAGAGCTTTCGCAGTAATATATGGAATATTTAAACAAACTTACCACCTATAAATAAACAAAAATAATTTCTTCAGATTTAGTTTACATAAACTGCTCCAGTAAATACACCTGTGTATTTCTGCAAAAAAATCTACCAGCACAACAACATAGATACAGAGATAACTGAACATGCTACATAAAAGAATTACGTGTTGCCAATGTAAAATCAAGAGAAGTTACACAACAAAGAGTCTCTGGCATCATAATGCCTCACATCTGTATTTTTGATACACTTAAACAAGGAAAAAATGGAATATTACTTATTTCTAGAACTTCCAGATATTACCAGTTCACTACACTCTTCTAGTCCACACACTAGTTTCTCACAATTAAACTTTATGAACTAGAGAAACACTCTTAGTATTCTAGATTACAAGATGATGAGTTCTAGGTAACTGACAACACTTCATTTCACCAACATCCAGATGGGTTCAAATTTCTACTTGCACCTATTTGCATGTCCCCTGGAATATAAACGCCTGTAACACATCGCAGTGAAAAACCTACCTCGAAAGCATTATTTATCCATAATGGTAATAAAGTAACAAGTGCGTGTGCCACAGTTGAAAACGGTTCTGTTTTCCTATCGAGGTTCTCGAACAGACAGCGAACCATCTCCTTATCTTCATCTACTTTTACAGTAAGGTAGAATGAAACTTCCTCACTCCGGAATGATTGCTCCAAGTACTTTGAAATTAGGACTTCACGCTCCATTGGGTGGATGGATGGAGCCAGCTCAAGTTCAACAGCAACCTTCTTCCGGTGCTGCCAAGAGCATACAACGGGACATCCCCTGCAAAACCACTTTTTTGTCACACCCTCTTCTGAGGTGGTTTTACTTGAATTCCACTTGCTGGAATTGCTCTCCTCTGACAGTCTAGGTACTTTTGCTCGAGGTTCCCAGAAATTCTGTTCAGCTGGAACATCTTGAGGTTCAACTTGCAACCTGCACACATTATCAGAAAGTGTGATAGTAAACCCTACAAATAGTTTATTATGACTTTTTTGATATTGCAATTTTAAAATTTTAGCTAACAAATTATTTATCTCTTAACTCTTTTATCAACTTCCCAAATCACTAGTGAATTAGTCAGAGATGAAACACCTATGTATAATGCAGGCTATAACTGTGATCCATTACTGACTATATGAAACATGAAGTATAATTACACATAAAAATTACATTATATATTTATGAAGGCAGTTCAATAAGTACACATTTTAGGAATAAAGATGTAAGTTTTTACACAAACAAATTATTTATCTTCCAACATATTCTCATTTTACAGAGATACAGTTTTACCAAGATCACTATTTACATCTACACCTATACACGAACATCTGTCAAGTGCATGGCAGATGGTACCTCCCATCATACCAGTTATTAGGCTTTCTTCCCGTTCCAGTCAGTCACATGCAGAGCATGAGGAGAATGATTGTTTAAATGCCTCTGTGTATGCTGTAATTGATCTAATCTTGTCCTCACGATTCTTATGTGAGCGACATGTAGGTGGTTGTAGTATATTCCGTGTCATCACTTAAAGCTGGATGAAACTTCGTAAGTTGGCTTTTCATGAAAGTTTACATCTATCTCCAAGAGTCTGCCAGTTCAGTTTCTTCAGCATCTCTGTGACACTCTCCCATGGGTCAAACAAACCTGTGAACATTCGTGCTGACCTGCTCTGTATACGCTCAATATCCTTTGTTAGTCCTTTTCGATACGTGTCTCACACACTTGAGCAGTATTTCAGAATGGGTTGCACGTGTGATTTGTAAGCAATCTCCTTCACAGGCTGATAAAATTTTCCCCATATCCTACCAAAAAACTTAAGTCTACCACCTGCCTTACCCATGACTGAGATTAGCTGATTATTCCATGTCATATCCCTACCGCTATTATTTTTTAAACACTCAAAGAAAAGAAAATGAGAAAAAAGGGTGGGATTATGATGATGACAGCCTCTGAGAGCACGAATCCCAGAAGTAAGCCACATCGAGTGAATATAGGGTAGAGTGGTAGCAATACAAGCAGCTTTGTGTTCACAGTTCCAGATAAATGTGGTTGAACACTGTCACTGTGAAATAGCAGTTTGTGTTTGCCAAATGGGGTCATGTTTTTTTCAATTACTTGTCGCAGCCCAATATCTCACTTCAGTATTGTCCAGTTATCAGTTTCTTCTTTCTCTAAAGAGTCTACATGTGTGACACTGATCACATCTCAAAAAACTGTCACCATAACACCATAATTTTTCTGGCCAATGGGACTGAGATTGCCTTCTTTGGAGATGATTCACTGGAAGCAATTCTTGTTTTTATTGTTGCTTGGTTTCATGGTTCCCCCCCCCCCCCCCCCCCCCCTCTGGTCAAAACAGAATATTCTCCTGGTGTCACTTAAATTATGTTGAATACCACTTTGAAATTTGAGTGTTACACTCATCTGTTATCCTTCATCAACTATTGTGGGTACAAGTTGGGCCGTCAATTTTTTTCATTGCCAAATTATCATGCACAATACTGTTATTCCTGCTGACACACAATGGCCTCCACGATTTTGTGTACTTCTGTTTGACAATCATCCAGCATCATGTTGTGGACATTTTCAGTTGTTTCTTCAGTAACACCTGCTGGGTGCCCTGAGAAATCCGTATCGAAAATGGATGTTCATCAATGTTCACATTTATTTGCACCAATATCTAACTGTTGTCTGATGGTGATGAGCCATCACAAATCGCATCCAATTTTGATTTTTACCACATAACACTTCTCCTAGGAAATCGTTTTGGTATTTTCCTTGTGAGAACAGATACGGTTCAAACCATAATAACTGTTTATCAAATCCCAGCAATGGTGCTGATGTCCATACTGCTGAAATCCATCATCATCATCATCACCACAAATCTATTCACTGGATGAATGTCCCCTTTTTCCATCTTGGTGATCCCATGCAGAACAGTTATTAAAATGACTACTGAATCAAAATTAACCTATGAATCAGTGTCATTTTTGTTAGGTTGGGGCTTACGTTCATAGGGTTTTTGTTTTGCATGTTGGTATTCCAGTTGCTATGCACTTATTTATCAACTGTCAGTTTTTATTTGTAGTTCACCATAACTATTTGAGTTTACATATTGCCATTTTGTCATCTGGAGATAATGAGTGGAGCGGTGGATTGCTATAAAATGAAGTGCAAGTGGAAAAATCAGAACATTTCTGACATATTCTTATGTTTGAGTTCAGTAGAGGGTTGACAACAACAGTGGCGGAAGCAGCCAGAACCATTTGAGCCATATATGAGGACAATGGTATTGGGTAGAGCACAGCAAGAAAATAACTTTCTTGCTTTAAGGAGGATCTTTTTGACATTAGTGACTCTCCACTCTCAGGAAGATCTTCAGGGTTTAATGAAGACCGTTTATGTTATGTCTTCCTTCGCATGCAGTGTGGTTCTTTAGCAGATACAGAAGTGAGGAACAGATACCACTCATGAATAAAGAATTCAGATATTAATTTATTCTACATCTAATAACACATAATTAAAAAAATACATAACTTTGTTGCTGTATTTGCAGCATCAGTTACGAACAGTAGCTTTTGAATGCTGAAACACATACAGACACAAAAGATTTATAAAACTGTCTCTCTTCAATACAATGTCTATTCAGAAAATCCCTGGTCATTATAAAAATCTGTAAATGTTATTCAACTGGCAAACAAACCAAATGTGCACGAATGTTCACGCTTAAATATACCCACCGCTGGAGCTTCACAGAGGGGACGCTTGCACCTCATTGGCAGTGGCGTATTTGTTCATGGCACCACACCCGCACCACAGCAGCAGCTGTAGGAAGCGCGGCAGCGTAATTGGCGATGTGCATATTTGAAAGTGCAGTGATACCGCACCTCAAATGCATTAATCCACAATGATTCATGTCAGTGAACTCAAGAACTGACAAATGTGGTGAACTGTGACCATTCCACCATCAAACACAATGGGGAAGGTTCAAAAATCGGGTGTGTGGGTACCACACGCTCTATGCCAAAGCCATATAAATCAGCGGGTCGCCATATGTGCATCTCTACTTGCTAGTCAACTGGCTTGTGAACACCATCAACCCTACCCTGAAACATTATTGATGCAAGAAATTGTGTCTTTATGCTAACAGAAGGAAAATAAAGGAATGGTTGAGCCCAAACAGAGTACTGTCTCCCTGTAGAGAGACCTGCACGCATCCACAGAAGATAATGATGCTATGCATGTGATGGAACAGTGACGATGCAGTGTACTACAAACTGCTTCCCTGAGGTGTAACCATCACTGCTGACATTTACTGTCAGCAACTCAGAAGCCTTACAGAAACAATCCAAGGACAACAATTAGGTGAAGTGATGCTATTCGATAATAACACCCGACTGCATTCTGCTAGACTGACAAGAAACACTATAAAGGAGTTGAGTTGGGAAGTGATTCTGTACCCACCTAAATCACCTAATCTTGCTCCTTCAGATTTTCTCCTTTTACATGCTCTATCAAACAACCTTCAAGGAACTTACTTTCCAGATGAAAACGCATTACGAACATGCCTCGACGAGTTCTCTGTCTCAAAACCACGACTTCTACAGTCCTGGAATTGGAAAGTTAGCCCAGCACTGACAGATTGGTGTAAATAGTGAAGGAGAATATATTACTGGTCGCTGAAGACTCTCTTTATCTGATGTATTTATTATACTTATGGAAAAAACTACAAACTAATGCACCAACCAGATATTTTAAAGCAATTCTGACAGGGAATGGCACACAATAGTAACAACAATGTATGATAGCCGTATCCTTCTTCAAATTATGGATTTGAAATCAGAAAATCCCAGTATTTTGCCAACATATATTTTAATACATAAGGGTGAAGGTGAGCTTATTGACCCAAATACCCAAAATCAAGATTTTCTCTCATCCCTAGTATTTTTATGGCAGTTATTATGGCTTTTAGCTCTCATACCAACTCCCAGGTTCCATGTTGAACGCTATTCACCATTAAAACTGAGTACTTACTGTGGTGGTTAATAAAAAAAGAAAGGAGAAAGAGAAGAAAAGAAAAGAAAAGGTTGACCATGGTGGGAAAAAATGGTGAATAAAAAAGGGGGTTTTAAAATCGTAAATGACCGTGAAAAAAGGAAAGAATGAAATGCAAATCAGACTTTGTATTACAGAAAAGCTATCGGACTTCGTTATTCGGAAAAGCTATTGTTGGGGGGGGGGTCCTTGTGGCGTTTTTGAGCAAAAGTTAAACCAATTTCCACTACAAAAATTTTTGAAAAAGAACAGAGAATAACAAAATGTAACTGACAGGGGGAAATGGCGTAGCTTAGAGTTCATTCTTTACCAGGTTAACAGGTCTTCTTTCGTGCGGCGTCCAGATCTTCAAAAATCTCCTTCAGTTCTGCGTGAAAAGTCTGCTCCGAAATCTTGCAATCGTCCAGGAATCACTAATTTATACCAATTACAATCATCTTGAAACTGTATGCAATTTAATTTACTTTGCTACTTCCATCCCCTGAATTTCTTAACAACTTCCACAATATGTCTACACATTAAAATCAGATCAAGACTAGCTAATAAGTTTTTTTAACGTCTTCATCAGATCACGTCTGCCTTAACCTTTGGCTCTCAAGAGACAAAACGAAACGGATAGAAAGAAAAAAAAAAAAAAAGAAGAAGAAGAAGAAGAGAGGGAGAGGGAGAGGGAGAGAGAGAGAGAGAGAGAGAGAGAGTTACAATTTTAGTATTTTCTCTGCCATCGAGCGCTCATACTGCTGCGACAGCACAATTCATGTCTGAGGGAACGAGTGCAGCGCGGCGGCGAAGTTCAAAGTCACGCTACATTATGCTCTTTCTTAGTTCAATGGTCAGCAACAGACTACCAGGTCTGATGGTGTTCCATCCACTCTCTTAATTGTAAAAGTTACTGTCCTCAGACATTTGTGTGTGCTTCACTACTTCCTGTCAACTTATGTCTTCAATAGAGTTGACAATATTCAGTGCCTAGCACCAATTAGGTCAGGGCTGGCCACAGTGTACCAAATTTCACGCCGGCCGGATGTGTGGACCGTGTGCGAGCCAAGGCTCAGCTTGTCTCGGCTTTGCTCGGTCCTTCTTGAAAGTACCCGGTACAGTTTAGCACTTTGGTGTGGCATTTTTTGGTCGGCAAAACTCTTCAGTTCAACAGAGTTGTGATATCAATGCTGTTTATCCTTCAATATTTATTTGTGGCATGAAGGATGTTCACATGTCCAGTGGCTGTTTACACAAAAAGGGGCCGTGTAGCAAGCTATCACCACAAATCTGTAAAAATGAATGGGAATGACACAACAGATGGTTGAGAATTCTCAATATATATTAGGCAGTCGCATAAGCAATGTGTAATGTACATTTGCTATGTAATGACATAGCAATACCACAAAGGTAGAATTAAAAGATACAATGAAAGAGCAAAAAATTTAACAGATGGGATTCATTGGTCCATATATCAAGAAGCACATTGTTCTACACTACTGGCCATTAAAATTGCTACACCAAGAAGAACTGCAAATGATAAACGGGTATCATTGGACAAATATATTATACTAGAACTGAAATGTGATTACATTTTCACGCAACTTGGGTGCTTAGATCCTGAGAAACCAGTACCCAGAACAACCACTTCTGGCCGTAATAACGGCCTTGATACGCCTGGGCATTGAGTCAAACAGAGCTTGGATTGCGTGTACAAGTACAGCTGCCCATGCAACTTCAACACGACACCACAGTTCATCATGAGTAGTGACTGGCGTATTGGGACGAGACAGTTGCTCGGCCACCATTGACCAGACATTTTCAATTGGTGAGAGATCTGGAGAATGTGCTGGCCAGGGTAGCAGTCGAACATTTTCTGTATCTACAAAGGCCCATACAGGAACTGCAACATGCAGTCGTGCATTATCCTGCTGAAATGTAAGGTTTCGCAGGGATCGAATGAACGGTAGAGCCACAGGTCGTAACACATCTGAAATGTAGCGTCCACTGTTCAAAGTGCCGTCAATGCGAACAAGAGGTGACCGAGACGTGTAACCAATGGCACCCCACACCATCACGCCGGATCATACGCCAGTATGGCGATGACGAATACATGCTTCCAATGTGCGTTCACCACAATGTTGCCAAACACGGATGCGACCATCATGATGCTGTAAACAGAACTGGATTCATGCGAAAAAATGACGTGTTGCGATTCGTGCACCCAGGTTCGTCGTTGAGTACACCATTGCAGGCGCTCCTGTCAGTGATGCAGCGTCAAGGGTAACCGCAGCCATGGTCTCCGAGCTGATAGTCAATGCTGTTGCAAACGTCGTCGAACTGTTTGTGCAGATGGTTGTTGTCTCGCAAACGTCCCCATCTGTTGACTCAGGGATCGAGACATGGCTACACGAGCCGTTACAGCCATGCGGATAAGATGCCTGTCATCTCGACTGCTAGTGATAAGAGGCCATTGGGATCCAGCACGGTGTTCCGTATTACCCTCCTGAACCCACCGATTCCATATTCTGTCATTGGATCTTGACCAACGCGAGCAGCAATGTCGCGATACGATAAACTGCAATCGCAATAGGCTACAATCCGACCTTTATCAAAGTTGGAAACATGATGGTACGCATTTCTCCTCCTTACGTGAGGCATCACAACAACGTTTCACCACACAACGCTGGTCAACCGCTGTTTGTTATGAGAAATCGGTTGGAAACTTTCCTCATGTCACCACCAGCACCAACCTTGTGTGAATGCTCTGAAAAACTAATCACTTGCATATCACAGCATCTTCTTCCTGATGGTTAAATTTCGCGTCTGTAGCACATCATCTTTGTGGTGTAGCAATTTTAATGGTCAGTAGTGTAAATTTGCAAGAATGCAGCACCTGAAGAAATTGATGCTAAGAACAGTGAAATTTCTGAAGTCACATGCTTTATTCTGCTGTCAATTGCAACAGTTTTCGATGGAACTGAATCAATAGTATGGAAATCTTACACTGAGGTGACAAAAATCATGGGCTACCTCTTAAAATCGTGTCAGACCTCCTTTTGCCTCGAGTAATGTGGCAACTCGACATGGCATGCACTCAACAAGTAGTTTGAAGTTCCCTGCAGAAATATTGAGGCATACTGCCTCTATAGCCATCTGTAACTGCGAAATTGTAGTTAGTGCAGGATTTTGTTCACAAACTGACCTCTTGATTACGTTCTATAAATGTTCGACGGGATGCACGTCAGGAAATCTGTGTGGCCAAATCATTCACTTCCTCCAGCTGTCCAGAACGTTCCTCAAACCAATCGCGAACACCTGTGGCCCGGTGGGATGACATCGTTGTTTGGGAACATGGAGTCCATGAACAGCAAAAACTTGTCACCAAGTAGCCGAACATAACGATTTCCAGTCAATGATCTGTTCAGTTCGACCAGAGGATCCAGTTCACTCCATGCAGACACAGTCCACTCCTAGCAGACACAGTCCACTCCATGCAGACACAGTCCACTCCATGCAAAAACAGCCCACGCCATTATGGAGCCACCACAAGCTTGTATAGTGCCTTGTTTACAACCTCGGTTCTTGGCTTTGAGGGATCGGCAACACACTTAAATCCTACCATCAGCTCTTATCAACTGAAATTGTGATTTATCTCAACGGGCCCTGTTTTTCTAAATGTCTGGTCACAAGCCCAGGATAGATGTCACAAGCAATGTCGTGCTGCTAACAAAGGCACTTGTGTTGGACATCTGCTGCCACAGCTCATTGCCACCAAATTTGTTGTATGTCCCACATTCACTTTTGTGGTTATACCACGCTGTGTTGGGTGTCTGTTAGCACTGATAACTCGATGCAAACACTGCTGCTCTCAGTTGTTAAGTGAAGGCTGTCGCCCGCAGCATCATCCGTTGTGAGAGATAATGTCTGAAATTTGGTATTCTCAGCACATTCTAAACATTGTGGACCTCAGAATATTGAATCCTGTAATGATTTCCAAAATGGAATTCCAATGCATCATGCACTACCTACCATTTTGTGTCCAAAGTCTGTTAATTCCCATCGTGTGACTAGAATCACATCAGAAACCTTTTGCACCTGAGTAAAAATGACAACTCTGACAACACATTGCGCTTTTATACCTTGTGACACGAGATTGCTGCCATCTGTATATGTGCATACCACTATTCCATGACTTTAGTCACCTCAGTGTATATATTATTGTGAAGTACATCGATAAGTCAAGGGACATGACTGGAATGATTTTTCAATTTAATACTCACTATTGTTGAACTTATGATTGAACTTATGAAGGACAAAAGAGTGGAGGAATGAAAATGAGAGCATCAGGAATGAATTGGTCGACCTTGTATTTTAAGTGAACTTCATTGTACATTGCCCATTGTGAGACATCACAAGGTGAGAAACAACTTCTTTCTGATTTGATGGGTATGCATTTAAAAAGAAAATCGCATTGCAGATGGGACACTTCCTAACACACACTGTCCAGTTCCCTAAGCTCACTGGCATTAAAGAAAATGTGAGGTTTGAAGAATTCATTATGGTCTTGAAAAAATTCCTAAATGTTTTGAGTGTTCTGCCAATCTTACATCTGTTTTCAAGACCATTTAAGATGAAAGCATCCCTGTGAACGAGAAGATGTAACTGATTGGTCTACAAGGTAATTACAATTTTAAAGACAAATTCTTTTACATTAAAATTATCCAGGGTGTCTACTTGTAGAGTTTCCACATATCCATGATGAGGTTGCAAGAGTGCTACAATATTTCAATCATCATATGTGCATGAAAGGCTTTTTTTTATGAAACTAAATAAGTTACAATTACATGTCAACCTCAGTGCGAAAATCTGCGAAACAGTCAGCACCTGTACGTGTGCTGACAGTTCACACCAGATGAAAACTATATCATGTCTTCAGTGCACGAAATATAATTTACTAATACTGATAATTTGTTTCATTTGTAACATATGTTGTTAAGAAATGTGAAATATAAGACCAAGCCATATGTAGTGCAACTGCACTGCCATTTAAATGTGGTGTTTTCACACTTTCCTCTTTCTTGTGCTCAGAGACCATGCTGTAGACGTGTGCAGTGAGGTAGACTACTGTAACACTCGTGCCAGGATATGTCTCTCAAGCCAAATTCTTGATACCCCACGAATTAGATTAAAAAAAAAAAAAAAACATAAAGGGAAGGGTGTGTGACACAACTGTGCATTGGATTAATAAAAAGAATTAAGAGCTACATAGTGAATTGGTCTGATTGAGTAATTCAGGATGAAAAATACAATACAAGATCTAGCTAGTAATATGTAAAAAAGTGTCACATTTTTAGGAACACAGATTATTATTTATTTCTGCATTTACATTAGCTGGAAGGATTAAGGCTTCAGATCCTCCCTTATGTATAATCAAACACCCTTTGACAGTTGATGTGACAATGTGCACTGTGCACAGTTGTACATCACAATAACAACAATAATAAAAGTCGTATTAATCAATATACATATTAAAGCAATCACTTGCACTCTTTTCTTTATCAACTGTGTGGCGACCCACAGTTACCACACCAATTGCTCCTCACCATCTGTCAGGTGTCAACAGGATGTGAGATGCTGGCCAGCAACTTGTCTTCTGATCTGCCCACACCAGCACTTGGCAGTAAGCTCAGCCACCTTGAAGTGACACCTTCAGATATTATGGACAGCCACACCTCCTAGGTGCCACATGCAGCCCTTGCACAGCACAATCATGCAGAGACAACTATGATTTGGCAATTTATCGCGATGCTATGAGCATTCGTCCTTATTTTGTTAAGTTTTATACAACTGATAACTACACTCTGCTCAAGGACCTTGGCTTGTTCATTCTGCACCAACCTAGCACTGTACAGGGACACTGTATCGGATGGAATTGTGCTTTATGTATTAAAATGATTGTCTATTTACTGGTGTTCTTTGTCTTGCATGCTACAACACAACTGATGATAAGTCAGGTTTGATTTTCATGCATATATCATCAAAACTGCGATGTCAACAGGTGTGCTCTTGGGGGTTGTCCTCCTGAGTTTCCTTCAACAGCAAGGGCATGTGGCTATGTTGGAGAGAATTAATCTAGTGATGCAGCCTCAAAATTTGCCAACCTACCCGCTGCCTTTCCCCACCTACGACGAGGCTGCTGAGGACTGTGAATTGTATGAAAAATACCTACAGCAACATTTTGCAGCCTTCACAGTAATGGGCACTGCTTCCATTAAAACTCTTTTTCTATCATCAATCTCTCCCCAAATGTACAACTTGTTAGGGAAGTTAGCTGCCAACAGGATCAGGTGTTTATCATTCTATGATTTGTCATTTACTGACTTCATACCACAAACATACCCATGTCATTTTCAAGAGTGTGGAGTTATCCAATGCAGGAAGCGACCTCATCAGTCATACTGCACTTGAGCAGAAGAATAGCAAGGGTTAAGCTGCAAGTGTCATTTTGTTACTACTCAATCTTGTGTGGACTCCATGGTTTGGGATACTATTGTTAGGTCCACCCACATAAAGAGGTCTACTGAAAAGTGCACTGCAGTTCAAAGATTTCTCCTTAGAAGTAATACTCAAAATACCAAAAGGATTTGATGTTTCTTGAACCACTGGCAGCCAGTTCCATTGGGCCGACATAGTTGCTGTCAACTCAGACAGCAACAGGTTTACATGTTCAGAAGAAGAAGTTGCGGCAGTACAGCATGCCCGGCCAGAAGAAGTTGCGGCAGTACAGCATGCCCGGCCGCATACTCCACATTAACACTTACATGGTGGAAAACTTTCCAAAAGATGCTGCCCTCCTGCCTTACTAGTTTTGCTCAACACGACCAGCCAGAGTGTTCATATCGTTGAACATTGTGCCATCTGCCATATACATTGTAAGAAAAGTCACACTGCTTCTGTGTACAACACTTGATCAGCATCTGCTGTGCCTCCCACACCTAAATCTAGGATGTTAATGCTGTTAAGCATGCTACTGTTTCTAACAAACTATTCATTGATGTGCACATTGATGGTACTCCCACATTTCTTCAGTTGGATATTGGTGCAGCTGCCTTACTACTGAATTCTAATACATATCCGCACCTTGGTTCCCCTCTACTGTCGAATACCTCCAATTGTCTTGTCAGCCACAATAAACATCAGATTCCTCTTCTTGGTCAGTTTACTGCAACGACATACAAAGCAGTGATCCGACGAGTAACATGTTTGGTCATGGACAGTGACTTTACAGAAATTCGTTTTGGTTTGGATGCTTTCCATGCTTTTGGATTTATAGTCTCAGATTCCATTCCATTTAGTGTCTGATCTTGTATCCTATCAAGAGTTGGATGCTTTGCACAAGGAATATTCATCTTTGGCAAGGCTAAGGATTACATACCACACATTTCTCTGATATCTATGACATAGCACCGTACCGAGCTGTACCACCCACACTTTACGGCCAAGCGAAAGAAGAATTAGACCAACTGACTGACCTGTGGGTAATAGAACCCATTTATTCTGGTCAATGGGCTACACCACTGGTCACTGCTAAGAAGCCAACGAGTAAACTCAGTCCTTGTGGTGACTTCAAGGTGATAGTGAATTCATAGTCTGTGGTTGTTACATACCCCATTCTTCATCTGGATAAACTTATGAAAAAGGTGGTGGACGGACAATACTTTTAAAAAATTGACTTGTTGTAAGTATATCAACAGCTGCCACCTGATGACAAACCACATCAACTGCTTGTTGTGAATATGCCATATGGCTACTGCTGATATAGCCACTTGGTTTTAGGTGTTGCAAGCGTGTCTGCTATTTTTCACGACTACTTGGAACAACTAGCACAGCGTGTTCCTTATTGTATCTATTACCTTGATGACTTTGTATTAGCAGTCCCACCCTCAAGGGCCACCTTTGCAACCTTTGTCTGTTGTTTTGGATCTTGAGTGATTTTGGACTTTACTCCAATTTGGAAAAGTCTCAGTTCTACTAACCCTCTATAGAATACCTCCCATAAAGGGATCTAGCCAACTGACAGCCACATAGTGACTATTGCAGCCCTCCTGCACCCTGCAAGTGTGACTGAGTTCCAAGCAATCTTGGACAAACTCGTCCACTACCACAAGTTCCTTCCACAGACAGTTTCAATTTTCTATCCTCTAAATCAATCGTTTAATAAATATGTGGCATTTGAGTGGACACCAGCCTGCGGCCGTGCATTCAAGACAATGAAAAAGAGTTTGCGTTCCAACCCATGTTTGGCCACCTATCTGCTGGGGCTCCTGTTTCTGGCTGCAATGGATGCATCACATTACGGCACGGGGAGCATATTGTCCCAACGTTGTGCTGAAGGTTCAGAACAGCCCATTGCTTTTGCATCAAAGGGGTTTAATGATGCACAGAAGAATTATGCCGTAATAGAGAAGGAGCTCTTCCTATTATCTATACTATTGAGAAATTTACTGTGATCCTATATGGTACTAACTCTCATTTGGTAACTGATAACAAGCTATTAGTGTCTCTTTTTGGATCCACAGCACACTTGCTGGACAAGACAGCACTTAGACTGCAATGATGGGCCCTGTTCCTGAGCAGGTAAAATTATGAAAGTCAGTTCTGTCCCACAGCTCCACATTCAAATACAGATGCTCTTTCACATTTGCCGAGGGGACTCAATCCTTGTTCTTATCAAGTTCTTTGTTTTCATCTCAATGAGGAAGCTCACTGGATGTCCCAATTACCATTTCCCGCATCCTTCAAGCGATCAATGATGACCCCGTCCTTTGTTGGGTGTGCCGATACGTTCTGCAGGGTGGCCCGACCAGCGTTTAGCATGTGTGTCGCATCCCATCTGCAATTATTTTTTGTTATGACACAAACTTACTATCATTGATGGTGTTATTTTTTGTCCACAGAAAATGCTGTTCCCTGGGTGGCCGGGCCAAGCAGCATCTCTTCAGCACAATATTCTTTGACTTCTGCACCAGGATCATTGGCCCATCTCACTAACAAAGATGCTGGCTCCTCCTCATGTGTATTGGTCCAGCAGAGACCAGAAGATAGATAACTTAATTCCTGCCTGCTCTAACTGAGCAGGTAATCAGGCTGCTCCCAAGCAAATATAGTGTTAAGAAGTTGATAATGACAAGGTATTGGCAGTGTTTCTAATTCAACTTCAGCTCAAACTCCAGAAGCAGTTGCAAGCATTTTGCAGAAAATTACTACAAGCCAAAAAAATCTCAGGTGGCTTTTGCAAAAGATAGCAGTTAATGTACTTCTTCTGAATCTGTGTCTAAATGTTTACACCTGAAACCTTACCACATTTCAAGTGTTCGAGCATAGCTTGCAATTTGTTGTAACACACAATATAGAGAACACCAGTAAACAGACAGTCACTTTAATAAATGAAACACAATTGCAACCGACACAGAGTTGCTGTACAGTGAGTGCTAGGTCACTGCTGAGTTAACAAGACAAGATCAGTGAATGGAGTGTAGTCATAAGTTGCATAGAATTTTTTAAAATTAATAAGAGTGTTCTCCACTCTGGCGTTAAATGGCCAAATCATAGTTATCTCCAGATGGTGGCAGTGGGCAGTGGTTGAATATGCCACTCGGGAGGTGCAGCAGTCCATAGTGTCTGAAGGTGCCAGTTACTGGCATCTGAGCTTTGCTGCCATGTGTTGGTTCGGGTTGATCAACAGAAAATGCAAATGTGTTCATGTTGATTTCTTTGGCTCCTTCTTGCATTCCTATTGGTTGGTGGTCATCAACACCTACTCCTGGTTCCTGTAAGCTGTCAACTGCCACTCCATGCGGCAGAGGCAACAGTACAAGCTCCTCACGTGGATATTCTGCATCAAAGTGCTATCCTGGGACAACAGTCCTCAATTCATCTCTCAAGACTTTTCATGATTCCCATGCTCACAGTGGTACATGCTATATGTGTTCACCCCATTCCACCACGAGTTGGCAGGGAAGGCAGGAGGGAATGTCTTGTCCACTCATTTAAGACACAGATGAAGAAGTACACTAGTGACACTCTGGTGGGTGAAGCCCCTCATGTTTATATAGTTTGTACAGGTCTATGCCTATTTGCAAGAATAATCTGGTAGAACTCCTGCATGGCCACCAGCAACAGATGGTGCAGGGAAGGGCCCATCCAGCAACTTCCAATTACCAAACTTTTCTCCTCTCCTCCACCTACAGAAACTGTGTAATAAGTAATTTCCTCATATTGTTTCTATCAAATAGGAGTAATGTCACACTAACAGAAGTTCATCACAGCAATGTTAAGAATGCTGTATCCTGCCTCATAGTGAAGGCAACAAGAAAGAAGAATTATGTCATTTACTTTATTCTTTAAATGTAACAATCTATCATCAATCTCGAAGCACTATTGCAACTGTTTTACCTGCAACTCTGCAACAAGGCAGAGAACAATGGTTCACATCTTTAGAAGCTGATGAAATAGGATACTGAGAACCATCATGACACATGTTGCTTGGATGACCGATGTCCAAGACCGTCAGACATAACCACTCGGCACTGAAATCCAGCAACACATGCAGGCATGCCATCTATGAAGAAAACTCTACCATTCTGTCCAGAACCCCACACATCAGCCCCATTCCGTTTTGCTCCCTGTGTTTCAGGGAAGAAATGGGTTGATGCAGATGGTCAACAAATAGCATCCACCACTGGAACCCACAAATATTGGGATAATGAATGATCTTTCAGTGGTGTCACCGCCAGACACCACACTTGCTAGGTGGTAGCCTTTAAATCGGCCGCGGTCCGTTAGTATCCGTCGGACCCGTGTGTCGCCACTATCAGTGATTGCAGACCGAATGCTGCCACATGGCAGGTCTAGTCTAGAGAGACTCCCTAGCACTCGCCCCAGTTGTACACCGGACTCTGCTAGCGATGGTTCACTGTCTACATATGCTCTCATTTGCAGAGACGACAGTTTAGCATGCCTTCAACTACGTCATTTGCTACAACCTAGCAAGACGCCATATTCAGTTACTATAATTACTATCTTCAAGAATGAATTCTGAACAGATAATATTGTGAATCATGTACCGTCAAGAGCGACGATCATCATTAATGCATTAAAGTTAAGTATCAAACTAATTACGTCTGCTTTCTGAATTCTCATTCCTTGTCATGTTCCAGACCTCATGTCAGTATAGTTCTTCCCTCCTCACACCAGCCTGCATGAGCTAAAACGTGTGCAGTTCGGCCTCCACTCATAGCACAGTGCTGGCTCTTCTGCTAACACAAAATTGGCGATGAGTAGTAAAATCGGTGTTCTTAACTATACTGGCATCTGTCGTTGAGACTGCCCCGATTTCATTGTGTAATGGCTTCACCACAATCTCCAGATGTACTGTCTGAATTTTATCGCTTACAGAATCAACAGACGCAGGCATTACTGGATGCCCTTGGACAGCTTGTCTAGGGTCAACGTGCAATGCAAAACGATGCGGCAGCCGCCGCTCCACCGCTAATGCAGCCACAACACGCAGTTGCACCGACCTTCAGATCTTCTGATGCTGCACTGGAAAGCTGGACGGAGTGGTCACGCCAATTTGGATTCCATCTCGCCGCCTACTGAATTCAAGGTAACGAGCGGCAGCCTTTTCTTTTGTCGTCCGCCGGTGTGCAAACCTACCATGTGATAGTCAAATTATTTCCCCGGCGCGATGTAGCAACTCGGTCCTACAAAGAAATTTTGTCTGCATTAGATGTACATTTCAACCGATCAGTCAATGTAGTTGCGAAACGGTATACCTTCTTTCGTACAAAACGTACGGCAGGTCAGACTAATTGGGAGTGGGTTGCAACCTTGCAAGGCCTTACTAGGGATTGTGCTTTTGAGTGTCAATGTGGGCTCCCATATTCGGATACTAGGGTACATGAAGCAATTGCACAGAACGTTTCTGATGTTCATATACGGGAACAGATTTTGAAACTAGTCAATCCCTCCCTTCAACAAGTGATGGACATACTGGATCGGCAGGACACACTTGACTTTGCTCAGGAATCATTTGACACTTCGCCAGCCGTATGTCAGGTTAATTGGTCCGCCGGGCGAGCTGCACGGAGCAGTAAACAGCCCTCGCGCCCGGCCGCGCCGCTGCTGCCAGGCTCTCCACCACGTGTGCCGCGCCGGCAAGAGAATGCAGTGCTCAAATCATGCCCACATTGTGCTAATAAACATTCGCGTGAGTATTGCCCGTCATGCCAAGCTCTTTGCTTTTACTGTAATAAAACAGGACATGTTCAGGGTGTTTGCCAGAAAAAGCTCAGATCGGAAACTCCAAACCATTCCAGGCCCTTTGCTTCGCGCCGGAATCGGAGTCGAACCAAGGATACTCAGGCTCGCGAAACTTCGCCCATGGAGATTCATGTAGTTCATTCCACTCCACAAAGTGCCACTCTCTCTAACAGTGACTGTGTTCGTCCCACAAATAGTGTGCGTCGACATCGCTGGAACTCCCGTCAAGTCGCAAGTGATTTTGTATCAGTGTCAGTTCACGTTGCATGAGACAGTTGCTCTTGTCGTCAGCAGGACAATAAACTTTTTGTAGACTTGGACATTAACAGCAAAGTGATACCATTCCAGCTTGATACCGGAGCTGCAGTTCCACAGATCAATCAAGACACTTACAAACTGCTCGGCACATCTCCGTTGCATGCCGCAAATGTTAAGTTAACTAGCTATTCAGGTCAAGAGATCCCTGTGTTAGGACAGTGCAGCCTTCTTGCAACATACAAAGGACAAACAAAACTTGTGTCATTTTACGTCCTTCGTTCTTCTTCTGCAGTGAACTTGTTTGGTTTCGATTCATTTCAGTTGTTTAACTTGTCTATAGTAATCAGGTCCTATCAGTGAACCAGACTGTGCCTTCAGACAGTGTTTTTCGTCTATGTGAAGAATTTGCAGACATTTTTGCACCGGACCTCGGTTTCACTAAGAACTATAAAGCACATTTGGAACTGAAAGTAAATGCGCAACCGAAATTTATCAGAGCGCGCAATGTTCCCCACGCATTGCGTGATGAGGTCGCAAAAACATTACACGATTTGGAATCACAAGGTGTAATTGAACGTGTGCAGGCTTCTCTCTGGGCATCACCCTTAGAAATTTTGCCAAAACCTTCGGGAAAATTGAGACTTTGTGTGGACTTCAAGGCAACAGTGAATCCACAACCAGTGACTTCAACTTTTCCTTTACCCCGCCCGGAAGATCTTTTCGACAAACTGTGCCCAGGCACATCTTTTTCAAAGGTGGACCTAGCAGAAGCGTACTTTCAAATACCGGTGGACAAAGAATCCCAGCGCGTTTTGGTGGTTAACATGCATCTTGGTTTGTATCAATTCAAACGACTACCATTTAGGTGTGAATTGTTTCAACAATATCTACAAACTGTTTGTGCATCGATCCCTACTGCAGCAAACTACGAGGGTTGTTTTTAAGTAAGGGCCGTTTTTATTTTTAAAAAAAGATACAAATACTTTTGTAAAAAAACTTATTTTCTGATTTTACATACTTTTACCTATTTTTCTACATAGTTGCCTTGTTTATTTAAGCACTTGTCATACCGTACAACTAAGTTTTTAATTCCCTCTTCAAAGAATTCGGCTGCCTGCTCCGACAGCCAAGAGTTCACGGCCACTTTCACTTCATCATCGTCATTGAAGCGCTGCCCGCCAAGATGGTGTTTCAGGTACCGGAAAAGGTGAAAATCGCTAGGAGCAAGGTCGGGGCTGTATGGTGCATGGTCCAAAACTTCCCAGCCAAAAGAATCAATCAAATTCCGAGTCTTTTGAGAGGTGTGAGGCCTAGGAATTGCTCTGCGGAGCCTCTTTACAGTTGCACAGTAGGCATCTGAGTTGATTGTCGTTCCTTGTGGCATAAAGTCCACTAGCAAAACACTGCGCCGGTCCCAGAACACAGTTGCCATAATCTTGCGCTGTGACAGCGTCTGTTTGGCTTTGACCTTGATGGGTGAGGTTGTGTGTCGCCATTCCATCGATTGTCGCTTGCTTTTGGGAGTGATATGGGATACCCATGTTTCATCTCCAGTGACAATTTGACTCAACATATCATCCCCTTCTTCCTCATAACGAATCAAAAAGTCCAATGAAGTGGCAAATCTCTTCCCTTTGTGATCCTCTGTGAGGAGTCTGGGTACCCACCGAGAACACAGTTTCTTAAAGTTAAGGTTTCAGACACAATTTTGTACAAAACCGATCTTGAAACTTGTGGAAATTCCAAAGAAAGAGTAGAAATTGTGAATCTTCTGTCCTCACGAATCTTTGTTTCGACTGCAGCCACCAAATCATCAGTGATCACAGAGGCCCGGCCTGAGCGTTCTTCGTCATGGACGTTTTGACGGCCATTTTTAAACTCTCTAACCCATTGATGCACTTTACCTTCACTCATTGGATTCAAGCCATAAACTTCTGTTAACTGACGATGAATTTCTGCAGCTGATAGGCTTCTCGTGGTCAAAAAACGTATCACTGACCGTATCTCACATGCGGCAGGCGATTCAATAATCGTAAACATTATAAAGTAGCACAGCGATGCGTACACGTCAGCTACAGAGCTGCAACTTGCATCAGTGTGAACGGGAAGGATGCCGGCAAGTGGCGCAGTGGCTTGTTGCGGCGTCCGCGCGAACTACGGGACTATACACGCGAACGGCCCTTACTTAAAAAACAACCCTCGTATCTGGACAATATTGTGATCTCCGGAAAGACGGAAGAAGAACATTTAGCCAATCTCTGAACATTATTTCAGGTCTTGCGACAAAATGGTCTTCTTACGGAAGGACAAATGTGTGTTTTTTGCTAGTGACTTGCCATACCTGGGACATGTACTCAATGGCCAAGGCATACATCCCAGTCCCACGCACCTAGTGCCATACAAGACTTGCCTTCGCCGCAGAATTTGAAGCAGCTACAGAGTGTGCTGGGAAAAATCAAGTATTATCACAGATATCTGCCGCATGCCTCTTCCATTTCAGCTCCGCTTCATCGCTTACGCGGTAAAGGTGTTCTGTCGTCTGGACGATGGAATGCGAACGCGCCTTTCGCCGGTTGAAATCGGCGTTCCTTTCCAATACTTGCCTTATGCCATTTGATCCCCAAAAGCCCCTTTTGTTGATGGTGGATGCATCGGATTTCGGGATCGTTGCTGTGCTTGGGTACAAAGATGGCTCACACTATCGCCCTATTGCTTGTGTGTCCAAATTGCTCTCGGCTGCGCAAAGAAATTATTCACAGATCAAGAAAGAAGCATTGGCTCTCATATTTGGTGTTACAAAGTTTCATGACTTCTTGTATGGTCGTCACTTTACCATAATCACAGACCACAAACCTTTGACATCACTTTTTCATCCGAACAAGTCTGTGCCTCCACGTACAGCGCAGAACTTCATTCGCTGGTCTATTTTTCTCTCGCAGTACTGCTACGATATCTTGTATCCGTCCACTGCTAAGCACGGAAACGCCGATGCGTTTTCCTGTTTGCCTGTTGCTCAATTCGATTCCTCTAAACTTGCTTGCATGTTCATTGATTTGGAAACCGATGATGTGGTTGAATCATTTCTGATTGATTTTCGTTGTGTAGCTACAGCCACAAATGCCGCCCCTGTCCTTGCTACCATTCTGCGTTTTGTTGCTACGCAATGGCCCTTGTCAAAGTCACGGATCGGGGACCCGTTGGTTCGCTGATTTTTTGCTCACAAGGGGAGACTTTTTCTTCGACGTGGTGTTTTGCTGTTGCGTTCTGATAATGATCAGTCCAGGGTCGTGGTACCAAGTTCGTTACAGTCCTCTGTCCTAAAGCTTCTCCACCATGGACGTTGGGATATAGTGAGAACGAAGCAACTTGCTCGTCAGCACTGTACTTGGTTCGGAATCGATGCCGCGATTATGAGTATGTGCTCTTCTTGCATGGTGTGTGCCGAACAACAATCAGCACGACTGCGGAAATTCTTTGCATGGCCAAAAGCCACTTTCCCTTGGCAACGCTTACACATCAATTTTGCTGGTCCATTCTGCAATGCTCAATAGTTGGTTGTGATAGATTCATTCAGTAAATTTCCTTTTGTCGTCTGGCTGTCTTCCACGACATCATCTGCCACCATCCAAGCGTTATCTGCTATCTTTTGCGTTGAAGGTCTTCCACAGACAATTGTTTGCGACAATGGCCCACAATTCCGGTCCGCAGAATTTCAGTCATTCTGCAAGGCCAATGGTATTCAACATGTGACGTCTGTGCCATTTTCGCCACAGTCAAACGGTGCCGCTCAACAATTGGTCAGGACTTTCAAGTCACAGATGTTGAAGTTGAAAGAGTCGCATTCTTGGGAGGACGTGTTATTGCTCTTTTTGTCCTCATATCGCTCTCAGCCCCGAGATGGTCGCTCGCTGGCTGAGTTGCTCCACGGTTGCCATCATCGAACCTCGATGTCCTTGCTATTGCTACATCTGCCGCATCAGGTTCCTGTGTGGCGGCAGACACCTGTGTTTGCCCCAGTCGACGTTGTCTACTACCGCCACTATCGAGGTTCACGGCATTGGCTCGAAGGGAGCATTCTTCGCTGCCTCGGACGCGCTATATATCTGGTTTTGGGGGCCTCTGGTGAGGAGCGCCGGCATCTCAATCAGCTGCACCTCTGTTGTCGCACAGGATCTGCCGCTCGCCGTCTGCTTTCAGCGACAGTGCCATCTGGTCAGTGTCCCACGAACCCATCTACTGGCTCGCCTCAGCCCCAGGTGTTACCGACGCTGCATTCCATTTTGCCCCATGGCGACGCGCTGCCGCCTGTTCTCTCACCGGCGACGCCCGCAGTGGACATTTCACTGCAGCCGGGTGCCCCCCTGGATCATACGCCGCCGATCGCTCCCCGTGACCAGTTGTCCTCCGACATAGAACTCTTGCCCGCTTTAGACCATATGTCGTCTTCGCCCGTCGGGTGCCCCGGCCCGATGGAGGTCGCCCCTCTTGTCTCTCTACGGGCGCATACACCGCATGTTGGTGTGCACCCTGGAGTAGGTTTTCAGGTGTTCCCTAGCTCCCCGCAGTCCGAATGGCAGGGTGCGGGTGGCACAGCATTGCCTGTTGTTCGGCACCCCACCTCATCGCATACGTCAACATGGGGTCCTCCCCACGGCGGGCGGAGGGCTTATACCACAACTGTACGCCAATTTGCGGGGGAGGAATGTGGTGTCACCGCCAGACACCACACTTGCTATGTGGTAGCCTTTAAATCAGCCGCGGTCCATTAGTATCCGTCGAACCCGTGTGTCGCCACTATCACTGATTGCAGACCGAGTGCCGCCACATGGCAGGTCTAGTCTAGAGAGACTCCCTAGCACTCGCCCCAGTTGTACACTCTACTTTGCTTGCGATGGTTCACTGTCTACATATGCTCTCATTTGCAGAGACGACAGTTTAGCATAGTCTTCAGCTACGTCATTTGCTACGACTTAGCAAGGTGCCATATTCAGTTACTATAGTTACTATCTTCAAGAATTTATTCTGAACAGATAATATTGTGAATCATGTACTGTCAAGAGCGACGTTCATCATGAATGGATTAAAGTTAAGTATCAAACTAATTACGTCCGCTTTCTGAATTCTCATTCCTTGTCATGTTCCAGACCTCACGTCAGTATAGTTCTTCCCTCCTCACACCAGCCTGCGTGAGCTAAAACACGTGCATTTCGGCCCCCACTCGTAGCACGGTGTTGGCTCTTCTGCTAACACAAAAGTTTCTCTACTGAAAGCTTATTAGCCCTCCTGTATTGAGGGTGGGAGGGAGATGGCAGGAAGGAGAATGATAAGCCAAAGGCAATACTGGGTCATTCTGGGAGAAACACATAAGCCCACAAAGGCCACAGGAATTAAAACATCCAATTTCAATGATCAGCCAATTTATGAAGCAAGGTTTCCAGACTGATATCAACACTGGAGAGAATGTTAGTGCATCATTTTCTAGAATCACAGCACAGAACACTGCTCACTTTGTCATCCACTTGCTCCTAACACCACACTGTGTACCTCTTCTCCATGTTGTTTTTCCAGCTTTTTTTGCAGCTAGGTGCCAGCAGCCATACCACTACCTTTGTGCTGGATTTCTCTATACCTGCACCCCAACAGACTCAAACCTTGGGAGAAGGAATGCCTGATGACACATAACCAGCCACTGGCGCACTCCTCAATGCTATCCAGCTAATAGCCTGAATCAGTAGCCTTTCAGTGCAGTAATTTTGGCCACAATGCCTGCTGTCTAATAAATGATTTATGGCAAATACCATATTTTGCAGAACAAAATATTGATATTCACATACTGATATAACACATCAATAGATTGACGATACTGATTTATCTCCCATATCTAGATATCAGCTAGTTTCATAATTCTCATTTCTACATACCTTTACAATCAAAACAACAAAACACAGATTCATTAGTATTTCTAGCACCACAGCTATGCAATACCTCTCACATCTGTAAGGTTAGTACCTATTATTTTATGATTTTATTTTGATTTTGAAGCAATCTTGATATATCAAATATAGCACACTTATTTGTCTATTAGTTGGTGAAATGATATATTAAATACATTTTTGATCTCTGACCGAGCCTGGCAGACCATCCCATAAAGCTTGCTTACAAAGTTTCACGAACCACTGTTAAGTGAGATATCTAGGAATATACTATAGACTATAGCCTCCTATGTATTGCTCCTGCAGGGACCATGATGTCAAGGTTATATTAATTACCATGAGCACAGAGGCATTCATGCTTCCTGTTCTGCATATGTGATAGATGGAAAGAACCCCTAATGTGTAGTACAATGGAAAGTACCCTCTGCCATGCACTTCTCTGCATAGTGATGCATTGCTTCTAATAGAGATGTGTGGAGATTTTTTTTTTTTTTTTTTTTTGGGGGGGGGGAGAAGAGATCATTTAGCTACTTCGCATATACTACTGCCACATCACAAGTTTCTCACACTTAACATGACCAAGAAAATGTTAGCGCCTTTCTTCTTTGCCATATACCTTAACTAAACACAAATATCACTCTTTTTGTCAACATTACTAGCTATCAATCACAAAGTGGTTCTTTTTTTTTTTAGAGATGTAAAAAAATCTCAGCTGTGCGTACCAGATATTTCATGTTTTAACAAGAAAGTACTTGAGTTTTGTTGTGATTTCTGTCCCAGCTAAAAGGTTATGTTGAAAGTCAGACTGCACCACAACTCAAAAAAGAAATAAGACTGTGGTAAGCTCTTATCAAAGCTATTTAAAAATTTTTACTTACTTATTTATTTTTTGAATGCTTTTCTTCAAAAATATTTAAGCAAGCATATGTCAATTCTTACTGAAAATCATACATAATATATGCATAACAATGTTCTATGTAACCTACAGTTTCTCATGTGCGAAAAGTTAGCCTTTGGTGTGTGTGTGTGTGTGTGTGTGTGTGTGTGTGTGTGTGTGTGTGAGAAAGGGTTCTATTCTTGATCTGACAATTTTTTGTTAGTATCTAAATTGACAACACTTTTTAAGATCATTTCTAAACACTGAACTTGAATATTAAGTATAGCTTTAAGATCTGTTAATGTTTCTGCTCTTTCAATTGAGAAAAGCTTTCTCTCTGGTCTCTGTAAACATAGATTTAGCATAATTAACCAGCTCCAAAATATTCTTTTAAATTTAATAGCAACAAAAATGTTAAAACTATTTTTTTTAATAGAAATAAGTTTATCGATAATATGCCTAAATCAATGATGACAGACTGCTGACAGAATAAATTTAAATAATAAGTTCCCTGATTCAAACCTAACAACTTTTTTAAAATAATCACTCTTTATGAAGTTTTGAAAATCCAATATATTGAAAAGACATTTGAAATATCAATAGTATCAGTATCACTCAGATGAGTTATTGAATAGTCAATATATGGGTAGAGACCAATCACCTAATAGTAGAAGCGTTGTCATTGAGAGGCACAAAAAAACGGAGAAGAAGAGGAAAGAATGAAAACTTGCTAGCTGTCGGAAAAATTCTGCAGAAACAATGTGTCAGCTGAACACACAATACCATGACTGCAGTGCTTTAGGTGGACTGAGATGAGGGGTTCTGTTGGGTCAGTAGGGTGGAGGAAGAAAGAGTGTCTTCATTCGTAAAACTGCTCTTATATTACCTAATGACACTTATATAATTTCAATAGTTTGGATTTCAGAGAAGTGATACTGTATGAACCACTGTGCATAGTGATAAAATCTCTCTTCCAATACTCCAGTTAACACCAAAGTTTATTTCCTACATTATGCAGAGTCCATGTCCATTTTATTTCTATCTTTCATAGTAAATAAAATAAATGTGTTACTGATGTCAGCTTCTGAATTATTTGCAATAAAGGTATCAAGTGCAAACAGAGAGTACAAGGAAGGTTTTGTGATAGTGATCTGTTTTATTTTGTCTTTTCAAAATAATTTTTACTAATCTCAGTAAATCTCTACATTTTCAATACCACTCACAAAAAAATGTTTTACATATTTTATGGTGCTGCCAATGGCAGAGGTTGTTTAGTACAGAAAATGAGAATCTGTCAGTCAAGTATTTATTTTGGGAGCCAAGTAAAATCAAATGGAACAAGATAAGGGCTATGGAGCCAATACTGCTGAATATTTACAACAATTTTTAATAGACACATAGCTGGGAGCAAACCTGATCTTGGAGTAATTTTTTGCACCTTAGCTATTTGCAACATGTTTTATTTTCTTCCCTCTTTACTGAATATTGAGCATTAAACGTGTAAGCATTTGTCTAATGGAAAAGTCAGCAATGTCTTCTCAACAGACCAGATTTGCAAAAACTATTTCTTCTTCTGTTGCTTTCATGGAATAATATAGCTATGAAACTATGCACTCTTCAGCTCAATTGAAACAGTGCTATTAATGTAGTCAGAAGTAATACTACTAAACTTTTTTCATACAAAAAACCTCAATGTGCCAGCTGCTCACATCCAGGGTTGTGTTGTACCCACAAAAAAATATCCACCATTACAAAGTATACACATTCGCAATACACAGCCATACAGACACCCAAGAGCACACTTGCCGCGTGTCTATGTGGTCATGCGTGTGACTGTGTGCATTTTCACTAGAAAAAGGGCAAGAGCTCAAAAGCTTGTGTGACTGCTTGTTTCCTGTTGCATGGTACTGTGATCCATGCAGCAATCCACTATAGGTGAGATGTTGCCTTTCCCTTATTATACATATTAGTCCAACTAGGAATTTCCATAGCTGTTACTCCTCATTCTAATGTTGTCTTGTAAACTGCAGGAACAGGCAGTCTTAACAATCCTCTACTTGATGTTATGTTTGAATCTGCCGTCCTTCACCAGTTTCCGGAATGCGCTGATATCCTCATTACCCACCAGCGAAGTTTAATGAAATCATCTGTATAAGGCACAGTAGTGTAGACAGTCTTTTCCAAGCTATGGAGATATAGCCTCAAAATACTGACACACTGTCAGACATTGAGAAAAATGGCACTGTGACATTACTGATTACTCTTATTCCTTTTACAGTGACCTCTCTTCATGTTAACTCACCCAATCTACAGGAAGACTGACAAAAGAAGCTTGTGCTCTTAACTACAATACACATATATGCAGGTCTAAATTGTAAAGAAGTGGGTTGATACAATTCAACCTAGAGTCTCAAGTCGTTTTTCATCTGAAACACAATTTCATAACACTGAATTTATTTACCACTTATGACAGGCAATTAAATTAATATTTGTGAATTAAGTATCCTCAAGTGCACCTATCGCATTAATTCTCTATGAAATTCTGAGCCAACAAGTCTACCACAAAAAACACCTGTGGTCAAATTAATATTCAACCTCAATACAGCCATTTCTCTCAATTTTACTACCACTGTGTAATTAAAATCAGAAATCACAGAAATCAAATGTCCAAGTACATATTCATTTGTAATACAACAATGAAAGAACTATATTGACAGTCCAAATAATTTCTCATTACTAATCTTAAAGATATTTAGTGTGAAGTGCAATATCTTGATGCCTGGAGAAATGCAGTTATGACAACAGTGTGAATAGTGTGAGAGAACTGCACACATTCCAATTCTTACTGTAGTCTAGTCAGTGGAAGTTGCTGAAACGTCAAGGATAAGAAACAGCTAATCTGACTTTTTTCAATTGTTTCACTTTGTGATGTAATATGCCTACAAAAATTGGCTACGGTTATTGGCAGTCATGCTGCAAAACCGCATAACTATTTGGTACGCTGCTTCTGACACACTGTAACCCCTTCATTATTCGGCATGCCAGTTGAGTTCTATGGTTGTGAATTAAATTATTCAAAAAATTAAAGTAACCTACAACTTTATTATGCCAATGCATGTTTTGGGTTGTCACCCATCCATAATCGGCATAATACAGTTGTATATTCATTGTTATTTTGTTTATGTCAACTGATTTTTGGTACCACATTTTTGCATGCTGTATATTTACATCTAATTTACATTAAGGTGAACATAATTTAACTTGGTATCCTGTAGATTTTTGATACAATGATACGTATAAATCATACACACTTTCAAAAATATTGGTATTCTGTTGCAGCGCAACATTAACCATTTGGCTAACTTGTGCATTTTGAAATTACAAGTTTGTGTAGGTTTGGAAACTACTTCTGATGTCAATCATGTTACTGGCCTTAATAGTGATGATCTCCAAACCTGATACAAGACTCAGTATGAATTAAAAACTGAAGCTACTTTTGGTGTCATTCATTGCTTAGCATACAATACATGTACTGTAAGAACTATAATTTGCTTATTGTTCAGGCAAACTATTGCCTATTCAGATTAGAAGAGTGATGAGGAGTTGGATAGCAGAAACAGAAGATTTACACACAGTATGAATGACACAAAAAAATTATACACATTAATGATCACCTATTTAATACAGTGGTGGTCCACCTTTGGAATACAATACAGCACTTATTCTGCATGACATGGATTTGATATGTGGTTGATAAGTTTCTAGGGATATGTTTCATCACATGCCTATGCACAGGTCACATAATTCCCATAAATTATGGACTGGTAGTTTGCAGACACAGAGCTGACACTGAACAGCATTGCAATTGTGTTCCATTTGATTCAGATGATACAAATTCAGTGACCAAGAGAGCAATGTGACTTCACTCTCATGCTCCTCAACCACTGTAAATGATTCTGGCCTCGTGGCATGGACACTTATTCTGTTGGAAGATCCCATCTCCGTCAGGGAAGGCATCAAGCATGAAAGGATGCTGATAGTCTGCAATAATGTTCACATAGTCTGCAGCAGTCATGGTGCTTTTATTACCACAGGTTCCACAGAAGCCCAGGTGAATGTTCACTACAGCATAGTACTGATCCCATTGGGCTGTACCTGTGACGCAGGCCATATTTCAAGCAGACATTAACCTGCATGACTGCATATCTGGACATGACCATCAACTTGATGTAATAAGAAATGTGGTTCATCCAACCAGGCAACATGTTACCATTTATACAAGGTTCATCCTCAGAGCTCCTTTGTCTCATACAATCGTAATTGATGATGTCACTGGGTCAACATGGGATCACATACAAGTCATCTGCTGTGGAGCCCCAAGTTCAACAATGTGCGTTAAATGGTGTGCTCCAAAACATTTGCACCAACATTGTACTCAGTCATCAGATCTGCCACAGATTGTCACCTATCATGCTTTATAAAGCGGGGAAGTTTCCAACTTCATCATGTGATGAAGTCTAGACGTCCAAAACTTTGTCACCTACTTGTGGTTTCACTGTCCTTCTACCATTTTCCAAAGATACTTGCGACAACAGAACATGAATAGCCAACCAACTTCTGTGATACCCAATTGCCATTGCTACATTATTCCAAATAAATATCAATATTCTGGCTTTGAGATCATCCAGTCATATATGTAAACCATGCCATATTACATGTATATTTTTTATGACAATTTAGTTATCATTCTGTTAGTGCTATCCAATCTGTAATTGCTCCACTAGTTGAATAACCATTTAAAGTCTGCCTTAAAATTTGCTGTTTCTTAATTTAAAATATGCCCTTTTTTATATCATTCATCCTAGATGCTAATGTTCAATTTGTGCTTACTAAAAGCCATTGCTCCACCAATCTGAATAAGCAAAAGTTTGCCTATAAAATAAGCAAGCCCTAGTCATTATATTTCACACACACTACGGGGGGTGTTTGAAAAGTCCGTGCCAAGCCCGAGAGATGGCACCACCGGCACGTATCGAGGTCATGTTTAGTTAGTTGCACCTTTGGAAAGAACACACACCAAGTTTCAGCCATATTGGTCTATGTATTTGTGTTTGGCATTCGTGTGACTCAAGGAAGTTGAGTGATTGTCAAAAAATGGACAAAAAAGAATTTCGTGTGGAGATTAAATATTACTTTATGAAAGGCAAAACGCCTCAGGAGACTAAAGAGAAGCTTGATAAACATTACAATGACTCTGCACCTTCGATTAGAGCAGTTTATAAGTGGTTTCAAAATTTTCGGTGTGGCCATATGGGCACAAGTGATGCTGAACGTTCTGGACACTGTGGAGGTTACGATTCCAGAGATCATTGATAAAAAATCCATGATATGATGATGGATGAGAGTAGAGTTAAGGTGCTTGAGATTGCTAGTGCTGTGGGAATCTCAAATGAATGGGTACATAATATTTTGCATAAACATTTGGATATAAGAAAGATATCCACAACATGAGTTCCACAATTACTCACACTTGACCAAAAACAGAATCGTGCGAAGTGTTTCAAGGATGGTTTGCAGCTGTTCAGGAAGAATCTGCAGAACTTTAAGCGTCGTTTCATCACTGTGGATGAAACATGGATGCATTACTATACTCCTGACACCAAAAAACAATCTAAACAGTGGATTAACAAGGGAGAATCTGCACCAAAAAAGGCTAAGAGCATTCCTTCGGCCAGAAAGGTTATGGCGACTGTCTTTTGGGATTCGCAAGGGATAATCCTCATGGACTATCTGGAAAAGGGGAAAACTATTACAGGTGCATATCATTCATTGTTATTGGACCGTTTGAAAACCGAGCTGCAAAAAAAAAAAAAAAAAACAACAACACACACACACACACAGCGACTGGACCGCAAAAAAAGTCCTTTACCATCACACAATGCACCAGCACACACCTCAGCAGTTGTGGCCACAAAATTATTGGAAATAGGATTCCAACTCATTTCACATCCCCCCTATTCTCCAGACTTGGCTCCCTCGGACTACTATTTGTTCCCTAATTTGAAGAAATGGCAGGTGGGACAAAGGTTTTATTCAAACGAGGAGGTGATTGCAGCAACTAATAGCTATTTTGCAGACTTGGACAATTCCTATTATTCGGAAGGGATCAACAAATTAGAACAGCATTGAACGAAGTGTATAAGTCTAAAAGGAGACTATGTTGAAAAATAAAAAAGGTTTACCCCAAATCATGAGTAGCTTTTGTTTTTGCACGGACTTTTCAAATGCCCTTCATATGTTATGTAATGAATATGACACAATCTGTAGTTAATTTTTTCATTTATACAGGGACTTGGATCAGGTTTCAAGCTCAGCACCATTAAGTAAAAGAAATACAATGGAAATAAATGGTTGTAGCTCCATCATAAGTTGCATCTGTGTCCAAAACTAGTCACCATCAAGAAATAAAAAATAGATTATTCTCAATGCAACTTATGATGGAGCTATAACCATTTATTTCAATTGCAAGACAAGCTGCAGACCTACTTTCACCTGCAGCATGCTGCAAGTTTGTGAATACAACTGACTTTGGAAACTGTATCTGAACATGCAAGAAAATTGTAATTTGATTTTAAGTGAAATTTATGACACACAAACAGTTGCATAAGTTAGTCACATGGCAAATGTCATGCAACAAGTGTGTTTAAAAGTGTGTGTGATATAAACACAGCTGCAGCACTGAAACTTCAGCAAACATAAACAGAATAATAATGAATATGTATTATGGAAACTGATGATGGGTGAAAACCTGGAAAGTATTTTGGCATAAGTGAATTAAAAAAAAAAGTGACCAACAGCTATACATTTTCAAGTAATCCTTTCTGAGTTTCATAATGTAAACAGTTTAGGGGTGGAGGAGACCACTCACAAAATAGCAGATGTGTTGAGCTGTTGACAGGCACATAAGAATGAGAAAGAAAACTTGCTGGCTAATAGAATAAATTCTTTGTTGAGCTAGAATACAAATACATACGACATGTTTCGTGCATGTATTTGTACTGTAGCTCGACAAAGGATTTATTCTGAAAGCTAGCAAGTTTTCTTTCTCTTCTGTGTGTGCCTGTCAACAACTCAATGCTTCTGCCATTCAGTGACTGGTCTCCTTCATTCCTAAATTATTTATATACTACCTGAAGTTCCTGAGTTTCATACTTAAGTGATCATATGAGTTTACAGAGCTTGGAAAAAAATGCCAAGACTTTATTTTACTCCAGTTCATAATGTGCATATTACAGTTCTTTTCATGTGAAAAACACCACAGCTTTCTGCTGATAGGACTCTGATTCAATCTTTGATGTGCAACTTGCTTGTCTTTCATTGCTAAAAGATGTTGCACATGACACCAAAGAACTGCTAGTCTTTCATTAAGTCTCAAGACTTCACCAAGGTATTAACGTGAATCTGATAAAATGTTGTGACAGACTACAACAGCAATGAACTATGCCCAGTTCTTTATCCTGTCTTGTTTAAATATATTTCTTATGCTGTACCATGCTAAACTGTGTCAATACCTGAGTTCAGATCATACACATATTTTCCTGGCAACAAGAGCCTCTGAAGTATTAATATGCATCTGACGTAAATAAGCTCTTTAGCACTGCTTGTAATTAAATCTCTTAAAACAATAAATGGTTAGCAGATTTACTTTATTAGCTATGAGAAAGCACCACAGTTACAGAGCTCAAAAAGTAGAAAATTATCAGAAAGAGGGTAAGTTTTATAAAGTCACATTGACATATTGATAATTACAGATGGAGCACTAGCTCTGTTGAACAAGAATCAGCTGTGGCCTTGTTAACAATTGAGCAGGCACGTGGTTTATCATAACATGAGCGGGTGTGTGGCATACTTTGTACACACGTAATGAATAACTATCTTTACATTACCAAAGTAAACATGTATGAGCAAAATCACAGTTCAATCTCAGTTTAATTAAACAATGATAAAACACACTTCCATTAAATGAGTTAAAGCACTGTTTGATTAAATAATAATCAAATAAACTTTCATTATATCTCTCTGTTGCCCAATACAAGTGTTAGCCCACAGTAATGCCCTGCTCGTTCGGATCCCAGCCAATCATTTATTCCATTACTAATTATCTCGTAGACAACTGTCTCATTGTGGGATGATGCTGTCAGCTCAGAATCTTTTTATTTTTATTTTATTTTTTTGAAGAATAGTGAATTTTGTCTCACGTAGCTCACATATTACTGATGCTCACTTGGATGTATGACAAAACAACTACTCACAGATAGAGAAGAGAGTTTCGGTGATTGTTTTTGCAGTTAAAAAGTTTCATGTGTCTATGTTCAGGACGAAGTTAATTTTAATCACAGATTACAAACTGCTGGTAGCACTATTTTGGCCGTGCCTCAGTCGTCTGGAATGGTCACAGCGCAACAGCACCAGCATTGGGGACTGTTCTATCTTGCCTACCCTCAGAACCAGAGCCAAACTACTGGTAGTAGAGTTATTCAGGCCGTGCTCCAGTCTTCCGGAATGAGCATAGTGCAACAGCTCCAGCATTGAGTCCAGCTTTATATTTCCTATCCTCACAACTGATTCAAACTGCTGGTAGAGCTATCCAGGCTGTGCTCCAGTCCTCCAGACGGCCATAGTACAATAGCTTCAGCGTTGGGGGTTCTCCGCCCTGCCTACCCTCAGAACTGGATCCTATCTGCTGGTAGTGCTATTTGCACTGTGCTCCAGTCTTCTGGAATGGGCACAGCACAATGGCTCCAGTGTTGGGCGCCACTCTATCTTGCCTAGCCTCAGAATTGGGTCCCATCTGCTGGTAGTGCTATTTGCACTGTACTCAGTCTTCTGGAATGGACAAAGCACAATGCTCGCAGTGTTAGGTGCCGCTCTATCTTGACGACTTTCAGAATTGGATCCCATCTGCTGGTAGCGCTATTTGTGCTGTGCTCAGTCTTCTGGAATGGACACAGCACAATGCTTGCAGTGTTAGGCGCTGCTCTATCTTGCCTACCCTCAGAATTGGATCCCATCTGCTGGCAGTGCTATTTGCGCTGTGCTCAGTCTTCTGGAATGGACACAGCACAATGCTTGCAGTGTTAGGCGCCGCTCTATCTTGCCTACCCTCAGAATTGGATCCAAACTGATGGTAGTGTTATTCAGGCTGTGCTCCAATCTTCCGGAATGGGCACACCACAACGGCTCCAGTGTTGGGTGCCGCTCTATCTTGCCTACCTCAGAATTGGATCCAAACTGATGGTAGTGTTATTCAGGCCGTGCTCCAGTCTTCTGGAATGGGCACAGCACAATGGCACCCTCGTTGGATGCTGCTCTATCTTGCCTACCCTCAGAATTGGATCCCAACCGCTTGCAGCGCTACTCGGGCTGTGCTCCAGTCTTCTGGAATGGGCACAGTGCAGGCTCCAGAGTTGGGTTCCACTCTATTTTGCTTACGCTCAGAACTGGATCCTGCCCTTCACCAGCAGGTAAGACATGGAACACAGACACACTTTGGATGGCTTTCGCATTACATAGTCTTCTGGTGAGTTATGTGCTATGTGCTCCACTGGTGGCCCATATGCTTTTCAAAGACCACCAATTTGCAGCTACAGGCCTGGACTCGTCTTCCCAATTGTCTGTCAGTCATCACCAATGTCTTCCTGCACTTACTGACCAGGTTTAAATAAGGGCATAGAGCCATGGTGTGCCTTTGTTTTACATGTACACATCATCAGGTCACTCACACCACACAAATCTTTCATCCCCTTGTGTGACTCCATTCATTTCAACTTTGTGCATCTCTTCCTGACGTATACGTGGCTCACTGTCATGGACACTTACTCTCACATATGTGGACAGCATGACTTCACCATAACAGATGCCACAATTAATGCGCTTGTCTAGGTTCTCACTATCAAAGGACTTCCTCGAACCATCCCATCTGACAGTAAACCCCAATTCACAGCAACAATTCTGTGACTCAAACAATTATTTAGTCTACAGTTTCACACACCCTGAAATGGGGAAGCAGCGCATTCGGTGCAGACATTTAAGCATAAAACATTGCAGTGGGAATCACCACCACAGCAGCACTCACAATGTTCCTGAGCGCATACCAGACCACTGACATCCATGACGGCAGCCCAGTGGAGCTCCTTCATGGATGGCAACCATGACCTCTCCTCCATCTCTTGGCCCCATAGCTCCGGAAACACCAGACCCAGCACACCAGGCAATATCCACCGAGCTAAGCAGTATGGGGACACTTGTACAGGACCAAAGACACAAGGATGCCAACTGCAGCAGTTACCACCCACCAATGGTGCCTTATGATGGTTGACACTTCAAAGAGGCTGGAGCACCTTCATACCAACCAACTTTGTCTGCATCAACCAACTGCCACCAGTGGTTCATCCTGACCTGGAAAGCCCTCCTGTGCTCGTCCCACAACTGCACAGCTATAACTTTTGCTCCAGTTTGCTCCAGAACACCAATGTCGGTTTCCATGGCTATGGGGCTTGGAGGTGGAGGTCTCCATGTAGCCTCTGCAACCTCAACCGACATCAGCTACACTGCCGCCCCGCAGCATATTGCCAGATGTAACTGGTTCCTAACACCAGCCAGCAGGTTTAAGAGCCAGTACACCAATCATAACCCCAGTTTGCCTTCCAAAGCATTGCTCAGGACTTATCTGGCCATACATACCTATTTCGTGGGCAGGAATCTGGTGTCCTGGCCTGGTGATTTAGAAAGCTAATTTTTCTTCCCCATCGCATCCATTTTTTTTGGCCACGGATGCCTCTCCATTTGGCATTGGTGTAGTGCTGGCACATAGCAATGATGATGGTTCTGAGCAACCAATTGCCTATGCATCAAAGACGTTGACACCTGTTCAAAATACCTACTTGCAGATAGAGAATGAAGCTTTGCTGAATGTTTTTGCAATTGAGAAGTTCTATTTCTACAAGCTCAAGACCAAATTCATTTTAATTACAGACTACAAACTGCTGGAAGTGCTATTCATGCCGTGCTCCACTCTTCCGGAATGGATGCAACAGCTCTACATTTCGCCCTTATATCACTAGCCATAACACATCACTGCTGTTTTTCCACATCGCTATGTTGTGTTTTCCGTTCGCACTTGGTGATCTGTTGCTGACAACTCTATGCCGGTCAGCCAGCCTCTGAGTGTTCTTTCAGATATTCCCAATCTTGCCAGATTCTTGTCACAGTACATATTCCTGACACCAATCTGCAGTAGGATTTTGGAACATATACTTTGACCGAATGTTATGAATTACCTTGAAGAAAGATTCAGAAAATATCACTGTTGCGTAACACAATTAGTTCTTAAATCACACGAAGTCATCAGTGTTATAAACAAGGTGTCTCACATTGAGTCCATATTTCTAGATTTTAGAAGGCTTTTGACATCATTCTTCACATGACTTCTAATCAAATTGCATGCCTGTGGAGTATAGTCACTGTTGTGCAATTGGATTCATGATTTCCACTCAAAGTATTCATAGTCATTGATGGAGAGGATCAAGTAAAACAGAAATGATATCTGGTGTTCCCAAGGAAGTGTTACGAGCCCTCTGCTGTTCTTAATCTATATAAACGATTCAGGATACAATCTGAGTAGCCCTCTTAAATTGTTTGCAGATAATGCTGTCATTTACAGTTTTGTAAAGTCATCAGAACATCAAAACAAAGTGCAAAATGATTTAGTGAAAAGTGGCAACTGACTCTAAATAACAGAAAGTGTGAGGTCATCCATGTGAGTACTAAAGGAATCCTTTAAATTTTGGTTATACAAAACCTAAAGGTTTCAGTTCTAGTAAATCACTGTGCTTCATACTTGATGTAAATTGTGATTAGATATGTCGCTATGAGAAATTATGCGCAACCTGTTATCGGCTAATGCCTGAAGTGATGTGGATTGCAGAAACATTGGATGAGGTATGCAGATCACCACTAAACACAGTTACTCTGTTTAGTTTTTTCACCACTTAGGACGATAGCTGGGGATGTACTCTATGTTGGTGAGTAGTTGGTACAACCTACCGTACTGAAAGAGTATCTGTTGGTGAAACTTAATATTCAATTTTGATTCGTTGAGACTCATGAAACACAATGTCTGTCCAACCAAAAAGCCATTAAACTGAGTAAGTATGACAAAGCTAGAATTTACTTTTTACCTTTAACAAAATAAATAAACTATTAGGCAGAATTTCTCACCATTATTTATCTTCAGGAGGCAAAATGTGTAGTACTGCCGATAGATACACAAAAACAGAAAGTTACACACCTTATAATGGGGGAGGGGATTGAGTTGGGAAAATTTAACAAAGAAAGGCAGGTTACTCAGACACCAGGATGAGGGGAGAATCCACCTGTAGGGTGCATGATGGTAAATAAAGATGAAGGGGGAGGGGTCAGAAAGAGCATGTAAGAGATGATACATCAGTAAGCTTTGTGGCAGCTTCAATCGACAGATGATATGGATAGAGTAAGCAGTTACGAGGGAGAAGACAGATGACTACTGCAATAAAGAAAATAGTTGAAGTATAATAAAAAAAGAGAGGGGACCATATGTAAAAGTGGATTAAACCCAGGAGGTTGTGGAAACAAGAATGTGGTGGACTGCAACTTCTGTTCACTGGAATTTAGATAAACTATTATCTGGTGAGTGGATCCATATAACTCATGTGGTGTAGGAAACATTCATGGTGGGGCTGGAGTAGATGGTGTTGGGTGGGCACAAGGGGCATGTTTTACAGCAAGGACAACTGCACTTATATTTTTATGTATACAAGTTTGATTACACCTTCCTTATAATTCCGAGCTACCGCTAAGACAACATTTGCATTCTAGCATATGAACATCAAGAGCTCAGATGGAAACCCAGTTCTAAGCAAAGAAGGGAAAGCAGAAAGGTGGAAGGAGTATATAGAGGGTCTATACAAGGGCGATGTACTTGAGGACAATACTATGGAAATGGAAGAGGATGTAGATGAAGATGAAATGGGAGATATGATACTGCGTGAAGAGTTTGACAGAGCACTGAAAGACCTGAGTCGAAACAAGGCCCCCGGAGTAGACAACATTCCATTGGAACTACTGACGGCCTTGGGAGAGCCAGTCCTGACAAAACTCTACCATCTGGTGAGCAAGATGTATGAAACAGGCGAAATACCCTCAGACTTCAAGAAGAATATAATAATTCCAATCCCAAAGAAAGCAGGTGTTGACAGATGTGAAAATTACCGAACTATCAGTTTAATAAGCCACAGCTGCAAAATACTAACGCGAATTCTTTACAGACGAATGGAAAAACTAGTAGAAGCCGACCTCGGGGAAGATCAGTTTGGATTCCGTAGAAATACTGGAGCACGTGAGGCAATACTGACCTTATGACTTATCTTAGAAGAAAGATTAAGGAAAGGCAAACCTACATTCCTAGCATTTGTATACTCAGAGAAAGCTTTTGACAATGTTGACTGGAATACTCTCTTTCAAATTCTGAAGGTGGCAGGGGTAAAATACAGGGAACGAAAGGCTATTTACAATTTGTACACAAACCAGATGGCAGTTATAAGAGTCGAGGGACATGAAAGGGAAGCAGTGGTTGGGAAGGGAGTAAGACAGGGTTGTAGCCTCTCCCCGACGTTATTCAGTCTGTATATTGAGCAAGCAGTGAAGGAAACAAAAGAAAAATTCGGAGTAGGTATTAAAATCCATGGAGAAGAAATAAAAACTTTGAGGTTCGCTGATGACATTGTAATTCTGTCAGAGACAGCAAAGGACTTGGATGAGCAGTTGAACGGAATGGATGGTGTCTTGAAGGGAGGATATAAGATGAACATCAACAAAAGCAAAACGAGGATAATGGAATGTAGTCGAATTAAGTCGGGTGATGTTGAGGGTATTAGATTAGGAAATGAGACACTTAAAGTAGTAAAGGAGTTTTGCTATTTGGGGAGCAAAATAACTGATGATGGTCGAAGTAGAGAGGATATAAAATGTAGACTGGCAATGGCAAGGAAAGCGTTTCTGAAGAAGAGAAATTTGTTAACATCGAGTATAGATTTAAGTGTCAGGAAGTCGTTTCTGAAAGTATTTGTATGGAGTGCAGCCATGTATGGAAGTGAAACATGGACGGTAAATAGTTTGGACAAGAAGAGAATAGAAGCTTTCGAAATGTGGTGCTACAGAAGAATGCTGAAGATTAGATGGGTAGATCACATAACTAACGAGGAAGTATTGAATAGGATTGGGGAGAAGAGAAGTTTGTGGCACAACTTGACCAGAAGAAGGGATCGGTTGGTAGGACATGTTCTGAGGCATCAAGGGATCACCAATTTAGTATTGGAGGGCAGTGTGGAGGGTAAAAATCGTAGGGGGAGACCAAGAGATGAATACACAAAGCAGATTCAGAAGGATGTAGGTTGCAGTAGGTACTGGGAGATGAAGAAGCTTGCACAGGATAGAGTAGCATGGAGAGCTGCATCAAACCAGTCTCAGGACTGAAGACCACCACCACAACAACAACAACAACAACATATCACTCACCATTTTGACTAACAACTGATTGTTGAAGCCCATACATAACTTATGAAACAACTAATTAGTGTTGCCAAGCAGTCCCCAGTTTGGTAACTTTGGGTTTACAAAAAATTAAGGCAGCTAATGTTGGCTGAGCTCCTTCAAACACTTTCCTATTTGGTAACAATGTAGAGCATATGTGAAGCTGAGAGATTACTGTGTTACCCAATTCACAATCACAATAAGCTGGATCACAGTTTCAAATTACCATTATATCTCTCCTAATCTCATGACAGGATTGGCTTCTAATGGCAAGAAGAAAATCTTTTGTGTCGACATGTTCTAGTGCATCTAGTCAGTCAAAAAGTGTAAAACCAAATTTTATACCATTCTCAAAATACACTGACTTCTTACACCTTTGAAACTTTTTGAGTACCCAGTTTGATCCACACTGAAGATACTTATTCCAATGTTTGGTTGATAATACAAGGGCAATGTATCCCCACAAAACACGCAGATGGTCAGTCACAATTAATTTTACAACACTCAAGTGTGACTTTAGGCAGGATCTATGCATTTTAAGAGTAATCTGTTTTATGTTACGAACTGCAGAATCATTTTACAACTCTAGTCAAAGGAAATTAATATATTTTATCATGTGTGAGTTGTGCTTGCATGAATGCGGGAGTGCTGTCTACTTTAGGAGGAGGTCTTTTAGACGAAATCTCTTTGTTGTGCCTGTCTGCAACTCAACATCTCCTCTACACGGTGACTAGCAATCTATCCTTTTCATAATACTGTGAGATGACTTACATGTGTATAAAAGTCAAATAATGTCTTCAACATGACCATACTTGTAACCACACTTTTGCAAGACGATTTGATATACAATATTTGGAAAAACTGTCTTGCGAGAATGATAGTCAATACTTGATATTATATTCTACTTCACATATGAATATAAAATGACTATTTTTTGTTGTGTGTCATGAAATTTTGTTGTACTGCCAGTCAGCTATATAAATACTTAATGAGGAAAGTCTTAAAGATGTACTTACCTCACAAAGTTTATCAAGAAGTCTGGCAAAATCACAAACATTACATTGAGCCACCTCTGAAACAGTTCCTTCTTTGCTAGTACAACTTCATTTTGTGGTTCTGGTACAAGATAATTTGGTTGCAAAAACCTTGCAGCTTTAAATGAAGTGTTAACAACTGCAGCGGATGGAGATTTTTCTGATGGTGTGGATGAGCAATGTGCTTTCAGAAGATGCAACAGATTTCCTGCAACAAAAGATGCAATATTTGTGATCAATTAATACTTATGTAGTTGTAACTTGTATTATTTCATTTCTGACAACTGAAATAAATAAAAAGAAGACAATATTAGAAAAAAATCCAAATGCTGAAAATCTGCAGCTATTCTATGTCTTCGCATTACAATACAAATCAAAGAATATTACTATACTGTGACTTCCACGGTATATCGAAAGTGTTGCCAAATAAATCGCAGCACTTTTTTGTCCTCAGATATATTTCTATCCTATGTATTTTAAACCATCACGAATTCAGTAAAATATATTTGCAATTGCTTATAACATTCTCACTACAGCTGTTATAAAACTTTAAGTATACCATTTCATACTTCACTACGTATATTTCAGGAGAATGATAATACTTGATATCTACAGAAGTGAAACACTTGTGGCAGAAAAATATAAGTTAAGTCTCCAGAATTATGAGTTTTCAAACAAGATATGTTATCCCATACAGGTGTACATGAGGTAAACTGCAGTGGCAGTCAATCTGGTTCTTACCACGCACTACCGTATTTACTCGAATCTAAGCCCCACTCGAATCTAAGCCGCACCTGAAAAATGAGACTCGAAATCAAGGAAAAAGCAAATTTCCCTAATCGAAGCCGCACCTGAAATTTGAGACTCAAAATTCAAGGGGAGAGAAAAGTTTTTGGCCGCACCTCCAAATCGAAACAAAGTTTGTTCATTGTAATATGAGACACAATTTAGGTCGAATGAATGACGATACAGCTACAGTAGTTTGGTTCGAGTCGTAAGCTTAGCAGTTAAGCTTTACCAGGTAGCCATTGCTATGCGTCAAGCGCTCCGTCCGTATTTATTCGGGTACCCTTCCTTTTTCACGTGATTCGTCTGGTTTGAATTGATTGATTATTTTTCTTTGATCCGATAAGTGCCGTTCTCTTTGTTATAGGTGTTTACGTCACTCTATGCTGAAAATGCATTACTGTACTGTGTTTTTTTTAAAAAAAAGAGAGAGAGAGAGAGAGAGAGAGAGAGAGAGAGAGAGAGAGAGAGAAGAATTGTCTCATAAACGAAACAATTGCAAGAGACTGCTATTTGTTGTTACTTACACTGCTGCTTTCTTTGATAATGATCAACAAGAACCAAATAATGGACTGCATATGTTAGAAGATGTTCTGAACGAGGGTTTAGCAAAAATTTTTCTCCGTTTGAAAATCTTTGCAGACGCCTCTTTAGTACATTACATTCTGCACAGAAATTAGAGTCATCTTAGATTTAAAAATCTAGTCAATTGCCGTGCTTCATGTCTGATTGTATCACTATTAGGCATAAGAATAATACGAATATAAGCATGACATGATATGTATATTCTTCCGCGTTTGCTGTTGTCTCACTCTAGTTTCGTAGTTTACTAGGCAGACAGGATTTAAATGAGATAGCAGCAAACATGAAAGAATACATGGAAAAATGTTTATATTCGTATTATACTTATGGTGAAGAGAATACTGCATGTGATTCACAGTTTGTATTAGCAACCATCTCTTCTCACAGGTAGGAAAAAATTCAGAACGTCAAGTTGTCCATATTGATAAACATCCCAAACAGTCTTGCTAGTCGGATTTTCGTAGTACATTGAAATGCTGCGACATTCGAAGATGAACAATACGGTATTTGTATTTACTTCGTTGGATAATGTATGGAAATGCAGTGGTCGAAACTCGAGGCGGAGAAAAAAAAAGCTTGTCTTCCACCTTTTTGTTTTAATTTTGTTTACTGACGCAGAGGTTTTGGCGCCAGTATTTATCTTTGTGCCTGCAAAGCATGCCTGTGTAGCGCTACATATAATCGACGGCAGAAATTGGTTGTGGCGGCACCTACCAACATTTTTCAGAACTTACGCTTACTTTACACTTGATTCTAAGCCGCAGGTGGTTTTTTGGATTACAAAAACAGGAAAAAAAGTGTGGCTTAGATTCGAGTAAATACGGTAGTGAGTGTTCCAGCTTTTGCTATCAGTAGTATGCAGTAGGAATTTTAAAAAACATTTTATTAGCTTTCCATAAAATTTTGACATTGATAATTTAGTAATGTATTATTATTATTATTATTATATGCTTTTACTTGCTGTAATTCTGCTTTATGAATTTTTTAAAGTAAAGTTACTTCCCTACTTTATAAGGCACTGTCACTGTGGAATTTGTGGGTGGTCAGAAAATTTAAAACTCCCCCCAACCTACCTTTTCTCTTCTATTTCTCTCTCCCTTCTTCCACCTGCTTCATTACACTCTTTCCCTTTTCCACCTGCCTCCTCCCACCCTGTACCTCTTCCATCTGACTCTTCACACTCTGTACCTCTTCCCCTGCCTCCCCACAACCCCTCTTACTTCCACCTGCCTCTGCACACCTTGTCCCTCTCACTCTTCACACCCTCTTTCTTTTCCACCTTCCCACTACCTCACTCCATCTTCCACTGGCCTCCTACACTTTACATAAATGTTACAACTAAGAAAGACACAAAGTAAGTGAGTGGTAGGTAAAAAAGGTTGTGGAGCCCTGATCTAGTGGATAATGTAGGAAGCTCCATGTGGCTACTATCTATATAAACATTGAAATGCCAGATGACTGTAGCAAGATGGATGAAGACATGCAGAGGGTTGATTGGTCCAGGGAATGACAGCTGAAGTCTAAAAGTAAACAAAGTAACATGCAAAAATATGCAGAGGTACGCGTTACTGTTTCATTACTCCTCTACATACATTTTAAACATGGATGTATGTATAGATGCGTGTTCCACATCTCTTCCTATACCACTGATTCAACTTCAGTCAAAATTCTTACACTTAACACTTATTGTTTGGAAAGGGACACTGTGGCTGACAACCCCGTACTTCCCAAGGTGGGGGTGGTAATGGTGTGACATAAGTGAGGGTGAGGAGGAGATGAACAAGAGAGAAGGGGGAGGAGGGTAAAGCGTAGGAGACAAGTGGAAGATGAAATGGGGTAGTTTTCACGTGGAAAAGGAAGAGGGTGTGAAGAGGAAGAAGGAAAAGATGTGAGGAGGCACGTGCAAGTGAGAGTGGGTGTGAGGTGGCAGGGGAAGAGGTATCAAATGTGAGGAGTCAGATGGAAGAGGTACAGGGTATGAGGAGTCAGATGGAAGAGGTACAGGGTATGAGGAGGCAGCTGGAAAAGGGACGGAATGTAATAAAGCAGGTGGAAGAAGGGAAAGAAAAATAGAAAGGGAAAGGTAGATTATGGGAGAGTTTTAAATTTTCCTTATTATTTGGTGTGTGTGTTTTAAATTTTTCCTTATTATTTGGCACGTGTGTGTGTGTGTGTGTGTGCGCGCGCGCTCTATTTGATGGTGTTGCGGGGTGGCTGGCAAAGACGGTGACATGTCAGGCCAACTCTGACACACATGAAGCAACTTCTACCAAATATTGCACACATATCACTTGCGATCTTGAAAAGGACTGCTGTGACAGTAAGACCACAAAGGATTCCCATGACTGAAGGTGGGGATGGGGGTGGTAATGAAGAGACCTAACATAAAAGCATGACTCAGGGACATCAGCAGCAATGCCAACAAAATTTGGTATATACTTGACTCATTTTCTGGATAAAAGTTGTCTGGTATTAAGATACCGATCTATTCCTAAGGATGGGGATGGGGATGGGAATGAGGATGAGAAGGTGATGCAGGTAAACATGTTCTAATGAAATCTGTTGATATTTCTTTCTCATACTTAGCTGACTTGGAATACTTTACAAAGCATAATTTGTCTCTAACTTATAACCATGTTTGATTCCATTGGAAGCATTGTGCACAGTGACTAGTAAATTTCAAAAAAGGAAAAGGAATTCAGCAATCCATCAGTCCAATCTGTATTTTTAATCCAAATCTAGATTTCAGCTATTGAACAGAAGGAGACAGGGAATGGCCTGCACAGTGAAGTAGAAGTTAATATCATTTGAGTTGTGATGTGCAGCAATTCAGCGGCTGTGTGATCAAGTTGGCACAGTCTGGCCATGGCCATTCATGCTAATAGACAGTTTGTTACCTGCCTTGCACACATAGAATCCTGTAAAGTAATTGGAGCTCAGCTGATATGTGTAACATGGCTACTTTCATACATGTCCCTGCCTTTTAGTGCAGGGAAATGGTTGCAACTGGGCTGTGGAAGGAATTGCTGGGCTTATAAAGGACCTTCTCTCCTTTACTCGTCCTCTGCATGGGAAACACTTCTTCACCATGCACCCCACTGATAAAAGACAACCAAAAGCCCAGATATAATCTCATTTAAAACGGTTCCAATTTCCCTCCATTCATAATCCACTGTCATCCCCTGGTAACCTTTCAGGGATTCCTCAATGCTAACCTCACCTCACCTTCTTTTTCCTACATCTCTCTCCTGTGACTCCAACATCACTCCTATGAAACTCACAGCTATATGTAAGCTGAAAACCAATACAGATCTTATAGTCCTTTCTGTGGACAAAGAACCACACAGTGGTCTTGAATCATAGTGACTATACGTTGAGGTAACTGCCAACTTTCTGACACCTCTGCATACAAACATTACAACCAAGTTCCCAACCCACAAGTCCAACATAAGGCCTTATGTCCATCCCAAAACTTGACCCCGAACCCATCTTCCTCCTCTTGCCCCCCCCCCCCCCCCCCCCGTACTCCTAACCTTTTATCTACTCCCCCAAACCCACAAATCTCTCTGCTTGTTGTCCTACTGCAGCTGAGTGCAACGCCCTCAGACAACAAATCTTCACACCTGTTGGCCAACACCTTCAAACTGTTGTCCATCACATCCCACCCTATATCCAAGATAATGCTCCCTTCCTTCACCGCCTGTCCATAGTTCTTGTCCCCTCATCACCAGACTCCTTGTTGGTCGCTATATATGTGACATCCTTAAATACCAACACCTTCTACACCCATGACCTTGTGGCCATGGAACACTACCTTTCCCTGATACCAAATCCACCACTACTTTCTTAAACCTCCTTGGCAACCATATCCTGACCCACAGTTATTTCACTCTCAAAAGGAAATACAAACAAAAATGTTGTACTGACATGGGTACTCACGTGGCACAATTCTATGCCAACTTATTTATTGGCCACCTGGAGGAATCCTTCCTATCCAGTAAACACCTAATTCTTTGTCCGGTTCATATTCATTGGTGACATTTTCATGATCTGGACTCAGAAAAGATCCCTCAACACCCACTCACAAACCCACTTCACATTATCTCAATGAACCATCTTCCTCAATGTCAATATCCACTCTTAGATAGTTTCATAAATACAACTGTCCATATCAGGTGCATTAGCCAACAGTACATCCACTTTGACAGCTGTAGCTTATTCAATGTCAAAGAGTCTCTTCCCGGCAGCCTCGCCACCCGTGGATGCATCTACAGGAGAAAGCCCACATCCATCACCAGGGCTTTGACTAGCTCTCATCGTGCCCCTAGATAAGGGATATCCTACCCACACCTCTCTAAGTACTTTTGCCCACTCACCCAACCTGCAGGATATCCTTGACTGTTCCTATTTCAATCCTGCTGCCAATCATCCAACCCATGGGTCATTCACTTGTGATCAGATCAGGTGCAAGACATGTCCCACATGCCAACCCATTACCTTTCATTGCAATCCAGTGACAGGTATTTCCTGGCCAGTACAAGGCAGGCCACAGGTGAAAGCAGCCATGTTATGTCTCAACTATGCCGCAATTACTGTACAGCATTCTTTGTGGACATGACAACCAACCAATTGTTTACTTGCATGACTGGACACAGCCAAAAAGTGGTGAACCACAAACAGGGTGTCTACGTGGACAAGCAAAAACAATTCCCGGATTTCACGGTTAAAAACACTATTTCTTCCGGATGAAATTACGTATAAAGCGGGTGAAAATACATCCGTGTCAAGTAACAGTATACTTTCCCTCGGAGCTGTAAAACCTATCAGTACTTTGAATCGTAAAGGTCTTATACCGGCGGAGGATGTCCCAGCACTTTAGGAAACGAAATCCAGGAAAAACAATGGGTTTGGAAAGTTGTTTGACGTGAGACAATATGCACAGAGTTTATTTACGTATTGCGAAAGTATATACACAAATACCACAAATTACGACACGGTAGCTTCCAAAACTCTAAAATAGAGATTGCGCTGAGTGATGCACTTTTGTCAGCCAGTCATAGCTCATGTCATGTGATCTCGCTAGCGAATGACGGCAGTTATTCAGAGCATGAGACCTGCGAGAAAGACAGGCCGCGGCGCATACGTTACAAAGATAGGCCGAGCTTGCTCAACTCAGCAAAGTGCGTTTCTACACCGGTTAAATCATAAGTACATGTGTATGTACAAACGAGAATTGCATCGTCTATTGGCACCCACTGTTATTAGTCCTACAATGATAGGAAGTCCGTAGGCCTACTGACGGGCTCTAATTTGGCAATTAAAATCGTGCCAAAATGATTATCAGTTGCGTAGAAAAGTCGAAGTCTTCTGGCATGAAGAGATTTGTGACATTGTTCAGTAACACATTATGCACATTTTTTTGAAGGTCAATTACACTTTTTGCCATCGATTGCATAATTTTTTATCTATGAAAGAACAACATTAAATATGAAAACTAACTTGAAGCTCGGTCTTTTTTTAGCATGTGTTACACGTTAAGTCATACCAAATACAAATGTGCCAGTAAAATTTTAAATAGTGGCATAAATGACTTATCTTCTGGGCCCGACATTTTTCAAATGGCAGATCCTCAAAGTGTTACATTTTGAATGAGAGTTATAACGCCCTGTGATTTAAGAAATTCTCTGCACATTCTCACACGTAACATAAATCATCTTGCGTGGAAATTTACTTTGAAAGTAACGCATCTCAAGCCACTATTCGTAATATTTTCTGTTGATCTGTTAGAAATGTAAACAATTGTGACGTCACACACATCGAATGCACGTTAGTTGTTACGGACGTACTGCATAATCTTCGACCTAAAGCCTTTGACACTTTCCGGTGTCGGCACTTTGGTCTGTGCATTGTGTAAATTACCCATTTTCTATGCAACTAAACTTTTATTTTGGTGTTATACTCTGATTTACGTTTCATTGCTGCAGTATTATTCAGCAGTAGTGGACTAAAGTACTTTGTCAGCGTATCAGATCTTACACGTCAAACCAACAAAACTTTAACTAAAATCTAAAACAATGAAAAATCCCGGAATTCTAAAAAATTCCCGGGTTTTTCCCGGATGAAAAAATTCCCGGGTTTTTCCCGGATGAAAAAATTCCCGGGTTTTTCCCGGATCTCCCGGGCCGTATACACCCTGACAAATTTGACAATCCAGTTGCCAAACATGGTGGACATAAGAACACAAATGACTTCAACATCTGCTTCACTGTGTGGGAACAGTCTCTCCAGCAAATCCTGCTCTCTCACAATCCCCCCTCACCTAAACTGTTTTCCACTGCCTCACCTTACCTTTCCCCTTCTCTCTACTGTCCACACCATTCCTTCCCCATCCAGACCATGTACTGCCTTCTCTCACCACTCTTCTTCCACCTACAGCCTCCCCCCTCCCATTGTGCGCATTCTCTTATTCTCTCTTCTCCTACTCCTCTACCCCTCTCCCTCACCTCTATTTCTACTTCATCATCTCCACCCCCAACTCACAAAAAAATCACTCTATCTATCTTCCTTAGATGCTTTGCCCTCAGAATTCCTTTCATCTTGTTGTGCAGCCACTGAGCCATCTGTTGAAAGATCTTCCTCATACTATTCAATTGCCCTGCACTATTTGTGAATCAATCCCTACCCCTTCCCACCTCCATCAGCCCAAACAACTTGATAATCAATAACTAGCCTCGCCATGAAAAATGTTAAAATGTATGAATTCCCAAGGGACCAAATTGCTGAGGTCATCAGTCCCTGGACTTACACACTACTAAAACTAACTAACACTAAGAATGACACACACAACCATCCCTGAGTGAGGACTTGAACCTCCAGTAGGAAGTGCCGCGCAATCCGACATGGCGCCTTAAAACTGCGTGGCTCTCTACCATGTCCATGGAGTCTGTAGTGTGTGTGTGTGTGTGTGTGTGTGTGTGTGTGTGTGTGTGTGTGTTCAGGGATATGACAAAAACCATCATTCAAAGCAAAAAAGTTTCATAAACATGGGCTCTAAAATGCTATGAACACTTCATCATCTTCAATACTGTGAACCAAATCTCTTCTACTGCAGGCATTTTGCTACCCACATTTCATGCAGAGGTAATATGGACCAAAACAAGACACCATGGTTTCCAAACTGGATTGCTCCGAGTCATGAGTACTTGTTCAGTAGTGAGATGAACAAGTGCTCATAGCTCTTAAGGTATGCACTTTCAAGCTCACGTATAATGGCCATTTTTTCACTTGTTTTTTGTCCAACCTACAACCTCTCAAAATATGGCAAGCAAAGAGCTGCAGTAGAGGAGAGTTGTTTCGCAGTGTTGAAGTTGAAGTAGTGCTTGTAGGCCTCAAAGTAAGCATTTTACAACCTATATTTACAAGACTTTTTTGCTCTGAATGATCATTCCTGTCATATCCCTGAATACTGACCATTCCTCCTGGGACACCCTTTATATGGGGCATCCAATGCACAACTGAATCAAGTCACAATAACAAAGTTTTGAGAAAAAAAGATAAAGTTTTTGCTGAATAATTAATTACTCAAAAAAGAATTTAAATGTTCTAATACGCTACCTTAAATAGAAAAGTAAAATTTTGGACTTTATTCTTTCATGCACTGGATAGCACATGTATCTTCCTCTATATTCTTGTCTTCAGGGTTTTTTTTTTTTTTTTTTTTTTTTTTTTTTTTGCCGGCCGCGGTGGGTTCTAGGCGCGCAGTCCGGAACCGAGTGACTGCTACGGTCGCAGGTTCAAATCCTGCCTCGGGCATGGATGTGTATGATGTCCTTAGGTTAGTTAGGTTTAAGTAGTTCTAAGTTCTAGGGGACTGATGACCACAGCTGTTAAGTCCCATAGTGCTCAGAGCCATTTGAGCCATTTTTTTTAAACATTTTTTTAATCTATAATTATAATTTTATTCACTGGATAACAAGTCGTAGAACTAATAGCAAGCAATCAGGTGCAGTCGGGTAAGATAGATAGCGGTAATACTTATCATCCATTTGCCACCAGCTCTTCAGATGGAGAAGAAAGAAATTACAAAACGCAACATCTGAAGAATGCCATGTTTGTCTACTTTATTAGTGGCCGAAGGTCTGCCCCATCATGGGCAATTTCCAATTTTTCAAACAGCGGGTAAGAGAATGAACCCCATAGTGTTTATCAGAGCTTTTCGCAACATGTTACCCTGCAACTATACAGAAGCACAGAAGATTCAGTTTGTTGTGGGGTACACACAGTGCAATGTTTTTTTGTGGGCAACAGATATGGCTAACAGCACCATACATACCTATGAGCAATCTGAATGGGCTTTCTTGGATAAATATTGGTCCACAGCCGTCCAAGACAGGCAATGTCGAGATTTTTTTGTCAAACCAATCACTATTCAGTAGTAAACATGGGGGACTGAGGAAGTATTATGACAAAAGCTTAAACAAAACCACGCACTGCACAAACTCAAGTTTCCCCTGGGGACATATTGAAAATACTGAAAAGTCGCCTGCCTGTCCATATCAGGGAAAAAGCTGATCACAAATGGCTCTGAGCACTATGGGGCTTAACATCTGTGGTCATCAGTCCCCTAGAACTTAGAACTACTTAAACCTAACTAACCTAAGGACATCACACACATCCATGCCCGAGGCAGGATTCGAACCTGCGACCGTAGCGGTCACTCGGTTCCAGACTGAAGAGCCTAGAACCGCACGGCCACACCGGCCAGCCAAGCTGATCACTACACCTGAAAATTATATAAGAGTATTCCTTTTCCGTACTCAAGTCGACTGACCTAATCTATGAAGAGAGGTCATCGCAGCCACAGAACATTAATATGCAATGTGCACCTCCACAAAATAGTCAACAGCAGAATGGCAATGGTGGCAATAACCGACATGGCACCTGCACACCCCGTGCAACACCAATAATACAAAAATTAAGTATGGTAACAGCGGAAATCAAAAGTAAAAATGATGCTTCAAAGGAAGCCACAAACAGAATTACAATAGACTGACATATATTGAACAGAGGGACTGTGGCCAACAAGTTCATAATGCATCCCCTGCAGGTAGCAATAACTAGTACAGTAACTGGCAGGAACTGACAGCAAACAGACCATCTGGCCGCCTTCCACCTGGTAATTACAATCAACGAAATATTTATATATCCAGTGGAGTTCAAGGTCAAGGAGACTTTAATTCCAGGGCAATACAGGAAACGAACTGGCGAGGTCAAACTCACAACATGCAGGTAGTTTAAGTTACTCACAATGAATAGGTTAATCCCCGACCAATCAGGAAAACTCGAACAGGTAACAATAATACCTCACTTGCAGACCAATAATAGGGGTGGGGGCACATAATTTATTCCAAATTACTTTCCCAGGTAAGACCAAGGGGTGGATATAAAAGAAGAACTGTGTTGGGAAGATACTAACAACTTAAACAAGGATAAATAGGAGTCAGTGCCAGCTGTAATTATAGAAGTACCTGTGGTACTATCATTGCATTGACTAATGTAATATCACAAGGTCCGTTTAACGAGCTGCAAAGATGTTATATACCAACCTTTTCAGTGCAGAATTGTATTCTGACAGCAGTGGGGAGCAAGTCAATCTGCTATACAATTTTATCCCGCCTTTATATACTCAATAATACGTAACCCACTTCCAAACCATAACCAAAAAATTTTTTTTTGCCGCTTTCAACACTACCGCTGCTATAAAATCCACCGTTTATAGTTCACAAACAGTTCCTTTCACATTTTAAACAACCATTTCGGCTATTTCTAATAACTTTCGCTTTATTTCCATTTCCGTTTTTCCCACATTACTGATAATTTTTAGCCGCTTCCCACAGGTTTTAATGTCATTATTTCTTCGTCAGACAATTGTTAGCCTCATTTTCATAATCTGCCACCACAAAACCACTCCTTTTAATACATTACACGCAGTTTTTTCGAAATTTTCCCGAATTTCTCCGTCCTTTAATGTGTTTTGGCAGCAACACAACCACCTAACCTTTGTGCACATCGTTGTCTACCCACCCAAGTCCAACATAGCCCAGTCTGACGAAGAAATAATGACGTTAAAACCTGTTAACCCCATTTTCGTAATCTTTCACCACAACACCACTCCTTTTAAAACATTTACACGTTTTTTCGAAATTTTCTCGAATTTCTCCATCCTTTTACGTGTTTTAGCGGCAACACAACCACCTAACCTTCATGCACATCGCTGTCTACCAACCCAAGTTCACCACAGGATCAACTTAACCATCACTTTTTCGCCTTTTTTCATACCAGATCTCCAGTTACTTTCTAGTTCACCCTTATCTCTCCCCATATATTTTTATCTTTCATTTTCATTTCAACCTCATGTTACACTTTCCACCTTCTAATACCATGTCACCCTCACAACACCCCCACAACGACCCCATTAAGTTTTATTTACATTCCCTCCGCAAACATGCCTTCACCCTAGCGAGATTACGCTCGCATATTTTATTTTCTCAGGCTTGTCTGACATTTGGCATAACCCCCAAAGGCCTCACACTGAAAGTTCCCATCTCTGGCTGCAACCCTTCTTTCCATCAGTCCCTATACCAGTTCCAAACTGAACAATCCATTGCCCTCACCCACCTAATCCTTCACCTACACATCAACTCAGCCAATGAACACACCCGTCAACTCCTACCGTTAATAAAAGTCCTCAATCTTTCCTCTCCCACATCCACACCAGCCATTCAGAGCATCCTCCTACAGGCCAACCGCAAATTAGAACAACATGCCACCCTTCACCTCAAAAAACTATCCAATCTCCTGGTTTCCCACCTCCGGAAAGGCAACTCACTCACCCTTCAAAATTTTTCCAGCAAACCTCAACCACCTCTCATTGCACACAAACCCAGTCTCTCCCATCTACTCAGTCTCCCACTTCCAGCTCCACTCCCTCCAAAACCTCAAAATTCCAATCAACACAATCTGGCACCACAACACCCTAATTCAGTAGTTAACCTTTCCTCCAAACCTCTCTCCCAATCCGAAACCTCTGTCCTATCCAAAGGCCTCACCTTCAGCCCCACTCCCAGATTCAACCAAACAGCCCTCGTCAAAGATTTACTGCCCTACACTCGTACTCTCTGCTGGAAGTATCACTTTGCCACGAAGAAAAATGATCCTAATCCTACCCCTAATGATCCAACTCCCCAAGACACTATCCAAATTGAACCCTGCCTGGAACAGTTCCGTCCTCCGTCACAGCGGGACCCACCTCCTCTTCCTCACAATCACCCTCTCCAAATCTTCCAGGAATTTCTGACTTCCAGCCTTGCCTCTCAATCCTTCTTAAAAAACCTTAATCCTACTCCCAACATCACCACTGCTGAAGCCCAGGCTATCCGTGATCTGAAGGCTGACCGGTCCATTGTCATTCTTCCGGCGGACAAGGGTTCCACGATCGTGGTACTTGATCGTCGGGAGTATGTGGCTGAGGGACTGCGTCAGCTTTCAGACAACACCACATACAAAGTTTGCCAAGGTAATCCCATTCCTGAAGTCCAGGCAGAGCTTCAAGGAATCCTCAGAACCTTAGGCCCCATACAAAACCTTTCACCTGACTCCATCCACCTTCTGACCCCACCGACTCCCCGCACCCCTACCTTCTTCCTAAAATTCACAAACCCAATCACCCCGGCCGCCCCATTGTAGCTGGTTACCAAGCCCCCACAGAACGTATCTCTGCCTACGTAGATCAACACCTTCAACCCATTACGTGCAGTCTCCCATCCTTCATCAAAGACACCAACCACTTTCTCGAACGCCTGGAATCCTTACCCAATCCGTTACCCCCAGAAACCATCCTTGTAACCATTGATGCCACTTCCTTATACACAAATATCCCGCACGTCCAGGGCCTCGCTGCGATGGAGCACTTCCTTTCACGCCGATCACCTGCCACCCTACCTAAAACCTCTTTCCTCATTACCTTAGCCAGCTTCATCCTGACCCACAACTTCTTCACTTTTGAAGGCCAGACATATCAACAATTAAAGGGAACAGCCATGGGTACCAGGATGGCCCCCTCGTACGCCAACCTATTCAGGGGTTGCTTAGAGGAAGCCTTCTTGGTTACCCAGGCCTGCCAACCCAAAGTTTGGTACAGATTTATTGATGACATCTTCATGATCTGGACTCACAGTGAAGAAGAACTCCAGAATTTCCTCTCCAACCTCAACTCCTTTGGTTCCATCAGATTCACCTGGTCCTACTCCAAAACCCATGCCACTTTCCTTGACGTTGACCTCCACCTGTCCAATGGCCAGCTTCACACGTCCGTCCACATCAAACCCACCAACAAGCAACAGTACCTCCATTATGACAGCTGCCACCCATTCCACATCAAACGGTCCCTTCCCTACAGCCTAGGTCTTCGTGGCAAACGAATCTGCTCCAGTCCGGAATCCCTGAAGCATTACACCAACAACCTGACAACAGCTTTTGCATCCCGCAACTACCCTCCCGACCTGGTACAGAAGCAAATAACCAGAGCCACTTCCTCATCCTCTCAAACCCAGAACCTCCCACAGAAGAACCACAAAAGTGCCCCACTTGTGACAGGATACTTTCCGGGACTGGATTAGATTCTGAATGTGGCTCTCCAGCAGGGATACGACTTCCTCAAATCCTGCCCTGAAATGAGATCCATCCTTCATGAAATCCTCCCCACTCCACCAAGAGTGTCTTTCCGCTGTCCACCTAACCTTCGTAACCTGTTAGTTCATCCCTATGAAATCCCCAAACCACCTTCCCTACCCTCTGGCTCCTACCCTTGTAACCGCCCCCGGTGTAAAACCTGTCCCATGCACCCTCCCACCACCACCTACTCCAGTCCTGTAACCCGGAGGGTGTACACGATCAAAGGCAGAGCCACGTGTGAAAGCACCCACGTGATCTACCAACTGACCTGCCTACACTGTGACGCATTCTATGTGGGAATGACCAGCAACAAACTGTCCATTCGCATGAATGGACACAGGCAGACAGTGTTTGTTGGTAATGAGGATCACCCTGTGGCTAAACATGCCTTGGTGCACGGCCAGCACATCTTGGCACAGTGTTACACCGTCCGGGTTATCTGGATACTTCCCACTAACACCAATCTATCCGAACTCCGGAGATGGGAACTTGCTCTTCAATACATCCTCTCTTCCCGTTATCCACCAGGCCTCAATCTCCGCTAATTTCAAGTTGCCGCCACTCATACCTCACCTGTTATTCAACAACATCTTTGCCTCTGCCTCGACTGACATCTCTGCCCAAACTCTTTGTCTTTAAATATGTCTGCTTGTGTCTGTATATGTGTGGATGGATATGTGTGTGTGTGCGAGTGTATACCCGTCCTTTTTTCCCCCTAAGGTAAGTCTTTCCGCTCCCGGGATTGGAATGACTCCTTACCCTCTCCCGTAAAACCCACATCCTTTCGTCTTTCCCTCTCCTTCCCTCTTTCCTGATGAGGTAACAGTTTGTTGCGAAAGCTTGAATTTTGTGTGTATGTTTGTGTTTGTTTGTGTGTCTGTCGACCTGCCAGCACTTTCATTTGGTAAGTCACTACATCTTTGTTTTTAAATATATTTTTCCTACGTGGAATGTTTCCCTCTATTATAACCATTAAAGAAAGAATTATTGCAGGACTATGGTCACATTCTGAACACACTTTGAAAGATAACGAGGTCGTGCCTGTCTACAACACCTATTAATTGCAGGTGTAACCACAGAATGAATGTGGAAGGACTAAAAATGGTAAGTTGAAATAATGGACATGCTCTGAATATTTGCACTCTTATAAAAAAAAAGACTGGTTTTGATAATTAAAAAAGAGTTGATGACTTTACACAAGAGGTCACAGTATGTAGAATGTTGTTAAATGAAGCTTAAATCTAGTATTACCAAGGCAAGAAGAGGTCAAGCCATATATTAGAAAGTGCATGTTACTGATATGAGCACCAAATATGAGTATTCACTACTTATTTGAATGTTCATCTACAATATTTTCTCGGCACAACCTTCGTAGTGACATATTTCAGTATATTATACAGACAAGAGTGGTATCCTGAAGATATTGATGTAAGTTAGGTACATTGAATTACACTCACTACAGGTACTTTCAAACAAGTAATGTTGATAACTTATATGATGCTGCACTGTCAGAATTTTGAGATTAGTTCAGCGGACACTAAGTAAGTAGTTTCACAAAGATACAAAGATGTGAGCACGAAGTGTTTACTCAATTATTCTATGGCATGTAGATAATGGAACTCAGCAGCAGATAACAATAAATAAGATAAAAAAAGAACTTGCTTCTTTCCATACCCTGTCACCATTCCTTGTAGACCAGTAGATGCTTTCCTAGCAGATTTGAGAGAGGCAGGGCTAAGCATAGCTATGTCTGCTTGTGTTGGTTAACATGCAATGAAGATTTCTTCACTTTTGTTCGCAATCTGTATTTACAGGCACACGAGTCAGACGAAATGTGAGGACAGTGGTTTATACATATCAACAAAATGTATGTATGTTTATTGTCCTTTCAAAATTGAAATTGGAAAAAAAAACAATTTTAATTGCTATTCTGTGTAAGGTAATATTATTCCATGAGCTCAAAGATTAAAAGAGTTACCTGCTCATGACAGATCTGTAAGAGATAAACATCCTTTGAATGGTCAAAGAAAATTTCAAGTATTGTGTATTTAAAATGTCATAATATGTTGTTATATGCATCCTAAGGGCGAAAGCAAAATTTTAAAGGACATACAGTGGTACTGAAATGTTGTTTTCTGCGTGAGTTATAAATGCTGTAATACATGTAGATGTGACTATGTATGAATTGTAACATATATGTACCCAACGTGTCAGCAACATGTAGATATATGTTTATATATGCTTAGGTTAAATCAATGTTGAACTGTAATGCTTATTTTGTACATGTTATGTGAAATGGCATATATGTATTGACAGAGTCGATATCAAGAGGAACTATTCAGTTAGCAAACACTTGGCGTGTGCTGTAAAAAGGTTGCATTTACATGCGTGATAGTAAGTGAAGGTGCAGTTGCTTACAGTAAGCCAGACTTTTTGGTCCTTTTTTTGTTGTGAGGGATGCTAGACTTTGCAAAAACAGACATAATGTCTCATGGGATAACAGCAATCAGTGATTTTATAATGTTACTTTAAATCCGTCTTGATTGCAAATTTTTTTATTATTCATATGACCGGTTTCGGTTCATTCAGAACCATCTTCAGATCTGTAAAAATAATTATACTAATTTACTATTTCACGAAAGCAAATCTTTTTCATCCTATCTAATCAACATCAAATGTACCAGAACGTACCTGATATTTAAGTTACAGGAGTAACCCGTCAAATTCAGCAACTTTCACATGCTACGTCACATAAAATTGGTTGGCAGAGTGCACGTCATTTATATTAATTATAATACTATTACCGACAGGTCGCGTCTGGTACATTTGTTACATTCCATTTGCACATATTGTATTCAGTAGATCTTTTTTATATTAAAAATATTTAATTAAAATATGTAGATGTCAAAGCTAAAATCTGTACTTGTCAGGATTAAAAAACGGTAAAATTATCATTTTTATACGATCTAAAAGGCATAGGGCAATTTATATATCTATGGTGCTGGTGTGAACTTGTTTTCTTCTACGGTCTGCTTCCGTGGTTCCCGCCACTTTGGTGTTGTGCCGCTGTCCGCTCAGTCGTCTGCTGTCCATCGCCGCGGGCAAGAGGGCCGCACAGGAGGGCCCCGTCAACGACGCCAGGCGTTGCACGCGTCTTCCGGCTTCTCCACCGCGCACCATCTCTCATCCCTCGGCCTGGATCTCCACACGCAACAGTTGTCATCTTAGTAGGTCGTCATAAATGCTAAAATAGGCGTTATGATTAAATTCGCTTTGTTCGTTGAGGATTAAATCCGGGTCTTTATTTTTGTGGGTGTATATTTCGATCTCTTCTAAAATGTTAAGAAACCGTCCCTTGTGAGCTCTATGCAGGATACCTAAGTTGTTTTCAATATTCGTGACCGAGTGCTTTGTCGCAGCCATATGCGCCCCAAAAGCTGTTTTGTTTTGAGAGTAGGTGTGCTCCCTGAATCTGGTTTCAAAGTTCCTACCAGTCTGCCCTATATATTGTTTACAGCAGTCATTACATTTGATTTTATATACACCTGAATCCTGAAATTTATTCGTACTATTACATATTCTATGCCGGAGCTTCAATTTTAACGTGAAAGTTGCTGAATTGGACGGGTTACTCCTGTAACTTAAATATCAGGTACGTTCTGGTACATTTGATGTTGATTAGATAGGATGAAAAAGATTTGCTTTCGTGAAATAGTAAATTAGTATAATTATTTTTACAGATCTGAAGATGGTTCTGAATGAACCGAACCCGGTCATGTGAATAATAAAAAAAAAAAAAAATTGCAATCAAGACGGATTTAAAGTAACATGCTAGACTTTGCTACAAGGGACCATTCAAGGTGAAAACGTTTATTGACTAACCTGAAAATTTATGGGCTGACCTTGGACATTGAAATATGTGATGCACATCGTGGTTGCAGTACTACAGGGCAGAAATGATGGGCATTTCCATTGCAGAATTGGAAACTTTCAATCACGCACTTGCCTATAAACACTGTTCTACAGAACAGCTCTATGGACATTCATCATTATGCAAAAACTGTCAAGACAAACTGTACTGCCTAGCCGTGTTTCCCCAATGTACTTACAAGGTGTGCATGCAACAAAAATTGCTTAACATTTGTGAGCACAGTCCTGCAAGAGGCATGTAAGCAGTTACTCCACAATAATACAGCGGCGGACTCCGACTTTGAATGTGCCCTTTGTCGTGGCATGGACTTGGAAAATCAAACTTTCAGAATATGTAAATAAAACTTTAAAATAAGAGAGAGCTGGCATGTTTAAGGTAAACATTAAAATAAGTTTGGCCATCAATAAATATGTTATATAAATTATAGCCAAAAATTAATTTGCATATGTTATGATTGTACATAAAGGCGCACCGCTCTACTGTATACTGTTGTCCAGTAAACGTAGACTATGTTGTATTGGGGCTTACGCTGGTTTACCTATATGGATAGATGCTTTATTTTTCTCTTTCTATTTTTATCCATTAATTTGCTCAAGCAGCTCACAGTAAAGATTAAAATTTGGTATGCCCACAACAAACAAGCCTATGGAGTTAGCAAAAAAAGAAAATGAAAAACATTACTCTTCTCATGTTTTGTAAAAACTCCTCTTGAATGTTTCATGATCCTGTACTGTCTCTCTTTTTCCATCCACAATAGAGAGAGGATGCGGATTTTTATTTAGTTCACCAATAGTGTGAAATATATTAATTCTTATGCTACAAAGTCAATGTCACTTATTAATTCTTTATTTCACCTGATCCATCTATCTGTGTCACCAGTATATGTAATATTTTGGAGAAACAAGAAAGAAGCACAATGGACGCCATAACATTGTCTTTAAAAAAGAAGAGGAGGTAAATAACTTCAAGACTCACACAACTATCAACTAATAATACAATATTATATGTTTCTGACTGTCTGGAGTGTGTGTCTCTGTGAGTAAATTAGCTGAGACACACACTCCTGAGCGAACTCACTATTATTGCATCCATTGTGCAGCACCAGCTAACTTCCATCATAATTATTATTCTTAAAATTATTAATCAGTAAAAGAGGCACATATGTTGTATGATAAATACTCCTAGCTCCTTTATTCACTGAGATGTGGAAGTAACTTGTCCCCAAGAGTGAGAGGTCGGTTGCTCAGGACACATACAGGACACATACAAGTTTCCATAGCATTATAGGAAAACTTAAGCAGCATCCATATAAACATCCACAGTACTTGGGGAATGGCAGAGCAGGACATGTATACATGTCCACAGCAGTGAAAGCGTTAAACGGAACTTACAGTTAAATTTTAATAAAACCTATTTTTATCAGTGCAATATGATGCTGCCAATGAAAGTATGTACCTTGACAAGCTGTTTAATCTGACTCTTCGATCATTACTGTATCAGCCTTGGTTAATACCTTGAAGCTATCTGTTTAGAGCTGAGGTATTCCATCCTTGTCAGAAAACAGGCACCCCATCCTTATCAGAAAACATCTGATGCCATTATTCAAAGCTTGCTACTTATTTTAACTATTTATTATTTTTAATTTTTCAAGATTTGTCTGTTACCATTTCCTTCGCCCTAATGGAACTCAATAACTTTACATGATACTGATACTTAAGGTAACTTGAAATATTCTGTGCATCATGCTCTTGAAAGGGATGTACAATGCTTCTCAGTACCTCACGCGATTGTCAAAATACAATCAGATAAGCAACAAGCTTTGAATAATGGCATCATATGCTTTTCTAACCAGTGTGGGATGCCTCAGTAATACACTGAAAGCTTCAAGTGGCCATGTCACATCCCCTTTACTGTCATGGAAGCCAATGGCTCGGAAGAGCTTGTCGCATTACAGCAGAAGAAAGATTAGTACAATAGTAAGCAATGTGTCAACTTTAGTCCAGAGATGATAGAGAGAGAGAGAGAGAGAGAGAGAGAGAGAGAGAGAGAGAGAGAGAGAGAGAGAGAGAAATAAAAAATGATTTATGGAAGAGAAAGGAATAGCGTAATTAAGAACTGGGTGGAAAATATGAGAAAAAGATAACAAAGAAAGGAAGGAAGAGAAAGCAAAAGCACTAAATAAAACAATGAGACAAAAATAAATAAAAATATATATCATGAAAACAGAGAGAAGGGGATGCACTAAAGGAGACTAAGTATGGGAGGGTGTCGTGAAGAGAGGATAATTGAAGGGCCAGTTCCCATATTTGAGGGTAAGAACACACACACACACACACACACACACACACACACACACACACTGCTGATCATTAAAGCTGTACCAGGAAGGATAGCAAATAACAAAATTTTACTTATTGTGCATATTAAGTGTAATAGGAAGAACACATGATTAAATTTATAGCTTATTCGGTGAACATCAGGTGTAAAATTTAAGTGCACAGAGTTGCCACCTCTGGCTGCAACAAAAGTTTTAACCCAGATGGGCTTTGATTCAAACTTTGCCCCATGCTGCTTCAGCTCTATGCCAGAACTTGTTAATCATACGGGCTGATGAGTGTTGGTATGCTCCAATCATGACCAGATGGGTACATCCAAATGAAGTGGTCCAATAAAAATTAAGTTGGTTGTTTGACCATTTTTATATATTTTAATTTTTTTATATGTGATTACCCTATAATTGAGAAGTTCAAAACAGTTTTTTAAAAAAATTTTACCTTTCATCTTTACTGAATGGCGGCCATTTTCATTTGTAAGCATGCGACAATGTTTCAGTTAAGAGACGTTAGCAAAAATATGAATATCTCTGCACTGGGTTAAGTTAAAACATTGCAATTGACATGATTGTTTTTAGAAAAGTGTCCCCTACAACATTGTCTGTTACACAAAATACCTTAAATTCAAAACCAACCAGTCAAAATCACCTCCAAAGTTTGGTATCCAAATTTTCAAAAAATCCACTTTTTAGGCCCAAAAATAACAAACAAGGAGTGATTTATGAGAGTCTATTTTTTTCCTATAGTTAGATATCATACACCAGTAGTCTCATATGGAGCAAGAACACTTACAAATGTTTCCTTAATTTTTTATTAATTTTTGAAATTTGAAAATTTTCATTTTTTGTAAAGTTTGGGGTTAGTTATCTCAGGTGGGACTGAATATAAAAATATGATTTTTGCGCAGTTTGTAGACTTATATGATAGCAACATTGATATCTGACTGTGAACAAAGATACAAATTTTTCAAAATGACGAAATAATTCACATTACTCTACAACTGATCTTATGGCTGTTGCCTATTTAAATGCTTTATTGTTTCATTGTAATAAAATTTAACTGTGACATATATATAGTTAGCACTATCACCCAATATTCATTTAGTTCATTCATTTTTAATAATGCAATATTAAACGATAGGAGCTTTCGCTTTTGTTCTGTGGTAATAAAAATGCCCATTTACGTTTAGGTTTATTGTCAATACAGAAGTACATTATTGCTGGGTGTGGCATTGTTGTAGTTAGTCTGTTCTGAAACCTCTTTTAGAGTGGATGTTCATAGTTCATTGTGAGTGTAGAATGTGTTAAGTGCTTTGTTCTGTGTGTAATTTGTAATTAATTTTGAGAGATTAACTGGAATACAATAACATGGATGAAAAGTGCTCTGTTGGACAGATAGCAAGTGAAGTGTGTCACAAAACAGTTTACAGTTCAGTTTCAAAAAACTTGAAAAATGTCAATGACTTTGATGAAGTTAGACAAACTTAGTTTAAATTTCGAGTAAGTTCTTCTGTAACATCAGTATGTGAGTATCATGAGAAGAAATATATTCTGAAGTACAACCACATTTTTGGAAGAAAGTGCTGTGATCCACTTAAAGTTCATAAAAAGCCTATAACTAAAGGTTGAGGGAAATAAAACTTGAACATTTGTCCTTGTTATGTGAGAGTGAAACAGCTTCCCAAGTGAAATGTAATGTGATTCCTGAAAATTCCCTGTACCAAAATTGTTACTCAAAAATATTTGTTGTGAATCCAGAACCAGAATCATGTAACCTTGGTAATGACATTTATATTCCAAAAGAGGAAGCTGTTAGCATATTGGATATTGTTTGTTCTAAGTTAGACGTATCTCCTACTTCGAAAATAATAAAATTAAGTAGCAGAAAAAGGAAAGCAGCGATTTAAAATAAGGACAACAAATTTCAGACAAAATTAGAAAAGTCTTGGAATCATGCTTTAATAATACAGATACCAACATTATTTCTAAAAATAAGAAGAAAATCTACCACCAGCATCATCTGACACTGAATTTTTGAGCTTAATAGAGAAATTAAAAATTAAATGTTCAGTGACATCTAAAGAGGAAAAAGTTAAAATTTTAAGTTTGCTCACTAGCTCATGGTCAAGAGAAAAAAAAATAGTTCATGAATTCAACATTTCTCATTGTTTGGTTAAACTAACCCGAAAATTAGTGAAAGAGCAAGGAATTCTTCCAGTTTTAGGAAAGAAGAAAGTAGGTACAAGTGAAGAAACAATTAAAAAGATGCAGCAGTTTTTTTGAAGATGATGAAAACAGCAGAGTGTGCCCAGGTTGCAAAGATAGCAAAAGAGTTGTTATAAGTGGAGTTAAAGTAACGAAGCAGAAATGACTAGTGCTGTCAAATTTAAATGAATTTTATGTAGCTTTCGAAAATTCTGATCCTGAATGCAAAATTGGAAGGTCAAAATTTTGTGACCTCCACCCTAACTAGTGTATTTTGGCTGGATGATCAGGCAATAGTGCATCCATTTATTCCCTACTTTAAAAATGAGAAAGATGAAGTTTGCAGTTCTTCAATTTGCATTCTAAGCTACTACTTGGAGCACAACAATTTGGCTGTATATGTGTTTCAAAAGTATGTAATAAATTACATAAAAGAAAATTTTCCCAAGGTTGAGAAGCTCATATACTTTTCAGATGGAAGTGGTAGTCAGCATAAGAACAAAAGGAATTTTTCAAATCTGTGCAAGCACAAAGTAGACTTTGGGTTGGATGCTGAATGGCACTTTTTTGCGTCTTGCCATGGTAAAAATGCACGTGATGGAGTAGGAGGTACAACAAAATGTGAAGTAAGTAAAGCCAGCCTACCAAGACCAACCACAGACCAAATTCTCACATTACAGGACATGTATGTCTTTCCAAGGATAATATTAAAGGCATTACCTATTTTATGATCAAGAAAGAAGAAGAGGTTCTGCATACAAAAACAACACTTCAAACCAGATTTGAAAATAAAAGGCACAACGCATTTCCACAAATTTCTCGGCACTGAAGAAAACTTAGTTCGATGCTATGCAACAGCAGAAACCAAAATTTATGAGGATCATTGTGTTAGTAAAATTACATCTCTGTCTTTAACGTTGAATGATATAGTGGCATGTGTGTATGATGAACAGTGGTGGCTTGCAGAGGTTGAAAGAATAAGTTTGGGAAACAATGATGTTTTTGTGCATTTTTACAATCCTGCTGGCCCAAGAACATCATTCAAGAAATCTACTAGTGACAAAGTTTGGATACCAATGAAAAATGTTTTAAGGAAACTTTCAGTGCTTGAACTTACCACAGCAACTGGGAGGTCTTATTCTATATCACAGAAGCTGTCTGAAGAAATAAGTGTTCTTCACATTCACCACCAGGTTTAGAAACAGTCGCATCTCGAAGGACGTTAATTGAAAATATTTATTTTAAGTAAGTCAAAATAATATAAATGTTAATTTCAGTGATGTTTCCAATGTTTGTCTTGTGAGCATTATCTGTCCGTATGCTAGCTACTGCTGACTGCCAAGACAATGAAAGTCTGTAATCTTCATTACAGTTCATGTTGGTGGTCAACTTTACTATCTTGATTGTGCCTTGTATCTTCATTTGGTAGGCAAGTGGCTCTCTAGCTAGCACACAAGTCTCCTCAAAATGTATATGTTGACCATATGATTTCGGTGTTCTGCCACAACAGATTTCTATGTCTGTCCGAGCCGTACATGATGTTAATTGTCTATGTTGTTGGAAGTTGCCACAACTCACAATCACAGCTGACCTCACAAAAACCAGCTATGTATAGTTCATTGATGGCATCTTACATGGTCTACAGCGGGTCAAAAGTTTTGTTGTTGCTCCAAAAAATCAGTTTAATGCCCAACTGGCAAAGAATTTTTCACCACATGGTCTGTGATTCCTCCCAGGTATGGTACAAGAGTGAAGCATAATTGTTCTACCAACTCACATCTGTAGTTCTTGTTCTTTGTGGACATGGCATGGTTATAAAAGGTTCTTCACTGCATACATTAGTTCTGTAGGTGGAGCACAGCTTCTGCAGTTCCAACTACGTCAGCAGTACTGCAGATTTGATTATCCCTGACAGTCAACATAGGCAAATTCCATTCTTCTGCTGTGAGTAATGGTGATTGTGGGGAAAGGCAGGAGGGGTGGGTGGTTCATAGCACGCAGGTATAGTAAAACCCTTTTTTAACGAATCTCTGGGGACCTTAATATTTCTTCCTTAAATAGGAGTTTTGCCAGAACACACGGAAAGAGTGATCCAGAATCACAGTTCAAGCATTTTAAGGTAACATAAGAGCTTTTTAAATACAAAATTACCAATACCTTGTGCTACAAATTTAAATGCAGTAAATATATTCCACTTTTCACAATGCACATCCTTTATTCATTCTAAAAAAAATCAAAAAGTTTTGTTTGTTTTGTCCTTCCAGAATATTGTAGTGAAAGAAGTTGTCACTTCAGCTGGTTGACAGAAGTTAGAATTGATCCATCTACATCAAAAGAGGAAAATCGAACAATGGAAACTCTTGGTAGGAATATCCACAACACAGGAAAAGATAGATTGCTACTTACCATAAAGATGACACACTAAGCTGCAGACAGGCATAATTAAAAGACACTTACACATAAGCTTTTGGCCACAGCCTCTGTCAGGAAGAGGCATTCTGGTCCAAACTGCCAAAGTTGGCTGTCGTGTGCAAGGTATGCTTGTTTGTGAGAATGAATGGTGTGTGTTTCTCTTCTTCTGACAAAGGCTATGGCCAAGGGCTTAAGTGTAAGTGTCTTAATTGTGCCTGTCTGCAACTTAGCATATCATCTTTACGGTAAATAGTAATCTATCTTTTCCCACATTGTTAAAAGGGGAAAAGAAATTCCCAACAGTATCATTTTCTTTCACAGCAGCAGGGAAACTTAATACAAGTCTCCTTTTTTCCTTCTTCTTCATCACTGTCACCGCTAGTGTGTTCCTTCATAAGCACTTCATTTGCACTCATCTCAGGTATGGAAGTCGGGACATCAGTATCACAACAAACATCTCCTGGATTGTGGCATTTTCAGATATACCAGGTTTGGTACACCTACTCCAGTTTTCTTCTAGATCTTCAACAGTTAATGATGAACCATAGCCAGACTTTGTGAAATAATTTAACACAGTCTACTGTGTTACAGAATTCCAGGCAGCAACAAACATATGCTTAGGCTGTACAATGCTGAGTCTCATCATTACTTTCCTCTCAAAGGATGAAACTGATTTCTACACAGCTGCTACTCTACATTTGGTTGTAACAGAGTGTATTATACCCACATTCAGAGACTACAGATAACCTGTGCAGTTCGGAGGAAGAAACAAAACAGTTACATTCCTCAGAAATTGTGTTTCCTTGGGGTGTACAGGGCTTAAGTCAATAATAAATACAATTTTCCATCCCGCTGCACCCATTGTGGCATCCAAATGTCTGAAAAAGTCAGCGAGATTTGTGACATCTCCAGGGACAGGCGTTGTACTCATATGTACAAAATAGTGTTTTTATGTTTTGAAAGCATCTGGGAATTAATAGTGGAGGAAACTTTTCACTTGCATCACTATATACACAATAGTGTCGTCATCCTTTCTTTACTTTTTTTACCACTGTGGAATTTTTCTTCCTTAACAGCATATGATTTTGCAGGAAGTGAACTATAAAAGACATCAGTTTTATCAGTGCTGAAAATGTAGGGATCATGACCCTGTACGAGGTGTGTGAGAAAGGAATAAGACCGACAAGACTGCAACCGATCTGACAACGCAGCATAAACATACTTGTGTAGACAGGTGTGTTTATTCCTTCTAGATGTACAGTCCAAGTTTCAGCTCCGTACAGCCACCACATGATTTTTGAAAGTGGCACCAGTGAAGTTGTGCTGTGTGTTACAAAAATGGGAAAAGTGGAATTTAGAGCAACATTTTGCCCTCAAGTTTTGCGTTAAATTTGGGGAATCCACATGGATGACCTTTGGAAAGTTTGAAACAGAGCTATGGGGAACATACATTATCAAGAGCACAAGTTTTTCACTGGCAGAAATCGCTTTTGGAAGGGCAAGAGTACGTTGTTGATGAACCTCACTTCTTTCACTGTACACCAAATTTTGACAAAGTTTTGCACATGTGTCAAAATGATGCCACAAAGTCTCACAACTGAGCAGAAGTATAATCGAAGTAATGTGTGTGTTGATCTTCTTGAGAGGGTTACCAATTACCACAAATGGTTTACTCATATGGTCACAGGTGATGAAACCTGTATTTTTTAGTACAATCCTAAGTCGAAGCAGCAACGCCGGGAGTGGCACTCTGAGACAGCTCCTCGAATGAAAAAAGCTCAAATGAGCAAATCAAAGATCAAAACAATGATGATTTGTTTTTTTGAAAGAACAGGTATCATATATAAAGAACTTGTTCCTCAAGGTCAAACTGTCAACTAAGTGTTTTACAAAGATGTCTTTGATAGACTCAGGAAAAGGGTGAATCAAGTTAGACTTGACATTATAGACAAATGGATTCTGCATCATGACAACAACTCATGTCACACGGCCACTACCATCACTCAAAAAGCAACCCTGTTGTTCCACAGCCCCCTATTCACCTGATCTGAGTCCTTGTAACTTTTTTGCCTTCCCAAAATTGAAAAATGTCTTAAATTGAGGTCATTTCAGGACTCTGGAGAGCATTCAAAAGAATATGACCGACATCTTGAAGGCCATACCAGTTGAAGCGTTTCAGTGCTGCTACGAACACTGGCAACAACAACTCCACCGACATATAGCTGCCAAAGGGAACTATTTTGAAGGGGGCAATATTGTTGTTTGCAACAAATAAAACTTTGGTAGAGAAAAGCTCAGTCTCATTACTTTTCTCACACACCTCATATCAATGGTGGCAGTACAATGTTCTCCCAATAGTTCATGTTTCTATGATCAAAGCCTCACTAATGCCATTCTTCAGATTGGGTTCACGAGTCTTCTCTTGCAGTATGTTTCCACTTATGGGAATGTTTCCCCTTCTCAGTCCTTGAAACTACTTTAGAAGAATATTTTCCACAGCTCTTAAAGTAGATGTATGAATGTTCTTCCTTTCTGGATCTGCAAGAATCGTTAGGTTTGGCATTTAAGAACTTTTTGAATATGCTACACATGCAGATTGAACTAAACTGGATTTCTTCACCATGTCAGAAAGATTTATGTTACAATTGCCACTGACATAGCGGATGATCACCAGCTTTTGTTGAACTGTAAGCTTTCTACATTTGCAAGCCATAACTCCACAAAAGCAAAATTGATAGCTTTGACATTTCATTAAACAAACAACTACACTTTTTGTGCTTGGTAGACTCAGGGACTGTGACATCTGATCATGTGATGTAAGTCAAACGGAAATCTATTTCTGATTCTTTCACTGCATCTGCTGCTATTGATACAAGGGAAGTTGAGTTGGTGACTACGATAGTCTGCTTGAAAGCAGACTTCTTGTTGAAGCAGGGTTTTTAAACGTGGGGAAACATAACACTGTTCTTATAGGAGTGTCGCTAGGACCAACGGAACTATTCCTTAAAAGCAAGATTTCCTTATTAGTGGGTTTGTTAATTCAGGGTTTCATTGTATGTATCAATGTTGCTCAGTTTCTTGTACATTAGACGCCTGCTCCTGTTGATACACAGCACATGCTGGGAGTTTATGAAGTCTGATGTAAGTGGGAGGTAATTTACATTGGAGGGACCTAACAGAACATGGATAAAAAAGCAAAGCGCTTCCTATGGCTCAAACCACCTCATAAAGTCACGTGGAAAAATGTCCAAATGAATGTGGCAAACATATACAAATCAAGACGACTTGGCAGCCACTTCCCTTCAAAAGGAAGCTATGAGAGCTGAAGGTAGTCAAGTGGTCCATAACATGAACCACAATAGTAGTAACAAGTTTCCATTGCTTTGGCAGCCAGCAGTAGCCAGGAAAAGACTGTTCTGCCACACAAGTCCATGAACACTTTCACAGACAGCACACAATGTAAAAACCTGTCCTAACTGGTAATAGACACCATAGGAACAGCAGAACATTACAGAATCATCTCCCTCCTGATTTCCATCTTAAATTACAATGAATAAAGAACTACAGTTTCCTTCCTCTTCACTTTGACGCTCAATCATATGAAAACTTTTATTCCTGCTCCTTTTAATGAAATATAGGGGCAGGCCTGAAGATTAAAAGTTGTACTGACCCGGATTGGTTGATTTGGGAGAGAGGACCAAACAGTGATGTCATTGGTCCCACCGAATTAGGGATGGATGGGGAAGGAAGTCAGCCATGCCCTTCAAAGGAATCATCCCAGAATTTGCCTGAAGCGATTTAGGGAAATCTCGGAAAACCTAAATCACAATGGCCAGACACAGATTTGAACCGTTGTCCTCCCAAATGTGAGTCCGGTGTGCTAACCACTGCTCCACCTTCCAAGGTGACCCAGATGAATTAAATTCCCAAATGAAGGCTGTTTGCAACAATGGCTGAAATGATGGTACATCATTTTACAAGACAACATGGTCTACAACCCAGAAGAATTTTAAGTAAGTGTTACAAATTGTTCGGCTTTAAAAAACGTCAAAATGATCAAGTGGTTACATGAAATAAAACGAAGTAAATTAGCAAATAAGACATTTCTTAGAGGATAAACGTTTCAAAGGCTCCGCAAATCACCCGTATGGGAAAATGATCTCGATGCTGAGTCTCAACACAGCTGGCTAAATTCTCAGTGCAACAGCACATCGTACCTTCACTTCAGGAGTCAACCTCTCTGGCCATGTCTATCAGATCATAAAAATTTTTTAAGTTTTAGATTTTTCAGTTCTCATCAATTCCTGAATTGAATATGAAGCAAATATAAATTCTTCATATACTTATCTAATGACGATTATAAATTTTCTTGTAGAATAAGATGTTCCCAAGGAAGAATGTCTTGAAACGTGTGAAGACTCAATAGTTCTCTGTGTTGAATTACAGTCAGTGTCAGAAACAACTACTTCTAATGTCATTCTGGAAAGTATTTTTACCTGAGTTTTATTCTGATATACTGAAACAAAGACAAAGAAGTGAACACTGCACTCTAAGGTGTCATTAATTAAATATGGCTGAGTGTCAAACATTAACAAAATTGTGAAATTTCCTGGCTGACTAAACCTGTGTACCAAACTACGATATCCACTTTCAACCTTCAGGAAGTTTCACAATATCGAACAAACTACTGCAGAACAAAATATATGTTATGGAATTAATTAAAATGCATTCACTGTGTTACCCCAAAGCTCCAGATTCGCGCTTAAAATTGCAACACCATGAATATAAGTCACATGCATTTGAAAATGGTATAACAGTTTACCAGATATAAAATCCTAGTCACATGATGAACAACAGCCATATAAATAGCAATGTAACATTTGTACATGTCCTTTAAAACTGTTATACTGTGGGGCACAAATATTTTTTCTAACTTATTTTGTGATACATAAAATTCAGGGCTGTAGCAGAATGTTGCATGGAAGAGTACTAACATAAATATGAAATACATATTATTTACACAGATCAGGCAAGAGAAGATGAGGAAACTGAAAATCAAACAAAAGCTACTAGAAGACAACATTAAAGGAAATGTTCTAAGAGATGAACAACTAAATGACTTGAGAATGCAGGAAGTAACAGGTATTGAAATCTGCAAATTTACCATACAATGGGTACATACATTTAAGGCATAGTTATGAAGAATTTTTTAAGTTGCATCATAACATGAAGAGATTTATGCAGCACTGAGCCTTTCATGAGTTTAATGGCTATGCATCATTATAATACTGTGTGTGCAGAGTTTTATCATTGAGCAATGCACCACTCCTCAGTGTTTTACTACCGACCTATAAACATAATTGACTAACAAACAAAAATGTACATAAAAAAGAAATATTTGAACTGAAAACAACAGTGATATAAAGAACTGTAATGGACCATTTTTAATCTCTCTTTCCTTCAATGGTTATGCTCTGCCTGCAAACCAAATACAATCTTCCTAACATAACGTACTCTCTCTCTCTCTCTCTCTCTCTCTCTCTCTCTCTCTCTCTCTCACACACACACACACACACACACACACACACACACACACACACACACACTTTCACTAACCACACCTGCCCCCTTGAAAATCAAAGTGAAAGGTGGCTCTCTCAAGCAATTTTGATGCCGCCAACTTCTGTCATTCTTTGACAAAAAGGAAGGCAGTGACAAAGTTGCTTTAGATTGTGCATACAGAAAGACGTTCCCTTCTATTTTTCTGATGGAAAGTTTTCATGATAAACAGTTTTCATGATAAACAGACAGCCCCTACCAATATGCTTCATCTTTCAATATAGCAATTTCAAATATTATGCAAACGATAGCTTAAGACTGAATCTCATACATAAATGCACTTTACTTTTCAAATTTTGTTGTGTAGCTAAGGAATGTAGCACACACAATTATAGCACAAATATCTCAAAATAGGAGTATAATTGAGTCACTTACCGGTCTTAACCATCTCATATGCTTGTTTGCATTTAATTTGAAACTCTGATACAGTTTCTTCATCAACTCTACTGGTCAGATTCACATTTAATTGATATGGGTCCTGTAAAACCATAGGGGTATCTACCCTGAGTGGTCTAGCACCACTATACATTATTCTATTGTACAGCTGCATTTCTGGTGGGATTGCCATTCCTCCTCTAATGAAAATTTCACGGTCCAGCACATCTCCCATGTATGGTGCCAATACTACTCGATCCAGTCTAACTTCTGAGAAGTAACTGCAAAAAAAATGTTGATAGCAAAAAAAAAATGAAAAATAAAATATTACAGACAGACTTTACATCATAATTTTTAGGAAAATAAGCTATATTGTAAAGACAAGGTAATCATGAGATAGAAAAAAGAAATGCTCACATCGACTTCAAAATACATCAATTTTTCAAGAACCTCTACCTCTTAACTGCTCAAGAAAGTACCGATAAACAAAAAAGGAGGTAATGGGCAGTAGACAAGCATATTTGAAGTTCATTTAAGAGTACTGTCAGCTATCGGAGAAAAGTCTTCCTCACACACACACACACACACACACACACACAAAATCACTATTGTTTCCTCTGTATGGGGAGGGATAGTAGGGTAGGGATTGGAGGAAGATCCCATAGTGCTATCTTTGGAAGTGTGCAAGATGCAACAAGGACAGGATAGAAGGTGGTTAGGCACACAACATCGGGAGGCTGCACTGGTAAAGGGGGGGGGGGGGGGGGAGCAAAGAAGGGGAAAGAAGTATGCAGGGGGTCTGGGGGGTACAGCAAGCATGTGTAACTGGAATGGGAGCAGGGAAGTTGATGGCAGCAAGCGTGGATGGCGACTAGCAAAAGTTTCGGGGGGATAGGGGGGTCGGGGAGGGGGGTGGGGGGGGGGGGGGGACGACAGTTTACAAGAATCCAGATTATGCTGTAGGATGAGTTCCAAACAGCACAATTCAGAGAAGTTGGTATTTGTGGAAAGAGGGAAGAGGGAAGACTTCAGAAGTCACTCATGTTGAGCACAGCATGATGTGTGGCATGCATGGCAGCCAGGTGTCTCTTGGGCTCAGTATGGTGGCGGCTGTTCATGTGGACAGGAAACTGTATCGCAAATTTATGAAATAATTTATACTGCTTCAGTCACTTTTTTTAATAACATTTAATTAGCACAAAGTGTTTCAGCAGCGTGCTGCCCTCATCAGGTACATTTACATTATATTAATCTGAAAGGGTTTTTATGTTCATTTGCTGACTGCGCCAGTGAGGTGACGTATTGACATACAGTTGTTTTGGTTGGAAATTTAGTTGTCTGGCACATAGAACACAGTAGCAAACACATCACAGCTTATCAGTTTCACATACAGATGATGTCCCTGTGCTATGTGTGCCAGACAACTAAATTTCCACAAAAAATGCTCCTACATCAATACATAACCTCAATGGCACACACAGCAAATGAACCTAAAAACACTTCTTCAGATTAATATAATGTAAATGTAATTGCAATGCACCTGATGATTACAGCATGCTGCCAAAACACATTGCACTAATTAAATATTAGCAAAAATGTGGCTGAAGCAGTATAAATTATTTCATAAATTCACAAACAAGCTGTCTGTCCACATGAATGACCTCTGCAAAGCTGCCAAGAGAGAGCTAGACCACACAGTTGCCAAGTATGCCGCCCCGAACACAGTATCTGACTTCAGTGACTGCTATACATCTTTTGTTTATGTGGCCTTCCTCGCTTCAACCTTTGGAAGTGCTTGGCTCTATCCCCCTTCCCTTTCCTCACTCCAAACACATGTGCATGCGTACACACACACACACACACACACACACACACACACACACACACACACACACACACACACACAACCTAACATCCTATCATCCTGTTGCCATGACATCCCTGCAGTCTCCAACAGGCAACACTACAGCATCTTCCTCAGCCCTATCCTGCTACCACTACCCCTCCCAACCCCAAACCCCGTTTGTAACCCTAGGACCCACCACAGCCGAGAATGCTGCTCACCGCATTCAGGCCTTAGTGCACAGACAGTTTTCTCTCTCTCTCTCTCTCTCTCTCTCTCTCTCTCTCTCTCTCTCTGTGTGTGTGTGTGTGTGTGTGTGTGTGTGTGTGTGTGTGTGTGTGTCTACTTTTAAATGTGCCTGCCTACACATCTGTGTGGTGAGCAGCAATCTATCTTATTTCGCATTATTGTTATTTCATCCTGTTATTTTCCATTGTTTAAAAAAAGAAACCATCAGCTCACTGTCAACCATTTCCTAGGTAAAGCTTTATTATCTTAAACTAGTTACCCATCCTATTCAGCAATTTTTCTGTGTTAAGTCCTGAGAACTAGTTACTCAACATGCAGCAGAAATGTTAATTATTCATTCACTGATCACTTGTTTAATAAATGAGTCACAACTGATTACATGAGTGACAGTTCACATGTCTTTCAATGCCCCTATTTCCTGAATTGTATTGTAGTTGTTGACTGGAGACATACTCTGCTGTTATAACTGGTGAAATATTCTGACACACTAAACAATTTCTTTTTACCCCCCTTTTTATGTTTATTACGAATAAAACCTGCTTCATAACTAACCTTTACAAGCAGCTCCACAAAACACCTGTGACACACTAGCAACATAATAATAGAATCGTTTCACCCACAACACATGGGAGCTGATACTGTTACTAGGGATTATAGTTGGTCATACTGTCATAATAGCTGTTACAGTCATTACTATACAATGAAAAACAACAAAGGACCTTATGGGAGAACACAAATATCAGTAACAACTCAAAAAAACAATGCAATTGCACTTCTACTAACATATCACCATACTCACTAACTTATATATACATCGCAGACAAAAGTGGTTAAAAAACTTAAAAATAAGAATCTGCAGAATAATAAGTGCAGTTTAATGGGTAAGTGAACAATTACTATGTCATTTACTACTTCTTTCACCTCTGGAAATATGTTACTTTGAGAAATTCCAAATTTTCCCATGGTTTGGAGTTCATGTTAAATTGTACATACCTTTATAGCTGGATGTGTATGCCAGTTCAGGGGTCAGAGGATGGCAAGGATATATCACTTCCACTGTATTGTTCAAAACAACCTTCAAGTTTAGAACAGTTTTCCCTTTCTAGGATAATAACTCTGTTACAACTATACTCAGTCTTTCATATTCATCTGCACTATCGGATTTGGCCCCCAAAACATAAATGTGCAGATACGGTCTTTGATTTTAAGGACGGTGTTAAATCAAACATAAATTAACAGAATAAATGCTCAAACAAGAAATATGGAACTGTAGATGTGTAATACTATAGATTAGACAGGACATTGCACAAAATTTCAAAATTTTTGATATGTATGTGCTCTCATTTGTTAAAATAGAGCAGATAGCTGGTAAATTAACAACTGTTCTAGTGTGAGAACACAAAATACGAACAGTTTAAACATAACATATTAAGATCTCTACTGTGGTAGCTGCCACCTGTTCCATATCAAGATGTCTTACTCACAGCCTCATCACACTTTGACACTGCACCGGCAGTGGGAAGCAGGAGTTGTCGAAACATAGTGATAAGCTTACCAGAGCCTTTATTGACATACAATATCCTATCCTGCTCATCCATAAACTGACCTCCAACATCAGAAATTCTGCTAACCTGCCACCAACCAGCATTCCTCTGATCACCCAGACCTTGAATCACTCAACCACATCCTTCACCAGGGTCTTGTGCTGAAACTACCTCTCATCATGCCCTTAAATGAGTGAGATTCTACCTAAAATCCCATTCAAAGTAGAATTCCACCACCCACCCAATCTACAGAATATCCTTGTTCATCCCTATTCCAATTCTGCTCCCAATCCTGCACCCCTCGTGGTTGGCCCAGGTGCAAGACGTGTCCCATACACCTCCTAGCACAGTCCAGTAACAAGCATTTTATACACTAAGTGCAGGTTCATGTGTGAAAGCAGCCATGACACATTTCAGCTATGCTACAATTACTGTACAGCATCCTATGTAGGCAATACCAGTAACCAACTCCCAACTCTCTACTCACATGAATTGTCTCTCACTCACTCTCACTCCCCCCCCTCCCCCCCCCCCCCCCCCATTTCCACCACTCTCCTTCTCCATCTCCACCTTCCTCTCTTTCCCCCAGTCGCCCTCTATCTCATGTGTTCTTTCATCTTGTTGTGCAGCCACTGATTCGTTTGTCAAAAGGCCTACCTCATACTATCCCGCTATCCTCTCCTTGCCTTGTGCATTCAGTCTTACCCCCTCCCCAACTTCATCAGCACATGCAGCTGGTCAGTCTTACCTCAGCTGCTGGAGTGTTCCTTTTAGGTGTGTCTGTGGTTGTGCGTATGAATGTGTGTACTTTTCTTAGAAAAAGAATAAGAACTCAAAAGTAAGTGTGAATAATGTTTTCTGTTATGCATGTCCGTGCTACATACCTCAGTCCACTATCGGTGAATGGTTGCCTTTCTTGTATTTTAAACATATTAATATCTGTATTGCAGATGAATGTATCATCTCAACAGGCCAGGAAGCCATAAGTTAATGGTAATACCATGGGGCTGAGACACTCTTAGAAATGGATGCTGAGTGAGAAAAAGTGACATTTAAAAATAAGTGCAACTCTGATAGGTCTGGAGCAATTACAACTTAGCTTTATAAATATTTGACTTACTGGCAGGAAAAAAACTTTGAGAGACACTCATAGCTTCCCTTGAGATAGCAGTTGAGCATTTAAAAGACATCACCAACAACCAATATTAGTGTTTAAACAGCACTTTTTGTGGCCACTAGAATGAATGCTAACAGTGCTGATAATATGTGAACCCACATTTACTTGAAAACAATATTTAAATGTGCAAAACATCCATTTCACACAGGGCATGAGATCAGGCTGTTACAAAGACTGTTCCATATTCCCCGGAAGTAGTCAGCATTCAAGCAGACACAGTTGCTCTAAATGTCATTGCAGTCAAGGAATGTCTCATTTGTAAAGGAAATAACAATCAGCGTAATGTTGTTTGTTGACTGACTTGGTGTGTACTGCGGTGTGGAGCTGGTCTTCACTGAGATTGGGTAAACATCAAGAAAAGTTACATGAGATTTAACTGTGAAAGTGAGTTACGGGATTACAAGAATTACAATAGGTCAGTTTCATCTTGTACTCATGCAGTCAAAATACTGTAAATGTAATAAAACTGTACATGACTGTAAATCCATACCCAACCCCTTAATAAACATAAACTTAACAATCTGACCAACAAACAGCAGTATTAACACTCTGATGTATGTCATCCGATCCATGTGAAATGTTCCCCCTTTACAGCATTTACATTTTGAGCAAGCATATTTGTGCTGATGCAAGCTACACCATCAGTCTCCAAAACAGCCTCCTGTTCAGAACCTACATGCCTCATGAACCCATTTCCTCACCTTATGATGATTATTCTTCTGACCACCCCTACTATAATACTTACCCTATGCATCCTCCTAACAGAATCTTTCAAACTGTGTTACTGGCAAGCCCCGTTACATCAAAGGGAAGGTAGTAGTTTATGTGCAACAGCTGCCCGGCTTTTTGTATTCATATGACTATATTGGTATGATAACCACCTACACACACAGAGTGTGTACTAGTAACACACAGTAACATGTTCAGAGCACATAAAAGTTGTGACATTGGTCCCACCTGGCTTCTCCATCCCACTACCAGTTCCTCAAAAGTCCACAGATGAAAAATGGGCCTGATTCTCATTACCCACATGACCCCAATACATGGCAATTTTTCTGATTTTCTTTTTCTTTATTGTTTGTTTTCCTATTTTTTATTTTTATTTCATCAATTTTTTAGACCTCTGTGCCATTTTTCTTGCACTTCGGTTTCTCTTATTTTTTGGCTCATTTACAAAATATTTCCACTTCTCTCTGACTCATCTACTACTCACTCTTTCATTTTCAACTCATCAAATTTTCTAATCTCATTCTGTAGCTATAATCAATCCTCTCATCCTGACCAACTTTCCTCCGAGGTGTCCTAGGTCACTGTATATTGTTAACTCTTACCAGTTTCTTTTCTTTATCTTCACCTCTTTCCCTGTCCGCCCCTGGTAGCTGAGTGCTCAGTGCGACAGAATGTCAATCCTAAGGGCCCGGGTTCGATTCCCAACTGGGTCGGAGATTTCCTCAGGGACTGGGTGTTGTATTGTCCTAATCATCATCATTTCATCCCCATCGACGCACATGTCGCCGAAGTGGCGTTAAATCGAAAGATTTGCACCCGGCGAACGGTCTACCCAATGGGAGGCACTTGTCACACGACATTTTATTTACCTCTTTCCCTCTCTTCTACCAGGATGACAAAAATTGAAGATAACGCTTACTGTTTTGTCAACAATGAGATCATTAGAAATGATGCCAAACTTTTGATAGGTCAAGACTCAGAAAGGAAATCTGCCATGTCCTTTTCAAAGTAACCATCTGACGGCCCAGGCATTTACCTTTAAAGGAAAAATACAGATGAACAAACCCTGTAAACTTTGATGACTGGACAATAATTATAACCTCACTTCTCTCGAACGAAAGTCCCATGTCCTAAACTCTATGTCACCTTGCTTGGTAGCAGAAGCAACTTTTGGTCAGAGCAACAACAATGGAAGCTGTCCATTCTAAATGTGTTCCTACTACTGCTTATGATGGTCAGTACACTGTCAAGTTACAGTTTGCACAAAGAATCAGCCTGATAAGCATTCAAGATCCGCAAACAAAGCCAACATTGTCATTAACAGACCACTGAACAAACACAAAGAGCGTAAGCCAGAACGTCCAAGCCCAAAGCGGGGTCAAATACCAAATAGCAACTAAGCATGACAGAACTGAATGCATATGGCATATGATACTGAACTGAGTCACAGCGGTTCACTTGGCAGGGATACTAAAAAACATTATTTTATGACATTTTTACAACAGTTAAGGTGGTATGGTGTGGCTCGGTGGTTTAGGGGTAAAGTGCCAGACTATGGATCCAAAGATCTTAGGTTCCATATCTGATCACTTTCACCTTGGGTAATGTTAGCTGATGTGAATAATACCAAGTTGCATTGCGGTTCAGAGTTCATATTTAACTGAAGTTCCCCATATAACTGGCAGGTTACATCAATTTAGAGGTTGCAAAAAGGCAAGAGCAAACTATCTCCAACAGGAACACGCCTAGTACAGCACTCTTTGGACTCACTGAAAAGAAAACCTGTACAATGAGTAGTTAAGTGATTATGACACCCTCTTCCCCTCCACTCTCTGAAACAAAAAGTTGTTACTGCACAAGATTTATTTCAATATACTTTATCAACAGTGAGTAGACCCATGATGATATACCCTGTATGACTGGGGTACATCATGAAAAACTTACACACGAGAACACAATAGTGGGTTGGCCCCCAATCTAGCAAGACTTCATTGAACATGCATGGGCTATATCAAAATATGATATTAGAACCAGTCCATTACTCCACAAAATGTGCACGACTGCAGGAGCTGCAGCAACGTTTGAAGCAAATATGACAAACATGACCCACACGGCAGAAACTGTCCCTGAATTCCAAATAGTAGTGGTCAAGCCAAAAAGGGGAACATTTCATCAACACAGCAGTGTTCCTAAAAACTGTCTGTATAGTGTATACTTAATTTATCAGTTAACATAACAAAGAACATACCCGAAAAATTCTTCAATTAATATTCTCAGAGGATCCTTGTTAGTTATGTTTTCTGCCATTTCAGGAATATTTTTATCATGCAATACACGTAATGCAGGAACCATGGCTTCAGGTATTTGTTGAAGGTAAAACAAAACCAGCACTGTCATTGCATAGCTGGAGAACCTGTGAAACATAAAACAGGAAGTTAACAACAAAGAAAGTTTGTTTAGACCAAATAATATTAGTTACAAGTTTTTGTTGTAATTTATTTTTCATTGTCATAACATGTACTGCATACTTTTTGGTCCCTCAGAAATTAGCTTAGAAGAAATATATGTATTCATCACTAAAAACTCAAAAATAATGTTCTCATCTAACAATTACACAGTAGTGACACAAATTGCACCAAATTGTTGAAAAGCAGCACTATTAAACTGATTTCATATGGAAAGACATTTAATGGTGAAATCCTATGTTATTCTTAGAGCCCCTGAGGAGAAGCTAGTCTGATGGCACAACTATTGAAAATAAAAGCTACAGTCTTGTGAGGTATTAGTCAGCTCTTACAGATGGTCAGGAATGGCAACCAAGAAATATCACCTAACATAAGTGTATTTTCAAACAACAGAAAGTCCACAATGAAATATCACCAACATTATGAAAAGGACAGATTGCTGCTCACTGTAAAGATGACAAATTGAGTTACAGACAGAATCAAAGGAAACTCCAGGTAGGTATATCAACAATGAAGAAAAAGATGGATTGCTATTTATTGTAAAGAAGACTCATTAACTTGCAGGTAGGCACAATTAAAAGCCACTTACATAAAACTTTTGGCCACATCCTTCATCTACTCTTCTCAGTGTCCATTCTCTCTCTTCTTTCTTCTGTTTATTCACCATCTTCTAATCTGCATCTACTTCTGAACCACACTGTATCAATAATCGTCCTTGCACAACACAGACTTCGTGACAACACTGATTGTTAATGCAGTGTCTGATGCCCAGATTATTTCCTCCGATAGTTATAATCATATTTATTCCAACTGATCCCATCCTGACATACTTTAGCATTTTGTTTTCCACACCTGCTCGTGCCACGTGAACTTTTTATCTTCGACCTAACCCAACCCCCTCCCATTCTCTTCACTTTTCACAACACATACACACACACACACACACACACACACACACACACACACACACACCTCATCATTCCTTTTCTCCCATGTTTCTGGACTTTTTAACATATTTGTGTGTATTTTTATGTGGTTTCATGCATTTTCACATATCTGTGCATATTTTTACATGTTTGTGTGAATTTTTGTGTGTCTGTGCGTATTGCTGCATATATGTGTGTATTTATTATGCATTTTTACGTGTCTTTTAGCTTATCCAACTCCTCGCACAACTATTAACACCTATTTTGTTGATTTCTGTGTCATTCCTGTTTCCTTTACACCATTTCTGCCACAGAGAACCCTTGCTCCATTTTTATGCACCAGTTCAGGAAAGTATCCCATTCCCTCACTAAAACCCAGTCCCACAACCTGTTTCTCAAATGCTGCTTAAACCATGGAACTCCCACAAATGGCCTAACCGTAAAGATTCCTTTCTCTGCATCCCACCTCTCCTTTCACAATGACCAACACCTTTTCAGATTCTGCCAATCCCTGGCCCTTACAAAAAGGGTACTGCAAAAACACACCTCCATAGCACAGGCATCCCAGAACCACCTCTGCTTCCTCTGCAAGATATTATTACTTAGCAAGTCTTATCTGTACATCATATCTCTGAAATTGAATCCCTTGCTCTCCAGCACAAGGAGGAGCATTCCAGAAACCACCTCCATAAGTTATCCAACCAACTGACATCCTACTGCCGCTTTGGAGCACCACTACCCATCTCCTATCGTATCCACAATGTTCCTCCTCGTTCACGCCACATAGCACTTAAACCCTGCCTAGCCGACTCTTTCAACTTGCCACATTCCCCAAAACTCCCTACTGATTCTCCATCACAACCAGAGCCAAAACATTTCCTTAACTCTCTTGTTAACCCATCCATCAAAATCCCCAGCCCCAGAAAGTTTCAGTCCTATCCAGAGGCCTCACCTTTAGCCCTACACCCTAATTTCACCATGCTGGGCTTGTCAAAGACTTACTCTCCTTTTCCCGATCCCTGCAATGAAAGCATTTCTTTGCCACCAATCCCTCCAACCAAAACTACCCAGAACCCTGCCTCTTTCAGTTCATACCATCATCCAACAGTGACCTTCCCCCCCTCCCACCTAACCACCTGCTGGTCACCTTCCAGGAATTCCTCACCTCCAACTTAGCCCCACAATCCTTCCCCAGGTCCCTTCCTCAGAACGTCAATCTTTCAGTAGAAGAAAGAACAGCCATTCCCAAGCTCAAAACTGACGCTGGTCGAATCATTCTACCTGCAGACAAAGGTTCCACCACTGTTGTTATGAACTGCAGTGAGCACCTGGCAGAAGGCCTCTGCCAATTATCTGACTCCTCCACCTATAAACTCTGTCAGAGTGGTCCCATCCCAGAAGTCCAAAACAATCTCCAATCCCTGCTTAACCTCCTCAGATCCCGCGTGTCGTATACGACACACCAAATTGGTGAACTTTGTTTAGCCACAGCTCCAATGTAACGCCAGAGACACATGTCTAAGTAGTTTCCCAGACGTCCGCGAGATGTCAGCATGGATTCCTGCGAGTTTCAGCGGTCTGGCGCGTAAAGTGACGAGTGTAAGCTTTGTTTCCTGAGTGCATGCGTGATAAGGCAGACAAAATGATGTCGAGATATTGTAAGTACCCATTTATGTAAAGTTATTTACATTTTGTATTACTTTAGCGTGCATAATGTTTGAGGCAAACACTACTGATCGGTATGAGAACATTTTAAAACAAAGAAATAATATTTTTCACTGTACTACAAAAGGCTTTGTACACGTGTGTCAGATGTGTGTGTGCGTTTGAGGTTTACGGGCGCTAAACAGCGTGGTCATCAGCGCCCAAACGCATAAAAACAGGAACACATGCAGTGAAGGGACTAAGTCGAACAGCGAACAAGGAGAACGGCTAAAAGACACAGACCTGACGCAGTTCCAAATCCTCACATACAGAGGCAAAACAAGAGGAGAAGGAACACACTAAAAAGGAAGGGAAACAAGGAAAAGAGAACAGAAACCGAAGGGAAACAAGGAGGTAATCGTGACTGGCTGACCTCTTACCTAAAACCTGGGTGAGCCAGTCACCCAGCAGCACATTAAAACCCTCTCCCTAAAATCCGAGGCAACAAATTGGACAGGACACAAAACCGTAAGACCTTAACTACAGTTGTTGCGTCATCTTGTAAAATAGAGGGCTGGCAAAGAAACCACCGCCCTCTGGTCAGAGAATAAAAGACAGTCAAGTAAAACGTGGCGGACAGTAATCTGGACGCCACAAGCACTGCAGATTGGGGGTCCTCCCGCCAGAGTAAAAAACCATGCGTTAAGGGACTGTGCCCGATGCGGAGGCGAGTGAGGAGAACCTCATCCCGCCTGCATGACTGGTAGGACGTGCGCCATGGCCGCGTGGTGGCCTTGACCAGACGCAGCTTATTTTCACCGACTGCCAGCCACTCCTCTTCCCACTGACGCAGAACGCGATAACGCAGGAGGGAGGTAACAGCATGGAGGGGGACGGCACATGCAACAACGTGAGGGAGGAAACATGCATCTTTGGCAGCCACATCCGCCAGTTCGTTTCCCCTAATACTCACGTGCCCCAGCACCCAGCAGAAGGAAACCTCCTTCCCCTGCCGTTGCAGGTGGAGTAGGGCATCATGGATGTCCTGGACGACCGTATCCGCTGGGTACAAGTGTTGCATGGTCTGAAGGGCACTCAGGGAGTCAGAACAGATGAGGAACTTACGACTGGGAACACATAGCATCTGCTCCAATGCCCGCAAGATCGCAAACAATTTGGCATCAAAGATGGTAAATGCTGCAGGAAGCCGTAACTTGACGACTTGATCAGGGAAAACGATAGCACAACCAACAGAGTCCCCCTGTTTAGAGCCATCCGTAAATACTGGTACATGGTCGGGATGCTGGTTTAAAATATCATAAAATAAGGAGGTAAAAACAAACGCTGGAGTGCAGCTCCTCCGGTACTCCGACAAGTCTAAAAGGACGCTGGGCCTTTGGAGCAACCAGGGAGGCAGGCGAGTAAAACCTTGTTGTTGGGGGGCCACACGCTCCACACCAAGGGACTCAAGCAAATGCTTGGCACGAATCCCAAATGGTCTCGTTGCCCTGGGACGACTGGAAAAGAGACGTTCCATAGGCGGTCGGGCAATGGTAGGGTACGCAGGGGAGGTAGGACAGGCAAGGAATTGACACACCCGTCGCACCATGAGGAGTTTCCGCCGGATGCCGAGCGGCGGTTCCCCTGCCTCAGCACACAGGCTGGGGATGGGACTGGTACGGAAGGCACCAGTGGCCAGCCTGATACCCTCATGGTGTACTGCGTCAAGAATCTTCAGATACGAAGGCCTTGCTGACCCATACACGGTGCAACCATAGTCAAGACGCGATCGGACGAAAGCCCTATAAAACTGCAGCAGACGCACCCGATCTGCTCCCCAGGACCAATGGCTCAGACACTTCAAAATATTCAGTGCCTTCAGGGCCCGCACCTTGAGGTCTTTAAGGTGAGGCAACCACGACAACTTGGAATCAAAAGTGAGACCCAGGAACCGCACAGTGTCGCTAAAAGGAAGAATGGTGTCCCTCAGACGCAATTCAGGGGAGGTAAAAAGAAGTCGAGAACGATTAAAATGAACACACACACATTTGTCTGCTGAAAAGGTAAAACCCGTCTTCGCAATCCATGCCTCTAATCGCTGTATCATAAGCTGCAACTGCCGACTAGCAGTGACAAGACTGGAGGAAGAACAGAAAACAGCAAAATCGTCCACAAACAAGGAGCATAGGGCAGGACTCCGGATAGTGGACGTGATACTGTTAATGGCGACGGCAAAGAGGGTGACACTTAAAACGCTTCCCTGAGGAACACCATTCTCCTGCACATACAAATCAGATAGCACATTACCAACCCTATATCGAAAGAGGCGGTGGGAAAGAAAGGACCAAATGAAGATGGGGAGACGGCCACGAAAGCCCCACTCATGGAGTTGATTGAGGATATGGCGGCGCCAAGTAGTGTCATACGCGTTATAAATGTCAAAGAATACACCTAGACAATGCTGGTTAGCAGGAAGGCCTGTTGGATGGCCGCCTCAAGCAAGGTCAAGTTGTCCATAGTTGAACGACATCTCCGAAAGCCACACTGAGAGTGGCTAAGGAGCTGCCTGGTCTCGAGCAGCCAAACCAGGCGACGGTTGACCATGCGTTCCAACGTCTTCCCGACACAGCTCGTCAAGGCAATACTCCGATAACTACTGGGATGCATTTGGTCCTTCCCCGGTTTGAGGAGGGGAATCAAAATCGCCTCCCGCCACGAGTCAGGGTACGTGCCGGATAACCATATCATATTAAAACAATCCAGGAGAACTTCCTTGGATGGCAGCAACAAGTGCTGTAGCATGGTGTACCGGATTTGATCATGACCAGTCGCAGTATCATGAGCCACAGACAGCGCCGAATCCAGTTCCCACATTGTGAAGGGGTAGTTGTAGGGCTCAGAATTTGGAGACCGGAAGTCCAAGTGACCCCTCTCGGTGGCAGTGCGGTAGCGGCAGAAATCTGGATCACAGTTAATAGTGGCGGTAGATGCCGCAAAATGCATGGCCAGTGTCTGGGCAATGTCTCTCGGCGCCGTGAGAATGGCCAAGTATCCCGGAAATCCTCCTGATGGCTTCCCATACTTTCGTAGAACTAGTGGAGCGGGAGATGGAGTTCAAGAAAGATTGCCATGACCGTCGTTTGCTCTCTTTAATCACTCGCCGCGCTTTGGCCCTTGCCACCCGAAAGGCCGCAAGATTGTCAGCTGAGGGACGGCACTTGAAGCGGCGCAGAGCTGCACGGCGGGCTCGGATGGCTGAGCGGCACTCAGTGGTCCACCAAGGGACAGGACGCCTCTTGGGATGACCGGATGACCGTGGGATTGACAATTCAGCAGCATGGGAGATCACGGCTGTAACATGGTTTACTCATTCGTGGACGCTGGCACGGTGTTCCAAAACAGCCAGTTGGCTGAATAGTGCCCAGTCAGCTCGGCAGAGGTGCCACCGGGGCAGCACTGGTAATGTCATAGCCTCATCCAGGAGGCGAATCCAAAGGGGGAAGTGGTCACTAGAATGGAGGTCAGCAGCAACCTCCCACAGAGCAGAATCCGCTAGTGCTGGAGAGCAAAAGGAAAGGTCAATAGCTGATGACGACCCAGAAGCAGTACAGAAACGAGTGGGAGCACCAGAGTTGAGGATGCACAGTTCGTCAGACATCATGAGGCTTTCCAGAATGCGACCCCTGGGGCAAGTAGTCGAAGAGCCCCATAAGACATTATGAGAATTGAAGTCCCCCAGAAGAAGAAATGGGCGGGGGAGTTGGCTAATAAGGTCTGCGAGAGCCTCAGAGTCTATCGCATCCTGAGGTGGTAAGTAAAGTGAACAGACTGTAAGCCTCCGACCCACAAGAAGGTCAACTGCAACTGCTTGCAAGTCTGTAACGAGAGGGAGCTCAGATGAGGGGTGCATGTCACGGACAAAAACCGCAACACCACCCTTTGCCCTTTCCCCTGTCAGATCATCTTTCCGATATACGGTATAACCCCGTAAAGAAGGAGCATCAGTGGCCCAAAAATGTGTCTCTTGGAGACATAAGCACAAGGGGCACTCTCGTGCAAGGAGTTGTAATTCGGCCACATGCGTCCTGAACCCATTCAGGTACCACTGTAATATGTGAGCCAGTGATCAGGGTGGCTGAACCTTCACCCTGCCTCTGTGTTTTGGAGGAGAGCCCGTACTGGCCGGAGATTTATTCCTGGGGCGAGAAGATCGCCCCCGGTCGACATCAATGTCCATCAGTTCCGATGACGACCCACGGGAGATGTCAGACAGTACGATGGCCTCGTCATCGGACCGACCCTGACCAGTCTCCTCAGGTGGCAAAACCTTCACCTTCGGCGTCTTTGTCTTGGGGGGCTTAGAATGTAGAGCCTTGTCAGCAGATGGAGCTTTACTCGCCTGGGCAGAAGGCGCCATATGGGAAGATGCAGGAAGTACCCCAATGTCAGCAACCACGGCCTTGTCCGACGTTGCGGAGAGAGCCGCAGGTTTCAAAACAACCGCAGCAGCACAAGTGCACTGGCAAACGCAGGTATTAGTGCTAACACTAGCAACCTCCGTTTGCGTAGCAACAGTGGCCATTTGTACCGGTTTTTTCAGAGCGGAAGCGAAAGATGTCGTAAACACAGGAGGTTGCATGGCCTTAAAGAGCTTCTTGGCCTCACCATAGGGGATACGCTTAGATGTTTTGATCTCCTGTATCTTCCGTTCGTCGAGATAGATGGGGCAGACCCGGCTCCAGACAGGGTGACTCCCAGAGCAATTCACGCACTTCACAGGCGATGAACAATCGGCTCCTTCATGGGCAGGCTGACCACATTTACCGCAAGTGGCTATCCCATTGCACCCCAACGTAGTATGCCCAAAGCGCTGACATTTAAAGCAGCGCATTGGGTTGGGGAAATATGGCCTTACTGGCAAACGTAAGAACCCCGCTTTAACATGCTCTGGGAGTCGTGGGCAACTGAACGTGAGAATAAACGAGTCGGATTTGACTAGGTCCCCATCGACTCGTTTCATAATATGCTGCACGTCAACAATACCTTCATCAGCCCATTCAGATTTTAACTCGTCTGTGGGGATATCCACCAAGTCCCTACATGTCACAACACCCTTACTGTAGTTCAGAGTGGAGTGGAGCTCGGTCTCGATAGCGTACTCACCGAGACAGGTTGCTTTCCGAAGAGAAGCAACTTGACGGGAACTAGATGTCTCAACTAACAGAGTCCCATTGCGCAGTTGCTTCACAGATTTAAGTGTTCCTGCAATTCCCTCAATACCCTTGTGGATGTAAAAGGGAGAAACCCTCTCAAAGCTACCCTCCTTCCGTTTAATAATCAAAAACACATTCTGATTATCAGCATGTGCTCTGTTACGACAGTCTGATAAATCTCGATCAACACTAGGCGCTGGAGGACTCGCAGCACGAAGTCGCTTCTTCGATGGGGTGTGTTTTCCTACCAGTGGCCCACCCAAGCCACTGGTAGGGGGAAATGTAGAGGTCGAAGGGTCCATTGCGGTCCCACGAGCAGCTAGGGAACTAAAGGTCCGCTCAGACAGAGCCCCGCGTGCCTGAGTAAGCCTTATACAACTAGGGTGCGGCAGGTGCCCCAGAGGTTGCCCGCTTGCGACTGTTCCACCTCAACAGCCATGCATCTCATAGGCGCGGAGCACACCAGAAGATTGAGGGGTTTTTATAGAGGTTGGGCTTCCTCGCAACCCAGGCAGTCAAGCCAAGATTACCATTCCCCACAGCACACAACATTCCACCGCCGCGCCATACAGTGGTCGCTGAAGCATGTCCGGGGGTTACGTTGACAGGAGACTGGCGACGCCGACCAGTCCCCAGCTCAGGACCCCGGGGTCGCCAAGCCCGTACTCAGCAAATGAATGCTGAGCCCCTGGGGGCACGTGTGTCAGATAGGACACATTGGAACTGAATGTGTATTTCTGTGCACACTAGAAAACATGTCCTAAAAATTATTGAGCAATAGTCAATCGTTATCCTTAGACTTATTTTACAAATGTTGCATTAATTGTTTGATGCTGTAATTATAATTACAGGTTTTTGTTTCATTTAAAGTAATTAAACCTTTCTTGACTTCTTCAGTGTCAGATTCACAGATCCTTGAAGAGTTGGACAGACCTCTGGAGTTCGATGGAGACATCTCAGAACTTGAATGTTTATCCAGTGATGAAGAATGCAATGAAGATACTGTTTTAGCACCAGAAGTGGAAAGTGATGACGATTCATGTGAAGTTGTCTCAGATACTGTGACTGATCAGTTTGGCAGACAGAAATCCAGAAATGTTCCCCCTTGGCGCCATACAGACGTCTTTGAGCCGTTACCACCTGCACCAGCATTTGAAGAAACTGTTTGGCAAGGGAAACATTGTGAGACAAGAGAATATTTTCTTAAATATATTCCTTACAGTGTTTTTGAGCTGTTGTCATCCTGTAGCAATCAGTCATCTTTTTCACGCACAGGGAAATCACTAAATACAACTCCTGAAGAGATTATGACGTTTTTTGGCATCTCAATCAAGATGTCATGCCTTGGCTACCCCAGATTAAATATGTATTGGGCTTTCGGGACGAGAGTGACTGATGTAGCAGGGAAAATGTCAAGGAAGCGGTTTTTTGCAATCAGAAGTGCACTGAAACTAGTTACAGACAATGATGTGTCTAGTGATGTGAGAGCAAAAGATAAATATTGGAAAATTCGTCCTTTGCTAAACACCGTCAGAGCAGGCTGTTTACAAAATCCTAGGACACAGAAGGTGTCCATTGATGAACAGATGATTCCTTTCTGGGGCAAGACAACGATGCGGCAATACATTCATGGAAAGCATAATCCGTGTGGTCTCAAGAATTTCGTTTCCACATCTCCAGATGGATTACCACTTGACTTTTTCATGTACGAAGGGAAAGGTGACAGTATACTGGAAGGCTATGATTACTTGAACATTGGTGGAAAGGTAGTAATGAGACTGGCAACTACGCTACCTGAAGGGTCTATAATTTATATGGACCGATACTTTATGTCGGTTGAGCTCCTAGACTGTCTACACTCAGACAGAGGCTGTCAGGCTACAGGGACAATACAGTCTTGTATAGTTCCAAGAGCGAGCGATCTTCAGTCGGATACAGAAATGAAAAAGGCAGGTGCAGCTGATCAGTCTGTACGTGGTGATGGACAAACTGCCATTATTAAATGGTATGACAACAAATCTGTAATTGCTGCCTCATCTGCAGAAGGAAACTTGCCTCTGGGACGGTGCAGGCGTTGGTCAAAGCAAGACAAACAATACGTAAATATCAGCAGGCCTCTTGCTATCGAAAAATATAATGAAAATATGGTGGGGTCGACATGCTGGATCGTATCATTGCTGTTTACAGACAAAGTGCAAGATCAAGAAAGTGGACAATGCGAATGATCCTGCATCGCTTTGATTTTGCTTGTGCTGCAGCTTGGATAGAGTACAGGAGAGACTGTAATGCACTGAAGAAAAGAAGGAAGAATACGACGGACTACCTACAATTTAAAATTGACGTATCAGAGTGGTTTATCCATTCAGGAAATGATATATCTGATATTAATGACGAATCTACAGATGGAGATAAAGAAGTAGATATCGCCTCCAGCTCCTTGAAAAGAAAAAGTATTCCAGCACCAATTCCGAGTGATGCTAAACGAAAGAGCAGTGCTATTCACATGCCAGAGGTCACCAACGATGAAAAGACTCATCGTTGTAGGCGACCAGGATGTAAAAGTGTAAGAGGACGAGTTTTCTGCACAGAATGCAAGATTCATTTGTGCCTCGTGAAGGGTAGAAATTGTTTTCGAGATTTTCACATGAACTGAACTCACCAAGAAAAATCAGTGGATGATAAAACAATGTAATTTAAAAATATTAACACTTTGATATTGTACAATGAAATTTGTTTCTTTATTTAACTTGCCAAATAAATCTATATTATAACATATGGAATCATATACATTCATTCCATAATTGTCTGCCTTCAGTACCAGTGTGTCGTATATGACATATCAGATTCTCAAAAAACCAATCAAAAAAATTTTTAAAGAACAATGTTTCCTTACTAATGTTGACCATAACATCAAATAAAACTCAATTTTTTTTAGAGGATCTGAAGAGGTTAAAGCCTTAAGCCCTTCCCTGAACATCTCCCCTGAATCCATTTCCCTCCTCAGCCCTATGATGGCCTGCACACCCTCCTCCTCACATGCTCCCCAAAATCCACAAACCCAACAATTTCGGACACCCCATTGTGGCCGGTTATTGTGCGCCCACTGAAAGAATTTCAGCCCTCAATGACCAACTGCTCCAACCTATTGTCTGTAAGCTAGCTTCTCACATCAAAGACACCAACCACTTCCTTCACCAATACTCCACCATCCCCACCCCTTTACCTCATTGATCCCTACTTCTCACTGTTGACACCACCTCCCTATACTACAACATCTCTTATGCCCATTGTCTTGCGGCTATTGAACACTACCTTTCCCAACACCCATCAGACTCCAAATCCACTACCCCTTCCTCATAAACCTTGCTAGCTTCATCCTAACCCACAACTACTTCTCCATTGAAGGGAAGGTACATAAACAAATTCGTGGCACAGCCATGGGAACCTGCACGACACCCTCATATGCCAATCCTTTCTTTATGGAGCATCTAGAGGAGACTTCCTAGCCTCCCATGATATCTTCACGATCTGGACTCAGAACCAAGACACCCTATCTTCATTCCTTCCAACCTCAACACCTTCTCTCCCATTCGTTTCACATACTCCTCCTCAGTCTTCTTCCTAGATGTTGACCTCCTCCTCTCTGATGGCTCCATCCGCACCTCCGTCTGCATTAAACACATCAATCACCAACAGTACCTGCATCCTGACAGCTGTCATCCCTTTCACACCAAAAAATCCCTCCCATAGAGCCTGGCTACCCAGGTACAGAAAACTCCCTTGCTCACTTTGCTGAGGGTCTCAACAATGCCTTGAAAGACAGGCACTATCCCCCAGACCTAGTTCACAAACGTATCTCCCACACCATTTTCCCTCACACCACCAATCCTCCCACCACCCCCAAGAACCAGCCACAAAGGAGTGTCCCCTTCATCACCCAGTGCCATTCCACACTGGAACAAATGAACCACATCCTTCACCAAGGCTTTGATTACCTATCATCTTGCATTAAAATGAGGAACATCCTACCCAGGATACTTCCCACCCCTCTTATAATGGTGTCCAGTCGCCCATCCAACCTCCATAACATCCTAGTCCATCCCTATGCGTCTCCCGATCCCAACCCCTTACCACAAGGATCATATCCCTGTGGAAAACCCAGGTGTGAAACCTCCCCAATGCACCCACTCAGCACTTCCTATTCCAATACTGTCACCAGGTTTATCATACCCCATCAGGAGCCAGATCAACTGTGAAAGCAGCAATGTCATTTACCAGCTCTACTGCAATCATTGCACAGCTTTTTATATTGCTGTAACTACCAACCAGCTGTCCACCAGGATGAACGGCCACGACCAAACTGTGGCCAAGAGCAAAGTAGACCACCCTGTGCCACAACAAGCAGCTGAATACAACACACTTGATTTCAATGGCTGCTTCACTACCCAAGCCATCTGGATCCTTCCCTTCACCATCAGCTTTTCTGAACTGCACAGATGTGAGCTATCCTTACAACACATCCTCTGCTTCTGTAATTATCCCGGCCTCAACCTATGGGGACCGACAGCCTTTGTAGTCTGGTCCCTTCAACCCCACAAACCAACTTACCAACCTATGGTAACTACTGTCCCCACACTCTCTGCCCAATAGTTTCCACCCCTTCGGCCCTATCACCTCCTCCTCATTCTCATCTCCCACCCTGTTTATTTGCAGCCCCCTGCCAACACATCTGCCCAGCTTTCCCCAGTCCTCTCCTTCTTTCCCCATTTCCCTGCCCCACAACCTCCTGATGCGGTGCCTGTTGGCACTCTAGTCCCTGTACACTCCACCAGATAGTGTTTGTCTCTCCCCATCTGTACACTACTATCTCTTCTCCTTCCCTGCCCCCTCCAGATTGCTGCTTGCATCCCACATGATAGCTGCACTCCAGCCTGAGATGCCAGAGTTGGCAGTCATATGCAGATGAGGTTTACTTGCCTGTATATATGAATGGTGCATATCTCTCTCTTTTACTGATGAAGGCTGTGGCTAAAAGCCTTATGTAAGTGTCTTTTAATTGTGCCTGTCTGCAACTTAGCATGTTTTCTTTAAGATACATAGCAATATGTCTTTCACTTCATTGTTGGGTTCAGAAAGGCACTGCAAAAGAATGTTACACATTGAGATTTTGGTTGAAGCCTTCTTCACACACACACACACACACACACACACACACGCACACACACGAGACCGCTATTTATGGGCCACCCTAGCTGGATTGGCCAGAGGAAGTGATCATGTGTGTGTGAGTTGTGCTTTCCTTTGTGTGTGTGTGTGTGTGTGTGTGTGTGTGTGTGTGTGTGTGTGTGTGTTTTTTTTTACTCTAAGTAGGCTTTGGCCAGAATCTCAGTGTTTAACAGTCTTTCTGTAGTGCCTTGTCTGCAAATTGACATCTCCTCTTTACTGCCTACCACACAGGGGGTCCGGGTTCGATTCCCGGCAGGAGACTGGGTCTTGTGCGTCTTTCATCATCATTTTCATCATCATTGACTCGCAAGTCGCCAAAGTTGCGTCAACTAAAAAGGCCTAGCAATACGGCGGCCGAACTCCCCCGAAAGGGGCCTCCCGGCCAACAATGCCATCCGATCATTTCTTTTTCTTTTTTTAATCCTTTCCATAAATAGAAGTGTATTTTCAATACCTTTCACCAAGGGACACCGGTAAAAGGATAGAAGGGAAGTTCCCACAACCCTTCTCACTGCCATAGCCACGTTTTTAATGAAGCTATAAAGTTAAAATAGACTTTATACATGTTGATATTAACATTACTACACTTCATTCAAATCTACTAAAGGGCAACATACAGTTGATCAAAGAGCCATATTAGAAAAAAACATTTGTAATTGTGAGAGGCATTCATTTACAGCAAATTGCAAAAAACAAAAGAGATCTCAATTTTCAATGCATTTCTATTCCATAAATTGTTTTCAGACTATAAAACAGGTGTATCACTGAATTTGACTCATTGAGACCCACACTTGTGCTCTGGTATTTGCAACTGAATTATTCATGGATATGTCTATAAGCAAAATAAATTTTACTGACAGATATTTATTACCTATGAAGATACAAGAGCACTTTCAAAATCACATAGTCATTAAGAAGTGCATACAAATACCAACATGTTCTGTGATTCCATGGAAATGAAAAGAGGAAATGGTATTGAAAAACTGAATCTAATGATGGTTCAACTGTGACAAATAGAACCAATGCAAGATATTTTTGAAAATGATATTATTTTGTCATAATCATGGTACTTCACTCGGCGGAAAATAATCTGATGGTGTAAATTTTTAACAGCTACTTTGTTTCCATATTGGCACAAGAGGTACAATTCTTGATCACCTAAGGATATATTAAGCAAAATTTAAATATACATATCACAGAGCGCAGAACAACCTCATCATCATTTGTGACACTAAAAACCAAAAACGTTTTGTAAATGACATCAATGACAACTAAGCATTTTCGTTACTGGCTGATAAGGCTGCTGACAGTGGCAAAGAGCAGCTGTCTCTTGGAATACATTAAAGATGTTGACATTGCCTGTAAACAAAAGAAGAATTTCTAAAGTTTTATTGGGCCTGATAATTGGATTTAGGTACTATTACAGATGTTATTCTGCCATTCACTGAAAATATGTGCTTGGAGATGACTGATCATATTGGCTTAGCGTGTGACGGGTGTTTCTTAAATGGAGGTACTGTTACAGGTTTTCAACATACGATCACAGATAAATTCTCAAAAGCTATGTATTTTCATTGCGCTTTCCACCAGTTGAGCCAATTAACAGTAACATCACTAACGCATCAGAAATTAGAAGCACAATTTAAATGATGAAATCAAACAATGGAAAATCCAGAATGGAATGTAACAATACTATGAAAAGGGTAGTAGCTAATCACCATACAGCGGAGATGCTGAGTTGCAGACAGGCGTAACAAAAAGACTGTCAGAAAGTGAGCTATTGGCCAACAAGGCCTTCTTTGACAATAGACAATGCGCACATGCAACTCACACACACATGACCACAGTCTCTGGCTGCTGAGGCTAGACTGTGATTCTGTGTGTGTGTGTGTGTGTGTGTGTGTGTGTGTGTGTGTGTGTGTGTGTGTGAGTGGGCGCGTGCGCACATGTTGTCTACTTTCGATGAAGATCTTGTTGGCCAAAAGCTCACTTTCTGACAGTCTTTTTGTTATGCTTATCTGCAACTCTGCATCCCAGTATAGGGTAAATTTAAATGATGATGTACATAAAATATTTTCTGCAAAAGAACTCTTAGAAAGGAGCAGCTTGAAACCATGGTGTTTTGCAAAGGAACTCTTAGAAAGTTGAAACCATGTTGCCTAACAAGATGGCTTGAAACCATGTAAATGTTTTCTACAAGTTTTATAATTATCAAGGAAGCCCCAAGCAGCCTTTCTACTGATTATGGGGTGAAGGAAGAAACATTTTCACAAGCTTTCCAGTTAGATGTTGCATCATCATGTGTAACATTCATCATATGTCTGAAAATCATACAAAGCTATTGTTATGATCTACAGCCAGTTGTGGATTTTTACTTGCATTCTGTACTCCAGGGTGTAAAATATTTCAGCAGACGGCAGCTGGTATGTTTTGTGAAGAAGCAAGAGAGAACAACAATTGCACTAATAACATATACTGCCAGAAGGTCGTTTAATGCCCTCAACAGAGTGCACTTACTCAAGAGTAAAATTTATGTTTATTCAATGCTCATGCAGGAAGAACAAAAAAGGTCAGTTTGGAAGATTTAGCCATAGATTAGTAAAAAAGAGTGAAAACATTCAGTCTACTTTTTATGAAAATCCTGGGTATCGTGGTGTATTTATAATTCTCCATCAGAATGTTCTCCACAACTTGATTCCAACTGCATATTTTATAGCTCATTTTTAACTTCTACTCATTTAATGAGCACAAAATTTTAATTGATTCCATTCAATATTAATGCAGTGTAGTGTCTGAGACACATTCGCTTCGGTGTAAATGAGGTGTTACACTAGTTCACGCGCGTTCACTGTAGTACGAACCAAGCTTTATAACATGGAAATGATACAATATGATGATTTTTACTTGGCTAGGGGATACAGTCAAAATATAAATGGCTCTGAGCACTATGGGACTTAACATCTGAGGTCATCAGTCCCCTAGAACTTAGAACTACTTAAACCTAACTAACCTAAGGACATTACACACATCCACGCCCGAGGCAGGATTCGAACCTGCGACCGTAGCGGTCGTGCGGTTCCAGACTGAAGCGCCTAGAACCGCTTTGCCACACTGAGTCAAAATATACTTTTTAATTGAAATCATTGCCTCAATTTCTGCTGTGGAGATATTTTCAAGTTCAAAATCACAATTAAGACTGCTCCTTAAACTGTGCTGTTTATGAAATATTATAACATAAAGCCTTTCACTTTTTTATCCATGTGTTTCATAGGTTTCTATTACCTTGCACTTGAAAATGGCTCTACAGCTGAAATTGCAATATTGAAATAAATCAAAAAATAAATAAATAAGTAAATGTCAAATGGCAGCAATGATTTCATTCGTAAGTATCATATGGCTTCTGAGTGCAGGAAGCCCAGTTGCTGTGTTGTATCTACATGTAAGTTTTAAAATTTAGACAGTATCAAGTGCGTAAGACTCTTTTATTAGTTCTTAATCGTAATTAATGTATTCATTCATCTGAATCCAAAATCCACTTCCATAATCTTTCTTCATCTCTGACGGGAAATCTGAACATTTTTATTCAGGACTTTTCATCTGCTCCTTCCACAGTTAATACACTCACAGGCACTCAGCATGATGACTCAATCCTCTAGCACTATTCAGATAGAGCTGTCCTTCATAGTGCCAGCCAATGGAAAGTGACTTGGGGCTGCTTGCGGCTCGGCAAGGTTGCCACAAATGTAACCGAACAGTCTCTTTCTTATGCGATCTGGGTCGCTACCCTCCACAAGACCACATCACTTGGTGATGTTGTGGGTATGTAATGTGGTAAGTAAACTTTATAAGTGGAGCAGAGGTAAATAGCAAACCTTTACAGTGACAGTAAGGTCTGCAAATGGGAAAATCCACAAACATAAGTAGCTCCCACAAAGGGTAGATTGTTATAGTCCAGTTCCAGGAAATAAACATAACGGACACAGCGAAGTTGGTCAGCTGTTACCGTGGTACTGTCATGATCATCTGTGGAAAGCAGTTGGAATATGGTGAAACTACAAGTAGGTGACAAAGTGTTTAACATGGAGGACAGAGGTTTGCCCACTTTGTAAAGCAAGATGGGCAACAATCTGTGGCAGATTGGATGTCACAGTACAATGACAATGCAGGCACAAATGTTTCAGAGCATGCCATTCAGCGCACACTGCTGAACATGGGGTTATGCACCAGACGACCCACACGTCTTCCCATGCTGAACTAATCACATTGTCAATTATGACTGCAGTGAGTATAGAATTGCTGAGAATGAACTGTGTATCAATGGAAACATGCTGCCTGTTGCATGAATCACATTTCTTGTTACACCGGGTCGCCGGTCATTTCTCAACACTCTATCATCTACACGAACAGCTGCTCAAAACATGCACTGTGCCAAGGATGCAGGCTGAAGGAGGTAGCATTATTCCCTAGGCTTCCATTGGACCCTTGGTGCTAATCAGAGGCATCATGACAGCTATGGATAACTCTCTTTCATGCTTTATGTCTTCCACATCAATGATAGCTTCCTCCAGCAGGATAAATACCCCTGTCACAAGTACGGAATCATGCTACAGAGGTTTGACATGCACGACAGTGAACTCATGTTGATGTGTGGGCCGCCAATTCACCTTGTCTGATACTGATGGAATGCACCTGGGATATTATTCGGCACCAGCTATGCGCACACAAACCATAGGACCCGTAGGACCATAATTTACATGGAATTGCATTATTTGTGCATAGACATCTGGTGCCAAATACCTGCGGAAACCTACCAAAAAATTGTCAAATCAATGCTATGCAGAATCGTTGCTGTATTGTGCTCAAAAGGTAGACCACCCTGCTATTGTATATAAACACACTATTTCTGCCATCGTCAATTATTCTGCTACCCAAAACGAATAACTAACCTACAACTTTTAGTTTCTCATTTCTTAATCTAATTCCCTCACCACTGACCAATTTGATTCAACTTATGCCCCATCGCCTTCTTTTCAAACATTATACCATTCCATTAATTGCGTTGCTGTCTCTGAAAGAATTGCTAGGTCGTCCACTAACCTCAAAGTTTTAATTTATTCTCCCTGAACTTTCAATCACTTTCCAAATTTCTTCTTTGTTTCCTTTACTGCTAGTTCAATATATAGATCAAATAACATCAGCGATGCACTACAACCCTTTCTCTCTCCCTTCTCAATTATTGCTTCCCTATTGCTTGGTTTTAATTTAGGTCTTTCAGTACTCTGTCAAATTCTTCTCACACTATCGTATCTCCCATCTCATCTTCATTTAGTTCCTCTTTACTTTCTATAAATTGCCTCCAAGCACATTTCCCTCATATAGCCCTTCTATATATTCCTTCCACTTCCCCCCCCCCCCCCCTCCCCCCCCCTTTTTTTTTACTTGCTATCTGAGCTCTTGATATTTATAGAGCAGTTTCTCTTCTCTCCAAAGGTGTTTTTAATGTTCCTATAGGTTGAATCCATCAAAGCCCTAGTCATGAATTATTCTACAGTCTCACATTTGTCGTTTAACCATTATTGCTTGGACATTTTGCACTTTCTGTCACTCTCATTTTTAGATATCTGTATTACTTTTCATCCACTTCATTTGCTGCATTTTTATATTTTCTCCTTTCACCAAAAATATTCAATACCTCCGGTGTCACTCAAGGATTTCACTAGTTCTTGTCTTTTTGCCTATTTGATCATTCACCATTTCATCTCTCAAAGTTACCCATTTGTCTTCTTTTGTATTCCTTTCCCCTGTTTCAGTCAATCACTGCCCAATGCACCCTCTGGAACTCTCAAAACTTCTGCTTCTTTCAATTTATACAAGTCCCATCATCTTAATTTCCTACCTTTCTACATTTTCTTTCGTTTTAATCTGTAGCTCATAACCAATAAATTATGGCCAGACTGTTCCCGGAAACATCTTGCAGTTTAAAATGTGCATTCAAAATATTTGGCTCATCATTCTATATAATGTATCAGAAAACTTCTAGTGCCTCCAAATTTCTTCCAGATATAAAACCTTTCATGAAAGAAAATCACACAGTATAATATCTGCAACTGTGCACCACATACACGTTGTGATTTTGGTGTATGGGGGCAAACTGCAGGAAATGATCCATGAGAGGATAGGTAGCAGAAAAAGTCATATGGGCATGTGGCCAGAAGTGCGTTCCAAGGGAGGTACACCATCTCGAAAGTGGAGATAAAAGATCTCTGAGAGTGTAGGTTTCAATTATTGAAAGCATACACACCAGATACGTGGGAATGTTCTACTTGTACTACGGTTTTCGATCCACACTCAAGAGGCATTAATGTTGTCCATGATGGCACTGCACTCACACGTTGGTACTAGGTGACATCCACTTGAAGACTGTTGCCGACTCACTCAGGTGTGGACGTGGGTCAGGTTCTGCAGCACTGTGTACCAACCAAGAACAGATCAACAAGGTCTTTACATACAGACAGGCGAACGACAGAGGGAAGAAGTCAGTATGATTGTTTGCAACAATATTTCTCCATCTGTGAGAGACAGACTCATTCATAGGAATGCGTAACCATGACAGGTGGCTGCACTCACTATGTACACGACTTGGAGGAGGAGGAGATTAGTGTTTAATGTCCTATCAACAAGGTCAAGATGGAGAGCAAGCTTGGATTAGGGAAGGAAATCGGCTCTGCCCTATCAAAGGAATCATCCCAGCTTTGGAGGACAAGGCTACCTTTATGAAGTTTGGATATTGTCAACCTTCACAACACCCACATTAGGGCTACACAGAATCCCCACTGTATGGTGGCAGTAAATCAACACCAGTTGAGCCTCACTATGTGGGCAAGGATTACTGGCGACCGCTTCAAGGACCGATCATCCATACATAATGCCTCACTGACGTGGCATATCTCTGCGCTTTCTGCAGAGCGCCCTGTGCTCCCTGCGCCTTGGGTGGTATAAACGACGATGTGGCTATGTGCTGGTACTACAGCTCACTTTGCCATTTCCATGCAGAGGCTTCTTAATATCTACACTGGCTCACAGACTGGATGAGGTAGTCCGATCACCTGGTCACCAAATATCAACCCTTTTTATATTTCTTCCTGTGGAGACACCTGGACGAAGTTGTGTGAGGGGCCATCCCAAATGTGCAGACACTAGAACAGTGCATTCACATTGCCTATGATGCCATTCAGTTGGAGGATGGCACGTCTGAACATGTGCATGAATCACTGTTGCGTCATGTTCTTGTATGCTTAGAGGACCATGCGGCCATTTTGAACACATTGTCACAGGATGTTGTACATTGCATTGTGCTATACAGGCACACTGTGTATTTCCTGCCATACATTTACATGACCTTTCACACTCCATATCCCCTCAGGGATTGTTTCCTGCAATCTATCCCCATTTTGCAAAATCATCCTTTGTAAGACATTTACATCAACTGATAGTAATTGACTGTTCTGTGTGTCATTCCCTTATTGCCTATTTTCAGGTACCAAAAAGTTGTGGTCTGAAAGAATCAAACAATGTAAAATCAAGGATGGAATGTAACAATATTATGAAAAGGAAAGTTGCTATTCACCATATACCGGCTATTCACTATATACCGGAGATACTGAGTCACGATAGACACACCAAAAATACTGTCACAGAATAAGCTTTTGGGAGGATAATTACAGTCTGTGAAGGCTTCAGTGAGACCCTCCAAACCTTGTACAAAAACAATCTCCCAGGGCTTATCTTTCCAGTCTCCCACCACCTCCCAAAGTCTCATCATCCGGCCACAGAGGAGCATTCCCCTCATAACTCAGTACCACCCAGGACTGGTGCAACTGAATTACATTCTCCATCAGGGTTTTGACTACCCCTCATCATGCCTTGAAATGAGGAATGTCCTGCCCACTATCCTTCTCACCCCTCCCACAGTGGTATTGCGCCGTCCACCGAACCTACACAATATACCCATCCACCCCTACATAATGCCTGCTACCAACCCCTTACCTCATGGCTCATATCCCTACAATACACCTAGATGCAAGACCCGTCCCGTACATCCTCCCACCACTTCCTACTCTAGTCCTGTCACAAACATTATCTATTCCATCAAAGGCAGGGCTACCTGAGAAAGCAGTCACGTGATCTACAAGCTAAGCTGCAACCACTTTGTTGCATTCTATGTGGGCATGACAACCAACAAGCTGTCTGTCCACATGAATGGCCACTGACAAACTGTGGCCAAGGAACAAGTAGACCACCCTGTTGCTGAGCACACTGCCCAACATGACACGCTTCATTTCAATGACTGCTTCACAGCCTGTGCCATATGGATACTGCCCACCAACACCAGCTTTTCTGAATTGTGCAGATGGGAACTCTCCCTGCAATGTATCCTACGTTCCCGAAACCCTCCTGGCCTCAACCTTCATTAGTCATTGTCCTCACCCATCCAACCCCTTTCCTGTTTACATTCCAGGATTACACAGTCCTCATTCCACCAACACACCCAGTCTTTTTTCTTCTCTGCTTTTCTGTTAAACCCCCTCACCCCTCCACACACACCTCTCCCCTGCCCTCTGTCTAACCTCCTGACTGCACATAGCTGACCTACTCTCTCTTTCTCCACCTTGTCCCTGCACGCTCCCCAGTAGCACTTTCAGTGTCCCTCACTTCTACCCTGCTATCCCTCCCCCTTCCGCACCCCATCCTCCTTACACACACACACACACACACACACACACACACACACACACACACACACACGTGCCACTCCCATCATGCACTGCTGCCGCTGCTCGCAGTGTGGCTTCAGCTGCCCGAGATCGCAGTCATGTCTTGTGTGTGTGTGTGTGTGTGTGTGTGTGTGTGTGTGTGTGTGTGTGTCGCCTATTTTTTGACAAAAGCCTTGTTGGCCGAAAACTTATTTTGTCACAGTCTTTTTGTTGTGCCTATCGCGACTCAGATTGGTTGGTTGGTTGGTTTTAGGGAAGGAGACCAAACAGCGCGGTCATCGGTCTCATCGGATTAGGGAGGGATGGGGAAGGAAGTCGGCCGTGCCCTTTCAGAGGAACCATCCCGGCATTTGCCTGTAGCGATTTAGGGAAATCACGGAAAACCTAAATCAGGATGGCCGGACGCGGGATTGAACCGTCATCCTCCCGAATGCGAGTCCAGTGTCTAACCACTGCGCCACCTCGCTCGGTCGCGACTCAGAGTCTCCACTATATAGTGAGTAGCAACTTTCCTTTTCATAATATTGTTACAGTCTGAAAGAATTATAGATGTGGAACTGTCTTCTTTCAAGATGTGCAACCTTGTCCCAAAAGAGTTCACAGTCACATGTCTGCAGATTTATCTTAGTTTTTAAAGCAGCTACATAACAAAATCACTAACACAACAGAAATGTTTATTTTCTTACTATTTTGATGTCTGTGACTCTTAATATCATTTATCTCTAACACTGCAATACTCCACTTAACACTAGTTTTAGTCCTTGAACTAATGCTCACTCAATTCATATCTTGAGCTTTACCCTTGGAAGATTTATTTTAAGAAAATCAGAAAAGAAATCTCAGATCTTTGCTGACTGAACACGAGCTAAAGCACCTCCTGAGTTCAAGGCCAAATGCAACAATCTATTTAATCTGTCAAGTTATTTCATTACAGCAAACACAATGGTGTAAAATGAACTTTTCATTCTGATTAATGCTCGACACTTGTTAACATAATTACAATTTTAAAATGTTTATTTTCTGTGCTTTTAGTTCAATAAGTAATGCAATACTTTTATGAAAGCAAGATGATTTTATTCAGGATTCCAGTGCCTCATATTATTCCCCACTCTTTTGGGTACACAACCCTATTTTTCAACATAATCATCACTCAATGTGATGGGCTTATGCCACCTTACTGAGAGGGTCTGTATGCACACATGGTACCACTCTACTGGTTGACATCAGAGCCAACGTCTTGCTCCACCAATAACCTCCCCATCATCCATGCACTGCTTCCCACAGAGTGATCCTTCAATGGGCCACACAGATGGAAGTTGGCAGATTGGTTATCTGGACAAGGAAGAACAGCCTAATGATGTTTTGTGATCTCCCGGATGCACAGGCTTATGTCATGTCTTGTGTTGTCAAGGAGGAGGAGTCTGTTTGCATTTCTGGGGTGATGAATAAGTGACAGTGTTTCTTCAATTTCCTAAGGGCAGCACAGTACACTTCTGAGTTGATTGTTGCACGAGTCCCAGAAGACTGTTGCCATGACTTTATCAAACGACGGTGTGGCTTTTTGAAAATTTTCTTTGGAGGAGAGGTGATGTAGCGCCACTCTATTGATTGTCGTTTTGTTTCCGGTTCAAAGTGATGAAACCATGTGTTTTACATGTTCGACAAAAAACTGTCACAATCAGCCTTGTAATGCACATGCAATTATGTACAGATGGTCCTTCATAGTTCTTTTATAATATTCCATCAGGTGGCGAGGAACCCAGTGGGCACACATGTACGAGTACCTCAACTGGTGGACAAGTGTATCAGCATGACTAACAGAGGTATCCACTTGTGCATAATTTATTTATTTATTTATTTATTTATTTATTAACATTACAGTGTGACCCACCACTTTTGTAGCTATAGTGGGTTGTTTACTACTACAAACTAGACAATTTTCAGATTTTTAGTAGTTTTCTAGTTTTTTTATATAATTAAATTGTTAATTAAAAACAAAACAAAAAACACAATGTACAAATGGAAAAATTGGCTATATTCTTAAGAAGAAAAAATACATGAAAGGGAAGATTCAGATAGCAAAAGAAAGATCTCTTTACCTAGCTATTTCAAGTGTGTGTGTGTGTGTGTGTGTGTGTGTGTGTGTGTGTGTGTGTGTAGGGGGGGGGGGGGGGGGGATCTTCGAGCCCGTCTCACCTGAATTAGCATATTCTATTATGGTTACTACTACATGTATGTACTTTGTAATATTAACTCTTAAGTGATCTGTGTATAAGGAAGGTATGACAGTACTCTTTATTACTACAATTGCTTCCTCCAATTAACTGTGCCATAAGCATGAGAGGAGTCTCGGGAGATGACCTCGAGCCTCGTCTTCCCGAAGGGCACGTCTTATCCATGTTGTGCGCTTGTGTTTGTGTATTTACGTCTTATTATATTGCATATGTATGTTTATGCGCAATTTTATAAAGTTCACTGTTTTACAGTTTGCATCTTACACATTTCACAAATTTGTTGTTTATTTATATTACTAATTTGTTTCTAAATTCCATGTTTGTATTACTTGTAGTGTTGTTGCAGTAGTATGTTATGCTACTACCCTCTATATGTATCTAGTAACTTGGAGTGTTCATGTCATCACCTGTGTGTATATGTTCATCTGTTTCCATATTGGTGTTTATTGTCCCATGCATCATGTTCTGGTGTAGGGTGTGTTTTGGGTTGTGATCTTGTATATGCTTGTTGCTGCTACTACTAAGTCTTGCATAACACTTTTGATATTTCATCAGTGGTGCAGTTAAGCACGTTCCAGTTATCAGGGTCTCTTAAAGCTTGACTTACATCTTCAATTTCTGATGTCAGCCTTATGTATGTGAGCATGCCACATTTTGGTGTTGTGTGTTCGGGGGATCCATGTTGCCCATATACACACATATCACTCTGGCTAAGGCCAAAGCAGGGCAGGTGTGTAGGGTAAGAGGCCTGGATTGTCAGGAAGCATACCATAACATGACTTAGGTCAACACGTCTGAGCCTCAACTGTTTCTGGATGTCCCAGAAGGAGGAGAAAACCTGACAGTCCTTGTCAAATATTTCCCATTTTTTTTGCCACGTCTCTACCTTCCAGAGATTTAATTGTTGTTCTTCTGTAATATGCTCATGCTCCCTTGTTATCTCATATACCTTACACAGTCTTCCCCTTTTAAGCCAGTATGCTGCTGCTCTGTGTCTAATGGTTATGTCAATAGGGTATGTTTCCAGTACAATGCATATGACTTCTGCAGATGTAGTACCAAATGCCCCTGACATTCTGAGCAATACACCTCTTTGTCCACACCTCACAATGGTTTTTTGGGTCACAAGTGAAAATTGATGTGCCCAGGTATTTCCTGTGAAACACACAGATTCATACAGAGCTGTATGATACATTCACAATGTCTGCTATGGTAGTCTGTAGTGAGTTGAGTTTAGCATGGGGTATTTTTCTTGTGTGTACTGTATTATTTCCAGTGCACAATTAACTGCACCATCTATCGAACTTTTTGGTCTAAAACTATACTGATATGGACTAATGCTGAAGAGTGTCCTGTGTGAATGTAGTTGATTACACAGGAGCCTCTCCTGCACCTGAGCCAACGTGCTCAAGGGGCAGATGAGCCTGAGTCTCTGGGTCTGTTGAGTTCCAATCCTCTGATTTTTTAAAATTACTATGTTCGTTGTTTTTCACATGGCAGGGGCCCTAATTTGAGTAGTGCTTCATTCAGTAACTCTTAGAAAGAAGGTGACCAGTGCAACAGCATTTTCTAGTGATTCTGGGTGGATGCCATCTGGGCTGAGAGTGATCTTATTCCTAATTGTCTTATTGCTAAGGCTATCGCTTCTTGGGCAAATGGGGCAGTAAGGGGCCATTTGTGTAGATGTCCTCCATTTGTCTTTGTAAAGTTGTGTGATGTTGCTTGTCATTCGCCTTTTTGTCATCAGGGAGAAGCTCGTTCAGTAGCTACTCTGTTGTACATTTCCAGCCTCTTGTAGTAGTGCCATCTGTGCACCTAGAGTTGACAGTACTGTCGGCGTCTTAACCTTATCTGTTAGAAGTTTAAATGGTACCTCCCATGTATTATTTTGGAGCTGAATTTTGACAAAATCGTTCCAGTGATCCTGTCTGGTCTTGTATAATTTGTTTTAATATTTTTGCTTTGCATCATGGTGTAGTTCCAGTCTTAGCTCCCTCTCTCGTGCTGTTTTTGATTTTTTGTAATGTATTCTTTTGTCTCTAGTGCCTTTCCTTAGTTCTGTTAACTCAGTGGACCAGGGCAGTTTCAAGTTCGGTGCACAATTAGTCTCTGGGATAGCTAATTGTTCTACTTTTTGAAGCAGGTCCATCAGAATGTGACCTTTGTATAGCTACCACCAACTGTATGGACAGAAAATTTTTCAACTATGTTCTTTAATTTTTGCCAGTCAGCTTCGTTTAGAAGAAGACGTCATTTTTGTAGATGTGAAGTTTCTGTGTTTGTGTCTGTTTGTATGAGTATGGTATTGTGGTCACTGTGTGTAAAATTTTCTAGTACTTTCCATTTGCTGATTAACGTTATAGACTGTTGTATCTGCTAGTGAGATGTCAATATTGCTGGATCCTCCTGCACTGTTGCAGTATGTAGGTGACTGTCCTGCTTTGTTTGGAACAAAGAGGCTATATTCATTTATTATGTCAACTAACATTTGCCCCCAGTGCCTGCTCTGTTTGCGTGCAATAGAGTCGACCGTGCTTGATGTCACTAAATATAAGTAATCTTTTGTCCACAGAAAATTGTGCTATATCTCTTATTTGGTCACTAAAAGGCTCTATGTCATATGAATACTGTGGATACATGGATGTGATAATCCAAGATTCTCATTCATGCATAATTTCAGCTGTGGCTACATGTTCAGAACAAAGTTGTGTTATTTTTGCACTACGTAATTTATGTTCCCTATTATAATTGCATTTTGGGTCCCAGTAATTGTTATGAGATGTTTGGGAAAGCCTGAACTCTCCCGCCATGAATACATGGCCCTTGGAGACAGATTACATCTGCCTGTACTCCGTTCAGAAGTCTACCCAGTTCCACTCCAACTGAAGTGCTCCTTTCGTAGTTTAGTTGTAAAATTTTCACAGCACGGGGAATCTAGTAAAGGCATAGCTCTTAGGTGTTGTCTCTTTAGGGTCGTAATAAATGCAACCATGTGCCCTGACTAAGTCCTTATAAACTTTATCTATGTTTAAACCTCCATCTCTTCATGCACATGCTTGTCCTAAGAGTCTGTAGAGCTCATGGTGGTTGGTTGTCAGGTGCCCTAACCAAAATATCTTTCTGTCAGTCTGCTCTGTTGTAGGGAAAGATATTTTTGGCCCTTCCTCGTGATTGATGTGTATCACCAGATGCAGAAAAGTCTAGAAAATTTCCCCATTTTCTAATCTACTTGTGTGTAAGTTAATCTCCAAATTATCATAATCAATTACATTATTATTGTGTTGTTTGGGGTTTCTGTGTGTGTCCTATGAAACATCCTGACATTTCTCTTCCTCTATTGTTTGTGTACACTGGGAATCGTGTGTGGATGAAGTATTTTTAACTTATTATCAGGTAGATTGTATTTAGCATTGGACTTTCAGTATCTCTGTTTTTGGAATTTTGTTTGCCTATCTTGAGGTTATTTGGCAACCGAGTGTTTTCTTTGTGGCTATTTCCCTGTGTGTCTGTGCTGTGTGTTCTGCCACCATATTAAAAACGTACGGACTCTATGTATGATCTGCATTTGCTACAGTCATAGTCAGAATGTAATTTTAATGATGTGTTTTGACATAGTGAACTGTTAACAAGTGTTGTATCTTTTTGTGTTTCTTCTACTGGTGTGTCAATACATCTTCCTGTTCATTGTTTTTTTGGTGTTGTGAGATGAATATGTGTTGATATCACTGAGTTGCCCAAGGGCATCCTTTTGTGTTTGTTTTCTGATTGTTTTGTATCATTCCCCACTACACTTGTAGAAAACATCCTCTTCCAGCACTTCCACTCGTAGCAGAAGTCCAGTCTGGAAGATTGCCCACTGGAATATCTCGTGTTTTATCTGCCTTCCTACATTGTAGCCAACGGCTCCCTGCACACATGTTGTCTACGTAATCATTAATGTTAAAATATCTTTGCTGTATTATGTCACACATTTGCAGCAAGGTAAGATCTTTCGTTTCGAGAACTGTTAATTGTGCTGTACACACGTTGTCGCCAAGCGACTGCACACTGCCAATCCCACATTTTAGTTGATGGAGACTTATGTTTGTGCTTGGATGTGTTGTTTCTTTGCATACCTATACTGTATTTAAGGATGGCTTCAGTGTTGTATTTGTACTACATGTTAATGAACATTGTCGGTAATGTCATATTCGGTGCACACTATATGCCTCTTGTGCAACTGCTTGTAGGCAGGAGAGTCAGCTTCCCTGCCTTATCACATGTCCTGTTTCTGTATTTGCATGAGATACATCAAACTATTGTTTTCTCTTGGCATTCTGACTTCTTGTGGCCTGGCTTCGCACATTATCCACAGACTGGTTCTTTATCACAATGTTTTGGTGGGTGACCTAGGCCCCAGCAATTGAAGTATTTCTGAACGGCCACAAAATCTTTGATGAATAAGGACTCAAACTGAATACAAACTCTTTCCCTTTGCAGCACTACAAAACAAACCCTTTGAGTGACTTCCAGGGCGCTATTAACTGTTCGTTTACCTTTTGGGCCTGTTTTGAACTTCTGGCTAGATATGCTGGAATTGGTGGTTGTGTGGGCATGAGGTGTTCTTGCATGTGTGTGTTGATGGTGTGTGTGTCTCTTTTACTGATGAAGGCTGTGGATAAAAGCTTTATGTAAGTGTCTTTAACTGTGCCTGTCTGCGACATGACATGTCTTCTTTGCAGTAAATAGCAATCTATCTTTTGCTACATTGTTTATTTTGACTTCCTCATAGAACTCTTCCTTAGACTTATGTCCACTTAAGTTGATCTCATATAGTCCCTCCAGTAAGTCCTGATCAGTTAAGAGTAGTTGCGACCTGATATACTGCAAGGAGAGGTCAGGATATCCTTGGCTCTTCACATCTAATATCTTTTAGTTTGGCTATCTTTTCTACGATTTTTCTTTTGTCTGCTTGTGTTTTTGTTTCTAAGATGACTGTGTTTGCTATCTTGTGTGGGATTTATTGTTTTAGCAATTGTTCCATGTAAGGCCTTGGGATCTGAATTGTTTTCTGAGTTGATGAAGAGAACACTCAACTGTTTTGATTTGGTTTGCTGTATGCATTCTTCAACTCTGCTATTTGGTTTTGAAGCCTGAGCAAGCAGCTGCAACTGCTGCAAACGACAGTGGAGTTCACTTGATTTCTGTTCTTAACCTTTGATTTTCTGATTTGAGATCTGCTATTTCTGATTTCAGACAGTGAATTCTTTCCAGGGCATCTGGTGCATTGGCGTTATCTAATCCTTTACACAAATGCTCATTTTCTTTACTTAATCCCTCATTTTGCCCTTCTAATTTTGTTTGAGTAATGACAAGTGCCATTTTTCACTGTTGCTCATATTAACTGTTAAGGTTCTTTTATGTCTCAGTTCGTTCGGAAGTTCCGATTTGAAGCTCAGTTGTGCAGTGTGTTGTTTGACTGTGATCTGTCAATCACCTCGAATAAGTGTGTCAGAACATTCCAACACTGCAGGAGAGACAGCTGTGTGTGGCGGGCCAGCACATGGGAGATTGGACAGGTTTGTGCAACCTCGTTGGGACGAAGACTAATGCCTCAACCAATGGCTCGCCATGATTTTGTTCACCACTAGGTTTCCACAAACATTCTGCAAGTGCCTATGAATATATCCAATGCTCTGGTTTTCTGCCGAAAGAAACTCAATTGTATTCTCTGCTTGAACGCACTTCCATTATGTATGCCATTCTGAAGGCTATGTATACTGCCTCCATCTGTCTGAACATCATCATGGAACTACAGGGGATGAAGTGGGAATATTCCTAGATTTCACATTTTTTTCAACCAAAATTGGCAGCAGGGGCAAAAACAAAAGTATTGCATTACTTATTGAACACCTCTTGTATGCATAACTAATAAACAGAATATGGCACAGAAAATGTGCATTTACCTAACAACTGCTGGTTCAAAGACTCCAGCAATTTCCCTGTCAAACATAAAAAACAAGTCTTGCTTTCTTCATCCAATTGAAAATCTCTTCTTGAAAGTTTTGGATTCTTTCACCTTCAGACAAAGCATTTGTGGCTGTTTCTATCTTTCATTCTCTTTATTTACATCCCTAATCAACCATCTTCAGCTGATTTCTCCATCTTGTGGATTCTTTCTCTGCAAATCACCAATTTTAACACTTATAGCTCTTAATTTCTGATCAATTAACTTCCATCAGCAAAGCAATAACAAACAGAATTTTCAGTACGGATATAATGACACACCAGTTGTGAATAGTTTTAGTACATTATTGATTCACAACACGAACTGATTTTTGAAGCACTATCACTGTTTAGCATTCATTTCCTAAAGTGCCCCTTAATTATTCTTGTAGTGACTTAAGAGTTATTCTTTTCTCCGTCTATGGGAGTATTTTTCAACATCCATTCCCTCTATTCTTTTTCATAAAGCTCTGGAGATGGTGTCCTTCAGCTTTCAAAAACAAAAGATTCACATTAGACACTTTCCGTTGTTACTAGCTTTGCAGAATTTGCAAAAGGACACAGTGGGAATCTGAGTTTGAATTTCAATCCACTACACAATTTAATTTAATTTGCACTATATAATAAACACAATCTACACACTCTATAGAGAAAGATGATTCATTACATTACTACAGTCAAGTAATAGCATGCATTACTACGGTCAAGTACTACCATTTCTTTCCAGCATCTTAACGACATTATATCTGCAAAAAAGTAAGTCTATTTCAGAGATGTTTTCTAAAAAAATAAAAGCAGTTTGACAGAAATTGGGAAAAAAATGAAAATTTACTTACTTTGCATTACTAATCAGTTTAAGAGATTTTGCCCAATATTTTACGAATACAATAATTAGTCGTATTCGTTCATCCAGGCACAGCACCCAACGCAACTGGCGACTAGATCTAGGACCTTCAGGGTCATTTATAACCAAATTGCACAAAATGTGAGTAGACCTATGGAGGAATCTTATCACAGGTTCACTTGCATCTGGTATTTCACCAATATTTGCAAACTTGTACGGAAAATTCAGCAAAAGTTTGCGAATGTTAGTAACAGATTCTTTACTCCCCAGCAGTGACACACTTCTTCCTAAAACAACAGCAGAAACAACAAATTCAAAAAACACTTCACACAGGATATTATGAAATGTTCATAACTAACTACATTAAGTCATATAATGAGAGCTGTCTGACCTTGAATAACTCTGTTTAGAGCCATCCAATTTCAATGTTCCATATGAACACTCATTACAATTTTGTGAAATGTCAATGGATTTCTTTCCCTAAATCCCTTCAACCGTATATATATATTTAAAAAATAAAATTAATGTTTTGGCAATAATTTTTCAAATATTTTCTTTGTTAACTTTACAGAGTCAGTTATTTTTTACTTGTACTTCTACTTCTCCACTAAAATTTAAACCTCTCATACTGATACTGCCCCCCCCCCCCCCCCCCCACACACACACACGCGCAAACATATGCATAGGAGAGGAGGGAAGAGGGATCTGAGTAAGAGTATTAATTTCAGGATTTCTGCAATCATAAGTACTGTACCAGTAATGAAACAATTTGGCAACAAACTCACGACGTGGTCCGTCGCATATTGATATGTCAATGGCATCTCCTGGTAGCGTTAACCCCGTCACTGCAGAACCAAATAACTCAGCTCGACAATCTGGAAACAGCTTTGCAAGATGCTGCTCCAAGTCTTCCACAATTGTTGCCACCTAGAAGTGATAGAAAATAAACCTAAGATAGTTTGCACAATGATGCATACAAAAATTTAGTATGTCTAAAACAAAGTTGAATTCTATGCAGGTGTAAGTGTGGAACTATATTATGATCTTTCAGAAGCTGGTTGTTGTTTTCATTATCTACAACAGAGGTTTGAAACATTTTTGGTTCAATGCTCCCTTAGTACATCAATTTTTTTCAATAGCACCCTTAATCAAATCACTTGTCTACCTAATGCAATTGAAATGCACAACTGAGGTGGTTAGGTTAGTTTTACAAATAACGTAATAAACTAAACACTATTTTAAATTCACATACAAAATACTGTAAAGATTTATCATTGACATAATTACTGGGATGGGTGTCCTTGTTGTTCACTAGACAATTTCTTAAAATTGGAATCAACCTAGATATTACTATCACCAGTTCCTGTTCAACAGTAAATTTTGCACAATATTTACTCTTTATTATAGGGAGCACCAAAATGCAGTTTCACACAAGTTGGGTGTTGCAAATTTAATTAATTTTTATTGAGCCTTATCACTGAACAGTGGAACATCTTTTATTGTTATCCAAAATTAATGAAGCTCCCGCTGCTAAATTTTGTCTTCAATTAACTGTCTCAAGAAAACTTAGTAAGATTTTCCTCCTCCAAAATGGTACATTCAAATGGAGTGCTGGCTCTAAACACATTCTGAATCCATGCAAATTTCATCAATACCGTATGTCTGGAGGTGTTTTTTCGGACAATTTGTGACAAGTGATCTTCAAAAATATGTTTTATATTGCAAGATAAATAAATTTAATTGGAGATTTCAAACTGGCACAACATGGAAAAACATTCTTTCCAATGCTGAAATCTTTTTGGTTAATTTTAAAATGTGCTTGTTTCCTAAGAATTCACACACATCACAGAAATACACTAGTTTCACCAAAAATTCTGTTTTTGCAACATGTTTAGCATATTTGTGTTTTCCTTCTTCAAGGAAAGTATACACTTGTTGCTCTAATTGGAATGTCATACACAGGTAAGCTAAACACAGGAATGGGGCAAATGTTTCCATTACACACCTATTTGTTATCATGTAAATCAGAATCACACATGGCATCTATCTTATGATGTATTGCAAACATAAGTCAATAGATTTCATTCATCTTCTCTGCAGAAGGTACCATTGCAGAAGGTGTCCGATGGAATATTTTTGTGGCACCCCTTCAGCACAGCTACGGCATCCCGAGGTGCCAAGTAGGACAATTTGGGAACTACTGATCTACAGCACTCCTAATCACATCTTTTCTCAAAATTCTACTAATCCTGTGCAGTTGTGGGGAAATGCTCTGCTGAGAAGAACCTGCCTGCCATTCAGCTGTCTGAAGTCTAAGTCAAAGTCATTAATGTAAGAGGCCAATAAAATTCGTCCTACTTCAGATTTCTAAGTCCAGCAATTGGTATGGTCTGGCAACACTGGAAGTATCTGGGTGTTGTCTTCTGCTCGAACTATTACAGTGCTGTTTCTGGTCATGATCTTATGATAAATGTCACTTAAAGGAGACACCAAATCATAAGCCCACATATGCTTACTCATTTATTTTTTTAATCACATTTTGGCTTTCTGCTAAAAGTATCAGTCTCATGGAACTTCAAAGATAATTTGATTCACTTTCTAACCCAGTGGCAGTTGTGACATTTCTGAATGTTGTTTAAAAAATAGAGTTGAAAGTGAAAACATGTCTGACATTTGCGACATATTGTTCACTTTGGAATTAAACCTGGTGAGGGGACAGGTTTACTTAATGCCCACAAGAAAAAGAATCATTTATTGTTGTTAACTTTAATAAACAACATACTTTCTAAACAGGTACCTATATGTAAGTAGGATCCAGGACTTGAAAATATCTTTTAGAACAATCTTAGCAATGTTGTTGTTGTTGTTGTTGTTGTTGCTGTTGTCTTCAGTCCTGAGAGTGGTTTGATGCAGCTCTCCATGCTACTCTATCCTGTGCAAGCTTCTTCATCTCCCAGTACCTACTGCAACCTACATCCTTCTGAATCTGCTTGCTGTACTCATCTCTTGGTCTCCCTCTACGATTTTTACCCTCCACACTGCCCTCCAATGCTAAATTGGTGATCCCTTGATGCCTCAGAACATGTCCCACCAATCGATCCCTTCTTCTAGTCAAGTTGTGCCACAAACTTCTCTTCTCCCCCATCCTATTCAATCCCTCCTCATTAGTTACGTGATCTACCTACCTAATCTTCAGCATTCTTCTGTAGCACCACATTTCAAAAGCTTCTATTCTCTTCCTTTCCAAACTATTTATCGTCCATGTTTCACTTCCATACATGGCTACACTCCATACAAATACTTTCAGAAATGACTTCCTGACACTTAAATCTATACTCGATGTTAACAAATTTCTCTTCTTCAGAAACGCTTTCCTTGCCATTGCCAGTCTACATTTTATATCCTCTCTACTTCGACCATCATCAGTTATTTTGCTCCCCAAATAGCAAAACTCCTTCACTACTTTAAGCAATACCAGTTAATTTTCCATGATATGTATGCCAAGGAGTAATACTTTACGAGCACCACAAAAAAATTCAATAAAATGTTAATTTTGTTAATTGTTGTTGATTTTTATTCACAATATACTATTTAAAAATACGTTGATCTGTAAGAAATGTCCTGAGCCCGAAAATATGAATATGACATTTGTCAAGAAGAGTCGAATCCACTACTAATACTTAAATTTTTGGGTTAAGTTTTACTGAAAAATTTAAAACAATTGTGGAATCTGGTGGAAGAAATCATTAAAAACAATAAATATTATTTTCAAAATCTTAAAATTTAAGTACATGACTAGATTCAATATTCTGAAAAGGCGGGTGTAATGTATCACCCCACCCCACCCCCTGGTATTGCACGGGTTAATGGAAGGCTGAAGACAGAGAAAAAAGCTTGAAACATCTGTGTTGTTAGTGGGACAAGTGCTACCACACAAACCACACTGGAAAAGGATTTTCTTGTTTTAAGAAATCATTTAGGAAACCTCCGTAACTAACACATATGAGTATTTAACGATCATGCAACATTTGCATTCAATAGGCAAGGTTCAGAATTTGCATGTAGGAGCACTGCATGTTCTGATTCAAAGCAGCAAAAATCACAGGTTGGCTATTACCTTTTTTTTTTTTTTTTTTTTTCCTGAATGTCATCTGTTCACTCATCGAGTATTTATGGGTGATACTGTTCCTGGTGATGAGTGATGATGAGACTATACTTCTTAAGAAGAAATTAATGGCTGAGCCCTAACAAAAGGCATCACTCTGAGCAAAGGATAGTGTAGAGCAGATAATATTTTGCATCTGGTGGCACAAAAAGAGTGCTGTCCACTGCAAACTTCTACCCAAGGGTATCTCTCCATCATAGCTGGCATTTATTGTCAACAACTTGGACAAAAACAACAAACAAAACTGCATCAGGTGTTGGTACTACATGCTACCGCACTGCAGATTTCGCTAACAAAACTATCCAAGAGTTTGTTGGGAAAGTAATTTTTCACACACTTAATTGTATGACCCTGTGTCCTCAAATGTTCACCTTCCATGTTGCTTATCAAACAACCGAACAGAAAATTCCTTTTCGGATGATTATACACTTTCACCCTGGCTTGCCAAAATCTTTAACTTGTATCTAGTAGGTTTCTATGGGTTTTGAGTATTGTCAGAACGTTTAATCAACGTCAGAGAATATATTGTTGATGATTTAATTTCTCTCTTATGTCTACTATTGTGCTTAAAAAACTAATGGAAGAGCTATATAAATAGAAATGAACTACATCTTACTGTGATAAGCTTACAACGAATGTCTATTTTCACAAAACAAAGTGTAACACAAGCATGCCTAAATCTGCACAAATTGGTAACATACTAGTAAACCCCCGATTCTTTAAAGAATCAAACTCTCACGTATAAAACTGCTTCAAGCATTTGACATCAAGCACGTAAGCAAGAAAAAGTTTAGAAAAACATTAGAAATTGCACTGATGTTTGTTGTAAGTCAGTAAGTGCTCTCTTATGAAACAACAAATGCATTTAGTCTGGCTTATTTGCACTCTATTTTAAGCAAATACAAGTTTTCACACATCTCAGTGTTTACGATGTATCTGCTGAACTACAGGGTGTCCCACATAAACAGGTATGCCTCATGCCTGTGATTCAAGGAAAGATGAATTAAGTAAAGAAAACAGGCAGCAACATGTAGTAATTCTGCAGGCATGATAATGTTAATTTGTCTAGTAATTTTCCGTTTTGAATTGTCTATTGCATGCGAATCATCTATTGCATGCTTTTTACTGTGACTCATTTTGCAGTGGCTTCATATTAGCAAATTTGCTAAATTTCAGGCAAAATCTTTTATTAGCCATAACTCTGTAACTAAACATTTGTGGATCTATGTCTACGTGAACTTTTTTCTTTAGTTTTGCTTGTAGAATAACATATTAAAATATTTGCAAAAAGGTACGGCCAAACTTTCAGGAAACATTCCTCACACACAAATAAAGAAAAGATGTAATGTGGACACTTAATTTCCATGTTAGAGCTTATTTTAGTTTCATCAGTATGTACTGTACTTCCTCGATTCACCGCCAGTTGGCCTAATTGAAGGAAGGTAATGTTGACTTCGGTGCTTGTGTTGGCATGCGACTCTTGGTTCCACAGTACTAGCATCAAGCACATCAGTACGTAGCATCAACAAGTTAGTGTTCATCACAAACGTGGTTTTGCAGTCAGTGCAATGTTTGCAAATGCGGAGTTGGCAGATGCCCATTTGATGTATGGATTAGCACGGGGCAATAGCCGTGGCGCGGTACGCTTGTATCGAGACAGATTTCCAGAACGAAGGTGTCCCGACAGGAAGACGTTCGATGCAATTGATCGGCGTCTTAGGGAGCACGGAACATTCCAGCCTATGACTCGCGACTGGGGAAGACCTAGGACGACGAGGACACCTGCAATGGACGAGGCAATTCTTCGTGCAGTTGACGATAACCCTAATGTCAGCGTCAGAGAAGTTGCTGCTGTACAAGGTAATGTTGACCACGTCACTGTATGGAGTGCTACGGGAGAACCAGTGGTTTCCGTACCATGTACAGCGTGTGCAGGCACTATCAGCAGCTTATTGGCCTCCACGGGTACACTTCTGCAAATGGTTCATCCAACAATGTGTCAATCCTCATTTCAGTGCAAATGTTCTCTTTACGGATGAGCTTCTTCATTCCAACATAATCAAATTGTAAATTTTCACAATCAACATGTGTGGGCTGACGAGAATCCGCACGCAATTGTGCAGTCACGTCATCAACACAGATTTTCTGTGAACGTTTGGGCAGGCATTGTTGGTGATGTCTTGATTGGGCCCCATGTTCTTCTACCTACGCTCAACGGAGCACGTTATGATGATTTCATACGGGATACTCTACCTGTGCTGCTAGAACATGTGCCTTTACAAGTACGACACAACATCTGGTTCATGCACGATGGAGCTCCTGCACATTTCAGTCGAAGTGTTCGTACGCTTCTCAACAACAGATTCGGTGACCGATGGATTGGTAGAGGCAGACCAATGCCATGGCCTCCACGCTCTCCTGACCTTAACCCTCTTGACTTTCATTTATGGGGGCATTTGAAAGCTCTTGTCTACGCAACCCCGGTACCAAATGTAGAGACTCTTCGTGCTCGTATTGTGGACGGCTGTGATACATTACGCCATTGTGCAGGGCTGCATCAGCGCATCAGGGATTCCATGTGACGGAGGGTGGATGCATGTATCCTCGCTAACGGAGGACATTTTGAACATTTCCTGTAACAAAGTGTTTGAAGTCACGCTGGTACGTTCTGTTGCTGTGTGTTTCCATTCCATGATTAATGTGATTTGAAGAGAAATAATAAAATGAGCTCTAACATGGAAAGTAAGTGTTTCCGGACACATGTCCACATAACATATTTTCTTTCTTTGTGTGTGAGGAATGTTTCCTGAAAGTTTGGCCATACCTTTTTGTAACACCCTGTATTTGTGAATCGCCCTGTCATCCCATACGGTAAGTCTCCCCTGACCCACAGTTCTGGGTGACTTTCCCAAAGTCTACCCCTTTTCCTCGACCTCTCCAGTCCTTTCCTTTCACCCTTCTTCCTTCCCCTTCAAACCTTCTGCCTGAGCCTGAAGAAGGAGCCACTGGCTCCGAAAGCTTGCCAATCACAATAGTGTGTGTTCTGCTGCTGCTTGGTGAGTAGATTTTTTATCCATTCAATTAAATAATTTTATCAAAGATTGTAAACTGATTCATAACCGAGTTATTAAATAATGTGTGTATGAGAAAGTGGCCATTTAGATGCTGCTACCTGGGCATACAGTAGAAGACAGCAGATGTTCCCTTTGGCCATTCACTACGCCAATGTATAAATAAGGCCTGAGAGGTAGTGATACACACTTTGCACCAAGCTATCACTCAGTCCACTTCAGTCAAATGCCTACTTACGCCCTGCCTCGGATGACGTCACAGCCAATCTGTTACTAAATGTACGTTTTCGGTACAAATAAGAAGTGAATTCGCAAGGACTGGGCCGTTCTTTGAGACTAAGTGTTTGAATTTAAAAGGTTGATGACTGATACTGTTGCTGAATACAGTACATCAAAAATACAATCAAAAAGACGAGACAGTTATAAATGGCAAAAGAAAAGGTGACAGCTGGGCCCCTTCATCATGTATTGGTCAAACATTTCGCATCAACTGTCCTGTTTATTCACTACTGCCACAAGCTAAATAGTTGCATACCTAAACGTTGCAAGTTGTGTTGATAATACTGATCATGGATTATGTCAGCATTTTCTCTCATGTCTCCCCTCTCTACAATGGCCTAAAATATTCCCTTAACTTCTCCTCCTCCTCCTCCTCCTCCACCACCACCACCACCACCACCACCACCACCACCGCCGCCGCCACCACCACCACCACTCATGGTGCAAACTGTCTGTCTTTTGTGCCACTTATAACTCTTTCAGTCATGTCAAATGTCAATAAGAAGAAAGTGCAATGAAGGCAAGCGGGACAAGGAGTAAGAACGTAGAATCGAAGTAAACCTTACTAGGAAAAAACATGAAATGGGGAATTTTTAGTACTGATGTTATGGGTTTTTCACAGAGGCTACAAATTTATCGTGTAGAATCAGAAAAAAGTAAGATTGGAGAACGTAAAATCAAACAGACAGGAAAACACTCACAATGAAAAACCAAAATTACCCAAGTATCATGTTGGGCAGTGGGTTATGCTATCTAACCCTCACATTCCGAAGGGGAAGACAAAGAAGTTAATTCCATGGTAACAAGGGCCCTATCAGGTACTCAAAACAACATTCCCAGTTAATGTTAAAATAAATATCTCCACCTGAACCATGACTGTCCATATGAATATAATCTGCCAGTTTCAAGGTGAACAAGAAGCACTGCTTCAATTGTTGGAGGTCCCTTCCAAAGGGGAAAGAGTGTATCTGAGCTTTCTCTAACACATCCACACACATCTTAAGACCTCAAGGTGGTCTCATGAGTTGAATGTTTGCAGTTCCTTATCAGTTATGTATTATGGTTATATTTATGTTGTTTTATTTCTATTAGAAAGGTTCATGATGAACAATTGCTTATAGGTAGTAAGTTAGAGAACTATTAATAGAACAGTAGTGTCTAATGATTATTTTTTTTTTTAATGCAGTAGGTATAGAAGTTGGTAGTAAGTGAGAGTGAATGAGTTTATGTGTGACACACTTTGGCATGTAACTAATGTTGGAGATTCTTTATAATGGATGCTTTCTAGGTTAATTCAGTCGTTTAAGATGATATGGGATTTGAGGAAGTAGGACTCTCCACTGTGGAGTCACTACAGTGCCAATCCGATAAAGACACAGTTTGCCCCACAAAGCAAATACACACCATATCTGAGTCATGTGAATATACTCTGTTTCGCTCCACAAAGACAGCAACTAACTGCCCCAGGGAAATCATCACAAGTGAAACTGAATTTTTCCACAGGACAGAGTCACATAAGCTGTACTCAGAATAAAAACTGATAATAGTCATTGCCATCTACTATGACCAAAGACATTTTGGCAGCACCCAGCACATACAGCTTAAAGGTCAGGCATTACTAATGAATAGTACACAATGAGACACTTCAGGTCCCATTTTCCAATTACTTGCCACCATTACCAGAGCCACAACTCTAAATACCAGTCACTTATTAATTTACCTATCAGACCTACCTTTCAAAATCCTACCCAAGGAAAACCTGACTTTCCACAATGCCACGTTAAACTTAATTCTTCTGGCTACCATGGCGCAGATGATGGCAGCACAAAATGGTCGTGTAACAATGGAACACCTACTTGATCACCTATGAAAATATTGGGATGAACAACACAACCAATTCATAAGCAAAGGGACTAGTATATCAGCCGTTTGTGTAATTCTGAGCCTAAGAAGTATTGTGATCTGCCATCTAAGATGTATAGTTGGCCATATCCTGTTCTTACCTTCCTTCAACCCGCAGGTTCCCAATAGTCATGCCGATGCAAGTGAAACAATAATAAATTATGAATGAAAATAAAGTACAAGGAGAAGCAAAGACAGTCGCAGAAATTCAGTGCTTAAGCAACGTGAGACACTGTATGTAGTGTAAAATAAAATGAATAGGACGACATGCTTAAGTCTTATTCAAGCAATGACCAACCTTTGATATGTGTGAAAGTGTCTCTCTTACAGTTAGACCAACAAAATAGGAATCTGGAGGACCATGTTACTCTAAGGAGGGAGGAAATGTAATGACTTAAAGACACCGGCAGCTGGGATTGCAGCCCTGTAACTTAAGCCAGTCAACAGTTACCAACCAATGCCCTGCAAGCTCAGCAGTGTCAACAGACACTGGCGCTTCCATGTATGGACATCATGCAGACTCCCACTGCACAATTGACTAACCTACTGATTACGTCACACCAAGTCATCTGCCCTGGTCCAGATGTTTTGATGGCACCTCTGTACAGGGAGCTTTTGCAACTGCCAGCTTGTGGAAACTGGATTTAAAGCAACAGAACCAGCCCATCAGCAAATCATCACAGATGGGCCATCCGATGACACAGGGCCTGTGTCAGTCATCGCCACATCTATGACATGGCCACAAACAATGCTGCCTGAATATCCAACCCAGGCACAGGGGATCTGCCAGCATGCTTTGGTGGCCAGGTCACTGTTACCATCTATGGGAAATGCACATGCCAACATGCCCCTACCAGTGTGCTGGGCACCAAGGGTCACCTCCCATCGTCTGCAGTATGTCTGTTTCAGATGGGCTGAACTACATCTGTTCATGTTCAGTGTTCTGCCAACTGACTGGCTGCCTTCTTTGACTACTCCACTGCCATCCTGCAGCACAGAACCACTCTCCCACTCCTACCGTGCAGAAAAAACCTGTTACAGTTTGCAGTTGGTGCATCAGGGTATTATTAGTAATTACACTCTAGTCCCTGAACCTAATTACAGAATGGGAATAAAACTCCTTGACGTATGTTTTCTTTATTCCAACCCTTGGCAATCATGTCTGTGACGTGCTAGTACATCGACTCGGAGACGTATTCTCCTGCTTGTAGTATAGCTGAAACCTGGCAATAACACAGAATACGTTTGGTATCCGTGTGATCATTGGGTTACTGGATGAGACAGAATTACTCAACTAAATTCACCTGATATCTTCTTGTCATTTCCACTGACTAATCTTAGTGATTTTCACTTATTGTGGATCATCAGGTTATCAATTTATCGTTTTGAATCAAAGAAGTTGTTCCATGGGGGAACTGCAACTAATCTCATCTTTTTCATTGCAATTTAGCTGCCCTAACCACCACTGGGGCAATGAGAGAGAGAGAGAGAGAGAGAGAGAGATGCTGCAGTTCTTTGGTAGCTCTGAGGTAGGTAGCGCACACTATAAAGTGAAGGAGGTGTTGGCTGTTAATTCAAATCTCACTGGAGGCCAGCCTTTTACCTATTATGTGTCAGAGCTAGAAGCAAGCCAGACAGAAAATGAGTAAGGACATCTTGCAAAAACTTCTCCCCTGAGCCTTCTTGCTACTCCCAGTACCCCATAGTGCAAGTGTGAAGAACTTGTGACACTGCACACTTGATTATCAAACTGTGCCACTAAATAATTTATTAACTTTATGCATCCTCTATACCTGCTTCATTTCCATACTTCTTGAGTATGACACTTGTAAATGCAGATAGTTTCAAAGTCCGAAGTGTGCAATATGTTACTAATTTGTGTGGATGTAGGGAAATTTGTATTACAGATAATTTATGTTCTATGAAAATATACTTCCATTGTAAGGTTACTGGAATAAGTTGTAATTCTTTGCATTAGTACAGTTCCTATTTATTAGCATTTTTCCATTAATTTACTGACCACAACTGTAAACATTAGAGAGAAATTATTAATCAACAATATATTTGCTAACATTGACTAAACAACCTAACAATGCTCAATGCCTGTAGAAAACTTCTAGTTAACAGTTAAAAATGTCATCAAGTAAGGTTTGAAGAGTATTTTCATTCGGAAAGGAATTTCCTTAACAATTGTTTGATAAGGAATGAGAAAGGTAAATATTTGAGACCATAAGATCATGGTAATAAGTGCATGAACGAAGACTTCCACAACAAATTCTACAAAATTATGTAGTTAGATAGATAATCTATTGAATTACATTACATTATTTTGTTAAAAATAATGTGCATTAAAACACATTCAACGATAGTCCTGTTTGTGATTTGGATTCGGTTTTATTTTGCTTTGGGCACAAAAAACAACTGGGGTCATACACACCCAAGTCAGAACTATAGAACACGAAGACACAGAGAGGAGGTAGAAAACAACTATACGTCAGTCCCAATTGACATAAGAGAAGACAGCTAAAAACAGGCAAATGGAGAAAGGGCGAAAAAAAGAGACCATACAGAAGTGGGAACGTAAACAGTTCAGAAATGGGCATTCCATCAGGAAGTAGTGGATAGTTAAAACTTGGGCGCAATGTGTCCAAAGTGGTGGGGTAGCGCCACTTATCAAATGACGATGGGTAAAAAGGCAGTTCCCTATATGCAGCCTAGTTAAACTGACCTCCTCCCAGCGGGAGGGCCGAGAGGAGGTCGTCCAAGCCGCTGGGAGAGGCTTGATAAGTCAGAGCTTATTCCCGTGAAGGGAGGACCATTGGCGATGCCAAAAGGACACCACCTCCTGAGAGACGGCAACACAGAGATCATCGGAGGGAATGTAGAAACTAGCGGGCTGAGGTATGAGTACTGCAGCCTTGGCCGCAGCCTCATTTCCTGGCAGACCAACATGACCAGGAACCCATATAAACATCACACTGGCTCCACCAAGAGTGAGCAAGTGACAGTTTTCCTGGACTCGCTGCATTAAGGGATGGGCGGTGTACAGCACATATAGACTTTGAAGGGTGCTGAGTGAGTCTGAGCAGAAGGAACAATTGAAAAGTCTGTGTCACCAGATGTACTCCATGGCCTGATACTGAGTGAAGAGCTCAGCTGTAAATACTGACCAGTGTGCCAGAAGCCGATATCGAAAGATACGGTTGCCAATGATGAAGGCACAACTGACCCCACAGTCAGTCCGAGAGCCATCAGTGCGTATAAAGGTACCATCTTGAGGTTCCATGCAAAGGTCGTAAAACTTAAGGCAATAGAGTGTGGCTGGAGTAGTGTCATTAGGAAGTGAATGAAGGACAAGGTTAACATTAATTGCTTCACGAAGCCAAGGTGGAGAAGGGTTCACACCCATTGTGAAAGTTGCAGGTAATGTGAAGTTAAGCTGCCATAACAAGTGCTGAAAGAGGACTCCAGGAGGTAAGAGAGAAAACGGACATGCCCCATACAGGCGGTCAGAGGAATCATCGAAGAAGAAAGCATAGGATGGGTGGCCATGCATGGCAGACAAACAGCATGCATTCCTGCTAAGGAGAAAGTCACAGCAGTAGCACAGTTGTAGTTCAGCAGCTTCAGCATACAGACTCTCAGTTGAGCTAGTGTAAAAGGCACCAGTGGTCACACAGATGCCATGATGGTGGATAGTGTTGAGATGGTGTAAGGGGGCTGGATTTGCAGATGCATAAATAAAGCACCCATAGTCGAGTATTGAACAGACAACGGACCGGTACAAACAGAGGAGAGTGGTTCGACTGGTACCCCAGGAAGTACCATTGAGGACACGTAGGACATTGAGGAAACGCGTACAGCAGGCTGCCAGGTAAGACACATGGGACAACCAAGAGAGTTTCCTATCGAGCATGAGCCCCAGGAATTTTGTAGTTTCAACAAACGGAAGGGCAACAGGCCAGAGATGTAAAGATGGTGGGAGAAACCAATTGCACTGTCAGCAATTGTCAGTGGAAAAGCGAAAGTCATTGTCGATGCTCCAGGAGTAAAGACGATCAAGACATCGCTGAAGATGCCGCTCAGTGAGACAGGTCTGTGGAGAACTGCAATAGATGGCAAAATTGTCAACAAAAAAGGAGTTGAGGGACAGGCCACTATAGGGTTAATGGCAATAGCAAAGAGGACGACACCGAGGATGGCACCCTGAGGCACACTGTTTTCCTGGATAAAGATATCCGATAAGCCAGAACATGCATACACCTAGAAAACTCGATCATTTAAAAATTCCTAAAGGAAACAGGGCAGGCAGCCACAGAAGCCGCATGTGTAAAGAGTACGGAAGATACCAGTTCCCCAGCACGTGTCGTAGGCCTTCTCCAAATCAAAAAACACTGACACAGTCTCAGATTTCTACAGAAAACCGTTCCTGACTGAGTGGACAAAGTAACGAGACGGTCAACTCCAGAACGCCGCACTCAAAATCGACACTGTGCATTTGTCAGTAAATTGCGAGACTCGAGCCACCACACCAGCCAGGCATGAATCATAAGTTCTATCACCTTGCAAATGCAGCTGGTGAGAGAGATGGGGCAGTAGGTAGAAGGAAGGTTTTTGTCCTTCCCGACCTTAGGTATGGGTACGATGGTGGCTTCACGCCAACGTCCGGGAAATGTGCCCTCTTTCCAGATGCGGTTGTATGTGTTAAGCAGAAAGTGCTTGCCTGCAAGAGAAAAGTGTTGCAACATCTGAATGTGGACAGCATCTGGTCCTGGGGCGGAGGATCGGGATGAACAGAGAGCATGATCTAGCTCCTTCATAGTAAAGGCGGCACTGTAGCACTCACGATTCAGAGAAAAGAAGGGTATCGCCCAAGCCTCCTCTGCTCGTTGCCGATGGTGGCAGGCGGGATGATAATGGGAAGAGCTCGAAACGTCTGCAAAATGGTGTCCAAGGCGTTGGAGATAGCAATAAGGTCCACGATGACATTGTCTGCTACTGTCAGGCTGGAAATTGGGGAATGGATCTTGGCCCCAAAGAGCTGTCGGAGATTGGCCCACATGACAGAAGAAGGGTGGAACTGTTAAAAGAACTAGTGAATGAAATGCAGCTAGCTCCTTTGATAACCCAAAGAACGCGAAGACACTGTGCACACATCTGTTTATAATGAATACATTTTGCCATGGTAGGACGACAGTTAAAAACGTGGAGAGCATGTCTCCATGTGCAAATTGTGTCGCGGCATGCCTCAGTCCACCAAGGGACTGGGACATGACGTGGTAAAGAGGAAGCGCAAGGAATGCTACTTTCTGCAGCAGTAAGGATAACGTTTTTGAGATATTCCAGCTGGTCGTCACAACTCGGGAAATTTTGTTTTCGAAGGTTGCCAGGGAAGAGTAAAGCTGCCAGTCAGGCTTAGTAAGCTGCCATTTGGGTGTGCACGCAGGTGGAGTAGGAGTTGGCAAATGGATAGCACATGGGAAATGGTCGCTCGAGTAGATGTCAGAAAGAATGGACCACTCAAGACGATGGGCAAACTGGGTAGTGCAGAAGGATAGGTCCAAATGGGAATAGGTGTGCAAGGAGCTGGAAAGGAAAGAGGGTGCTCCAGTGTTAAAGCAGAAGAGGTCAAGTTGGTTAAGAAGATCAGCCAACAGGGCATCTTTCTGACAGGTCCTGGAAGAACCCCAAAGGGGATGATGCACATTGAAGTCACCGAGTAGCAAAAATGGGGGAGGTAGCTGCCCAATAAGCTGAAGGTAGTCTGCCCTGGTGACATCGAATGACAGAGGAACATATATGGTACAGAGGGAAAATGTCAGGTCGGGAAGGAAAGGGCAAACTGCAACAGCTTGAAGATGGGCAGTCAGGGAGATGGCTTGACTATGAATGTCATCCCGTATGAGCAGCATGACACCCCCACGAGATGGAATGCCGACTTCAGGGTAAAGGTCAAACCGAACCGAGAAGAAATGTGAAAGTTAAAAGCGGTCATCAGGACGCAATTTCGTTTCCTGAAGGCAGAGTATAAGGAAATGCTGCAACGCTAAAAGCAGCTGCAAATCCTCTTTGTGGGACCAAAGGCCAAGAAAGTTCCATTTGAGGAGTCATGATGAGGGAAAAATGAAGGAGTGTTATCTCGGCAGCTGTCGAGAGATAGCTTGTGAAGAGTCGCGGCCACAGGGCACACAAGCATGAGGATCCTGCTCCGTGGGATCCACAGAAGCATCGGCTTGCATGTGCTATCAGTCTGTGGAGTGCAACACTGAAAAACAGTTGGTGGTGTGCACCGGCAACACGGAGGCCGTTGGGGGTAAAGTAACACGTGGCAACACCTTCGAAGAGATCTTCGAGTCAGGGAAGGAGAAGACCATTTGCTTTTAGTGGACTTCTTCGAGTCTTTCCAGTTAGCAGAGGAAGACTTGGGTGTTGTTTGGCTGCAGGGACATAGGATGTCTTCATGGGAGTACTCCTTCTGTCCTTTCCGGCCTACTGGTTGTGTAGCTGGTGGTTTTGCCTCTTGAGGTGAGAGTTTGATGACTTGTTGCACAGCTAGACAGGGGATGGTGATGCTACCTTGACACTGGGTGATTTTACAACCTCAGAGCTGAATTTGAGGTTACTTGTCTGTGTGGCCATGTCCTTCATGGAGCGAGGGGTAACAAGAATAGAACTATAGGTTCCAGAGGGGAGAACACAGGGTTTGCGACTAACCAATAACTTGTAAGTGACTGGGTAAGGCACTTTTTCCTTTACCCGGACCTCTTGAACAGCCTTCTCATCAAGATACATGGGACAATCCTGAGAGGAGGTGGCACGGCCCCCTTTGCAGTTGATACAGTGTGGAGGAGGAGGAGGCGGACAACTGCCCTCATGCGCATCACTACCACAAGTTACACATTTGGCTGGGTGTAAACAACACGTTCTAGTGTGGTTGAAACAATGACACTGGTAGCAGCACATTGGGTTCGGAATGTACAGTCGGACTGTGGTAATTTCATAACCTGTTTTGATCTTGTATGGAAGCACCACACTATCAAAGGTGAGAAAAAGAGTGTGGGTGGGCACTAAGGAGGAATCTACCTTTTTCATCACCCGATAGATGGCAATGACACTCTGGTCAGAGAGGTAAGACTGGATTTCGGCCTCAGTCAGATCGTCGAGCAGCCTAATGTAAATAACACGATGGGAAGAATTCAGAGTTCTATGGGCCTCGACACGAACAGGGTAGCCATGGAGAAGTGAGGTGGCAAGCAGTTGTTGTGCTTGAGAATCAGAAGTAGTCTCCAAAAGCAAAGCACCATTCTGCAAATGAGAGCAGGATTTCACAGGGCCGGCAACTGTATCAACACCTTTCTGAATAATAAACGGATTTACCACGGCGAAGGGTTGGCAGTCTCCATTACGTGAGACCAAGAGGAACCATGGTGCAGTGGGAAGGGTCTTTGAATCATCAGCCTCATTAAGTTTACATTTTGTAGATGTCAACTGGGAAGACGATTGGCTCATCGCGAGAAAATCCCCCATGAATGTCAGCATATCTGATGGTGCACTCCTTGCAACTGGTGGCCCTCTTCACAAGGGGGCACACCCACCTTAGGTGATTGTTCACACCTCAGGTCACACCTCCCCAACACCTGACAGAAGGACCAATTGGAAATTTGGTCAGGTTGCAGCTCAGACAATCACCCCTCTCTGGGCCTGGCCAATACCAGGGGGTACATGTGAGCCAGACCTGTCAACCCTGGGCTGAGAATTATGCATTACACAGTCACCTGTTACACGTCAGACACGTGGACAGGCCTTCAGGAGTGCACAGGGAGGGAGAAGAAAAAGAGGAACCTCAAGTGCCGAAGCAGTGGAACAAGAGGAGAAGGGGAACCAAGAAAGGAAAAGGGAACAAAAAACAGTGGTGACACTGTTCTTATCCAGGGACAGACAATGCAGAACATTCCCAATAACACCACAGAAATGTTTCCCAAGGGAGGGGAAAAAGAATAGCAAGAGGATAGACACACAGCACAGAAGGGAAAAGATACTGCAAAAGCTGGGGCTCCATGGTAGCCAAGCACGAATCTGCCAAAGAGTGGTGAGCCCCTTGCTGTTTGTGGGATCAGCAGTGTGGGGTATCATGTGGTAGGAACACGCAATGCAGTTTTGTTGGTTATTTTCCTTATACTGTGACCAAAAGGTTACTCAGCTGTTGACAACATAAGCTGGCTATGATGGACACATGAATGGATAGGAGTTCATAGTGCACAGCCCACTTTTATGCCACAAGGTGCAAAATAATGTATGTTCACACTGCCTTTTGCTCGAAGCGATGTCTTTACTTGGAGCTGTCATAAATTCCTTCATACAAAGTTAACATAAATGCAACATCACTTACCCATCAAATTTTTGCTGCTTTGGATTAGAGTATCAAGTACTCCTACACACAACTTCTGAGCGTTGCCTACTGAATACAAATCTCAGATGAAGGTTAAATGGTCACAGTTCATCACATGTCAATTACAGTGGTTTCCTGAATGTGGAAAATCATTCACGCCAGAACAATCTTCCGTGACACAAGAAAATCCCTATCCAAAGTTATTTGTCTGACAGCACTCGTCCCACACACGACACAAATGTCTCAAGCTGCCTCCACTGTCTTCTGCCCTGTGTTAAATCCAAAGTGAGCAATGTGTCAGGAATGCTATACCTTTTTTCACTTGTGACTATTTGATAATGCTTAAACAGCAATAAGAATCAAATATGTGAAACACAATCCGTAACTGCAAGACAAATACTAGACTTTCAAATAAGAAAATTACAACTGACGCATGGAGCACAGAGCACACTAGCTTCCAAAACACACACACACACACACACACACACACACACACAGAGAGAGAGAGGGGGGGGGGGGGGCAGACACACCCAAATGTGCACTACAATGGCTCTGGCAAGACTGACTACTCAAACGCTGGAAGCACTTGCCTGAGCTGAAGAAGGTGGGGATGCAGTAGGCAAGGACACAAGGAAGATGTGCAGAGGGAAAGAGGCAAGCAGATGATTCTGCAGCTGCACAACCACCTCTCCCTCTCCTCTTATCCCTTTTCGACCCTTCTCCATTTCTCCCTCTTCATCTTCACCCTCCCCTTTCCCCCTGTTCCTGCATCTCTTTTCCCTCCACCCTCCATACTCTTTTCATTTTGCTGTGAGGCTGCAGAGTCATTGGCCCAAAGACCAGCATCTTTTCCACTACACTGTCATTGCACCCTTCCTTACCTCATCCTCATCTTCATCGGCTCAGGCAACCGCTTTCAATAACCAAGCATCAATAATCAGTCTTGCTGTGGCCACAACCATCTATGTTTGGTTGTGTGAACATGTGTACTTCTGCTAGAAAAAGAGCTATTGCTTGAAAGCTGGTGTGAATGTTGTTTTCTGTTACATGTTTCTGAGCTCCACACATTGATCTGCTACAGGCAAGTGGCTGCCTTTCCCTTATTTTATGTATTGCCCCCCCCCCCCCCAAGAACTTTCAATACTGTTGTACAAAATGACAATCTATAATACACTCATAGTAACATACCCATGATGTGCAACTCCACAGTGTTCACTTGCTTTAGAGAAGTTACTTCCTGCGAAAATTCAAACTGTAATTAGAAACAATTTCATGCTTACCAATGAGAGAGCAGAAACACATCAAAAGTGTGTGGTGCCACATTGACCTAGTTGGACTGTGGTCAACATCTAGCAGTTAATGGCGGGTGGCTGGTAGCCGCTCGCCACTTTACGGTGAGGAAATTCTCATGTGTGAACTGTTGTGGTCTGGAAGCAGACACAAGCTCCTTTGTGGAAAGTTTTGCTATTACTGGTGGATTAAAAAGTGAAGCAAATTATCTTTGACATTCCATCGGACTGGTATCATTACCAGAAAGCTGAAATGTGGTTAGAAAATAAAGCAACAAATGGATTCCAACTCAAGAAATTGGTTCTCCATTGTACGATATTACAACTAGGCTATGTGCAGATACTGCACTGTAACAGCTCGAGCAGAAGACAACACTTCCTCCACACACTTCCTCATCATACAGTGGAGCCAGATTGTGCATCTGGCTGGCCAGTTTTATTAGGCACTTACATGAATGACTCAGACTTAGTACCTGCGGCAACCAAGTTTTATGTCAAACAGTGCACCTCCAATAATACATCAACAGCCTTGAAAGCAAGAATATCAATTTCAACAAAAATCATTGCAGATAGTACACAATTATAACCATTCTTTCTTTCTACATCTACATCTATGCTCAGCAAGCCACACTGCATTTTGTGGTGGACGGCATCTCGCCAATATAATGCAACTGGACAGATAACAAATCTACTCACCAAGCAGCAGAACGTGCATATAAAGAAAGATTATAATTATGCAAGCTTTCGGAGCCAGTGGCTCTTTCTTCCGGCAGAAGATTGAAGGGGAAGGAAAAGGGGTGAGGGGGGAAAAGGACTGGACAGGTTTAGGAAAAGGGGCAGATTTTTTTGGAAAAGTCACCCAGAACTGGGGGTCAGGGGAGACTTACCTGACAGGATGAAAGGGAAAGACTGATTGTTGGGGACTGCATCAGATGAAATTTGAAAACCTGAGATCTTAAAGGTGGAAGACAGGATAGTATGCAAGACAGAGAAAACAGCTAAAACATCGCGCATAAATTAATAAGAGTGAAAACCTAAGTGCATTGTATGTGGGAAGGGGATGGCGAAAAACAGACAGGTAAGAAAATGAAAGATGTGGAAATCTAAAATGGAGAGAAAAAAGAAGTAGTTACTGTCAAGAAATGCTGAGATGGAAGGAACTAATGTAAATTAAGGCCAGGTGGGTGGTGAAAACCAAGCACACGTCGTAGTGCTAGTTCCCACCTGAGTTCTGAGAAACTTGTGTCTGGGGAAAGAATACTAATGGCGCATGTCGTGAAACAGGCGCCAAGGTCACAACTATCATGCTGCAGAGATGCTCTGCAACAGGATATTGTGTGTTGCATTATAAACCCTCTGTCTACGCCACTTCATCCTAACTGATAATTTGGTGGTAGTCATGCCAATATAAAAACAGTGTTCACATATTAGCTGGTATATGATATGTCGGTTCACAGGTGGCTCTCCCTTTGGTAGTGTATGTTTTCCCAGTTACTGTCACTTCACTCCTTTCTTGTTCCAGTTGTGAATATTTCACAGTAAGAATGATTGCTGGTAAGCCTCCGGGCAGGCTTAAATCTCTCTGATTTTATCTGCATTGACTTTTCCCAAGATATACGTAAAGGAAGCAATATATCTAATGACTCTCCTATGAACAAATGCTTTTGGAACTTTCCAACATAATTCAGTGTGGCAAATTATTCTTCCCCATAATAAAAATAATATTACAGAGAGAAAATGTTACACTAATTTGACAAACAAGTATGTACACAAAGTATATGAGATATCTGATGAGAGGGTGATATCTCAGGATTTTACCGTATTTACTCGAATCTAAGCCGCACTCGAATCTAAGCCGCACCTGAAAAATGAGACTCGAAATCAAGAAAAAAAATTCCCGAATTTAAGCCGCACCTGAAATTTGAGACTCAAAATTCAAGGGGAGAGAAAAGTTTTAGGCCGCACCTCCAAATCGAAACGAAGTTGGTCCATTGTAATATGAGAGACAATTTAAGTCGAATGAATGACGATACAGCTACAGTAGGTTCGAGTCGTAAGCTTAGCAGTTAAGCTTTACTAGGTAGCCATTGCTATGCGTCACGCGCTCCGTCCGTATTTATACGGGTACCTTTCCTTTTTCACGTGCTTCGTCTTGTTTGAATTGATTGCTTATTTTGCTTTGATCTGGTAAGTGCCGTTCTCTTTGTTACAGGTGTTTACGTCACTCTAAGCTGAAAATGCATTACTGTACTGTGTCATGAATTGTTTGTCGCATTCTGATAATGAGTGTTTACGGCCTGTCCCCGTTTGCGGCATGGCTTGCTTTTGTGCGCGCTACCGCCACTTACAATTAAAAAACGAGAGGAATCGTTTCATTAGCAAAACAATGGCAAGAGACTGCTATTTGTTGTAACTTACACTGCTGCTTTCTTTGATAATGATCAACAAGAACCAAATAATAGACTGCTTTTGATAGAAGACGTTCTGACCGAGAGTTTAGCGAAAATTTTTCTCCATTTGAAAATCTTTGCAGACGCCTCTTTAGTACATTAAATTCTGCACAGAAATTAGAGTCATCTTAGATTTAAAAATCTAGTCAATTGCCGTGCTTCATTTCTGACTGTATCACTATTAGGCATAAGAATAATACGAAAATAAACATGACATGATATGTATATTCTTCCGCGTTTGCTGCTGTCTCACCCTAGTTTCGTAGTTTATTAGGCAGACAGGATTTAAATGAGATAGCAGCAAACACGAAAGAATACATGGCAAAATGTTTATATTCATATTATTCTTATGGCGAAGAGAATACTGTATGTGATTCACAATTCATGAAAGTTCCTATTAGCAACCATTTCTTCTCACAGGTTGAAAAAATTCAAAACCTAGAGTTGGCCATATCGACAAACATCCCACACAGTCTTGCCAGTCCGATTTTCGTAGTACATTGAAATGCTGCTACATTCGAAAATGAACAATACGGAATTTCTATTTACTTCATTGGATAATGCATAAAATGCAGTGGTCGAAACTCGGGGCGGAGAAGAAGGCTCATCTTCCACCCTTTTTTTTTTAATTTATTTATTGACGCGGAGGTTTTGGCGCCAGTATTTATCTTTGTGCCTGCAAAGCATGCCTGTGCAGTGCTACATATATTCGACGGCAGAAGTTAGTTGTGGCGCCATCTACCAACATTTTTCAGAACTTCCGCTTACTTTGCACTCGATTCTAAGCCGCAGGCGGTTTTTTGGATTACAAAAACCGGAAAAAAAGTGCGGCTTAGATTCGAGTAAATACGGTATCTCCCAGCTAAAATGAACACAAAGTTTTCCATAAATGTAAGTCAAGTATAGTGCTAATAATTTAGTTTTGAGTATTGGAACACCTGAATCACATACCATCTTTTCTTTTGCAGCCCTTGTAGCACTGTCACAAAATCCTGCCAAAATTGATTTATGATGAAACAAACATACTGACCTATTGTAGGAAAGGAAAAACACGGATTGAGTTTCATTTGAAGACTAAGTGAAATATAATAATGTGAGAAAAATTACCACGAAAAAGGGAACACAGATGGTGGAACATAACATCCAACAGAGTCATAAAAAACAAAATACAAACGTAAAAATTTAACAGCCACTGAGCATCCAAAAATGGGAAGAATTCAACAAGATAACAGAATACTTCTTTGAATATACGCTGAAGTGACAAAATTCATGGGATAACGATATGCACATATAGCATACAGATGGCAGTAGAATCGGTACACAAGGTATAAAAGGACAGTGCGTAGGTAGAGCTATCATTTGCACTTAAATGATTCATGTGAAAAGGTTTCTGAAGTGATTATACCTGTACAAGCATTTTAGCCCACTAGCTTGAAATCAGCTGTATAAACCATTTGCTATTTTTAAAAAAATATCCTGTATCTCCTCATCAGCTAAGGTGGGTTACTTGCTTCAAAACTGTGGAAGAACTTCACAGTCTATCATGAGCATATTTTGTGGCTCATGGGCAGTTCAGAAATACTTAGCTTAGTAGGCAACAATGTTGAAGACACACTAAAAGACTTGGCTTTAAAGACATGTTACACGGTCAGGAGCAGCCCAACGATAGGAACAACTTGGTGGCTTTGGTGCAGAGGCTAGGGATAGAGACTGTCCTTAATTAGCATTACCAGTCTGATACAAACAATGCACTGCATCGGCAATCTTTACTTGTGAAGGTCGGGCGGAACCATAAATAACAGACTTGTTGTCCAGCAGGTGCTACATGAATGCTCTGTAGAATTATTGTAGGCAAGAATTTTCTGCACCCGGTACCTTTCCTTTCAGATACTTCAAAATACTTGAAGATTTAAATTATCTTCTCCAATGTTCTGAAAGTGTAGGATCCATGTGAATCTCTCAATAAACAGGAGGCTAAGAAACTTGAATGAATGAGTGGAATGGAGAATGGAGTTATTAAAATGTAGATATGATTCATTTACTTTTTAACAGACTTGATTTAAACAGAGACACTATCTTACTGACCAGTACCACCTTCAGAAGTCACAGTTCCTAGTGATGTCAATAGACATAAATACAGATGAAAAGAGGAATCCTTACTTTTCAAACTATACACTGCATCTTCAGGAAGGAAAGAGGAATTCATTGCAGAATCCTTGAAATGAGAGGGGGCAGGTACTAGTAGGTTAGTCAGAATCTAGGTTGAATGATTAATTCCACTTCCTGTAAACCATATTACCAATAAATGTTATGACATGGAATGTGTCAACTGAACAAAATATTTCACAGACAGTTCCCAGATATTTACAGACTGTAACTAACTATTTCTACTCAAGAACACTTTTATGCTTTAGGAGGAGTTGTTTTGAGAAACAACTTTAATTTACAATTGAAAACATTTCTGCTGTACAGCTATTTCACTTTCAGGGGCAGAATCCTAAAGAGTTTTATAGCTAAGTGTTGCATTTCTTCCTGTGTCAAAATTAGATTCATTAGAGGAAAGTGCAGATAATATTTCCTTCTATTAGTCTATTTGTAAACGTTTCCCTTGCTCTCAGATTGCAATGGACTGTTGACAACAAGTTTTGTGTATGAATAAATGTGCTGCGAGGCTGTGGTTAATATTCCCAATTACTTAAACAGGTGCCTGTCAAGAAGTACATGTGTGAACTCCAAACACAATTATAATAGCTTTCCTCTGTGCAAGTAATGCTTTTAGCCCTAGTTACCTGTTAGAACAGCATATTATGCTACAGCACTGAAAATATGCAAAATATTTTAACTTACTGATTCTGATATTATTCTCATGACAATACTTGGTGAATCTAAAAGTTATAGCCAGTGTAATATCCCTTGACCCTCCCCCCCCCCCCCCCCCAACCCTCTCCCTGCCATGCCATACACGCACCAGAACTTAGAATTTTCTACCACTGTGCATTATTTCTTGCTGATAAACTGCATTCATTGTAGGTGGAGTATTTTCAACAGTACAAAACTGGATGAGTTGTGTTTCTTCAAATTTAAAGATAGTCCATTCATGCAAAACCAGTTAATAGCTTTAATAAAAACATCATTTACTAATTTTCCTGTGGATGCTTCTTGAATCAACTTGACAATAGAACTTGCAAAAAGAACTAATTTAGTCTCATGATTCGAGAGGACTGCCTATTGTGGGAATAACGCATCAGGAGGGAGTTGGTAAGGACTGTGTCAGCTGTAGTTCAGATATGATAAGAGACAGAATGAGAAGGAAATATGTTAAAAAGATGTGCAGAATTTAAAATATTTCCTCTTTCTTTCTTTTTGACCTACTACCACCACTGACGCATTCTCCTTATCTTTGCCTTCTCTTGTCCTCACAACAGTTGAGCCCCACTCAACCTAAGGTCAAGTGAATCCCCTCCTCCCCCCTTCCAGTCTTCTCTAATAAATCTCTGTTTACTACCTGAAGAATAATAATAAGTACTAATGGGAAATGATACAGGCAGCAGTTTAAGAAAAATTAATCTGTTGGAAGACTGGACATTTGGTTTCACAGCAAACACAACAATTCTACACTAGCTAAATATCTCCTCTCATTTATCTGAAGACTCAAGTGGAAGTACAACTTTGAACCATATCTGGGAGGACAAATTAGAAAGTAAATTAGTGGCATCAGTCAATATGAAAATAATATTCAATTTTTGAAATTTTAATTAATTTGTAATGCTGAAATTGTTAATTACTTACAGGGAAAGTGACCCTCTCCAAGCTGCCAATAAAAAATTGTACAAAGGTTTGTGAGCTCTAAAATGCTATGTGACACACTAACTTTCGCGTAAACTGAATTTTTTTGTATAATGTTATTACCCGTAGAAACCAACATTGCTTAAAAGCAACAATCATAAATTATGTTAATAAAATAGATCAAAATATAATTAATGTAATATTTCACATTTATACACCTATGTAATACTATAAACTAAAGCTTTTACCACTTGAAATCTTCTAAATTCAGTAAAGAAAGAATTAACTTTGTCTTGTACTATTTAAATATGGTATTCCTTGTGAAACAAGACTGTGCCATTTTTGCTCTTATCATGCTTATTACTGACACATTTTCTGGTTTGCACTCATGGTAAACTTTTCTTTCCCCAATGCATATAATCCTGATCAATGTCCAATTCTAATTCCATTTGGACTGCTGTGCCACATCTGTTACGATTCAGAGCCAAACACCAAATGCTGAATATGGAGGGTGGGGGGAGTTGGAATGGGTATGTATCTGTGAAAGCACAGCTTTTATACCATCTTATGCATTACAAGCAGCAAGTAAACTCTGAGTAGAAAAAATTAAACATCCTTGTTTTAAATGAAGGGACAGAGGCAAAATGTTCATGGTGCAACATTGACAGCAACAAAATATTAGGAACCTGTGTACTACTTGTTAGTATAAACTGAATTTTCTTAACAACAATAGCAGGTAACTTACTTTGTCATCACGTGCTGGATCTCTCAAAATTATAAAATCCAGCACTATTCCTATGTGCTCTTCCATGTTGGTACTGGGTGACTGACAAGCTTGCTCAACAGCAAAAATAATAGCTGCATTATTGATGCCAGCTTCGGGTGAATTACTTTCTGTATGCAAAAGCATAAAATCAAGTGAAACAACAGATATTTATAAACAGTAGGATATTATATACTTCTCTATTAAACGTAGCATTCCTACTTTTAAAAGATATTCCATAAACTTGAGAAATTCAAATTAGTGCACCAATTATGGATTAGCAAATGGTTGTTTTGTCTGGACAAACCAAACACTGCAACATGTGTGTTTCTTGTACTAAGGCTGATTTATCAATTTTGCTTTTCACCACTTTTAATTTATGGATTTCACTTAAGTTATTTTCGAGTGAGTGGAACTCATGTTCCTTGAAGAGTACCACAGAAAAACCTGGTAAAACGCCATGGATGATCTGGTTTAAACACACAATAAAAAGGAAAAAAGGATTTAAGAAATTAACTATATGCTTTTACCAAACTAAGTCTTCTTATATCATTTCAAATAAAGTGACAAAGGTGAACCTTAAAAGACATGCAAATTCCAATCCATAGAGCTCAATTGTGGTCAAGCAGTCAGACAGACACTGTAAATACATTTTTCCAAGTAAAGATACACATGAAATCAAAGGTTTTCTTTGGGTTGAAGTTGTAAGTCTGGATAACATCCAAATTTTAAATCATACAACACAAAGATTTCTCAATTTTGCACAGCAAAAATTGTAAATCTTACACAGCAAACAACAGAAGGGTGATTTGTGACACGGGGAGCAGTGATTGGATGAGGGGGAAGGAGTGGAGGTAGGAATGCATGAAAAGAGTGAGCCTTAGGAGTAGAGGAATGAGACAAGGCAGAGTGGAGAAATGGAAGAGGAGAGAAGGAAGAGTGTGGGGAGAGGTGGGGGTGGGGAGGAGATAGGGAGAAGTGGGGAAGAGGAAAGGGGGATGAGATTGGGACAGAGGAAGATAACATGAAATTAATGTAACATTTCCTGCATTCAAGCATCTTTAATTTTCTGGTTCCCAAACTTGGCTCTGATGAAAAATTTTAGAACTTTTTTTAGGCTCATTATTCAAACTTTTTTATGTTTACCTAACATACAACTGGAAATTTAGTTTATTTTTCTACGTAGCCCACACACACTGTATGTTCACAATTAACTTAGCTATTGAAGAGAGAACAAAATTACATATGGTGGCCACACAAGCACACCAATATTACATTTCAGATATATTTTACATAACTTACTTTTCAGGTTGGATTCTAATATTGGTTCTGTGTGGATGAGTTGATTTAAAACATGCACAGATGACTTGAGCAATGCTTCAGCCGCTTCTCTGTAAGAGTAAAAGGAAAAGAACAATGATACCATCAGATTGGTTATCCCTCATTAATGAGCTGTACATTTGCGAATGCAAAAATCTGTGTATTATGGTGACTCTGATATAAAAAGTTTCTACTTACTAGTCAGTACTGAAAGGAGAAACAAAGTAAAAAGAGATAAAAATGCTAACTTTTAGAATCCAGTAGAAAAATTCCCTCTAAAAATTCACAGCAGTATGTTATGCATTTCTCTGAAAACACTGTTCACAAATAATACAAACCTTTTCTACAGGGTATATCCCTAAGGGGTTAGATTTCTCCCAACAGTACTTAATGTTCTATAGCATTCCACCATAATGAGCAGAACACTGCCATTTCATACGGTATTTTGTAATGACAGTAACATGAAACTCTTGTCAGTCATAGGCAGATAATCAGCCACAAAAATGAGAACTTGTGCATTTTTTTAACTATATATCAAAGAAAACAAAAAGTTTTTATTTATTTAAAAATCAAATATATTGATGCAGTATTCTTAAATGCTTTATGGAAATAACATTCTTCAAGTGGCAGCAATACTAAAAATGACTGAAGGGTATGAGTTTGAGTTCAATCAATGGCACTATCATAAGAACGGAGCATGTGCTCAGCTCAGTGAAGGAAACCACACCATGTGCTTTTCAAAGAAACCATTCCAGTATTTGCCTTAAATGATTTAGGGAAATGACGTACTGCCAAGTATTCAGCCAAGCGAAAGGCAAGACTTGACAAAGTTCCCTACTACATTACAAAATTTCTTTGACAAAGAAATATGATAGTGTAATGCTGCCCAATCATATGCTGTGTGGGCTCCCATGACAGCAGATGCTGACTGCAGAACTCAATGTACTTGCAGCCACTGATATCATTGAGGGGCAATAACCTCCCATCTGCTACAATCCTGTCTCTGCAATACGAGTAAAGGAGTACGTAAACCTCAGCAACTCACTAGCCAGTGAGGACGCAGCACCTTCTCCTGTCTCACAAATGGCTGATTCCTTCATCCACCTGAGGTCACATGCCAACCTCAACATATCACATAGAATGCAGTACACATCTGGCTTTCGGAGACCTGGATTGACTTCAACATCATGAAGAAGACTTTTTACCTTTGTTGATGGAGCAAAACATATTGGATGCTATATTTCCGTAGGAGTCCACCAGCCCTTCCGGATATTGGGCCAGCAAAAGGTAGATAAAAAATTCTTAGATTTTTTCCTCTGCTTCTGTCTCAACCTCTTTCTCAGGCATTCTTTATTTTTATTGCAACACCTACTCAGTTTTATGACCTGAATACCCATTATTTCTGAACACTATTTGTAAGTTCCTATCTCTTCAACAAGGCCTCCTTATCTGAAAGTCTTTGAGCTATGGATCAGAGCCTTAAGAACTGAATTTCTATGTGAATGGTTACCAGCACTCATTGTGCATCAAATTGGTTGCCTCATCTACACCCTTCGAACTGGAGACAGGGAGGTCCCATGCCAATGAAATCAGCTCCAAGTCTGTGTGGATTTTCTATATACCTCTGACACAGGGATCTGTCTGGTCTTCTGTTGAATAACATGTCAAGGAAAGGTAGCTGGTTCTCTTTTTCAAGTTCCATTGTTAATTTTGTACTTAGATGATAGGTTTTAAATGGTCCAGGGACACAAATTCACTCTCTCTCTCTCTCTCTTTGTCAGCCATGTATCAATAAAAGCACAATGGACTGAACCTAGCCGAGTCTAGTGGCCTTGCTTCAAAGTGTTCCATGTACTGGTTCACCAAGGCAGGTTATAATGGACTACCAATTGCCACACATCAGAGTATGCATAGTATTTTATGTCTAACAGGAAATAAGTTGACATTAGAGTGTGCCTTCCAAGTTCGGAGAAACAATCATTGAACTTTTCCACGATTAGTTCCAACCCTTCTGAAAGTGACACTCTCTTAAACAAACTGACCATATCTGCATTCCAGAGCAGCAGTTGACTTCAGTGTTGTACAAAGTGAGCAGAATTGTGAATGTGCTGTTTGCACTCCTCCACATATTCTCCGAGAATGCGTTTTAGGTATCTTGCCAGCTATTATGTAGACTTGCCAACATTACCAACTATGGGTCTTGGAGGGCTGCCATCCTTGTGTACCTTAGAAAGGCCATATGGTCATGGTGGCACAACTGCTTCTGTTCTAACATTTTGTCGCAAAGCTGACTCAGTGAGAAGAATCATTATCTTACTCCCGAATTCATTTTTTTACAGTTTCCTTGTTCTCAGTTCTCAGAGCAACTTGTTATTTTCTGGAGATGCTGAATCTTAGTACTGGCATCATGGAAAGCGCTCCACAGTGTTGCAGTGAACCTCTTCTGCTGCTTCCAGGGGGAGTCAAACTGCAACATGCTCCATGGAGCCACTGTAATTTGCTATTGGTGGCATTTCTGGAGCCATTTGCCAAGGATCTCCACTGTATACTTGCCCAGATGTTTCTCAGTGAGATTAATTACTGTACAGATCCCTGTATCGTGTCTTGGTTTTTTGTGCAAGCACTCTGATTTTGTTTTTAGGCTTGCAGACATTTTCAACTGCTTTAAATCTGCTTATAATCATGCTGCATTGTCAAACCTTTCCCAAGAATATGGAGAGAGTGTAGTGGACATGTAAATGTGGAGGTACAGAAGCTGTTTTGACGGGACATCCAGAGTTCTCTTGCTACCTGCGATGGTTGTTCACTGCCGCACGGGAAGCCAGGAGCCATTTACCATGGCTTTCTTCTTTGTTGTTGATGCTACAGGCACCCAGAGATGGGCAATGATGGTGGCGCAGTGTCCTCAGCTGGTGCCAGTGGAGACTCTCAGCAGGGCTATTGGAACCAACAGAAGTCATCAGAAACAAATTGTAACATGTGAATGCCTGACCGCACACAGAAATCACAAAACAACTGAGGCAAGTATGATGTCCATTGTCATAAATGAGGGTAACCAAAAAGTTTTTGAGGGGGCCTGACTAGTGACTTTGGTAGTGGCTGAGGAGCACTGGACTATGTATGGAAACTGCGAAATCATGTCAATGGCAATCAGTCAAAACACATTCAGAAACAAACCAGCAAAATCCACATGGATCAGTTCCCAGATCTTGGTTCCTGGAAGCTAAGGGGAGAATGTATCCTTGGGAGACACCTGCTGACTAGTGCACTGGGGACACACAACAACCAAGTGCTCCAGCTCCTGGTCAATGCCGGACCAGTACACATCTGCAAGCCAAAGCTTTGGTGCGGGAAACAACCCAGTGATTCTCTTGCAACAGCTGTAAGACACCCCGCCGCAAACTTCCAGGAATAATCACCCTGGGCATTACATCTTCTGTGGAGAGGAACAATGCCCCATCTAAGACAGAGAGACGATGGCACAATACAAACTAATTATAAAGCAGATAAGAAGTGTGGACTAGATGACAAGAAGATCAACCCTGCTGAACAAGGCAGACCACTTGCTGGAGGATGGGGTCAGACACTGTTGCCTTGGCAACTCTGGCACTAATGATCAGAAACAAGTCTACTGCTTGGCAGGAGGAGATATCCAAATGAAAACACATGAGCTCCTCTCAATCAAACTCATGGCTCTAGCCAACGGGCAGCCAGGATAAGCGTCCACATTGGCATGGCAATCAGTGGAGCAAAAATGAATGTCATATTGTACTTGAAGAGGAGCAAAGCCCACTGCTGAAACTTGTGAGCTGCCTGCCTTATCAGGGAATCCAGGAGAACGACCTAAGTCATGAAACTAACAGCTTGTGGTCTGTAATTAGTTGGAATTGTTGCCATATGAGAAAACATGAAATTTGGTGACAGCATACACAATAGCCAGAGCCTCCTCCTCAATCTGAGAGTAGTGGAGGCACGCTGGACTGAGAGTTCTGGATGCAAACAGCAGTGGCTGCTCTGAGCTGTCTGCATTCTGATGGGAGTGGACTGCTCCCATTCCATACTGTGAGGCATCCTTAGCCAAAACCAATGGTTTCCCAGGGTAAAAAGTATCTCTAGAGACATTGCCAACCTGAGATATTCCTTCAGCATGGTGAAGGCCTGGTAGCTCGCAGGGGGCCAGACAAAGGAAGCACCATTGCTGAAGATGAGGTGGAGAATGCTATGGTTGACACCCTGGGAATGAACCGGCAGTAACAGGCAATTTTACCCAGGAAAGCCTGCAGTTTTTGCAACGACGATAGGCGTAGCAGGTTCGTAACGGCCCTAACAAGACTCTCCATGGGCCGGATGCCCTCCCACAAGATGGTGTGGCCCAGATACTCAAGACATCGGTTAAAAATTTGGATTTTTGCAGATTGTAACAAATACCCATGGCCTGGAGTTCTTGAGAAAGGCCCCTTAGATTTAGCAGGTGATTGCTCGTAGTGCAACTGGTAACAACAATGTCATTCAAATAGTTGAAACAGTGTAGAACAGTGCATGTGACCTGTTCCAGATAGCACTGAAAACTTGCGGGGCATTTGCCACCCCAAACATCAACTGTTGGTATTGATATAGGCTGAAAGGCGTACTATGAACCATGATATGCTTGGACTCCTCATCCAAAGGTAACTGGTGATATGCTTCAGAAAGATCAAGTTTGTAGAAGCACTGACCCCTGGAAAGCATGTGAACAGTTCAGCCTGACATGGCAACTGGTATATGTCGACCGCAGACTGGGAATTCACAGTGATCTTAAAACCACTGCAAAGTCGCAATCTACCAGACAGTTTCTCCACAATGACAAGAGAAGAATGGCCTAGTCCCTTAACAAAGATCTTCTGAAATTTTGAGCATAGAGATTCCAATGATTGAAAGGGTACTTCGGCAGATATCAACTATATGGAATCCATGACTAAAAAGCCAAAGGCCTGAAAGGCATTAAACCCAAAAAGGTTTACTGAACTACAATTGCAGATAACAATAGTGGTAACAGGCTGTCACTGATCTATACGCAATTTCGGCCCTGGTGCTGCCTTTTTACCAGCAACAGTGGATATGTTTGCATATCAAGCAGGTAAACTGCTGCACTGGTTCCTGGATATCCATATCCACATTCTCTGATGCTGCGTTCTGTGCAGATGAATGACAGGCTATCACAATGTGGCCTTTTCTTTCTGACACGAACAACAGACAGCCCAATGCTGGTGAAATTCTGATTTGTTGTGTAGGGAGTAACAAGACGCACATGATGACAACAATGAGAAGCAGCTGGAATGCTGTTTACACACTGTGAGGAAACTACTGGATTGGTCAGCTTCCAATACCGCTACGTTTTCCTCCCTGGAAGAAATGGATGCAGATGAGTTACCCTGTACCACCATGACATTGCACTACACTTCCAGCTGCTGACCAGTAGCGTTTAAGGCCTCATATGACTGGGTGATTGACAAAACCTCCTTGATGGAATGGTTCTCTATCTGGAGGGCATGTTGCCCGACTTCATGTTGCCTGACTTCCTTATCAGGGACAGAGCAAATGACAATGTCGTGAACCGTGATGTCTGCATATCATTCTCTTGACTTGGCTGTAAAAAAATGGCACTTGTGACTAAGGCCATGGAGGGTCACGGCCCTGTCCTGATAAGACCGATGGGGCTGCTTCTTGTGTTGGTAGAGTTCAACCCTAGCTGCCACAACATGTGTGTGGCACAGATGATAGGAAGACAACGATGAACATAAACTGTCAAACAAGAAGGAAGCTTCCTGCAAGGGGGCCAACTGCCACAACAGCTGATACAAGGTGGGAGATATCCATGACAAAAACAGCGCATGACATACCTCTGCATTTATTGTGTGGAACGTGCGGCAATGTTGCCATAGGCAGTGTTTGTACGCTTCTCAATCTTCTGCCACCTCATCAAAGGGCAGGAACAGAGAAGTAAACAGAGGCTAAGAGGAAGATTTAGACAGCATGCCAGCGAAGCCTATTGCATGAACATGATGAGGTCCTTCTGTTGCACCAATGTTTGAAGCAGAGTCTCCACGCCACAACAAAATGCGAAAAACAACTGCACAATGAAAGACACATGAAAATACGATACTACTCACCACCAATGCATTCTAACCACAAGTACACAAAGACAATGACAGACACAACAATTTACTATATCTAGAATAACTTGTACAAGAAGACACTTGCAGTAGAGTGGCTACACCACTAGTCCGATAACCCTAGCCAGAATGTCAACATGTAACTGAGGGTGAGGTTGGCCAGGCCCAACTATACGAACTGTCGGCTGGCTGGTAGAGCACACAGAGGAGAGGGTGCTTATGCACCCATGAGCCTCTAACAGTACTAACATCAGTAGACTTCTAAGGCTCACCTTACAACTACATGTCCAGATCTCAGGTGTGGAACCTATGCCAATCACTACAAAAATCAATGATAAACATGAAAGAACGAATGAAAATTTTTCACATCGTAAAAGTATTTGATCACAAAATGATCAAATAAAGCTTCTTATAAAAGCACCTTGTACACTGGTATATAACACAAATTCACATACTGGAATCTAAAGTCACTGAATTTCTGGATGCACTGAGTTTTATTTCAACTGTGTGGTATGCTATGAAATGGCATGTCATCAAAACTGTTTCCAAGAGGCAATACCTTTTTAGGTATGTTTATAATCTTTCTTGAAATTTTTGGAAAAATGGTTTTGTAGTTTAACTGGACAACTTTTTTTACAATACATCCACACTGTAAAACATTTATCCAGTTATACTGAAAGCCATTTTCCCAAAAGTTTCAAGAGACTGATGTTGTTGTTATGGTCTTCAGTCCTGAGACTGGTTTGATGCAGCTCTCCATGCTACTCTATCCTGTGCAAGCTTCTTCATCTCCCAGTACTTACTGCAACCTACATCCTTCTGAATCTGCTTAGTGTATTCATCTCTTGGTCTCCCTCTACGATTATTACCCTCCACGCTGCCCTCCAATACTAAATTGGTGATCCCTTGATGCCTCAGAACATGTCCTACCAACCGGTCCCTTCTTCTTGTCAAGTTGTGCCACAAACTCCTCTTCTCCCCAGTTCTATTCAATACCTCCTCATTAGTTATGTGATCTACCAATCTAATCTTCAGCATTCTTCTGAAGCACCACATTTCGAAAGCTTCTATTCTCTTCTTGTCCAAACTATTTATCGTCCATGTTTCACTTCCATACATGGCTACACTCCATACAAATACTTTCAGAAACGACTTCCTGACACTTAAATCAATACTCAATGTAAACAAATTTCTCTTCTTCAGAAACGCTTTCCTTTCCATTGCCAGTCTACATTTTATATCCTCTCTACTTCGACCATCATCAGTTATTTTGCTCCTCAAATAGCAAAACTCCTTTACTACTTTAAGTGTCTCATTTCCTAATCTAGTTCCCTCAGCATCACCCGACTTAATTCGACTACATTCCATTATCCTCGTTTTGCTTTTATTGACTGATAAACAGAGCTAAAAAATTCTAGTCTCTCTGAAATAGTTTTTTATGATACAGACGTGTTGTAAAAAAAAGTCATTCAGTTAGACTAAAAAATCATTTTCTCAAATTTTCAAGTTGTAAATATGTAAAAATATTCTAGCCTCTTGGAAACAATTTTTGAAGACATGACATTTCACAGCATCACACAAAGTTGAAATAAAACTCAGTGCATTCAGGAATTCAGTGTCCTGCAATTCCCGTACATGAATTTGTTTTATATGTCAGTGGATACATGGGCTGAAATTTGCTGATTGTATTAGAAGGCAGTAGGCAGTTGTTTACAAAAAGTTTTAAAACTAAAAAAATATAGTCATCAAGTAGCAGCAAGGGAGAACACATGATATATGTGGAAAACTGTGAGCTTTTGGAGCCAGAGGTCCCTTCTTCTGGCAGAAGGGTTGAAGGGAAGTAAAGAAGGATGAAGGAAAAAGACTGCCAAGTTTAGGAAATGGGAAGTGTTGCAGAAATCTGGGAAGACTTACTGGACAGGATGAGAAGGAAATTACTGTTGGTACCTGCACTGGACAAGATGTGAAAATCTGAGAGCTTACAGGTAGAACACATGATAATAAGCAAGACAAAGGTTACTGAAAAAATACTGTGACATAGTCAATAAGGGCAGCGAAAAGCTACGTCATTACATATGGTAGACCAGTGTCGGGGCCAAGAAAAAACAGACAGATGGAAAAATAAATAATAAGAAATGAAAGAGAACAAAGAATAGGAATAGCTGCTGAAAAGAAATTATCAGACAACAAAAATTAATGTAAATTTAGGCCCAGTGGATGGAGAGAATCCAGCACACATTGTAAAGCCAGTTCCCACGAGCAAAGTTCTGAGAAACGTGTTGGGAGGCAGACTCCAGATGGCATGCGTGTTGAAACAGGCACCATGGTCACGACTGTCCTGTTGTAGAGTGCGTTCCACAACAGGATATTGTGTGCTGCCTGTTTACACCCTCTGTCTTTGTACACTCTCTTTACTGATAAACTGGCGGTCATCATAGATAATATAGCAGCTGGTACATGACATGTCTCCTTTCCCAGGTGGCTCTCCCCCAGATAGTATATGTCTGCAGTTCCAAGCAGATGTTTTTGGTTGGTGCTGTACAATTTTAACAGTTTTGATACATATAAACTTATGCGGCAGTGTTCATGTTTGGCAAGCTAGTATAGAAACTGTTACAGAAACATCCGAGTACAAACGTCCATGCAATTCACACATTTATTTACATATAAAAGTTGAGCTCCTAAGTTTCCTTTACGTGAGACTGCTTGTCTGATATTCAAGTGCTGATTCAAATCTATAAATTCTAATATTTCATTTTACTGTTCACATTGTTTTGCATAACCTTTCTTTGATTGTGTAATATTTGTTTGTGTCATGATATACCGTGAAATTTTGAATATTTTCGAGTGCTGCAATAAACTCTTACTATTATTGTTAGTTGTAGGTCTAAACTTAAGTCATGCTCTTTTAGAATTTCTTGACAACAGTAGGTCTATCCTTATTCTATAACAATTGTCTCATAAATTAATTGTACAATGCGTGAGAAATGGTTTCTTTTTCTGAATTTTCAGATGTTTACAAAATTATGTTTTTGAAAGTTTTCACGAGTTAGGAGTACGGAGCATAACTTATTTCGCAGCAAACCACCATTTGTCATTTACAGGAACTGTCAAAGAATAGTTCACTCCAAATTTCAGTACATATCGAGGGGAGTAAACATAAATTTTTGAGAATTTTTGAAAGTTATCATTGTCATCTGCATAAGCTATTTCATAGTAAATCAACATTTGTGATTTTGTTACTATAGCATGTTATAACATATTGTGTTACATACAGTTTTTCCTTAGTGCATATTATCTACATTTATCACAAGTTAACCCTATTTTTGAATTTGTTGGCAAGTATAATCTCAAAAGTTTTAGGAAATTGGTAATTTTTACCACAGGTTTTCAGTTGACTTAACAGAAATCTCACTATGTGTATTAAATGCTTCAGTTCTTACAGGGAAATAATAATATTTCAGCTCAACAGATTAAAAGATAAACAACAGGCTCAAATTTATTTGTTTACTATTCTTCAATACACTGCACTAGCCATAATGCAGCCCCTTTGTGAATGTTCTTCAGCCCCATTGTGAACGTTCTTATCAAACATGGGATGAGTTAGTTGACATTCGTAAGTAGCTGGAAATCGCCCTGACTACTGTCAAATGATTGGAGCTGCTGGAAATCACCGTATTGGGAGAACTCCTGCGAGTTATGTACCAGCATTACTAAAACTGTCTCAACTACTATCCTCTCCTGTGAATCCTGTCTCCCCTGCAGGAAATACGGGATCTATTACTACACGTCCACGAGAATGCAAGTGGTGTCAGTGGTAGATCTTGGCATTCTGTACAGGATAGACAGGGACCAGAGAGGATTCAGAGTGTCCCCTCTAACCAGTAACTTCATTGAAATGGAAATTGGAAACTGAGTTAGAGGGACTCACTTCACCTGTTGGGAAACCTGCTTTGTACTGCGACAAGAAGAGCAAAATGTAAAAGAGTGGGGGCCTATTAATTGTTGCCAGTTAAATGTACAATGAATAATGGTTAACCTTAGAGAAACTTCAGAAAGCAACAGGAAGGAGAACCAGCTGCATTCAGTGCGCATGCCTGGACGCCTGATTCATCATGTTGAAGAGGTTACTCTAGCAGCCAGAGGTTACTCTAGCGGGAAGGTTGAGACAACCAGCTTTGCGCATGGCGTTCCAATGGAAGGCTAGTGTGAAATTTGCAGGTGCACATTCATGGTCTAGTTTCGAACATACAAGGGTTGGTGCAAACGGAGGAGGGTGATTCAGTCTGCTCCCCAGGAAGTACCACTGAGGACATGCATGACATTGAGGGACCAAGAAAGTTTCCTATCAAACATAAGCCCCAGGAATTTTGTAGTTTCAACGAATGGAGGAGCAACAGGCCCAAAACGTAAAGACGGTGAAAGAAACCAACTGCGCTCCAGAAATTCATACAAACGGTCTTGTCTGTGGAAAAACAAAAGCCATTGTTGGTGCTCCATGAGTAAAGATGAATGAAACACTGCTTAAGATGCCGCCCAATGAGACAAGTCCTTGGAGAACAGCAACAGATGACAAAATCATCATAGAAAAGGGAGCCGGAGATGCCTGGCACGAGACAAGCCATTGTAGAGTTAATGACAATAGTAAAGAGACACACATGACAGAACCCTGAGGCAAACTGTTTTTCTGGAGAAATGTATCTGACAAGGCAGGGCCCACATGTATCTTGAAAACTCGGTCTTTTAAAAATTCCTGAAGGAAACAGGGCACGCAGCCCTGGAAGCCTTGTGTGTAGAGTGTACAGAGGTTACCAGTCCACCAGGAGGTGTCTTGGGCTTTCTCCAAATCAAAAAAAAATGGCCACAGTCAGATTTCCGCAGAAAACCATTCACAACATGGGTGGACACAGTTATGAGATGATCAACTGCAGAACAGTGCACTAGAAATCCACATTGTACAGTGGTTAGTAAATTGTGAGACTCGAGCCAGCATACCAGCCGGGCACAAATCATACATTTTAGGTATGACAGTGGCTTCACACTAGTGTCTGGAAAATGTGCCCTCTGCCCAGATGCAGTTGTACATTTAATGCAGAAAGTGCTTACCAACAAGAGAAAGGTGCTGCAACATCTGAATGTAAACATCATCTGGCCCTGGGGGGAGGATCGTGATGAAGTGAGAGCACGATCTAGCTACATGGCATTGTAGCACTCTCAATTTTGAGAAAGCAAGGGTATCGCCCGAGCCTCCTCCACTCAGGAACTCAAAATCTGTGCAAAATGACAACCCAAGGAATTGGAGATAGCAATAGGGTCCACAATGACATTGTATGCTACTGCCAGGCCGGAAATTGGGGAATGGATATTGGTCCCAGAAAGCTGTCAGAGGTTGGCCCACACAACAGAAGAGGGAGCAGAAGTGTTAAAATAACTAGGGAATGAAATTCAGCTAGCTTTTTTTGCTATCCCGGAGACCGCGATGACATTTCGCATGCAACTGTTTATAATGAATGCGGATTGCCATCGCAGGATGATAGTTAAAATTGCAGAGAGCACGTCTCCATGCACGACTTGTGTTGCGGCACACCTCAGTCTGCCAAGGGACCAGGACACAGTGTCATCAAAGAGGAAGTGTGAGGAATGGAATGTTCTGTGGCGGTAAGGATAACGTTTGTATGATATTCTACCCGGTCATCACAACTGGGGAAATGTCATACTTCGAAGGTCGCCAGGAAGGAGTAAAGCCTTCAGTCAGCCTTAGTAATCTGCCATTTGAATGTGCACATAAGTGGGGTAGGAGTCAGCAAATGGATAGCATGGGAAATTGTCGCTGTAGTATATGTCAGAGACAACGGACCACTCAAGGCAATATGCAAACTGAGCAGTGCAGAAGGGTAGTTCCACAGGGGAATAGGTGTGCGTGGAGTCTGAAAGGAATGTGGGTGTTCCTGTATTAAGGCAGAGGAGGGTAAGCTGATCGAGAAGGTCAGCCAGGAGGGCACCTCTCGGAGAAGTTCAGCCAAGAGGGCACCTCTCGGACAGGTTCTGGGAGAACCTCAAACAGAATGGTGTGCATTAAAGTCACCAAGCAGCAGAAAGGGATGAGGTAGTTGTCCAATAAGCTGGAGGAAATATTCCCTGGTGACATCAAATGACAGAGGGATCTAAACGATACAAAGGGAAAAGGTCAGGTGAGGAAGGAGAAGGTGAACTGCAACAGCTTGAAGGTGGGTAGAAAGGGACATGAGTTGACAATGATCGTCTGCCCGTATGAGCAGCATGACTCCCCCATGAAATGGAATGTCATCCTCGGTGGAGGGGTGGGGGGATCAAAACAGATAGGGAAGAAATGCGAGAGCTCCAAGTAGTCATGGGGATGCAATTTTATTTCCTGAAGGCAGAGAATAACTGGACACTAAGACTCTAAGAGCAGCCATAAATCCCCTTTTTTGCATTGAAGACTGCAAACGTTCCATCGCAGGAGAGTCATGATAAGGAAAAAATGAAGGGGTGTCATCTCAGTGGCTACCGAGTGCCAGCCTTCGAAAACTCGCTGCTACAGGACACACAAGCAGGAGGATCCTTCTCCATGAGGTCTACAGAAGTGTTGGCATTCTCTTTCTGTTGGCCTGTGGAGTCCAGGGCAGAGAAACAGTTGGTGGTGCGCACCAGCAACACGGAGGTCAGCCGAGTGAAGGTATCTCGTGGCAACACTGTCGAAAAGGACCATCGAGTCGGCAAAGGAGAAGACCGTTTGCCTTTGTTTCACTTCTTGGAGCCTTTCTGGTTGGCAGAGGAAGACTCAGATGTTGGGTGGCTGGAGGGACATACGAAGCCTTTGCAGGAGTATTCCTTCTGTCCTTTCTGGCCTGCCAGTTGTGTGGCAGGAGACTTCGCCCAGGGAGGCAAATGTTTGGTGGCATGTTGCACAGCTGGAGGAGACATGGATGCTGTCATGACACTGGGTGACTTCGCAACAGTGGTGCTAAATTTGAGGTCACATGTCTGCTTGGCCATGTCCTTCGTGAAGCGAGATGACTGTAGGTGCCAGATGGTAGAACACAGGGTTTCCAACTGGCAAACAACTTGTGAGTGACTGCATAAGACACTTTTTCCTTCACTCGGATCTCCTGGACAGCCCACTCATTGAGATACATAGGACAATTGCGGGAGAAGGTGGCATGGTTGCCACTACAGTTGATGCAGCGGAGAGGAGGAGGCGGACAATTGCCCTCATGAGCATCCTTACCATCATAGGTGACACATTTGGTTGTGTGTTGACAGGACTGTCAACTGCGGTTGTAAAGATGACACTGGTAGCCGCACATTGGGTTCGGAATATACGGTCTGATTGTGATAACTTCATAACCTGCTTTGATTTCTGATGGAAGAACCACTCTATCAAAAGTGAGAAAGAGAGTATGTGTGGGCACAAAGGAGGCATCTACTTTTTTCAGCATCCGATGGACTGCAATGACACCCTGATAAGAGCAGCCTAGTGTAAATAACAGCAGAGGAAGAATTCAGTGTTCGATGAGTCTCGACATGATCAAAATAGCCATCTGCTTGAGAATCAGTCATCAGTTGCAAATAAATTTTTATTATCTTTACTGATTTTGGCAAATTAATTTTTCATCTTTGGAAGCCTAAAAAATTAGGAATATTATAAATCTTTAAACCATAGCTATACAATTATGTGAAGCATAAAAAGTATATAACAGAAACTTAGAATGAGATTTTCACTCTGCAGCGGAGTGTGCGCTGATATGAAACTTCCTGGCAGATTAAAACTATGTGCCAGACCGAGACTCAAACTCGGGACCTTTGCCTTTCGCGGGCAAGTGCTCTACCAAGTGAGCTACCCAAGCACGACTCACGCCCCGTCCTCACAGCTTTACTTCTGCCAGTACCTCGTCTCCTACCCTCCAAACTTAACAGAAGCTCTCCTGCGAACCTTTCAGAACTAGCACTCCTGAAAGAAAGGAGAGCTTCTGTTAAGTTTGGAGGATAGGAGATGAGGTACTGGCAGAAGTAAAGCTGTGAGGACGGGGCATGAGTCGTGCTCAGGTAGCTCAGTTGGTAGAGCACTTGCCCGCGAAAGGCAAAGGTCCCGAGTTCGAGCCTCAGTCGGGCACATAGTTTTAATCTGCCAGGAAGTTTCAACAGAAACTTAATTTAACAAACAGTCAATATCTTCTTCATAGAAGATAATGCCATGGTATATTCAGAAATTTACATATTGTATGTGTTTGTTTTAAATGCTCTTTGACAATTTACAATAACTTAATCACATCTATGTATCTGTCATGCTAGCAGCAAGAAACATATATAAAAGCACACACACAAAATACAACTAAGGCATATAAAGATGTTATATATAACATATTTGAAAAAACAAGACACACAATTCTAATATATGAAACGGGTGGGCTGATTTTCACATTTTATAAGAGATGATAAGCAATCAAAATAGTATCTGTTTTTCAATGCAAGTTGGACCTTCAACAAATCTTTTGAATTTAAGTAGGATATTTACATATTTCAAATTCTTCTAAAAGATTCATTGTGTAGATCTTGTCAGTTACATGTACAATTTCGATATTAAGAAAGCATGGGGAAGGAAGAGTGTGTGTCTCTGTTTTTGGGTGTTCTGCAAAAGTTGACATATACAAATTCTTGCCATTTTTGTTGAGCAAGTGCTCACTAAAGTGGATCCTTCACCACCAAGTTGCTCTTTATACACAATGAGAAACCTACAACTGACGAATTTCTCACATCTGGAGTATATAAAATACAATATAAAATATGGGTTATATAAAACACTATGTAATAAATGTCCAAGATTTTATATAGGAGAGACAGGGAGAACTTGCTCAACAAAGATAGCAAGAATTCATATACATCAACTTTCCCAGGACATCTCAAAACAGAGGAACACACCCTCCCTCCCCCATCCTTGTTCAATATGAAAATTTTACATATTACTGACACAGGCTACAAAATGAACCTTTTAGAGGAATCTGAAATATATAAACGTTCTCACCTAACTTCAAAAGATTTGTTGAACAACACTATTTTCGTTGCATAACATCTCTTATAAAATGTGAAAATTAGCCCATCCATTTCATATATTAGAACGGTGTGTCATGTTTTTTCAAATGTAATATATAACTTCTTTATATGCCTTGGTTATATTTTGTGTGTTTGCTTTTATATATGTTCCTTGCTGTTAGCACAACATATACATAGATGAGATTCAGCTATTGTAAATTGTCAAACAGCATTAAAAATAATCACATGCAATAGGTAAATTTTGGGAACATACCATGGCATTATCCATCTATGAAGAAGATATCAACTGTCTGCTAAACTAAGTTTCTGTTATATACTTTTTATACTTCACATAAGGGTACAGCCAAGGCCTAAAGATTTATAATATATCTAATTTCATAGGCTTCCGAAGATGACAAATTAATTTGTCAAAACTGGTAAAGGTAATAAAAATTTATTTGCTGAAAATTACAGCCATAACTAAAATAACTAATCAACTTTATACTTACCCATGAACAATTCTACATTTGAGGGACAGACACAAACAAACATCAGGCATATGGCCCTGGGGGAGAGGTTACTGCACTAATTTTTCCAGGGCTTGCCTGGAGAGGGCTTTCCTAACATTGCTAAGTCTACAGCCCCTTGGTTTCTTGTCATTTTTCCCAGCAGACAGAATATTCTATCATTTTTTGGGCATTCATCCGGGATATTTTTAATTCATGTTTCAATATTTCAGCTGATTATCTTTCAGCTTTTTTCAAGATGAGTCACTTACAAGTTTTTAAATCACTTTACACATTATGTAGTAAACACACACGTATCAGGTATTTGTATGACGCATGTGCCTATACTCCACAGTGTGTGAAGTGATTTAAAAATCTACAAGAGACTCGCCATGAGAATGGCTGAAGGGTTGTCGGCCGACATATTGGAACGTAACTTAAAAATATCCTGGATGCACATGAAAAATGTCCTTCTTCTCATACATCATTAGCATTTGAGGGAAATGTTTTTGTTCACATGCAAACTCTTTACAGCTATACGCCACCATTCTCATCTCAGCATTCCTTGTGCATTATCCCATCAGCCTAGTTCAAAAGCAGATTTCTCAGGCCACCACATCCAATCCTAGTGATGCCGATGCCTCCAACCAACAACTTAGCAACACACCTGTCATCATACAGTGCTAGTATTATCCTGGCTTGAACTTGTTAATCAGTTACCAAAGTCATACTCTAAATTATGACCCACTTTGTCTGATTTTGCCCACCACACCTAGAATAGCCCCCTCCCCATCTCTGCAATATCCTAGTTAGATCCTTTGCTCCTCCTGCACCCATTTCCTGAGGCTATGGCTCCTTCCCATATGCCCATTCCCACTGTAAGACTTGCCCAATGCACCCTCCTGCGACTACCTACACCAGCCCATGGCTGGTAGAACATACACTGTCAAAGGGAGTGCCACCTGGGAAACTAAACATATTGTGTGCCAGCTGTTGTGGAAACACTGTTTGGCCTTCTACATTGATACATTGATATGATGACCTCCATTTCATCTGTAAGGATGAATGGGCATAGACAAATGATGTATACTGTTAACGTACAATACCCTGTTGCAGAGCAAACTCTACAACAAGACAGTCATGACATCAGAGCCTGCTTCACAACACGTACCATCTGGATTCTCCTAACCAACAGCAGCTTCTCAGACCCACACAGGTGGGACCTGGCTTTACAATACGTGCTTGGTTCTCACTATACACTTGGCCTAAATTTATCTTAATTTCCGTTGTCTTACCATTTCTGTTCAGCAACTATTCCTTGTCTTTGTACCCCTTTATTTTTTGTTGTTTCAGGGTGTGTATGAGGACAAGAAAAAAAATCCAAAATACACTTCTTCCTGGGTGAGAGTATGCTATCCACTGCAGTTGTATAACTTCTCAATCCTTTGAGTGGTAAAAATTTTATACGTTGACGTAGAACTTTTTGGCGCTTTAGGAAACAAAACCCAACAAAAAACAACGTGTTTTGGGAAGCTCTTTGTTGCATGGTAACATGTACATTGTATATTTTTGTATTCTGAAAGTAGAAATATAAATTCCACCACATACAGCACAGTAGCTTCCGAAGCACTGAAATTGAGATTGCAATCTCGTCAGCCAATGACAGCACATATTCAGAGCATAGGACACATGATGTAGTCAGCCAACAGCAACATCACTGTTAAGTAGCGCAAACACACAGGTACAAAAAGTTAATGATTTAAATTAATATACATGCACTAAAGCTAAGTTTTCACTTATAATATTGGTCATCAAAAATTTGTTGCTGTTTTTCCCCCCACCAAGGGTGGGATTAAGCAAGACCCTAAGAGCACACCTTAAACTGCAACAACTGAATATTTCTTACGTGCACGATTATAAATTTCACTGCTATGTGCAGAACTTTTTGTGGGTTACCTGGCTGAATACAAGTTCCACGGAGCACTTCGGGTTTTCCATAGAAACGTCTATTATGTGTGAAACTGCTCAAGAACTCTCCTCACACTTTTTTTAAGGATAGTGGTACTCTTTCCCATTGTTATTGTATAATTTGTTATCTATGTAAGGCCTAAAATAAATATGAAAACCTAACATTGAAGGTTGGTCCTTTCTAGCATGTATTACCCTTCAAGATACATAAAAAAAAAAAAAAAAAAAAAAAAAAAAAAAAAAAAAAAAAAAAAAAAAAAAAAACGTGCCAGCAAAATTTTAAATAAGGGCTTAAATTGCTTCTCTTCTGGGCCTGAAGTTTTTCTGAGTGGGTCGTACTCAAGTCAAACACTTCTTGATTTGAGACATTCATTGTACATTCTCACACATAGCACAATTCATCTTGAGTAAAAGGAAATTTACTTTGATGGTAACACTTCTCATAACACGATTTGCAATATTTTCCCAAGAACTGCTAGAAGTGTAAACAGATGTGACGTCATGTGCATCAAAAGCAATTTGTTGTTACAAAGAATTGCTTAGTATTTATCCTATAGTCTTTGACACATTATGCTGTTGGCTTGTATGCATAATATGTTTTGTTGTTGTAAATGGTGCATTTTCTTTGCAACTTAAGTTTTATTTAAGTGTTATTCTCTAGTTTATGTGTTGTTCCTGCAGTATTACTGTGCAGTAGCAGGCTGAAGTAAAATTCTTTGTTAGAGTATCAGTTCATACCAGTCAACATTACATTAATTTAACAGAAAACTGAAATGACAAAAAATTCCCAGAATTCTAAAAAATTATTGAGTTTCTCCCTGATTTTTTTTCATAAGAAAAAATTTCTGGGCTTTTCCCGGATTTCCTGTTTGTTCCGGGCCATATATAACCTGCGCTTATTTTCAACTGTCCATTTTTTCCCCAGCCTTGACACCTGTCTACTTAGTTTTCCAATGATCTTATGTGTTTTCGGCAATCTCTGTCTTGCTTATACCCACTATTCCACTTTTAAGCTCCCAGATTTTCAAATCCAGTCCACTGCAGTTATCATAAGTAAGACTTTCTTCCTCATCCCATCCAGTAAGTCTTCCCCAACCTGGTGTTCTGGGTGATATGGGTAACTTATGTGTAACTCTTCCTACTTCCTAAACCTACCCATTACTTTTTCTCCACTCCTTTTCCTTTCCATCCAATCCCTCTGCTAGAAGCAGCCAGTGGCTCTGAATGCTAGTGTATTTCCACATCTTTTATACGTTTTCTCCTGCCGTTGCTTCTTGAATAGCTTGTTTCATCTATCCATATTACCGCGTACGTTATAGTTGCAAACACTGGTTCTTTTCGTGGATAAATTATTTGTCGTAGACACGTGGAGGGACAGAGGTCCGTGTTTCCAGTTTGGATGATGTAAGGTGGTAGCAGTCTGCAAAAAACTTAGTGACATATAATTTCAAGACTTTGTTTTGGTTGATGACAATACTGCACCAAATCAGATACCAGACGTAAACTACTACACATTATGATGCAGTATACAACAGCGTTACTGATCAAGCATGGGAAATGCAAATAAGTGTCTCTTCCTGTATGCAATTAGTCTGATTTGCAGTCAGGTCTGAGCACAAGACAGTGAGTCACTGTATGACATTTTCTGCAGATTTAACCACAAGGAAAAATGTGTGCTTAAACACCGTGGCAGACTAAAGCAATAGACACGACATTACTTTACTTAAAAATGTACAATTTTCATCCTACCAAAAAAAAGACAATGTGTATTTTACTGCAAGAATTAATTAAATTATAATTATAATACTGCATTTATTTCTTTTTACATAATCTGGAATCCCTTTATTTAGATAAAATTTATGTTACTTCTCACAAAAGCAGCTGTCACGGTGCGAAAATGGCTTGTTTCTTACGCTACGCTCTGGCCAACTAATTGCTCCATTGATTTTTAAATGAACACACAACAGCAGCTCATAAAATGCAGGCTTTCATGGCACAAAAATGTGTTCTGGACAATACATAAAACAAATATCATCAAGGACACACACCATCAAGGTCTTAGGGCCCATACTAAAATTTTATGAGACAACTGTAGATAAAATTGGGAGAGCAACAGAACTTCAACTACAATTAGAATATAAAAAGTCCCAAAAAATCAATTTTTTAAAATATAATGTAAACTTAGAGACAAAAAAATCAACTCATCCAATTGCAGGAGGGGAACACACATATAAAAGGCATTCAATTTTGCAAACTTTTGTCTGGTATCTTCTGGCAGAAAGGTTGGAGGGGAAGGAAGAGGGAGGAAGGAAAAGGATTGCTGAAGTATAGAAAAAAAGGGTAGAGTTCACAGAAGTCGTCCAGAACACCTGGCCACTTACCGGACAGGATGAGAAGGGAAGACTGATTGTTGAGAATTGCACCGTAGGAGGTTTGAAAACCTGAGACCTTAAAGGTGGAAGACAGAGTAATACGCAAGAGGGAGATTACAGACAGAGCGTCATACATGAATTAAAGATCGAAACGCACAGTGCATTGCATGTGACGGAGTTGGGGGGGGGGGGGGGGGGGGGGGGGGGGATAGACATGTCAGAAAATGAAAAATGTAGAAAACTAAAAGGGAATGAAAAAAGGAATAGTTACTGTCAAGTAATGCTGAGAGCAAAGAAACATAAATTAAGGTCGGGTGAGTGGCAACAATCAAGGACATCTTGTAGCGCCAATTTCCACCTATGGAGTTCTGAGAAACTGCGTGTCTGGGACAAAAATCCAGATGATACATGTGGTGAAACAGGCACCAAGATCAGGTCTGTCATTATTGTAGAGCAGGACTCTGCAACAGCAGACAAGAGATCTACCACTGTGGTATTTGATCAACGGGTGTATGAAAGCGAAGGCCTTCACCAGTTGTCTCACACCTCAACGTATACCATCTTCCATCGAGATCCCACCCCTGTGGTGAAACTGACCTTCTGTCCCGCATCACAAGGACTAACATGTCAATCCATAGAACTTCTTACCCCAACCAAATGACACACCCCCACCTTTCACCGTCTTCCTAAGATACACAAACCCAGCCGCCCTGGCTGTACCATAATTGCTGGCTTCAAAGCACCCATGCAACGTATAACTGCCTTAGCTAATCAACACCTGCAACCCATAGTACAAAAATGTCCCTCCTATATTAAGGTTAAAAGCCATTTCCTAGATCATCTGAAATCTGTGCCCGCCCAATTCCCACCACACCCCTTGCTTGTCACCACTGATGCTACATCTCTCTATACCAATATCCCCCAAGTACATGGTCTGTCTGCTCCTTAACATTCCTCAACCAGCACATGTCTGATTCCAAACCTGTGACATCCTTCCTGCTCACCTTAATCAACTTTATACACACATCAAAAAATGTTTTGCATCACCTTGGTTCGAGAGTTCTGGAATCCGTACAGAAAATTGTAATAGAGATCAACACAAACATCATTTCTGCCCTTTCTATTGCTCATGAAAACCACACACTGTACGTTGTATCACCATACAGCGAGACCTTCAGAGGTGGTGGTCCAGATTGCTGCACACATCGGTACCTCTAATACCCAGTAGTACGTCCCGTTACTTTGATGGATGCCTGTATCCGTCGTGGCATACTATCCACAAGTTTATCAAGGCACTGTTGGTCCAGATTGTTCCACTCCTCAACAGCGATTCAGCAGATCCCTCAGAGTGGTTGGTGGGTCATATTGACCATAAAACAGCCCTTTTCAATCTATCCCAGGCATGTTTGATAGGGTTCATGTCTGGAGAAAACGCTGGCCACTCTAGTCGAGCGATGTCGTTATCCTGGAGGAAGTCATTCGTAAGATGAGCATGCGAACTGTCGTCCATGAAGATGAATTCCTTGCCAATATGCTGCCGATATGGTTGCACTATAGGTTGGAGGATGGCATTCACACATTGTACAGCCATTACGCCGCCTTCCATGACCACCAGCGGCGTACATCGGCCCCACATAATGCCACCCCAAAACAGAAGGGAACCTCCAACTTGCTGCACTCTGTGGACAGTGTGTCTAAGGCATTCAGCCTGACTGGGTTGCCTCTAAACATGTCTCCGACGATTGACTGGTTGAAGGCATATGCGACACTCATCGGTGAAGAGTAAGTGATGCCAATCTTGAGCGGTCCATTCAGCATGTTGTTAGGTCCATCTGTACCGCACTCCATGACGTCGTGGTTGTAAAGATGGACCTCACCATGGACATCGGGAGTGAAGTTGTGCATCATGCAGCCTATCGTGCACAGTTTGAGTCGTAACACGATGTCCTGTGGCTGCACGAAAAGCATTATTCAACATGGTAGCATTGCTGTCAGGGTTCCTCCGAGCCCTTGGGCGGCCTGAGCGGGGCATGTCTTCGACAGTTCCCGTCTCTCTGTATCTCCTCAATGTCCAAACAACATCGCTTTGGTTCACTCCGAGACGCCTGGACAATTCCCTTGTTGAGTGCCCTTTTGGCACAAAGTAACAATGCGGATGCGATCAAACCGAGGTATTGACCACCCAGGCATGGTTGAACTACAGACAACACGAAATGTGTACTTTCTTCCTTGTGGAATGACAAGAACTGATCAGCTGTCGGACACCCTCCGTATAATAGGTGTTGCTCGTGCATGGTTGTTTACATCTTTGGGCAGGTTTAGTGACAGCGCTGAACAGTCAAAGGGAGTGTGTCTGTGATACAATATCCACAATCAATGTCTATTTTCAGGAGTTCTGGGAATCGGGGTGATGCAAAAGTTTTTTTGATGTGTGTACTTACCAACTACTTTACCTTCGAGGGCACACATACAAACAGATCACGGGCACAGCTATGGGAACCAGGATGGCTCCTTCCTATACCAACATTTTCATAGGTCACTTGGAGGGGGCTTTCTTAGGATCCACAAGCCTTCAGCCATTGGTTTGGCTTAGATACATTGACGACATCTTTGCCACACGGACTCAAGGTGGGGCTGACCTGTTAAAATTCTTGCAATCTCAAAATTAAATTTCACAATTTCCTATTCTGAATCTCACACCACTTTCCTTGACACTTATCTTATCCACACCAAAGATGAGCTACACATTTCTGTTCACATCAAACATATTAACAAACAACAGTACTTACATTTGCACAGCTGGCATCGTTCCAACATCAAACATTCCTTCCCATACAGCTTTGGCATTCGAGGCAAACTTACTTGTTCAGATTCACTCTTTACAGCAATACACCACCATTCTCATCTCAGCCTTCACTGGATGTAATTACCCCTCTATCCTAGTTCAAAATCAGATTTCCTCGGCCATCACAACCAATCTTTGTGCTGCTGATCTCTCCAAAAAAGCAACTTCAGAGCACACCACTTGTCACTCAGTATTAGCCTGGCCTTGAATGTGTTAATCAGCTACTTTGACAAGGCTATGACTTCCTAAAATGCCCTAAAATGAGGTCCATTCTGTCTGAGATTTTGCCCACCACACCTAGAGTAGCTTTTGTCTCCCTCCCACTCTCCACCATATTCTTGTCAGACCCTATGCTCCTTCTGCACCCATCTTCCCACCCTATGGCTCCTACCCCTGCAACTGTCCCCATTGCAAGACTTGCCCTATGCACCCTCCTTCAGCCACTTATACCAGCCGCGTAACTGGTAAACATGTGCTATCAAAGGGAGAGTCACCTGTGAAATGACACATGTCATATACCAACAATTACATAAACACTGTTCAGCCTTTCACACTGGCATGATCACATCAAGTTACCAGTCAGGATGAATGGGCAAAGGGAGAAGGTGTATACTGGCAAAACACAATATCCTGTTGCAGCACATGCTCTACACAAGTGTCACAACCTCAGTGAATATTTCACCACATGTGCCATTTGGATTCCTCCCCCAAAGACCAGTTTCTCAGAGCTCTGCAGGTGGGAACTGGCGCTACAACTTGTCCTTGGTTCACGCCATCTGCCTGGCCGTAATTTACGTTACTTTCTTGGGTCTCAACATTACTTCACAGCAGCTATTCCTTTCTTCGCTCTCTTTTAGTTTTCTACATTTTTCATTTTGTGACCAGTCTATTCCTTTCTTCGCTCTCTTTTAGTTTTCTACATTTTTCATTTTGTGACCAGTCTATTCCCCCCCCCCCCCCCCCCCCCCCCCCCCCCCCGGCTCTGCTATATACAATGCACCGAGCTTTTTGCTCTTACTAATTAATGTATGATGTTTAGGTATTAATCTCTTGCATATAACCCTGTCTTCCACCTTAAAGCTCTCAGGTTTTACGTCTTGTCTGGTGCAGTCCTAAACAATCAGTATTTCCTTCTCAACCTGTCCAGTACACCTCCCCTGACCCCCGGTTCTGGACAACTTTTCCGAACTCTACCCCTTTTCCTAAACCTCATCAGTTCTTTCTCTTCAACCCCTCTTCCTTCCCCTCCAACCCTTCTTCCAGAAGAAGCAGCTACTGGTTCTAAAAGCTGCAAACTTTAATACCTTTTATATGTACGTTCTGCTGCTGCCGCTTGGTGAGTAGATTTTTTTATCTCTCCAGTTACCTTATAAAATGCTAAAAAACGTATGTACGTGCGCGTGTGTGTGTGTGTGTGTGTGTGTGTGTGTGTGTGTGTGTGTAGGAGGGAGGGAGGGAGGGATGGGGGGAGAGTGGGGAGGGAGGGAGAGAGTGGGGAAGGATGGAGAGGGAGAGGGAGATACACCACTGGAATGATACGGATGGGCCAGCCACTCTGCAACACAGTAAAATCTTCAGCCTGACACTACACAAAATTTTAAATGTTTTGCCTCACTTGCCTCATCATCAGCTAAAATAGAAGGCACAACCCCACCTATGTTTGTTTCTGCCCTCTTAGCACAATACCAAATGCAATCAGTTAAACTGTGGCATATAGTGAATTATCCACCACAGGTAACACAGACTGGAGTACGAAGCACAGGACAGAGCCTTACTTGCGGGTAGGTCAAGGTTACTTTGCCCTGCCAAAATTACTGCTAAGAGGTGCGCCCTGGCTAGATACCTTCACTGACCACCGCTTACTCTCCTTCATGACCAATCACTCCTCCTTCCACAGTTTTATGGCTCTCTGACTCCACAGTAGAATAACAGCTTGCTGGGGAGCGGCACATGTCATATTTCCTGCAGACCACCTAGGCTGCTTGATCTGCTTACCCATTTCTCGAAATTTCCAGATATTCAGCAGAATGATATGAGCTTCTCTTGCTGGTGAAAAAGGAGCAGTTCGTCCTGTACTTTTTTATAGTTTTCTCTGCTGGGAACAAATGCTTCAATACTTCTAGGATACTAAAGCAATTGAAGTAGATGAGAAACTTTTCACTTCAAAGACACTTCAACTGCTCCAGTGCCTTCCGGATTGCACATAGCTCTGCAGTGAATACAGCGAATTCAATGGGACAGAAAATCCTGAAGACATGGTTGGGGAATACTGTCAAACAGTTGAGAGCCTCTCCTTGCTTTGAACCACCAGTATCACAATGTAAAGTGTTACAAAACACAGCTATAAAGGTTAAATCTGAAGCCCACCTTTCTTAAAATTTGTCAGATCTAAATTAAATCCGGACTTCTTTAGAAGTCAAGGTGCAGATCTACTTTGTGTAAAATTTTGATATGGCCACATCCATCTCAAAGGCAATCCAGTCCTTCATGTAAATCCCATACACCCTTAATGCTAGCTGACAGTTATTAATGTCTTTTCGTTGGTGGCCAAGAAACAGTGTGGTATGCACTATCTGTGGTGTGTATATCGTGTTGTAGGCCTGTCACACCATGAGAAATTGCTGACTGAAGCAAAGCAGTCGGTCACCAGCCTCACCACAGATGCTTGGTATGGGATTGGTTCTAGCCTAATTCCTTCACGGTGCACCATGCCCAACATTTTGAAATAGGAGATTGTCAAAAGTGGAACGATATCTCCTGAACATATACGAAAGCAACTGAGGAGCTGCCTGGATTAAAAGATCCAGATAACGCAGCTGTTGGCCATCCGATCCAAAGTCTTCCCCTTACAGCTAGTGAGCCCAACACTATGATGACTACTCAGGCATGTATGCCATTTCCCAAGTTCTAAGAATGGAATGAGAGCAGCTTGTCTCCCCAAGTGAAGAAAGTATCCTGACAAACAAACAAAGTTAAAATCAGTGAAAGGATTCCTTTAGTTTGATCTGCAATGAGCCGTAACATGCTATAATGAAGTCTATTGTGATCTGGAGCAGGTGTATTATTCATCATTGGTGGAACTGAAGCATCCGCTAGCCCCCATCAGCAGCCACTACACTGCATCAGATCCTAACTGGCAGTGTCATGAACTTTGACAAAATATTCCACTATTGTCTGGGCAATATTTTGCGAGTTGGTCTGAAGATTTACATTCCACATTACAGCCGCCACAGAACACCTCCTACCTCTTCCAAAAATCCTCCTGACGGTCTTCCATATGGTTTATAGTATTAAAGAACAGTAGTAACAATCTCTTCTTGCTCTCTCAAATAATTCAGAGACATTTCACTTTCAGTACCTGAAAAACTGTGAGAGGCTCTGTAGCTGACCATCACTGGAAAACCTATGAGGTGTGTGGGAAAAGTAATGAGTCTCGCAACAATGTGAGCGATATGGCAATGCTGCATTGTTCTACTTGTGCAGATCAGTGTGTTCAATCCTTCGAGATGTTCAGTCCAAGTTTCAGCTCCTACAGCCATCACAATTTTTGAGTGAGAGCAACATTTTGTCATCAAGCACAAGTTATTCACTGGCACAAATCATTTCTGGAAGGATGAGAACACGTTGAAGCTGAACCTCACTCAGGGAGACCTTCAACATCAAAAATTAACAAAAATGTTGAACATGTGCGTGCTCTTGTGAGGTCAGACCAAAGTTTTGCACATGAAAAAGGTTTGTGTCAAAATGGTGCTGAAAACTCTCAAAATTGAGCAGAAAGACAATTGAAGAAATGTGTGGTTTGATCTTTCGGAAAGGAATTCCAATGAACACAAATGGTTCAGTCATATGATCACAGGTGATGAATCCTGGCTTTTTGAATATTATTCTGCGGCAAAGTGGGGAATGACACACTGAGACATCTCGGCTGAAAAAAGCTTGAATGAGCAAATTAAAGATCAGAACAATACTGATTTGCGTTTTGACAGTAGGAGTGTCGTACACAAAGAATTTGTTCCTCCAGAACAAACTTTCAACCAAGTGTTTTACAATGATGTTCTCGAAATGCTCTAGAAAAGGGTGAATCGAGTGAGACCGGACATCGCAGACAAGTGGATGCTCCATCTTAACAATGCCTAAAGTCTCACAGCCACTACCATCATGGGCTCTTTGATCTAAAAAGGCACTCTTGTTGTTTCACAGCCTCCTATTCACCTGATCAGAGTCCTTGTGACTTTTTTCCTTTCCCAAAACTGAAAAATGTCTTAAAAGGACATCATTTTGGGGCTCTGAAGAACATGTGACCAACATGTTAGAGACCCTACCAGTTGAAGATGTTCAGCACTGCTACCAAGACTAGGAATGACCTACTTTGAAGACGACTATACTGTTGTCTGAAAAAAATAAAAACTTCAGCAGATAAAAAATCAGGCTTACTACTTTTCTCACACTCTTCATACACAGAGCCACCCACCTTATCCTGGTTGTGGAGTGGTATCTGTCACTCCATCAAGGGACAGGCTGCCTCTGTAACTGGCCTGAGGGCTCTGGAATATGAGCTTCAGCTGTATGGTAGATCATTTGGATAATATGATCCTCCCATTCCTATATGTTTTCAAAGTGTTTGAACACAGCAAGTTGGCTGTGTTGTGTTAACTTTGCCTAACTGGGCACATATTCTGGCAGTTTTCTTTTGGCACCGCTCAGTCTGGCAGAACAAATCCAAATCTGTAAGTGATCAGTTGACTTAAAGTCATTAATCACTTCCCATTGAGCAGTGTGTGTGTGAGGACTAGAGAGAACACCAAGAGATCAACAGCTATGGATGTGCCTACTGCAATGCTGAAGTGTGTGCTCTGGTCCTTGCTCAACACGTGTGTGATGGCAGGAGACTTTTCATAGCCCTATGCCTGGGGCAGCTGGTTGAAAGCCCCAAAGCACACTGTGCATGTTAAAATCTCCACACACACACACACACACACACACACACACACACACACACACACACTTACAGCAATTGTCCATAGACTTGTGGTGATGGATGATGCGAGGGATCGTATGCATTGATTTCAAAAACAGCCAGTCCTCCCCTAGCTCTGCCTCCACCAAGATCATCCTTTTTGAGCATGTAGCTCAGGGGCCTCAGATCTATATTACTTGGTGACTCAAATGTTGCACAGTGCACAGTCACCGGTGCATGCTGCTCATCTAACAGTTTCGAGGGGCAACACAAATTTGATTTTCAGTATTTCGTATGATTATTGACTGAAGTTAAAAATTTAAAATGCTGACATAATATACAAATTAAGACATATAATTTTATGTTTACAGTTTAACACAATACATCATGGATTAAAGTTAAGTTACAAACTGTGCCTATGTCTTGTGGAAGCATAACTCATAACGCACACATTACCCAGACTATATTCATCCAGTATTTGACAATGAGAGCACTTAATGACTTCCAACAAAACTTACAGATAATTTCAAACCTTTTCTGAAACATTATTGTTCGTCTCTACGTGAATAACCCAAAACTAATAAAGCCAATGTCATTATGGTTTTCATCTAAATCATAAATGTTTTACATGTTTAACGTCAAAAATTTACTGCACTTATTCATTTGTAAAGTAACAAATGTTAGAAACTGTTTTATACGAGGGAGTTCAATTGTTTAAAGAACTGGGATTGGGAGTGGGATGTTACCCGTAATTTAAAATGTGCCCCGAACAACATATACACATTGGTCTTCCCTGAGCTGAGTCATGTATCCTGAACTCATTCATGTTGGACTGCAGTATGCAAGGCATGCAGCGATGACTTATAATGTCTTTCCCCACTATTTCTCCATGATGGGAAGTTACAGCAGTAGGAGGCTTGCTTGAGAGACTAGATGGTCTCCTCAGGCAGACAGTGACATCCATATCATCAGTCACTGTCCGACCCATCAGACAAGATCAAGGTCACAAGGTCTGATGGTTTTGGAACTGATCTTTTTGGCTTGTTACTTTTCCATTACCATCTTGGCTTTTGGGGACAGTCTTAAGGCTGTTTTAAAAGCAACATCTTTCCATTTCATTTTCTGTCTGTCAAGAGGGTGTATTATTTTTCTCGACAGCACCTTATGCTACCAGCACTGCTTCAGATGTAGGTAAACTTGGTTGTGTAACCAGTGGCACAAGTTTGCTGCTATCTTTAAAGCTGTAGGTTGTTGCGCTTCATTCACCTATCAATGTCTGGGTGCCTTTTTTTGGTAAAGACTGAGATGTATAGGTGGCTGTACAGCTTTAAATGCCTCCATCACCTAAGAGAATGAGATGCATTATGTATGTCCTGCAGTTCCTTCTCTGCTTGGAATACTAAACAGCCTTTGCTGCAAACAGGGTTGTTTTGGGGGCAATTAGCCCTTTGACTACCAATTTTTTCTTGAGGCGAAAGATATCAATGTAAGTAATTGCTGTAGTTTAAAAGGAAAACGTCTTTTCAGTTGCTGAGCACAAAAAGATGTTTTTCTTTTAAACTACTACAAATTGCATACAGCTTCTGTAAAATGGCCAATAAAAGAAACTTATTAATGTTAAGTATTTCAATTAATGTCAAAGTCAGAAGTAACAATATCAAAAAGTTGTTTCCTGCTGTTTCATTTTTCAACATGGGTATGGGTGGGACGTATGCAGTTATTCATAGGTAACACCAGGGTTCGCATCTCTCTGATTTGTAAGTCACATTACAGGAGTTCAATATGGGCACATCAGTAAGAGCATGCAATTTCCTGACACAAATTTTGTGGGAAGGCGCAACAACAGCCCGCTTTGCAACTATGTTAATTGAGTTGCCTACCTGCAGGCTCAAACTAATTCAATGCAACAATACAGAGTAGAAGGTTAAGATGAAACTTGAAGACACCATAACCTACAAGTGCGGGCTGTAATTATAAGAATTCTGTAAACTATTCGCTGGCTTCCCTTCACCAATGGGACATTGATACATGGCAGTAACATGCAGCAAATTCTCACCACTTCTCTGATAGCCTGTCATGGGAAGTATTTGTCCCAATGGTAGTGAAAGCATTAATATATGTGGGTGATGCAGTACAATGAGAGTCTAATTATTGCAGCTGAAGTCCCTCTTCTGCACGAAGCCTCAGTTTTGCAAACCATGATGGTTTGACAGAAGTGTAACATTTTTAGCAGTATATAGGGTCAGGTATGGAGGATCTAACTTTAAGGCATATAAAGTCCGCTGCAATGTACTTGGGTAACTATGGTAGTGGAAAGCTAGAATAAAACCTCATGTCTCCTTGAATTCACAACTTACTCTTTTCATGAAATTCTTTGCTTCTGTGGTGCTTTCACTTTCCCATTCCTGTTGAAGCAGTTTGGAATCTACATTCATGATATCATGACAGGTTACAGCTTCTTTGCACCAGTTTAATTATGTGTGCAGCTCACCATTGATGCCATACTCTCCAATTGATCTAGCATTTAACAGCTTGTTTACTTGGATAGCTTTCATTGTCTCGACTAGGAGTGTACCCCTACGCAGACTCTTGATAGATTTAAGTTTCCCTGAAAGTCTCTCTAATGCTTTATGTATGTCAAAAAGCAATACTTTCTCAAATGCAACTTTCATATATTTATTAATGACGAAAGTGTTATTCAACAAGGGATGTGATCAATTACTGGTGGTAATGGAAATCCCAAGTGGACTAGCTACATGAGGTCTCTTTGAGGTTTGGACCAATGGGCCACAAAAACCTCTGGGAGTGATAGACAAAATATTGGCTTCATGGACATCCCACGAAAAGCTAAGAAAATAACGGTGCATCAAGACACAGGCCCAGTTACCTGGGTAAGCTTTATACAACAGTGGTGTGGCAGGTGCCTGCTCGCGAGTATTCCACCTCAACAGCCGTCCATCTTATCGGCATCCAGAAAACCTTGACATTGACATCCTCTTTTAATTTTTACTTGGAGGACTGCACCATCCTCATGACCCAGGTAGTTACACAAAGATCCCTGCACCCTGTGGCATACAACATTCTACTGTCCCTGTGGCATACAACATTCTACTGTCATGCCACACAGTGGCCAAACCCATACACAGCCAATGAGGTGCTCACTGTTTGGAATTACCCAGGAGGCATGTGTGGTGTATCAGATGTCACTGATTCATGACTATTACATCTATTTAATCTATGTAGGACAAGCTCTTGAGATCTGCAACTGATACAAATGGAACACATTTGAGCATGCGTCATAAAAAGTGATGCTACTAACCTACTAAATATTCCTCCTCCTCCTTCAGTAGCACTACACCCCTTAGTGAGTCTTTGCTTCTTCAACGATCTTCCTCCACATTTCTCAGTTCTTTGCTGCTTTTTTCGATCCCTGGACTCCCATACTGGTGAGATCCACTATTACATCATCAATCCATCCTCTTCTAGGTCTCCCTTTTTGCCTAGCTGAATGTATCACACCTTCCATTATTTTCTTTGGAATTCTATCCTAGCCATCGTATTTGCTGGGATTTCACAAATTTTACTATGTCCCTATCTTCTATCTACACTTTTAATTCAGCATTGTAACGTATTCTCCATCCTTCTTCCTCCCTTTTTGGACCATATATTTTGCATAGTATTTTCCGCTCACGATTCTTAGTGCACTTATGTCATGTTCCGTCAATGTCCATACCTCTGACCTGTATGTGATAACTAGGTTGACTAGGGAGTTATATATCAGCATTTTGTTTTTCTTGTAACAAGACTATTTCTGAAAAGTTGCATATTTGCATTTCCTGTTTGTATTCTTTCCCTTATAACCTTTCCAATACTGTTATCATTTGTTACTAGGGCTCCCAAGCAGTTACAAGAGGACACTCCTTTAAAGCATTTCCCATTGCTGCTTAGGTCTTTAGGGATTCTTCTGGCCTCAGATTGTGACATTATCATATACAGGGTGTTTATAAATGAATATTAGGTTTTTACCCTTTATAATATTTATTATATTAAACTTACAGTTATAAATGATATGTCAATGAAAGAGCAACTCAGTTTTACCAAGAACCTTATAAATGTTCAGTGTGAGCACCGTTTGTCACACAGCACACATCAAGTCTATAGCCGAGTTCTTCCCAAATGTCGATAACTGTGTGTTCAGCGATTATAGCAACAGCTGTTTCTTAATTCAGGGAGGTCTGCTGGTAGCGGAGGCATGTGCACATGATCCTTGATGAAGCCCCAAAGGAAAAAATCGCATGGCGTTTGGTCAGGTGAACATGGAGGCCATGCAAAGCAAGCCCTGTCATTGGGCCCCTTGTGGCCTATCCAGGGCTCGGGTACAGAGAAGTTCAACCAATCACATACTTCGCTATGCCAGAGAGGTGGCGTACCATCTTGCTGAAAATGAAGTTCTCTGGCTCATCTTCGTCCAACTGAGGCAAGAGCCATTGCTCTAGTGTATCAAGGTAAGAAGTGCCAGTTACAGTAGGTTCACCAAAAAAGAAAGGCCCATAAACTTCGCACCAGAATACGGCACAAAAAACAGTCACTTTAGGCGAATCGCGTGGTATGTGTACCACCTTGTTGGCACGTAATCCATGGTCTGCCTGCTTTAGAGCCTGTAATAACTGTAAACGGTAAGGACATAGTTCTATGCGTTTTCTTAAAACTTCCCAAATAGTCGACACAGGAACTTTTAGTTCACGACTAGCCTTCCCAACTGATTTCTTTGGGCTATGAGTGAACGACTCTCTCACTCGCTCAACAGTCTCTTCACTAACTCTTGGTCGTCCTGTGCTCTTCCCTTTACAAAGGCAGCAGGTATCTTCAAATTGATGATACCATCTATGAATGTTATAATCACTTGGAGGATTACAAGTGAACTTCAGCCGGAATGCACGTTGCAAAGTAACTACAGATTTGGTCTTTGCAAACTGCAAAACACAAAATGTTTTGTGTTCACTAGTCACCATCTTCGCTACTACCGCCGTTTAGTGGATTGTGGCGGAAACACTGCATGCTGCACATGCACACTGGTGCCAAACACAACTGTTTGAGTTGCTCTTTCGTTTGACGTATTATTTATAACTGTAAGTTTAATGTAATAAATATTAGAAAGCACTAAAACCCCAATATTCATTTATAAACATCCTGTATTGTGTTTTGCTTTCATTTACTGCGAAGCCAATTTTTAAGGTTTCTGTTTCCATTGCCCGGTATGTTCTTGGAGTGTATTGATATTTCTTCCTACTCTATCAATGTCATCAGTGTATGCACATATCTGGCTAATTTTCAAAAATATGGTGCCTCTTTCATTGATTTTATTTACTACACTATGTAGAACTATATTGAATAGGATAGTGGAGAGACAATCACTTTGCTTCACGCTTTTATTAAAGTCAAAGCTTTCACTTGTTCTGCTAGGGGCCTATACTTTTTCTCTTGTTTCTGTCATTGTCATTCTGATTAGTCTTATTAGTTTAGCACATATACCAACTTCTTCCAGTACTCTGTGTAGTCCTTGCCAGTTTACGCTGTCAAAGGCTTGTTTGAAGTCAATGAATAGGAAATGCAGATCTATATCATATTCATAGAACTTTTCCATCATAAATATCTGATCAGTTGTACCTCTGTCTGATCAAAAGCCTCACTGATTTTTCCCTAGTATGTCTTCAGACTTACTAAATACTGGAAGAATGAAATTCTCACAATTATCCATCTGAAGATGATTGTATGAACTATCAAAATGTGTAATGGTGTAAATAAAACACACAAATGACACAAAAATCTGTTTCATTTAATTCTGGAGGTGGGGGGAAGGGGGGAGGAGAGAGAGAGGGGGGAGGGGGAAGAGAGAGGGGGGAGAGGGAGAGAGGGGGGAGAGGGAGAGAGGGGGGAGAGGGAGGGGGGAGAGAGGGAGAGGTGGAGGGGATAGAGGGGGGAGGGGGAGGAGATGGATAGAGGGGGAGAGGGGGAGGGGGGAGTAGAGAGGGGGAGGAGATAGAGAGAGGGGGAGGAGAGAGAGGGGGAAGGGAGGGAGAGGGGGAGTGAGTGAGGAGGAAAAGGATTATTACGAACATAGTACAAATAAATGGGAATAAGTGACAAGTGAGAATGCAAAATAAGTCACAAACAAAGGGCAAATCAGAACATGTAGGAAAACATGAGACAATGTGCCAAAGTAGTAATAATGTAATTTTTTCAAATGACTTATCACTTCAGGCAGCAGGGCCTTCATGAAAAATTCTCGTGTGTGTGTGTGTGTGTGTGCCGATGGTTGCCCATTTCACCCTTCGGTTCCCGCCCCAACAACAACTGCTGTGGCCATGAAGAAACTCTACGGTACTTTTGTCATATATCCATCAGAATTTCAAAAACAATACTAACCATTTCTACAGAGTACTACACACTGTGTGAAAATTCACTAATTTGTACATTTGACACACACCAAATTTCACTGAGACAACTCACCTGTCTTCAAAATAAACTATGGCTGTGCCTGCGTGTGAATTTAAAGAATACGCACGAACTCTACCAAACCTTTCCAATACTCCCACTAGTATTTCCTTTGTTACTCTCAATGGTAGTTCTGAAAAACAGAAACACATTCAGATATTAAAGTATTATGATGTTCGCAAATTAACAAAGATGGGAGTTAAAGTCTGTGTTGGCTGCAGTGTCAACAACATCCCTAAGTCACAAGGTTGTTAATGAATCAGTTTCTCACAGCCAATGGGATGATGTTTTAAGTAAACAATTACAGGTAAGAAAATAAATTATGTATTTCAAGTACTAAAATGTATATAATCTGAAATTCTTTACAGGTTATTCGAGGATTACGTAAATTTTCACTGGCACTGTTTTGGCATTCTTTTATATCTGACTTGGAATGCGAATTATTGTCATTTAGTTTAGGTTATGGAATTTTTTACACTGCCTGGCTGTCTCGGCTCCCATTTGACAATGACCCAAATAGTTTCAATTTCACTAACTGCATTATTTATTTCTGTCAGGACGTGCGCACTTCTGGATATTTTAATGACTTACCTTAAAATCCTACAGTGTAGTATGCAAGTGATGTTGGAGCTTAACTTCTTGCTCTGTTTAACTGTCTGTTGGACTTTTTACTTACGTAGCTAAAAGACTTCAAGATCCTCTTGAAATGGATTGCATTTGAATCTCTGCAGCACTTTCCTCCCCTCCTTTAGTGGTGAACAACACTGTTCATTCCACCAAGGGACAAGCTGTCTCCTACGATGGCCTGAAGATTTGATGTGTGCTGTGTGACAAACGGTGCTCACACTGAACATTTATAAGGTTCTTGGTAAAACTGAGTTGCTCTTTCATTGACATATCATTTATAACTGTAAGTTATTCCTCCTCCTCCTTCAGTAGCACTACACCCCTTAGTGAGTCTTTGCTTCTTCAACGATCTTCCTCCACATTTCTCAGTTCTTTGCTGCTTTTTTCGATCCCTGGACTCCCATACTGGTGAGATCCACTATTACATCATCAATCCATCCCCTTCTAGGTCTCCCTTTTTGCCTAGCTGAATGTATCACACCTTCCATTATTTTCTTTGGAATTCTATCCTAGCCATCGTATTTGCTGGGATTTCACAAATTTTACTATGTCCCTATCTTCTATCTACACTTTTAATTCAGCATTGTAACGTATTCTCCATCCTTCTTCCTCCCTTTTTGGACCATATATTTTGCATAGTATTTTCCGCTCACGATTCTTAGTGCACTTATGTCATGTTCCGTCAATGTCCATACCTCTGACCTGTATGTGATAACTAGGTTGACTAGGGAGTTATATATCAGCATTTTGTTTTTCTTGTAACAAGACTATTTCTGAAAAGTTGCATATTTGCATTTCCTGTTTGTATTCTTTCCCTTATAACCTTTCCAATACTGTTATCATTTGTTACTAGGGCTCCCAAGCAGTTACAAGAGGACACTCCTTTAAAGCATTTCCCATTGCTGCTTAGGTCTTTAGGGATTCTTCTGGCCTCAGATTGTGACATTATCATATACAGGGTGTTTATAAATGAATATTAGGTTTTTACCCTTTATAATATTTATTAAGTAGAGATTATGCTAACTGATCCATAAAGGCAAACAAAATTACAATACAAAATTCAAAATTGCTGATAAATGTAGAATGCCAACATAAAATAGTATTTAAAAAAACTGAACAAAGTAAATCACATAAGCAAAAACACAATAAAAAAGTCCACTGATAGCTGCAAAATTCAAACATTATAAAACAGTTACATAACCAAAAATAACACATGCAGCTGAAACCAACTTTAAAACAAGTAATACATAAAAAACTGACAAAATGCTAAAGACAGAAAGAAGAACAATTAGGACATACATAAATAAACAAGGCACTGGAGAATAGCAAACAAGGAAACAGAAACAGTAATGATCATGGTCAGGAAGAAATTCATCTCATTCTTTGGACGTGTGAGAACACCAGGAATCTAAGATCCACAAACCCAATCATCCTGGCTATTCTATAGTTGCTGGCTTCAAAGCACCCACTGAACGTATATCTGCCTTAGTTGATCAACACCTGCAACACATAGTCCAAAGATGGCCCTCCTATATTAAAGACAAAAGCCATTTCCTAGATCATCTGAAATCCTTACCCACTCCACTCTCACCAAACACCTTGCTTGTCACAATTGATGCCAGCTCCCTCTATACCAACATCCTCCACGTACAGGGTCAGTCTGCTGCTGAACTTGCCAAGAACTACTTCACCTTTGAAGGCAAACATACAAACAAATCAGGGATATGGTCATGGGAACCAGGGTGGCTCTTTCCTATGCCAACCTTTTCATAGGTTGCTCGGTGGTCTTTCCTGGGCTCCATAAGTCTTCAGCCCCTGATTTGGTTCAGATACATTGATGACATCTTTGCCATTATAATCTCAGGGTTAAAATTCCTGGAATCTCTGAATACATTCTCCCAATGAAATTTCACATGATCCTATTCTGAATCCGACGCCACTTTCCTTGATGTTGATCTCATTCTCTCCAAAGGCTAGCTACACAAGTCTGTCCACATTAAACCTATGAACAAACAACAGTACTTACATTTTGACAGTTGCCATCCTTTCCATGTCAAACGTTCCCTTCCATACAACCTTGGCATTCGAGGCAAACATGTTTGTTCGGATGCAGACTCTTTAAAGCAATACATAACCATTCTCACCTTAGCCTTCACTAAATGTAATTACCCCACTAGCCTAGTTCAAAAGCAGATTTCCTGAGCCATCACAAATAATCACAGTAGAGCTGATACCTTGAAAAAACAACTTCAGAGCACACCACTTGTCACTCAGTATTATCCTGGTCTTTAATGTACTGATCAGCTACTTCAACTTCCTAAAATCATGTTCTGAAATGAAGTCCATTCTGTCTGAGATTTTGCACACCACACTTAAGAGTTGTTCTTGGTCACCCTCCAAATCTCCACAATATCCTTGTCAGAGTTCTATGCTTCTGCATCCATCTCCCTGCTCTATGGCACCTCCCCCATGACTGTCCTCACTGCAAGACTTGCCACATACACCCACCTACCGCCACTTATACCAGCCCTCTGACAGGCAAAACATATGCTATCAAAGAGTGAAACAAAACGTGCAATACAATAACTGTTACATAAACACTATTCAGCCTTTTACATCAGAATGACTACCACCAATTTATAAGTTTGGATGAATGGGCATAGACAGAGGGTGTAGAATGCCAACAAAAAATATCATGTTGCAGAGCATGCTCTACAATAGGGCAGTCATGACCTCGGCACCAGTTTCACCACAAGTACCATCTGAATTATCGCCCCAGACATCTGTTTCTCAGAACACAGCAGGTGGGAACTAACGCTACAACATATCCTTCGTTCTTGCCACTAACCTGACCTAAATTAACATTAACTACTTTTGTCTCAGCATTTCTTCCCAGAAACTACTCTATCTTCACTCTGTTTTAGTTTTCTACATCTTTTATTTTCTGAACTGTCTATCCCTCCCCAGTAACACATACAATACACTTCGCTTTTTGCTCTTATTAATTTGTGCACAATATTTCAGCAGTAATATCTGCCTTGCATGTTACACTATCTTTATCTTTCACCTTTAAGCTCTCAGGTTATCAAATCTTGTCCGGTGCAGTCCCCAACAACCTGTCTTCACTTCACATCCCATCTGGTAAGTCTCCCCTTACTTGCGGTTCTGGCTGACTTTTCCGAACTCTACCCCTTTTTCCTAAACCTCTCCAATTCCCTTTCTTTCACCCCTCTACCTTCCCCTTCAACCCTTCTGCCAGAAGAAGGAGCCACTGGCTCCGAAAGCTTGGATAAGTAAAACCTTTTTTCATATGTGTGTTCTCCCACTGCTGTTTAGCGAGCAGAGTTTTTATCTGTCCAATTACATTATATGGTCAAAAATTGATTATTTTCATTGTTCTTTAGAAAATATAATTAGTACAAGAATAGTAGAAAAACTCTTGAATGGTAAGAGCAACATTAAATGGATTACAGGAATTAAGGAACTTGTAACGGAACTCTAAATTACAGCAGATGGCCCTAAAAAAAAAAAAAAATCAGGATGCACTAAAAATACTGCAAACAAAGATCAATACAAGGACTACAGAAAGGTTGCCATCCAATGAAGAACAAAAAATATCTGAAAGTATGTTGCCACTAGATGGCAAGCCCCCTTTCGTTGAGCACAGCCCGGAGTTTAACTCAAATTACGTACTTACACTGAACTGGTACCTCAATTGATGTACTGAATATCATGTAACTTACAGACAGAAAACTAAAAAGTATTGCCATTAATCAGAACTATAAGACTGTGAAAAATGTAACTATGCACGCTTCCGCGGCCAGTGTCATGAGATTTAAAATTGTTATGGGTGTTGTACTACACCACTGTATAACTGTAAAAGCAACATTACAACCATATTACAACAACCTTCCTCAGGGCAAGCCTAGTTATGGTGAAGGAAAGGTGCATCTATTTATTGCAGACAATTAGGGTCAATACAAATACCTGTGAAACTTGTAATTGGCCATAGAATACAATGACAAAAAAGGAGAGGGTAGGAAAGAAACTATTCGTGGGCTAGCCTGCTTGTCAGTGACTAGTGACAGTCTGCAAATCAATATTTGGGTTTTCGTGAGCATGTTCAAGAAATAATTAACATATTTTATACGATGAAAAGGTACAACACCCAGAAGAATTTTAATCGCTAAATGAAAAATACTAACAAACACAGAGATAACACAGGTTTTTTTTATCATACTATAACACTTATAGCCTATAGTTACTTACGACTGATATAGACACCACATTCCAATTTTGACGCCATCCTCCTTTCACGATGAGCTTTTGTTTTTAGATGTTCATGAAATTTACAAGCTGGTACTGGAATTTTGCAATAATTGCACTCACGATACTGGTCGTCCATCACCAACGTCTACATACGACAAAAAATGAAAAAAAAAGTTCACGTAATGAATGCAGCATTATTTTTTATTTTTTTTAGAACTACAAAACTATACTGCCATCAGTGGACAACATTTCAATAATCCATCAACTGAGATACACTTTTAAAAGTGTGATACGATATCTTACAGCACAACATTAAGTTTCGTCTTTAAACTTTTACTGAAAACTATACACAGTTTGGAAAACCACTCTTGCAGCAGGTTCATTTATTCATTCAAACCATCCAGCAATGTGCATCTGATAAAGCTCCTGAAACAGTTCAGTCATGGAATGAGAAAGCGAATAATGATTTTTTTGATGAACTATCTATAAGATAAAGGATTACTAAAATTCACCCCTCCCAATACTATGGGAAATAAACAGACCTGTCACACCGTGAAAGAGCGAGTGTTCTACCGGTAGGGCTATAGCATAAGTGGCACGGGCAAACAGAACTACAGCAAATTTATTGAAAACTGCAGTGCATACTTCAAACTACCAACTAAAGCCTACTGAGAGCAGCCTGATCAATGAACGAAACCTAAAACGAATGGTCAACAGGACGCACAACATGCTTGTAACAAACACAAATGAAACGACATTTCATGAAATAATAATAAGAAGCAAATGGGTTTTTATTGACTCCGAGGAAGACTACATAACAATCGGTGGAAACAAAACAAAAAGAAAGGAACAAAAGCAACAAAACTGATAAATTCGGGAGAGTGGAGTGTAACAATTCAACAAATTTTATATTATACAAGCAGCAAAACGGAATTGGCCTTACAAGTGTACGGATAGACCTGTGTTAGAGTTTATCTAGGTAGGTCGATAAAATGGATTAAAGGGCTCCAGATGTAAACACAAAAATTACCCACAGTTTCTTGCACCTGATTGGGGATGCAGTTCTGTTCACAAGTATCTAGGTTAACTGAAGGCTTTTTATAAACATACAACACCTTTCAGTATGTGGGTGTACATATTCGATCAATTTGCGGCAATACTTCACCTGAAAACATATTTATATACAAAAATCACATACCTGCTTCCCATCAAAAAATTTGGATATTTAAACGTTTCCTTAATAAGGGAATGTTTTAACATCAGACGCCTCAGCAGCGACCATGCTTATCACACTAGGTATTGGAAACGAAGAACTTACGATGCACCAATGTTACAAGCCTACTATTTCGCACAAACATTACGCCTACACAACATATCACAACAAGCAGAACACTAGCAACAACTATGAAGTAAATTCAACAATCTCAAAACAAATCAAAGAAGTTACCGTGACATACAAACACCCGACGACCAGGGTCGCCAATGCCTATCAATGTAATAGCCCACCCAGGATCGTCAGATTACCCTATTATATCTCAAGATACCATTCACTTCAAAAATAGTTGCAACAATACTTACATACAAGAAAAAGAACATGAATCAGATTAAAAATTAACTATTTTACACACCCAACCGGAATTTACTGGGCTGAGCGATGCCATATACTGCTTCTCATCATTTATCTCGTCGGTTCGAAAGAAAAGAGAAGACAGGGGAGAAGGATGATTACTTCTCGTAAATTTGGGGAATTTGGAGTTTTGGCTGCAGATTTCATAGGTATCAAAAATTTTCTTCCAGTACACAGGGGCAGGTTTTACATCTAATCCAAATTTCTCCTGCTCCAGCATAGCACAATTTTTCCATTGGCAATTCAATTGTTCACAGTTGATTAATTTTTGAAGAACAGGAAATCTCTTTACGACAGAGTACAAGGATTTAACAGCGTAAGATCGGGCTACGTTAGATTCCACTGTAGAAATGACTTCAAAAATGGGATCGGAGAGGTCAAATTGTCTTTTGATCTCTGAGACAAGCTCAATATAGAGATTCAAGTATCTTTTATAAAAACAAGTTATGTCCTGTTGCTATATTTCAGTCTTGGCTTTGAGTCCATCAAATGTTTCCTGTGCAGTGATACCCAAGTAAAACTTTCAAGTCCAGGAACACTAGCCACTCCACTACCACCTCTCACTATGGCGACAGTGAACCATCCATTTCCATGTGAGACAGTGTCGTTTATGTCCAAGCTAAAATTAAGAGAACATCCAAGAAATACACAAGGTCCATCGACGAGAGCGCGGGTTGCAACACTCTTCACTGGAATGCGATTTTTCTTGTCCCCAGATGTTGTAGTAAGTTCAATGTTTTCTATAATCCTGTAAACTGTTGTGCGAAGACGACGTCGATATCTCCTGTAAGGCATGTTGGCGGCGCTCAGTGCAGTTGCTGTGCAGCAGCAAGACACAGAATGAGCGTAGCGCGAGTGCGCGCTCGCTTATGTACTGTGCGTGGACTTAGCGTTTTCACAGTGGCCAGCGGGAGCGTTATCCCGGACGCGCATACTGGGCGTCGCACAACAGTTTACAAAAATATAGAAAACATTGAACTGACTACAACATCAGGAAGTGCCTTGGATTTGTATGGTCTAACAGCAAAACTGCAGTTGACTTAATAATGTCTAAATTAGTAAAATCAGAACACAATTATTTAGCATTGTTGTGATTCTTGAGTTTCTCCAGGCGTCTTTGATATTCAAAATATCCACGGGTATACTGCCGGTCTACAGTGTCCAACGGGCACAATATTTCGGCGATCATACATGTCGTCATCATCAGGTGAACTGACGGACTGAGCTCCTCTGAACGTGCCGGCACGAAGAACCTTAAGCTATGGCTGCTCAGAGGGAACTGGGTTCGGTCGCGGCGGCGGCCGATTTAAATACCCTCTGCCCGCGGCGCGCTCCCTCCGCTGTCCGCGCCCCGCGCCACGGTCACGCAGTGGAACAGATTGCGACGGCGTCTGTGATGACGTCGGTGTAGTGGCTCTGTCCACCGTGGTCGTCACAACTATACGTTTGCTCGATTTACTGTTGATTAACCCAATCGATGGTTACTAAGCCTTGCTAAGATTATAGCCACAGTCACGGTTTATGAAGTCGTCATTGATGCGAATTTCGATGGCCTCTCTAACAACGCTGTCCCAGTATCTCGACGTCTGTACCAGAATCCTCGTGCGTTCATACTCCATAGCGTGATTTCCCGACAAACAGTGTTCAGCGACCGCCGACTTGCTCGGATACATCCGTCGAGTGTGCCTCTGGTGTTCACGGCATCCATCCTCGGCGGTACGCATCGTCTGACCAATATACGACTTGCCACATTGGCACGGAATCTGGTACACGCCGGCCTTCCTCAAACCGAGGTCATCTTTGGCGCTCCCCACCAGTCCACGAGTTTTATTCGGAGGACAAAACACAGTTCCGACCCGGTGTTTCTTCAAAATGCGGGCGATTTTCCCCGAGAGTGCGCCTGTATATGGAATAAACGCAGTGCCTACCTTCTCCCTCGTGATTTCATCCATCTCCACAGGTTGTACTGTAGTGGTTGGGTGGAGAGCACGTTGAATCTGCCATTCTGAGTACCCATATTTTTGAAATACAGTTCTCAGATGTTCCAATTCCTGGGGTAGACACTCTGCGTCAGAGATAGTGCGTGCCCTATGTACTAGAATTATTTAGCATTTTTTCTGCATCTGACTTCTGTGTGTGAAGGAGAGGGACTTCAATTTGAAAAAAGGTATTAAAATCTGTAAGTATACCTAAAACATATGAGATGAATTCCAAATAAGCCGAAGTAAATGCGTTATCCATAGTTGACAGCTTATGTTCTATAATTGAAAATGGATCTTCCATGACAACATTTCTCAGGTAGACATTAAGTTTGTTACACTGTTCCAGTGCCCTGTCCACACATGATTTGACAAGCAAATATCGATCTGCACAGGGATGTAGAATATTGTGTATTTCAGAACGAAAAAAAAAAAAAACACTTGAAAATCTTTAAATGTCTCTCTTCTGCTAAAACTTCTATTGAAATGAGAACCTAAATTTCTCAACAACTGAATGATACTTTCCAACCATAACACTTGCTGTGTCAGAGCTAAAACCGACGATGTTATCGAGATTACTGCTTTTTTTTATTTTCTCCTATGAAACTTCAAATACCTCAAAGAAAGTAGTTTCAGTCTGGCATGAATTCGTATGAAAATACACGACTGCTAATTGACATTGTTTAGTAACCGTTAGATCAGTAGTTTCATCCATGATCAATAGCTGGATGTCTCAACTCATCAGACAAGGTCTTGAAAATGACTTTCCTCAACCCATTCTTAATAATACTTGAAGATTCTGCACGCTTTGAAGTAATCTTCTGAGCGTTTGGTGAATTAGAAAAAACATTCTTACAAAGAGGAATCTATGTATCCAAGGTGCTGAATGATAAACTATTGGAAGCGGCAAGTGCCATTAATTTAACTTCTGCTCTTTTTACGTTGTCTGCATCGTATTGTGCATTGAGCCTCGGAATTGCCCAGTTTCTCTGCTCTTACTTCCGCTGTTTGTTTGAACTGGTATGTGTCGTAACTCGTAAGCCTACTAGTGAACTTGTCGTTTTTGTGACACCAGTTGTCACAGTTTTACCTAATTACTAGATGGAATGTTCTGGTGTGGGCTATACTTGTGGTCAGTAATAGTACAGTTATTACACTATACTGTCTTTATTTCATTAAAATCGATAAGTGTCTGCATAAAGCAAGTGTTAGTGCGAAATCTGTAGACAAGCTGCACACTTCTCTTGAATTTCCTGTCTCAACAAATTTTCCTGAAAGATATACTGGAAGATATATTGGAAACAGGTGCAACAGTTTTCATTTGATTAATATGTGCCTCAAAACTGCAGATTTATGTGGTTTTACAATACTATCATATACCTTGCAGTGCGCCAAATCCTGTTCATCCCTCTATTTGTTGCTCTTTTGTAACCAAGCAATGGACTCAGGAAAGCTTAACCAGGAATCACAAAATCTATTTATTTTGGATTTCTTTGATTTCTCATTCGAAGAACACAATGTTGAGGTAGAGGTAGCATTATCGTCCTTTCTGATAAGCTCACTTTGTAAATTAAGAGCTTTAGGTAAATTAGGCGAGGCAGGTAATTCAGGAGGAGCATGCAGATTGTCTACAGATTTGTCACTAACACTTGCTTTACGCAACCACTAACCCATTTTAGTGAAATAAAAGAATTATAGTTTAATAACGCCTCTATTATTGACTACAAGTATAGCCCACACCAGACCACTGAGCCAAGTAGATTGGTAAAACTGTGAGACACTGCTATCACAAGAACAACAAGCTGGCGATTAGGTTTACGAGTTACGACACATACCAGTCGAAACAAACAGTGGAAGCAAGAGCAGAGAAACCAGGTAATTCCCAGGCTCATTGCGCAATATAATACGTGCCACAATTCTGATATTCTCATACTGCATCTATACTTGAAATTTTAAACATTTAAAGAACGATTTGAATACAAGAAAAAACGTTTGGTGTCAAAATTATCATATTACTTGGAAAATACTCACCATTTCACATAACCCTTTCAAATACCCACCGATGACGGTTTTACCCGAAAAACTGACTATTACGCTCCAGGTTGCAACACTGCACCCAGAAATCGTGTTTCCCAACGACACAAACTACCACATGAACGACGCTATGAGTCTGTGACATCGGTGGCGAGCATCGACCACTAGAACACTATCGTTCATGTTTGATGTTATGGTCTTTTGGTCTTTTGACCGTGCTTTTTTGTGTTTGCGCGCCATTAAGAGTTAAACAATGGTACTGTGGTATCTAAGTTTCATTAAAATTTAACGAACTGCTTGTTGGTGATTCCCATTCTCCACAATATCATCGTTAGAACAGGAATTACCACAGATCTTTGATCAGCAACCGAGTAAATAGGATCGCATGTAGATTTCCCAAGCTTTTAATTGCAATAAATACAGAAAAACGCGCTTAAGACACTAACAAGTCGTGTGTATGCAGTTTTTAAATCTAAATCAAAGTATCACATAATCTGAATAGATAATGGTATAATGTAAACAGTGGCCCTCTCATCAGGGAGGGAGAGGTGTTAGGTGTGCCTCCCCCCCCCCCCCCCCCCCCCCACGATCTACAGGCTGCTGGAGCTCATCCGCGCATGAGCATAGAAACATCAGTCATCGAGTTTTGCGATAAAATGTACAGTGTAACTAAAAAATAAACGAAACAATGTAAAATTAATCTGCTTGAAAATGGAGACAATATTTCTGCCTCACATAAAGTGCCTGGTGTATTCAATGTATATTTCTCAGAAATAGAAAACAAATTGATGGAAAAACAGCAAAAAACCACTTCTGGAAACAAGAGCTGAGCAAAAAATTAACTTAAATGAAAAACAATCTTTCTGTATCCAACAGATGAAAAGGAAATGTTGAATTTTGTAAAGGAACTAAAACCAAAATTTTCTTCAGATGCAGACCAAGTCCCTGGTCACATATTAAAAAATGTGCGACAGTATTGACTAAGCCCTTAAATCATTTTTGCAACTCTTCAATGTGCAGTGGTATTTTCCCAGAAAAATTAAAAATGGTGAAGGTAAGACGTCTTTTCAAGAATGTAGATAAGACAAATAAAATAATTGCAGGCCAATATCTATACTATCAAATTTTTCTAAAATACTGACAGAAGTTCTTTTTTTTAAAAAAAAAGACTGATTCCATTGATAGAAAAAAGGAATTCTGTATCAATCCCCCAACATGTGTTCAGAAAATTCAAAGCAATAGAAATTGCCATTTTTGACTTTGTTAATAAAGCCTTTACTGCAATAGACCAGAGAGAACATGTATCAATAATATTTCTGGACCTCACAAAAGCTTTCAATGCGGCAGACCACAACTTCCTATTTAAAAAATTGGAGTATGTAGGAATTAGAGGCCTGGCAGATGAGCGGTTGACACTATACCTGAAAAGCAGAGAGCAAATAGTTGAAATCATGCATCAGGAAGGCAACATTAAGTACACTGACCAATCTAAAAGAAAATAAATTAGGTATGCAGTGTCCCAAGGTACTATCCTGGGCCCAGTGTTGTTGTTAAAATTTATTATTGACGCAGAATCATCTAGTGATTCCAAAAAATATACAAAACTTGCAAATGACATATGTATTGATAAAAGGTAAAACTGCTGCAGAACTACAATATGAAGCACAAAATTGCACCACACACATTACAAAATGTTGCACCACAAACAATCTTATTGTTAACACAAAAAACCTGTTATAATACACCTTCATACCACACACAATAAACATCAATAAACATCAACCATAAATCTATTTAGGAAAAAATTATGGACTGTAAAGTCAACAAAATTTCTTTGATTATAGGTTCAGGGCAATATGAAGTGGGACATGTGCATCAAATAGATAAGCAAGAAGCATATCACCATATGCTATGGCATGTATTGCAGCCAAGTGGAAGCCCCACTGCGATAGTGATATTTTATTGGGGAAATTCGCCAATAAGCAAAAGGTGTTTCATAGTATAGAAGAGGATCATTAGGGTAACTGAAAATGCCACACCCTTAAATTCTTGCAAACCCCTTTTTAAAACACTCCAGATACTATCACTACCATATCTGTACACTCTTAATATAATTACACACATAAAGTAATTTTCAGAAACTAGAAACCACTTAGTATGTACAATTCAAGCAGTCCACAGACATGACACCAGGCAAAAGTCAGACTTACACAGCGAACATGGAAGCAACACTCTCAGACAAAATGGACCTCTGCAAACTGGCAAAAAAGTTACAATAAACTTCCCCATCACATCAAGGAAATAAAAGAAACACAAAAATTCAAAGTGGTTTTGAAAACATATTTACAAGACAGGTGCTGTTATACTGTAAATGAGTATCTGTTAGCATAAATTTAAATTATTTTCTTTGGTAAATGAATATCTGTTGAAATAAATTTAAATTATTTCCTTTTTTGTATTATGTATCTGAAACTGCTTTTGTGATCTATTGTACTACATATCGTATCATACTATTATATTAATGTATTGTACTTCACTGATTTACTGTACTGTATGATATGCTTAAATTATTCATGCCATTGAATCAATGTTACTGTTATATAACATGTATTTAAAATTGTGCGCTAATGTACAAAGTAAGCTGTATCCTGTATCAAATATTTGATGAAAGGATACTTAGCAGGTAAATAAATAATGCTGAAGCGATGAAGAGTCACTGCTCAATGCCAGCAACAACTAGTAAAGGAGGAACAAACTCATCATCTCTCACCACAGATATGCCCAACACTTTTTCTTTAAAAGAAGCATCAAATCCCCTTCCTCATAGGGAGACATTAAAGCCATCATCAGGTAGTAAATCAAATAACAAACAGCAGCTGTAACAACACAAAATAGTCAGAGATAAAGTTATTATTATTATTATTATTATTATTATTATTATTATTATTATTATTATTATTATATTCCTTTCTCAGACGTTATGTCTGGTTAAAAATGGAAAGCGACATGGACTTGATCAAGTGTGACTTCCTTTTAATTGTGTGGTATATGTTACAATGCATTTAGGAACTTTCAGGTAATTGAACATGTATCAATAATTACAGATTTCTGTAGTTGTATATATATGTTTGGATGTAGCTGTATTGCGTTGATGTACTGGTGGATATTGTGTGGTATGAGTCCTGTAGTTGATAGTATAATTGGTATAATGTCAACTTTATCCTGATACCACATGTCCTTGACATCCTCAGCCAGTTGGATGTATTTTTCAATTTTTTCTCCTCTTTTCTTCTGTATATTTGTTGTGTTGGGTGTGGATATTTCGATTAGTTGTGTTAATTTCTTATTTTTATTGATGAATATAATGTCAGGTTTGTTATGTGGAGTTGTTTTATCTGTTATAATGGTTCTGTTCCAGTATAATTTGTATTCATCATTCTGCAGTACATTTTGTGGTGCATACTTGTATGTGGGAAGGTGTTGTTTTATTAGTTTATGTTGTATGGCAAGTTGTTGATGTATTATTTTTGCTAGATTGTCATGTCTTCTGGGGTATTCTGTATTTGCTAGTATTGTACATCCGCTTGTGATGTGATCTACTGTTTCTATTTGTTGTTTGCAAAGTCTGCATTTATCTGTTGTGGTATTGGGGTCTTTAATAATATGCTTGCTGTAATATCTGGTGTTTATTGTTTGATCCTGTATTGCAATCATGAATCCTTCCATTTCACTGTATATATTGTCTTTTCTTAGCCATGTGTTGGATGTGTCTTGATCGATGTGTGGCTGTGTTAGATGATACGGGTGCTTGCCATATAGTGTTTTCTTATCCAATTTACTTTCTTCGTATCTGTTGATGTTATGTGATATAAAGGGTTGTAGCAGTGGTTATGAAATTGCAGTGGTGTAGCCGATGTATTTATATGAGTGATTGCTTTGTGTATTTTGCTAGTCTCCACTCGTTCTATAAAGAATTTTCTTAAATTGTCTACCTGTCCATAAAGTAGGTTTTTTATGTCAATAAATCCCCTTCCTCCTTCCTTTGTGCTTAATGTGAATCTTTCTGTTGTTGAATGTATGTGATGTATTCTATATTTGTGGCATTGTGATCGTGTAAGTGTATTGAGTTCTTCTAGGTCTGTGTTACTCCATTTCACTACTCCAAATGAGTAGGTCAATATTGATATAGCATAGCTATTTATAGCTTTTGTCTTGTTTCTTGCTGTCAATTCTGTTTTCAGTATTTTTCTTAGTCTTTGTCTATATTTTTCTTTTAGTTCTTCTTTAATATTTGTATTATCTATTCCTATTTTTTGTCTGTATCCTAGATATTTATAGGCATCTGTTTTTCCCATTGCTTCTATGCAGTCGCTGTGGTTATCCAATATGTAATCTTCTTGTTTAGTGTGTTTTCCCTTGACTATGCTATTTTTCTTACATTTGTCTGTTCCAAAAGCCATATTTATATCATTGCTGAATACTTCTGTTATCTTTAGTAATTGGTTGAGTTGTTGATTTGTTGCTGCCAGTAGTTTTAGATCATCCACGTATAGCAAATGTGTGATTTTGTGTTGGTATGTTCTAGTAATATTGTATCCATAATTTGTATTATTTAGCATGTTGGATAGTGGATTCAGAGCAAGGCAGAACCAAAAAGGACTTAATGAGTCTCCTTGGTATATTCCACGCTTAATCTGTATTGGCTGTGATGTGATATTATTTGAATTTGTTTGGATATTGAGTGTGATTTTCCAATTTATCATTACTACACTCCTGGAAATGGAAAAAAGAACACATTGACACTGGTGTGTCAGACCCACCATACTTGCTCCGGACACTGCGAGAGGGCTGTAAAAGCAATGATCACACGCACGGCACAGCTGACACACCAGGAACCGCGGTGTTGGCCGTCGAATGGCGCTAGCTGCGCAGCACTTGTGCACCGCCGCCGTCAGTGTCAGCCAGTTTGCCGTGGCATACGGAGCTCCATCGCAGTCTTTAACACTGGTAGCATGCCGCGACAGCGTGGACGTGAGCCGTATGTGCAGTTGACGGACTTTGAGCGAGGGCGTATAGTGGGCATGCGGGAGGCCGGGTGGACGTACCGCCGAATTGCTCAACACGTGGGGCGTGAGGTCACGATCGATGTTGTCGCCAGTGGTCGGCGGAAGGTGCACGTGCCCGTCGACCTGCGACCGGACCGCAGCGACGCACGGATGCACGCCAAGACCGTAGGATCCTACGCAGTGCCGTAGGGGACCGCACCGCCACTTTCCTGCAAATTAGGGACACTGTTGCTCCTGGGGTATCGGCGAGGACCATTCGCAACCGTCTCCATGAAGCTGGGCTACGGTCCCGCACACCGTTAGGCCGTCTTCCGCTCACGCCCCAACATTGTGCAGCCCGCCTCCAGTGGTGTCGCGACAGGCGTGAATGGAGGGACGAATGGAGACGTGTCGTCTTCAGAGATGAGAGTCGCTTCTGCCTTGGTGCCAATGATGGTCGTATGCGTGTTTGGCGCCGTGTAGGTGAGCGCCACAATCAGGACTGCATACGACCGAGGCACACAGGGCCAACACCCGGCATCATGGTGTGGGGAGCGATCTCCTACACTGGCCGTACACCACTGGTGATCGTCGAGGGGACACTGAATAGTGCACGGTACATCCAAACCGTCATCGAACCCATCGTTCTACCATTCCTAGACCGGCAAGGGAACTTGCTGTTCCAGCAGGACAATGCACGTCCGCATGTATCCCGTGCCACCCAACGTGCTCTAGAAGGTGTAAGTCAACTACCCTGGCCAGCAAGATCTCCGGATCTGTCGCCCCATTGAGCATGTTTGGGACTGGATGAAGCGTCGTCTCACGCGGTCTGCACGTCCAGCACGAACGCTGGTCCAGCTGAGGCGCCAGGTGGAAATGGCATGGCAAGCCGTTCCACAGGACTACATCCAGCATCTCTACGATCGTCTCCATGGGAGAATAGCAGCCTGCATTGCTGCAAAAGGTGGATATACACTGTACTAGTGCCGACATTGTGCATGCTCTGTTGCCTGTGTCTATGTGCCTGTGGTTCTGTCAGTGTGATCATGTGATGTATCTGACCCCAGGAATGTGTCAATTAAGTTTCCCCTTCCTGGGACAATGAATTCACGGTGTTCTTATTTCAATTTCCAGGAGTGTATGTTTAGGAACTGCATCAATTTAGGATCTACTTTGTATATTTCCAATATTTGTAGTAACCATGAGTGGGGTACACTATCAAAAGCTTTTTGGTAATCAATGTATGCATAGTGTAGCGACCTTTGTTTAGTTTTAGCTTAATATGTCACCTCTGCTTCTATTATCAGTTGCTCTTTACATCCTCGTGGTCCTTTGCAACAGCCTTTTTGTTCATCATTTATAATTTTGTTCTGTGTTGTATGTGTCATTAATTTATTATAATAATTATTATTATTATTAAACACCAAATGATCAAATACATTACCTAGATCTAACACAGTTGCAGGAAATCTTACAGATTATTCTTACAAATATTTGACATTGCACATTACAAGCTAAAGATTTTTGTGTAAGAATAGTTTTACTATCGTTCTATCACTTGTGAATTGCCAAATACTATGAGACTGACATACTTACAAACGACTTTTCAAAAATACAAAAAAACTCACCTGTAGAATAAAATGGATTTTCAATTACAATTCTTTTTAGATGGTCTTTTAATTTGCTATTAGCAAGGACTTCGAGACTTTTTGGGAGAGCACTGGTGTAGCATGAAGTGCATATTTTCATATAAAGCTGTTCTGTGGGTATTTACATGTATCCTAATTTTTGTATTGTATTATGCTGGTGTAGTTCACAATTTAAGTTTGGATACATTGTTGTCCTAAGTAATTTTTAGTGTATATACACCTATAATGGTAAGCACACCGAATTTTGGAAATAGGTTTCAACGTGATTCTCTGCATTTTGCACCACAAATAATTCTGGTAACTTTTTTGTGTAGTGATAATTATGTAATGTTCTTAGGTTGGTCTGTATTGTTGCATCCCATATTTCTACTGTATATTTCAGCTTTGACAATAATAATGAATGATAAGCAGTTTTTTGTACACAAATGTCCTTAGCTAATCATGTTAATACAAATATCTTTTAGACAGCTTACATGCTGCGGAATCTGTATGCTTTTCCATTTGACATTATCCTGGATTGTATTTTCCAAAAATGTTGTCCATTTATCCTTTTTTTCCAATCTCATTTCCTATGGATAATTTCATATCAAATTCTTTTTGTTTGCTAAATTCCATTATTGCAGTCTTTGAAGCACTTCTGTGTTTCATTGAAATAGTTGACTATGTCACTGGCCACAGTTGCTAAGCACCTCCATAAAGTCATAGGGTTTTTGCTCACATACAACTCATGTAGCATCCACATGTGCACACACACACACACACACGTGTGCACACACACACACACACACACACACACACACACACACACTCTCTCTCTCTCTCTCTCTCTCTCTCTCTCTCTCTATATATATATATATATATATATATATATATATATATATATATATATATATATGTTAGTGAGTTAGGTGAACAGTACTGTAGATACCACTGGTGTAAATCAAGAAATGAAGGGGTCCAAAAACAGAACCTTGAGTCACTCCACATTTGAGGATTTCAAAGAGGAGCCACTGTTTGTTTTAAGTAAAACAAATTGTTTCCTGTTGCTCCTACACGATTTTTTTAACTCATAGCCAGTTCCTGCAATATCAAAGTTTCACAGCTTGTCAAATAATTTGGTGATGATGATACAATCAAAAGCTTTTTTTTAGGTCAAGGAACACTCCAGTAATACACTTCTTATCGTCTGTGGCACTTATTATTTCGTCTAATAAATAGTATATTGAAGCTAGTGAAGTTGACCTGTTTTTCATAAACAATGCTGATTTTGAAATAGTAAATTGTTTTGATGCAGGAATGTCATTAGATTAGTATGAATAACTTTCTCAATTACTTTAGGAAATGTAGGTAAGACTGAGATGGGTTGGTAGTTTTCAGTTTAGATTTATCACCTCACTCATAATTCGGAGTTACTTGTGCTTTCTTTAGATTGTCTGGGAAACTACCTGATGCAATAATATCATTTACTGCTGTGGTACCATATATGTTGTCAGTGCTCCCTCTAAAGGTGTTTATAGATGATCCATCATATCATGCTGATTTTAAATTTTTTAGTGACCTTACTATGTATTTTATTTCGTTTCTATTAATGGGGTCGAAGTATATGCTTTGTCTGACTGGAATGTGCTTATATCTATACTGACTATTCTTGAAAAAGTACTTGATGGAATTTCCAGCAGAAGAAAAGTGTCATTAAAAACGTTCGCAATCTGTTATTGGCTTTCGATGATAATCCCTTTATAGTTGATGGTAAGATCACTAGTTGATCTGTCCTTTCAATCACTAAAACTGTTTATGACTTTCCAAACAGCTGAGCTAGTGTTAGTACAGTTTCTTAACATTGTGGCCATTAGCTGTTTTAGATTTTACCGACGTGGTACCTGCTTCATTGGTTCACGGGCGTCGCGTCGGATGATTTTATGGAAGCTGCACAATGTTTCGACGAGACAGCTGCTCGTCATCTTCCGCTGCTTACTGACACTTTGGTGCAACGGCTCGCCAATATATACGCTGACTCGCTAGAAAAGCGCAGGCGCCAAGGGTTGAGGCTATAACGTCATCGTAGGCGAATCATAGAACACTGCAACATCCAGTGTTCCCTGCCATACAAACGGGCCACGGGATTCTCATTCGCGATGCGGGAAAAGCGCAGCCACAAATAGCAACCCAGCGCGCGTATGGGCAGTGTGTTTGCACCTAGTTTAAGTGTGCGGACTTCGATTCTCCGTCTGTGTTGACTCAGATTCGTTCGTCTGCGGCCGACGACGCTTTAGTACTGCCTGTGCTGGTTTCCATGCCTTGCTGAGTTGAAATGCCGTGTCTCTATTGATCAGGTTGCTATTTACACTAATTTCGACTGCTTCTTTAGTGGTGGAGTCCCAGTACGTGGAAGCGGGCAAAAGGATCCTTCTCTCTCCGTAGTTCATGCTGTGTCCCGTGTCAAGGCAGTGTTCAGCCACAGCAGACTTTTCTAGCTGAGCCAGTCTGGTGTGACGTCTATGTTCAACACCTACACCCTTAACAGGGCGACACGTCTGGCCAGCGTACGATTTCCCACACTAGCAGGGGATTTTATATATCCCTGGTCTTTAGACCTAGGTCGTCTTTAACAGAAACCAACATGCTTTTCACTTTCGCTGGAGGTGGGGAAGACACATTTTACTTGATGTTTTTTGAACAGCCTGCCCATCTTAAAGGACACGCCACCAACATAAGGTAGAAAAACCATCCTTGTCGTGTTCTCTGTTTCTTCTGGCTGTTCTTGAGCTTGAGAGGATGCAAGTTTAAATTCAGTACGGATCTCTTTCTCACAGTAGCTGTTTATACAAACACAGAGCGAAGATGGCTAAGCTCTGCTGATAAGTTCCCTGCATCAGAGATAATTGTAGCCCTATGAACGAGAGTATGCAACACGCCACTACGTTGAGATGGGTGATGGCAGCTCGTACTTGTAGATATAGGTCAGTGTGAGTCGGTTTGCGAAACACACTGTGACCCAAGGAACCATCTTCTTTTCTGCAGACCAAGACTTCAAGAAGCGGACGGTCTCCATTTTTCTTCACTTCCATTGTGAAGCTAATGCTGGGATGGAAGGGTTAAGGTGTTCCAGGAAATAAGGAAGTGATACTGCTCCGTGTGGCCAAACTACAGAAGTGTCGTCCACAAATCTCCAGAAATATTTAGGTTTCAATACCACTGACTGAAGTGCTTTTTCCTCGAAGTCTTCCATAAAAAGGTTAGCTGCTATGGAGACAAATGGCTACCCATAGCAACACCGTCAGTCTGCTCGAAGTACTGTTCAGTACATAAAATGTACGTGGAGGTAAGCATATATTTGAATAGATGTAAGATTTTCTCCCTCAACTTAGTTCCTATAAGTTGTACTGAAGCTGCCAGAGGTATTTGTGTGAACAAAGAGACCACATCGAATCTCACTAATATGTCAGCTGGTTCGAGACGCAAAGTCTTCAGTTGTTGTATAAAATCTTCTGAGTTTCGAATGTGAAGTTCACATTTTCCTACCAGTGGGATTAGTAGAGAAGCCAGATGTTTCGCCAGGTAATGTGTTGGGACTCCTACAGGTATATTGCTCATGATGAGGCGAAGAGGAACCCCTACCTTATGGATCTTTGGCAATCCATGAAGTCGTGTTGGAACTGGGTCTTGTACTCCTAAGCTCTTTTTAAGATGGTCAGGAAACTGGCTGGACTTGAGGAGCGCGGATGTCTTCTGTTGTACTGCGTCAGTTGGATCCTTCTGGAGATGGCGATACGCTACGTCCTGCAGTAAATCCGTCATCTAGGCGAAATAAGATGTTGCAGGCAAAAGAAGAATAGCACTTCCCTTGTCAGCAGGTAAAATCACAACTTGTGTGTCTTCTCTTAAGGAATGGAGAGCTTTACTTTCTTCAGTGTTAATGTTCTACTTCGGCGTGAGCGTCCTTGTTACCGCCCTGCAAGCCTCACGCCTTATTTGTTTAGGAGTCTCACACGGAAGTTTCAAGACACCTTGGTCAACGGCGCGATAAAATCCTTAATAGGCAAGGTTTTTGGAGTGGGTGCAAAATTTAGTAGTTTTTCCAACACCGATACCGCAGCGTCACTCAGTTGTTTATCTGTGAAATTAAACAGAGTACGTCTATATGTTCTACGTTCTTGCGGTGACTGGTGTGTAAGGCGACGGAACTTCGAAGTTCAGCGCGCCACAGCCTACTGCCCCGTCCAGTCCGAAAGCGACCACGTAGCACCGTCCACTCACTCCCAGGAATGCGTTGACAGACGCGACGAGATATTCAGATGTAGTGAAAGCAAGCTCCTGGCGGCTCTGTCCAATTCTCGCCTGGTACAACGGATTCTTCCTCTCACCATGCTGGCCCGTTGTTTGACCCTCTTGGCGGCTGCGGAGTGTATGTAATGAGTGAACTTGGCAAATGTCGGTACAATTTGCTGGTCCCGACGTCTCCGTAAAAACGCGAAGAGTACAACAGTCTGTTTCTCTTCTTGCGGAATTTATCGAACTCACGTACTCTGTTGACCATCTCCTCCGCGTAGATGTACCAGACGTGCTGCTTAAGACTTACCGAAGTAGTAACTGCTTCATTGGTTCATGGGCGTCGCGTCGGATAATGCTGTGGAAGCTGCACGATATTTCGACGAGACAGCTACTCGTCATATTCAGGGGCTTACTGACGTGTTGCTGCAATGGCTCGCCAATATCTACTCTGGCTCGCTAGAAAAGCGCAGGCGTCATGGGTTGTGGCTACAACGTCATCGTAGACCTTAATGGAGACCTCCCGTTTCTTGATATCTTGGTCCGCATAAATAAGGATGTTCCTTGGGTCATAGTGTGTTTCGCAGACCGACTCACACTGACCTATATCTACAAGTACGAGCTGCCATCACCCATCTCAATGCAGTGGTAAGTTGCGGACTCTCGTTCATGGGGTCAGAGTTATCTCTGATGCAGGGAGCTTATCAGCAGAGCTTATCCATCTTCGCTCTGTGTTTGTACAAAACTGGTACTCTGATAAACAGATCCGTAATGCATTTAAACCTGCACCCTCTAAAGCCCAACAACAGCCAGAAGAAACAGAGAACTCCACGAGGATGGTTTTTCTACAGTATGTTGGTGTCGCGTCCTTTAAGATGGCCAGGTTGTTCGAAAAACACAAAAAAATGTGTCTCCCGGCCTCCAGCGAGAGTGAAAAGTATGCTGGGTTCTGTTTAAGAGGACCTAGGTCTAAGGAGACCAGGGGTATATAAAATCCTGTGCCAGTGTCGAAAATCATAGATTGGCCAGAAGTGTCGCACTGTTGAGGATAGATGTGCTCAACAGGGACGTCATACCAGACTGAGTCAAGCAGGAAAGTCTGCTGTGGCTTGTCTTGGCATGGAACACAGCACAAATTATGTAGAGACAAAGATCCTTTCGTCCGTTTCTACATACTGGGGCTTGTAATCTCCCCCTCCTTCCTGCTTCCATCTATTGTTCACATTAAACAGTACCCAGTCCAAGTAATTAATAAGCAAAGTCTTTTACGAAGATTTGAAAGGAGCGAAAATTACAAAAAACTTTCAGGTTTACTTAGCTTGTCATGTTAAGATGGCACTAGTTCTTTTGGTCTAGGGGTATGATTCTTGAAGCTGAACACGTAACTTTAGGTCCTCACGGTTGGTTTGAACTTAATAAATTGGAAGATTATTGTTGCAGAATTTTTTTACGTAGATATATTTTCCACTGATTTTCTCACATTTTAGTATATCACACAGTATTTTGATTTTCCACATTAACAAAGCCGAAATTACATTGTTCGCCCTACTATACAAAAATACGACCGATCACATCAGATTCAATCCCGTCTCCAGCCATCCTGATTTAGGTTTTCCGTGATTTCCCTAAATCGTTTCAGGCAAATGCCGGGATGGTTCCTTTGAAAGGGCACGGCCGATTTCCTTCCCAATCCTTCCCTAACCCGAGCTTGCGCACCGTCTCTAATGACCTCGTTGTCGACGGGACGTTAAACACTAACCACCACCACCACCACCACATCAGAGGTAAGCTTATAGCAATCACACTCTGCGGAAATAACAACATTCCAAGCGGTTTAGAATTTTTCTTAACAAATGAATTCCTACTGGTTTTTGTTACATTATCAACTTCGATTATTATTTCATAAAAGAATCCAACATAGTGAACAGTACAGGATCGCGTAATTAATAACAGAAATATTAAGCGTGCAAATAATTCGTAATTTCAAATGGTTCTAAAAAAAAATTAACTGTACACTCAAAACTAGTACTTATCGATTATAACATCGAAACTAAACTATTTTACAAAGTAATTCCTTTTCATAAGTTGTAGTTTGAAATATAACATAGTGTGTATAAAATTACACGAAAATTTTCACAAAAACAAACTGAGATAATACTGACCTGCCCAAAATTCGAAAAAAATTAATACCGGTATCGACAACTACTGTTGAGGAAAAGTAATACTAGAGAAGGATGTCCCGTTACAGACTCCATCACTAAAGAAGCAGTCGAAATTAGTGTAAATAACAACCTGATCAATAGAGACACGGCATTTCAACTCAGCAAGGCATGGGAACCACCAATGGTGGTACTAAGGCATCGTCGGCCGCAGACGAACGAATATAAGTCAACACAGACAGAGAATCAAAGTCCGCACACTTAAACTGGGCGCCAAAACTCTGCCCGCACGCGAGCTGGACCACTACGAGTATTTGCGGCTTCTCTTTTCCCGCATCGCGAATGAGAATCCCGTGGCCCGTTTGTATGGCAGGGAACACTGGATGTTGCAGTGCTCTATGATTCGTCTATGATGACATTATAGCCTCAACCCTTGGCACCTGCGCTTTTCTGGCGAGTTAGCGTATATATTGGCGAGCCACTGCAGCAACATGTCAATAAGCACCTGAAGATAACGAGCAGCTGTCTCGTCGAAATGTTGTGTAGCTTCCCCAACATTATCCAACGCGACGCCTGTGACACAAGAAGCATTATGGCTATGTATTTAATTTTAGATTCTAAAAGCAGATCTTGTTAATAATCAAGACAGTTCTTAAATTCTACCTTTAGTCTACTATTATTGCTATTTTTTAGAGCTGCATACTGGAAAACTTAAAGTTTTTCTGTTGCTGTTTCCACTTCGTGATATATTCAGTTATTGTTCGTATTTTGTAGACATTAACTGGCAAGGTCATTTCTGGGCATGAGACATTGAAGCAACAATAAAAATCTGATTCAAATTCACTAAAACCGATGATGTTCTTTTCATATCAATGCAGGCTTTTCAGCATAGTGTTGAGATCTATAAAATTGTCGTCATAGGTAGTTATTTTTGTTATATATTGTTTCCTTTCGCTGTTGACACGGAAATTTTCAGCTTCTATCAGTACCTGTACAGCACGGTGATCAGAAATGGCAAGCTTCACAACTGGTGCGTTGTATGTAGTGAAACATGTTGGTTATAACTTCGTCAATACGTGATATGATGCTATTGGCCTCTCTAGTGGGCTCATTTATTAGGAAACTTAGGATAAATTGAACTAGTACTAGTATAAGTTTTTTCAAGTCGAGTCAGTAGACAGCAAGTCATTGTTTATATATCCAATTAGTATGATGTTAAGACAGCCATATTTATTTCATTGTTTACTGTCTTGTGTTAACAAGCATATCATTAAAAACTACAAAGAAAATATCTAAACTACCACATGGTGGTATGTATCGATCAATAATAATTAAGTTCTCTTTCCCCCACTTCTAGTAAATTGCTGTTTGTTTTATTATACCCTCTATGCTGAAAGTACTCACATCTATTAGATTATAGAGAACCATGGTACTCTTTTCTGTTGAAGGCAGAACAGAACTAATTCTCAAACAAATGAAAATACCATATATGATCATAATAGATCCAACCTAGGTGGCGCTTTTAATGAGTTTGTTGAGGGCCTCAGTTGAAATGTTGGTAAATATCATCCCATGGCTTTGGGCAAAGTATTTTTCACGTCAGATTCTGAAAGCAAGCATAAAATCATGAATCTCAAAATAGAGGGAAAGAATAGGTTTCGAAGTGATCTGTCTACAAGGAAGCTGGCGAGTGTATTTCAGGAAGACAACTCGCTAATTCATAAGCACATGGTAGCGTACATACCAAACCGCAGCATACACTACCAGCGATTTGTTCGAAATGTGGGCAATGAACTGACAGAGCTAGAGCTGAAAGAAGCTATTCAGTCCGTAATCCATATCACACACGTGCATAGGACGATCAAACGAATGAATGAATAAATCCTCTGAAAAAAAACATGTGTAGTTACATTTGTGCCACAATTCTGCCAGAGTATATGATAAATATGGTATAAGGTGTAATGTTAAGCCTTACATACCACTACTGAGGAAATTCCTCCGATATCTCTAATATGATCATCTTGGTAACCTGTGTCAATCAGATCCTCACTGCAGTTCATCTGCAAGTAATCATGAGGCAACGTAGTGTACAAGTCAGATAACATATTGTGTACACTGTGAAGGAAACCACACTTCAAGAGATAAATCTTGCCCAATATATCTTAAACAACAAGAGATTAAAGAAGCATCAGAGATCCCTCAACATATCATTTAAGGAAGCTGAAGATTATGCAATCTGAATTTCTTATGCTGCAGTCGCAGGCAATCCTAGTACGAGCAAAAATGGATAGAGAGAAGGAATTTCCTCTCTGACAAAGCACACAGCAAAGAATTACGACAATTGTACACATTGATAGACCAAAACCAATGAAGCGTACGCTGAGACCAAGTTCCCACTTTGCCAATATAAATCTACAATAGTCTCCTATTAAAGAGAATGCTTATGCATTGTGCCCACACGCATCTGAACTCCAACAGTCAACCACAACAGGAGAGGAAGACAAGAATACAGTATTTATCAAGCAGTTGATATCTGGATTAATAAAAATAGTATTGGGAACACAGTCAACCACTTCAAACAAAGACAGTTTGGATCATGCAGACATATACAATATGGCTACCTCATTTTTAGCTAAAAACTAAATGTGGATCGGGACAAAAATAGTCCATAAGCTTATCCTACATAAACAAACAAAAACTGAAAATAAAAGTTGTCCTATGGAATGCACGATCACTCAGTGCCATTAGGGAGTCATTCATGCATGAGCTCTACTCCAGTGGTTACTCTATTGCTGTAGTATATTTGACATGGATTAAACCAAACACTCTTATCAAATTTGAGGGATATCATGTGATACATCAGAACAAAACCATGGTAAAGGTAGAGTAGCTATAGTGATTAGTATTCTACTTGTCTACTCCGGTTCCACCTACTAACCTCGACCTTTAGGCAATAGTAGCAGAAACAATTACCAACAATTACCGATTTTCCATCGTATCTGTATACTGTCCCCCATGTTGTTAGAATTTTGAACAATACATGCCATACAATGTTACAACACATACCAAAAAGATTTCTAATTTGTGGTGATTTAAACACCCCTCAAGCGGTATGTGTCTGTCATGTGAACGATCAGGCAGAAGAGATCATAGTGTCCTATATAGATGATTATCACATAATTATACACAATGTGGATCTCCAACTTTAAATCAAGGACTGTTGATGAAGCCACCTGTAGTGGACATAAAATTAACATTTCCATGTATGAACCAAATTACAGTAACGGTTGTTCAACTTCTCACCATGGGTCCATATCATTTTCCTATAACTATGAATATCCAGGGATCGACCAATAAACAACCACATTTTTCACACAAATCTACTTAGAATGTGGATGAAGTAGATTGGTATAGATATTGCCAAACCTTTGAGTCAGGGGTTCAACCAATAGGGAAAAACTATCCTCCACATACAGGTTACTGACAGCTACAGAGTAGCACATATATTATGTGACACATAAATCCACCTCAACAGGACCTTTAATAGTAAAGGCAAGAAGATTGGGTAATCCATGTAGAATGAAGACTGCACCAAAGTAGTACAGGACAGAAGGAAACATTGAACAAATATGTTAGATAACCTAACATGTCTAATTTCTTAAATTACAAACAAGAAGTAGCTAGATCCAAGAAGATACTTAATGCAGCTAAGAGGAGTATTTGGATTAAATATTATAATCATAATGCTAATTTGTCAGCAATATGATGCAAGATCAACAGTTTCAGAAATATTGCACCATGTCCAATCACGTATATTCACATGAATGGGTTGAAAAATTCTGCAACATTATTGCTCCAATAAATGTTCGAAATAAGCCTCTCATGATGCAAAGCGAAGTGCAGCAACTTAGTACATAGCCAAGAATAATGCGTGCGACAGGAATGCGGAAGCTAGCATGTGTACCTTGTGACCACGAGTTCACGCCATTCGAAAAACGTTGTCATGAAAATAGATCTGCCTTTGTCAGCGATATATTTCAACAAATTAAATGTATCAGATCACCACACTCTTTCAGGATATACTTTCAGAATAATACTGGCCACTACTTCATTGTGTAACCTGTTGCATAATTATTTTATTAATGCTGATAGTGTGTATGCAACCTCTGAAATGCTTTTTCTCATCACGACGAGCCATGAGGACTTCTCAACTGTTTCTAGATTGCAGTGGAAATGTGATGTCTACATGAATGCAGTATAATGTCTCCCATTACAACCATATACAAATAATGATAGTGAAACTTATGTACTTCATACACCGTGTGAGTAAGAGTATCCGGACACCTGGCTGAAAATAACTTACAAGTTCGTGGGGTCCTCCATTGGTAATGCTGGAATTCAATATGGTGTTGACCCACCCTTAGCCTTGATGACAGCCTCCACTCTCGCAGGCATACATTCAATCAGGTGCTGGAAGGTTTCTTGGGGAATGGCAGCCCATTCTTCATGGAGTGTTGCACTGAGGAGAGGGATTGATGCCGGTCGGTGAGACCTGGCATGAAATCGACGTTCCAAAACGTCCCAAAAGTGTTCTATAGGATTCAGGTCAGGACTCTGTGCAGGCCAGTCCATTACAGGAACATTATTGTCGTGTAACCACTCCACCGTAGGCCGTGCATTATGAACAGGTGCCGGCCGCGGTGGTCTAGCAGTTCTAGGCGCTCAGTCCGGAACCGCGCGACTGCTACGGTCGCAGGTTCGAATCCTGCCTCGGGCATGGATGTGTGTGATGTCCTTAGGTTAGTTAGGTTTAAGTAGTTCTAAGTTCTAGGGGACTGATGACCACAGATGTTAAGTCCCATAGTGCTCAGAGCCATTTGAACCATTTTTTTTTTTTTTTTGAACAGGTGTTCAATCGTGTTGAAAGATGCAATCAACATCCCCAAATTACTCTACAACAGTGGGAAGCAAGAAGGTGCTTAAAACATCAATGTAAGCCTGTGCTGTGATAGTGCCACGCGAAACAACAAGTGATGCAAGCCCCCTCCATGAAAAACACGACCACACCATAACACCACTGCCTCCGAATTTTACTGTTGGCACTACACACGCTGGCAGATGACGTTCACTGGGCATTCGTTATACTCACACCCTGCCAGCGGATCGCCACATTGTGTTCTGTGATTCGTCACTCCACACAACGTTTGAAACCGTTCAGTCGTTCAATGTTTACGCTCCTTACACCAAACGAGGCGTGATGCGTGGCTTATGAGCTGCAGCTCGACCATGAAATCCAAGTTTTCTCACCTCCCATCCAACTGACATAGTACTTGCCGTGAATCCAGATGCAGTTTGGAATTCCTGTGTCATGGTCTGGATAGATGTCTGGCTATTACACATTATGACCATCTTCAACTGTCGGTGGTCTCTGTCAGTCAATAGGCAAAGTCGGCATGTACGCTTTTGTGCTGTACGTGTCCCTTCACGTTTCCACTTCACTAGGACATTGGAAACAATGGACCTATGGATGTTTTGGAGTGTGGAAATCTCGCATACAGACGTATGACACAAGTGACACCCAATCACCTGACCTGTGAGTTCCGTGGAGCTGCCATTCTGCTCTCTAACGATGTCTAATGACTACTGATGTTGCTGATTTGGAGTACCCGACAGTAGGTGGCAGCACAATGCACCTAATATGAAAAATGTATGTTTTTGTGGTGTCCGGGTACTTTTGATCACATAGCGTATCTCGGACGCTTTTTACCAGGAGCACAATGGGGTCATATCCATGGAAACTACACCTGCTCGACTTTTTGTAACAGATCGTAGAAATAAGTCAGCATAACAGGCAGCAAGTACATAACCTTGTTTCACTTTCTTGCCTTGCTTCTAGATCACATTATTTTATAATATTCCTTACTTATTTACTCACCGACCTCACGATGAGTCGTCTGCCCCTTCTTAGGATCTGAAAACATTGTGGAGACAGAAGACATAGTTTCAGTGACTAATGGCTCACCAGTTATTGAACTGAGCATTATTCTTGACAAAAGAATAAACAAAACAAAAATGTATAAAGACAGATGTAACTGAAGACTATTATGTACTAATGCAAAGAGTGGAGCGCTTCAACGGCGAAAAACGAAACACTACTCAGTGACAATAAAATTCAGTATACTGTAAGGCTGTATTCTTCGGATGGGAAATACTTCCACTACCCATATGCGCCATGCCAAAGTGAGCATATGGCAAGAGTCTCTTCCCGCTCCCCGCCTCACCCCTCCCACTGTGCTGGCATGGCACGCGGCGCGAGAAACTGTGCCACAACCACAACCTGGCGCAGGCGCGTGCCGCGTCCCAGGCGCGTCGCGTCGCAATTTGCGCGGTCCCATTTTAACTTCTGAAGTTACGCGCGCTGCGCTGCGTCGCGCCACACGCGCTATACACATCACAATTTGCTCCTAGCAAAAGGCCTGGCCAGACAGAATGCGGCCTGGCTGTCCGGCCTGTGGCCTTGAACCGCAGCCGGCAGGCCGCACTGTTGAATCGCTCGTTACTGTACGGCGGCGGTCACACTGATTGCGGCTTTGACGCACCGGCAGCCGGACTGCCGCACCGGCCGCCGCCGGGTTGTCACAGATTACAGATTCGCCGCAAGCCGGAGCGGCTGCTTGCCTCTGTTGGCGCACTCAACTGCTCTGCGGTCACACTGGAAGCAGCGGCGTAAGCCGGTTTTTGTCTTGCTGCTCGTAGTGCATGCACACAGAAAGACTTGTAGAGGAGGTGAGAGAATACAACTTTTTGTATGATACACGCGATCCTGATTTTGAGGTAGAATACATTTGTCCTCGATATGCTCTTGATAGAAAGCTAAATAGTGTTGTCACTGTGACGTCCATAACTTCCAATATCAACTACTGTAAACTCGGTAGAATGGATCAACGATCGCCGGGAGAACTAGCGAAAAGAACTGTTTGTAACAGAACTGGGATCCACTATCCTTCGGGCATTTTAACCTGATAGCCTTTCCGTCTATGCTTCCAGGGCAGTTCGGAAACCCCCAGTTCCATAAATCCTTCTTCAGGTTTCTTCCACATCTCTGTTGTAGTAGTAAAACACTTGGGCTGTAGAACAGTCCATATTGCCTGGCACACTTGTTTCACAATATCTGAGACTGTTGAACGTCCTAACCGAAAAGAAAAAGCTATGCTCTGGTGACTGTCGCCTGTAGTCAAGTATCAGGAAAAGATTAAAATCAATTATGCCGATAGAACGAATAGATAAGTTAACGACCAAAGATATGTTTGTTTAAATTCAATGACAATGCTATGAATACAATGAAACAAAACAATCTATTAAGCAGAAAGTTCTCTCTAGCGGGACATACGAAAATATTTGAAGAACCTATCTTCGTCAGACTCTAGATCAATACACAGACGATGGTATTCTCCTAAGCTTTCTCTCTTGCTATCAATGTCGTGCACCCAACATCTCCTCTTCTTGGTGCCATTTCGTATCGCTAGTGCAAGCTACTCATTTCTGCAAGTAAAAAAAAAAAAAAAAAACAACTTGCACAAAGATAACGTGTCCCGCGTGAAGATTCCAAATCGTCTAACGCAAGACAATCGTGCTACACATGCATGCTTAATAATGGGATTCGGCCCCTTCCACAGTGTAGCACAGCTGACGCATCAAGAGTCGCTGCGGCCGGCCGGCCGTTGCCTGTGTGGCGTCCTTGGCAGCTGACTGGCCCGGCCCACCGCTGCGCCGTCCGTCGCAGCGGCAGGTCGGATTCTGTCTGGCCAGGCCTAAAGGCTAGGCGCAAATTGAGACGCGTATAGAACGTGTTACGAGACACTACAGCGATGCGCACACTCTGCACACGTCGCGCTGGGTCATTCCATATTGCGACGCGTACAAACACTTCGCACTCGCCGATTAGCGACGCTCTGCACTGACAGAACCAAAGCGCGTGCACCGTGTTATATATCTGAAAAAGTTTTACAGAAACTATTCACTGAAAACATTTGATTTTTGCCTTACTTGTCGTGTTATATGTGAGCTTTGTGGCGAAGTGCCTATCATCCGGCTAATGGTCATGCTCATTGTGATATACGCGTTTTAGTAAGACACTATGCATAACTCAAAAACTTTTGCAATGAAAAATAGGGGTCGCTTTGATTTTGCGTTTGGTGCGTATTACGCCATATATTGTTGTGTATGAAATTTAGCTAACATACTGAACTTTTGTTTACACCTAGGAGGTCTCTATCTGTCTCCGATCTCGAGAAAATTGATCCTATGTAGCGCATTCCCTCTCACGCCCACAGGAATGAAGTATTCTTACATCCCTCATATCTCCTAAACCACTCGAGACATCGAAATGAGATTTTGGTGAATGATGGCACACAAGGAGGAGAGTACTTTGCTAGTTCGTAAACACACTGAACTTTCTTATCTGCGACGATATATCAGAAGTTGTATTTCTATTTTATTTTTTTCGTTCCAGTGATTGTAATTCTTTAAGAGTTATCGACAGCTAGTGAGACAATAGTTCCTAGTATGAAAATAAACATCAGATTTCTTCTCTTATGTTATCATATACCGACACAATGAGGTTTTTCGTAAGCTATTGCGCTCTCTGGTTGGCAATTACTGTTTAATAAGACACTTTCAGAATTCTGTAACAATAGCTGCTGCAAAAATGAGTTTGTGGAAATTATATTGTGTTTAGCAAAAGAAGTACTCTCAAACCTGTCAACAACAGAAATGTGCCCATTACTCTTAAATGGTGATGCTACTTAAAATGAGGGGAGGTTCACAATTCATGCAAAAGTAAATCGCCAATTCTGTTGAAATTTTGGTTGAATCCCGTAAACTATCGTATTTTTAACACTGAGCGACTGGAATGGTAGCTTACGAACGGATTTTATTCCTTTTCTTCATCAGAGCAGTACCGAAGTAATGAAGAGCGTGCCCTTAAAGCGGTATGACAGGCACATGCCTAATGCTGGTTACTCACCTACGCCTTGCCAAAATGACTATGTGTGATTCGCAAATAAAGCAGTTGTTATTGATACAAGTAAACAATTGATGCGTTGCACAACACAATGAACAGTGTATCGTCAACAGTTGAGAATAATGCGTGTGACAGGAATGTGGAAGCTAGCCAAGTGTGCTTTGTAAGAGGAAGAGTTCACGAGGGTTGAAAAACATTGTCATAAAAGTAGATCTGCCTTAGTCAGCAATACATTTCAAGAAAATAAATATATCAAATCACCATACTCTTTCTGGATAATACCGACCACTACTTCATTTGTGCTGCCTGTTGTGTAATTAGCTTATTAATGCTGATAATGTGCATGCAACAATTGAAATGCTTTTTCTCATCACGGTGAGGCAATTGAAACATTGTTATTTGTGACTGCTTTTCGACTGTTTCTAGTTTGCAGTGGAAATGTGATGTCCATATGTACGTAGTATAATGTCCTTATTAGACCCATATCCACATAATGATAGTGAAACTTATGTACTTCATGTCTCGGACGCGTTTTACCTGGGTCGTACGTGTGGAAATTACGCCGTTTCGACTTTTTGTAACAGATCGTAGAGATAATCAGCATAACAGGCAGCAAGTACATAACCTTGTTTTACTTTCCTGCCTTACTTCTAGATCACATGGTTTTATAATATTCCTTACTTTCTTATTCACTGCCCTCATGATGAATCGTCTTCCCTTGCTACGATCTGAAAGCATTGTGGAGGCAGAAGATAATAATTCCAGTGACCAATGGCTCACCAGTTATTGAACTGCATATTGTTCTTGACAAAAGACTAAACAAAACAAAAAAGTATACAGATACATGTAACTGAAAACTATTATGTACTAATGCAAAGAGATGCAGCACTTAAACGGCGAAAAACGAAACACTACTCAGTGACAATAAAATTCAGTACACCGTAAGGCTGTTGGCAACAGTCCCTTTCCGCTCCCCGCCTCATCCCTCCCGCTGTGTCGTGTGGAAAGAACCAGTCGTGGGATGGTCACATCTATAATTTCTATTCATGGCAGGTTATCGCAAATTTTGTTGTGTGTTCTTAGAATTATATTGTCAGGGAATTTCAAAATTTGTTTTGTCATTATTCTTAACCAAGATTCAGAGGTTCAAAGTGGCCATACTTGTGCAGAAAATAACCAAAAACTGTTTGTAGCCATTTTTTGCACAATGGGTTACAATTACCTACATTACTATCCATGCAAATGGCTCACATTTTAACAATAGCATGTAAATTGTAAAATAATAAGCAAAGCTACTGTAGAAGAAAGCAGTGGAAAACAAAATACTGCAAAATCTATAATGTTGAAATTTCTTCAACACAAATAACGCTCACCAATCTTCAATTGATTTATATGAGCCGCTAATAATAAAAAGAGTCGAAAATAACTCACAAATAACAATGTTTCAATTGCCTCGCCGAAAAAGCATTTCAATTGTCGCATTTACATTATCAGCATTAATAAACTAACTATACAACAGGCTACATAAATGAAAAAAATGGTCGGTATTATTACGAAAGTAGGAATATCCTAAAAGAGTGTAGCGATTAGATATATTTAATTTGTTGAAATGTACTGCTAACAAATGCAGATCCACTTTCATGACAATGTTTTTCGAACTCCAGCTCACAAGGTACACATGGCTAGCTTGTGCATTCCTGTCGCGCGCATTAGCCTCCGCTGCTGACAATATACCGACCATAGTGTTGTGTGGCAGATCAATTGTTTATTTTTCTCAGTAACTAGTATTTTATTCGCGATCACACACTGTCAGTTTGGCAAGCCGTAAGTGAGTAACCAGCATCTGGCATGTGCTTATCATTCCACCTGAAGGAACGCTCATCATTATTTTAATACTGCTCAGACCAAGAGAAGGAATAAGATCCTTTGGTAAGTTTCCATTCCAGTCACTCAGTGTTAAAAATACGATGGGTTACAGGGATTCAACCAAAACTCCAACAGAATTGGCAATTTATATTTGGGTGAGTTTTTCACCTTTTATCATTCGAAGAAGCATTACCATTTATGAGTAAAGGCCACATCCCTCTTGGTGGCAGGTTTAATTGTTCTTCCTTTGCCAAAACACACTGTAATTTTCGCGTACTCATCTTAGCTATTGCGACACAATTCTGAAACAGAGTGCCTCATTAAACAAGTAATTGGCAATCACAGAGCTCAAGAGCTTACGAGAAACATAGTGTCGGTTTGCAGTAACATAAGAGAAGAAATTTCATGTTTATTTTCATACTTGGAAACTCTTGTTTCGCTAGCTGTCGATATGTTGTTGTGGTCTTCAGTCCTGAGACTGGTTTGATGCAGCTCTCCATGCTACTCTATCCTGTGCAAGCTTCTTCATCTCCCAGTATCTACTGCAGCCTGCATCCTTTTGAATCTGCTTATTGTATTCATCTCGTGGTCTCCCTCTACGATTTTTACCCTCCACGCTGCCTCCAATACTAAATTGGTGATCCCTTGATGCCTCAGAACATGTCCTACCAACCGATCCTTTCTTCTAGTCAAGTTGTGCCACAAACTCCTCTTCTCCCCAATTCTATTCAATAGCTCCTCATTAGTTATGTGATCTACCCATCTAATCTTCAGAATTCTCCTGTAGCACCACATTTCGAAAGCTTCTATTCTCTTCTTGTCTAACTCTTAAAAAATTACAGTCACTGGAGTGGAAAAAAAATAAAAAATAAAATAAAACGGGAAGTGTAAGTACTGATATATCGCCATAAATAAGAAATTTCCGTATGTCTACGAATTGGCAAAATAATACTCTCCTCCTTGTGTGCTATCATTCGCCAAACTTTCGTTTCGATGTCTCGAGCGGTTTAGGAGATATGAGAGATGTTGCGAGTGTTTCATTCTCGCGGGCGTGAGGTCGGAATTGAGTACGCTACATAGGATCCATTTTCTCGAGATCGGAGGCAGTCTCCCAAGTCTATACAAAAATTCAGCATGTTAACTAAATTTCATACGCAGCAGCATATAGTGTAATACGCACCAAACGCAAAATCATAGCGACCCCTATTTTTCATTGCAAACTTTTCGAATTTTGCGTAGCGTCTTACTAAAATGTTTATATCACAATAAGTATGACCATTAGCGAGATGACGGGCACTTCGCCACGGAGCTGACATATAACGCTATAAGCAAGGTAAAAATGAAATATTTTTAGTGAATGGTTTCTGTAAAATCGTTTGAGAAAGATTACAGTATGCGCGCGCTTCGTTTCTGTCAGCGCAGAGATTCGTCAACCGGTGCGTGCAAATACGTGTACGCGTCTCAATATGCGTTGGACCCGCGCAACACACGAGGAACGTGCGCGTCACGCGGTAGTGTCTTGTCGCGTCTCACGAGCTATACGCGTCTCCATTCGCTCTTAGTCTAGAGAAGCATTCTGCATTACAGTGTGGTTTATTGTTAGAGTTCCGAGAGGGTATGTTCCTAGAAGATTCAAGACAATGAAGATAAAATTAGAGAGATTCGAGCCCACACAAAGGCATACTGGCAGTCGCTCTTCCCGACAACTTTTATTCATAGATGACGAATAAATGTTTTTGTTTGTTAACAATGTTTCGAATAATATTTGTTATATACGAATAACGAGTAATAATTTATATCTGTATTTGTTATTCGTCATTTACATAAATTTCGCTCAACTCTGGTGGTAAACGAAGCGCGTTGCGTATGCGCTCACTTGCGAAGTGAATGTGGAAGCATGGAGTCCGCATGTCTCACGAGGCTGCGCCACACACGTGGCCTGTGTACCAGCACTCATGCAGGAGTCACTAGTACCAATAATATTCAGCAACTTCCGCCAATATTCGCGAAGGGTATTATCGCGCGCTCTCAAAAGCCACAAGAGGGTAGGCCACACACTTACAGGGCTCTAGTGCGGCTGGCCTTCAGGGACGTAGTACTGGCAGGTGGGTCAGGGTCTATAATCTATATAGTGCCACCCACCACTGTTCTCTGCCTCTTACTGCAACAGTGTGTTACATACAACAGCATGTTGTCAGTTAACTTCTATCATTCCGTATTATCTAAGTCTGCTGGTGTAGCTTTTTTTTGCACCAACACTATTGTTAGATTCATAATAAAAAATAGTCTGACGAAGAGGGTATCGAAATTGTTACGAAATAGTGCTTAAGCAGTTGGGGACCGATTTGCAATAAGGCCAGATAAACAAAAAATGATTGAATATTCCTGGATGATTAAAACTGTGTACCCATGCATGACTCTCAACCCGTCTTCACTGCTTTACTTCCACCAGTACCTCACCTCCTATCTTCCAAACTTCACAGAAGCTCTCCTGCGAAACTTGCAAGACTAGCACTCCTGGAAGAAAGGATATTGTGGAGATATGGCCTAGCCTCTGCCTGGGTTATGTTTCCAGAATTAGATTTTCAATATGCAACAGAATGTGTACTGATATGAAACTTCCTGGCAGATTAATACTGTGTGCTGGACTGATACTCAAATTCAGAACCTTTGCCTTTCATAGGCAAGTGCCCTACCGACTGAGCTACCCGCTCACGACTCACGACTTGTCCTCACAGCTTTACTTCCGACAATATCGCATCTCCTATGTTCCAGACTTCACATAAACTCTTTTGCGAATCTTATATGATTACCACTTCTGAAAGAAAGGATATTGTGGAGACATGCTTAGCCACAGCTTGAGGGATGTTTCCAGGATGAGATTTTCACTCTGCAGTGGAGTGTTCACTGATATGAAACTTCCTAGCAAATTAAAACTGTTTGCCAGACCGAGACTCGAACTCGGGACCTTTGCCTTTTGTGGGCAAGTATTCTACTGACTGAGCTAGCCATTCACCACTCACTCCTATGAAGTTTGGAAGGTAGGAGATGAGGTAGTGGCGGGGTTAAAGCTGTGAGGACAGGGCGTGAGTGGTGCATGGCTAGCTCAGTCAGTAGAGCACTTGCCCACGAAAGGGAAAGGTCCCGAGTTCGAGTCTCGGTCCGGCACACAGTTTTAATCTGCCGGGAAGTTTCATATGAGTGCAAACTCTGCTGTAGAGCGAACATTTCATTCTAAAAATAGACTATTTCAGAATGTTGTACCTCGGTGCCAAAATTCGGCAGAAAGTTTATGGAGTAATTGATAATTTGGTTCGTGGATTTTGGCAGATATTACCCAAGTGTGAGATACTTGAGTAAAACAGGTGCGTTGGGGCCCCCCTGCTTTGAGCACAGTAGTGGCATGTTGTTGAACTTGAAGCACTTAAATGGGCACAAATAAGGTCAACGGTTGGTCATAAAAGAATGGCTGTAGGTGGCTATGCGACAGCCCGGGACCAGGAGGACTGTTGCAAGGTGAAGGGTGCAGCAGGGGACTTGCAGCTGGGTGGAAGTTTCAGTGTACCTTGGCATGGCAGGTTGTGCAGCAGGGGACTATGTGCTGGTGGTTGCAACGGAAGCTAAGCTTTCATATTCTTACGAATTGTTGGGCACTCTATCAACCCCTGAATCCAAAAACGTCAGATAAAGTTAACGGCCATGTAGGTACCAATGTGCAGAATGATGAGCAAATTACTATGGATATTATTAAGAGAGAATTAAGCAGTACAGAAGTTTTTAGTCGAGATATGTATTCAACACGAGTATTGTTTGATGAGGAGATGCGCATAGAATTGTCCAGTATTGTTGTATTAGATCCAATGAATCCGTAACCACTAGAAATCAATTTGAGCTGTTCAGTGCAATCCACCATTGATGACACTCAAACAATGACAGATGAAGTGGTACAGCAGTTATCGCCAGAAGTAAAGCCTGATGGGCAAAATGACTTACTGTTGTCACTAATTGGAACGTTGGGTAATCTTCAGACGGAGCTCGCCGCTGAAATAGATAAAGTAACCTCTAATGTGCCAGTGGTAAATTCGCATGTGTCCTCGAAAATAATGAGATTAAAAACGGTGAACAGTTTACAAAATACGAGTTGCAATTAGAACACCAGATGAAAACACAACTAAATGATTGGTACCAAGGTAGGTATTTACATTGTTGCAGTACGCAATAATTGTGACAAATGCCACAAAGAATCAGTATTAAAAGTCGCGAAAATGTTGGAGAAGAGAATCAGACTGAAATTTCAATGAATTACAAACATCAGCTGTGTACGGGACGTCGATAGAAATCAACGGGAGAATGAAAATGTGTGCCCATCCGGGATTCGAACCTGAGATCTGCTGCTCACTAGGCGGGTACTCTAACCTCTAAGCCACCGAGGACGCAGGAATTAAGGCGGCTGCGTGGACTTATCCCAAGCACGCCCCACAGCAGATCCACATTCAACTCCCCGTTGATTTCTGTCAACATCCCGTTCACAGCTAATGGTTGAAATTCACTGAAATTTCATTCTTCACGGCTGTCACAATCCACCATGGTGTCTGTTATTTCGGACATGTCCAAAAGAACAGACGCCAAAACATATAATTACGGCGATCACAAGCCAAGGATCACTTCTGAGCGGATGCACATATACGCTCGAACTCATGTGGGAATAGGCCTTGTCACGAGCATCGAGATTAATGGGCAGGGAGCATTACTTTCGTAGTGTGGAGAAGTTGAGAATGTGCGTCTGCTGGGGCGGGGGGGGGGGGGGGGCAGGGGGGGGGGCGTGCTTGGGATAAGTCCTGTATCCTCGGTAGCTTAGTGGTTAGAGTGCTGCCTAGCAAGCAGGATATCCAAGGTTCGAATCCCGGTTGGGCACACATTTTCAACTCTCCCTGTTGATTTCTATCAACGTCCCGTACACAGTTAACACTCTCCCTGTTGATTTCTATCAGCGTCCCGTACACAGTTAACGGTTGTAATTCATTGAAATTTCACTCTTTATGGCTGTCACGATCCACCATCGTGTCAGTTCTTTTGGATATGCCCGAAAGAACAGACACCATAAACATATAATTACGGCGATCACAAGTCAAGGATCATTTCTGTGCGGATGCACACACATGCTCGAACCCATGCGGGAATAGGCCTTTCCACGAGCATTGTGATTAATGGACAGGAACCACTACTTTCGTAATGTGTGGAAGGAAATTTGTGGTAAGTACCTATGGGACCAAATTGCTGAGGTCATCGGTCGCTAGGCTTACACACTACTTAATTTACCTCAAACTAACTTACGCTGAGGACAACACACACACCTATGCCCGAGGGAGGACTCAAACCTCTGATGGGGGTCTCGCGTCCGTCGGCAGTCGTAATTTAATTTATTACTTACTACAGACATTCATTAGTAATGGTGATTGTTGCCGACTTACGTGGTGGGCCTTAGTCAAAATGATATTTCATTCAATTTTGATTTACAATTACATGCTTTTGTGAAAAGGGGGGGGGGGCGTGCTTCGAATAAGTACGCGCAACCGAGCCACTTCCTGTGTCCTCGGTGGTTTAGGGGTTATAGCGCCTGCCTAGTAAGCATCTTAGGTTTGAATACCAGTTGGGCACACATTTTCAACTCTTCCGTTGATTTATATCAACGTCCCATACATAGCTGATGTTTGTAACTCATTGAAATATTATTCTTCATAGCTGTCGCTATCCACCATGGTGTATGTTCTTTCAGACATGTCCGAAAGAACAGACACCATACATATAGAATCAGACTGGTTGTTGCACCTTCACATAGGCGATACAATTAAGACACTCAGAGTATGAACTTAGGATTAGTAAAAGGTTAAGTAGGAAAAGTGATAACATAAGTTTGGAGCAGAATAATAATTTTAAAGGCCGTATGACACATGCAACTTTGACGTTGGTGACTCAGTGAAAAGAGCGTGAATCGTTTCACAGAAAACAGGTTGTGCATAATCAGGCAATTGATGCAAAACTGATTAAAAATTAACAAGCAATCTCTAAGTTGTCAAGAAGCTGTGTGGTACTTCAGCAGGCATCTGTGTCATTCACTATAGGAAATTTAGTTAGTTTGGTCTGTATGAAAATGGATGCCCAAAACTGTTCGTGCGCAAATTTCTGGATGTGTTACCTGTATTCTAGACAGAACAAGAAAAGATTTCTTTTGTGGTAGGACAATCATGAGGGGTTGCAGTTAGATGGACTAATGAGGCGTCCATTACTTTCACCCTTTAGGACTTTTTTTTTGAAAATATTGGTCTACAAAAATTCAAAGGTAGTTGGTAGTGGGTTTCTGGAGCAGTGTAGAGTATCAAGCACTGAAGGAACTTTGTGAAGTTTGGTGAAAGAGAATAAAGTATTTTGACTATGGTATGGCGATCAAATTGTTCACCAGAATAATGAATGAATGTTGCTGTGCTATATCCATTTGAAATTGGTAGCAGCATCAGGAGACAAGTACACTACTGGACATTAAAATTGCTACACCAAGAAGAAATGCAGATGATAAACGGGTGTTCATTGGACAAATATATTATACTAGAGCTGACATCTCATTACATTTTCACGCAATTTGTGTGCATAGATCCTGACAAATCAGTATCCAGAACAACCACCTCTGGCCGTATTAACGGCCTTGATACGCCTGGGCGTTGAGTCAAACAGAGCTTGGATGGCGTGTATGCCCATGCAGATTCAACACGATACCACAGTCCATCAAGAGTACTGACTGGCGCATTGTGACGAGCCAGTTGCTCGGCCACCATTGACCAGATGTTTTCAATTGGTGAGAGATCTGGAGAATGTGCTGGCCAGGGCAGCAGTCGAACATTTTCTGTATCCAGAAAGGCCCGTACAGGACCTCAACATGCGGTCGTGCATTATCCTGCTGAAATGTAGGGTTTCGCAGGGATCGAATAAAGGGTAGAGCCACGGGTCGTAACACATCTGAAATGTAACGTCCACTCTTCAAAGTGCCGTCAATGCGAACAAGAGGTGACCGAGACGTGTAACCAATGGCACCTCATACCATCACGCCGGGTGATAGGCCAGTATGGCGATGACGAATACACGCTTCCAATGTCCGTTCACCGCGATGTCGCCAAACACGTATGCAACCATCATGATGCTGTAAACAGAACCTGGATTCATCCGAAAAAATGACGTTTTGGCATTCGTGCTCCCAGGTTCGTCGTTGAGTACACCATCGCAGGCTCTCCTGTCTGTGATGCAGCGTCGAGGGTAATCGCAGCCATGGTCTCCGTGCTGATAGTCCAAGCTGCTAATGTCGTCGAAGTGTTCGTGCAGATGGTTGTTGTCTTGCAAACGTCCCCATCTGTTGACTGAGGGATCGAGACGTGGCTACGCGATCCGTTACAGCCATGCGGATGAGATGCCTGTCATCTCGACTGCTAGTGATACGAGACCGTTGGGATCCAGCACGGCGTTCCGTATTACCCTCGTGAACCCACCGACTCCATAATCTGCTAACAGTCATTGGATCTCGACCAACGCGAGTAGCAATATCGCGATACGATGAACCGCATTCGCGATAGGCTACAATCCGACCTTTATCGAAGTCGGAAACGTGATGGTACGCATTTCTCCTCCTTACACGAGACATCACAACAACGTTTCACCAGGCAACGCCGATCAACTGCTGTTTGTGTATGAGAAATCGGTCGGAAACGTTCCTCATGTCAGCACGTTGTAGGTGTCGCCACCGGCGCCAACCTTGTGTGAATGCTCTGAAAAGCTAATCATTTGCATATCACAGCATCTGCTTCCTGTTGGTTAAATTTAGCGTCTGTAGCACGTCATCTTCTTGATGTAGCTATTTTAATGGCCAGTAGTGTACGAGAGGTGTGTGATGTTCCTGGTGTGGATGGAACGCTTGCCTGTGAGAGACGGCGTGCCCCGCGCCCGCTGGCGAGCTGGGATGAACGAGCCATTGCCAGCTTTCGGCGCGCCGAGCGGCGACATGCTGTGCTGACAGAATCTAGGCGCATACCCTGCAATCTTTCTCAAACGATTTTACGAAAACTAATCGGCAAGAAAATCGATTTTTACGCCACTTATAACTCTGTATATCAGCTTCATGATGAAGTTCCCATCATCTCACTAATGGTCTTACTTATTGTGATATTCGCTGTTAAGTAAGACGCTGTGCGAAATTCGAAAAAGTTTGCAATCAAAAATATGGGTCACTATGATTTTGCATTTGGTGCATGTTACACCACGTGTTGCTGGGAATGAAATTTAGCTAAGATATTGAATTTTTCTTTAATATTGGGGAGGAGGTCTCTATCTGTTTCCAGTCTCGAGAAAATCGAATTTATATAGCACGTTCACTTCCGATCTCAAGCGCGTGGGAATGGAATATCCAGCAGTCAGTCTATACGCACATACGTGGGAATGAAATATTCAGTCGTCAGTGTGTTCACAGCTTCAGAGTTATGAAAACGTTTTATTGGGTCATATCTACTCTGAAGCAAAAATGGAGCATTGTTCTATTGGAAATAACAAATCTTGGTGCCTGCGTATCTCTGGACAAGAAGCCTACGTAAACATGACAGTCATTACTTTATTTACCTCTCGAGACTACATATTAAGATTAAAACATATTATAAATATATGTAATCTGCCTTTAACATATCAAAAGAGCATTAAGGTGAAGAAGATCACCATTTCACTCTGAATTGGGTACGAACAAAAAGTTAGTACACTATTAGCTGCAAATTATTTTCATGTTTCTCGGATGAAGACCAGGGAGAAAATCCTTTAGAAAGTTCCTATTTCAGTCGTTCACTATTGCATATACTATGGATTATGGGGCCTGCCAAAATTCCAACAGAATTGGCGGGCTATTTTTGTCTGAATTGTAAACATTTTCTCATTTGAAGAAGCATCATCAGTTATGAGTGACAACTGCATTTCTCTTGTTGGCAGGTTTAATATTGCTTTTTTACCAAAAACAATATAAATTGCACAAAATCGTCTCTCAGTACCTATTGCGACAGAATCTCGAAACGGGTGTCTTACTAAACAGGCAATAGGCGACTAGAGAGGTCATTACCTTTTAGAAAACCACACTGCGTCGATTTTCTATAACAGAAGAAAATAAATATCACGTTTGTTTTCGTACTAGCAAATCCTCTTTTCAATATCAATCAATGACTTTTTAAAACTTAAAGCACTGGACTGAATAAAAACAATAAATTAAATAAAAGCTGTAGCTTAGGCTATATCGACGCAGATAAGTGTTCCGTACGTTAACCATATGGCAAATACTTTCCTCGTTGTGTGCGGTCATTTTCCGTAATTTCGTTTCGATATCTCGAGAGGTTTAGGAGAAATTAGGTATGTTATGAATATTTCATCTTCGCGTGCATGCGGTCGGAAGTGAACGTGCAACAAATTTCGATTTCTCGAGTTTCGAGACAGTGAGAGACCTCCTCTCATAATGTAAAGAAAAATTCAGTATCTTAGCTAAATTTCTTTCACAGCAACATAAAATGTAATATAGTGACCCATATTTTTCACTGTAAATTTTTTTTGAATATCGCACACCTTCTTACTTAAACGTGAATATCACAATAAAAATATGACCATTAGCGAAATGATGGGCACTTCACCACGAAGCTTACATATAAAGCCATATGTAAGTAAAAATCAAATGTATTTTGATAAATATTTTCTGTAAAATTATGTGAGGAAGACTATAGACTTATGGAGCGTGCATGAAGTTCTCTTTGTAATGGCACTGCTGCACTTTGACTTACAAGCTAACCAGTGTTCTCGGTGTGGACCCATAGGAGCATATAGTTGCACTGGACAGCATGCCGAGTCAGCATGCAGACTTCTGGCTTTCTTTCTGTACTTAAACTAACGCACATAAAGGATAACAGAACGTGGTACAGTCTGGGAAAGGGTTAGAATATGGCAATAAGCCTATTCTCCATGACCCATTAAATTATACGAGAGTTGGAACTTAAATAATGGCAACTATTTATTCACAACCGATACAAAAGAGTTACATGTTTGCACCTGTTACTGTCCTTCAAAGTAGTCACTAGCGTTGTGTAGAACCTGTTGCCAGGGATGTGGAAAGCGTAGGATACCGTTAGCAGAGCCTGTTCTATTGATGGTGCGAATGGAGCGGTCTACTGCCTGTCGAATCTGTGGAACAGTTCTGAAGCGAATGCCACGAAGTGGTTCCTTCATCTTCGGAATCAAATCAAAGTCACAAGGACTTAAGTCTAGGGAGTATGGTAATGGTACAGTACTTCCCGGTCCCATCGACGGAACAGAGCAGCCACAGCTTCCACTGTATGCACCCGCGCATTGTCGTGCAAAACGATGGGTGCATTGTGCAGAAAGTGTCGCTACTCCTTTCGCAAAGCTGGTCGCAGGTGAAGCTCCAAACCGAACAGTAACACTGTGCATTGACGGTCTGCCATGGAGGAACGTAATGCGTTAGGATAACACCGTCACAGTCGTACACGAGAATCTCCATAACTTTCACCATACTGGGGCTCTGACGTACTTTCGACTTTCACGGCAACCCATAAAGACGCCATTCGTTGGATTGGCATTTCAGTTTTGGCTTCGTGGCATTCGCTTCAGAGCTGTTCCAGCGATTCGACAGGTAGTAGACCGCTCCATTCGCACCATAAACAGAACAGGCTCTGTTAACGATATACTATGCCTTCCACATCGCTGGCAACGCGTTCTACACAACGCTGGTGACTACTTTGAAGGACGGTAACAGGTGCAAACATGTAATTATTTTGTATCGGTTGTGAATAAATAGTTGCCACTATTTAAGTTCCAACCCTCGTACACTGTCTCATTTGGGATCAGCCAGAGGAGGAAGAGAACTCTGAGGTTCCATTACAGACCTAAAATTCGAAGTGGAACAGGTACGAAATGTGCAAATATGCAGCCAGCCAGTGACAGCCTCAAGTGATCTTGGTGGTGAAGTGAAGGCGCTGGTGGGGATAGTAGTCCTAGCAGCTAGTCAGCCATATGAGCGGCTTTGGAAAAGGAGGGAAAGGTAGCTCGAATGTGTGTTGTCGTGAAATGAAAGAAGAGTGCACAGGAAGTGGTAGATGACTTGGCCAACACAGGTCTGTGAGAAAAAACAAAGGTCTGAAGGCAGAGATGTGTTCAGAATCGCGAAATTGTTTGAGGAGCAACCTCCAATTGCAATGGAAACAGTAAACTATACAGATTCACTGAGTCAACAAGTGTGAAATCTATGGAATTCAAAATCAGATATTCAAAGCGATACGACAGAAAATATTCACGAGGAACAAACGAGTGAATTTTTACAGGTAGCAAGAATAGAAATCGCGGGAGAGCCGAGAGAAGAAAGTGATGTTATGTCTACGTTTATGTTCGAGGAAAATTTCGAATATGAGCGACCCTTGAGGTTAGATAAAGTTGAAATTGAGATTTTAGACTCGCAGGCTAAATAGGCAGAGGCCAAATGCATTTGTCAACTGTCGCTTAATAACAGGATTCCAGTGTTTGCCGTTAGGAAGAGTAAAATCAAAAACAGCCCTAAGAAGCCCTGATCTTGATCAGGGGGTCATAATGAACGATCTGTTAGCAGAAAACAAGCCTGTTCACATTATGGCAGATGGAGAGCCTGCAGTAAATATATGTGAGTAGGAAAATAAATTATTGGTAGATGGCAGTTCTGAGATTTTGGTCATTGCACAAGAGCATTTCGAAAGTTTGCCACACAAAAAAGCGTGGCAGTGTGAAAAGTCTCGGGGCTACCAGGAAGATATCCAAAGCTATTCGTCATGAAATGATATTGCCAGTGTAAATTGTGGATATAGTAATGGATCACATATTCCTAATAATTCCGAAGTTCAGTGTAAACGTGGTGGTGGGCATCGAGTTTTTTATGTATGTAACTGTGAAATAATTTTTTTTATTTGTGTATTATGACTTTGTATATTGAAGTAAGGGTGGTAGTGGTATTGTCCTTACAGAAAAGGAAGACAGCGGGACCTCTGAACTTAAGAGAAGGCCCAAAAGAGAAATGAAAAACAAAGTTATATGTCTTGAGAGTCCAAAGGGCAGCAGACAATGTGTGGAGGGGTTATCATGGTGAAAGTGAATCGAGGAGTAGAGATAGGAAAATACTGGAACAGGAAGGGAAAATTTCAGCTCTTCAAGCTGACTTAGACAAGGCAAGGGAGGATCTGGACAGGTTAAAGCAGCTTTGTCACAAATCTTGAAAACAGATTTGACCTGTTGCCTCAGTCAGAATCTGATGAACCTCATGTCGCTGAAGCTGTAGAAAGGGCGCAACAAACTTTCAAGGACTTGAAAAAGGTAGGGAAATTTGTAAAGAGAAAGAAAGTACTGTTGTTAGGTAGCTCCATGGTAGAGGTGTTGGCCAACTACTGCAGGAAAATCTAGGTCCAGAGTACCAGGTCACAAACTTTTTCAAGCCTAGTGCAGATCTGGGTCAGGTAACAGAGGATGTAGGTTCTTTATGCAAGGATTTCACAAAGGAGGATGCCGTGGTAATAGTGGGTGGTCCGGGAAATACCATTGACAGAGACTCTGAATATTCCGTAGAGAGTGACATGGTGAAGATAGCATCAACAACGAAGCATACGACTGTGGGATTTGTGTCTGTGGTGAGACGCCATAATCGGCCTCATTTGAACTCTCCTGTTGGAAGGGTGAACTTGGAGTTGGAGTGGCTGCTTAGGACGGATATAGGGTCCCATATTGGTTTGATTCCTGTGGATGCTATCGATAGGTGGGACTACACAAGGCATGGCCTTCACCTCAATAAGAAAGGGAAGGGAAAACTGTCTGGGTTGATTACAGAAAACTTAAGAGGGGACACGTGTCACATGTGGTAAAATACCAGTAGTCACAGGTGTCAGAGGGATGCCTCTTTTAGGATAGGGAAGGGGGGAAGAAAACGAGTTTTAAGAGAGATTGGCAGACACACTCAGTTTGAGAAAACAGATGAACGGGAGTCAGATTTTAGCATACAGCCTCCATTTAAACAATGTTTAACAGAAAGTAATCAGAAACTGCTAGTTCATCTTCGCCAAAGCAGTTAAAATCCCATTAGTATGCAGTATCAGTTATCTTTATTACACCAGAACATTCTGGGACTCAGAAATAAAGTTGATGAACTACTCATTTGTATTGATGAAATGAATTCATCTAACCAAATTGACATAATCTGCCTCTCTGAACATCAAGTGACCACTGGTATAGATATGTTACACATTTCAGGATTTAAGCTAGCTACCTACTTCTGCAGAGTAGATATGGATGGAGGAGGAGTTGCCACATTTATTAAAAACTGCCATAAATTCAAGAAAATTGACATTAATAAATTCTGTATAGAGCAGCATCTAGAAGCATGTGCAACAGAAGTAGGGTTTCATAACAGAGCCTATATAATAGTAACTATTTACTGAGCACCTGCAGGAAGCTATAATCTATTCATAAATCATCTAGAAGCTCTTTTGGGTTATTTAACAGGAAGAAACAAAGAAATTTTGATTGCTGGTGACTATAACACAGATTTTCTAATGCAATCTTCCAGAAAACATTTACTGCATTACCCCAAATAGGGGTTTGATAATGAATAAAAAAATAGGAGTGCGGGTAAGCTAGTACAAACAGCATAGTGAAAGCATTATTGTGGCTAAGATAGACACGAAGCCCATGCCTACTACAGTAGTACAAGTTTATATGCCAACTAGCTCTGCAGATGAAGAAATTGATTAAATGTATGATGACATAGAAGAAATTATACAGGTAGAGAAGGGAGACGAAAATTTAACAGTCATGGGTGACTGGAATTCGAGAGTAGGAAAAGGGAGGGAAGGAAACATGGTAGGTCAATATGGATTGGGGGTAAGAAATGAAAGAGGAAGCCGTCTGGTAGAATTTTGCACAGAGCATAACTTAATCAGAGCTAACACTTGGTTCAAGAATAATAACAGAAGATTGTATACATGGAAGAATCCTGGAGATACTAGAAGGTATCAGATAGATTATATAATGGTAAGATAGAGATTTATGAACCAGTTTTAAATTGCAAAACATTTCCAGGGGCAGATGTGGACTCTGACCACAATCAATTGGTTATGAACTGTAGATTAAAACTGCAGAAACTACAAAAAGATGGGAATTGAAGGAGATGGGACGTGAATAAACTGACTAAACCGGAGGTTGTACAGAGTTTCAGGGAGAGCATAAGGGAACAATTGGCAGGAATGGGGGAAAGAAATACAGTAGAAGAAGAATGGGTAGCTCTGAGGGATGAAGTAATGAAGGCAGCAGAGGACCAAGTAGGTAAAAAGACGAGGGCTAGTAGAAATCCTTGGGAAACAGAGGAAATATTAAATATAATTGATGAAAGGAGAAAATATAAAAACACAGTAAATGAAGCAGGCAGAAAGGAATACAAACGTCTTAAAAATGAGATCGACAGGAAGAGCAAAATGGCTAAGCAGGGATGGCTAGAGGAAAAATGTAAGGATGTAGAGGCTTATCTCACGAGGGGTAAGATAGATACTGCCTACAGGAAAATTAAAGGGACCTTTGGAGAAAAGAGAACCACTTGTATGAATATCAAGAGCTCAGATGGAAAACCAGTTCTAAGCAAAGAAGGGAAAGCAGAGAGGTGGACGGAGTATATAGAGGGCCTATACAAGGGCGATGTACTTGAGGACAATATGGAAATGGAAGAGGATGTAGATGAAGGTGAAATGGGAGATACGATACTGCGTGAAGAGTTTGACAGAGCACTGAAAGACCTGAGTCTTAACAAGGCCCCGGGAGTAGACAAATTCCATTGGAACTACTGACGGCCTTGGGAGAGCCAGTCCTGACAAAACTCTAGATGTATGGGACAGGCGAAATACCCTCAGACTTCAAGAAGAATATAATAATTCCAATCCCAAAGAAAGCAGGTGTTGACAGATGTGAAAATTACCGAACTATCAGTTTAATAAGTCACAGCTGCAAAATACTAACGCGAATTCTTTACAGACGAATGGAAAAGCTGGTAGAAGCCGACCTCGGGGAAGATCAGTTTGGATTCCGTAGAAATGTTGGAACACGTGAGGCAATACTGACCCTATGACTTATGTTAGAAAATAGATTAAGGAAAGGCAAACCTACGTTTCTAGCATTTCTAGACTTAGAGGAAGCTTTTGACAATTTGATTGGAATACTCTCTTTCAAATTCTAAAGGTGGCAGGGGTAAAATACAGGGAGCGAAAGGCTATTTACAATTTGTACAGAAACCAGATGGCAGTTATAAGAGTCGATGGACATGAAAGGGAAGCAGCGGTTGGGAAGAAAGTGAGACAGGGTTATAGTCTCTCCCCGATGTTATTCAATCTGTATATTGATCAACCAGTAAAGGAAACAAAAGAAAAATACGGAGTAGGTATTAAAATCCATGGAGAAGAAATAAAACCTTTGAGGTTCGCTGATGAAATTGTAATTCTGTCAGAGACAGCAAAGGACTTGGAAGAGCAGTTGAATGGAATGGACAATGCCTTGAAAGGAGGATATAAGGTAAACAACAACAAAACAAAACGAGGATAATGGAATGTAGTCGAATTAAGTCGGGTGATGCTGAGGGAATTAGATTAGGAAATGAGACACTTAAAGTAGTAAAGGAGTTTTGCTATTTGGGGAGCAAAATAACTGATGATGGTCAAAGTAGAGAGGATATAAAATGTAGACTGGCAATGGCAAGGAAAGCATTTCTGAAGACGAGAAATTTGTTAACATCGAGTATAGATTTAAGTGTCAGGAAGTCGTTCTAAAAGTATTTGTATGGAGTGTAGCCATGTATGGAAGTGAAATATGGACGATAAATAGTTTGGACAAGAAGAGAATAGAAGCTTTCGAAATGTGGTGCTACAGAAGAATGCTGAATATTAGATGGGTAGATCACATAACTAATGAGGAGTATTGAATAGAATTGGGGAGAAGAGGAGTTTGTGGCTCATCATGACAAGAAGAAGGGACCGGTTGGTGGGATATGTTCTGAGGCATCAAGGGATCACAAATTTAGTACTGGAGGGCTGCGTGGAGGGTAAAAATCGTAGAGGGAGACCAAGAGATGAATACACTAAGCAGATTTAGAAGGATGTAGGTTGCACTAAGTACTGGGAGATGAAGAAGCTTGCACAGGATAGAGTAGCATGGAGAGCTGCATCAAATCAGTCTCAAGACCGAAGACCACAACAACAACAACAGTAATGTTGTCTTTCAATCTAACTCACACTGTAAACTTTCCAACTAGGATCACTAAATCCTCAAGGACAGCCATTGATAATATTTTTTACAGAAAAATCAAAGGAACAAAATCATATCATAAAACCTGTAATAAATGGACTAACAGATCATGACATTCAGCTCGTTGTTTTAGATGTACATTCTAAGGAGATTATCAAGACTGCTAAATCTGAGTACAGGAGAGTAGTCAATCAACCAAATATTGAGTGTTTTAGAAAACTGCTCAAAGATATGAACTGGAAAGATGTTTATGATGCTCATGACATGAATAAAAAATATAACACATTCATGAACAATGTCACTACCATGTTTGAAAACTGCTTTCCTCTAAAAGTTACTCAAATCAAACAGAAGTCTATAATAAAACCATGGATTACACAAGGAATAAAGATTTCTTGTAAGACAAAAAGGAAAATGTATCTGTCGACCAAGAATAGCTCCAATGCTAATGATTTAGCTAAAGACAAGGAGTAGTGAAAAATATTAAAAAAGTAATTCAGACATCTAAACAAATGCACTACGAGAAGAATATAGCAATGTCAGGGAACAAAATAAAAACAATATGGGATGTAGTGAAAGAGGAAACTGGTAGAACCAGAAAGGAACAGGATCAAATAGCATTAAGGGTAGATGACACATCAGCAACCGATGGACATAGTGTGGCAAATCTATTTAAGAAGTACTTTATATCTGTTACTGATAGAATGGGATTGTCAGGATCAGTAAATAATGCCCTTGAATGTCTGAAACTAGCCTTTACAAATAGCTTCAGGTACATCAATATGTCACTCACTTCACCAAAAGAAATAACTTCCATAATAAAATCTTTAAAAACAAATCATTCTAGTGGTTACGATGAAATATCAACAAAGTTAATTAAGGCATGTTCTTGTGAGTTTAGTACAATTCTAAGTTACTTGTGTAACCAGTCAATTATAACTGGGACATTTCCTGACTGGCTAAAATATGCAGATGTTAAGCCACTATTCAAGAAAGGGGATAAAAAGATACCATCAAACTACAGACGATTTCACTTTTGCCAGCATTCTCAAAAATTTTAGACGAAGTAATGTACAGGCAGATTATCAACCATCTGACCACAAATAACATATTATCAAGAACACAGTTTGGATTTCTGAAGGGTTCTGATATCGAGAAGGTTATTTACACATACAGTGAAAATGTACTTAATTCATTAAGTAAAAAATTACAAGCAGCAGGTATTTTCTGTGATTTGTCAAAGGCATTTGATTGCGTGAACCACAACATCCTTTTAAATAAATTAGAATTCTATGGTGTCACGGGCAGTGCTGCAAAATGGTTCAAGTCATACCTCGCTAACAGGAAACAAAGGGTGTCAGTGCAAGGGACAGGTGAATTAAGTCATCAGTCATCATCAGCATCAGAAGAAATTACATGTGGTGTCCCACAAGGATCCATCTTAGGGCCATTGCTTTTTCTTGTGTACATTAATGATCTCTCATCAGTTACACTGCCAGAACCAGAGTTCATTTTGTTTGCAGATGACACAAGTATTACAATAAATAGTACGTCGAGTGTAGTTCTAGAAAGATCTGCTAATGATATTTTCGTGGATATTAATAAATGGTTTAAAGCCAACCCACTGACATTAAACTTCGAAAAGACTCACTATATGCAATTCAGAACCTGTAAGAGGCTTCCACCCAGCATATACATAAAATATGAAGAAGAGCAGGTAGAAGAGATTGACAGTCTTAAATTCCTAGGATTACTACTTGATAATAAATTCAGTTGGGAGGAGCACACCACAGAACTGCGGAAACGCCTTAACAAATCTGTATTTGCAATTCGAGTGTTAGCAGACATAGGCGACATAAAAATGAAAATGCTTGCATACTTTCCCTACTTTCATTCCATGTCATATGGTATAATATTTTGGGGTAACCCTTCAAGTCAGACAAAAGTTTTCAGAGTCCAAAAGCGAGTAATACGTATTATTTGTAGAGTAAATTCACGGACGTCCTGTAGAAACCTTTTCAAAGAACTGAGTATACTAACTACTGCGTCTCAGTATATTTACTCCTTAATGGAATTTGTCCTAAATAATAAATCTCTTTTTCAAAACACACAGCTCAGTTCATACATACAATACCAGGAATAAAAATGGTCTGCACAACGACTTAAAAGCACTTATTTTAGTTAAAAAAGGGGTCCACTACTCAGGAACACTCATCTTCAGTAATTTGCCAGCAAACATAAAAAATTTAGTTACAAATAAAGATCAGTTTAAAAGGAGCCTGAAAGACTTATTAGTGGCCAACTCCTTCTACTCCACTGACGAATTTTTTTTTTATAGAAACAAATGATTGTATATACTTATACTGTTAGTATTGTAATTTCAGCTTTAAAAAAGAATTGACATGTTCCACATCCACAAGGATCTCCTCAGCACTGATCTACAGAATGAAAAACTAATCTAATCTAATCTGAGTGTCAGGTAGATGAACTGAGTGCTGTGGACAATACGTTGTCCTAATGTAAAAGCGTAGAGGGTCCTTCAGACTTTGAGAGACTTCACGACATTGCAACCGTGTGCACCTCAGCTGCCAAGGGTCATTATCCTTTTCTGATTCTAGTCTCTTTGGTGATCTATTTTCTGTTGCTTGATTTAAGAAGTGTGGGGAGTTTTCATTATTGATCTAGGTTGATTTAAGGGAAAATTAAGGAGAAAGGGCAACTTGGGTCCAGCTGGTATGGTAAAGGTTCATACTGAAATAAGGTAAATGAAGTTAGCAGGAAGGAATGCAGGGAATAGATGGATGCTTCGAAACACTAAAGTACATTGTGATAAATCGGGCTAATGCTGTATATGAGTAGCATAAACAGAGGGAGTGAATATATGAATAAGTTTGGCAATATACTCTCCTGGAAATTGAAATAAGAACACCGTGAATTCATTGTCTCAGGAAGGGGAAACTTTATTGACACATTCCTGGGGTCAGATACATCACATGATCACACTGACGGAACCACAGGCACATAGACACAGGCAACAGAGCATGCACAATGTCGGCACTAGTACAGTGTACATCCACCTTTCGCAGCAATGCAGGCTGCTATTCTCCCATGGAGACGATCGTAGAGATGCTGGATGTAGTCCTGTGGAACGGCTTGCCATGCCATTTCCACCTGGCGCCTCAGTTGGACCAGCGTTCGTGCTGGACGTGCAGACCGCGTGAGACGACGCTTCATTCAGTCCCAAACATGCTCAATGGGGGACAGTTCCGGAGATCTTGCTAGCCAGGGTAGTTGACTTACACCTTATAGAGCACGTTGGGTGGCACGGGATACATGCGGACGTGCATTGTCCTGTTGGAACAGCAAGTTCCATTGCCGGTCTAGGAATAGTAGAACGATGGGTTCGATGACGGTTTGGATGTACCGTGCACTATTCAGTGTCCCCTCGACGATCACCAGTGGTGTACGGCCAGTGTAGGAGATCGCTCCCCACACCATGATGCCGGGTGTTGGCCCTGTGTGCCTCGGTCGTATGCAGTCCTGATTGTGGCGCTCACCTGCACGGCGCCAAACACGCATACGACCATCATTGGCACCAAGGCAGAAGCGACTCTCATCGCTGAAGACGACACGTCTCCATTCGTCCCTCCATTCACGCCTGTCGCGACACCACTGGAGGCGGGCTGCACGATGTTGGGGCGTGAGCGGAAGACGGCCTAACGGTGTGCGGGACCGTAGCCCAGCTTCATGGAGACGGTTGCGAATGGTCCTCGCCGATACCCCAGGAGCAACAGTGTCCCTAATTTGCTGGGAAGTGGCGGTGCGGTCCCCTACGGCACCGCGTAGGATCCTACGGTCTTGGCGTGCATCCGTGCGTTGCTGCGGTCCGGTCCTAGGTCGACGGGCACGTGCACCTTCCGCCGACCACTGGCGACAACATCGATGTACTGTGGAGACCTCACGCCCCACGTGTTGAGCAATTCGGCGGTACGTCCACCCGGCCTCCCGCATGCCCACTATACGCCCTCGCTCAAAGTCCGTCAACTGCACATACGGTTCACGTCCACGCTGTCGCGGCATGCTACCAGTGTTAAAGACTGCGATGGAGCTCCGTATGCCACGGCAAACTGGCTGACACTGACGGCGGCGGTGCACAAATGCTGCGCAGCTAGCGCCATTCGACGGCCAACACCGCGGTTCCTGGTGTGTCCGCTGTGCCGTGCGTGTGATCATTGCTTGTACAGCCCTCTCGCAGTGTCCGGAGCAAGTATGGTGGGTCTGACACACTGGTGTCAATGTGTTCTTTTTTCCATTTCCAGGAGTGTATTTAAGGTTATATGGTTGACAATTTTGTGATGGTGTGAGAAACGTGCAAATGCTGAAATATGAGGCAAAGGATTGATAATGTGTATACATTGGAAGCGATTTGGGATTTGTGACACGAAATTGCTAAAGCAATCTGGATGGGCCAGCATTTATTACATGTGTGAACATAAGTGAACAAAAATTTGTGTGACTTCGACTGTAACTTCATGAAGTCCAGAGTCAGGTACAACTTGCATGTTGAAAGATGTACACATTTAGGGCTATGGTATTCACAGATATTGTGCGACCATGACTGCCAGCGAAAGAACAGTTTAAGCTAAGCCAGAATATATAAATACAAGAAAATATAGATAAGGAAGAAAAGTAATGCATTCCAAAATGTGCGATATACAGTAATTAGGAGAGTGGCTGGAATAAAGTTTAAGTGGATACAAAATATGAGAAACCCCTCATGGGAGCATTATGGGTCATGTTACAGAAAGCTTCCAACGTTTTCGCAAAGTAGAGGAGAGTGAGCCTTAAGGCTCGAGTTAACAAATAAGTTTAGCCAAGGTATCTGGGTCAAGGAAGTTACGGAAACTGGTGAACGGTTGAAACACTAGGTGCTGGTCTGGCACAATGGCAAAACTACACTGAAGAGCTAAAGAAATCCGTACACCTGCTAATATTGTGTAGGGCGCCCGTGAGCATGCAGGAGTGCTGCAATACGACGTGGCATGAACTCGACTAATGTCTGAAGTGGTGCTGGAGGGAATTGACACCATGAATCCTGCAGGGCTGTCCATAAATCCACAAGAGTGCTAGGGAGTGGAGATCTCTTCTGAACAGCACGCTACAATGCATCCCAGGTATGCTTAATAATGTTCATGTCTGGAGAGTTTGGTGGCTAGCGGAAGTGTCTAAACTCAGAAGAGTGTTACTGGAGCCAATCTGTAGCAATTCTGGACGTGTGGCTTGTCGCATTGTCCTGCTGGAATTGCTCAAGTCCGTCGGAATGCACAATGAACATGAATGGATGCAGGTGATCAGACAGGATGCTTACGTACGTTTCACCTGTCAGAGTTGTATCGAGATGTATCAGGGGTCCCATATCACTCCAACTGCTTAAGTCCCATACCATTATAGTGCCTACACCAGCTTGAACAGTCCCCTGCTGACATGCAGGGTCCATGGGTTCATGAGGTTGTCTCCATGCCCGTACACATCTATCTGCTTGACACAATCTGAAACAAGACTCGTCCAACCAGACGACATGTTTCCAGTCATCAACAGTCCAATGTTGGTGTTGATAGGCGAAGGCGAGGCTTGAAGCTATGTGTTGTGCAGTCATCAAGGATGTATGAGTGGGCCTTTGGCTCCAACAGCCCATATAGATGATGATTGATTGAATGGTTTGCACGCTGATACTGTTTGATGGCCCAGCATTGAAATATGCAGTCATTTGCAGATTTCTGTCACGTTGAACGGTTCTCTTCAGTCGTTGCTGGTCTCGTTCTTGCAGGTCCTTTTTCGGCCGCAGTAATGTCGGAGATTTGATGTTTTACCGGATTCCTGATATTTATGGTTCACTCGTGAAATGGTCATACAAGAAAATCCCCACTTCGTCTCTACCTCAGAGATTCTGTGTCCCATCGCTCGTGCACCGACTATAACACCACGTTCAAACTCATTTAAATCTTGATAAACTGCCATTGTAGCAGCAGTAACCAAGCTAGCAACTGTGCCAGACACTTGTGTTATATAGGCATTGCCAACTGCAGCGGTGTATTGCGCCTGTTTACATATCTCTGTATTTGAATACATATGTGTATACCAGTTTCTTTGGTGCTTCAGTGTAATTGAGACATGGTAATTCCCGCAGTTAGGAAAGAGTGCCAACAAGTAGGAATGAGCATGGACAATGGCAGATGGTAGGAGGAGTTGATGGCAGCACAGCAGTGCATCAATCACAATTGTCATCACATGTCTCTCGAGTATCGTAGACCTTAAAGTGGATAAATAGACTCCTTTCCCAATTATGTCCACAGTGTAAAGTGATGATATATGTGAGAAAGTGAATAGAGATGAAAGGAGAAAATTAAGAGCGAAAATTAAATTTATGTATATAAAAGAGTGAAAAGTTCAATGGCTAAGCAAAGCATACACATGGCATAGGGAAATGACATTATCGAAAGGCCATTAGATTTAGATATTAACTAGATGATAAGAGGAAAATGTTTTTAATGTAAATAAGTGTTTTGATTGGATGTCATGTTATAATGTTCATATTTCATGCCAAAACGAAAACATAATTCATGTAGGGGGTAAGAAATCTGGAACCCACGGCAAATAGTTTGTAAATTATAATGTTAGTGAAAGGAAAAGCAGCGAAAAGATTCCCATGTAATAGCAATAATGATTAGAAATTTAGTGTAGGGTATTATTCTTTAAAATCCATGAAATGTTTAAAAATGATGGGGGTGGGGAGAAACGTGGCAGTGTGCTGTCATAACACTGCACATATTGAAGTTAATAACTGAACGAATTAATGAAGTAAGAACAATAATTACATAAAGTTATTAGTTGGAAAACATGTTAAGTTATACACTATTTTATTACGTTAAGAATGATGAAAACAGCATGCCAGTTGTGGTATTGTTATATTGTCGTTGCTAATAAGCCTTTGGTCAACACTCTCAGTTGTTGACCTGAAAAATATCAAATTATTTATTTAATGCTTTTCTAACTATCCAGGCTAGGCATGAAAATTCCTTATGGCAAAAACAGGAATGACATGATTTTGTTTCGATGTAGTTATGAATGCACAACCATTTATTTTAAGGACACTTGGCCTCCACAATATAGCTCACTTTTACCAAAATTAGTTTCTTGGTAGTTGTATTAAAATTCCTTCTGAATTCAAGTCAGAACACAGCATAGTCATAACTTCACAAAAGATAAGGTCAAGTGAGATTCACAGGTTGGAGAAGTGAGGCTGGCCTTCAAGAATGCAGTACTAGCAGATAGTTCAGTGTCTACTGAATCTTACTGCAACAGTTTGTTACACCCAACAGCACATTGTCAATTAGGTTTTGTCATTCCACATTCTCTCAAAGTTGGCCGATAAAGTTTTGTTGTGTTTGGAGCATCACAATTGTTAGATTCATAATAAAAAATAATCTGACCAAGGGAGGATATTGGAAACGTTATAGTGGATTGAAACAAACCATAAAATAAGATACATCTTGAGAGAGAGCAATAATACTTCTGGCAGTTGAAGGCTTGTTAGATTGTCACTCAGTCTAAGTTAATTAAACACATACTTTATAAAAGTCAGTGTCCCATAGGACACTCAGTGTTAAAGCACAAACTGAATCAACAAAGTTTAAGCCCTGTAGGGTGCAAAATTGCCTAAGCCCACTGTATAGCCATTTGGAAGTTATACAGGAATATACTTACAAGTCTGCCAAGAGGACAGAGTCCCTCCTTCTTCATTAAGGTGTCCACAAACACTCTAAATCCACCACAGTTGCCAGCTGCAAAGTCAGGCATTTGAATGGCAATGACACCACGGAGGCAGCTCTCGAATGAAAATCCTAATTGATGGAATCCATGCAGTATCAGTGTCTGGCCAGAAAACTAACTCAGAACGAACTGGTCTGGTCTGGCTTGATCCCTGCCCTAAATACAGCTCAGCACTAGGATACAGCTAGGCCAATTTTCGACCATGTCTCTTGAGGAAGAGAATCGGCCTCTCATGGCACTTGGGTCGCCTCATGGTTGATGGTCGGAGCATGGTCTTGTGTCACCTAGAAAGTGTGTTAGGCATCTTTGTTGCACTAATCTGATGTTGGCTGTTGACACTTGAGGAGTAACATATTTTGGAGAAAGTGATGTGTTATGTCCCTAAGAGACAAAGGATAGTCATGATTTTGAGCAAGCAACCTTGTTCTTTTATTATGTCAGTGTTTGTTTTTGGGCTGCAGGTAATTTTCTGTATCTTTTGCACATGATGAGAATTGGATTACTTCACTTACAGACAACTGCGGTTGGGGCAGTAATTCCATGAAAACGTCATCCAACCTGGAGATTCACTGTGACCGTGGAACCGAACATAATTGTCATGAGGTCACTTGTCAAGGGAAACCCAAAAATGACAAAAAGAGAGCAAAAGAGAAAGGCTAATTTGCATTGTGAACTTTGTAAAAGTGATAATGCTGTACCAAAATATAATGGAGTGCATGTGTGAAAGTAAAATACATGTGCAATCAAGAAGCAGTAAATGAATTTATTTTATCGCATTTGGTGTCCAAAATTTCAAACACTGGCATTTTAGAGGAAGAATCTGCACCTTCAAGATACAGCCCAATGGTCAGTTAGATAATAAAGACAAGTAATGGTGACCACAAAAAAACCTTTATGCAGTCCACCTCCTTGTGCAAGTGCATTACTTTCTATTCTGGCACCTTTGAAACAGGACGCCTGCATGGGACTTTGCCAGCAAATGACAATAATAAATTGAAAAAAGGAAATAAGTTTGTTTTAAAACTAAAATAAATTATCTAAGAAGCAAAGATTCCACCAGAACGTGATGTCATTGTCCTTGGCAATGGAGGCAACTACTCTTATCTGCGGCAATGCGTTAGCTGTAGTTTTGTGGTGCAAATCAGTAAATTCTGTGAAAAGTAAATTTGTTGAAGAGAAATTTCTGAATTGTTGGCATTGGCGGTAGGCAACAGTAGTAGGGTAAGGCGAGTTTTGGCCCATTTTGTTTGTGCGGATTGCATACATTCAGTGGCAAGCATACTTTCAGGAGCAAATTGTCACCTTCCCCCTCACCTTATCCTGATGTTCTGCTAAGTGGTTTACAACTCCCTGGGAATACCTTTTGTTACTATAATTGATTTATGATCCTCTTGGGATAATCTGCCCTTCTGAGAACCTCCCCCCCCCATTCCCCCTCCTCCCTCAAACCTCAGGGAAAAGTGACACTTGTTCAATTTTGAGCCACTCTTCCCCTCCTGGCACATCACCAGCCCTTAGCTTCCCTCCCCTACTTCAACCCTCCCCCCCATCTGAACATTGGCAGGAAAAAAACTCAATTTGTGCTGGAGAGGAAGGATATCAAGACAAGAAATTCAAATCAGTGTCAATAATATATTGCTGCATAGTCCTTACTTAATCAGTTTGTCGCAGTCAAGGCTTCTCTCTGGTGAGAAATAACTCAATTGCAGTACCTCCACTCCTATGATGTCACCTCACATCCTATTGGTGGATGCAGGAGTAGTTAGGTCTAAATTCCTTACTGCATCAATCCCACAACCAGTCAGCCCCTGGGGATATTGAGGCACTTTTGATTAATCTGTTGTATATTTGGCGAAAATGTCTCATCGAATTAATTAACGATGTGGAATATTGCAATCTCCACGAAAAACACTTGTTGCACATCAGGGGTCTTATATGAACCGATACATGATTACACAAGCTCCCTCCTCCATGACCACGACCACATCTGGCGAAGAAAACCTTCCAATCGCAGGGCAGACATGCTGGAAAGCACAGCCACCCTGCCCTGGTCGTGCATTTCCATGCATGCTTCTCAGAAAAGAGGCCTGTAAACATGAGTTAGCTAGTGTGATGTGCAGACTGGAAGTTGTGCTAACCCCTGAACAAAGTGTCAGGTGTTGGCAATCCTTTGCATGATTGTGCTGACAGATAAGAGGTGGTAGGAAGCAGTAGCTTTCTGCTGCCACAAACATCAAGCCTGATACTCCGCTCTGATTATTGTGCTACAGATTGCCAGTGGAAATAAGATGTCCTTAAACAAACATCGCTAACAAAGACCTAAACATTCAATAAAGTTCACGAACAACATGTCTGCTTCCACCATACGCAGAAGTCTTGTGCCCATGTCTGCGGACAACTAGTAAGTGATCTCCAACACCCTACACAACATTGGTGGGAACTACTGACCAGTGATCACATCACTAAAAGTGACGTGATCTATCTCTACTTGTATAGACATGAAAACAAATAAAGTAATTAAATTTCAAAAACACTTGCCATATATGGAGGGTCTTGTATGCAAAGACATTTGAGGACACAAGCACCCTCCTCCACGCATTGCATGTAACCCATGTGATCATGAGGGCACCCAAATGCATACTGACCAGAAGTTTGCTATTCACCTATCCAGAGAGCACCTCGAGAATCGCCACCTGGAGAGTCTACCAGCCACGAAGCAGAAGTCGGATTCCTTTGACATTTGATACATGGGAAAACATCTCCACTCTCTCTCAAGTGGCTACTTCCTGTTTGTGTTTGAAGCAATGTGGTCAAACACGCAAACAGAGGTGTTCATCCCTCTTCAGAATACTGTCCTCCTATTGGCTAACGCTGGGGACAAAGGGAGAGCTAACACATCTAATATAGCAGGAGTAGTACATCTGCACTACACTATCAAAGTAATTGTTTTTTACAGGAGTCCAACACATCACTTAAAACACTTACCACACTCTTATAATGATTCTTCTTTGTAATAAAACATATATTCAATGTCTGAAAATCACACACAAATATTTTTCAAATCAAGTAGTAAAATTTCCACTCCAGATAGATCCTAGTGCTAAGAATAGTCGAGGTCTTGTATGCACCGATGACTGCTAACACAAGCATCCTCCTCCACCACAACATTTCAACCATACACTACACATATCTGGCGACAAAAACCTTTCCATTGCACACACTTGTGAATGCAAAAAGTGCACCGTCCACCAACTGCCTGGTAGCCGTGCCTGCACCTTCCAGTACAGATCCGCATGTATTCTGGCCACTTTGACACTTGCCTGCACATCTCCCAGCATCCACAAGCTGGCTGTTACAGATGCTCAGAAGTTGGAGAGACTGTTACTGTGACCGCCAAGCACTCAACCGATCAGTTTACAATAGGGGGGAGGGGGATAGCCACCCAGTGCAAACAATTGTCATATAGAATCTCCGCACACTACATACACTTCCATTTCTGTCGCTGCTCATCCAGCATAGTGGCTAGTTTGCTATCCAGCCATCCAGAGGGCTCTACCATCGGGACTTGTCCCTGCATGTACAGACAAGAGTTGATGGCTTGGAGCATTCTTTGTAACTAACCAGCTGTCACAGGTTAATCCACGGCTTCCAGTCAACCAAAGCCTTGTGCCCACTCCTGCCACTGTCCGTGCAAATTATCAGACAGGCAGGTGTGAGTTGCACGTATATTTCTAACTGCAATTCCACCTCTGACATAGACTCTCTGCAGTTTATAAAATACACTTTATCCAATCCAAGACAAGGATGTTGTCAAGGGGCAGTCTCCCTCTCTCCCAGGTACACTTTGAACACAAAATAGCGGTTTTAGGCTAGGAGTTTAGAATTGGATTGCAAGTGCAACTAAATTTAGAATGTATGACCAGAGAACTGCATGACCAGAGGTGCTACCACCTTGGATCTTTAGGGTAGAAAAGGAGGCCTAACTCCTGCAACTGATCAGTCTTCTGTGGAAGCTGAATGTGTCAATATCGATTCCACCAAAGTGCTTAACATGCCTAATCTTTTAGGGAGGAGGGCGAGGCCAATAGACGAACACTTTGGTTTATGGTTACTATTAGAGAACCTCGGTAATCTTGTTTTGACATTTGCAACATAAATTACACTGATATGGTACGCTCCTTAGCAAGAATAATTTAAATGTGTTCATTCCTATTACAAAACCTTTTTGCTATAAAATCATGGTAAGTAAAATCTGTGATCAGTTGGACTGTCGAGATCAATTAGAGAAAGGATGATGTGTAATGTTAAAGAAGGAGATGTATGGCTCATTTAAGTTCATCAGTGCAAGACGTAGTGTCAAGGCTAAGCTACCATTTCTCCTACATGGGAGCGACAGTGTGACAGGAAGAGGAGTATTGGATGAAATCGGCAACAAAGGACTGGAAACCATGTAGAAGAAATATAAAAAAAGTCCTATGGCTATACCATATAAAGTGGAATTATCTGACCTTAAAACAGTAGTTCTAATGGAGGAGCTGCCTGGAATACTGCAATAGCTACAAATAGATGACTATTACCTTTTAGATTTGGACATAACGCAAAGTTTCGTCTGGATTTTTAATAAAATTGAGACGTGCAACTATCTAATAACAAACCACGACTTCTGCATAGAAGGAGACCCCACCCCCCAGGGAAGCAGCAATGCGACTATGAAAAGCTTTTACATCCTTCTTGGCTAAACAGCATGGTATTACCAGACTAGAGGCAACAACATACAAGTACAGAATGGATTGTGCGTTTGACCCTGTGCAGAAATTTTTCTTAAAACTGACTCCAACAAACAATTAAAGTACACTACTGGCCATTAAAACTGCTACAACACGAAGATGACGGGCTACAGACGCGAAATTTAACCGATATGAAGAAGATGCTGTGATATGCAAATGATTAGCTTTTCAGAGCATTCACACAAGGTTGGCGCCAGTGGCGACACCTACAATGTGCTGACATGAAGAAAGTTTCCAACCGATTTCTCATACACAAACAGCAGCTGACAGGCGTTGCCTGGTGAAACGTTGTTGTGATGCCTCGTGTACCATCACGTTTCCGACTTTGATTAAGATCGGATTGTAGCCAATCGTCATTGCGGTTTATCGTATCGCGACATTGCTACTTGCGTTGGTTGAGATCCAATGACTGTTAGCAGAATATGGAATCGGTGGGTTCACGAGGGGAATATGGAACGCCGTGCTGGATCCCAACGGTCTCGTATCACTAGCAGTCGAGATGACAGGCATCTTATCTGCATGGCTGTAAGGATTGTGCAGCCACGTCTCGATCCCTGAGTCAACAGATAGGGACGGTTGCAAGACAACAACCATCTGCACGAACAGTTTGATGACGTTTGCAGCAGCATGGACTATCAGCTCGGAGACCATGGCCACGGTTACCCTTGATGCTGCATCACAGACAGGAGGGCTTGCGATGGCATACTCAACGACGAACCTGGGTGCACGAATGCCAAAACGTCATCTTTTCGGATGAATCCAGGTTCTGTTTACAGCGTCATGATAGTCGCATCCGTGTTTGGTGACATCGCAGTGAACACACATTGGAAGCGTGTATTCATCATCGCCATACTGGTGTATCATCCTGCGTAATGGTATGGGGTGCCATTGGTTACACATCTCAGTCACCTTTTGTTCGCATTGACGGCACTTTGAACAGTGGACATTAGATTTCAGATGTGTTATGACCCGTGGCTCTACCCTTCATTTGATCCCTACGAAACCCTACATTTCAGCAGGATAATGCACGACTGCATGTTGCAGCTCCTGTATGGGCCTTTCTGGATACAGCAAATGTTCGACTGCTGCCCTGGCCAGCACATTCTCCAGATCTCTCACCAATTGAAAACGTCTGGTCAAAGCAAATGTTCGATTGCTGCCCTGGCCAGCACATTCTACAGATCTCTCACCAATTGAAAACGTCTGGTCAATGGTGGCTGAGCAACTGGCTCATCACAATACGCCAGTCACTACTCTTGATGAACTGTGGTATCATGTTGAAGCTGCATAGGTGGCTGTACCTGTACATGCCATCCAAGCTCTGTTTGACTCAATGCCCAGGCGTATTAAGGCCGTTATTACAGCAAGAAGTGGTTGTTTTGGGTACTGATTTCTCAGGATCTATGCACCCAAATTGCGTGAAAATGTAATCACATGTCAGTTCTAATATAATATATTTGTCCAATGAATACCCGTTTATCATCTGCATTTCTTCTTGGTGTAGCAATTTTAATGGCCAGTAGTGTGTTTCACAGAAGTGCCTTAGTTAAGGAGGATAAACATATTTCTCTCAATCCAGGACATTGTTCTCCACAATACCATCAGATATAGATATTGCAGAATTGGAACTGGTACCCACAAACTGTGTTATTCCACGAGACCCAAAAAAAGAGTAAAAGTCTCACACAGACTTATGCCATTCCCCAATGGAGAAATTACCCCTTTAAGTGCAGTTAATGTCATATGTGTACAACAAAGAAAAGTAGAAATACAAGAGACTGAAGCCAGAATAAGAATACTGGAGCATATAGTGAAGACAACTGCCATAAAGGAAGAATAGAATATAAATTGCAACTGGAAAAAGAAGCTATTGCAAATGTTTAGGCAAGGCTTCCATATTGTTTTCAACAAGGTGTGTGGTTAAATCTGTCTACCACAGGGGAATATAAAATATCTGCATGTACTGTTAATGGCACTGGTGAGTGAGCATGTGTGTAAGTGCTGGCTGAAAGGAATGGATTGGAGCACATTTACTACATTAAAGAACACACACAAAAACCTGTTTACAAAGCTGCATTCCCATCTGGATCTGTTTAAAAACAAAGGTTACATTGTCTATAACTGTACAACTGGATATTGTGCATTTAGCAACAGAATAACTGTTCGCAGAGCTTAAAACCGACAGCATAACAACATTTAATCACCACTCGTTTGCAAAAGTTGTAAACATGAAATTATATTGCGCATCAGAAGAGCTAGTAGCATACATCCAGGAAGATGTGGAGTGTCAAAACAACAGTATTATGTGGGAAATAAGAGGCAAGATTAAAATCATTGAATGCTCTTGTCTAGAAGAACTGCTGGAAGGAAAGTTAATTGTCAAAGTTATAAAAGTTTTAGTTTACAGGAGCAAATTAGATATGTTTTGGAATTTGAGAACATTACCCTATTTGTACCTGTAAAATTACTGGCTGTAGTGAAACTAGGTACCATAATAGAATGTAAGGCAACTGTCGTTTCATACCTAACTGTATATGATGGAACAAGCCATCGAGAGTGGTGGTTTGGACCTCGAGTAATTGCGCTAAATGCGTTGAAATTACAGATAACCTGCTAAAAAGAAAAATACGTAAAACTGATGAAAGTGCGACAAAAATATGGATGAATGAGGGTACTTACATGTTCGCCTGGTTGTATGACAGTCATTCCGTTCCTTCACTGATGGAATTGACAACTGATGGTATATGCTATCTCTGCTCTATGGCATTAAGTTCTGCAGAATACCACCTTGTTCTTCATGTGTTTTTACGTTGTAAGCCATAAAATGAATGATGCAGTGTCGAAAGATTTGGAGGACAGGATGACCATCATCTAGGACACTGGAACAGTGATCATATACCTGGGTTCAATGTACACCACCAATATGAGGTGCTCTTGGTCTCTCCGAAAATGGAACACTGAGACATCCACAGCCCCATCACTGTGAAAGATGAGATTAAATGTAGAGGTCATCACTTTCGAACAGCTGTTTGGAAACGCCCCACAACATTTCAAACTCTTCCAGAAACACTGCCTCTGTCTTTTATTCCAAGCACCCTGTGTGTCTGGGAGCAGGTTAATTTATACCTTGTAATGTCCAGCTTTCTGTGAGAGCCAATGGATCAAAACATATTAATGTCAGTTTAGCACATGACACAGATCTGAAAGTTTTGCTAGAAAAACAAAATGTATGGCTGTGCACACAGCTGTAGTCATACACTGCTACGATGTGTTACAGCAAAAATAAATGAAACTGCTTATGAGACAACACAAGAACCCTCTATGGTGACTGGTAGCCTATCGTGTATGGTCTTGCTCTAGTACAGGCGACGAAACTTTCCGCAGGTCTGTGGAAGCAACTTCGATCACTGGCCACCTGCTCCAATGGAACAATAAATACATATTTAATTGGATCATCGCATATGGTCGATGTCAACACAAAGACGTTATTTGTTTTTGATATATCAAAAGAGAGACATGGTAAAATCCTACTGAGTTCTCTACCTGGTGATGTTAGCGATGTTTTTCTAGTTTGTAGTTCTACTCCATTGGATGTTACAAAAATAACGATTGGGGAGGTAGGGAGAGAGAGAGAGAGAGAGAGAGAGAGAGAGAGAGAGAGAGAGAGAGAAGAAACACTGTGCTGTCAACACCAATACGTTGTCGTAAGTGTGGTAATCATGGGAATAAGATAATGGAGATTAGGACACATACGGGGGATATTCATAGACAGTCATTCGATATCGATGAATTGTAGGTGTTATGCTTCTGAATTTCTTTGCGCCATCCGCGTGTATTCTGATGGTTGTGAATCTCTTCTTGTAAGTTAGAGTGCTATTTTTCTCGTTGTGGCAGCCCTCTACCTGATTATTGACAGGTGGAGGACTGGACAGTCTTCTAACTAATGGAACAGTGCTGTCAGAATGTGATGGGATTTCGAGAAACTAGCAGGGGTTTGTGACTTGGTGGAGGACATCTTTTACTCATCGAAATCAGGTGTATTCAAATGCTATTTATCAAAGACAAGAAGTTTCGTGAGAATATTGCAGGTAAGCTATACTCTGACGAAAGGGGAGTTGAGAAGTGAGCTCTATACCACTTCTTCTAAGTGTTGTGGGCGAACATATTCTAACCGCTCATGTTCATCTCGCAAAGTGACTGCAATGAGAAAATTAGAGGCTAATACAAAGATTTTTACCAAGAAGCTGTCAGCGGCAGAAGCTCGTCTTTTGTTTTCTCGATGAATAAGACACAACATTCTTCGGTGAAGCTTGAGTGTCTATAAATGGATGGGCTGACATTCTAATAGGCAGAGTAAATCTACATCTACATCTTTATGCATACCTCGCAATCGATCATGCAGTGCATGGTGGACGGTAGCCTGTACCACTACTAGTCATTTCCTTTCCCATTCCATTCCCAGACTGAGTGAGGGAAGGAAAGACTGTCTACATGCCTCCGTATGAGCACAGCAACATTTCTCATATCTTACCTTCATGGTCCTTGCGCGAAATGTATGTTGGTGGCGTTAGAATCCTTCTGCAGTCAGCTTCAAATGTCATTTCTCAAAAGTATCCGAAAAGAGCACCACCTTCCCTCCAGGGACTGGCATTTTGAACTACCTGGTGAATGTAACCCGACTGCACGAAAAAAATTAATCATCATGCAAAGGAGCTCTCATGATCAGTTTAATTAATCAGTAAATCAATTTGATATCAGTGACGTGCCAGTGGGTGGGCGGAAGTAAGGCAGAAAGTACCACAGTCATGATTCGCGAGTTGGAACGGTAATCAGGCGTTTCTTTTAAGAAAATTCCAATGCCACACCTACACAGTGAGAGATAGCCAGCGTAATAAAATCAGCTATATTACCGAATTTATAAAGTGATACATATTATCAACCTAATATATATAGCTCCTCTGTGCTGCTACTTTAATGGACTTAGTAGGTGTCGTGGCATTTGGCTACTTAAAGGGAGTTTGAAAGTTAGGAGGCATCCTGTGACCCAGATAGAAGATGCTCCTAGCACTCTGTCATGAGCCAAAAATGAGTTTAATATTCTAGTCCTGTGATGCAAAACATAACAGATATTAAGCTGATAAGTACAGATTTTTTTAACCTGATGAGCAAATATTTTGAGGAAATATAGCCTATGCCATACCGCTGTACAGGATTTTCACAAGTAACGATACTTTAGCGATGTGAAAACGTTTAAGTTGTGATCCAATTTCATCTGTCTTCGAAAATAACACACATAAAAGGGAAGAATCTACATTGCGAGTATGAAATTCGGCATGTATTGACAAAACCCCTGTCTCCAATTGGATAAAGTGGATTTCTTTTAAAATGGTGAGAGTCTATGTCAGGGGTGGAATTAAGGTTTGAAGTATATGTCCAAGTCATGTCTGCTTGTTGGGGGTGGAACTGCAATTAGAAATTTTCATTCAAGTCATGCTTGCAAGTCTCACAGAGTGCCACGGTCACTGACAAAAGTGGGCACAAGGCTTCAGTCGACCAGAGGCTGCAGCTTAATCTGTGACAGCTCGTTAGTGACAAAGAATTCTCCAATCTGTCAGCACTTGCCCACAATCACAGGGCCAAATCCCAATGGCAGAAACCTTTGGATTGCTGAATAGCGAACTGATCAGCATAATGGATCAGCAGCGACAGAAGCGGATGTTTGTGTTGCTTGAGAAGGTTCAATATGACGAGTGTTTGCCCTGGATCATTATCTCCCAATGTAAATTGATTGGTTGACTGTTTAGCGGTCAGTGACAGTCTCTCTGAGCTCTGAGCATCCGGTATAGCCTGCTTGTGGATGCTAGGAGTAGCGCACGCCAATGCCAGGATGGCTAGCGTGCATGATGCAATCTTCGTGATCACAAGTGTGTGCGATTGGAAGGTTTTCTTCGCCAGATATGTTTAGTATAAGGGTGAAACGTTGTGGTGGAGGAGGATGCTTGTGTTGCCAAAGATCGGTGCACACAAGACCTCGAATATTCTTGGACGTAAGCCCTATTTGTGGCGGAAATTTAATTACTTGATATGCAAAATGTTTGTGTGTGATTCTCAAACGCTGAAAATGTTTTATTATGAATGAGAATCATCGTAAGTGTGTGGTGAGTGTTTTAAGTGATCTATTTGACTCATCTAAAAACAATTACTTTGATAATGTAGAGCAAATGGACTATTTCTCGCTATTTTTGCTGTCACAATTGTGCTAGCTCTTCCTTTGTCCCCAACATTAGCGAACAGGAACACAATGTTCTGAGGGGGGATGAAAACCTGTCTGGACGCATTTGTTCAAACACAAACAGGAAGTAGCCACTTGATAGTGACTGGGGGTTCTGGTGCCACGTGCTGCGGAATTTGAATCCGCGCCAGATGTCAAAGACCCATGGAGGTCCCTGCACCATCACGCCGTAAGCTGTTGCAGCACGCGCCTCCTGGCCCGCTTTTAGTGTGTGGCACCACAGTGGAACATGTGGTCCCAGTGGCCAATAGCGGCGCCCCGATAGCGCCTGCCTCTCGCTCAACTGGTCAGTGTAATCTCGCATACGTCGGTTGACACCTCGCTTCGCGCTAGACAGCTTACTTCCTTGTTCTGTGTACAAGTGGAAGTGTTTATTTATTTGTGACTCTGTTGTTCGATCTTGTTGTATTCGTTCTGTCCTTCATTGGTTGTCTCCATCCTCTCTCGTTGTGTTGTTGTTCGTGGGCCTCTCTGCAGGTCCTGCCACGCTTTCCGTCATTGCTACCTCGCGACCGTCCCGGTCGCAGTTACAACATTTTGGCGACGACGTAAACGGTGATCGTTGCTGGTATGGAGGCGAAGTTGGTCTGTCTGTTGGAGCAACAGCAGCAGCTCGTGCAGCAGCAGCAGCTCCAGGTAGACATCTTACAAAAGTCGCTGTAGTTGCTAATGGATAAAGTCAATGTCCAGGATGTGTTACCACAACAGCTTCAGAGTCCTCGGATGTCCGATGCTTTCCCACGTCCGCCGTCATTTACACCCTTTGATGATGCTAAAGAGGACTGGGAAACCTGCTTACATTGGCTGAAACAACATTTCACGGCTTTTCAAGTCACGGACGACTCCTTGCAGCGGTTGTTGTTTTTGTCTTCGGCCTCTCCGGACATGTTGTTTCTTCTCCGCAAGTTGGCACCGTTGTCCGATCCTGTGGCTCTCTCTTTCCAGGAGATCTGCCTTTTGCTGACAAACTATTATTCCCAATGCTACCATGTAGTCGCCTCTCGGCTGGAGTTCCAACAGTACCATAAACAGCCTGGTCAATCATATCGTTCCTGGGTCACGGACTTGCAGGGTCTCAGCCATCGATGCGATTTTACTTGCACCAATCAGCAGTGTAAGGCTTCATTGTGGACTCCCTGATCCGGGATGTGCTGGTTCAGCTGACTTCCGACCCTGAGGTCCGTACTGCGGCGTTGAAACTCGACAACCCCTCCTTGGAAGAGATTCTCCACATTGCCCACTCCTTTGAAATTGCTGAAGCGGCTAACGAGCATCTTATGGCGCGGCCACAGGTGGCAGCGATCGTGGCGTCATGGCGGTTTCCGCCCTCACGGCGTCGACGTGGCCCGGCTGACAGAGGCCAGTGCCAGTGCCATCAGGACTCCTCGTGCTCCGACGTCTCTATGGCGTCGGCGCCTTCGGTCAGCCCTCGTCGCCGGTCGCGCGTCCCACTTCCATCTTGCCCACAGTGCTTTACTGTCCATTCGCAGGCTGACTGTCCCCACCACTAGAAAACGTGCATGCTGTGTAGCAAGGAGGGCCACATCCGATCAGTTTGTCGTAGTCGCTCGACTCGATCCAGCGCTGCCCTTCCTGGGCCATGCTCTGCAATCGGTCGTCCCACAGGATGACCCATCAGCACAGAAGCTTTTCCTCACACTCCGCATTTTCACAGAGGATGTCAGTTTTCATGTCGACAATGGGGCCACCATCTCCCTGATTAATATGGCGACATATACTTGGCTGGGCTCTCCTGCATTGTCGCCTCCCTCTCGCCGTTTGGTCACCTACGGAGACAGTTCCATTCCCCTTCGTGGGCAGTTCGTCGTCCAGGCGGTGTACAAGCATGTTCCCCGCCTCCTTACCCTCTTTGTCGTCGACCATCCATCGGTTTCGAATATTTTTGGCCTGGATGCGTTTCAACTGTTTGGCTTTTCAATTTCTGACGAAGTTAAGGTCATTTCTACAGCTGTTCCCTTTCAGGACTTGGACGAACTGTGCTCCTCTTTTGTGTCATTGTTTGCACTGGATCTCTGATGTGCTTCCATCTTTCAGGCACACATCACCCTATGGCTGGATGCACACCCTCGCTTTTTTCGGACCCGGCCACTTCTGGTGGCCTTATGCCCAGCGGTCAAGCAGGAACTTGATCAGCTTCAGGCCACTGGCATGCTGGAACCTGTAACGTACAGTGCATGGGTGACACCACTGGTAGTCATACGGAAACCCAATGGGTCCCTTAGGCTGTGTGGGGACTTCGGCGCTACAGTCAATGCTCAGTCCCTTGCTGACACTTACCCCATTCCCCGAAAGGAAGACCTTCTTGCCAAGCTTGCCGGGGCAGAGTAATTTTCCAAGATCGACCTGGCTGAGGCATATCACCAGTTGCCCTTGGATGCCGAATCTCAGACCATCGTGGTTATCAACACGCCTTTCGGATTGTATAAGTACAAGCGCCTTCCCTTTGGTGACTCTTCGGCGCCGGCCATTTTCCAGCGATTCCTGGAGCAGCTTACACAGCCTATCCCTGCATGTGTGAATTATCTGGATGACCTCTTAGTCACCGGGCGATCCCTCCAGGAACATTTGCAAAACCTCAGCGCCTTATTTCACATTTTGCAGTCTGCTGATCTACGCTGTTGGCTGGAAAAGTGTTGTTTTTTTTCAGCCGGAAGTGGAATACTTAGGCTAGTGGCTTAGCAAAGATGGCATTCGCCCTTCAGGTCGTAACGTTGCGGCCATTGAGGCCCTTCCTCGTCCCAAGCACTTATCTGAACAGCAGGTGTTTTTGGGCAAGATTACTTATTACTTAAAGTTCTTGCCCCAGACAGCCTCCATTGCTCAACCCCTCAATCACTTGCTTCGCAAAGGGGTACCTTTTGTTTGGACTCCTGCCTGTGACCCGGATTTTTTCCATTTAAAGACGATGCTGAAGTCCGCCCCTTGCCTTACTCCCTTCTCTCTGGACCGCCCCTTTGTTGTGGCAGCTGTGTCGGCATACAGCATTGGGGCCGTCCTCGCGCACTGGGATGCCGATGGCTCCAAACAGCCCATCGCTTATGCCTGTAAGACGTTGACCCCAGCACAACGGAACTACTCTCAGATTGAAAAGGAGGCCCTAGCGATCGTGTTCGCTATCCAAAAATTTCACACCTATCTCTTTGGGGCAAAGTTCACCCTCCTGACAGACCATAACCCCTTGGTTACACTTTTCAGACCCCACTCTCACCTTCCAGAGCGGACGGCTCAATGTCTCCAGCACTGGGCACTGTTTTTACATAATTACGCTTACACCATCTGGTATAAGCCCACTGCCCACCATGCTAATGCGGACGCTTTGTCACGTCTCCCAACAGGCCCCGATCCTGCCTTTGACCAACAGGAGGCCCTCTGCTTCCACATTGATTCCGCCTGCCAGGATGCCCTGGACCTCTTATGGCTGCTCATGTTGCTGCAGCTAGCTGCTGCGACCATGTCTTGTGTCAGGTTCTCAACTATGTGGTCCACAGGTGGCCATCCTATGTTACTTGTCGGATGCAGTCCGATTTCAGTCCCTGGTGCCACCTGTCACACAGGCTCTCCGTGTCGATGATGTCCTTCTGTTGGCCACGGAGTTGGATGCCTACCAGTTGGTCATCCCTCCTGAATTTCGGCTTTGGGTGCTCAGTTTGTTACACCGCGGGCACTAGGCTATGTCCCTTATGAAAGTTTTGGCTTGCTGGCATGTGTATAGGCCCGGCATCGATGGCGATATTGAGCGCCTGGTCCATGGGTGTACTGTCTGTGCGCGTCACCAGGGAAGCCCCCTTACCGGCCCTGGGATTGTGGCCATATTGATTTTGCGGGCCCATTTTTGGTGTCCGTCTGGTTACTCATCGTTGAAGTCTACTCCAAATATCCATATGTTGTCCGCATGGCATTCACCACCATGGAGGCTACACTCATGGCCCTGGCCCAGGTTCTCATCATTGAGGGCCTGCCCCACACGCTGGTCTCCGATAATGGTCCCCAATTCACGGCGTCCTCCTTCCACGACTTCTGTCAGGCCAACGGTATTGGAAACATCCGTAAGCCCCCTTTCCACCCTTCATCCAATGATGTGGCAGAGAGGCTTGTCCGCATTTTTAAACGCCAGTTAACTAAGGCGGTCGACACATCTCCAACCACATCGACCTTCACCCTGTTTTTGAGCACCCATCGCACTATGCCAATTGACAGATGCAGTCAGGCAGAGCTCCTTCATGGGTGACAGCTACGGACCCAGCTCCATTTGCTGATGCCATCCTCCTCTTGCTCCCACTCCTGGCCCTAGCAGCGGTATGCCCCTGGCATGGCAGTGTGGGCCGCGAGTACGGGCGCAAGGTGGGTTGGACACCCGCCATGGTCGTTGCGGCCCATGGGCGGTGTGTGACGTCTGTGCAGACGTCAAAAGGGTTGGAGCGCTGCCATCATAATCAGCTCCGCCCTCATGCTACCACGGGACTTGTGCCGCTGCCTCTTTCCCTACCTCCTTCGGGTCATCATCCCAGCCCTCGGTTACCGTCTCCCCACGGGCCTGCCGCCAGCCCTCTCCACCTCTGGCTGAATCGGCAGCTCCCTCCCCGCCCTGGACTCTGGATCGGCTGTCATGGATACCTCAGGCGTCCCTTCCTCCCGCCAATTGTGGCTGATATACCCAGTTCCTCTTCCCACTGCTGCCCACCTCGGCACCATCCAGGGCGTTTCCACCCCTACGTGCAAGTTTCAGAGGGGAGGGATCTGGTACCGAGCGCCATGGAATTTGAATCCGCGCCAGATGTCATGAATGTCAAAGACCCATAGAGGTCTCTGCACCATCGCGCCATAAGCTGTGGTGGCGCACGCCTCCTGGGCCGCTTTTAGTGTGAGGGCGCCACAGTGGAACACGTGGCCCCAGTGGCCAATAGCGCGTCCCCGATAGCGTACTTAAGCACCTGCCTCTCACTCAACCAGTCAGTCTCATCTTGCGTACATTGTTTGACACCCTGCTTCGCGCTAGACAGCTTACTTCCTTGTTCTGTGTACGAGTGGACGTTTTTGTTTCTTTGTGACTCCATTGTTCGATCTTGTTGTATTCGTTCTGTTCTTCGTTGGTTGTGTCCATCCTCTCCTGTTGTGTTGTTGTTTGCGGGTCTCTCCACGGGTCCCACTGCACTTTCGATCACTGCTACCCCGCGACCGTCCCAGTGGCAGTTACAACAGGGTTCTCATCAAAGGATGTCGACTTCTGCTCCGCAGTTGCTATACTATCAAGGTGGCGATGCTTGAAGTGTCCTACTGCTCAGTATGCATTTGGATGGTTTCATGATTGGGTGGGTTGCAGGCAATGTGTGGAGGGGGGTGCTTGTATTCTGAAATGTCTCTATGTACAAGACCATCAATATATGGCAAGAGTTTTTGAATTTTAATTAACACAGAGTTCTACTAATCCGAACGTTTGGTTAATCTAAACATGAAAAATGTTAGTCTAAGTATAGAAAACTGTGCAGTAAACTGCTGTACATACACACTATTTTAATTTACACAGTACAGTAAACATATATTAGAAAAATTGGCAACAAAACATTAGGTTCAAACAATGCATAACAATGAAAGAAAAGCTGTCAAACTTACTAAAATACAGTGGACATTTTATCCCTACTTTTTAGATGACAAAAACTCAAGTCATTGTTTTTTTGGCGTAATGAAGACAGTCTACTATATGAAGCGTAGTTGCGCCATTGTCTCATAAACATCAAATCAGCAGGTGTAGCAGTGGGCTGTTGCTCCAAATAACATGGTGCGAGGTCAAGGGCTTCTGCTGTGACACTGTGTGGCACCAGCTCTCCTTTGTCACTTTCAGGCTCATTGTCACTTCCATCATAGCAGTTCACTTCTTCCTGGTCTTGAGTCACAGCAGCAACTAAATCAGCATTAGTAAGGTTCTCCACGCGACCCATCCGCTGCCATCCACTATGTCTCCTTCACATTTGGGGATTGTCTGCATCATTTTTAGTAGATTTTCCTCTTCGTTTTCAGTTAGGTTGTCCTGAAATTCAAGAGATGTCCACAGTTTTCTCCACGATTTTCTCAGAGTATTTTCTCAAATATTCTGCCGTGCCTCAGTGGTCCAATAAACAACACCCTTCACATTGGTCTTTTTTATTTCGACCACTAAAGGCATGCTATCATCTTGGATCATCGTTCTTAAAAATTGTTTTCTGTAAATCAATTTTAATGTTTGTAGTACACCTTGGTCCACTGGCTGTAGAAGTGATGTAACATTCGGTGGCAAAAACTTCGCCACAATTTCTCCATCGCATAATACCTCAGTGCAAGGGTGAGATGGCATGTTATCAAACAAAAGGATTGCATGGGGAGACAAATGATTTTCCTTAGAAAACCTTCGAACAGAGGGAACAAAGTGGCTGTGAAACCATTCTTTGAACATCGTACCATCCATCCATGGTTTTTTTCTGGCTGCAATAATATATGGGCAGGGACTTCATGTTGCAGTTTTTAAAAGCTCTGGGCCTATCAGATTTGCCAATCAGCATTAAAGGCAGCTTGTGATCACCAGCAGAGTTGCTGCACGCAATTAAAGTCACATGATCTTTCCACATTTTAAAACCAGGAGCATGCTCTTCTGCTTTTGATGCCAGGCTTTTTTTAGGCAATGCCCTAAAATTAATGCCAGTCACATTAGCGTTATAAATTTGTTGGGGAGAATACCTTCCCTTTCTTATAATTATTTCAAACTCACCCAAGTATTCCTTCACTGCATCACGGTCAGAAGAAAGCTTCTCTCCAGTAATAGTTAGATGATGGATTCCATGGCGTTTTTTGAATCTGTCCAACCCATACTCGCACTAAAAGACTCATCACCATTCATTAACTCTTTCAGGTAAACAACCTTCTCCTGAACCAGTGCTCCACTCAAAGGAGTTCCCCTTTCTCTTTCCTGCATAAACCAAAGGAAAAGAGCTTCAATCATTTTATCGTACTGGGACTGTTTCAAAGCCTGCCGAATTTCGAGTCTCTTTTTTGGAAATTTGTGGTAAGGTTATGGGACCAAACTGCTGAGGTCATCAGTCCCTAAGCTTACACACTATTTAATCCAATTTAAACTAACTTATGCTAAGGACGACACACACACCCATGCCTGAGGGAGGACTCGAACCTCCGACAGGGATCAAGTGTCTTTCCTGAAGACGTTGCACAGTACTGTTCTAGCTCCACTTGGTTCTTCTTCCAATCACAAATGGTTGCTTTACCAACACCCAGGTCCATTGCCAGTTTAGATACATTCTCACCACTGTCTACCCACTTCAAAGCATTCAGTTTTTCGTTGAGAGTTAACATCGTATGTTTCTGTTTACTCATGATGAAAATACATACATCACTACACCTGAATGAATACAATACAGCTGTTACGCATGCCAGTGATCGATAACATGACCAAGCACTTTGCGAGCCAACTGGCAGTGCACTGACCTCAGACACTACATAGGTCTCAACAATGCACAACAAGGGCAGGGAGTGAGAGTAATCATTGTTCCCACACTTGCTCCCATTTGTTACCATGGTGTACCTACTTGTCTACTTGGTACACTTCATTCTAGAAACTAATCAGCATAATTCCAGCTAATCCAAATAAATCAGTAATCCAAACAAGGTCCGGTCCCAATTAGTTCGGATTAATGGGACTCTACTGTACTTGAATTGTTTTCATGTTTATAGACGTAGAGATGGACCACGCCGCTTTTTATGATGTGATCACCAGTCAGTAATTACCACCCATATTGTGTAAGATGCTGGGATCACACTCTAGTTGTCCACAGAGCTGGGCACAAGGCTTCTGGACACAGTGGAAGCAGACATGTTATTCATGATCTTTGCTGAATGTTTAGGTCTTTATTAGCAATGTTTCTTTAGGGACATGTTATTTCCACAGTCAATTTGTAGCACTGTAATCGGAGCAGGACATCATGTCCACAGTTCGTGGTATTGGAAAGCTAGAGCTTCCTACCACCTCTTATTTGTCAGCACAACTGCGCAAAAGATTGCCATCACTGGACACTTTGTTCCAAGATTAGTGCAACTTCCGGTCTGCACATCACACGAGCCAGCCCTTTGTCCTTATCTCTCTCCCAACCAGGCTGCAAAGGAATAAGCAAGATGGCCGGCGTGGCTGCAGTTTCTGGAACATCTGCCTTGTAGCAAGTGTGAAGACATGATTGGAAAGATTTTTCACCAGGTACGGGTTGTGGTCATGGAGGAGGGCGCTTATGTAAACACATGTTGGACCTCAGATGTATGATGAACGTTTTTTCCCTACCAATTGCAATATTCCACAAATTGATCAATTTTGAGATATTTAATATCAAATATGCAAGCAATCAAAAGTGTCACTATTTCTGAGGAACTGATTGGTTGTGGGACTGATGCAGTAAGGATTTAGACCTGGCAGCACCAGTATCCACCAACAGGGTGTGAGACAACGTCATAAGAGTAAGGGCACTGCAGTTGAGTTATTTACCACTACGAAGGATCCTTGCCTCCCACAAACTGCTTAAATAAATAACATGTAGCAATATATTAATGACATTGAATTGAATTTTGTGTCGTGAGGTCCTTCCTCCAGAGCACAGACCGAGTTTTCCTCCCAGCAATTGTCTGATGGGGAGAGGAGGGGTGAAGTGGGGGAGGGAGGGCTGGTGATTTTCCAGGAAGGTCGAATGTGGCTCAAAGCAGGACACATCTCCCTTTTCCCAGAGGAGTGAGGGCGAAGGGGTGGGTTTCTCAGAAGGATAGATTATCCCAAGGGGGTCATAAACCAATTTTTAAAACAATAGGTATCCCCAGGGAGTCATAAACCACTTAGCAAACCAGCAGGATAAGGAGAGAGGAATAATTTGCCCCTGAATATATGCAGCCCTCACAAACAAAATGTGCTAGAACTCTCTTTATCCTACTACTGGCAACAATCGTCTCTTCGGTCCAGCGTCAACACATCTGCAGTCATCTGTCTCTGGAGAAAAGCTAATTCCAGTGGGAGCCCTGTCACTGAATACGTTTGCTGACAATGTGGTCCATCTCGTGGTGAATCAACTTTTTGCCAAAATCTCAAGGTGACAAGTATTGTACTCAACCTTTGGTGTGCTGTACTTGAAACCTTTGTTTTGCTTGTTTTTTCTGCTGGTGTGTGTGTGTGTGTGTGTGTGTGTGTGTGTGTGTGTGTGTGTGAGGGCGCACACACACGCCAGACGCATGGCAACAAATGTTCCTGAGTGGCAGAAGGATTTGAGAGAGTGTGAAGCTGATTTAAAGAAGGAAATGTCAACAACCAAAATTCAAACTTCTCATATTACTAACTTAAGAACCAAACTGTCTACTACCATCAGCGCTGTTGCTGAGATGAAAACAAGGTTAGAGGCACATATTAGGGAATCTAGGTAAGAGAAAAAGTAAGAGACGAAGCATAAGACTACGGGGTTACAAACTCCAATACATACGTTAGCTGGGAGTTACATGGAGAGGTAAATAAGCAGTGTGGTCTAGTAAAAAATGAAGTCAGTGAACAACTTCATGAGGTAAATAATGAATATGAGAATTTATGAAAGTACAATTTCAAATAGTAAAGCAACAAATCTAACGGACAGTTGAGGGTGACTGTGCTAAAACAAACTAAAGACTCAGCTGCAATGGTTACTCCTGGCTGTACATTTGCTAGTTTGGAGGATAGAGCAACTGATTTAGTTGATCAGTAGGTACAAAAGAAAATAGAAGCGACTGTCAAATACACCACAGTATGCAGCACTCTCAGGTAGGCATGAGCAGGAATTCCAGAAAATCTGGGATAAGTTCAAAATAATAAAAGAGAAGATAATTAAACAGCAACTAATGAGCAGTAATGGACTGTCAGCAAAGCTAACTGAAGAAATGGAACAAGGTTTTTAAAGCAATTTCCAAAGTTGAGTCCAGATGGAGAATTACAAGTGACTTATTTCTTGAGGGGTTTTCGATATCATTATCTAAATGTTGAGATGACTCAAGAAAAATAGATTGCACACCTTGAAGGGGATGCTGTTGAGTGGGCTGGACGACACTCAGATGCATTCACTTCCTGGGAAGATTTCCAGGAAAAATTTAAGAGGAAACACTGGTCATCCAGTACGCAAGAACATCGTCACTATTTTGTCCCGAATATTACACCAATACATGGTGTAGTTATGTATATAAATCAGATCTAAATATTTGGATAATCATATGAATATAATACAGGGAAACATTCCACGTGGGAAAAATACATCTAAAAACACAGATGATGTGACTTACCGAACGTAAGTGCTGGCAGGTCGATAGACACACAAACATACACACCAAATTCAAGCTCTCGCAACAAACTGTTGCCTTATCAGGAAAGAGGGAAGGAGAGGGAAAGACGAAAGGATGTGGGTTTTAAGGGAGAGGGTAAGGAGTCATTCCAATCCCGGGAGCGGAAAGACTTACCTTAGGGGGAAAAAAGGACAGGTATACACTCGCACACACACACATATGCATCCGCACATACACAGACACAAGCAGACATTTGTAAAGGCAAAGAGTTTGGGTAGAGATGTCAGTCGAGGCGGAAGTACAGAGGCAAAGATGTTGTTGAAAGACAGGTGAGGTATGAGCGGCGGCAAATTGAAATTAGCGGAGATTGAGGCCTGGCAGATAACGAGAAGAGAGGATATACTGAAGGGGAAGTTCCCATCTCCAGAGTTCTGACAGGTTGGTGTTAGTGGGAAGTATCCAGATAACCCGGACGGTGTAACATTGTGCCAAGATGTGCTGGCCGTGCACCAAGGCATGTTTAGCCACAGGGTGATCCTCATTACCAACCAACACTGTCTGCCTGTGTCCATTCATGCGAATGGACAGTTTGTTGCTGGTCATTCCCACATAGAAAGCTTCACAGTGTAGGCAGGTCAGTTGGTAAATCACGTGGGTGCTTTCACACGTGGCTCTGCCTTTGATCATGTACACCTTCCGGGTTACAGGACTGGAGTAGGTGGTGGTGGGAGGGTGCATGGGACAGGTTTTACATCGGGGGCGGTTACAAGGGTAGGGAAGGTGGTTTGGGGATTTCATAGGGATGAACTAACAGGTTACGAAGGTTAGGTGGACGGCGGAAAGACACTCTTGGTGGAGTGGGAGGATTTCATGAAGGATGGATCTCATTTCAGGGCAGGATTTGAGGAAGTCGTATCCCTGCTGGAGAGCCACATTCAGAGTCTGATCCAGTCCCGGAAAGTATCCTGTCACAAGCGGGGCACTTTTGGGGTTCTTATGTGGGAGGTTCTGGGTTTGAGGAGATGAGGAAGTGGCTCTGGTTATTTGCTTCTGTACCAGGTCGGGAGAGTAGTTGCGGGATGCAAAAGCTGTTTTCAGGTTGTTGGTGTAATGGTTCAGGGATTCCGGACTGGAGCAGATTTGTTTGCTACGAAGACCTAAGCTGTAGGGAAGGGACCGTTTGATGTGGAATGGGTGACAGATGTCATAATGGAGGTACTGTTGCTTGTTGGTGGGTTTGATGTGGACGGACGTGTGAAGCTGGCCATTGGACAGGTGGAGGTCAACGTCAAGGAAAGTGGCATGGGATTTGGAGTAGGACCAGGTAAATCTGATGGAACCAAAGGAGTTGAGGTTGGAGAGGAAATTCTGGAGTTCTTCTTCACTGTGAGTCCAGATCATGAAGATGTCATCAATAAATCTGTACCAAACTTTGGGTTGGCAGGCCTGGGTAACCAAGAAGGCTTCCTCTAAGCGACCCATGAATAGGTTGGCGTACGAGGGGGCCATCCTGGTGCCCATGGCTGTTCCCTTTAATTGTTGGTATGTCTGGCCGTCGAAAGTGAAGAAGTTGTGGGTCAGGATGAAGCTGGCTAAGGTAATGAGGAAAGAGGTTTTTCCATTTCCGTTTTTCCCACATCACTGATCTTTTTTAGCCGCTTCCCACAGGTTTTAACGTCATTATTTCTTCGTCAGACAATTGTTAGCCTCATTTTCACAATCTGCCACCACAAAACCACTCCTTTTAATACATTTACACGCAGTTTTTTCGAAATTTTCCCGAATTGCTCCACCCTTTAACGTGTTTTGGCAGCAACACAATCACATAACCTTTGTGCACATCGTTGTCTACCAACCCAAGTTCATCACAGGATCAACACAGCCCAGCTATAACCAACACCTTTTCGCCTTTTTTCACACCAGATCTCCAGTTGCTTTCTAGTTCACCTTATCTCTCGCCATATATTTTTATTTTCATTTTCATTTCAGCCTCATGTTACACTTTCCACCTTCTAATACCATGTCACCCTCACAACATCCCCACAATGACCCCATTAAGTTTTATTTACATTCCCTCCGCAAACATGCCTTCGCCCTAGCCAGATTACACTCCCATATTTTATTTTCCCAGGCTTGTCTGACATTTGGCATTACCCCCAAAGGCCTCACACTTAAAGTTCCCATCTCTGGCTGTAATCCTTCTTTCCATCAGTCCCTATACCAGTTCCAAACTGAACAATCCATTGTCCTCACCCACCTAATCCTTCACCTACACATCAACTCAGCCAATGAACACACCCGTCAACTCCTATCCTTAATAAAAGTCCTTAAGCTTTCCTCTCCCACATCCACACCGGCTGTTCAGAGCACCCTCCTACAGGCCAACCGTAAATTAGAACAGCATGCCACCCTCCACCTCAAAAAACTATCCAATCTCCTGGTTTCCCACCTCCGGAAAGGCAACTCACTCACCCCTCACAACCTTTCCAGCAAACCTCAACCTCCTCTCATTGCACACAGACCCAGTCTCTCCCATCTACTCAATCTCCCACTTCCAGCTCCCCCCCCCCCCCCCCAAAAACCTCAAAATTCCAATCAACACAATCTGGAACCACAACACCCCAATTCAGTAGTTAACCTTTCCTCCAAACCTCTCTCCCAATCCGAAACCTCTGTCCTATCCAAAGGCCTAACCTTCAGCCCCACTCCCAGATTCAACCAAACAGCCCTTGTCAAAGATTTACTGTCCTACACCCGTACTCTCTGCTGAAAATATCACTTTGCCACGCAGAAAAATGATCCTACTCCTAATGGTCCAACTCCCCAAGACACTATCCAAATTGAACCCTGCCTGGAACAGTTCTGTCCTCCGCCACAGCGGGACCCACCTCCTCTTCCTCAAAATCACCCTCTCCAAACTTTCCAGGAATTTATGACTTCCAGCCTTGCCTCTCAATCCTTCTTAAAAAGCCTTAATCCTACTCCCAACATCACCACTGCTGAAGCCCAGGCTATCCGTGATCTGAAGGCTTGACCGATCCATCGTCATTCTTCCGGCGGACAATGGTTCCACAACCGTGGTACTTGATCATCGGGAGTATGTGGCTGAGGGACTGCGTCAGCTTTCAGACAACACTACATACAAAGTTTGCCAAGGTAATCCCATTCCTGATGTCCAGGTGGAGCTTCAAGGAATCCTCAGAACCTTAGGCCCCCTACAAAACCTTTCACCTGACTCCATCAACCTCCTAACCCCACCAAAACCCCGCACCCCTACCTTCTTCCTAAAATTCACAAACCCAATCATCCCGGCCGTCCCATTGTAGCTGGCTACCAAGCCCCCACAGAACGTATCTCTGCCTATGTAGATCAACACCTTCAACCCATCACATGCAGTCTCCCATCCTTCATCAAAGACACCAACCACTTTCTCGAATGCCTGGAATCCCTACCCAGTCTGTTACCCCGGAAACCATCCTTGTAACCATTGATGCCACTTCCTTATACACAAATATTCCGCACGTCCAGGGCCTCGCTGCAATGGAGCACTTCCTTTCACGCCGATCACCTGCCACCCTACCAAAAACCTCTTTCCTCATTACCTTAGCCAGCTTCATCCTGACCCACAACTTCTTCACTTTCGAAGGCCAGACATAGCAACAATTAAAGGGAACAACCATGGGCACCAGGATGGCCCCCTCGTATGCCAACCTATTCATGGGTCGCTTAGAGGAAGCCTTCTTTGGTTACCCAGGCCTGCCAACCCAAAGTTTGGTACAGATTTATTGATGACATCTTCATGATCTGGACTCACAGTGAAGAAGAACTCCAGAATTTCCTCTCCAACCTCAACTCCTTTGGTTCCATCAGATTTACCTGGTCCTACTCCAAATCCCATGCCACTTTCCTTGACGTTGACCTCCACCTGTCCAATGGCCAGCTTCACACGTCCGTCCACATCAAACCCACCAACAAGCAACAGTACCTCCATTATGACAGCTGTCACCCATTCCACATCAAACGGTCCCTTCCCTACAGCTTAGGTCTTCGTGGCAAACAAATCTGCTCCAGTCCGGAATCCCTGAACCATTACACCAACAACCTGAAAACAGCTTTTGCATCCCGCAACTACTCTCCCGACCTGGTACAGAAGCAAATAACCAGAGCCACTTTCTCATCTCCTCAAACCCAGAACCTCCCACATAAGAACCCCAAAAGTGCCCCACTTGTGACAGGATACTTTCCGGGACTGGGTCAGACTCTGAATGTGGCTCTCCAGCAGGGATACGACTTCCTCAAATCCTGCCCTGAAATGAGATCCATCCTTCATGAAATCCTCCCACTCCACCAAGAGTGTCTTTCCGCCGTCCACCTAACCTTCGTAACCTGTTAGTTCATCCCTATGAAATCCCCAAACCACCTTCCCTACCCTTGTAACCGCCCCCGATGTAAAACCTGTCCCATGCACCCTCCCACCACCACCTACTCCAGTCCTGTAACCCGGAAGGTGTACACGATCAAAGGCAGAGCCACGTGTGAAAGCACCCACGTGATTTACCAACTGACCTGCCTACACTGTAAAGCTTTCTATGTGGGAATGACCAGCAACAAACTGTCCATTCGCATGAATGGACACAGGCAGACAGTGTTGGTTGGTAATGAGGATCACCCTGTGGCTAAACATGCCTTGGTGCACGGCCAGCACATCTTGGCACAATGTTACACCGTCCGGGTTATCTGGATACTTCCCACTAACACCAACCTGTCAGACCTCTGGAGATGGGAACTTCCCCTTCAGTATATCCTCTCTTCTCGTTATCTGCCAGGCCTCAATCTCCGCTAATTTCAATTTGCCGCCGCTCATACCTCACCTGTCTTTCAACAACATCTTTGCCTCTGTACTTCCGCCTCGACTGACATCTCTACCCAAACTCTTTGCCTTTACAAATGTCTGCTTGTGTCTGTGTATGTGCGGATGCATATGTGTGTGTGTGCGAGTGTATACCCATCCTTTTTTCCCCCTAAGGTAAGTCTTTCCGCTCCCGGGATTGGAATGACTCCTTACCCTCTCCCTTAAAACCCACATCCTTTCGTCTTTCCCTCTCCTTCCCTCTTTCCTGATGAGGCAACAGTTTGTTGCGAAAGCTTGAATTTCGTGTGTATGTTTGTGTGTCTATCGACCTGCTAGCACTTTCATTCGGTAAGTCACATCATCTGTTTTCAGATATATTTGGATAACCAGTTAGAAGAAACTCATTTAGTAAAGTTTTAATGTAGAGATTGCTCTATCAAGTCAGAAAGGAAATTTGGTATTGGTAATGGATGACTGTGAATGATCTATTGAGATTTGTCAAAGGTTTCAATATACCACAAAAATATGATGTTAACTGTACACAAAACTAAAATCAATAGGGGATTCAAAACGAGGTAACTCAGTATCTATCCAGATCCTAGAGGAAAAATGAAAGTAAGTTCTGTAAAATTAGTAAGTAAAACAATCAGTAATATCCTAGGAATTAATGATGATGATGATTTTTGGTTTGTGGGGCGCTCAACTGTGCAGTTATCAGCGCCCATACAAATTCTCAACCTTTGCTCAGTCCGATTTCGCCACTTTCATGAATGATGATGAAATGATGAGGACAACACAAACATCCAGTCATCTTGAGGCAAGCGAAAATCCATGACCCCGCTGGGAATGTAACCTGGGATCCCATGCTCGGGAAGCGAGAACATTACCATGAGCTGCAGACTCCTAGGAATTAGTCAACTAGATAAATCTCTGGTGTTCATGTCCAATAATGGAAACAGCCAGGTTTCATCACACAGATCGTTTTCGAGTTCCTTGTGGGGAAACATTGAATGTTCTGGGGCAGAAGCCAAGCCTCAGGACATGACAATACAGCCATAAGCCCATGGGGAGGAGGAAGAGTAGCACTTGCACAGAAGGTATCTACACAAGAATGACTAATAGAAGAAGAGGAATCAGAGGAATCTAACAATGAAGAACAAATTGAGTCAGTAATTGTAGTTGAAATATTTGGAACAGAGGTAGACAAATAACTGGAACCAAAGGAAACTGGTTAAAGAAGAAACTAGATTACCTACAGTGATAAGTAAATCTACCTTTTCACAGTCTGTGTAGATACCACCTAATTTAAATTTAGAAGTACTACTGGGCTTGGACTGGATGTTAGCATACCAGGCACCCGTAAATGTTAAGACTAATGCCTTATGCTGGTCATATAAAAACTGCTAATAGGAAGTACCATTTAAAATTAACTCAGTAACAATTTTGCAAGAGGTACAGATAGATCATATTCATTTCCTCTATATCACTAAGGCAGTGGCGAAAGATAGTACCACAGAGGAGGTAAATGAACTTATGAAACAAACAGAGGCAAAGTCTTGGGATCTAAAGCATTAATGAGGAACCAAAATGAGGAGCTACATGCTATTTTACTGAAATGTAAAGTGGTGTCCTCTGATAAACTAGGCATAATAGGAGAGTATGCATGTATATAAGTTTAAAATAAAGGCTAACACACCTTTCTTTTGGAAATTATATTCAAACACTATCAATCTCATTGTTGATGGTAAGGAAACCAGCCACAGAAGTGTGCTTGGTGTTAGACACAAGGACATTAAATCAACACACAGGACCTTATAGAAACCATCCAATGAGCTTTCAAGAATTGTTGGTGAAATCTGAACAAGTGGAATTCTTTAGCTCCATGGACCTGACGGACAGTTATTGGTGGGTCCAATTACATAAAGGTTCGGGGTCTTACACAGACTTCTTATTTGAATGGAAATCATGTCTGCAGTGCTGGACGAAAAATACACTTGAGTTATAAGCTTCAGCACTGTAGTGGGTTCCAGCAAGTCCTCCATGTGACTTCCATTACCGAACCACTACTCCACCACCTGCAGAAAAATGTTCATTGGAAATCGATCCTGGTAGGTGACAAAGCTTTCAAAGGCTCAAAACAGGTCCTTCTGCACCCCTCATGTTTCACGGGATATGACCCTGTCAAACGTCTTTTCCTGGATGCAGATGTGTCAGACTATGGGGTGCGGACAGCCCTGTCACACGCAATTGAGGGGTGTAATACCCAATCGCTTTTATGTCTAAAACCCTCACTGTTGCTCAGGAAAATTATAGGGAGATTTAGTACAAAGCAGTAGGCACCATTTTTGACCTTAAAAAATTCCATGATTACGTGTATGGTAGGCATTTCGAATTCATCACTGACCGTAAACTTTTACCTCTTCTTTCCAAGGCATCAACCAACATTCCAACTAAAACTGCAGGTCGCCTTCAGCAGTGGGCCCTGTTCTAGTTGAGTTGTAGTGACGATATTCAGTATCTCTCCATCATACAACATTCAAATACTAATCTACTTCTCCGCCTACCCCTGATAAGGACCCATTTTCAACAAGGATCCTGAAGCGTGTTTCCACCTGGACACTACTGCAGAAGAAGCCAGGGTTAACCTTTGACTAGATGCCAAGTTCATTGCATGCCATGCTGTGGAGGGTCTAAACCTTGGAGGGACCTTTCTGGTATGCCACCAGACCACAAACAAATCTGGTAGCCAGAGGTCCAGCCCTACTGGCTCCATCGGAATGCGTTCTGAACGATGTCTTGCTGCTACAATGGCCACACCTGGGTAGTCATCCTGCATCTCTCCAGCAGTGAATTTTGCCACTTCTCCACATCAGGCACTGGAGTGTGGTGCTCTTTACATGTCTGGCATGCCACAAAGTCTATTCATGTGGCATCAACACTGCTATTACTCAAATGATATCCTCTCGCACCATCTGCCACGGCAAGCACGTCGCCCCTACACGCTGCTTCTTCCCTTGACTAGTGTTCTTGTACTTATTCCAGACTTCATTTGCATTTCAAGCGACCTTTCTTGCGCCACACACAGCTCATTGCCATAAAAATTAGCAGCGAGTTCCCTTATGTCTCCCAGATGTCTGTGACATCAACTAGTCAAACCACATCTCAAATTTTTTTCTGCTGAAGGATTTCCTGACACCATGTCACAGCCAATGTGAAAGAAATGGCATTACCCTAGTTCATACCGCATCCTTCCACCCTGCCTCAGATGGACTAGTGGGATGTTTTGTGCCCAGTTTTAACATCCAAATGTCTAAACTAATGTCTCATCTTTTGGATGAGGCTTCCTTTTTCTAGCATTCTACAGGTCAGTCCCACAGGACGGCTCCTCTCCTGCTGAGAAACTTTCTGGGCAATCTCATCAGTCCCAATTATCTATCCTTTGTCCCACAGTTCACAGCTCCCCCCGTCCGCCCCCCTTACTCTGCAGTTTAGCCATGACCAGTTTTCATTTAATGACCCATGTGGGTCCTTATTTTTACTTAGGGACACCAAAATTAATCGTTTCCAGCAGTAACTGCCAAAATTACTAGGCAGGGCTATGGCTGAGGTAACAACTCAAGACAGCACACAGAGCTGCAAATATGACAACCAATTATAGCCTCATCATGACCCTTCTCCTGACACTGAGAAACTGCCACTTCTTGTTGCACATATGGAACCACCAACCATCGCCACCTCAGACACTGTTGGGACATATCAATCACTGCGGTGGCTAATATATTGGAGGGCCTTCAACAGCTCCATGTGCTACGTCAAGATTGACACCAATGAATGTGGATGTCATCCCCTCAACTACCCCAGCTGCCAGTGCAGATACTGCCTACTCCAGAGACATCAAGATAAGCTTCTCCATCTCCTCCCTCCAAAGGGACGGGAGGTGGGGTGGGGCGAAGCTGTACTGAGGCCCAATGCCTGTGATGTCAGCAACCAAAATCATTGCTTCAAAGCTGCCTCACACAAAGGGGACAATTTTCTGCAAGACAGACAGTCATGTTCTAACCGTCAAGCAGGAAGTGAACCAAGTTTCCCTAGCGGCCACAAGGACCTGTTTTCTTCCGCAAAGCGTGACTGAAAATAGGCCCAGCTGTATCCTAGTGCCAAGTGATGTTGACGGCAGCGATTGAGGCAGACCAGACCACTTCAGTTCAAGTGAGTTTTCTTGGGCCAGGCACCAATTCCACAAGGATTTCATCAATCAGTACTTTTACTCAAACTTCGCTGCCGTTCACGTCCGACTTTGCATCCCCGGGAGCTGCCAGCTGTGGACTATTGATGACCTCCGCCCCAAAGTAGGTGGGAACTCTGTTGTTGTGGCACGCTTGTAAATTTATTCCTGTTTAACTTCATTTTAAGGAATTTACATTTTTATTACTTTTCTATCATTAATCAGTGTTCACGAACTATAAGTAGAGCTGCAGCTAAGTTGTCTAGTCTAAAGTTTGAGCACTATGAGGAATAGGTGAATGTTTTTATTTAACTTTAGTTTGTTGAATGAATTCATCATCTATTAGTTGACAACGTAATTGAGCTGTTGGAGTGAGGAAATTTATGGATGATACTAAACTATTAATTGCCTACTTCACAATCAGGCCCACAAAAATGTGATTCCAACAGGTCACAGCTTTATCCTCCACTTGTGTCAAACTAGGCAACTGCTTAGGAAATGCATATGGTTAACAGAACCACTTTCCTAAGCTTTAATACTGGCTGGTGACATCAGAGCCATTGCTTCTCTTTCGTCTGTATCTTCAGCTGTCCTCATGATGCAGAGTAGACCACATTACAATTCTTGCAGTACAGTGGAATGAACTCTGCATCCTCAATCTGACAGTCAGGCACAGTGACTACTCAGCTACAAAGGTAGACTTCAGAATAAAGTACAAATTAAGAAGTTATATTGTGCCATCTGCCACAAAGCAACAAAGTACATTATCTGAATATAATAGAGGAAACATTCCACGTGGGAAAAATATATCTAAAAACAATAATGATGTAACTTACCAAACAAAAGCGTTGGTATGTTGATAGAGACACTAACAAACACAAACACACACACAAAATTCAAGCTTTCGCAACCCATGGTTGCTTCATCAGGAAAGAGGGAAGGAGAGGGAAAGACGAAAGGATGTGGGTTTTAAGGGAGAGGGTAAGGAGTCATTCCAATCCCGTGAGCGGAAAGACTTACCTTAGGGGGAAAAAGGGACAGGTATATACTCTCTCTCTCTCTCTCACACACACACACACACACACACACACACACACACACACACACACACACACACATCCATCCGCACATATACAGACACAAGCAGACATATGTAAAGGCAAAGAGTTTAGGCCAATACTCGAAATAAATGTGTGTCTTCTCATTAACAATGTACCTTACAGTGCACTCTTGTTTACAATGACCATGAATTATAAAATTTCTTTGATGTTCAGAACATCACAATTACACTGATATGGACTAAGTCTAAAAATGGTATGTAGTATGTAATAGATGCCAACTGAGTGAGTATATAACTAGTTTTCTCTTGTCCCTGTGGCATCATGCACATTGTTGCGGATGCTCTTCCTCCATGGCTTACACCTTACCTCCAAGGCAGGTCCCAATGACATGGAATAAACTGTCTGACCAGCATGTACTGTGAACGTTGTAAGATGTTTGGTGTCACCCCGGCTCGCAGATAAACTGCGTCCATGCATTTCATAATAAATGCTCATAAATAAAACATTCACCCACACAGCATATTATCTAATTCATTAGGAAAATGCAACACATTACTTCACCAAGTGATATGTTACACTATAGATTCCTTTCCTTAGATGAAAGATGTCATCACTACAAAGAAACGCCAACCAAACAGTAAATATGCAAAGTTCTAAAGCTAATTTTAACCTTCTCAACTACAAGTATCAATGTCTTGTGTCTATCTGAAGTACAATCCAGTTGTACTTGTCTCACATTTGTAATACATATACTTATTCATGTTTATTAGACGTCGAATGCTCCACGATGATTTGCAATCCATCAATAATAGGCATGTATTTGACTCTACTTCACTTTGATCTAGTTTCTTACCCTTTCTTCCAGGTTACCATTCTTCTACTATGGATATGGGACTTCAGATAACAAATAGTTGTCCCCCATATGGACCATTAAGCAATAATTTGCAATATTTCTTGATGAGCTATTCATTACCAGTAGCTATCTAGTTAATTTCATCTAATCAAACACACTGCTTCCAGAACACAAGATTTTCTAGCCATACTTGTAACACTTTTGGAAATCACTGGAAGTATGCTACACATTGGGCAAGCATGTGAATACAGGTTTTAATAAATGGATGTAACAGAATTTTCACACTGGAGACTTATTGAATGTGGTTTAAGGGGGAGGATAGCCAAGGTATTCCAAGCGGAGGAGAAAGAAAGGAAAAGAAAGACTAAGGAATTAGAACCTCAGAAAGAAAGAAGATAGACCCCAAAAAGCTGATACCCATCCCCCTCTACCACAGGATTCCCTCCTTGACAGATTCTTTGGCAAGGAGCCGGAGGATGAAGTTGTTCATTGTTTGGCATTAGCGTACCCTACAGAATGGACTTCCCCAGTTTCACCCATATGGGCCCCAAAGCACGGGCCTAACACCTTATTACTGATGTCAAGTGGAGATGATAGCAATATGCCACAGTAATCACCAATGCTTTTGTAAACTCCACATTCAAATTAAACTAATTCCATGGACTAAATTACCCAAAACTCCCATAGAAAATTCTTATAAGCCCAACCACATAATTTATCACATAACTTATCATCTAAAATAAAAATTTAAAGAAACAGAGATTCCTATAAGAGGAGTATATGACTCTAAAAAACTCACAGACCTATACTGGGGACTAAAATACCCAAAACTCCCATACAAAACTTTTATAAACCCAACCGCATAACTTATCCTCTCGAATAAAATTTTAAAATATAGAGATTCCTCCAAGAGGAGTATATAAGACTCTACAAAAGTCACAGACCCCTACAGGGATATTGCCCCGTGTAGTTTTTAAAGGAAACATAACATTCAGTGTCATGAGGCCAGCTTCCTCATCAAACACCTTCAGCATTAATAAAACTGCCACCGATCCAGAGGAATTATATGTTTAGAACAATTAACAAGCATTTGTCATCGGGCATTCTATTATCAGTTACCTATCTTTCCAGTCCAGAAGGATAGCATACAGAACTCACACTCTTATGTGCTCTTTAAATTAGCATTAGAATAGATTAACAAACTCAGGTAAATTCAACTACTTTGCTACTTTGGAGGAACCCCAAAACTAATGGTACCAACTTACGTAGTAATTGTCACGATACGCCTCTTTCTGCAGAAAGATTTTCTTTACACAATCTTTTAATTCTCCACAGTAATAGTGTCCCCATTTACGTATTCTCCTTTGCCTCTAAGGTAGGTCATTCTTTTCGTTTAGGTCCACCTATTCCTTCCATCACACCATACATACATACAGATAAGGGTACAATATCCTGTTAAAAGCATTAATAACTCTACCTTCTACTTTTAACATATTGTGGTAAAATACTTCTACCATAGCCCATATTCATATATGGTTTTTTAATGACTTATGTGCTATATTTATTTTACTCCTATGCACATACTCACTACTGTAGCTCCGAATACACTCCTGTTACATGGGTCACCAATCTTACTGGATGTTAGCCCATTCTTTTTACACTTCATAGCTACGGGCATATCCCCCTTAACCCTATCTGTCAAAAGCAACGGAGCTAACATCCAGTTCCACTTAGAAAAAGAAATAACTCTTCTACATCCTGGCTAAAGTATGTTAATTTCTGAAAAGAAAAGTTACCACTCACCATATAGCAGAGATGCTGAGTTGCAGATAGGCACAACAAAAAGATTGCTCATGCCTATCTGTGACTCAGCATCCCGCTATATGATGAGTGGCAACTTTCCTTTACATAATATTGTTACATTCCATATTCAACTTTCCATTGCTTGATTGTATGTTGATTTCTATTGTTTGCTACATACTAATGAAAAACTGTGTTGTAAACAGTTCTTATGACACATATCTTTTGGTCATATCTATATTTATAGAAACCTTTTTTCCAATCATAGGGTCTACTAGAAAACAGCCTTCAGATGTGAAATCCTGATAATTTTGTAAGGACTTCCATTACGATGGAAAAACTTTGTTTCTTTCTTTAGTTGTAAACTGTGATACAAAACTTTTACTACCATCATGTCACCGAGTTCAAAATAAGGGATGCTTGCTTCTAAATTACGTTCTAGTACTCAACATTGTGCATACTTTCTTAAAATACATTACTAGTTAGTAAACCTTCTGTTTGAGGCGAAGAAAAAATGTTTAACAATGGTTCTCCTATTTTTATTCAACAATTCTATTGGGGAAAGTCCAGTTGACAAGTCACATAATTCATTAAGGGTAGCTTGAAAACTCTGGGATCATCTGTGCCCAGATCATTTGTTTATTTCTCTAGATTGCGGTTTATTGGTAGAATTCTGAAACGATGCAGTCCTTCAACAAAGGAAATTGTTTACAATACGTTAGTTTGTCCAGTCTTAGAGTACTGTTCGTCTGTATGGGACCCTTACCAGATGGTTCCAAAGAAGAGTGGAAAGGGTGACTGGTACATTTAGCCATCGCGAGGGTGTTACAAATCTCATAGAAAGTTTGAAGTGGGACACACTTACAGATAGACAGCGGGCTAAATGGAAGGGGCTGCTCACTAAATTCCTAAATCCAATCTTTACCGAGTATGTAGAGCATATATTATTACCACCAACTTTCAAATCGTGCAACGATCACCATTCAAAGATAAGGGAAATTAGAGCTCGTACTGAGGCGTTCAGACAGTCGTTTTTCCCTCGCGTGATCCGCGAGTGGAACAGGACAGGGGGAATTGTGCCCTCCGCGACACACCGCTTGGTGGCTAGTGGAGAATATATGTAGACACGTAGTTAGATTTTTAAAATAATAAATCTTTATCATATGTTGGAAGCAGTTTCATATACTGAAATGTTCATATCGCTTGGGTATGAAGCAAATAAGATAACCTCCACTATTTTAGGTACACACACTTTACAATGGTATGGCTTTTCATGTTGTCTCCAAAACACAGTATCCCCTTTGAAGAACCCCTTATGTTTATCATCCTCTACTACCATATCTTCTGTGCACAAACTTATTACTTTTCCAAGCTATCCACAGTTTTCAACTCATCTTTTATTTTCTGCAATATTACACAGGACACTATTCTTCTCCTCTGACAATAAACAAGTAACTGTACAGATAATGCGAATGCCTCTGGTTACTGAATAAGAGTAGATAAAATCACAAAAAAATTAACCAACATCATACACTAAATAAAAATGCTTTCAGTTCACATACTGTTTTTTGAGAGGCACACAGCATCAGGTACGCCCTGTGGTGTCCTCATCATGAAATAACCAACCACCGCTGAGATTTGGGCACCACATCTTAAATCTAAGCTTCTGACTCTTTCACTCTTCTTTATTATTTGGCGCCCAGCATCTACACACAGAACTATGCCTAAAATCAAGCATAATACACTACTAATAAATCTTACTGCTTCTACACATAATAAGTTGCTTAACAGTTTATGTAAAATACTTTCATAGAACAATGCTCCATTACAATACATATTGCTGTTCGAATACTACTCAAAATAACAATAAAAACACAATACACTTTGATACAAGTAGACTGCAATTACTACTGAAACTAGTTTTAGTGACAAAAATAAAAGTGTGAAGTGCGATGGCAAAACGAAGTTCGCAAACAACGCAGAGGCTGAACACACGAAACATCAGTGAAACAGAGTGAAAACAGAACCAAGAATCTGCAGTAAAAAAATAAATAAATAAATAAATAAATATAGCGCTCTTTTCTTAACAGACAGCCAGGGTAGGAACTTGTAAAATATCTTACAAGACATTGACAGACTTCCAATCAATGGGAATAGTGAAACTGGGTGCAAGTATGAAAAATGCTACCGATGTTGACCTGCAGGAAAAAAATGAAGACATCATGTGTATAGTTCGTGCCAGCGATGTCACAAGAAGCGAGGCACAAAATTGTTTAGCAAGCCTGGAAATGTTCTTAGAAGCTAATACATCTGAGGCCACCACTCCAGCAACCCAGTGCAACATGCAGCTGTGTGTCTGCCTTGTAGGGCCGCATTGTCAGGGCTGTGCTGGCAGCTGGCTCAGCGGTCTTCTTCCCTGCTGACTTAGTGCTGCTCCGCTGGGAGCCACCAGGCGGCCCGCTGCGTCCTTCCTCGCTGACGTAGCTGGCAGTAGCGAGCTGTGGAGTGGCCCGGCACTGGCTGGCTACGGACACCGCGTTGGCCTCAGAGGGTCAAATCAATGACCCACCATGGAGTGGGACACTGGTGTCCCATCTGTTGCTGCATGTAGCCCGGGTGTGATACGCCCTGAAGTCCAGGAGAGCTGCCACACTTGAATGCCCTGCTTTGGCCTCAGGAGGTTGAACCAGGGACCCACCCTGGACTGGAATGCTGGCGTCCCATCTGCTCTGCGTGAAGCCGGTGGTGCGACAAACCCTGCCGTCCAGGAGGGCTGTCACACTTCAATGCCTTGTTAGAAAATCGGCACCTATTTATACTCGGTTGTGTGCCTCTGTTTTGCTAACGCGCCGCTCTGAGTCACGTACTCACAACACCCCGGTTGCGCAAGTGGACCCCTTCTGCCTGTAGCTTGTGCCATGCAAACCACTGCATTTACACTTTTCAGTGGTTCGACGGCCCTGTGGCCTCCATTCTACTTCGCATACCATTGGTATGTGTAACTCACTGCAATCTAGCCTGCACCTGGCTGTATCTTGTGCCAGAATATCGCACAAAACTAACTTTCCCTGTCCTAAACGGTGGTGCAACTACATTATTCCCCTCTTCCGAAAGACCCGGTACCCAGGTCGACCCTTAACAAGCTCTTAACTTGTTTGGGTCGGCACATATGGCATATTTCCTTACTGTTGGGATACTTAAATGTGGTCTCGTGCCCCTTAAAACCATGACATGAAACAAAACGTACAAATTCCTTACTGGGCGACCACTGCTCGATCAACCCCTTACCTACTTGTCTCACGCCCTCGGTATCCAATCCACTGGGACTATGACTACCCTTGGTTGCCTCTTGCAATTAGCTCTCCACCTGATCAGAAAGAAAACAACACATAACAAAGTTAAGGCTGCGATGACACTTGGCACAGAGGTGCTCAAAATGATCGTTATTTGCTGTTGCCTTTCCCTATATTGAGCGACATGTTGAACAAGCTATTTGGCTAATATGTGCCACTCTTGCTCTAAAATGAACTGGTTTACAGACCTCAGCAGAACTGGCTCCAGAGTTTGATTTAACAAGGTCAGATTATGCCTTGGTAAAAACTCTAAAGTGGCTTCTGGCCAGTACAGCTGTGGCTGCGTAACATTCAATTGCATGACTCCTGAAATTGATGCTAGCAGGTGGAAGATTGGTCCTATTATATTACACTTAGTTCCATTGATTAAAATTCCGCTCCCCTCGAGTTCTATACATTTCTCTTCTGCAAATACTCCCCGCTCAAAATAACTTGCTACTACTACCAAATTCTCGTAGGTGGAGAAGATCCAATGCATCCCAACCAGCAAGCTCAATTTTGGCTCCACGATTTCCCTGGCACTGTCTATTCTTTTTCCCCTGGCTAAAAATAACTGCACGATGCATGTGTCCCATATTTGTAGCTTCACAGACTTTCCTCCAACATTCACTAATTTTGATCCAAACTCAACACCGATTGTGTGACTACTTTCATCCTTAAATTTATATTATATGAACTAGTGCAATAAACACGACTTTCCTGACCCAGCACTGTCTATAACTAAAAATTTAAACAGGAAATCGTACGACTCTGACATTGTCCAATACATATTTATTACGGCTTTGCCGCAAAATTTACTCTGACCCATTTATTTCTCTAGAACTGCGTTTGATTTCTCCTCCAACAACACTCCACATACGTCAGACACTATACTTCCCTTTTTAGTGACCTGAGGACAGGGATCACCGTCACCCTTCCTCCCTCTTCAAAACGACTGCTGTCCCTAGCAGACTCACAATACTCGAAAACACACATAAAATACAGTGCCTAATTAATCTATGCAAACCCAATGACAAACACACACACACACACACACACACACACACACACACACACACACACACAAACCCTACAAATACTCTACTACTTTCTAGATCGCAAAGCATACGGTACTCCATGCTGTACTCTAGCCTCCTGGTTTTCTCTGCACTGAACACCTCTCTTCACTTTCCCTTTCTTCCTCTTTCCTTCCTGTGACACTCCTGGAATTACATCTGGTCAACCCTTAAATGGCCATAACCGTCCAATGTGTACTATCATCATTCTAGTTGGCTGCTGAAGCTTAACATTAATGGGAGATGTGGTTTCAACAACTTGGTATGGCCCTTGATACCTCATGAGGAACTTTTTCGTTTTCCCTTTTTGCGTATAGGGGCTAAACAGAATTACCCATTGCCCCACTCTATACTGCGGTAAACTTCCTTTCCGCTTTACTGCATCTTCCTGCTTTTCCAAAGTCTTTGTATTCGCCTTTTGTACCCATTTACAAACATCCCGAATTGTCCTTGCGAATTGCCGTACAGATTCACCGGTCCTTCCTTTCTACAGCTTCACTAAATCAAATGGTGATGGCATTTTTCGCCCGTACACTACCTCATATGGGGACAAACTGGTATTTGTATGGACTTTTGCATTGTATGTGCATAAAAATATGCTTCAAATTCTCATCCCACTGATGGTGATGAGAATCCACATGAAAACTCAGCATCTTCCCGATTGTTCTGTGTACCCGTTCTGTCCTTCAGTTCACCTGCGGATTCAACGTGCTCGTCCTCAACTTCTTTACATTCAACAATTTACACAGTTCCTTCATTAAATCCAACATGAAGTTGGTCCCTTGGTCAGTAATTATTGTCTCCGGTACAACAAACTTCAAAATCCAGATGTTTACTATAGCTTGCACGAGCTTTGTTGCCTGTTGATTTGGCATAGCCACCATCTTCACGTATCTTGAAAAATGGTCTATTATTGTCAGGACAAATCTGTTCCCCGATGATGTTCGCCTAAAAGGTCCTAAGACATCAATCCCCAGCAAAGAAAATGGACATGTTGTTTCCGGTAATTGTTGTAGCTGTAACTGTTTCTGACTCAAATCTGCTCTCTGCACACATGGTATACAATTCTTGACATACTGGTCCACATCTCCTTTCCTACCTCTCCACCAATACCTCTCCTATTCGTCGCTCTGCACCCTCCATGACCAGATAACACATGATCATGTGCTTCCTTTAAAACCTCATCCCTCAACTTCACTGGCACTACTACCCTTGGCCCTAACTTCATTTCCCTGAACAGAAGACCGTCGTACATATTAAATTGTGGCTGTGTCCAATTTACAATCGTCGTCCGCATCCTGTAATTCTTGCCATACTGCTAGGTCATAACCTATGACTTCTACTTTCGCCACCTTCCTATTCAGTGCATCCACATTACCGTGCTTCTTCCCAGGCTTGTGCACCACCTCGTAGTCAAATTCACTGAGCCTCACAGCCATCCAGCAAGTCTAGTGGACGGACCCTTCAACCCCAACAACCACTTCAATGCAGTATGATCTGTCACTACCCGAAATCTTCTCCTACATAGATAACATTTAAAATATGCGATTCCATAGATTACGCTAAGCATCTCCCACTCTGTTGTTGGGTGATTCCTCTCTGCTGCATTCAACTGCCTAGACGCACAAGCTACAGGGTGTTCTTTTCCTGACTAAGAACACACCCTAATGCTTGATTCGATGCCTCGCATGGATTCGATGCATCGCATGCTAGTATAAACTCCTTTTCAAAATCTGGAAACACAAGAACCGGACTTGATGTTAACACTTCTTTCAGTTTGTCAAATGCTTTCTGACACTCTTCTGTCCACTCGAATTTCAGGTCAATGGCTGTGCTAAATCTGCAAAACCCTTCATGAACTTTTGCACTTCCTTAACTGTTTTCGGTTCCTGAATATCCCTTACAGCTTGTACCAACCTCGGATCTGTTCGTACTCCGTCCTTAAGCCGTCGGCACACCGAACGTGCTGTTGAACGCTCAGGAATGATGCAACTTGTGCATATGGTACATGGGCCCCAACGTGGTATATGTGATCGCAACGCACTCCAGCGGCAGTTGAGGGATGTTTCTAGTTTGTAAACCACACTGTTTATTCAACGGGCGCGCGTAAAATTCCCACGTTAGCTCTATTAAAACACACATTTCCTCCACCACCCATGAAAAGGAAAGTACCACGCCCAATCAGTGAGGACAGAGACATGTAATAGTTCCATTACAAATAGTGTGGTACAAATTTGGAATACTTCTCCGCATAAGATAAACGTTATTTCATCATTCCAACATTTTAGTAAAACCTCAAGGTCAGTCTTACTTGATCACTGTTCCTACCTAGTAGCAGAATCTTTGCAGTGCGTGAATTACAAAGCGTAAAAGAAAAAAGAATAAAATAGCTTTACAAAAAATGGCTCTGAGCACTATGGGACTTAACATCTTAGGTCATCAGTCCTCAAAATAGCTTTACACAGGTAGCGCAAGGTGTCCTGTAGATCAAGCCAATCAAACAAAGTCACCCCTCAAAAAAAAGGTGAACTTGTATTTACATAACATCAAATATTATAGTCTATACTTATATTAAACTAATAAGAAAGTATCAGAACCTAATAAAAACGCGAATGTCAGGAAAAAAAATTGGTTGTGTCAGGACGCGAACCACAGCCCCAACAAAAAAACTCATTATAGACAGTGACGCTATTCATTATGCTAAACCATCACAGCTTTTGTCGCAAATCATAGTATCTTACTACTTGCTAAAAACCTTAATCGTGTATATGTTACTAACTGAAATTTAATTATAACAAATTGTACCAAGAACAATGCGTTTTTGGTGGATCTTCAGTGTGATGCTGCCTTCAAACAGCCTACTCTCACTACACGCAAGTTACAATAACTCTTTTGCCACGAATATGATTTTTCTCATAATTTTATTGGAACGAATCACACAGTTAACAACGGGTTTTGCAGTGATTCTCAATTTTCTGGTGCTGGGAACGGTGTATATACATATAGGCTTGAAATGAATGCCAATTTGGCGCCTCACAACTCTGTACTGAAGGGAGACGGCGTGCGTGTGACGTAGGGGGCGTTGTGCCATCTCATTGGTCAACGCTCAGACGCACGCCAAGAATATCTGACATGCCAGATATTGCTCAACGTTCGGATGCATGGTCCATGTGCCGACAGCTTACTGATAATATGACCCAAATATTTTACCTCTTCTTTTGCAAAATGACACTTCTCGATGCTCACATTAAATAAGCTGCTCTTAACCTCATACAGACTTCCCTTAACCACTGTCTATGTTGATCCATACTACTTGAAAACACTATACTGTCATCCAAATAGATCAGACACTGCCGTGGTTTCAAACCCCTCAAGACACTGTCTAGCAAACTCTGAAATGTTGCCGGGGCATTTTTCAAACCGAATGGCATTCTAATGTATTGGTAATGGCCTCCAGGTGTAGAGAAATCAGTTTTTGGACAATCCTCTGGAGCCACCTCTAACTGATGATAACCATTTGTCAAATCCATCGAAGAAAAGTACTGGCACTGTCCTAAGTGATCCAAAGTCTCCGATATGTTTGGAATGGGGTATGCATCTGTTACTGTCTTATATTATCGAGGTATCGGTAGTCACAACAGAACCTGTATTTCTTAGTTCCACCCAAAGATTGTTTTGGCACAACAACAATGCCCCCTTCCCAGCAACTATTACTACTCTCTACAATACCGTCCACAAGCTGCTTATCAATGAAATCCTCCACAATCAGCTGCAAATACCTCAGTATTCTGTATGGTTTATGGTAAACAGGTGCTTCATTCCCTGTTGGTATCCTATGTTGAACTACTGGAGTTGCTGGTAATGGCCCTTGTGGAAAAAACAAATCCTTAAATTCCCACAATAATTCTTCCATATGCCCTTTTTCTCCTCCTTTCAAATGCTTAATTTTGTCACACAATGCAGTTCTATCGGCAGTTACTGGTTGATCGCTTCGCCTACCTCTCGAACACCAGTCTTCATAATCTGGCACGTCCAAATTTGCTGCTAAAACTACTTTCCTCAAATTCGCATCTACAGTGCTAAAATTATCCACGTTCACATGAACTACTCTCCCGTCGTTCCCCTCCTGTACACATACAACACTACGTTTCACAAAACAACCCAGTGAGCCCAAAACTTCATTAACCTCCAATGGTTCAATAACACATACCGTACCCACAGGTAGATTCGACGCCACACTTACCCAAAGCGACTTCCCAGTTCCACTAGACACACACTCATGCAAATTAAGCCTTAATGCTAATGTACGCGGTTCAATTGGTTTGTTCATTACGTTGAACGCCCCTCATGACAGCTCTGCATTGACAAGTTTCCCCTAGCTGAAATAACAATCCACCAAGTTCCACAGTTCTGTTATCCAAGGTCAATTCTGGCATGATGTTGATGCAAGAAATCCACTCCTAGGATCATGTCATAGTCCTCGCTTACCCATGGTACTACTTCCATGCATGCATTAAATCTGACTTTCTCTATTCGAAAGTCAACTGTCTCCGATTCCAAAAGTGTGACCTCCTTATTCCCCACTACGTGCAACCTATAATGTGGTGGGTCTAGCTTCCTTCATCCCATTATATTCCTAGTAGCCACTGACACTTGCCCTCCTGTGTCCAACAAAATCTTAAACTTTTTAATTCCTCTGGATCCCACCACTGAACACTCCACCTCTGCATATGTATTCGTAGCATTGAAATTAAACGGGAGCTCCCTTAGGTAAGTCTTAGGCCCCCTCTGCCATTTAACGCTTGTCCACCTCTCCTATCTCTACTTCTCCATCCTCCATGCTGCTTATTTCCACCTCTTCCTCTATTTCTTGGTGACTGGGTACATTGCCTCTGCAAATGTCCCATACGACCACACTTATAACATTTTAAAAACACACAGTAAACGCATGTTTGCCTCTCTCGTACCCCTGTTGCCACGTCAATTTCCTCACATTGAATTGCCAGCTGAATGGCCGAATACAGATCTTTCGGAGTCCCTTCATGCACTTTCCATGAAATATGCACTGGTAACCCTCTCAAAAATACATAAAGTGCCCTTTGCTCGGCCCCCTGCAACAGAACACTATTTGCTTCATCACTCTGACCCAACTCGTAAGTACACTCATTAATTTCCCTTATCCTGTCTGCAAATTTCTCTATCGTCTCCTCCTGTCTCTTTGACATTGTACTTAACCTCTCTCTAACGTACCGAGCGCTATTCTGTTTCTTGTACCTTTGTAAAAAGCCCTTCCTTTAACTGCTTAAACTGTCCTGCCTTCCTTAAGGCCTCAGAACACCTTACATATGTCTTTGCTTCACTCGTTAATATAATCTTGGTTACATGTAACAACTGTTCATCAGACCAACCACTCATCACTGCTGAAGTCTCCAAGTCCTCCACAAATGAATGCACATCCTCAGATGTTGTTGTTGCTGTCTTCAGTCCTGAGACTGGTTTGATGCAGCTCTCCATGCTACTCTATCCTGTGCAAGCTTCTTCATCTCCCAGTACATACTGCAACCTACATCCTTCTGAATCTGCTTAGTGTATTCATCTCTTGGTCTCCCTCTACGATTTTTACCCTCCACACTGCCATCCAATGCTAAATTGGTGATCCCTTGATGCCTCAGAACATGTCCTACCAACTGGTACCTTCTTCTTGTCAAGTTGTGCCACAAACTCCTCTTCTCCCTAATTCTATTCAATACCTCCTCATTAGTTACGTGGTCTACCCATCTAATCTTCAGCATTCTTCTGTAGCACCACATTTCGAAAGCTTCTATTCTCTTCTTGTCCAAAGTATTTATCGTCCATGTTTCACTTCCATACATGGCTACACTCCATACAAATACTTTCAGAAACGACTTCCTGACACTTAAATTTATACTCAATGTTAACAAATTCCTCTTCTTCAGAAACGCTTTCCTTGCCATTGCCAGTCTACATTTTATATCCTCTCTACTTCGACCATCATCAAGTTATTTTGCTCCCCAAATAGCAAAACTCCTTTACTACTTTAAGTGTCTCATTTCCTAATCTAATTTCCTCAGCATCACTTGATTTAATTTGACTACATTCCATTATCCTCGTTTTGCTTTTGTTGATGTTCATCTTATATCCTCCTTTCAAGACACTGTCCATTCCGTTCAACTGCTCTTCCAAGTCCTTTGCTGTCTCTGACAGAATTACAATGTCACCGGCGAACCTCAACGTTTTTATTTCTTCTCCATGGACTTTAATACCTACTCCGAATTTTTCTTTTGTTTCCTTTACTGCTTGCTCAATATACAGATCGAATAACATCGGGGATAGGCTACAGCCCTGTCTCATTCCCTTCCCAACCACTGCTTCCCTTTCATACCCCTCAACTCTTATAACTGCCATCTGGTTTCTGTACAAATTGTAAATAGCCTTTCGCTCCCTGTATTTTACCCCTGTCACCTTTAGAATTTGAAAGAGAGTATTCCAGTCAACATTGTCAAAAGCTTTCTCTAAGTCCACAAATGCTAGAAATGTAGGTTTGCCTTTCCTTAATCTATTTTCTAAGGTAAGTAGTAGGGTCAGTATTGCCTCACGTGTTCCAACATTTCTGCGGAATCCAAACTGATCTTCGCCGAGGTCGGCTTCTACCAGTTTTTCCATTCGTCTGTAAAGAATTCGCATTAGTATTTTGCAGCTGTGACTTATTAAACTGATAGTTTGCTGATTTTCACATCTGTCAACACCTGCTTTCTTTTGGATTGGAATTATTATATTCTTCTTGAAGTCTGAGGTATTTCGCCTGTCTCATACATCTTGCTCACCAGATGGTAGAGTTTTGTCAGGACTGGCTCTCCCAAGGCCATCAGTAGTTCCAATGGAATGTTGTCTACTCCCGGGGCCCTGTTTCGACACAAGTGCCTCGCCACAAAAAGGAATTATCAAATACGCAACAGCTGGATCAATCTCCTGCACCCTAGGCAACAACGACTGATCGGATGCGGTTTCCCGCTCACTTCTAGATGTTACTTCATTTCTCAACTGCTTATTGTCCACTGTCAACTGTGCTATCTTTTCCACCAAAATCCGCAGCGCTTCTGGTTCCGACACACATTGCGTCCTTGACTCTCCCATTGTGTTGCTTTCGTTCCCAGTTAGTCCTGAAACAAAACATTTAAGTACAAGAATAACCCGACTCCCTACACCTAAGTATCATCATACTCGGTAACATCATATACAAACCAATACAAAAGTAATTAAATGGCACGGGAAAAAAGAATCTTACTGCCCCAAATACACTACATTTACTCTGGCAACAAAAACTACCACGCCCACGCAAAACACCTAAAATTTGGCTTGCCAGGGGCCAAACTTGAAAAAAAAAAAAAGTCCAATACTCAAAAGAAAACTGATCAAAACTCACCACATCTTGTGACCATAATGCAGGCGGTGGCTCGAACGTTGTACTGTACAGACGACATCCACTATTCTGGCACCAAATGTAGTGGTGACTTCTGCCACCGAACATATCAGGATAACCAAATGTAGTGGGTAGGTGCCAGGAGTAGCCGTATTAAAACTCGGCAAGAACTTTCCAAATGATTTATTTGTTTTTGCTATAGTGCTCTGTGCACCTTGGTCCCTGTCACAGCGTCCCACAATGCTGAGGCCACAGCCCCAGAGACCCAGTGCAACACTCTGCTGTGTGTCGGCCTTGTAGGGCTGCGTTGTCAGGGCTGCGCCAGCGGCCGGCTCAGCCGTCTTCTTCCCCATTGACTCAGCGCTGCTTCGCTGGGCGATGCCGAGCGGCCCGCTGCGCCCTTCCTCGCTGGAGTAGCTGGTGGTAGCGAGCTGCGGAATGGCCCACCGCTGACTGGCTGGCTACAGACCCCACGTCAGCCTCAGGGGGTTGAACCATCAATACGCCGTGGACTGGGACGCTGGTGCCCCATCTGTTGCTGCATGTAGCCCGGTGGTGTGATATGCCCCGCTGTCCAGGAGAGCTGCCACACTTGAATGCCCTGCGTTGGCCTCAGAAGGTCGAACCAGTGACCCACCCTGGACTGGAATGCCGGCGCCCCATCTGCTCTGCGTGAAACTGGTGGTGTGACATACACCGCCGCCCAGGAGAGCTGTCAAGACTTCAATGCCTTGTTAGAAAATTGGCACCTATTTATACGCAGCTGTGCACCTCTGTTTTGCTAATGCACTGCTCCAAGTCACGTACCCACAACACCCCAGTTGTGTCAGTGGGCCCCTTCTGCCTGTAGCTTGCGCCATGCGACCCGCTGTGTTTATGCTTTTCAGTGGTTCGACAGCCCTGTGGCCTCCATTCTACTTCGCAACCATTGGTATGCGTAACTCACTGCAATCTGGCCCACACCTGGCTGTAACTTGTGGTCAGAATATTGCATAAAACTAACTTTCCCTGTCCTAAATGGTGGTGCCGCTACACTATTAATTATTAATCACGAAGCCGAGAGTTTCCCTTCTGAAAAAATTGAACTGAGAGAAAACATGAAGACTGTTACATACTTTTTACAGATATTAAACTACAATACTATTTAACAAAATACAAAATGCCCAGAAAAAATATGGAGATTCTATGACTAACCTTATAGCTCATAGATATACCTATCAAATAAGCAACTCAACTTACATCAGCAAAACAGGCTGAAAAATAATGTATAAAGAATATGGGAAACAGCAATCTCATGAATACACCAGCATAACATTAAATGAAAATGAAGATATAACATCTGACCAGAAAGAAACATGTGAGAAATTCATACAAATGTTTAGTACAATTGGCACAAATGGAAGACATGACTGGGCATGCAATTTAAATGTTACAAATACTAGCTAATCTTTCTGTCATCCATGGCAGTACTGAGATTGGCCTACCAGAAATCATTTCAAAACTTCACGCTATAATGTCTTGTAGCTGGGATGACATTTTGCCTAAGCTGCTAAAGGAATGCAGAGAAGAATTAGTGAATCCTCTAACACATCTAATAAATATCTCCCTTTGCCACAGAAATTCCCTTATCTTTTGAAAATCATTGGAATCCTACCAGTGTATAAAAAGAGCATTAAAACTGACAAGCAAAACTAGAGGCCAATATAATTAACTTCAGGGCTTGGGAAATTACTAGAGCAAGTACTATTAAATCAATTTGAGGCATATTTCATAATACAAAACCCATACAACAATCTACAACATGGTTTTAGAAAAGGAAGATCTACTGTAACAGCTGTAGCAACTTTTTATATGTGAAATATTAAATAACCTAGATGAAGGAAACAAGGTAACAGGCACTTTCCTGGGTATGAGTAAAACTACTGATACTGTGAATCAAACAATTCTGTTACATAAATTAAAAGCATATGGAATGAGAGGGGTAGCCTCACAATTGCTTACCTCCTATATGAAAGGCAGGAAACAGTGTGTCAAGCTAACTTATAAAAGCAACGAACAGCTGGTAACAACCAAATCAACCCATTAGATACTTCAATGTGGTGTGGCAGGACTGTGATATGCAGACTACTACAAACAATAGTGAAATCAATTATAATTCTGTCAAGTTATTTTATTGCAAATGTGCTACTTGTAAATAAAGGAAGATTGTGAAAATGTAATTTATGCTTAGCTATAGTCAGAACATGAAAGTACTCAATTTACACTTTCATTGGCCCTTTTTTTGGGAATAATTGTTGACGAACACCTCTCATGGAAAGAACATAAAGACCATATTTTTAAGAAAAGCAGTACAAATGCGTATCTACTGAAATGGGTCTCAGCCCTCCTGGACCATGATAGCTTGAGACAAATATACTTCGGAGTGATACATCATCTTCAGTATGGTATTGAGATATGGAGTGAGGTACCATCTGTACACACAGGCAAGCTCTTGAGACTACAAAAAAAGGCAGTAAGCATGGTAGCTAACCATCTGATCTCAAGACAGTTTAATTAGACACCTTAAAGACTAAACTTGAGCATTTATTAACAGAAAAAGCTGTTATTCAGTAGAAGATTTCAAGTTGTAATATATCTTTCTAAAACAGTGTATACAGCATAAGTTTGCTTTTAGCAACCAAAAAAGGGATAATTTCTCATCTTCACACACTATATCAATGTATGCCTTTATATTTCAAGTCATAATGTCTCTGTGTAAAACATTGTATACAGCACACTTTTTTGCAACAAAAAATGGTACTTTCTGAACCTCACTACAGGGTTATTACAAATGATTGAAGCGATTTCACAGCTCTACAATGCTTTGCACACACATACAAAAACTCAAAAAGTTTTTTTAGGCATTCACAAATGTTTGATATATGCCCCTTTAGTGATTCGGCAGACATCAAGCCGATAATCAAGTTCCTCCCACACTCGGGGCAGCATGTCCCCATCAATGAGTTCGAAAGCATCGTTGATGCGAGCTCGCAGTTCTGGCACGTTTCTTGGTAGAGGAGGTTTAAACACTGAAACTTTCACATAACCCCACAGAAAGAAATCGCATGGGGTTAAGTCGGGAGAGCGTGGAGGCCATGACATGAATTGCTGATCATGATCTCCACCATGACCGATCCATCGGTTTTCCAATCTCCTGTTTAAGAAATGCCGAACATCATGATGGAAGTGTGGTGGAGCACCATCCTGTTGAAAGATGAAGTCGGCGCTGTCGGTCTCCAGTTGTGGCATGAGCCAATTTTCCAGCATGTCCAGATACATGTGTCCTGTAACATTTTTTTCGCAGAAGAAAAAGGGGGCATAAACTTTAAACCGTGAGACTGCACAAAACTCGTTAACTTTTGGTGAATTGCGAATTTGCTGCACGAATGCGTGAGGATTCTCTACCGCCCAGATTCGCACATTGTGTCTGCTCACTTCACCATTAAGAAAAAATGTTGCTTCATCACTGAAAACAAGTTTCGCACTGAACGCATCCTCTTCCATGAGCTGCTGCAACCGCGCCGAAAATTCAAAGTGTTTGACTTTGTCATCGGGTGTCAGGGCTTGTAGCAATTATAAATGGTAAGGCTTCTCCTTTAGTCTTTTCCGTAAGATTTTCCAAACCGTCGGCTGTGGTACGTTTAGCTCCATGATTGCTTTATTCGTCGACTTCCGCGGGCTACGCGTGAAACTTGCCCGCACGCGTTCAACTATTTCTTCGCTCACTGCAGGCCGACCCGTTGATTTTCCCTTACAGAGGCATCCAGAAGCTTTAAACTGTGCATACCATCGCCGAATGGAGTTAGCAGTTGGTGGATCTTTGTTGAACTTCGTCCTGAAGTGTCGTTGCACTGTTATGACTGACTGATGTGAGTGCATTTCAAGCACGACATACGCTTTCTCGGCTCCTGTCGCCATTTTGTCTCACTGCGCTCTCGAGCGCTCTGGCGGCAGAAACCTGAAGTGCGGCTTGAGCCGAACAAAACTTGATGAGTTTTTCTACGTATCTGTGGTGTGTCATGACCATATGTCAATGAATGGAGCTACAGTGAATTTATGAAATCGCTTCAATCATTTGTAATAGCCCTGTATTTATATCATTGCATGTGTGTGCACTTATGTACATTAACTAAACCTTTGTATACATGAACTAAAATCTATGACAATGTATGAAAACTAACTGTTATATGGATAACAAACAAACAAGTAAGCACTCCGTCTTCAGACCACAAGTGGCCCATCGGGACCATCCGACCGCCATGTCATCCTCAGCTGAGAATGCGGATAGGAGGGGCGTGTGGTCAGCACACCGCTCTTACGGTCATTATGATGGTTTTCTTTGACAGGAGCTGCTACTATTCGGTCGAGTAGCTCCTCAATTGGCACCACAAGGCTGAGTACACCCCGAAAAATGGCAACAGTGCATGGCAGTCCGGATAGTCACCCATCCAAGTACCGGCCACACCTGACAGTGCTTAACTTCAGTGATCTGATGGGAACCGGTGTATCCACTGTGGCAAGGCCGTTGCCAAACAATCAAATACAGCCACTCACATCCCACACCTCTCCTGACACAGTCTGTGCTTAAATCTTCATCAGCATATTCATTGCAGTTTAAACATCTTTAAAAGTTACTTTTCCAAGCATGGCATACTTTATCGCACACCAAGGGAAGAATAAGTGTTTGCTTAAAATTTACTTCATAAGATTTTGTTACTTCAGAAACTACTGTCATTAGGGCTCCCATAGCCACCACCTGTTCCTTCTGCAATCTGTCTATCTGTGCTGTGGTATCAACACTTAGATTATGTACCTCCTAAGAGATTAATTCATCCCAAATTTTCTGTAGTTCACTCTCAGTTCTATCTGTTTCTGCAACACATGTATCCACAGATGATTCCATCTTTTCTCGTACCTTATTATCATCATCTAAGTCAAACCCTCACCCCTCCAAATTGGCAAGTATAGCGCCTAAAACAACAGCAATATCTGAATCGTTGCTTTGCCCCAACACTCTCAACCCTTTTGAGTGCCGGAGAGTTGAACATGTATTATGTCATATCCCTTAAAATGCTCATTCACTGTTTCAATATTTCTGAATTTAGCTCCTCTGGTAAGGTGGAAAGTTTTGTCTGTGACTGCAATTTGCTAGGCCGGATTTCTCGCTTTTCCTTACATCATTTATTGATATGCTGTTCTAGTGTTGTGTTCACTGGTTTTACACCAGCAGTTAGCTCCTTTAGGTCTAATTGTGTACTAAATGTTCAAAATCAAACAGGTACATCCACATCCATTTTTCTCATCATCATATGTATAATATCTACGAGAATAGTCTGCCACACAACACAAACACCACCAGGGAAAAACTTCTGGAGGCTATCAACTTGGATGTTATGTGGCTCACCACAATCTTGCCCCATGTAGATGCTGAACGGAAAACTGGATAAGTGTTTAGGCTGTGTTGCATCACTTTTAAGTGAGTGGGCTGATGACACTGCCATTGCTGCAGATTGACTAGTTGCAGCTGCGATCCGTAACTGCTGTTGTGGACTTTCTGTGTGATTAATACAACAAAGCCATCTGTAGTCATAGTCGAAATCTTCCAACTCATGGACTAGTTACTTTCTTCTCCATCATAGTTGTAGTAGAACAATTTAATAATAGCTCATCGACTAACCAAAACTTCTTCAGAATTCTGGATTCAGTGCTAGCAATTAATTTTGCACTGCAGTCTCAACTTGGCTGTTGACCTGCATTACTATTGACAACAGATATCAATGCCCAGAAATCCGCATATTCAAAATTCACCAATTCCCTTTAAAATTTCAAGTTTCTGTTTACTACCATTGTTCTTTGTAAATTTTACTTACTTTCAGCTGTATTTGTTCTGGATACTGTCATGGTCACCACATGTGATGTTCTGCTGGTTCTTTACCATATTGGGTGGCGAAGTAAAGCCTGATTGGGAGCTAAGACTTCCTATTGTTCAATCTTGCTCACATTATTTCAGCACACTTTACAATCTCTTGCAATCAAACTTTATTTCTTGAAGAGCTGCACTTACTGTTAGAAGTTAAAAGAGTACAAATTCACCATTTGATTGTCAAAATAAATGCGAGACTTCTCATAAACAATTTATCGGATATTGTCCTCTTGTTACAATGGTCATGAATTATAAAATTGCTTCAATATTCGGAACATCACCCTTACATTGATAGGGCCAAAAGTCCAAAAATGGTCTTTTTCAACAGATTCCAACTAAGTGAGTATATAACAAGTTTTCTCTTGTTCTCATGACATTATAGGCACTGTCATGGCCATTCTTCCTCCATGGCTCACACTGTATCTCCGAGGCAGGACCCGATGAAGTGGAAAAACTGCCTGACCAGCAGGGACTGTGAATATTGTATAATGTCTAACATCTTCCTGGCTTGCAGATACACTGCGTCCATCCATTTCATAATAAATATGCATAAATAAAACATACATCCAAAGAGTAGATTATCTAATTCATAATGAAAATAAACTTTCAGCAGTGGTGATCATCATTCATTAGTTCGAAAAATGCTTGTGCAACACGTCACTTCATCAAGTGACATGTTACCCTACTTGGCATGGAGAGATGCATAAAATGAGCCAACCACAACAACATCATATCTGTTGAACATCTTTTTTCCAGTCACAGTCATCTTATTCTTACCACATGGAAACTACCCTACCATTCTTATACAGTTCCGCTACCTTTTCAGCCAATTTGTTGTGGAGTTAGCTGTTTATTATGCTGTTTTTCTTTTTCTTTACCCTGTCTTATTTATTTTCATTTCTGAACATTGCAGGTTTCAAACATTTTTCTGACAACCATTTTGTAGTTTGATATAGTTTGTTCTTTACAGATACACACTGATCAGCCGCATACATAACTACAAAATACGATTATGGTTGGACCCATATTAAAAGTAATTTTGAACGGCCTTTATCACTAATTTATCCTCCCTCCTTTCTTACATTACTAGCACCTACATTCTTGATTTGATGCTTTCAGCTAATTGTAAAGTACGTAGCTTCAATTACAGTTTTCTTTTCTTTTTTCAAACCACTGTTTAGTGGAGTCACGATTCTTACTTCAAATGTAACACACTTTAAATCATGTGTCCACCCACCCACCCACCCACCCACACACACACACACACACACACACACACACACACACACACACACACAGAGAAAGAGAGACACACCGGGGGAAGGACAAAAAGCAATTAGACCATGTTCACAGAGATAAGCTAATCTTGAACTTTTTCTTCCCCCCCCCCCCCACCCCTCCAGCAGAAGCGAGCAATAAGCATATTATGTAAAATAGATAACCATGCATCTTACAGAAGGCTTTTTAGGGTTCTTGGAATCCTTACAAGCAGTGCCCAATACATTGATTCCACAATGGATTTTGTTGGTTACAATAAAAATCAATTCCAGCTTGACAGTGATCTATACAATCACGATATAAGATACAAAAATAATTTACATGTAGAGTTTGCTTGACAGATCTCTTACTTTCAAGAAGCACTGCATGAACTGCAAGTCAAAGATTTCTGTCAGGAACAGTCTTCTGTGGAAACTGGCTGGATCGCAATGGAGTAGTCAACTTGAAACTATACAAACTTCTGCAATCGTACTATGCTGTTCCCCAGCAGAGTATGCATGTCCTGTTTGGTCTAATTCAACACGTGCTGAACAGGTGGACATAGCTCTAAATGACACCCGTAAAATATGACAGTTTGCTGAACATCTACTTCAGTCGAATGGCTTCACCACCCCGCAGGAATAGCACCACCTCCTGTTCAAAGAGAAATAGCTGTGCATGTGAAAAGAAACACCGTGGAGCAGGCGAAGTGTTTCTAAAAATTTACCTTCTAGCTACGATGATAAATGGAAGTCCCTGACTACACTGAGATCTGGAGTTGGCACATCGAAGGTTACTCTGACAATATGAGGCTTCACCGATTGAAATGACATTCATAAAGCAAGAAATTGGAAATCTCAAATGATTCAAACGAAAATTAAAAACTTACTTAATTGGCAACTCTCTCCACAAATTATCTGAATATCTACATTCAATGACTGAAAATTCCTGTTACTTCAAAACAAGTGGCAGAGTTCATTGTTAGGCTCCATAATAAATAATAATGTACTGTCAATGTAATTCAATATTTAAACACATAGGTAATTATTTTCTTTGAAAAGTACCAATGTTGTAATGAAGTAAATTGTTATAACGTCAAGTTTAACACATATATTTCAGAACGACACAACACATATAAGTCACAGAGTAATTTGACAAGCAAGACATGTGTACACGTTAGCATTCGAATGAGCACTGAGTCCCAGTCTAGCAGCCGCTGCTCGGCTGGCCGCTTAGGTGGCGCAGCTGCTGCATGGCTGGCAGACAGTGCCGCACATAGAGGACGTGCGCAATTGCGTGGCGGTGCTTTGAATGATCGGCGAGTCACAACACTTTTCCCCCCTTTGAAATTGTTGCACTGGTCTTGATGAAGGTGTCCTGGAGATGGCTAACATCCATAGGCGCAGTTTGACTCGCCGTAAAGTCTCGAGGAGGAGGCTTCCCGTACGGACGGAAGTGTCCCCGATGATAACGGGTCAAGATGACAGGAGACGTAGGGGTCGAATCTGCTGGGGCTCCATGCACCAATCTGCCCGTTGCGGCAAGTCCAGTTGATATGACAGGAGACATGGGCGATGTGTCGGCGTCCGTTGGAGGAGGAGGCGAGTAGATTTGCTCTGACAGAGGATGGTCATCTGGTTCCTGCATGGGCACATCTCCTGGTGGCGTCCGTTCTTGCGCTGGCATCGCGATGACGGTGAGAGGGCTGCGTTGTGAGTATTGAGAGATGCCAAGATCCCGAGCGTCAGGTAGAGCCAAAGGTAGTGTAGCGGCATTCGGAACAGGCGTTGCTGGCACACGAGGCCGAAGCTGGTCCAAATGACGCACTGCAACACCTGTGTCCGTCTGGATTTCATACAGGCATCTGCCACGGCATCTTAAGATGCGGCCCGGGCTCCATTTTGGCCGCCTGCCATATCCCCGCACCCAGACGAGGTCGTCGGCTGTGAACCGGCCAAGTGAAGGCACCCGCGGCCGTGAGGTGGAAGGCCGCAGAAGATGAAGTAGCGTGCGGGGCTGTCGGCCATGTAAGAGCTCAGCCGGGCTGTGGACGCCCATGGGGGTGAAACAGTAAGATGCCAGAAACTGGAGAAGCGCATCATCATCCGCTGCAGAAGAAGTCAGAAGTTTCCGCATCTGAGCCTTAAATGTGCGGACCAGTCGTTCAGACTCACCGTTAGATTGTGGATGGAACGGCGAGGCCATGACATGCATAACGCCGTGACGAGCACAAAAATCCGCAAATTCGGAAGAGGCAAATTGCAGACCATTATCAGTAACAAGAGAAGAGGGGAGGCCTTCCAAAGAAAAAATGCGGGCGAGAGCACTGGTGGTTGCCGCGGTGGTAGGCGACGTGCAACGGACAATGAAAGGAAAGTTAGAGTAGGCATCAATTACGAGGAACCAATAAGTACCTAAAAAGAGTCCTGCAAAGTCAGCATGAATGCGCTCCCAGGGCTTCTCAGGCGAAGGCCACGGTGACAAAGATGACTTCGGGGCAGCGGCCTGTGACGCACAAGGGCCGCAGGCAGCGACCATGTGTGCTATTTCAGAGTCAATGCCAGGCCAGTACACATGACGGCGCGCCAGAGATTTTGTGCGACACACACGCTAGTGCCCTTGGTGAAGGAGGCGCAAGACCGAAGCACGCAAAGACGCAGGTACCACAACACGCGGCGAAGCATTGTCAGTGGAGAGGAGGATAACAGCATCCCTAGCCGTGAGGCGGTAGCGCAAAGTGTAGTAGTTCCGCAACGGATCAGAAGTCTTAGTGGACGGACGATCTGGCCAACCCTTCTGAATTCAGCGTAAAACCCGGGAGAGGGTATAATCAGACCCCGTAGCAGCCGCCAGCCGGTCCCCAGTGATGGGGAACCCATCCACAACCTGCTGCTCAGCAACATCCAGGTGGAAACACAAAAGTTCGTCCCTATTGAGTGCCTGATCAGGACCCATGGGAAGGCGAGACAGAGCATCAGCATTTGAATGTTGAGCCGTTGGCTGGAAATGAATCTCATAATTGAAACGAGACAAGTAAAGAGCCCAACGCTGGAGGCGGTGTGCAGCCTTGTCGGGAAGTGACGATGGATGAAACAAGGAAACAAGTGGTTTGTGATCCGTAACAAGATGAAATTTTGAGCCATAGAGAAAAACACCAAACTTATGAAGAGCATTAATAATGGCCTAAGCTTCTGTCTCAATTTGAGAATACTTTTGTTGGGCATCCGTGAGCGTTTTGGAGGCATAAGCAATGGGTTGTTCCGAACCGTCAAAAAAACGGTGCGCAAGGACTGCACCGACCCTGTATTGAGAGGCATCAGTGGCAAGAACAAGATGTTGGCCAGGTCGATAAGTAGCCAGGCACGGGGCCTGTTTCAGCATAGTCTTCAATTTCTGGAAAGCCGCTTCGCATGACGCGGACCAGTGAAAAGGCACGTTTTTATGCAACAGGCGATGCAACGGCTGAGCCACCGAAGCTGCAGACGGTAAAAACTTGTGATAGTATGCTATTTTCCCCAAGAAGGCCTGCAGTTCCTTAACAGATGTAGGGCGAGGAAGCGCACGATCGCAGTGACAGTTTGCTGAAGCGGATGAATACCATCCCGAGAGAGTTGAAACCCCAAGTACATGATAGATGCCTGAAAAAATTTTGATTTCTGAAGATTACACTTAAGACCGGCAGTCTGTAAGACATGAAAAAGTGTGTGGAGATTTTGAAGATGTTCTTCAGTGGTGGAGCCAGTGACAACAATGTCGTCCATGTAATTGATACACCCAGGGACAGGGAGCAATAATTGTTCCAAGATTCGCTGAAAGAGAGCAGGGGTGCTAGCAACCCCGAATGGCAAGCGTTGGTATAGATAGAGGCCGAAAGGCGTGTTAAGGACCAGAAACTGTCGGGAAGCAGCGTCGAGAGGAAGTTGATGATCAGCTTCTGACAGGTCAATTTTAGAAAAATACTGGCCTCCAGCAAGTTTAGTGAACAGTTCTTCAGGACGGGGCATAGGGTAAGTGTCGATGAGGCATTGAGCATTTACAGTGGCTTTGAAATCGCCACAGAGACGAATATCACCATTTGGCTTAGCAACGACAATGACAGGAGAGGACCACTCACTGGAAGTGACAGGAAGCAAGACCCCTGAAGTAGTGAGACGATCTAACTCCCGTTTTACCCGATCACGAAGGGCCACAGGAATGGGTTGAGCCCGAAAAAACTTAGGGCGAGCAGTGGGTTTGAGCGTGATATGAGCTTCAAAGTCGTTTGCACGGCCTAATCCAGGAGAAAAAAGGGACGAAAATGTCGTCGACAAGGAATCCAGTTGAGCTTAAGGAATAGCATCAGAGACAATATTGACAGAGTCATCTATGGGGAACCCAGAAACGCAAAAGGCATCGAAACCAAAAAGATTTTCTGCGTTGCTCTGGTCGACCACAAATATGGGAACAGTGCGAACGACAGATTTGTAAGATACCTCAGCATTAAACTGTGCCAAGAGAGGAATCTTCTGTTTATTGTACGTCCGTAATTGCCGAGTGACAGGTGACAGGAGTGGAGAACCCAACTGAAGATACGTCTGAGAATTAATTATAGTGGTAGCAGAACCAGTATCCACTTGCATGCGAACATCTCGACTAAGGCTTTGGACAGTGAGGAATAACTTCCCTGAAAGGGAAGAAGTGCAATTGACAGACAACACAGAATCAGAATCAGCGTCATGTTCATGAACATCATGTATACGGTCGGATTTGCAAAAGGAAGACACATGACCTTTCTTTTAGCAATTGTGACACACAGCCCAACGTTGGGGACAATCCTCGCGTGAATGTTTCGTAAAACACCGCGGACATGAAGGAAGTTGCCGGGGGTTTTGCTGCAGTTTCTTAGTGGGTTGTTTACGGCTAGGCTGAGGCTGCACGTGGGAGCGCACTGTGGTCACGTCGGCCGGCGGGGACGCGCCGCACGTGTCGTCAACAGCGCACAGAGGTTGTATTTCCCCGACATCACCCCACGCCTCTATTTGCGCCCCAGCGGTGCGAGAAATTTCAAAAGACTGCGCAATGGAGAGAGCTTTATCTAGAGTCGGATTCGCCAACTGAAGGGCACGTTGCCGAACTTCTTTGTCGGGCGCCGACCGGATAATAGTATTCTGTACCATGGAATCGGCATAGGATTCTTTGTGAACGTCAGTAACAAATTGACACTTTCGACTGAGGCCGTGAAGTTCAGCAGCCCAAGCGCGATAGGATTGATGTGGCAGTTTTTGACAATAATAAAAGGCAACACGAGAGGCTACCACATGCATTTGCTTTTGAAAAATAGACAGACAGAAGTGAGCACATTTCAGCAAAGGACAAAGATGCAGGATCTTGAAAGGAGCCAATTGCAACAACAACCGATACATTTGAGGTGAAATCCAGGAAAGGAACAGAGACTTACATGGTTGTTTGTCCGTGACATGAATGCCAAGAAGTGCTGTCGAAGACGTTTTTCATATATCAGACCAGTCTTCCGTCGTCTTGTCGTAAGGAGGAAAAGGAGGTATAGCCAACGACGAAGAAATGCACCGCATTTGATGCTGTTAGAAGGAATTGCTGTCCAAGGAGATTTTGCAATAGTTGCTCGGGCAGTAGCCATGGAACCCTGTGGGTCAATGGTGAGAAGGAAAAATCCACTACCTCGTCGCCAATTGTTATAACGTCAAGTTTAACACATATATTTCAGAACGACCACCACACATATAAGTCACAGAGTAATTTGACAAGCAAGACATGTGTACACGTTAGAATTTGAATGAGCACTGAGTCCCAGTCTAGCGGCCGCAGCTCGGCTGGGCCGCTTAGGTGGCGGCAGCTGCTGCATGGCTGGCAGACAGCGCCGCACGTAGAGGACGCAGCGTAATTGCGCGGCGGCGCTTTGAATGATCGGCGAGTCACAACATAAATATCAAGCTATCAAGGCATCTCATCATGGGAACTGAAAACAGTAAAATCTATGGGGAAAGACAGAAACTGGGAATATATCCAACAAATAATTAAGGACATTGAGTGCAAGTGCTACTCTGAGATGAAGTGGCTGGCATGGGAAAGGGAATTCACTGCAAGTCACATCAAACTGGCCAGAAGATCGTTGAAGCAACTCCCTCACCCCAATTAAATCACTCTGAACCCTAAGCGTGTTATTTGGTGGTTTATGTATTAGAAGTTCCATGCTACAAAATTGTGCTATTTGAGGTCACCAATGCATAGATAAACATGTCATTGTAATATGATCTGCTACAATAAAATGTGAGGTAATGGCATGTTAGTGGTTAAAAGTGGAACCATATTTTTATTAAGTGCAAAGATATGGGTGTGAATAAAAATTTCTCCAGCTATTTACACAAACGACGACTCTTTTCATTCCATTTATTGCATGAATTTGAAATTTCTGTTTAGCATGAGCTTTGAAGCTATGCAAGGAAATAACTGATAAATTCAAACTTACTTAGTTTATGAGATACGTACGAACAGTGCAGCTGGTAATGTAGTGACCATGAAAGACTGGGACTAGGATTAAGTTCCAGCCCAGCCCCCCCTTTTTTTAATGTACCTGTTGTCACAGAAAATGTTGAAGCTCTCTCTCGAACATGTTACAGTGGCCTTGACTCAACTGAAATATTCACAACTTCCTCCATCCATTTTTGAAGGCACCAATTTTCAGCATGTTTAAAAACAATCTGGGGCTGTGGAATGTGCACAAAATGCAACCAAAAACAACTGTTGTTGACCACTGTGGATGCACAGAATCATGTGATCTGACAGGTGTGTGTGTGTGTGTGTGTGTGTGTGTGTGTGTGTGTGTGTGTGTGTGTGGCGGCGTGTGCGTGCACATGTTTTAGGAGAGAATGTCTATTATCAATGTAAAACCGACTTGTTACACATCATATTTAGAGTTTGCAATTATAATCCACAGAACACACAAATAAAATTACTTAATTAATTGATCTGCACCAACCATGTTGCCAACCAATGTCAGTATGTTCCACACTGTAGCCTATGTCCCATATGAAGGTGGCTAGAACATTTAATAAATAATTTTCAAATAAACAAATACACACAATGAAATTTAATTATCTTTCAATATTACACAAATTGCTTGTGTATACTTGTGAAAAATAGCTTCCAGTCAAATATTTATTTACAAACATGTAGACTGTGTTTCAAAAGGGATTTCAGCATTTCCAAAGGAAACAGTTTTGATGCAGACTAGTTTAATTTTTTATTTATTCCTTACGATGGTTGCAGTGTCGTTAATGTCCTGAGTAAAATTCATGACACAATGTTACTCATCTCACCTGTGCATGGAAAACACCACTTAATTGTTCACAATGCTGAAGATTAGAAAGAATTAGTTTTCACTGTGGAAGAGAGGTAACAATGAGGAGAGTACTGCCAACTTTCAATTTTCATCGCACTGTTAAAGCTATGAAGCACTTGGAATGGAATGCTTCAACTGGACAGATCATCATCTTGTTTGTCTGTGTTACCTTTTTCCAGAACTATCTCTGCAGCAGATGATTCTTCTGTATTACCACATACATTTGCATTAGCAGGCAAGGCACTTCCTGCATCTGTATTAGTTGACAAGGAGAAGTCAGAAATGTAATTCAATGCAGTTCTGGATACAAAGGCAGTATTTAACCACAGCGGAATAAGTGAAAGGAGCTTTCTGGCAATGATATGATAGAGAGCTGCATCTGCTGTGTGTGCTATGAGGCAACAGCGAACAGACTCCTTTTTGCTTCCAGCAATAATACGGACAATGAATGATGCATTTTCAACTTCTGATGGCTCTTGTTCTAGATGCTGTGAAATCAGTGTTTCTCGCTCCATCATAGGGAGTTTGGGATCTAATTTATGCTTTGTGGCAGCCTTCTTGCGCATATTCCACGTGTGCAGTACGGGTTTGCCGGAACATTTCCAACTACGTGGCAGACACTTAGTAATCATACAATCCTCCACAGATACTGGACCCCTTGTATCATCAACTGGTTCTACCTTCAACCTGCAAAATGTTTTGTAAATTAATGCTAATTTTACATACACATATACACAGATGTTTATACACAAATAAATACAACAGGATGCAACAATGAAAATTGCTGTTTTGAAAGAAAATTATATTTATTGTTTTAATTTATTATTCTTTCCCTACATAAATAGCAATTTAAAATGACATATTTTTAAATATGATATCCAGCAAGTGATGTATTGTCAGTAAACTGATTTACTTGACTTCTGAAGTTATGGGTGACAGTTTCTAGCATAACAAGAAGTCCACAAGCTACGTTTGGTGAATTTTCACCTTCAAGTGATGAAGGTCCTTGGCTGTACAGTGTAAACAATGAATTTTAGATACCAAACTGAAAAACAAGAAAAGTTGCGAAGGGCTAAATTGGGCAAGTGCACCGGCCACAGAAGATTGTCCATCAAAGAGACCAGGTGTACAGAGTACTTTTCCTACAAAATGTGTATGCCATGATGCCATCTTGCTGAAGACACACATTCCCAACATCATTTTTTTTAAAAGACTGGGCAAAATAAAATTATCAATCACACTGACAACTAGTTGGGAATTCATCATTGTACATTTGGTTTCTTAGAAAAAAAGTAAGGCACAATGATCTCTAATGTCAATAAAACACACCAAACAGTTACACATACTGAGTGAAGGAACTTCTCATGTAGTTCTGCAGTGTGCACCACATAGGCAGGCAAATTTTCACATGCATTATGCTGAACATCAAAATCGCATTCACTGAGTTCTTACATCACAGCTATGGGAGCATAGGCCTCCATGAAGAATTCACCTCACAGAGCATTCAAAAGTTGAAGGGCAGCTGCTTGCTAGCATGCTGGGCATCATCAAGGAGATGCATGCTGCAATCTGACAATTAACTATGTAACCACTCTTTAGAGAGTGGTTATACAGAAACAAGTATTAGATTAAATTCTGTAATACAAAATGACCTAAGGGCCCAAAAATGGTAGTAGTATTTCAAAGTAACAGTTAGTTAAAATTTTACAAAGAGCAGATATTCGAAATAGAGTAACACAAAGCAGTAGAAAGGGAATCCAAGGAAGATCTAACAGATCTGTGTTTTGTTTTGAATGTAATATATAAACCAATGCGCAACGTTGTTAGGCCTCTTGAGTTTTTGTTTTCACCGGTGGCGAGTGTGTTCACAGTTCTTCCGTGGTAGCTGGAATTTTGGGATTAGAAGCCTAATTAAATTGCATTCTTAGAACTGGATTAGACATTGGAGTGGTGGAAAATAGATTATTTTGGGATAAATTCAGAGAGTGAGTCAATTAGAGGTGACTGGGTATACGAACACTGATATTCAAGTGTATGGTGATTGTACATGTTAAACGATAAGCTACGATCGTATACTTATGATTGTGAAGAGATTTATTGACAATACGAAAACTTTTATGTTGAATTAAGAGTTTATTTGCTGTATACGAATTATTAAAGAGCATTGGGACCGAAAATAGTTTGGACCTTATCACACTAGTATCTTTGCCACTTGTTGTCAAGGTGATTCTGCTAATAAATGTAAATGTGAAAAATAGTGCCTGTTAAAAGACTAAACTTGTGCTGAACAGACACTGAAAGGATTCGAACCCACAATTAATATCGTGTTGTGAGAATTGAGGAGCTTAGACATTGTAAGGTCCAGAGACATCTTTATAATTCATCGGACATTGATGGCAAAGGACAGTTTCATGGGAAAACATATCTTTGGTGATAGGCACACAAAGGAATGTAGTACTGACTGACTGTTAACATACCGAAACGATACGCACTAGGGTCAACTCTCCTTTCATTGCTCCCCTAATGCCATCTCTCATTAATTTAAGAACTTAACTGTGTCACTAAAACAGAAATATATGAGACATTCCCAGTGTTTACTGAATTCCATAATCAGCTAGTACGTAGACAATAATATCTGTGAACATTCAAGGGATTCAAGGGTTATTGAAGGAAGCTGATAAACCTTTTTACTAACAGATTTAATAGGATTCAATGGCAGGGAATGGTTCTTAACTAGCTGGGACAATATACGGTATGCACAAACTTTTGAGATCAGCTCCGCAGCCACGGGGAGAGGGGGGGGAGGGGGGGCGAAGCGGGCATTAGACCATAGGGCTTTACAACAAACATGTGTTTCTCCTTTGGTCAATGCACTGTAGCAACCACGGCAGATGGTAAATAAATGTCCCCATCCACTGCTTCAAATGAGGCCATTCCCACCTTCAGTCTTTCACACCTCTCTTTCTTGTGTCCCTTTCAAATCAGGAAGTTTCATTGTTGCAACACGTAATCAAAAAATAATATACTGGTAACTGTAGCAAGTTCAAAGTTACAAAATATATGATTAGTAACTTTTAAAACAGCAAAACAATCTGGTCTCTGAGGAAATCCATTCAATGAACTTGTTCTCTAACTGCTTAATGCCTTTTCCACTAATCACAGCCAGCAGCCAGAAACAACTACTCTGTAGCAAGGAATGAAAATCTACTGAATGACATGGTGTAATGAATGAAAGTGAGAATAAACCATTGTTGGAGACTGAAAGGAATAGATTTTATAGATATTCAAAACTCTTTAACTACAGCCTCTAATAGTGAATGCAGTATCCAATATGAATCCTCTAGTTCAACATAAAAGAGTGATGTATGATATTTTGGTTGTCAAATAACTGATATAAACTGCATCATCCATGTTTCCAACATTAGAGCGACTCTGAAAGTTTGGAGAAAATAATGCTATATGCTGTTTCCACAAAAAAATCATATCTAAGTATCACCTAACCTTATACAGTGTATTGGGTAGAAATGTCAAAAGGAAGACTAAGATATATGTACCTCAAAATTATTCCTACACCTAACATAAAACAGGACTACTCATGCCATTTTTCAACTTTAACATCTGTACTTTACTTTAGACAGCAACTGGTTCAGTTAAAAGTTGGATATACTACTATATATTCCCATATAAGGAAATTTTATCAAATGTATGTCAGAAATTGTAAAATAAAGACATGATGGCTTTGGTTACCCCATGATGTGGACTTACAAGGGCCAATAGTTAGATATCAATGTTTGGCTCACGGTAACTGTGATTAGGAAACTGAAGTTTGGTTCAAATGATCTGGGATTAGAGTAACACAGTTCATACGCTGTGCTAAGCTCACATACCAAATGCCTTAAACATGCAATATGATGAAGAAATTGTAAACAATTGAGGAGATTTTTTCAGAAGTCAGTTAAAAATCAAGGTTCTTGCTATGTTTGTCCTGTTGAAATGGTCTGGTCAAAAGCCAATATTTGCTGTTGATATAGGGTGATGAAAACTAAGAGTTCTTTCAAAATTCAATATTTGCTCTCAGAAAGTCAAAGCCAAAGTCAAGAAACACAAACTGCGCTTTGCTTCTGAGAAAGCTGGAAGGGAGAACAACAATTTAGAACATCAATAACAATGGAGGACATCACATTCAATAACAACGTGAGAATTGTTTTTTGGACATACAAAAAACATAAACTGTAGCTAAGCCCTTGCTATCAGAACCAACATTAGAAATAAATTAGTGGTTTACACACCAAATTAGTGGTTTACACACCAACATTACCTCCTAATTATTACTCAGTTCAAGCCAGTTTTGTCAGAGGGAGGTTTGTGCTAAAAGAGTAGCTGTTGAACTATTAGATGGAAATTAATACAAGTGATTCAGAAATGGTACATATGTAACAGAGTGCTCAGGTGGTACGAAGTCCAAGTCGACAGTGAAAGCATTCAAGAAGTCCAACAAGAACAAGAAAATGGAAGCTATTGCTGTTCATGGGGGCTAGTAGACATCAGTAAACCCAAAAGTCTTAGGAAGGAAAGAACGCAGAGCAGCTGATCTCACTTAGAGCAATATAACAACTTTTCATCACTTAAACAAAATGAAACAAGATAAATTATTACTAAAATACATGATAATCACATCACCAAAAGATAGAGGCAGGAAGGAAGAATACTGTTCCAATGTTGTATGCGCCGTAACATTTCAGGTAATGTCACGGATGTCCAAAGACAGATACTCAAATTTGAACACCAAGTGTCATGTAACACGAGATTATAGACTGAAAACTCAGAGCGGGACTGCAGCACAACTAAAGATAAGGAAGTTAAATAAGCTATAAAGAATGATATCAAAATAAACAGGTGTAGAGAGAACCACTATTGACGGAAAAAGTCCAAAAGAGATATTTGCTATTCGAACTGAATACAATCTAAATGTGGAAACATTTCAGTAATTAAACAAAATAAATAAATAAATACGGAAATCATCAGGCTTTCCAACTAGCTCTTTACCAAATTAAAAACATACTTTCTATCACTGCTTTAATTTGTCATATAAAACTAATAATACAGATATATGTTCAACATGCAAGACTGATCTACTGAAATTAAAAAAGGAACAAGATCTGAAGTAAAAGAACCAATTAATAAAAAACCACAGGTTGCACAAACTACGTGCAAAAACGTTCTATGCAATTTAACGAAGGAGGAAAATTCAAATGTGATTAAAAATATAATGTAATGGGATAGATAAAAACTCTACTCACCAAGCCGCGACCGGTGAAAACACATATAAGGGTACTTAAATCTGCAACCTTTTGGAGTCAATGGCTCCTTCTTCTAGCGGAGGGGTTGAAGGGGAAGGAAGAGCAGTGAAGAAAAGGACTGATAGGTTTAGGAAATGGGGAGAGTTTGAAAAAGTTGCTCAGAGCCTTGGGTCAGGGGAGACTTACTGGGCGGGAAGAGAAGCAAACACTGATTTGTTGGAGACTGGTCTGGGGAAGATTCGAAAACCTGAGAGCTTAATAGTGGAAGCCAGGATAATAAGCAAGTCCGAGATTACTGACAAAACAGGTTGCAAGAGTTAATAAGAGCACAAAGCTAAGTGCATTACATGTGATCGATGTAGGAAGCAGGAAACATAGACCGATCTGCAAAGGAAAGATATACAAAACTAAAAGGGAGTGGACACAGGAGTAGTTACTGTGAGGAAATGCTGTGACTGAAGAAACTGACATAAATTAAAGCCAGGTGGATGGTGAGAACCAAGCATATGTTGTAACACCAGTTACCAGCTGCAGAGTTCTACAAAACTGGTGTCTGATGGGGGGGTGGGGGCATCCAGATGGCATGTGTGGTAGAACATGCCCCGCAACAAGATATTGTGTGTTACCAGTATACACTCTCCGCCTATGCCCATTCATCTTAGCTGATAACTTGGTGGTAGACATGCCAATATAAAAGGCCGAACATTGTTTACGTAACATTTCGTAAACAATCTATGGGGTCTCACAGATATATGTTTTGCCAATTACGGGGCTGGTATAGGTGGTGGGAGGAGAGTGTATAGGGCAAGTCTTACAGTGGGGACAGTCAAAGGGGTACATACCATACAGAAATAGGTGCAGAAGGAGCACAGGGTCTGACAGGATATAGCAGAGATTTGGAGGATGACAGAAAGCTATTGTGTGACGGGCAAAATATTAGACAGAATGGACCTCTTTTCAGGGCATGATTTTCGGAAGTCACAGCCTGATCAAAGTAACTGATTAATACATTCAAGACCAGAATAATACTGAGTGACAAGAGGTGTACCCCTAAGTTGTTTTTTGCAACGGTCAGCAGTACTAGGATTGGATTTGATGGCCCTGGAAATCAGCTTTTGAACTGGGCTTGTGGGGTAATTAGGTCCAGTGAAAGCTAAGGTGAGAATGGCGGTGTATTGCCATAGAGAATCTGCATCTGAACAAGAACGTTTGCCTAGAATGCCAAGGCTGTATGGGAGGGAATATATGACACGGAAAGGTTGAAAACTGACAGGATGTAACTTTCGTTGTTAGTAGGTTTAATGTGAACAGAAGTTTGCAGTTGACTTCATCCTCACCGAAGGTGAGGTACACAGGAGTAAACATCTTCTTACTCTGTATTATTCTGGTCTCGAATGTATTAATCAGCTACTATGACAAGGCTATGACTTCCTAAAATCATGCCCTGGAATAAGGTCTACTCTGTCTGACATTTTGCCCACCACACCCAGATTAGCCTTTGCCTCCCCCCCCCCCCACCCCCCCCCCACCCCAAATCTCTGCAATACCCTGTCAGATCCTATGCTCCTTCTCCTTCTTTTTCCTTACCCTAGGGTTCCTAACCCCGTGACCATCCTCACTGTACGACTTGCCCTATGTACCCTCCTAGCACCACCTGTAACAGCCCAGTAACTGACAAAATATATACTACCAAAGGGAAAGCCACCTGTGAAATGACACGGGTCATGTATCAACTGTTACGTAAACAATGTTTGGCCTCTTACATTGGCATGACTACCACCAAGATATCAGTTAGGATTAAAGGGCATAGGCAGAGTGTGTATACTGGCAACACACAATATCCTGTTGCAGAGCATGCTGTAGTCATGGCCTCATGCCTGTTTCATCACACACACCATCTGGATTCTTCCCTCAAATACTAGTTTCTCAACACCACAGGTGGGAACTAGTGTTACAACATTTCCTTGGTTCTTGCCACCCACCTGCCTTAATTTACATTAATTCCTTCAGCCTCAGCATTTTATCACGGCTCCAAAACCTTGCAAATTTAAATTCCTTTATGTACGTGTTCTCTTGCTGCCGCTTTGTGAGTTGATTTTTTTATTTATCCCATTATATTATATTTTCAAATAAGGTTAAAATATTTTTTTTGTATACAATAGACTCAGGCAATACCACAGCTCTCTGTAGGTGAAGTATCATTTTCAAGACAGGTTTGGAGACACAATTTATGCATTATGATTCATTCCTGAACACAAAGAAAGGAAAGGATTGCTTTTCATATTTGGCTGGAAACAAAGACCGAATGAAGGGTTTTCTGATTCATGTACCAGTCAAAATAAAAATATAGTAATGATGGGCACACTAACTGCCTTTACAGAAGAAAGCAGTATATTTAATAAGCTGGTGCATTATTTCCCTTTCCATGGTCACAGCCATATGCCTCATGACAGAGTGAAAAAAAAGGAAAGAAAGAAAGATATTCTTTCACTGACCGAATATTATGAAGTGCTGGAACAACATGGCATCATAAACAAACCAAATAAATATTGGGAAGCAAAGGATCTCATGTCCAGTACACTAAAAGCCCTATGATCTAAGATCCCTTAAACATAATAACTGCTCAGCAAGTTTTGGTTTATGAAAAGTCTAAGAAGAAGGTATTGTTGTCATTACTGGACACTTATAATGGAAGTCCTGAAGAGGTTGAGTTAAGGAAATCCAGACTCTGAAGCCTGGCAGTAAAGAAATCAGCCATTTAAGAAAAGAAGAACACGATCAGCAAGGAGATGAGAAAGAATGTCTTAAAACTGATGATGCATTTTAACATAGCAGAAGGAGCAGATGAGTTTATGAGGACATTGTTGAAAAGGATCTGTAGGTTCCCAGTTTGTATTGCTGTTGCCAGTATTTTTAATTTCAATGATGTCTGTTGCATTTTGCATTTCTGCTTATCAAACATTTATGGAAAAATATTATACTAATGTGTTATATTGTGGTGCACTATTGTATTTCTATACAAAAGAACGATAAATAAGCTTTCTTTGTGATTAATGTTAAAGATGAAAAAAAGAGACTGAAAAAATCACATTGACTGCAAATATTAAAAAACTTTTAACTTCCATCTATGCATTTACAGACTTCTGAAAAAACCTGTCACTCTACTCTGATATAAAAAATGAACACTGAGAAAAATTAAACAGACAATCGGAATCATGCCTACAAAAGCAGTGTAAATGTTACATTACCTCATTTACATAATTAGTATTTGGAAATGATGTTTAAAAAACACGTTTCCTCAAAAATTTACTTTTCTGCCTTTATCAACTTTTGAAAAGGTGTTCCTCAATTACAGTTTTATAATTTTCATACTGTCGGCAGTGGCAGCTGATATTCACGTCCAAGTTTTCATTTTTCTCCTGCATTTCCACAACTGCATGAGAGTTCAGGTATGGAGATACCTTTGATGGCTTAACAGACAAATCCTGGCATGAAACATGTGGCCACATACATTACACATAACAGATGGTGGGGGCCATGGCTAGGCCTGGCAAAATTTGCATCTCTGATGTTTTTAATTCTCCTGCCTCAATTATTCCCGCTCAAAATGTAAGACAGCAGCTGAAGCAGCTGTGCACCAATGTTAATGATCTTCTGCTGTGGTGCACCAATTACTTGGGTCAATTTTTAAACTCTTTACATTCTTCTTGAAACGCTCTTTGCAGCACTTCAGAGGAGCACCATGGGACCTTCTACCTGTGCTAACTTCACTATACAAAATTTATTGATGAAGTCTGTTGTTTCTCATCTGCTGGACATCCCCAATTCATTTGAGTTAGTGACCAATAATGGTGGCTTTCACTCTATACTTAGCCTTCTCACGAACAGTAGTATTTGATAAGAAGTCATCACATTTGATGTTCATAATGCATCTAAGTGTCTGTTGGTTGAGGTGTTCTAGTTTGTCAAGATCAGGGTGATATATTGTCTAGCTTTCACAACCACAGAGCAGGGTAGAAACAACAACTGTTTGACACACCAACAGTTTGGTGCATAGTGACAAGGAGACTCAGTGTACAAGACATTCAAAAGCAACATGTGTGGCATCCATCCTTTGCTTGATGTCCTTTTCCGATGAGCAATTAGTTTTCCTAGATAGAGGAAATGATGTATTATTCCAAAGTGTGCTGGAAATAGAGATACTGAAATTCAGAAAAGCAGTTTCAGAGCTGGCTGTGGTAGTACATTTTTTTTCTTTTGTGTGTGTGAGTGTGTGTGTGTGTGTGGTCAAGCCTAACCATTTATATGCAGTACTGAAACAATTTACATACAGTTGCGGCTCACTGGGTGTGTGAGCTGGAGAAGCATTGTTATAAGCATACTGCAGTTCAGTTCCCCGAGTGAGGCTTGTGAACCTTTTAGAGTGCAGTCCAGACTGATTAAATAGCCCTCTGTCAAATTTGTATTTAAGTTCTATTCCTACACTGTTTACAGATGTTGTCTCATTAAGAATGGCTGCTAGGTACAGAGAAAAAAACTTTGGTGCGAGGACACATCCTTGTTTAAGCCCATTACTAATGGAAATTTATCTAGGTCACAGGACACAAACGGTAATGACTTATGTTGTTTCCTGCAATTCTCCTGCAGTCTGAAGGCAATTCAACAGAATACTAGTAAAAATTTTACCAGCCACAGACAGCAATGATATGCCATGGTTTACTGCATATGCTTCAGTCGCCCTTTTAAAAATTTGGTGACAGTTGTGGAGCTCTTAATATCAGCCGGTACCTTAAAAGTTTCCTGCATTAGAAGAAACAGGGAGAAGAGTCTGGTTTTTAGAGGCAAGCCACCACTTTGAATGATCTCCAAGGGGAGGTTGTCAGGTCCGGGTGCTTTTCTCGGTTTCATATTAACTAGAACCTAGCTGAATTCATGAAATGTCAGTGGGACTGCCGCACAATCTTGTGCTGGATGTTGTGACCCACATTCGAGAAAGTCATCAGCAGCAGTAGAAATACAGTTTAAGAGTGAGCTGAAATGGTCTTTCCTGCATTCAAGATCTCCTGACTGTCAGTGAGGATTGTTGTACTGTTGGCAGCTTTCAGAGTTCCTGATGACAAACAAACAGCCCCATATAATTCTTTTATTCCACATAAAAACTCTGCAAGTCAATGGCATCTGGCATCCACACTCCAAACTTTGGCATCTCATTGACTATATCATCACTCAACAGTGTCAAGAAAGATGTCCTGATCCCAGAAACAGCTTGAAATGTTGATTGTTGCTGGACTGATCACAAACTCCTGTTTAGCCATCTGGGTATCCTCGCCCATCGTAAACCACATCCTACTTCTCAAATCATTCCACGAGAAAATTCAATATGAACGGCCGGTAGAATGAAACCGTTTGCTCTCTAGCAAGACACATTTTTGGACTGACTTACAAATACCACAGTTAACAGAACAGGTGTTGAACAAAACCGGATGACTTAAAAAACATTATCACGAAGAGTGCAGAGGAGGTCATTGGTTTTGATGCAAAGAAGTAAAATTACTGATTTGATGACAACAATGAAGAGATTAAGAACCTCATAAGTGTCAAGTGGGATGCGTAACAATCTCTTGCTCAAGATCAATCCTCCGCTGAAAAGAAAACACAGTTTCAAGGGCTGAAGCAGAAATGTCAAACTGAAAAAAACGAACTGGTGTCAACAAAAAGCCAAGGAACTTCCAAAGGCTATCACTGCCAGGAACCTGCCATTTTTCAGATCAAGTTTATTACAAATGAAGCTCAAGATTTTTTGCTGCAATTTTGGCTTATTAAAGTTCACTTTTTGCAAAAGGGAATATATAGCATCTCCTATGAACTGTTATAGGCTGCACAACACTGACAACATTTTAGATGTGTACATCTATCTCGTCATACACTATTGGGAACACAGTCATTTCCCAGTGATTTGGAGCTTTTCTGAAAAAATTTCACCTTTACACTTTTTCCTCAGGTTTATTTTTATTACGATGGCAAAACAGATTTTTAATATTTCCCATTTTGTCTCTTCGTCAACTGTAAGAGTGCCAATAGCACAAACATCAGGTTTAACATCATATATTCGCACTTTCCTTTCCTTTGTCACAACAGGAATTCCTTTTCTATATTAAAACAAGAATCAGACGAATTACTTAGAATTAGATCTGAATGAGAATACTGCAGCAAAAACTCCCCATTATCATCTCTTGAATCTGAATTACTGGCATTCTGCAGTGAGAACTCCACATTATTGTCTCCTGAATCTGAATTACTGGGGCATTTATACTTCTCTTTCTTGAAGTGCTTACTTTAGGTGCAAAGTTGTAGTCTTGTGCTTCCAAAATTTCTACTCCTTCAGTGCCTCTTCCAGCTAGAATATCAAGTTTCCTTTTCTTCTGTACTTGGATGGGTTGGGTCTGCTCTCTGTAGAAAACCTTCAAATGACTATTGCTAGAACAAAAATTTTCATATAGTTCTAAATTTACTACCTAGAGGCCTCTTCAGAAAATGTTTCCAGTCTAGATGCACAACCACTGCTGCTTTAAAACCAAACTTCAAGTTGTTCTTGATGGTTTCTTCACCTAACCCAACAACACACTTCATCGGAAGTCGAGAGAACTTGTCTTTAAACATAGCGTCACAGTTCTTATTTTTCAATTCATGTAAAATGTCATGTCACTTTCGTTACAATGGCCAAAAGAAAGCTACATTTAGTGGTTGGGTACAGTGTGTAGTGTGTACTATATGGGGGTGGCAGTACAAACTTGATGTTTTTCTTGCATTCTTCAGTGATATGTGGTGATAAGTGGCTTGCCAGGTTATCCCGTACCAGAATCTTAACAACCTTCTTGTCGAAAACACAGAATTGCTATATTCATGTACAAGTCTTCATATATTTCTAGGGTAAATTGTCAACTCTTAATCTTTTATAGACAGCACCCTCTGGTAATTTTTGGTCTATATGTAATACAGATTTCCTGCCTTAAAAGTGATATAAGAAAAAAGTAGGATTCCATCAGCACTTCTCGAAAACTTAACTGATGTGCTTAAAAACTTCGAGTAATCACTAATGACTTCAGGATGGCATGTGTCTTTTCTAACTGCAATCCCCCCCTTTTTGATGGTCATTTGCCCTGTTTGTTTCATCATAATTCACTATCGTGCATCGGTCAAGGTCCAAAAGCTAGACTATGAGCTTCATCAAACTAACCGTTCATTGTTTCTTTGCTCACAGCTTCCCAGTTGTCTTAATATTTTGGTGCAGACGATTAGTAAGGGTGATATTGTGTCTCTTTATGAATCCTTCAGCAAAATCAGGGCTTGGCATTTTGTCTTTAAATCACTATTCATTCCATCCACTTCTGTCAAGCTAGGCCTTCGACAACCAACCCGATATCAAACACTACTAACGGGGATCCCCAATCTCCATCCACCCTCACACATTTTACTCTCCAATGGAGAATTTTCAGAAGCCTGCCTAAATGCAAGACCATTCTCCATTGATTTTACAGCTTTTTAAATCTACCTTCGGTATAATCTTAATATTTTCAAACGCCAACATGTCTTTGATACTTTTGGACCATACTGTTTCATAAAATAAGTGACAACATGGCAATTATTTCTTTTAGATTTATACTCTATAGTATGGGGTAACAAAAACCACTCTTTTGCAGGTGGCATATGTTGCCCATATATGACATGACTGCAAACTTTTCAACACTAAAAAAGAACTGTTTTGGAAACAAATGTTGTGAAGTAGCAAAAGAGTTAAAGTATTGTTTGAGGTTATGTTGGAAAGTGGTGGCATTAAAATTTGTTGGGGAACACCATTACAGCAAGAAAAGTTTTGATGGATATAAAACTGTGCAAAAATTTATCTGGAAGAAAAGTGATTATGTAAATTTACCTTCGATTGTCAACCTATTTTCCAAGACTTAGAGAAAAACTTACACACACAACAGCAACAACAAAACCTTCCAAGCTCACGACAATGATGCCAATAGCAGTATTTAAAGATTGCCTTGCAAAATGGCTTGTGTTACCCCAATGGTTGAAGGTTCTCATTTCTCATTTGCATGGCCCGGTGAACACTGCACGTAGGCGTACTTTACAATTTGCCACAGTAGTTATTAAGTAGCTATCACGTATATCTCCTTGACTGCTATCCCCCCTCCCCCCTCCAAATTCCTATATGACTTGGTGTCCTTTAAAGAGTATCATATCCTTCCTACTTAGAGTACACAAAGGGGTGTGTGCTGTGTTCCAGATGCACTTTAGTTTGATTGATGAAAAATGGCGGGTTGCACAATTCAAGGCAGTGTTACTGGTTCCAAGGGCCAGTTGTGGTGGGCACGTACACGTACTTTGCACTCGAAGAACGTATGTACCCTGTAAATTATCTCTCTTGCTTGCTTATATAGAATTTGTCATTTACCACCACCAGCAATGACAAATCACAGCAAATGGAATAAAAATTTACTAAGTAACTCACTATGATCATATTTAACACTCACACTGGCAACGACATTCACAGCAGAGTGCTCAGAACACTGCTAAACACCCTAAGTGTGTAGAGCAAGCCTAAACTTGACTACCATCATTCCTGACCTGTAGACAGATTTTTGTGCTGGATACATGATCTGGACACCTTAGAGTGCACTCTCAGAATAAGAACAAAGAGATTTTGTAATTCAAATAAATCTCATCTCTTCCCATGACCTCAAGACAGCATGCACATCAGCATTCCACATGATATGAGGGTGTGCTGCCTCTGAATTTTTTGTGTGAAAACTTTTAAAGCTTTTTAAACCAATAAAATGTTATTAACATTCTATGTCTTTATTCTACATGTCCACATATTTGCAACCAACTGCCACTACAGGGGTCTGGATTGTTACATGTAACATGGTGATCTCTAATATAAGTTCTATGTCAGTGTGTGAGTAACAGCTTGCTGTAATCGAGTTACGAATTCAAAGAGTTGGTCCAAACATGGAGCATCCTCTCCTTCAGCATAACAGTTCCTGGCCACACTCGAGTTTTGCAACATCTGCAACAATGGTTCATGTCATCAATCATCCTCCATACAGTCCCGACTTGGCCCCATCTGATTTTCATCTGTTTCCACAACTTAAAGAACACTTTTGGGGGCTTCACTTTGATAGTGATGAAGCAGTGCACAAACTGGTCTCTCGTTGGGAGAAATGTGTTTGCCACCAGGCTGACTATGCTGAGAAATAAATATGTAGACATAAAGAATAAAGAAGTAGAATGTTAATAACATTTGTTTTATTTAAAAAGTTTTCAAAGTTTTCACATAAAAAAATCAGAGTCTTTACTTTTCAGCACACCTTCGTACATTCATCTAGTAGTCAGCTCTCGAAGGCACTATAAGGTAAATCTATGGAGCAGCCAAGGCAACTCCTCTGCTTACATTCATGAGTGTAAGCTGTTACATTACTGAACTGCTGGCAGAAGATACTGTAAATCCTCTTTTTATAAATCAGTGCCAGAGTACTATCCCTCTTATATTTAAGGACATACACATTCATTTTGGGCCTCATGAGTCAATAATGGTAGCTCCACTCTTTTGCAAGAACTGGAATCTGATCCATTTGAAGTAACACTAGATCTGTTTTCACTGAGATATGATATGGCTAATTATCCATGGGTGACTAGAGAATGGAATTTTTACAGGTGAGCAATTAAGCAGGTGGAATACTAGTGACTGTGTGTTGGACAAGAACTGCCAAACACTTTATGAGGAGTTCCAACTGGACGGATAGTGGTGGCTCAGTGGTCCTGTAGGATCCAGCAGCCAGTCTTACCCCTTTATAGTAGATACCTTCCATTATCTTCAGATTTTTACATTTTGCTGACGTATACACATTGTTTCTATAAGACAACTGAGGGTTCACACTAGGAAAATTAAAGTCACTAGGAAAATTAAAGTCAGTCTAGACAAAATGTCTGTAACTTCATATACTGTGTGTACACAAATGCAAATTCACAGAAGAAAAAGTAGCTGATAAATTCACAAACATTATTCAGCTTCACATAAAAGTCAGTATAGAAGCGAGGATTAGCGATCATGATGCCGTTATAGTAACTATGAATACGAAAGCTAATAAATCAGCCAAGAAGGCTACAAGGGTGTTTCTTCTAGATAGAGAAGATAAGCAGTTATTAACTTCTCACTCAAACAGTGAATTGGCATCACTTAGTTCCAGTAAGATGGATGGAAAGGAATTATGGGCAAAGTTTAAGCAAATTGTAAATTTTAGTCTGGAGACTTATGTGCCTAGTAAGTGGATAAAGGATGGTAGAGACCCACCATGGTTTAATAATGAAATTTGGTGGATGCTGAGGAAGCAGAGGCTGTTGCACTCTCACTTCAAAAGGAAACGCAAAAATAATGACAAGTGAAGGTTAGCAGAGATTTGTGCGTCTGTGAAAAGATCTATGCGCAAAGCATACAGCAACTACCACTGTCATGCCTTAGCAAAAGACCTGGCAGAGAACTCGAGAAAATTCTGGTTGTATGTAAAATCGCTCAGCAGGTTAAGGTATCTATTCAGTTCCCTTGTTGACCAGTCTGGTGTGGCAACCGAAGATAACAAAACAAAAGCCGAAGTTTTAAATTTCACACAGAAAAATCGTACAGACATACTGTCATTTGACCATTGCACAGACTCCTGTATGGACAACATACACTCCTGGAAATGGAAAAAAGAACACATTGACACCGGTGTGTCAGACCCACCATACTTGCTCCGGACACTGCGAGAGGGCTGTACAAGCAATGATCACACGCACGACACAGCGGACACACCAGGAACTGCGGTGTTGGCCGTCGAATGGCGCTAGCTGCGCAGCATTTGTGCACCGCCGCCGTCAGTGTCAGCCAGTTTGCCGTGGCATACGGAGCTCCATCGCAGTCTTTAACACTGGTAGCATGCCGCGACAGCGTGGACGTGAACCGTATGTGCAGTTGACGGACTTTGAGCGAGGGCGTATAGTGGGCATGCGGGAGGCCGGTTGGACGTACCACCGAATTGCTCAACACGTGGGGCGTGAGGTCTCCACAGTACATCGATGTTGTCGCCAGTGGTCGGCGGAAGGTGCACGTGCCCGTCGACCTGGGACCGGACCGCAGCGACGCACGGATGCACGCCAAGACCGTAGGATCCTACGCAGTGCCGTAGGGGACCGCACCACCACTTCCCAGCAAATTAGGGACACTGTTGCTCCTGGGGTATCGGCGAGGACCATTCGCAACCATCTCCATGAAGCTGGGCTACGGTCCCGCACACCGTTAGGCCGTCTTCCGCTCACGCCCCAACATCGTGCAGCCCGCCTCCAGTGGTGTCGCGACAGGCGTGAATGGAGGGACGAATGGAGACGTGTCGTCTTCAGGGATGAGAGTCGCTTCTGCCTTGGTGCCAATGATGGTCGTATGCGTGTTTGGCGCCGTGCAGGTGAGCACCACAATCAGGACTGCATACGACCGAGGCGCACAGGGCCAACACCCGGCATCATGGTGTGGGGAGCGATCTCCTACACTGGCCGTACACCACTGGTGATCGTCGAGGGGACACTGAATAGTGCACGGTACATCCAAACCGTCATCGAACCCGTCGTTCTACCATTCCTAGACCGGCAAGGGAACTTGCTGTTCCAACAGGACAATGCACGTCCGCATGTATCCCGTGCCACCCAACGTGCTCTAGAAGGTGTAAGTCAACTACCCTGGCCAGCAAGATCTCCGGATCTGTCCCCCATTGAGCATGTTTGGGACTGGATGAAGCGTCGTCTCACGCGGCCTGCACGTCCAGCACGAACGCTGGTCCAACTGAGGCGCCAGGTGGAAATGGCATGGCAAGCCGTTCCTCAGGACTACATCCAGCATCTCTACGATCGTCTCCATGGGACAATAGCAGCCTGCATTGCTGCGAAAGGTGGATATACACTGTACTAGTGCCGACATTGTGCATGCTCTGTTGCCTGTGTCTATGTGCCTGTGGTTCTGTCAGTGTGATCATGTGAAGTATCTGACCCCAGGAATGTGCCAATAAAGTTTCCCCTTCCTGGGACAATGAATTCACGGTGTTCTTATTTCAATTTCCAGGAGTGTAGTAATAAGCGTACCCGGCACAGAGAAACAGAAAGATTTGAAAGCAAATAAATCACAAGGTCCGGATGGAACCTCAGTTCAATTTTACAAGGAGTACTCTACAGCATTGGCCTCTTACCTAGCTTGCATTTATCATGAATCTCTAGCCCAGCCTAAAGTCCCATGCGGCTGGAAAAAAGTGCAGGTGACTCCAGTGTATAAGAAAGGTAAAAAAATGGACCCACAAAATTACAGACCAATATACCTAACTTCTGTCTGCTGCAGAATCCTTGCATATATTCTCAGTTCGTATATAATAAACTTTCTTGAGACTGAGAAACTTATGTGCATGAATCAGCAGGGTTTTAGAAAGCAGCACTCATGCGAAACTCAACTTGCCCTTTTCTCACATGATATACTGCGAACTATGTATGAAGGGCAACAGGCAGCTTCTATATTTCCAGAAAGCATTTGACACAATGTCATATTACAGGCTGTTTCTGAAGGTACAAGCATATGAAATAAGTTCACGGACATGTGAGTGGCTAAAAATTCTTAAATAATACAACCCAGTATGTTGCCCTCAATGGCAAGCGTTCTTTAGAGACAAGGGTATCATCAGGAGTGCTCCAGGGAAGTGTGATATGACCGTTGTTGTTATCCATATACATAGATGATTTGGCTGACAGGGTGGGCAGCAATCTGCAGTTGTTTGCTGATGATGATGTGGTGAATGGTAAGGTGTTGAAGTTGAGTGACTGTACGAAGATACAAGATGACTTAGACAAAGTTTCCAGTTGGTGTGACGAATGGCAGCTAGCCCTAAATGTGGAAAAATGTAAGTTAATGCGGATGAGTAGGAAGATCAAACCTGTAATGCTCAGATACGGTATTACTAGTGCCCTGCTTGACACAGTCAAGTCATTTAAATATCTGGGAATAGCACTGCAAAGTGATATGAGGTCGAACAAGTATGTGAGAACTGTGGTGGGGGTGGCAAATGGTCGGCTTCACTTTACTGGCAGAATTTTAGGAAAGAGTGGTTCACATGCAAAGGAGACTGCATATAGGATGCTGGTGCGAACTATTCTTGAGTACTGCTTGAGTGTTTGAGAACTGTACCAGGTCGGACTGAATGAAGCAATCGAAGCAGTTAAATTTGTTACCAGTAGGTTCAAACACCAAGCAAGTGTTACGGAGATGTTTCGGGAACTCAAATGGGAATCTCTGGAGGGAAGGCAATGTTCTTTTCAAGAAACACTATTGAGAAAATTTAGATATCTGGCATCTGAAGCTGACTGCCGAACAATTCTACTGCTGCCAACATACACTGCATGTAAGGACCATGAAGATAAGATATGAGAAATAGGACTCACACATGTTGCTCTATTGATAACTGTGCCAATGGGATCCCACAACACATCAATGATGAAGTAAAATGCAATTTTCATGATATATGTTTCATCAGGAAATGCGTGAATAAGTTTTATCTTACAAGAACTTACAAGTACCTGTACAATTACATACAATCCATACCTTACAAATCTAGTTAAAAATTCAGGAACAAGTGCAACAACAGCATGTGTCCAACGTGCAAATAGCATTTGTCTGGCTGACTCAGCAGCAATGTCCACTGCACCAAGGTACTCTGGCTTTAGGAAAAGGTCTGCACTTAAAGTTGTACTGTCATCCACTTCCATTGGGACACACAAATCCTTAAAAAGCAATGCTGGTGCTCCTGAAAATATCACACATTGAGTAAGGTGATTAGCTACAATATAAACAAGAAAGAAAGCATCTTATAGATAAATTATAGTTTTACAGATTAAAAACGTTGTACAGATGGGAATATGAAGTAGAGAAAGACAGAAAAATTATTCAACAGAAGAAAGAGAATGGGTGAAGGCAGAATATTTGAACTGCTTGCATGCAAGTAATAAGTACACATGCAAAAGTGGTTGCAACAGACAAGAGGTAGAAAAGAGATCAGTTGTAATTATTCATGCAACAATGTAGGGAAAGACAGATTGCTAGTTACTGTAAACATTACGCATTAAGTTTGGAGTCAGGTGCATTTAATAGACACTCACACATATGCTTTCAGCCACAGCCTTTGTCAGAAAAAGAAAGAGAAACACTTCTTGTGCATTCTGGGCTGAGCTGCCAGTCTGTAGTCGTGCATACATGAGGAGTGTTTGCTTGTGTGATTGAATGGTGTGTGTTTCTTTTTCTTGTGCCTGTCTGCAACTTAACATGTCTATTTTTCCTACATTGTTGGAATTTCCACTGTTAGATTATTTGTACATTCAATTGAGCCCATTTAGATCTCTTATTTTTCTTTTCTTTTCTTTTTTCAAAAACTTAAATCAATGTTGGCAGATGTATCTGAAGTTCACTCTACTACAAACATACTAATTGTTCAAATCACTGCAGCGCCTTTAACTGTGGTTTAGATTGGCAAACCCAATGGGATGGGACTGAGTGAGTTGTATGAGTAAGAGTGTTCAAGCAAATTACATGTGGAGTCAGTGGCTAAGGAATATATGCCACTGTGGCGTAATATTGTGGGGGCTAAAGAGCGGGAGAGGCAGGGATTTGGGGTAGAGGTGCAAGAAACAAAAGTAGGAAGGAACTGTGTGTATCAGAAAGGGGATATTTTATAAATGCAGCCAATGAATGTGTGGATTTTTTTTTATCATGCCATATTTATTAAACTTCTTGGAGAACCACTTCTTAAAATGAGTCATTCCACTAATGGTTCCAAAATAGAAAGTGACTGAAGAAAGTATAAGGAGCCGCAAAATGATCAGATGGTTTTTGCTGCGGCGTGATGAGCGAATAGATGGTGTGGGGTGGTGAGGAATGGCGCATTTCGGAGCCTACACATGGACATTTTTAGTAGCCACGAGTAGTGATCAGCTGTGCATTGTGCGTTAAGGTATTTTTTAAAAGTAGCAATTCCTGTGTTGCTGTGCAGCGGCAGTTCTGCAGGCATTTTAATTTAGGTCCATGAGGAAATGTTGCAACATGCAACACAATTATGCTGTGGTTGAGTAATTTCAGAGCTACTGGTTCAGCATTGAAACGGGAGACAACAGGCTGTCCAATATCAGGCTGGATGCCATAGAATATTGATAGAGTAAGAGAAGCTGGGGAAGCCAGTCTTCGGCAGCTAACCCATAAACAAGCTGCTGCTTTGCATATGTCTGACCCCCCAGTAAGACGAATGTTGCGGTCTGATCTGCATGTCCATCCATACAAAATGGCTATTGTTCAGCAGTTAAAGCCCAATGACTATGCAATGCGAAAAGCATTTTCAGAGCATATGATTGATTTGATGACAGATGAAAAAATTTTCTTGGCAAGCAACGAGGTGCATTTTCATCTGGACGGTTATGTAAACAAACAGAACTTTCATTATTGGTCAGCTACAAATCCTGAAGAACTGATGAACGTTTTCTGCATAGTTCTAAGGTCACTGTGTGGTGTAACAAAAAGTTGTGTCATTGGGCCATACTTCTTTGAAGAGGGTGGTCAAACTGTTACGGTCAATTCGCAATGTTATCTGTTGATGTTACAAAACTTCCTGATCCCTGAACTTCGGAGAAAATGCTTAGTGCACAGTAGGATGTGGTTCCAGCAGGAAGGCTCAACTGCCCATACAGACAAATGAGGTGATGGACTTTTTGTGGCTGAGTAATCTCATGTTTCGGGGATATTGCATGGCCAGTATGCTTGCCTAATCTAAGCGTTCGTGATTTTTTCTTGTGGGGTTTCTTGAATTAAGAGTCTACACACACAAGCCCCACACACTGAGTGAACTTAAGATGGTCAAAACTCAAGAAATCGCCAACCAGTCCCCTGCAATGTTAGGGGAGATCTTTGACAGTTTTGGTGCGAGACTGGAAGAGTGTTTCATCACAGAAGGGCACCATTTGGAGGACATCATCATCAAATCTTAAACTGATGAAATCTGTTGTTCCAATGTTATTTTCTTTAATTTCCATTAGTACCATTATGTAATTACCAATAAAACATTTTTATCACTCTTAACATTTGTGTTTCTTGTACTTTAAAACCGATCTTTCTGCCGCTCTCTGTATGAAAACATTCAGTAATAAACCACTTAACAGGAGTGCACTAGACAAGCCACATAAACATAAGGATGGCAGCAACCTCATTTTCATTATGAAAATCAGTCTCTGAAGCATTTAATTCACAAAGACACTGAAATAAATTTGCTGAATTTGTTCGTGATATCTCTGACGTGTTTGCACAGTGGATTTGGAATGAATCCCACAGTTCAGGAAAATAGTCCAAGGGGCATTGTTAAGTAATGAAAGTTGGTGATAAATACAGATTGATGTCATTTCAAAAAGGTTTCTTTGTGTGTAACTTGAAGTTTTAAAGGCATAATCATGTGAAGATGACTGCTCAGTTGTGAGCTGAAGTATTGAGGCAAGAAGTCAATATCATCCAAATGTAATCCTGAACTCTGTTGGAAGGTTTCATTATGTCAATCAAATCACTTTTTGTACATTTCTGAACATTAAAAAATCTGAATGTGAGCTATAGTTTAATTTTTATACTTAGTCTAGACAAACTTTCTCTAGGTTTTTTATAAGAAACTTACATCATTTAAAGGAAGAAATGGGTGCGCTACCTGAATATGATGTGTTAAACAGTAATATTTCATCTGGAACCATGAGGTTTACAAAAAAAAACAACACATTCAGTGTCTTCATGGGATGTAGACACAGATTATGGGTATAAGCTTCAATACCCTTTAAACTGCAGGCCGCAGAGCACTGAAGTTTAGTTTAATTTAATTTGTGTGTTCCACAGACCATTATCTAAGGTTATGTTTAATTTTTGAGGATGGTTGTTTCATTCATCTACCATGTGAGTTTGTTTTGTTGTGGTTCCACAATTAATCAGCAAAAACGTGTACATAGATAATTATTTTTTGCACTAAATATAAGAAGCAGATAAGAACAAATATTAACACAACTGTATTTTCTGTTCATCTTTATACAATACTACTGCCTCTTTATATGCGCATATCACTATCCCATGACTTTTGTCACCTCAGTGTACGACTGATCACACTAAAGACATTATGATTGTAAATCAATTTCAACATATCTGAATGTATGAGGGCTTTGAGCCCTGTTTATTGTTACTACAAACAACCCCCCCCCCCCCCCCCCAAACCATGGACCTTGCTGTTGTTGGGGAGGTTTATGTGCCTCAACGATACAGATAGTCGCACTGTAGGTGCGACCACAATGGAGGGGTATCTGTTGAGAGGCCAGACAATTGTGTGGTTCCTGAAGAGGGGCGGCAGCCTTTTCAGTGGTAGCAGGGGCAACAGTCTGAATTATTGACTGACCTGGCCTCGTAACACTAACCAAAAAAGCCTTGCTGGGCTGGTACTGCGAACGGCTGAAAGCAGAGGGCATGCAGCTTTACTGTATGGTTAAATGATGATGGCTTCCTCTTGGGTAGAATATTCCGAAGGTAATATAGTCCCCCATTCGGATCTCCGGACGGGGACGAATCAAGAGGACGTCATTATCAGGAGAAAGAAAACTGGCATTCTACGGATCGGAGCATGGAATGTGAGATCCCTTAATCGGGCAGGTAGGTTAGGAAATTTAAATAGGGAAATGGATATGTTAACGTTAGATATAGTGCAAATTAGTGAAGTTTGGAGGCAGGAGGAACAAGACTTTTGGTCACGCGAATACAAGGTTAAGAAAACAAAATCAAATAGGGGTACTGCAGGAATAGGTTTAATAATGAATAAAAAAAAAAAAATAGGAGTGTGGGTAAGCTACTACAAACAGCATAGTGAATGCATTATTGTGGCCAAGATAGACACAAAGCCCACGCCTACTACAGTAGTACAAGTATAAATGCCAACTAGCTCTGCAGTGCAGATGATGAAGAAATTGATGAAATGTATGATGAGATAAAAGAAATTATTCAGGTAGTGAATGGAGGCGAAAATGTAATAGTCATGGGCGAATGGAATTTGACAGTAGGAAAAGGAAGAGAAGGAAACATAGTAGGTGAATATGGATTGGGGCTACAAAATGCAAGAGGAAGCCGCCTGGTAGAAGTTTGCACAGAGCATAACTTAATCGTAGCTAACACTTGTTTCAAGAATTATGAAAGAAGGTTGTATACATGGAAGAACCCTGGAGATATCAGAAGGTATCAGATAGATTATATAATGGTAAGACAGAGATTTGGGAACCAGATTTTAAATTGTAAGACATTTCCAGGGGCAGACGTGGACTCTGACCACAATCTATTGGTTATGAACTGTAGATTAAAACTGAAGAAACTGCAAAAAGTTGGGAATTTAAGGAGATGGGACCTGGATAAACTGAAAGAACCAGAGGTTGAACAGAGTTTCAGGGGGAGCATAAGGGAACAATTGACAGGAATGGGGGAAAGAAATACAGTAGAAGAAGAATGGGTAGCTTTGAGGAATGAAATAGTGAAGGCAGCAGAGGATCAAGTAGGTAAAAAGACGAGGGCTAATAGAAATCCTTGGGTAACAGAAGAGATACTGAATTTAATTGATAAAAGGAGAAAACACAAAAATGCAGTAAGTGAAGCAGGCAAAAAGGAATACAAACGTCTCAAAAATGAGATCGACAGGATGTGCAAAATGGCTAAGCAGGGATGGCTAGAGGACAAATGTAAGGATGTAGAGGCTTATCTCACGAGGGGTAAGATAGACACTGCCTACAGGAAAACTAAAGAGACCTTTGGAGAAAAAAGAACCACTTGCATGAATATCAAGATCTCAGATGGAAAACCAGTTCTAAGCAAAGAAGGGAAAGCAGAAAGGTGGAAGGAGTATATAGAGGGTCTATACAGGGGCGATGTTCTTGAGGACAATATTATGGAAATGGAAGAGGAGTTAGATGAGAAGAGTTTGACAGAGCACTGAAAGACCTTAATCGAAACAATGCCCCGGGAGTAGACAGCATTCCATTAGAACTACTGACAGCCTTGGGAGAGCCAGTCCTGGCAAAAATCCTAGCATCTGGTGAGCAAGATGTATGAGACAGGCAAAATACCCTCAGACTTCAAGAAGAATATAAAAATTCCAATCCCAAAGAAAGCAGGTGTCGACAGATGTGAAAACTGCCGAACTATCAGTTTAAAAAGTCACAGCTGCAAAATACCAACGCGAATTCTTTACAGACAAATACATAAGCTGGTAGAAGCCGACCTTGCGAAGATCAGTTTGGATTACATAGAAATATTGGAACACGTGAGGCAATACTGACCCTACGACTTACCTTAGAAAATAGATTAAGGAAAGGATAACCTACGTTTCTAGCATTTGTAGATTTAGAGAAAGCTTTTGACAATGTTAACTGGAATACTCTCTTTCAAATTCTAAAGGTGGCAGGGGTAAAATACAGGGAACGATAGGCTATTTACAATTTGTACAGAAAGCAGATGGCAGTTATAAGAGTCGAGGGACATGAAAGGGAAGCAGTGGTTGGGAAGGGAGTGAGACAGGGTTGTAGCCTCTCCCCGATGCTATTCAATCTGTATATTGAGCAAGCAGTAAAGGAAACAAAAGAAAAGTTCGGAGTAGGTATTAAAATCCATGGAGAAGAAATAAAAACGTTGAGGTTTGCCGATGACATTATAACTCTGTCAGAGACAGCAAAGGACTTGGAAGAGTAGTTGAACGGGATGGACAGTGTCTTGAAAGGAGGGTATAAGACGAACATCAACAAAAGCAAAACGAGGATAATGGAATGCAGTCGAGTTAACTCGGATGATGCTGAGGGAGTTAGATTAGGATATGAGACACTTAAAGCAGTAAAGGAGTTTTGCTATTTGGGAAGAAAAATAACTGATGATTGTCAAAGTAGAGGGGATATAAAATGTAGACTGGCAATGGCAAGGAAAACGTTTGTGAAGAAGAGAAATTTGTTAACATCGAGTATAGATTTAAGTGTCAGGAAGTCGTTTCTGAAAGTATTTGTATGGAGTGTAGCCATGTATGGAAGTGAAACATGGACGATAAATAGTTTAGACAAGAAGCGAATAGAAGCTTTCGAAATGTGGTGCTACAGGAGAACGCTGAAGATAAGATAGGTAGATCACATAACTAATGAGGAGGTATTGAATAGAATTGGGGAGAAGAGGAGTTTGTGGCACAACTTGACCAGAGGAAGGGATCTGTTGGTAGGACATGTTCTGAGGCATCAAGGGATCACCAATTTAGTACTGGAGGGCAGCGTGGAGGGTAAAAATCGTAGAGGGAGACCAAGAGATGAATACACTAAGCAGATTCAGAAGGATGTAGGCTGCAGTAGGTACTGGGAGATGAAGAAGCTCGCACAGGATAGAGTAGCATGGAGAGCTGTATCAAACCAGTCTCAGGGCTAAAGACCACAACAACAACAACAAACAAAACCTTGCATCACTTAAACTGAATGGATAAACTGGTTGACATCATTGGTAAATGGTTTGTGAGAGACAACTCTCAAGCAGCTGGAATGTGAGAGCAGTAGCTTCAATTACATTATTTCACACTGTTTTAATGTGCGAACAAATTTTCAGATGATTCTCATGTAGTAATATTCTAATCATAACACAATAAGCCATAACTAAAACTTCCTAATATACACTTGAATTTGGTATTGTTGCAGAAGAAGCCAAGTAATGCAGTTGCCGTAGTGTAGTGGTTATGATACTAGATTGTTGCATGGAGGGTCGTGAGTTCAAAACTCACCAGAACTGAAAAATTTTAATTTCTATATACCGTTCGAGTACTTTCTAGAAGTATCCACAAATGGGAAGAATCACTGAACTGGATTGTTCTGTAGCTGTGCATATACCGTATGTGTTGTGGCCCGAGCCATTTCGCTCCGCGCTATTGTATGTGCAAGTGCTGAATAAACCTTTGTTAAGTGAAGTTTGTGTTTCTCATTCATCTACTTACACCTTCCTCTACGTGACATTATTCTGGCGGAGACCCTGGGTATTGGAACTTGTGATACCGCACGTTATCGACGACAAAATGGCTCCCATCAGACCACGCCAGAGCCACCATTTACGTGGCGAGGAACCCGAGTTCGAGCCATATTCAACAGATCACAATCTGTCGGATACAGAAGAAGAGGAGGACGTCACGATGACAGCAACTGTGTGCCACCACATGAGACATCCTTCTGGGTTCTCTGGTGACGATGGCCAAGATACAAACAAGTGGCTGAAGGTATATGAATATAGAGATAAATTTAAAAAATGGGATGACACTGTGTGTTTGGCTAACGTATTTTTCTACTTGGAAGGCACTTCCAAGCAATAGTATGAGAACAAAGAGGAGAAGCTCACAAGCTGGGAAGTATTCCAGATGCAAGTATTTCGGCGACACACATGACAGAAGTGCAAATGCAGGGCACAGCGTCCAAGAGAAACTACAGCATCCTACATTCAAGACGTCTTGGAGCTACATAAAATAGTGGATTCTCAAATGAGGGAGGAAAATAAGGTTGCACATCTCCTGAAGAGTGTTGCTGAGGACATGTATCAAGCCCTACTCCTAAAGGAGGTTTCAACAGTAGACGACTTCATAAAATGTGTTGTGGCTTAGCAAGACAGCCACGCCACGGAACTAGCCGAAAGGCACGCGTTTAGCAGGCAAGAGATAGGTCTGTAACAGGATACGTAATGAATGCTATAAAGAAAAGTACGTAGCTTCTGTATTACTTAACTTTAATCCATCCTTGGTACATCGCTATTGACAATATAAGTGAGACTCCATAGATACATGCAATGTTACTAATGGCGCCTTGCTAGGTCGTAGCCATGGACTTAGCTGAAGGCTATTCTAACTATCGGCTCGGCAAAGGAGCGAGGCTTCGTCAGTGTAGTCGCTAGCAAAGTCGTCCGTACAACTGCGCGAGTGCTTGTCCATATCTCGAGACCTGCCTTGTGGTGGCGCTCGGTCTGCGATCACACAGTGGCGACACGCGGGTCCGACATGTACTAATGGACCGCGGCCGATTTAAAGCTACCACCTAGCAAGTGTGGTGTCTGGCGGTGACACCACAAAATGGTTCCAGTATATTGAGACAAGGCATCAAGAAAAGAATTTCACGCAAGAAGTTTGAACGGCTTCCAAACATCATATCAATGTCTGTGATGGAGGAAGAAACTGATTTCACAAGTGTTCTTCATCAGATAGTGAGAGAGGAAGTTCAGAAGACACTTGGATTGCACGACGAGCAAAAAACAGAGATGCTTCAAGAGGTCATAAGAAAGTAGAACAGACACTGAACCCAATCTCTCATCCTTCATTACCCTTTAAAATGATAAACAAGTCGAGACCCAGGCAAAGTTACATTCCTACAATGCCGCATGAGGAACCTCTTTGGGCACCATGGAAGACTGATGTCTTGAGGTCGAGAAAGGCGGGGGATATTTGATGACGCCCGTGCCAGAAGACAGCAGACCGATCTTAGCCGACGCCAACTCTGGGATGACGAAGATGAACAAGAAGATGTGGGTGCAGGATGATGTAGGTCATCATCATCGCTAGCTAGCCAAAAGAGAGCACGCTCCCCAAAACCTCGATCAAGGTTTCCATCACCGTTTAGAAGCTCCAGCCGATCACCTAGCTGCCGCAACTTGGAAAACCTTCCTTGGAGGTGAGGCTGCCGAAGAGAAAAATCCTCCACTGCTGATCACTACAAAAATGATAGTGAACTATGTCAATATCCCCATGGATGGCTGACCAGCCCAAGCTCTTGTGGACTCTGGAGTATCATATTCAGTCATTTTGAAGAAGTACTATTACCAGCCCCCCCCATGAACCATGGACCTTGCCGTTGGTGGGGAGGCTTGCGTGCCTCTGCGATACAGATGGCCGTACCGTAGGTGCAACCACAACGGAGGGGTATCTGTTGAGAGGCCAGACAAACGTGTGGTTCCTGAAGAGGGGCAGCAGCCTTTTCAGTAGTTGCAGGGGCAACAGTCTGGATGATTGACTGATCTGGCCTTGTAACATTAACCAAAACGGCCTTGCTGTGACGGTACTGCGAACGGCTGAAAGCAAGGGGAAACTACGGCCGTAATTTTTCCCGAGGGCATGCAGCTTTACTGTATGATTAAATGATGATGGCGTCCTCTTGGGTAAAATATTCCGGAGGTAAAAGAGTCCCCCATTCGGATCTCCGGGCGGGGACTACTCAAGAGGACGTCGTTATCAGGAAAAAGAAAACTGACGTTCTACGGATCGGAGCGTGGAATGTCAGATCCCTTAATCGGGAAGGTAGGTTAGAAAATTTAAAAAGGGAAATGGATAGGTTAAAGTTAGATATAGTGGGAATTAGTGAAGTTCGGTGGCCGGAGGAACAAGACTTTTGGTCAGGTGAATACAGGGTTATAAATACAAAATCAAATAGGGGTAGTGCAGGAATAGGTTTAATAATGAATAAAAAAATAGGAGTGCGGGTAAGCTACTACAAACAGCATAGTGAACGCATTATTGTGGCCAAGATAGACACAAAGCCCATGCCTACTACAGTAGTACAAGTTTATATGCCAACTAGCTCTGCAGTGCAGATGATGAAGAAATTGATGAAATGTATGATGAGATAAAAGAAATTTTTCAAGTAGTGAAGGGAGACGAAAATTTAATAGTCATGGGTGACTGGAATTCGAGAGTAGGAAAAGGGAGAGAAGGAAACGTAGTAGGTGAATATGGATTGGGGGGAAGAAATGAAAGAGGAAGCTGCCTGGTAGAGTTTTGCACAGAGCATAACTTAATCATAGCTAACACTTGGTTCAAGAATCATAAAAGAAGGTTGTATACATGGAAGAATCCTGGAGATACTAAAAGGTATCAGATAGATTATATAATGGTAAGACAGAGATTTAGGAACCAGGTTTTAAATTGTAAGACATTTCCAGGGCCAGATGTGGACTCTGACCACAATCTATTGATTATGAACTGAAGATTAAAACTGAAGAAACTACAAAAAGGTGCTAATTTAAGGAGATGGGACCTGGATAAACTGACTAAACCAGAGGTGGTTGAGAGTTTCAGGGAGAGCATAAGGGAACAATTCACAGGAATGGGGGAAAGAAATACAGTAGAAGAAGAATGGGTAGCTGTGAGGGATGAAGTAGTGAAGGCAGCAGAGGATCAAGTAGGTAAAAAGACGAGGGCTAATAGAAATCCTTGGCTAACAGTAGAAATATTGAATTTAATTGATGAAAGGAGAAAATATAAAAATGCAGTAAATGAAGCAGGCAAAAAGGAATACAAACGTCTCAAAAATGAGATCGACAGGAAGTGCAAAATGGCTAAGCAGGGATGGCTAGAGGACAGATATAAGGATGTAGAGCCTTATCTCACTAGGGGTAAGATAGATACTGCCTACAGGAAAATTAAAGAGACCTTTGGAGAAAAGAGAACCACTTGTATGAATATCAAGAGCTCAGATGGAAAACCAGTTCTAAGCAAAGAAGGGAAAGCAGAAAGGTGGAAGGAGTATATAGAGGGTTTATATAAGGGCGATGTACTTGAGGACAATATTATGGAAATGGAAGAGGATATAGATGAAGACAAAATGGGAGATAAGATCGTGCGTGAAGAGTTTGACAGAGCACTGAAAGACCTGAGTCGAAACAAGGCCCCGGGAGTAGACAACATTCCAGTAGAACTACTGATGGCCTTGGGAGAGCCAGTCCTGACAAAACTCTACCATCTGGTAAGCAAGATGTATGAGACAGGCAAAATACCCATAGACTTCAAGAAGAATATAAAAATTCCAATCCCAAAGAAAGCTGGTGTTGACAGATGTGAAAATTAACAAACTATCGGTCTACTAAGTCACAGCTGCAAAATACTAACGCGAATTCTTTACAGACGAATGGAAAAACTGGTAGAAGCCGACCTCGCAAAGATCAGAAGAAAGATTAAGAAAAGGCAAACCTATGTTTCTAGCATTTGTAGACTTAGAGAAAGCTTTTGACAATGTTAACTGGAATATTCTCTTTCTAATTCTGAAGGTGGCAGGGGTAAAATACAGGGAGCGAAAGGCTATTTACAATTTGTACAGAAACCAGATGGCAGTTATAAGAGTCGAGGGGCATGAAAGGGAAGCAGTGGTTGGGAAGGGAGTGAGACAGGGTTGTAGCCTCTCCCCAATGCTATTCAATCTGTATATTGAGCAAGCAGTAAAGGAAACAAAAGAAAAATTTGGAGTAGGTATTAAAAATCATGGAGAAGAAATAAAGACTTTGAGGTTCGCCGATGACATTGTAATTCTGTCAGAGACAGCAAAGGACGTGGAAGAGCAGTTGAACGGAATGGACAGTGTCTTGAAACGAGGATATAAGATGAACATCCACAAAAGCAAAACGAGGATAATGGAATGTAGTCAAATTAAATCGGGTGATGTTGAGGGAATTAGATTAGGAAATGAGACACTTAAAGTAGTAAAGGAGTTTTGCTATTTGGGGAGCAAAATAACTGATGATGGTCGAAGTAGAGAGGATATAAAATGTAGACTGGCAATGGCAAGGAAAGCGTTTCTTTCTGAAGAAGAGAAATTTGCTAACATCGAGTATAGATTTAAGTATCAGGAAGTCGTTTCTGAAAGTATTTGTGTGGAGTGTGGCCATGTATGGAAGTGAAACATGGACGATAAATAGTTTGGACAAGAAGAGAATAGAAGCTTTCGTAATGTGGTGCTACAGAAGAATGCTGAAGATTAGATGGGTAGATCACATAACTAATGAGGAGGCACTGAATAGGGTTGGGGAGAAGAGGAGTTTGTGGCACAACTTGACAAAAAGAAGGGACCGGTTGGTAGGACAAGTTTTGAGGCATCAAGGGATCACAAATTTGGCATTGGAGGGCAGCGTGGAGGGTAAAAATCGTAGAGGGAGACCAAGAGATGAATACACTAAGCAGATTCAGAAGGACGTAGGTTGCAGTAAGTACTGGGAGATGAAGAAGCTTGCACAGGATAGAGTAGCATGGAGAGCTGCATCAAACCAGTCTCAGGACTGAAGACCACAACTACAACTATTACCAGTTGCAGAAAACCATATTCGTCAACCGCAAAACGTTGCTGCTGAAGGTGGCTAATGGGAAATATGTGAAACCTACAAGAAGATGTGTCATTCGTGTGGGTATAAGTGGCCATACACAGCCCTTAGAATTCATCGTCTTACAAGAGTGTAGCCATGAAATGATTCCCGGATGGGACTTTTTGAAAGCTTCTCAAGGAATTATAGATTGTGGTCGCTCGAAGATTATGCTAGATGAGATGAGATACTGTGGACAGGAAGATGTGCATACGAGTGTGCAGAGACTATGTGTGCTGGATGAAGTGATCATTCCTGGAGTCAGCACTAGACAGGTAGCTGTCATGCATCAGCCCATGGATGTTGTAGCGGAATAAAAGAGAAGCATACCACTGAAGAATAACTTGGTCATTTGGGCCTCTGTTGTCTTGTTTAAGAATGGATTTGGTGAATTGTGGATAGTTAACTGTCGCCTAGAACCGCAGATGCTTCCAAGACGCATGTGCACAGCAAATGCTGAGCCGTTAATTGCAGAACAGCTGAGCGTCATTGAAACCTCCCATGCAGAGCCTGTGGGTGAAATTAGTGCTACCACTATGATTCAAGATCTTCTAGCTCGACTATCACCAGATCTCACTACAGAACAACAGAAGAAGCTACTTGCCATTCTTCAAGAGTTCTCTGAATGCTTCTATCCACAGGTGAAGATCAAATTAGACAAATCGATGGTGAAGCACCAGATTAGCACTGGAGACCATCAACCAATAAGCCAGAGAGCGTACAGTGTGTCAGCAATGGAACATTAAATAATTCACGACTAGGTAGAGAAAATGATAAATAATGACATCATTCAGCCTTCGCAGAGCCCATGGTCATCACCAGTGGTTCTCGTCAGAAAGAAGCATGGCAATTGGCGTTTTTGTGTTGATTACAGGAAGCTAAATATGGTAACTAAAAAGGACATTTACCCTCTTCCACGAATTGACGATACACTAGATTGTCTGAAGGGGGCTAAGTATTTCTCAACCACGGACATGTCCTCAGGATACTGGCAAATTAAAGCAGATGAGCCTGATAGTGAGAAAACTGCATTCATCACCCCCGAGGGCCCGTATGAGTTTAAGGTAATGCTGCTAGATTTGTGTAATGGACCAGCAACTTTTGAATGAATGATGGACAATCTTCAAAGGCACCTGAAGTGGATGATGTGTCTTTGTTATTTAGATGACATTACAGTCCTCTCAGAGACATTTGATGAACACATAAAAAGACTGAGGGCTGTTCTTAAGTGTCTCTAACAAGCTGGACTGTAACTTAATCCAAGAAAGTGTCTCTTTGGAGCAAAAGAAATCAAAATATTTGGGCACCTTTTGTCAAACGAAGGTGTGCGGCCAGATCCAGAAAAGGTGAGAGCTATAACGGAATTTCCTATTCCTAGAAGTATTAGAGATGCGAGAAGCTTCCTCAGATTGTGTTCTTATTACCGTCATTTTATCAAAGACTTTTGTATCAAAGCCAGGCCACTCCAAGAGTTGCTAAAAGTCGATGCTAAATTTATCTGGGCCTGTGATCAACAAGATTCCTTCGATGTGCTGCGAAAAGCTCTGATGACTGACCTTGTACTTGGTCTGTATGATGAGAGAGCACCTACAGAACTACACACAGATGCCAGTGGGTATGGGATCGGTGCTGTTCTGGTGCATATTTCGGATGGAAAAGAGAAGGTTATAGCCTATGCTTTTACGACACTTACAAAAGCCAAGAGAAACTACTCAACTACAGAAAGAGAATGTCTTGCTGTGATCTTGGCCATGTGCAAATTTCGACAGTATCTCTATGGACGGCCATTCACAATTGTTACAGACCATCATTCACTTTGTCGGTTGACAGGTCTTAAGGATCCAACAGGGCAACTCGCCAGGTGGGCACTACGTCTTCAAGAGTATGACATTACCATAGTGTACAAAAGTGGAAGAAAACACAAAGATGACGACTGTCTTTCAAGAAGCCCTGTGCAAGATCACGAAGACTTCGATGAAGATAGTGATAGTTTCGCTGCACTCCAGGATCTCTCTGCTAAGCAGAGATATCTCAAATTATGCTTGCCTTAAATTGGTCTGAGGATGTGAAATGACAATTTAAGGTAGTTGATGGATTACTTTGCAAGAAAAACTTGACACAAGACGAAAGAGGTGGCTACCAGTGAATCCTAAACAAATGCACTTAGATGTTCTATGGAAATTTCATGACAAACATGAGGCTGCACATTTAGGATTTACTAAGACATTCGATAGGATCCACAAGAGATTTTTCTGGCCAGGTTTATTTAGGAGTGTCCGTGACCATGTGTCGCACTGTTGAGAGTGCCAGAGAAGAAAGGCAGGTCCTCAGAAACCACCTGGCCAACTCATACCAACTCCACCAGCCGAAACGCCTATCCAGCATGTTGGAATTGACCTCCTCGAATGATTTCCAACGTCTGCTAGTTGCAATAGATGGATTATTGTTTTCACTGATTATCTGACATGCTATGCCATTACAAAAGCCGTGAAAAGAGCCGAAGCATTCGAGGTAGTCACATTCATTGTGGAAGACATTGTATTAAAACACAGTGCCCCAAGGTCATTAATTACAGATCGAGGGAAAATATTTCAATCAAATCTTGTGCCGTCGCTGCAACATTACTCATCACATGACGACTGCCTAGCATTCGCAAACTAATGGGCCTACTGAATGCCTTAATAAGAACTTGGCTGACATGCTATCAATGTTCATCAATGTTGAGCAGAGCAACTGGGATGAGCTGCTACCTTTCGTGACGTTTGCCTACAATACCACCCAACAAGACACCACAGGATTTACGCCATTTTTCCTGGTGCATGGGCGTGAGGCGACGATGATGATGGACACTGTGTTTCTGTTATATACTGATGACGTTGACGACGACTACATCGGCCAGGTGTTAACCACAACTGAGGAAGCTCAGCAGTTGGCTCTACTCTGCACGCTGCAGGCTCAAGAAAACAATAGCCGAAGGTATGACACGAGCCACTGCCCTGTTGTTTACCAGCCTGGTGACCTCGTCTGGATCTTCACTCCTGTTTGCAAGGTTGGTCTCTCTGATAGCCTCCTCAGGCACTACTTTGGACCTTATAAGGTTGTAAGGCAGTTGTCTGATGTTACTTACGAAGTTGAAGATTTCGACCCCGACACAAGGTGACAAAAGATCAGAGAATGGTCCACGTCCTTCGAATGAAGCCCTATAAGGATCCTGCAACCCAGGGTAAATTCTAAGCTCCAGCAACAGGCAACAAGCAGAAAGGTAATGAAGAACCAGCAACAAGGGGAAGTTCTAAGAAGATCACCACCAGGCATCGGGAGTCGGAGTATGCAGGACCGATGACTCGTTCCCGGACTAGGAGGAAGTAACACCAAGACGCTGTTCTCTTAAGAAGGGAGCAATGTCGCAGAAGAAGCCAAGTAGCGCAGTCACCGTAGTGTGGTGGTTATGGTACTAGATTGTTGCATGGAGGGTCGTGAGTTCAAAACTCACCTGAACTAAAAAATTTTAATTTCTATATACAGTTAGAGTACTTTCTAGGAGTATCCAGAAATGGGAAAAATCATTGTACTGGAATGTTCTTTAGCTGTACATATACAATTTGTGTTCTGGCCGGAGGCAATTTGCTCCGCACTCCTGTATGTGTTAAGTGAAGTCAGTGTTCGTCATTCATCTGCTAACACCTTCCTCTACATGACACTATTATCAGCACACCTCTGGACACTGTGGATCTCGCAACATTGAATTCCCTAACAATTTCCAAAATGGAAAGTGACTGCAAGAAAGAAAACAAAACAGCACATATTGGTGTGTATCCAATTCTTGTTTAAAATTATTTGTCTGGGGAAACAAGATGAGAGAAACAATTTACCTACTGGTTTCAATGCCTTGCTATTGTTGTTGGATCCAATTACATGAAATAAAACAATATCAGACATTTTTCACAGTATAGCATTTTGCATCTCATTGTCAGTTTTAACAAGTATATAGCCTATGTCCTCAATCCTTTGCATTTTTGTGACAACAACAGGTAGTAAACAAGGGACTGTTCTACTGTTACTAAAACGTGCAATATTAAAAAATTGTTTTAAGAACTCTGCTACAGGAATTGTGATTAGATGATGTATGTGTAAGAAATAGTGTTTTTCATTATATTAAAACCCTGATTGCTGGAAGTCATCTGTAGTGTGACGTCACCATGATCTTATTTGCGGCTCCATGCCTTCATCTGTAAAAACAGAACCCTTATATGATCGCTTTGCTGTTGTCCGTCTGTCTGTCTGTTTGACTGTTAAGAACCATTATTCTCAGGAATGAGTGGATATATCAAGTTCAAATTTATGTCACATATTAAGGTCTATGGTCCCTTGAAGACGTAAAAATTTTAAGCTTCTAAGTCGTTCAATCAAAAGATAGTCAAATATCATATAATTTGATGCTCGATAACCCACTCATCAAATTTATGGGGTGCTTCCCGTTGACCTAGAATCACGAAATTTGGCAAGAAGCAAGGTTTCATGGTACAAGTAAAGGAAAAAAATCTGAAAAATGTTATTTATAACACAAAAAAATTGTTTTTTGTCTTATTTTTTTTATTTTATCCGCCTGTCTGTTTGTCCATCTGTCTGTTAAGCCCCTTTTTGTCTGGGACAGTTAGGCATATCAAGTTCAGATTTATGTTGTATACTAGGTTGTATGGTGCCTTGGTGGCATAGAAAAATTAAAGCTTCTAAGTCAATGCAATCAAAAGTTTTGGTCATTTGTGTCACATACTTAGATACTTGCAATCTACAAAACCTATAGGGTATTTCCTGTTCACCTAGAATCATAAAATTCGGCAAGGAGTAAGATTTCACAGTACAAATAAAGTAAAAAATGTGAAACTTCTTAAATTTTAATTACATCACATAAAAATATCTTTGGCCATTTGAACATACATTGCATCATCATCATCCATCGAAAGCGTAATAGACGAACATTACTGCATGCAAATATAAAATGTAGATTGTAGTCATGTTTTAGCAAGTAAATAAAAATGTTTTCTTAAATCTTCTCCCTCTCTAATATAAACTGAAATCCCCTGTTTGCTTCTTTTTGTATGTCCAGGCTAGTCTGAAGAATTTATTGAAATAATCAGCAACCAGTTCCCCAAAAGAAACTTTATTTCCTTAAGGAAATAAAATTTCTTTTCTGGATCTGGTTGCTATTTATTACGATAAACACAAATACAGTGGCTGAATACGGATAAAATACTAGTCAGATATTTTCATACGGTCTTGGAATTCTTGCCAGTATCGATGTCAATAACAGGCAAAAGTCATTGAGATTTTCGATTCCCAGGATGAATGAACTGTATACATACGTAATTAAGTTTGTATGGAACCCTCAGTGTAAGTGTCTTACTCACACTTGTTTCCTTTAGCTGCTGATATGAATGGTCACTGCAGCAGCAATGATGTGCTCTCTGAGCTGTCCCAATGCTCCTGGGAGAAATTAATGGTATTTGGCATTTTTGATACAGTTCAGATACTTAAAATTCCAGTGTGTGTACTCTGTGTTTTTGTGCTATGTCATGCTATGCTCTTATTATGGTTGTTTCTGGTCATTTGTTGATTTACAGCCTAGGCAAAACAACGGCTGTCATAAGCAGATAAGCAGTGCTTTGGCAGCAGAAAGAGTAAATTCATTTTAGTGTCCTCTTTGTGTGTGAAAGGCGTGTTAAGGACCAGAAACTGTCGGGAAGCAGCGTCGAGAGGAAGTTGATGATCAGCTTCTGACAGGTCAATTTTAGAAAAATACTGGCCTCCAGCAAGTTTAGTGAACAGTTCTTCAGGACGGGGCATACGGCAAGTGTCGATGAAGCATTGAGCATTTACAGTGGCTTTGAAATCGCCACAGAGACAAATATCACCATTTGGCTTAGCAACGACAATGACAGGAGAGGACCACTCACTGGAAGTGACAGGAAGCAAGACCCCTGAAGTAGTGAGACGATCTAACTCCCGTTTTACCCGATCACGAAGGGCCACAGGAATGGGTCGAGCCCGAAAAAACTTAGGGCGAGCAGTGGGTTTGAGCGTGATATGAGCTTCAAAGTCGTTTGCACGGCCTAATCCAGGAGAAAAAAGGGACGAAAATGTCGTCGACAAGGAATCCAGTTGAGCTTAAGGAATAGCATCAGAGAATACTGACAGAGTCATCTATGGAGAACCCAAAAACACAAAAGGCATCGAAACCAAAAACATTTTCTGCGTTGCTCTGGTCGACCACAAATATGGGAACAGTGCGAACAACAGATTTGTAAGATACCTCAGCATTAAACTGTGCCAAGAGAGGAAACTTCTGTTTATTGTACGTCCGTAATTGCTGAGTGACAGGTGACAGGAGTGGAGAACCCAACTGAAGATATGTCTGAGAATTAATTATAGTGGCAGCAGAACCAGTATCCACTTGCATGCGAACATCTCGACTAAGGCTTTGGACAGTGAGGCATAACTTCCCTGAAAGGGAAGAAGTGCAATTGACAGACAACACAGAATCAGAATCAGCGTCATGTTCATGAACATCATGTATACGGTCGGATTTGCAAAAGGAAGACACATGACCTTTCTTTTTGCAATTGTGACACACAGCCCAACGTTGGGGACAATCCTCGCGTGAATGTTTCGTAAAACACCGCAGACATGAAGGAAGTTGCCGGGGGTTTTGCTGCAGTTTCTTAGCGGGTTGTTTACGGCTAAGCTGAGGCTGCGCGTGGGAGCGCACTGTGGCCACGTTGGCCGGCGGGGACGCGCCACACGTGTCGTCAACAGCGCACAGAGGTTGTATTTCCCCGACATCACCCCACGCCTCTATTTGCGCCCCAGCAGCGCGAGAAATTTCAAAAGACTGCGCAATGGAGAGAGCTTTATCTAGAGTCGGATTCGCCAACTGAAGGGCACGTTGCCGAACTTCTTTGTCGGGCGTCGAGCGGATAATAGTATCCCGTACCATGGAATCGGCATAGGATTCTTTGTGAACGTCAGTAACAAATTGACACTTTCAACTGAGGCCGTGAAGTTCAGCAGCCCAAGCGCGATAGGATTGATGTGGCTGTTTTTGACAATGATAAAAGGCAACACGAGAGGCTATCACATGCATTTGCTTTTGAAAATAGACAGACAGAAGTGAGCACATTTCAGCAAAGGACAAAGACGCAGGATCCTTCAAAGGAGCCAATTGCAACAACAACCGATACATTTGAGTTGAAATCCAGGAAAGGAACAGAGACTTACAAGGTTGTTCGTCCGTGACATGAAACGCCAAGAAGTGCTGTCGAAGACGTTTTTCATAATCAGACCAGTCTTCCGCCGTCTTGTCGTAAGGAGGAAAAGGAGGTATAGCCAATGACGAGAAATGCACCGCATTTGACGCTGTTAGAAGCATTTGATGTCCAAGGAGATTTTGAAATAGTTGCTCGGCAGTAGCCATGGAACCCTGTGGGTCAACGGTGAAAAGGAAAAATCCACTACCTCATCGCCAATTGTTACAACGTCAAGTTTAACACATATATTTCAGAACGACACAACACATATAAGTCACAGAGTAATTTGACAAGCAAGACATGTGTACACGTTAGCATTTGAATGAGCACTGAGTCCCAGTCTAGTGGCTGCAGCTCGGCTGGCCGCTTAGGTGGCGCAGCTGCTGCATGGCTGGCAGACAGCACCGCACGTAGAGGACGCGCGTAATTCCGCAGCGGCGCTTTGAATGATCGGCGAGTCACAACATAAATATCAAGCTATCAAGGCATCTCATCATGGGAACTGAAAACAGTAAAATCTATGGGGAAAGACAGAAACTGGAATCTATCCAACAAATAATTAAGGACATTGAGTGCAAGTGCTACTCTGAGATGAAGTGGCTGGCATGGGAAAGGAATTCACTGCAAGTCGCATCAAACTGGCCAGAAGACCGTTGAAGCAACTTCCTCACCCCAATTAAATCACTCTGAACCCTAAGTGTGTTATTTGGTGGTTTATGTATTAGAAGTTCCATGCTACAAAATTGTGCTATTGAGATACGTACGAACAGTGCAGCTGGTAATGTAGTGACCATGAAAGACTGGGACTAGCATTAAGTTCCAGCCCAGCCCCCCTTTTTTTAATGTACCTGTTGTCACAGAAAATGTTGAAGCTCTCTCTCGAACATGTTACAGTGGCCTTGACTCAACTGAAATATTCACAACTTCCTCCATCCATTTTTGAAGGCACCAATTTTCAGCATGTTTAAAAACAATCTGGGACTGTGGAATGTGCACAAAATGCAACCAAAAACAACTGTTGTTGACCACTGTGGATGCACAGAATCATGTGATCTGACAGGTGTGTGTGTGTGTGTGTGTGTGTGTGTGTGTGTGTGTGTGTGTGTGCGTGTGTGTGTCGGCGTGTGCGTGCACATGTTTTAGGAGAGAATGTCTATTATCAATGTAAAACCGACTTGTTACACATCATATTTAGAGTTTGCAATTATAATCCACAGAACACACAAATAAAATTACTTAATTAATTGATCTGCACCAACCATGTTGCCAACCAATGTCAGTATGTTCCACACTGCAGCCACACTGTCCCATATGAAGGTGGCTAGAACATTTAATAAATAATTTTCAAATAAACAAATACACACAATGAAATTTAATTATCTTTCAATATTACACAAATTGCTTGTGTATACTTGTGAAAAATAGCTTCCAGTCAAATATTTATTTACAAACATGTAGACTGTGTTTCAAAAGGGATTTCAGCATTTCCAAAGGAAACAGTTTTGATGCAGACTAGTTTAATTTTTTATTTATTCCTTACGATGGTTGCAGTGTCGTTAATGTCCTGAGTAAAATTCATGACACAATGTTACTCATCTCACCTGTGCATGGAAAACACCACTTAATTGTTCACAATGCTGAAGATTAGAAAGAATTAGTTTTCACTGTGGAAGAGAGGTAACAATGAGGAGAGTACTGCCAACTTTCAATTTTCATCGCACTGCTAAAGCTATGAAGCACTTGGAATGGAATGCTTCAACTGGACAGATCATCATCTTGTTTGTCTGTGTTACCTTTTTCCAGAACTATCTCTGCAGCAGATGATTCTTCTGTATTACCACATACATTTGCATTAGCAGGCAAGGCACTTCCTGCATCTGTATTAGTTGACAAGGAGAAGTCAGAAATGTAATTCAATGCAGTTCTGGATACAAAGGCAGTATTTAACCACAGGGGAATAAGTGAAAGCAGCTTTCTGGCAATGATATGATAGAGAGCTGCATCTGCTGTGTGTGCTATGAGGCAACAGCGAACAGACTCCTTTTTGCTTCCAGCAATAATACGGACAATGAATGATGCATTTTCAACTTCTGATGGCTCTTGTTCTAGATGCTGTGAAATCAGTGTTTCTCGCTCCATCATAGGGAGTTTGGGATCTAATTTATGCTTTGTGGCAGCCTTCTTGCGCATATTCCACGTGTGCAGTACGGGTTTGCCGGAACATTTCCAACTACGTGGCAGACACTTAGTAATCATACAATCCTCCACAGATACTGGACCCCTTGTATCATCAACTGGTTCTACCTTCAACCTGCAAAATGTTTTGTAAATTAATGCTAATTTTACATACACATATACACAGATGTTTATACACAAATAAATACAACAGGATGCAACAATGAAAATTGCTGTTTTGAAAGAAAATTATATTTATTGTTTTAATTTATTATTCTTTCCCTACATAAATAGCAATTTAAAATGACATATTTTTAAATATGATATCCAGCAAGTGATGTATTGTCAGTAAACTGATTTACTTGACTTCTGAAGTTATGGGTGACAGTTTCTAGCATAACAAGAAGTCCACAAGCTACGTTTGGTGAATTTTCACCTTCAAGTGTATGAAGGTCCTTTGCTGTACAGTGTAAACAATGAATTTTAGATACCAAACTGAAAAACAAGAAAAGTTGCGAAGGGCTAAATTGGGCAAGTGCACCGGCCACAGAAGATTGTCCACCAAAGAGACCAGGTGTACAGAGTACTTTTCCTACAAAATGTGTATGCCATGATGCCATCTTGCTGAAGACACACATTCCCAACATCCTTTTTTTTTTAAAGACTGGGCAAAATAAAATTATCAATCACACTGACAACTAGTTGGGAATTCATCATTGTACATTTGGTTTCTTAGAAAAAAAGTAAGGCACAATGATCTCTAATGTCAATAAAACACACCAAACAGTTACACATACTGAGTGAAGGAACTTCTCATGTAGTTCTGCAGTGTACACCACATAGGCAGGCAAATTTTCACATGCATTATGCTGAACATCAAAATCGCATTCACTGAGTTCTTGCATCATAGCTATGGGAGTATAGGCCTCCATGAAGAATTCACCTCACAGAGCGTTCAAAAGTTCAAGGGCAGCTGCTTGCTAGCATGCTGGGCATCATCAAGGAGATGCATGCTGCAATCTGACAATTAACTATGTAACCACTCTTTAGAGAGTGATTATACAGAAACAAGTATTAGATTAAATTCTGTAATACAAAATGACCTAAGGGCCCAAAAATGGTAGTAGTATTTCAAAGTAACAGTTAGTTAAAATTTTACAAAGAGTAGATATTCGAAATAGAGTAACACAAAGCAGTACAAAGGGAATCCAAGGAAGATCTAACAGATCTGTGTTTTGTTTTGAATGTAATATATAAACCAATGCGCAACGTTGTTAGGCCTCTTGAGTTTTTGTTTTCACCGGTGGCGAGTGTGTTCACAGTTCTTCCGTGGTAGCTGGAATTTTGGGATTAGAAGCCTAATTAAATTGCATTCTTAGAACTGGATTAGACATTGGAGTGGTGGAAAATAGATTATTTTGGGATAAATTCAGAGAGTGAGTCAATTAGAGGTGACTGGGTATACGAACACTGATATTCAAGTGTATGGTGATTGTACGTGTTAAACGAAAAGCTACGATCGTATAATTATGATTGTGAAGAGATTTACTGACAATACGAAAACTTTTATGTTGAATTAAGAGTTTATTTGCTGTATACGAATTATTAAAGAGCATTGGGACCGAAAATAGTTTGGACCTTATCACACTAGTATCTTTGCCACTTGTTGTCAATGTGATTCTGCTAATAAATGTAAATGTGAAAAATAGTGCCCGTTAAAAGACTAAACTTGTGCTGAACAGACACTGAAAGGATTCGAACCCATAATTAATATCGTGTTGTGAGAATTGAGAAGCTTAGACATTGTAAGGTCCAGAGACATCTTTATAATTCATCGGACATTAATGGCAAAGGACAGTTTCATGGGAAAACATATCTTTGGTGATAGGCACACAAAGGAATGTAGTACTGACTGACTGTTAACATACCGAAACGATACGCACTAGGGTCAACTCTCCTTTCATTGCTCCCCTAATGCCATCTCTCATTAATTTAAGAACTTAACTGTGTCACTAAAACAGAAATATATGAGACATTCCCAGTGTTTACTGAATTCCATAATCAGCTAGTATGTAGACAATAATATCTGTGAACATTCAAGGGATTCAAGGGTTATTGAAGGAAGCTGATAAACCTTTTTACAAACAGATTTAATAGGATTCAATGGCAGGGAATGGTTCTTAACTAGCTGGGACAATATACGGTATGCACAAACTTTTGAAATCAGCTCCGCGGCCGCGGGGAGAGGGGGGGGGGGGGGGGGTGAAGCGGGCATTAGACCATAGGGCTTTACAACAAACATGTGTTTCTCCTTTGGTCAATGCACTGTAGCAACCACGGCAGATGGTAAATAAATGTCCCCATCCACTGCTTCAAATGAGGCCATTCCCACCTTCAGTCTTTCACGCCTCTCTTTCTTGTGTCCCTTTCAAATCAGGAAGTTTCACTGTTGCAACACGTAATCAAAAAATAATATACTGGTAACTGTAGCAAGTTCAAAGTTACAAAATATATGATTAGTAACTTTTAAAACAGCAAAACAATCTGGTCTCTGAGGAAATCCATTCAATGAACTTGTTCTCTAACTGCTTAATGCCTTTTCCACTAATCACAGCCAGCAGCCAGAAACAACTACTCTGTAGCAAGGAATGAAAATCTACTGAATGACATGGTGTAATGAATGAAAGTGAGGATAAACCATTGTTGGAGACTGAAAGGAATAGATTTTATAGATATTCAAAACTCTTTAACTACAGCCTCTAATAGTGAATGCAGTATCCAATATGAATCCTCTAGTTCAACATAAAAGAGTGATGTATGATATTTTGGTTGTCAAATAACTGATATAAACTGCATCATCCATGTTTCCAACATTAGAGCGACTCTGAAAGTTCGGAGAAAATAATGCTAAATGCTGTTTCCACAAAAAAATCATATCTAAGTATCACCTAACCTTATACAGTGTATTGGGTAGAAATGTCAAAAGGAAGACTAAGATATATGTACCTCAAAATTATTCCTACACCTATCATAAAACAGGACTACTCATGCCATTTTTCAACTTTAACATCTGCACTTTACTTTAGAGAGCAACTGGTTCAGTTAAAAGTTGGATATACTACTATATATTCCCATATAAGGAAATTTTATCAAATGTATGTCAGAAATTGTAAAATAAAGACATGATGGCTTTGGTTACCCCATGATGTGGACTTACAAGGGCCAATAGTTAGATATCAATGTTTGGCTCACGGTAACTGTGATTAGGAAACTGAAGTTTGGTTCAAATGATCTGGGATTAGAGTAACACAGTTCATACGCTGTGCTAAGCTCACATACCAAATGCCTTAAACATGCAATATGATGAAGAAATTGTAAACAATTGAGGAGATTTTTTCAGAAGTCAGTTAAAAATCAAGGTTCTTGCTATGTTTGTCCTGTTGAAATGGTCTGGTCAAAAGCCAATATTTGCTGTTGATATAGGGTGATGAAAACTAAGAGTTCTTTCAAAATTCAATATTTGCTCTCAGAAAGTCAAAGCCAAAGTCAAGAAACACAAACTGCGCTTTGCTTCTGAGAAACCTGGAAGGGAGAACAACAATTTAGAACATCAATAACAATGGAGGACATCACATTCAATAACAACGTGAGAATTGTTTTTTGGACATACAAAAAACATAAACTGTAGCTAAGCCCTTGCTATCAGAACCAACATTAGAAATAAATTAGTGGTTTACACACCAAATTAGTGGTTTACACACCAACATTACCTCCTAATTATTACTCAGTTCAAGCCAGTTTTGTCAGAGGGAGGTTTGTGCTAAAAGAGTAGCTGTTGAACTATTAGATGGAGATTAATACAAGTGATTCAGAAATGGTACATATGTAACAGAGTGCTCAGGTGGTACGAAGTCCAAGTCGACAGTGAAAGCATTCAAGAAGTCCAACAAGAACAAGAAAATGGAAGCTATTGCTGTTCATGGGGGCTAGTAGACATCAGTAAACCCAAAAGTCTTAGGAAGGAAAGAACGCAGAGCAGCTGATCTCACTTAGAGCAATATAACAACTTTTCATCACTTAAACAAAATGAAACAAGATAAATTATTACTAAAATACATGATAATCACATCACCAAAAGATAGAGGCAGGAAGGAAGAATACTGTTCCAATGTTGTATGCGCCGTAACATTTCAGGTAATGTCACGGATGTCCAAAGACAGATACTCAAATTTGAACACCAAGTGTCATGTAACACGAGATTATAGACTGAAAACTCAGAGCGGGACTGCAGCACAACTAAAGATAAGGAAGTTAAATAAGCTATAAAGAATGATATCAAAATAAACAGGTGTAGAGAGAACCACTATTGACGGAAAAAGTCCAAAAGAGATATTTGCTATTCGAACTGAATACAATCTAAATGTGGAAACATTTCAGTAATTAAACAAAATAAATAAATAAATACGGAAATCATCAGGCTTTCCAACTAGCTCTTTACCAAATTAAAAACATACTTTCTATCACTGCTTTAATTTGTCATATAAAACTAATAATACAGATATATGTTCAACATGCAAGACTGATCTACTGAAATTAAAAAAGGAACAAGATCTGAAGTAAAAGAACCAATTAATAAAAAACCACAGGTTGCACAAACTACGTGCAAAAACGTTCTATGCAATTTAACGAAGGAGGAAAATTCAAATGTGATTAAAAATATAATGTAATGGGATAGATAAAAACTCTACTCACCAAGCCGCGACCGGTGAAAACACATATAAGGGTACTTAAATCTGCAACCTTTTGGAGTCAATGGCTCCTTCTTCTAGCGGAGGGGTTGAAGGGGAAGGAAGAGCAGTGAAGAAAAGGACTGATAGGTTTAGGAAATGGGGAGAGTTTGAAAAAGTTGCTCAGAGCCTTGGGTCAGGGGAGACTTACTGGGCGGGAAGAGAAGCAAACACTGATTTGTTGGAGACTGGTCTGGGGAAGATTCGAAAACCTGAGAGCTTAATAGTGGAAGCCAGGATAATAAGCAAGTCCGAGATTACTGACAAAACAGGTTGCAAGAGTTAATAAGAGCACAAAGCTAAGTGCATTACATGTGATCGATGTAGGAAGCAGGAAACATAGACCGATCTGCAAAGGAAAGATATACAAAACTAAAAGGGAGTGGACACAGGAGTAGTTACTGTGAGGAAATGCTGTGACTGAAGAAACTGACATAAATTAAAGCCAGGTGGATGGTGAGAACCAAGCATATGTTGTAACACCAGTTACCAGCTGCAGAGTTCTACAAAACTGGTGTCTGATGGGGGGGTGGGGGCATCCAGATGGCATGTGTGGTAGAACATGCCCCGCAACAAGATATTGTGTGTTACCAGTATACACTCTCCGCCTATGCCCATTCATCTTAGCTGATAACTTGGTGGTAGACATGCCAATATAAAAGGCCGAACATTGTTTACGTAACATTTCGTAAACAATCTATGGGGTCTCACAGATATATGTTTTGCCAATTACGGGGCTGGTATAGGTGGTGGGAGGAGAGTGTATAGGGCAAGTCTTACAGTGGGGACAGTCAAAGGGGTACATACCATACAGAAATAGGTGCAGAAGGAGCACAGGGTCTGACAGGATATAGCAGAGATTTGGAGGATGACAGAAAGCTATTGTGTGACGGGCAAAATATTAGACAGAATGGACCTCTTTTCAGGGCATGATTTTAGGAAGTCACAGCCTGATCAAAGTAACTGATTAATACATTCAAGACCAGAATAATACTGAGTGACAAGAGGTGTACCCCTAAGTTGTTTTTTGCAACGGTCAGCAGTACTAGGATTGGATTTGATGGCCCTGGAAATCAGCTTTTGAACTGGGCTTGTGGGGTAATTAGGTCCAGTGAAAGCTAAGGTGAGAATGGCGGTGTATTGCCATAGAGAATCTGCATCTGAACAAGAACGTTTGCCTAGAATGCCAAGGCTGTATGGGAGGGAATATATGACACGGAAAGGTTGAAAACTGACAGGATGTAACTTTCGTTGTTAGTAGGTTTAATGTGAACAGAAGTTTGCAGTTGACTTCATCCTCACCGAAGGTGAGGTACACAGGAGTAAACATCTTCTTACTCTGTATTATTCTGGTCTCGAATGTATTAATCAGCTACTATGACAAGGCTATGACTTCCTAAAATCATGCCCTGGAATAAGGTCTACTCTGTCTGACATTTTGCCCACCACACCCAGATTAGCCTTAGCCTCCCCCCCCCCCCCCCCACCCCCCCCCCACCCCAAATCTCTGCAATACCCTGTCAGATCCTATGCTCCTTCTCCTTCTTTTTCCTTACCCTAGGGTTCCTAACCCCGTGACCATCCTCACTGTAAGACTTGCCCTATGTACCCTCCTAGCACCACCTGTAACAGCCCAGTAACTGACAAAATATATACTACCAAAGGGAAAGCCACCTGTGAAATGACACGGGTCATGTATCAACTGTTACGTAAACAATGTTTGGCCTCTTACATTGGCATGACTACCACCAAGATATCAGTTAGGATTAAAGGGCATAGGCAGAGTGTGTATACTGGCAACACACAATATCCTGTTGCAGAGCATGCTGTAGTCATGGCCTCATGCCTGTTTCATCACACACACCATCTGGATTCTTCCCTCAAATACTAGTTTCTCAACACCACAGGTGGGAACTAGTGTTACAACATTTCCTTGGTTCTTGCCACCCACCTGCCTTAATTTACATTAATTCCTTCAGCCTCAGCATTTTATCACGGCTCCAAAACCTTGCAAATTTAAATTCCTTTATGTACGTGTTCTCTTGCTGCCGCTTTGTGAGTTGATTTTTTTATTTATCCCATTATATTATATTTTCAAATAAGGTTAAAATATTTTTTTTGTATACAATAGACTCAGGCAATACCACAGCTCTCTGTAGGTGAAGTATCATTTTCAAGACAGGTTTGGAGACACAATTTATGCATTATGATTCATTCCTGAACACAAAGAAAGGAAAGGATTGCTTTTCATATTTGGCTGGAAACAAAGACCGAATGAAGGGTTTTCTGATTCATGTACCAGTCAAAATAAAAATATAGTAATGATGGGCACACTAACTGCCTTTACAGAAGAAAGCAGTATATTTAATAAGCTGGTACATTATTTCCCTTTCCATGGTCACAGCCATATGCCTCATGACAGAGTGAAAAAAAAGGAAAGAAAGAAAGATATTCTTTCACTGACCGAATATTATAAAGTGCTGGAACAACATGGCATCATAAACAAACCAAATAAATATTGGGAAGCAAAGGATCTCATGTCCAGTACACTAAAAGCCCTATGATCTAAGATCCCTTAAACATAATAACTGCTCAGCAAGTTTTGGTTTATGAAAAGTCTAAGAAGAAGGTATTGTTGTCATTACTGGACACTTATAATGGAAGTCCTGAAGAGGTTGAGTTACGGAAATCCAGACTCTGAAGCCTGGCAGTAAAGAAATCAGCCATTTAAGAAAAGAAGAACACGATCAGCAAGGAGATGAGAAAGAATGTCTTAAAACTGATGATGCATTTTAACATAGCAGAAGGAGCAGATGAGTTTATGAGGACATTGTTGAAAAGGATCTGTAGGTTCCCAGTTTGTATTGCTGTTGCCAGTATTTTTAATTTCAATGATGTCTGTTGCATTTTGCATTTCTGCTTATCAAACATTTATGGAAAAATATTATACTAATGTGTTATATTGTGGTGCACTATTGTATTTCTATACAAAAGAACGATAAATACGCTTTCTTTGTGATTAATGTTAAAGATGAAAAAAAGAGACTGAAAAAATCACATTGACTGCAAATATTAAAAAACTTTTAACTTCCATCTATGCATTTACAGACTTCTGAAAAAACCTGTCACTCTACTCTGATATAAAAAATGAACACTGAGAAAAATTAAACAGACAATCGGAATCATGCCTACAAAAGCAGTGTAAATGTTAGATTACCTCATTTACATAATTAGTATTTGGAAATGATGTTTAAAAAACACGTTTCCTCAAAAATTTACTTTTCTGCCTTTATCAACTTTTGAAAAGGTGTTCCTCAATTACAGTTTTATAATTTTCATACTGTCGGCAGTGGCAGCTGATATTCACGTCCAAGTTTTCATTTTTCTCCTGCATTTCCACAACTGCATGAGAGTTCAGGTATGGAGATACCTTTGATGGCTTAACAGACAAATCCTGGCATGAAACATGTGGCCACATACATTACACATAACAGATGGTGGGGGCCATGGCTAGGCCTGGCAAAATTTGCATCTCTGATGTTTTTAATTCTCCTGCCTCAATTATTCCCGCTCAAAATGTAAGACAGCAGCTGAAGCAGCTGTGCACCAATGTTAATGATCTTCTGCTGTGGTGCACCAATTACTTGGGTCAATTTTTAAACTCTTTACATTCTTCTTGAAACGCTCTTTGCAGCACTTCAGAGGAGCACCATGGGACCTTCTACCTGTGCTAACTTCACTATACAAAATTTATTGATGAAGTCTGTTGTTTCTCATCTGCTGGACATCCCCAATTCATTTGAGTTAGTGACCAATAATGGTGGCTTTCACTCTATACTTAGCCTTCTCACGAACAGTAGTATTTGATAAGAAGTCATCACATTTGATGTTCATAATGCATCTAAGTGTCTGTTGGTTGAGGTGTTCTAGTTTGTCAAGATCAGGGTGATATATTGTCTAGCTTTCATAACCAGAGAGCAGGGTAGAAACAACAACTGTTTGAAACACCAACAGTTTGGTGCATAGTGACAAGGAGACTCAGTGTACAAGACATTCAAAAGCAACATGTGTGGCATCCATCCTTTGCTTGATGTCCTTTTCCGATGAGCAATTAGTTTTCCTAGATAGAGGAAATGATGTATTATTCCAAAGTGTGCTGGAAATAGAGATACTGAAATTCAGAAAAGCAGTTTCAGAGCTGGCTGTGGTAGTACATTTTTTTTCTTTTGTGTGTGTGAGTGTGTGTGTGTGTGTGGTCAAGCCAAACCATTTATATGCAGTACTGAAACAATTTACATACAGTTGCGGCTCACTGGGTGTGTGAGCTGGAGAAGCATTGTTATAAGCATACTGCAGTTCAGTTCCCCGAGTGAGGCTTGTGAACCTTTTAGAGTGCAGTCCAGACTGATTAAATAGCCCTCTGTCAAATTTGTATTTAAGTTCTATTCCTACACTGTTTACAGATGTTGCCTCATTAAGAATGGCTGCTAGGTACAGAGAAAAAAACTTTGGTGCGAGGACACATCCTTGTTTAAGCCCATTACTAATGGAAATTTATCTAGGTCACAGGACACAAACGGTAATGACTTATGTTGTTTCCTGCAATTCTCCTGCAGTCTGAAGGCAATTCAACAGAATACTAGTAAAAATTTTACCAGCCACAGACAGCAATGATATGCCATGGTTTACTGCATATGCTTCAGTTGCCTTTTTAAAAATTTGGTGACAGTTGTGGAGCTCTTAATATCAGCCGGTACCTTAAAAGTTTCCTGCATTAGAAGAAACAGGGAGAAGAGTCTGGTTTTTAGAGGCAGGCCACCACTTTGAATGATCTCCAAGGGGAGGTTGTCAGGTCCGGGTGCTTTTCTCGGTTTCATATTAACTAGAACCTAGCTGAATTCATGAAATGTCAGTGGGACTGCCGCACAATCTTGTGCTGGATGTTGTGACCCACATTCGAGAAAGTCATCAGCAGCAGTAGAAATACAGTTTAAGAGTGAGCTGAAATGGTCTTTCCTGCATTCAAGATGTCCTGACTGTCAGTGAGGATTGTTGTACTGTTGGCAGCTTTCAGAGTTCCTGATGACAAACAAACAGCCCCATATAATTCTTTTATTCCACATAAAAACTCTTCAAGTCAATGGCATCTGGCATCCACGCTGCAAACTTTGGCATCTCATTGACTATATCATCACTCAACAGTGTCAAGAAAGATGTCCTGATCCCAGAAACAGCTTGAAATGTTGATTGTTGCTGGACTGATCACAAACTCCTGTTTAGCCATCTGGGTATCCTCGCCCATCGTAAACCACATCCTACTTCTCAAATCATTCCATGAGAAAACTCAATATAAACGGCTGGTAGAATGAAACTGTTTGCTCTCTAGCAAGACACATTTTTGGACTGACTTACAAATACCACAGTTAACAGAACAGGTGTTGAACAAAACCGTACGACTTAAAAAACATTATCACGAAGAGTGCAGAGGAGGTCATTGGTTTTGATGCAAAGAAGTAAAATTACTGATTTGATGACAACAATGAAGAGATTAAGAACCTCATAAGTGTCAAGTGGGATGCGTAACAATCTCTTTCTCAAGATCAATCCTCCGCTGAAAAGAAAACACACTTTCAAGGGCTGAAGCAGAAATGTCAAACTGAAAAAAACGAACTGGTGTCAACAAAAAGCCAAGGAACTTCCAAAGACTATCACTGCCAGGAACCTGCCATTTTTCAGATCAAGTTTATTACAAATGAAGCTCAAGATTTTTTGCTGCAATTTTGGCTTATTAAAGTTCACTTTTTGCAAAAGGGAATATATAGCATCTCCTATGAACTGTTATAGGCTGCACAACACTGACAACATTTTAGATGTGTACATCTATCTCATCATACACTATTGGGAACACAGTCATTTCCCAGTGATTTGGAGCTTTTCTGAAAAAATTTCACCTTTACACTTTTTCCTCAGGTTTATTTTTATTACGATGGCAAAACAGATTTTTAATATTTCCCATTTTGTCTCTTCGTCAACTGTAAGAGTGCCAATAGCACAAACATCAGGTTTAACATCATATATTCGCACTTTCCTTTCCTTTGTCACAACAGGAATTCCTTTTCTATATTAAAACAAGAATCAGACGAATTACTTAGAATTAGATCTGAATGAGAATACTGCAGCAAAAACTCCCCATTATCATCTCTTGAATCTGAATTACTGGCATTCTGCAGTGAGAACTCCACATTATTGTCTCCTGAATCTGAATTACTGGGGCATTTATACTTCTCTTTCTTGAAGTGCTTACTTTAGGTGCAAAGTTGTAGTCTTGTGCTTCCAAAATTTCTACTCCTTCAGTGCCTCTTCCAGCTAGAATATCAAGTTTCCTTTTCTTCTGTACTTGGATGGGTTGGGTCTGCTCTCTGTAGAAAACCTTCAAATGACTATTGCTAGAACAAAAATTTTCATATAGTTCTAAATTTACTACCTGGAAGCCTCTTCAGAAAATGTTTCCAGTCCAAATGCACAACCACTGCTGCTTTAAAACCAAACTTCAAGTTGTTCTTGATGGTTTCTTCACCTAACCCAACAACACACTTCATCGGAAGTCGAGGGAACTTGTCTTTAAACATAGCGTCACAGTTCTTATTTTTCAATTCATGTAAAATGTCATGTCACTTTCGTTACAATGGCCAAAAGAAAGCTACATTTAGTGGTTGGGTACAGTGTGTAGTGTGTACTATATGGGGGTGGCAGTACAAACTTGATGTTTTTCTTGCATTCTTCAGTGAAGTGGCTTGCCAGGTTATCCCCTACCAGAATCTTAACAACCTTCTTGTCGAAAACACAGAACTGCTATATTCATGTACAAGTCTTCATATATTTCTAGGGTAAATTGTCAACTCTTAATCTTTTATAGACAGCACCCTTTGGTAATTTTTGGTCTATATGTAATACAGATTTCCTGCCTTAAAAGTGATATAAGAAAAAAGTAGGATTCCATCAGCACTTCTCGAAAACTTAACTGATGTGCTTAAAAACTTCGAGTAATCACTAATGACTTCAGGATGGCATGTGTCTTTTCTAACTGTAATCCCCCCTTTTTGATGGTCATTTGCCCTGTTTGTTTCATCATAATTCACTATCGTGCATCGGTCAAGGTCCAAAAGCTAGACTATGAGCTTCATCAAACTAACCGTTCATTGTTTCTTTGCTCACAGCTTCCCAGTTGTCCTAATATTTTGGTGCAGACGATTAGTAAGGGTGATATTGTGTCTCTTTATGAATCCTTCAGCAAAATCAGGGCTTGGCATTTTGTCTTTAAATCACTATTCATTCCATCCACTTCAGTCAAGATAGGCCTTCGACAACCAACCCGATTTCAAACACTACTAACGGGGATCCCCAATCTCCATCCACCCTCACACATTTTACTCTCCAATGGAGAATTTTCAGAAGCCTGCCTAAATGCAAGACCATTCTCCATTGATTTTACAGCTTTTTAAATCTACCTTCGGTATAATCTTAATATTTTCAAACGCCAACATGTCTTTGATACTTTTGGACCATACTGTTTCATAAAATAAGTGACAACATGGCAATTATTTCTTTTAGATTTATACTCTATAGTATGGGGTAACAAAAACCACTCTTTTGCAGGTGGCATATGTTGCCCATATATGACATGACTGCAAACTTTTCAACACTAAAAAAGAACTGTTTTGGAAACAAATGTTGTGAAGTAGCAAAAGAGTTAAAGTATTGTTTGAGGTTATGTTGGAAAGTGGTGGCATTAAAATTTGTTGGGGAACACCATTACAGCAAGAAAAGTTTTGATGGATATAAAACTGTGCTAAAATTTATCTGGAAGAAAAGTGATTATGTAAATTTACCTTCGACTGTCAACCTATTTTCCAAGACTTAGAGAAAAACTTACACACACAACAGCAACAACAAAACCTTCCAAGCTCACGACAATGATGCCAATAGCAGTATTTAAAGATTGCCTTGCAAAATGGCTTGTGTTACCCCAATGGTTGAAGTAGCCTCATTTTATGGTAGTTTCTTTCATTTTATGTCATTTGTTTTAAAATGGATATGACAGGGCAGTTATCAGTGTCAGTACAGCACACCTAAAGCTAGGCTGCAACATTTTAATTGCTCCCTCCCAACACTTTGGTGAGGAGAGACAAACGACCAATAGCTGTTTCAGACTTTCATACAAAATAAAGGTGTAACCAATGGTTATTATCTCAATCATGCACTGCACAGGTGGGACCCTGTGTCAAAGGGCAGTGCCCAGGCAACTTAATAGGATTCCATTTTGTCTCAGTGGCCGTAAAGAACTATACTTTGATAAGGGGTTGTTTATACTGACTTCAGGTTCTCATTTCTCATTTGCATGGCCCGGTGAACACTGCACGTAGGCGTACTTCACAATTTGCCACAGTAGTTATTAAGTAGCTATCACGTATATATCCTTGACTGGTATCCCCCCTCCCCCCTCCAAACTCCTATATGACTTGGTATCCTTTAAAGAGTATCATATCCTTCCTTCTTAGAGTACACAAAGGGGTGTGTGCTGTGTTCCAGATGCACTTTAGTTTGATTCATGAAAAATGGCGGGTTGCACAATTCAAGGCAGTGTTACTGGTTCCAAGGGCCAGTTGTGGTGGGCACGTACACGTACTTTGCACTCGAAGAACGTATGTACCCTGTAAATTATCTCTCTTGCTTGCTTATATAGAATTTGTCATTTACCACCACCAGCAATGACAAATCACAGCAAATGGAATAAAAATTTACTAAGTAACTCACTATGATCATATTTAACACTCACACTGGCAACGACATTCACAGCAGAGTGCTCAGAACACTGCTAAACACCCTAAGTGTGTAGAGCAAGCCTAAACTTGACTGCCATCATTCCTGACCTGTAGACAGATTTTTGTGCTGGATACATGATCTGGACACCTTAGAGTGCACTCTCAGAATAAGAACAAAGAGATTTTGTAATTCAAATAAATCTCATCTCTTCCCATGACCTCAAGACAGCATGTACATCAGCATTCCACATGATATGAGGGTGTGCTGCCTCTGAATTTTTTGTGTGAAAACTTTTAAAGCTTTTTAAACCAATAAAATGTTATTAACATTCTATGTCTTTATTCTACATGTCCACATATTTGCAACCAACTGCCACTACAGGGGTCTGGATTGTTACGTGTAACATGGTGATCTCTAATATAAGTTCTATGTCAGTGTGTGAGTAACAGCTTGCTGTAATCGAGTTACGAATTCAAAGAGTTGGTCCAAACATGGAGCATCCTCTCCTTCAGCATAACAGTTCCTGGCCACACTCGAGTTTTGCAACATCTGCAACAATGGTTCATGTCATCAATCATCCTCCATACAGTCCTGACTTGGCCCCATCTGATTTTCATCTGTTTCCACAACTTAAAGAACACTTTTGGGGGCTTCACTTTGATAGTGATGAAGCAGTGCACAAACTGGTCTCTCGTTGGGAGAAATGTGTTTGGCACCAGGCTGACTATGCTGAGAAATAAATATGCAGACATAAAGAATAAAGAAGTAGAATGTTAATAACATTTGTTTTATTTAAAAAGTTTTCAAAGTTTTCACATAAAAAAATCAGAGTCTTTACTTTTCAGCACACCTTCGTACATTCATCTAGTAGTCAGCTCTCGAAGGCACTATAAGGTAAATCTATGGAGCAGCCAAGGCAACTCCTCTGCTTACATTCATGAGTGTAAGCTGTTACATTACTGAACTGCTGGCAGAAGATACTGTAAATCCTCTTTTTATAAATCAGTGCCAGAGTACTATCCCTCTTATATTTAAGGACATACACATTCATTTTGGGCCTCAAGAGTCAATAATGGTAGCTCCACTCTTTTGCAAGAACTGGAATCTGATCCATTTGAAGTAACACTAGATCTGTTTTCACTGAGATATGATATGGCTAATTATCCATGGGTGACTAGAGAATGGAATTTTTACAGGTGAGCAATTAAGCAGGTGGAATACTAGTGACTGTGTGTTGGACAAGAACTGCCAAACACTTTATGAAGAGTTCCAACTGGATGGATAGTGGTGGCTCAGTAGTCCTGTAGGATCCAGCAGCCAGTCTTACCTCTTTATAGTGGATACCTTCCATTATCTTCAGATTTTTACATTTTGCTGACATATACACATTGTTTCTATAAGACAACTGAGGGTTCACACTACGAAAATTAAAGTCACTAGGAAAATTAAAGTCAGTCTAGACAAAATGTCTGTAACTTCATATACTGTGTGTACACAAATGCAAATTCACAGAAGAAAAAGTAGCTGATAAATTCACAAACATTATTCAGCTTCACATAAAAGTCAGTATAGAAGCGAGGATTAGCGATCATGATGCCGTTATAGTAACTATGAATACGAAAGCTAATAAATCAGCCAAGAAGGCTACAAGGGTGTTTCTTCTAGACAGAGAAGATAAGCAGTTATTAACGTCTCACTCAAACAGTGAATTGGCATCACTTAGTTCCAGTAAGATGGATGGAAAGGAATTATGGGCAAAGTTTAAGCAAATTGTAAATTTTAGTCTGGAGACTTATGTGCCTAGTAAGTGGATAAAGGATGGTAGAGACCCACCATGGTTTAATAATGAAATTTGGTGGATGCTGAGGAAGCAGAGGCTGTTGCACTCTCACTTCAAAAGGAAACGTAAAAATAATGACAAGTGAAGGTTAGTAGAGATTTGTGCGTCTGTGAAAAGATCTATGCGCAAAGCATACAGCAACTACCACTGTCATGCCTTAGCAAAAGACCTGGCAGAGAACTCGAGAAAATTCTGGTTGTATGTAAAATCACTCAGCAGGTTAAGGTATCTATTCAGTTCCCTTGTCGACCAGTCTGGTGTGGCAACCGAAGATAGCAAAACAAAAGCCGAAGTTTTAAATTTCACACAGAAAAATCGTACAGACATACTGTCATTTGACCATTGGACAGACTCCTGTATGGACAACATAGTAATAAGCATACCCGGCACAGAGAAACAGAAAGATTTGAAAGCAAATAAATCACCAGGTCCGGATGGAACCTCAGTTCAATTTTACAAGGAGTACTCTACAGCATTGGCCTCTTACCTAGCTTGCATTTATCATGAATCTCTAGCCCAGCCTAAAGTCCCATGCGGCTGGAAAAAAGTGCAGGTGACTCCAGTGTATAAGAAAGGTAAAAGAATGGACCCACAAAATTACAGACCAATATACCTAACTTCTGTCTGCTGCAGAATCCTTGCATATATTCTCAGTTCGTATATAATAAACTTTCTTGAGACTGAGAAACTTATGTGCATGAATCAGCAGGGTTTTAGAAAGCAGCACTCATGCGAAACTCAACTTGCCCTTTTCTCACATGATATACTGCGAACTATGTATGAAGGGCAACAGGCAGCTTCTATATTTCCAGAAAGCATTTGACACAATGTCATATTACAGGCTGTTTCTGAAGGTACAAGCATATGAAATGAGTTCACGGACATGTGAGTGGCTAAAAATTCTTAAATAATACAACCCAGTATGTTGCCCTCAATGGCAAGCGTTCTTTAGAGACAAGGGTATCATCAGGAGTGCTCCAGGGAAGTGTGATATGACCGTTGTTGTTATCCATATACATAGATGATTTGGCTGACAGGGTGGGCAGCAATCTGCAGTTGTTTGCTGATGATGATGTGGTGAATGGTAAGGTGTCGAAGTTGAGTGACTGTACGAAGATACAAGATGACTTAGACAAAGTTTCCAGTTGGTGTGACGAATGGCAGCTAGCCCTAAATGTGGAAAAATGTAAGTTAATGCGGACGAGTAGGAAGATCAAACCTGTAATGCTCAGATACGGTATTACTAGTGCCCTGCTTGACACGGTCAAGTCATTTAAATATCTGGGAATAGCACTGCAAAGTGATATGAGGTCGAACAAGTATGTGAGAACTGTGGTGGGGATGGCAAATGGTCGGCTTCACTTTACTGGCAGAATTTTAGGAAAGAGTGGTTCACATGCAAAGGAGACTGCATATAGGATGCTGGTGCGAACTATTCTTGAGTACTGCTTGAGTGTTTGAGAACTGTACCAGGTCGGACTGAATGAAGCAATCGAAGCAGTTAAATTTGTTACCAGTAGGTTCAAACACCAAGCAAGTGTTACGGAGATGTTTCGGGAACTCAAATGGGAATCTCTGGAGGGAAGGCAATGTTCTTTTCAAGAAACATTATTGAGAAAATTTAGATATCTGGCATCTGAAGCTGACTGCCGAACAATTCTACTGCTGCCAACATACACTGCATGTAAGGACCATGAAGATAAGATATGAGAAATAGGACTCACACATGTTGCTCTATTAATAACTGTGCCAATGGGATCCCACAACACATCAATGATGAAGTAAAATGCAATTTTCATGATATATGTTTCATCAGCAAATGCGTGAATAAGTTTTATCTTACAAGAACTTACAAGTACCTGTACAATTACATACAATCCATACCTTACAAATCTAGTTAAAAATTCAGGAACAAGTGCAACAACAGCATGTGTCCAACGTGCAAATAGCATTTGTCTGGCTGACTCAGCAGCAATGTCCACTGCACCAAGGTACTCTGGCTTTAGGAAAAGGTCTGCACTTAAAGTTGTACTGTCATCCACTTCCCTTGGGACACACAAATCCTTAAAAAGCAATGCTGGTGCTCCTGAAAATATCACACATTGAGTAAGGTGATTAGCTACAATATAAACAAGAAAGAAAGCATCTTATAGATAAATTATAGTTTTACAGATTAAAAACGTTGTACAGATGGGAATATGAAGTAGAGAAAGACAGAAAAATTATTCAACAGAAGAAAGAGAATGGGTGAAGGCAGAATATTTGAACTGCTTGCATGCAAGTAATAAGTACACATGCAAAAGTGGTTGCAACAGACAAGAGATAGAAAAGAGATCAGTTGTAATTATTCATGCAACAATGTAGGGAAAGACAGATTGCTAGTTACTGTAAACATTACGCATTAAGTTTGGAGTCAGGTGCATTTAATAGACACTCACACATATGCTTTCAGCCACAGCCTTTGTCAGAAAAAGAAAGAGAAACACTTCTTGTGTATTCTGGGCTGAGCTGCCAGTCTGTAGTCGTGCATACATGAGGAGTGTTTGCTTGTGTGACTGAATGGTGTGTGTTTCTTTTTCTTGTGCCTGTCTGCAACTTAACATGTCTATCTTTCCTACATTGTTGGAATTTCCACTGTTAGATTATTTGTACATTCAGTTGAGCCCATTTAGATCTCTTATTTTTCTTTTCTTTTCTTTTTTCAAAAACTTAAATCAATGTTGGCAGATGTATCTGAAGTTCACTCTACTACAAACATACTAATTGTTCAAATCACTGCAGCGCCTTTAACTGTGGTTTAGATTGGCAAACCCAATGGGATGGGACTGAGTGAGTTGTATGAGTAAGAGTGTTCAAGCAAATTACATGTGGAGTCAGTGGCTAAGGAATATATGCCACTGTGGCGTAATATTGTGGGGGCTAAAGAGCGGGAGGGGCAGGGATTTGGGGTAGAGGTGCAAGAAACAAAAGTAGGAAGGAACTGTGTGTATCAGAAAGGGGATATTTTATAAATGCAGCCAATGAATGTGTGGATTTTTTTTTATCATGCCATATTTATTAAACTTCTTGGAGAACCACTTCTTAAAATGAGTCATTCCACTAATGGTTCCAAAATAGAAAGTGACTGAAGAAAGTATAAGGAGCCGCAAAATGATCAGATGGTTTTTGCTGCGGCGTGATGAGCGAATAGATGGTGTGGGGTGGTGAGGAATGGCGCATTTCGGAGCCTACACATGGACATTTTTAGTAGCCAGGAGTAGTGATCAGCTGAGCATTGTGCGTTAAGGTATTTTTTAAAAGTAGCAATTCCTGTGTTGCTGTGCAGCGGCAGTTCTGCAGACATTTTAATTTAGGTCCATGAGGAAATGTTGCAACATGCAACACAATTATGCTGTGGTTGAGTAATTTCAGAGCTACTGGTTCAGCATTGAAACGGGAGACAACAGGCTGTCCAATATCAGGCTGGATGCCATAGAATATTGATAGAGTAAGAGAAGCTGGGGAAGCCAGTCTTCGGCAGCTAACCCATAAACAAGCTGCTGCTTTGCATATGTCTGACCCCCCAGTAAGACGAATGTTGCGGTCTGATCTGCATGTCCATCCATACAAAATGGCTATTGTTCAGCAGTTAAAGCCCAATGACTATGCAATGCGAAAAGCATTTTCAGAGCATATGATTGATTTGATGACAGATGAAAAAATTTTCTTGGCAAGCAACGAGGTGCATTTTCATCTGGACGGTTATGTAAACAAACAGAACTTTCATTATTGGTCAGCTACAAATCCTGAAGAACTGATGAACGTTTTCTGCATAGTTCTAAGGTCACTGTGTGGTGTAACAAAAAGTTGTGTCATTGGGCCATACTTCTTTGAAGAGGGTGGTCAAACTGTTACGGTCAATTCGCAATGTTATCTGTTGATGTTACAAAACTTCCTGATCCCTGAACTTCGGAGAAAATGCTTAGTGCACAGTAGGATGTGGTTCCAGCAGGAAGGCTCAACTGCCCATACAGACAAATGAGGTGATGGACTTTTTGTGGCTGAGTAATCTCATGTTTCGGGGATATTGTATGGCCAGTATGCTTGCCTAATCTAAGTGTTCGTGATTTTTTCTTGTGGAGTTTCTTGAATTAAGAGTCTACACACACAAGCCCCCCACACTGAGTGAACTTAAGATGGTCAAAACTCAAGAAATCGCCAACCAGTCCCCTGCAATGTTAGGGGAGATCTTTGACAGTTTTGGTGCGAGACTGGAAGAGTGTTTCATCACAGAAGGGCACCATTTGGAGGACATCATCATCAAATCTTAAACTGATGAAATCTGTTGTTCCAATGTTATTTTCTTTAATTTCCATTAGTACCATTCTGTAATTACCAATAAAACATTTTTATCACTCTTAACATTTGTGTTTCTTGTACTTTAAAACCGATCTTTCTGCCGCTCTCTGTATGAAAACATTCAGTAATAAACCACTTAACAGGAGTGCACTAGACAAGCCACATAAACATAAGGATGGCAGCAACCTCATTTTCATTATGAAAATCAGTCTCTGAAGCATTTAATTCACAAAGACACTGAAATAAATTTGCTGAATTTGTTCGTGATATCTCTGACGTGTTTGCACAGTGGATTTGGAATGAATCCCACAGTTCAGGAAAATAGTCCAAGGGGCATTGTTAAGTAATGAAAGTTGGTGATAAATACAGATTGATGTCATTTCAAAAAGGTTTCTTTGTGTGTAACTTGAAGTTTTAAAGGCATAATCATGTGAAGATGACTGCTCAGTTGTGAGCTGAAGTATTGAGGCAAGAAGTCAATATCATCCAAATGTAATCCTGAACTCTGTTGGAAGGTTTCATTATGTCAATCAAATCACTTTTTGTACATTTCTGAACATTAAAAAATCTGAATGTGAGCTATAGTTTAATTTTTATACTTAGTCTGGACAAACTTTCTCTAGGTTTTTTATAAGAAACTTACATCATTTAAAGGAAGAAATGGGTGCGCTACCTGAATATGATGTGTTAAACAGTAATATTTCACCTGGAACCATGAGGTTTACAAAAAAAAAACACATTCAGTGTCTTCATGGGATGTAGACACAGATTATGGGTATAAGCTTCAATACCCTTTAAACTGCAGGCCGCAGAGCACTGAAGTTTAGTTTAATTTAATTTGTGTGTTCCACAGACCATTATCTAAGGTTATGTTTAATTTTTGAGGATGGTTGTTTCATTCATCTACCATGTGAGTTTGTTTTGTTGTGGTTCCACAATTAATCAGCAAAAACGTGTACATAGATAATTATTTTTTGCACTAAATATAAGAAGCAGATAAGAACAAATATTAACACAACTGTATTTTCTGTTCATCTTTATACAATACTACTGCCTCTTTATATGCGCATATCACTATCCCATGACTTTTGTCACCTCAGTGTACGACTGATCACACTAAAGACATTATGATTGTAAATCAATTTCAACATATCTGAATGTATGAGGGCTTTGAGCCCTGTTTATTGTTACTACAAACAACCCCCCCCCCCTCCCCCCCCCCCCCCCCCCCCCTGAACCATGGACCTTGCTGTTGTTGGGGAGGTTTATGTGCCTCAACGATACAGATAGTCGCACTGTAGGTGCGACCACAACGGAGGGGTATCTGTTGAGAGGCCAGACAATCGTGTGGTTCCTGAAGAGGGGCGGCAGCCTTTTCAGTGGTAGCAGGGGCAACAGTCTGAATTATTGACTGACCTGGCCTCGTAACACTAACCAAAAAAAGCCTTGCTGGGCTGGTACTGAGAACGGCTGAAAGCAGAGGGCATGCAGCTTTACTGTATGGTTAAATGATGATGGCTTCCTCTTGGGTAAAATATTCCGAAGGTAAAACAGTCCCCCATTCGGATCTCCGGACGGGGACGACTCAAGAGGACGTCGTTATCAGGAGAAAGAAAACTGGCGTTCTACGGATCGGAGCATGGGATGTGAGATCCCTTAATCGGGCAGGTAGGTTAGGAAATTTAAATAGGGAAATGGATATGTTAACGTTAGATATAGTGCAAATTAGTGAAGTTTGGAGGCAGGAGGAACAAGACTTTTGGTCACGCGAATACAAGGTTAAGAAAACAAAATCAAATAGGGGAACTGCAGGAATAGGTTTAATAATGAATAAAAAAAAATAGGAGTGCGGGTAAGCTACTACAAACAGCATAGTGAATGCATTATTGTGGCCAAGATAGACACAAAGCCCACGCCTACTACAGTAGTACAAGTATAAATGCCAACTAGCTCTGCAGTGCAGATGATGAAGAAATTGATGAAATGTATGATGAGATAAAAGAAATTATTCAGGTAGTGAATGGAGACGAAAATGTAATAGTCATGGGCGACTGGAATTCGACAGTAGGAAAAGGAAGAGAAGGAAACATAGTAGGTGAATATGGATTGGGGCTACAAAATGCAAGAGGAAGCCGCCTGGTAGAAGTTTGCACAGAGCATAACTTAATCGTAGCTAACACTTGTTTCAAGAATTATGAAAGAAGGTTGTATACATGGAAGAACCCTGGAGATATCAGAAGGTATCAGATAGATTATATAATGGTAAGACAGAGATTTGGGAACCAGATTTTAAATTGTAAGACATTTCCAGGGGCAGACGTGGACTCTGACCACAATCTATTGGTTATGACCTGTAGATTAAAACTGAAGAAACTGCAAAAAGTTGGGAATTTAAGGAGATGGGACCTGGATAAACTGAAAGAACCAGAGGTTGAACAGAGTTTCAGGGGGAGCATAAGGGAACAATTGACAGGAATGGGGGAAAGAAATACAGTAGAAGAAGAATGGATAGCTTTGAGGAATGAAATAGTGAAGGCAGCAGAGGATCAAGTAGGTAAAAAGACGAGGGCTAATAGAAATCCTTGGGTAACAGAAGAGATACTGAATTTAATTGATAAAAGGAGAAAACACAAAAATGCAGTAAGTGAAGCAGGCAAAAAGGAATACAAACGTCTCAAAAATGAGATCGACAGGATGTGCAAAATGGCTAAGCAGGGATGGCTAGAGGACAAATGTAAGGATGTAGAGGCTTATCTCACGAGGGGTAAGATAGACACTGCCTACAGGAAAACTAAAGAGACCTTTGGAGAAAAAAGAACCACTTGCATGAATATCAAGAGCTCAGATGGAAAACCAGTTCTAAGCAAAGAAGGGAAAGCAGAAAGGTGGAAGGAGTATATAGAGGGTCTATACAGGGGCGATGTTCTTGAGGACAATATTATGGAAATGGAAGAGGAGTTAGATGAAGATGAAATGGGAGATATGATACTGCGTGAAGAGTTTGACACAGCACTGAAAGACCTTAATCGAAACAATGCCCCGGGAGTAGACAGCATTCCATTAGAACTACTGACAGCCTTGGGAGAGCCAGTTCTGGTAAAAATTCTAGCATCTGGTGAGCAAGATGTATGAGACAGGCAAAATACCCTCAGACTTCAAGAAGAATATAAAAATTCCAATCCCAAAGAAAGCAGGTGTCGACAGATGTGAAAATTACCGAACTATCAGTTTAAAAAGTCACAGCTGCAAAATACTAACGCGAATTCTTTACAGACGAATAGATAAGCTGGTAGAAGCCGACCTCGGGGGAGATCAGTTTGGATTACGTAGAAATATTGGAACACGTGAGCCAATACTGACCCTACGACTTACCTTAGAAAATAGATTAAGGAAAGGATAACCTACGTTTCTAGCATTTGTAGATTTAGAGAAAGCTTTTGACAATGTTAACTGGAATACTCTCTTTCAAATTCTAAAGGTGGCAGGGGTAAAATACAGGGAACGATAGGCTATTTACAATTTGTACGGAAAGCAGATGGCAGTTATAAGAGTCGAGGGACATGAAAGGGAAGCAGTGGTTGGGAAGGGAGTGAGACAGGGTTGTAGCCTCTCCCCGATGCTATTCAATATCTATATTGAGCAAGCAGTAAAGAAAACAAAAGAAAAGTTCGGAGTAGGTATTAAAATCCATGGAGAAGAAATAAAAACGTTGAGGTTTGCCGATGACATTATAACTCTGTCAGAGACAGCAAAGGACTTGGAAGAGCAGTTGAACGGGATGGACAGTGTCTTGAAAGGAGGGTATAAGACGAACATCAACAAAAGCAAAACGAGGATAATGGAATGCAGTCAAGTTAACTCGGATGATGCTCAGGGAGTTAGATTAGGATATGAGACACTTAAAGCAGTAAAGGAGTTTTGCTATTTGGGAAGCAAAATAACTGATGATTGTCAAAGTAGAGGGGATATAAAATGTAGACTGGCAATGGCAAGGAAAACGTTTGTGAAGAAGAGAAATTTGTTAACATCGAGTATAGATTTAAGTATCAGGAAGTCGTTTCTGAAAGTATTTGTGTGGAGTGTGGCCACGTATGGAAGTGAAACATGGACGGTAAATAGTTTGGACAAGAAGAGAATAGAAGCTTTCGTAATGTGGTGCTACAGAAGAATGCTGAAGATTAGATGGGTAGATCACATAACTAATGAGGAGGCACTGAATAGGGTTGGGGAGAAGAAGAGTTTGTGGCACAACTTGACAAAAAGAAGGGACCGGTTGGTAGGACATGTTTTGAGGCATCAAGGGATCACAAATTTGACATTGGAGGGCAGCGTGGAGGGTACAAATCGTAGAGGGAGACCAAGAGATGAATACACTAAACAGATTCAGAAGGATGTAGGCTGCAGTAGGTACTGGGAGATGAAGAAGCTCGCACAGGATAGAGTAGCATGGAGAGCTGTATCAAACCAGTCTCAGGGCTAAAGACCACAACAACAACAACAAACAAAACCTTGCATCACTTAAACTGAATAGATAAACTGGTTGGCATCATTGGTAAATGGTTTGTGAGAGAGACCTCTCAAGCAGCTGGAATGTGAGAGCAGTAGCTTCAATTACATTATTTCACACTGTTTTAATGTGCGAACAAATTTTCAGATGATTCTCATGTAGTAATATTCTAATCATAACACAATAAGTCATAACTAAAACTTTCCTAATATACACTTGAATTTGGTATTGTTGCAGAAGAAGCAAAGTAATGCAGTTGCCGTAGTGTAGTGGTTATGATACTAGATTGTTGCATGGAGGGTCGTGAGTTCAAAACTCACCAGAACTGAAAAATTTTAATTTCTATATACCGTTCGAGTACTTTCTAGAAGTATCCACAAATGGGAAGAAGCACTGAACTGGATTGTTCTGTAGCTGTGCATATACCGTATGTGTTGTGGCCCGAGCCATTTCGCTCCGCGCTATTGTATGTGCAAGTGCTGAATAAACCTTTGTTAAGTGAAGTTTGTGTTTCTCATTTATCTACTTACACCTTCCTCTATGTGACATTATTCTGGCGGAGACGCTGGGTATTGGAACTTGTGATACCGCACGTTATCGACGACAAAATGGCTCCCATCAGACCACGCCAGAGCCACCATTTACGTAGCGAGAAACCCGAGCTCGAGCCATATTCAACAGATCACAATCTGTCGGATACAGAAGAAGTGGAGGACGTCACGATGACAGCAACTGTGTGCCACCACATGAGACATCCTTCCGGGTTCTCTGGTGACGATGGCCAAGATACAAACAAGTGGCTGAAGGTATATGAATATAGAGATAAATTTAAAAAATGGGATGACACTGTGTGTTTGGCTAACGTATTTTTCTACTTGGAAGGCACTTCCAAGCAATAGTATGAGAACAAAGAGGAGAAGCTCACAAGCTGGGAAGTATTCCAGATGCAAGTATTTCGGCGACACACAACGACAGAAGTGCAAGTGCAGGGCACAGCGTCCAAGAGAAACTACAGCATCCTACATTCAAGACGTCTTGGAGCTACATAAAATAGTGGATTCTCAAATGAGGGAGGAAAATAAGGTTGCACATCTCCTGAAGAGTGTTGCTGAGGATATGTATCAAGCCCTACTCCTAAAGGAGGTTACAACAGTAGATGACTTCATAAAATGGTTCCAGTATATTGAGACAAGGCATCAAGAAAAGAATTTCACGCAAGAAGTTTGAACGGCTTCCAAACATCATATCAATGTCTGTGATGGAGGAAGAAACTGATTTCACAAGTGTTCTTCATCAGATAGTGAGAGAGGAATTCAGAAGACACTTGGATTGCACGACGAGCAAAAAACAGAGATGCTTCAAGAGGTCATAAGAAAGTAGAACAGACACTGAACCCAATCTCTCATCCTTCACTACTCTTTAAAATGATAAACAAGTCGAGACCCAGGCAAAGTTACATTCCTACAATGCCGCATGAGGAACCTGTTTGGGCACCAAGGAAGACTGATGTCTGGAGGACCTAGGATAACCAACCAGTACATTTCCACTGCGAATGGCCAGGACATGTGGTGCACTATTGTCGAGAAAGGCAGCGGATATTTGATGACGCCCGTGCCAGAAGACAGCAGACCGATCTTAGCCGATGCCAACTCTGGGATGACGAAGATGAACAAGAAGATGTGGGTGCAGGATGATGTAGGTCATCATCATCGCTAGCTAGCCAAAAGAGAGCACGCTCCCCAAAACCTCGATCAAGGTTTCCATCACCGTTTAGAAGCTCCAGGCGATCACCTAGCTGCCGCAACTTGGAAAACCTTTCTTGGAGGTGAGGCCGCCGAAGAGAAAAATCCTCCACTGCTGATCACTACAAAAATGATAGTGAACTATGTCGATATCCCCATGGATGGCTGACCAGCCCAAGCTCTAGTGGACTCTGGAGCATCATATTCAGTCATTTTGAAGAAGTACTGTTACCAGCCCCCCCCCCCCATGAACCATGGACCTCGCCGATGGTGGGGAGGCTTGCGTGCCTCAGCGATGCAGATGGCCGTACTGTAGGTGCAACCACAACGGAGGGGTATCTGTTGAGAGGCCAGACAAACATGTGGTTCCTGAAGAGGGGCAGCAGCCTTTTCAGTGGTAGCAGGGGCAACAGTCTGGATGATTGACTGATCTGGCCTTGTAACATTAACCAAAACGGCCTTGCTGTGACGGTACTGCGAACGGCTGAAAGCAAGGGGAAACTACGGCCGTAATTTTTCCCGAGGGCATGCAGCTTCACTGTATGATTAAATGATGATGGCGTCCTCTTGGGTAAAATATTCCGGAGGTAAAATAGTCCCCCATTCAGATCTCCGGGCGGGGACTACTCAAGAGGACGTCGTTATCAGGAGAAAGAAAACTGGCATTCTACGGATCGGAGCATGGAATGTGAGATCCCTTAATCGGGCAGGTAGGTTAGGAAATTTAAATAGGGAAATGGATATGTTAACGTTAGATATAGTGCAAATTAGTGAAGTTTGCAGGCAGGAGGAACAAGACTTTTGGTCACGCGAATACAAGGTTAAGAAAACAAAATCAAATAGGGGTAATGCAGGAATAGGTTTAATAATGAATAAAAAAATAGGAGTGCGGGTAAGCTACTACAAACAGCATAGTGAACGCATTATTGTGGCCAAGATAGACACAAAGCCCATGCCTACTACAGTAGTACAAGTTTATATGCCAACTAGCTCTGCAGTGCAGATGATGAAGAAATTGATGAAATGTATGATGAGATAAAAGAAATTTTTCAGGTAGTGAAGGGAGACGAAAATTTAATAGTCATGGGTGACTGGAATTCGAGAGTAGGAAAAGGGAGAGAAGGAAACGTAGTAGGTGAATATGGATTGGGGGGATGAAATGAAAGAGGAAGCCGCCTGGTAGAGTTTTGCACAGAGCGTAACTTAATCATAGCTAACATTTGGTTCAAGAATCATAAAAGAAGGTTGTATACATGGAAGAATCCTGGAGATACTAAAAGGTATCAGATAGATTATATAATGGTAAGACAGAGATTTAGGAACCAGGTTTTAAATTGTAAGACATTTCCAGGGGCAGATGTGGACTCTGACCACAATCTATTGGTTATGAACTGTAGATTAAAACTGAAGAAGCTACAAAAAGGTGCTAATTTAAGGAGATGGGACCTGGATAAACTGACTAAACCAGAGGTGGTTGAGAGTTTCAGGGAGAGCATAAGGGAACAATTGACAGGAATGGGGGAAAGAAATACAGTAGAAGAAGAATGGGTAGCTGTGAGGGATGAAGTAGTGAAGGCAGCAGAGGATCAAGTAGGTAAAAAGACGAGGGCTAATAGAAATCCGTAACTAACAGAAGAAATATTGAATTTAATTGATGAAAGGAGAAAATATAAAAATGCAGTAAATGAAGCAGGCAAAAAGGAATACAAACGTCTCAAAAATGAGATCGACAGGAAGTACAAAATGGCTAAGCAGGGATGGCTAGATGACAGATGTAAGGATGTAGAGGCTTATCTCACTAGGGGTAAGATAGATACTGCCTACAGGAAAATTAAAGAGACCTTTGGAGAAAAGAGAACCACTTGTATGAATATCAAGAGCTCAGATGGAAAACCAGTTCTAAGCAAAGAAGGGAAAGCAGAAAGGTGGAAGGAGTATATAGAGGGTTTATACAAGGGCGATGTACTTGAGGACAATATTATGGAAATGGAAGAGGATATAGATGAAGACAAAATGGGAGATAAGATCGTGCGTGAAGAGTTTGACAGAGCACTGAAAGACCTGAGTCGAAACAAGGCCCCGGGAGTAGACAACATTCCAGTAGAACTACTGATGGCCTTGGGAGAGCCAGTCCTGACAAAACTCTACCATCTGGTGAGCAAGATGTATGAGACAGGCGAAATACCCTCAGACTTCAAGAAGAATATAAAAATTCCAATCCCAAAGAAAGTTGGTGTTGACAGATGTGAAAATTACCGAACTATCGGTCTAGTAAGTCACAGCTGCAAAATACTAACGCGAATTCTTTACAGACGAATGGAAAAACTGGTAGAAGCCGACCTCGCGAAGATCAGTTTGGATTCCGTAGAAATGTTGGAACACGTGAGGCAGTACTAACCTTACGACTTATCTTAGAAGAAAGATTAAGAAAAGGCAAACCTACATTTCTAGCATTTGTAGACTTAGAGAAAGCTTTTGACAATGTTAACTGGAATATTCTCTTTCAAATTCTGAAGGTGGCAGGGGTAAAATACAGGGAGCGAAAGGCTATTTACAATTTGTACAGAAACCAGATGGCAGTTATAAGAGTCGAGGGGCACGAAAGGGAAGCAGTGGTTGGGAAGGGAGTGAGACAGGGTTGTAGCCTCTCCCCGATGTTATTCAATCTGTATATTGAGCAAGCAGTAAAGGAAACAAAAGAAAAATTTGGAGTAGGTATTAAAAATCATGGAGAAGAAATAAAGATTTTGAGGATCGCCGATGACATTGTAATTCTGTCAGAGACAGCAAAGGACGTGGAAGAGCAGTTGAACGGAATGGACAGTGTCTTGAAAGGAGGATATAAAATGAACATCCACAAAAGCAAAACGAGGATAATGGAATGTAGTCAAATTAAATCAGGTGATGCTGAGGGAATTAGATTAGGAAATGAGACACTTAAAGTAGTAAACGAGTTTTGCTATTTGGGGAGCAAAATAACTGATGATGGTCGAAGTAGAGAGGATATAAAATGTAGACTGGCAATGGCAAGGAAAGCTTTTCTGAAGAAGAGAAATTTGCTAACATCGAGTATAGATTTAAGTATCAGGAAGTCGTTTCTGAAAGTATTTGTGTGGAGTGTGGCCACGTATGGAAGTGAAACATGGACGGTAAATAGTTTGGACAAGAAGAGAATAGAAGCTTTCGTAATGTGGTGCTACAGAAGAATGCTGAAGATTAGATGGGTAGATCACATAACTAATGAGGAGGCACTGAATAGGGTTGGGGAGAAGAAGAGTTTGTGGCACAACTTGACAAAAAGAAGGGACCGGTTGGTAGGACATGTTTTGAGGCATCAAGGGATCACAAATTTGACATTGGAGGGCAGCGTGGAGGGTACAAATCGTAGAGGGAGACCAAGAGATGAATACACTAAGCAGATTCAGAAGGATGTAGGTTGCAGTAAGTACTGGGAGATGAAGAAGCTTGCACAGGATAGAGTAGCATGGAGAGCTGCATCAAACCAGTCTCAGGACTGAAGACCACAACAACAACTATTACCAGTTGCAGAAAACCATATTCGTCAACCGCAAAACGTCGCTGCTGAAGGTGGCTAATGGGAAATATGCAAAACCTACAAGAAGATGTGTCATGCGTGTGGGTATAAGTGGCCATACACAGCCCTTAGAATTCATCGTCTTACAAGAGTGTAGCCATGAAATGATTCCCGGATGGGACTTTTTGAAAGCTTCTCAAGGAATTATAGATTGTGGTCGCTCGAAGATTATGCTAGATGAGATGAGATACTGTGGACAGGAAGATGTGCATACGAGTGTGCAGAGACTATGTGTGCTGGATGAAGTGATCATTCCTGGAGTCAGCACTAGACAGGTAGCTGTCATGCATCAGCCCATGGATGTTGTAGCGGAATAAAAGAGAAGCATACCACTGAAGAATAACTTGGTCATTTGGGCCTCTGTTGTCTTGTTTAAGAATGGATTTGGTGAATTGTGGATAGTTAACTGTCGCCTAGAACCGCAGATGCTTCCAAGACGCATGTGCACAGCAAATGCTGAGCCGTTAATTGCAGAACAGCTGAGCGTCATAGAAACCTCCCATGCAGAGCCTGTGGGTGAAATTAGTGCTACCACTATGATTCAAGATCTTCTAGCTCGACTATCACCAGATCTCACTACAGAACAGAAGAAGCTACTTGCCATTCTTCAAGAGTTCTCTGAATGCTTCAATCCACAGGTGAAGATCAAATTAGACAAATCGTTGGCGAAGCACCAGATTAGCACTGGAGACCATCAACCAATAAGCCAGAGAGCGTACAGTGTGTCAGCAATGGAACATTAAATAATTCACGACTAGGTAGAGAAAATGATAAATAATGACATCATTCAGCCTTCGCAGAGCCCATAGTCGTCACCAGTGGTTCTCGTCAGAAAGAAGCATGGCAATTGGCGCTTTTGTGTTGATTACAGGAAGCTTAATAAGGTAACTAAAAAGTACATTTACCCTCTACCACGAATTGACGATACACTAGATTGTCTGAAGGGGGCTAAGTATTTCTCAACCACGGACATGTCCTCAGGATACTGGCAAATTAAAGCAGATGAGCCTGATAGTGAGAAAACTGCATTCATAACCCCCGAGGGCCCGTATGAGTTTAAGGTAATGCTGTTTGATTTGTGTAATGGACCAGCAACTTTTGAATGAATGATGGACAATCTTCAAAGGCACCTGAAGTGGATGATGTGTCTTCGTTATTTAGATGACATTACAGTCTTCTCAGAGACATTTGATGAACACATAAAAAGACTGAGGGCTGTTCTTAAGTGTCTCTAACAAGCTGGATTGTAACTTAATTCAAGAAAGTATCTCTTTGGAGCAAAAGAAATCAAAATACTTGGGCACCTTTTGTCAAACGAAGGTGTGCGGCCAGATCCAGAAAAGGTGAGAGCTATAACGGAATTTCCTATTCATAGAAGTATTAGAGATGCGAGAAGCTTCCTCAGATTGTGTTCTTATTACCGTCATTTTATCAAAGACTTTTGTATCAAAGCCAGGCCACTCCAAGAGTTGCTAAAAGTCGATGCTAAATTTATCTGGGCCTGTGATCAACAAGATTCTTTCGATGTGCTGCGAAAAGCTCTGATGACTGACCTTGTACTTGGTCTGTATGATGAGAGAGCACCTACAGAACTACACACAGATGCCAGTGGGTATGGGATCGGTGCTGTTCTGGTGCATATTTCGGATGGAAAAGAGAAGGTTATAGCCTATGCTTTTACGACACTTACAAAAGCCAAGAGAAACTACTCAACTACAGAAAGAGAATGTCTTGCTGTGATCTTGGCCATGTGCAAATTTCGACAGTATCTCTATGGAAGGCCATTCACAATTGTTACAGACCACCATTCACTTTGTCGGTTGACAGGTCTTAAGGATCCAACAGGGCAACTCGCCAGGTGGGCACTACGTCTTCAAGAGTATGACATTACCATAGTGTACAAAAGTGGAAGAAAACACAAAGATGACGACTGTCTTTCAAGAAGCCCTGTGCAAGATCACGAAGACTTCGATGAAGATAGTGATAGTTTCGCTGCACTCCAGGATCTCTCTGCTAAGCAGAAGGACACCAAGATATCTCAAATTATGCTTGCCTTAAATTGGTCAGAGGATGTGAAATGACAATTTAAGGTAGTTGATGGATTAATTTGCAAGAAAAACTTGACACAAGACGAAAGAGGTGGCTACCAGTGATTCCTAAACAAATGCGCTTAGATGTTCTACGGAAATTTCAAGACAAACATGAGGCTGCACATTTAGGATTTACTAAGACATTCGATAGGATCCGCAAGAGATTTTTCTGGCCAAGTTTAATTAGGAGTGTCCGTGACCATGTGTCGCACTGTTGAGAGTGCCAGAGAAGAAAGGCAGGTCCTCAGAAACCACCTGGCCAACTCATACCAATTCCACCAGCCGAAACGCCTATCCAGCATGTTGGAATTGACCTCCTCGAATGATTTCCAACATCTGCTAGTTGCAATAGATGGATTATTGTTTTCACTGATTATCTGACATGCTATGCCATTACAAAAGCCGTGAAAAGAGCTGAAGCATTCGAGGTAGCCACATTCATTGTGGAAGACACTGTATTAAAACACAGTGCCCCAAGGTCGTTAATTACGGATGGAGGGAAAATATTTCAATCAAATCTTGTGCCGTCGCTGCAACATTACTCATCACATGACGCCTGCCTAGCATTCGCAAACTAATGGGCTTACTGAATGCCTTAATAAGAACTTGGCTGACATGCTATCAATGTTCATCAATGTTGAGCAGAGCAACTGGGATGAGCTGCTACCTTTCGTGACGTTTGCCTACAATACCACCCAACAAGACACCACAGGATTTACGCCATTTTTCCTGGTGCATGGGCATGAGGCGACGATGATGATGGACACTGTGTTTCTGTTATATCCTGATGACGTGGACGACGAGTACATCGGCCAGGTGTTAACCACAACTGAGGAAGCTCAGCAGTTGGCTCTACTCTGCACGCTGCAGGCTCAAGAAAACAATAGCCGAAGGTATGACACGAGCCACTGCCCTGTTGTTTACCAGCCTGGTGACCTCGTCTGGATCTTCACTCCTGTTTGCAAGGTTGGTCTCTCTGATAGCCTCCTCAGGCACTACTTTGGACCTTATAAGGTTGTAAGATAGTTGTCTGATGTTACTTACGAAGTTGAAGATTTCGACCCCGACAAAAGGTGACAAAAGATCAGAGATATGGTCCACGTCCTTCGAATGAAGCCCTATAAGGATCCTGCAACCCAGGGTAAATTCTAAGCTCCAGCAACAGGCAACAAGCAGAAAGGTAATGAAGAACCAGCAACAAGGGGAAGTTCTAAGAAGATCACCGCCAGGCATCGGGAGTCGGAGTATGCAGGACCGATGACTCGTTCCCGGACTAGGAGGAAGTAATACCAAGACGCTGTTCTCTTAAGAAGGGAGCAATGTCGCAGAAGAAGCCAAGTAGCGCAGTCACTGTAGTGTGGTGGTTATGGTACTAGATTGTTGCATGGAGGGTCGTGAGTTCAAAACTCACCTGAACTGAAAAATTTTAATTTCTATATACGGTTAGAGTACTTTCTAGGAGTATCCAGAAATGGGAAAAATCATTGTACTGGAATGTTCTTTAGCTGTACATATACAATTTGTGTTCTGGCCGGAGGCAATTTGCTCCGCACTCCTGTATGTGTTAAGTGAAGTCAGTGTTCGCCATTCATCTGCTAACACCTTCCTCTACATGACATTATTATCAGCACACCTCTGGACACTGTGGATCTCGCAACATTGAATTCCCTAACAGTTTCCAAAATGGAAAGTGACTGCAAGAAAGAAAACAAAACAGCACATATTGGTGTGTATCCAATTCTTGTTTAAAATTATTTGTCTGGGGAAACAAGATGAGAGAAACAATTTACCTACTGGTTTCAATGCCTTGCTATTGTTGTTGGATCCAATTACATGAAATAAAACAATATCAGACATTTTTCACAGTATAGCATTTTGTATCTCATTGTCAGTTTTAACAAGTATATAGCCTATGTCCTCAATCCAAAACCTGTCCACATAAAACTAGCAACTACCGTGAAGTTCCTGAATACATTACCTTTTCTTTTCTTAGGTGGGCCTTGTGCAAGGAAAATGTTTGTTTTCATCATTCAGTAGATACTTTGCATTTTTGTGACAACAACAGGTAGTAAACAAGGGACTGTTCTATTGTTACTAAAACGTGCAATATTAAAAAATTGTTTTATGAACTCTGCTACAGGAATTGTGATTAGATGATGTATGTGTAAGAAATAGTTTTTTCATTATATTAAAACCCTGATTGCTGGAAGTCATCTGTAGCGTGACGTCACCATGATCTTATTTGCGGCTCCATGCCTTCATCTGTAAAAACAGAACCCTTATATGATCGCTTTGCTGTTGTCCGTCTGTCTGTCTGTCTGACTGTTAAGAACCATTATTCTCAGGAATGAGTGGATATATCAAGTTCAAATTTATGTCACATATTAAGGTCTATGGTCCCTTGAAGACGTATAAATTTTAAGCTTCTAAGTCGTTCAATCAAAAGATAGTCAAATATCATATAATTTGATACTCGATAACCCACTCATCAAATTTATGAGGTGCTTCCCGTTGACCTAGAATCACGAAATTTGGCAAGAAGCAAGGTTTCATGGTACAAGTAAAGGAAAAAAATCTGAAAAATGTTATTCAGTAATTATATAACACAAAAAAATTGTTTTTTGTCTTATTTTTTTATTTTATACGCCTGTCTGTTTGTCCATCTGTCTGTTAAGACCCTTTTTGTCTGGGACAGTTAGGCATATCAAGTTCAGATTTATGTTGTATACTAGGTTGTATGGTGCCTTGGTGGCATAGAAAAATTAAAGCTTCTAAGTCAATGCAATCAAAAGTTTTGGTCATTTGTGTCACATACTTAGATACTTGCAATCTATAAAACCTATAGGGTATTTCCTGTTCACCTAGAATCATAAAATTCGGCAAGGAGTAAGATTTCACAGTACAAATAAAGTAAAAAATGTGAAACTTCTTAAATTTTAATTACATCACATAAAAATATCTTTGGCCATTTGAACATACATTGCATCATCATCATCCATCAAAAGCGTAATAGACGAACATTACTGCATGCAAATATAAAATGTAGATTGTAGTCATGTTTTAGCAAGTAAATAAAAATGTTTTCTTAAATCTTCTCCCTCTCTAATATAAACTGAAATCCCCTGTTTGCTTCTTTTTGTATGTCCAGGCTAGTCTGAAGAATTTATTGAAATAATCAGCAACCAGTTCCCCAAAAGAAACTTTATTTCCTTAAGGAAATAAAATTTCTTTTCTGGATCTGGTTGCTATTTATTACGATAAACACAAATACAGTGGCTGAATACGGATAAAATACTAGTCAGATATTTTCATACGGTCTTGGAATTCTTGCCAGTATCGATGTCAATAACAGGCAAAAGTCATTGAGATTTTCGATTCCCAGGATGAATGAACTGTATACATACGTAATTAAGTTTGTATGGAACCCTCAGTGTAAGTGTCTTACTCACACTTGTTTCCTTTAGCTGCTGATATGAATGGTCACTGCAGCAGCAATGATGTGCTCTCTGAGCTGTCCCAATGCTCTTGGGAGAAATTAATGGTATTTGGCATTTTTGGTACAGTTCAGATACTTAAAATTCCTGTGTGTGTACTCTGTATTTTTGTGCTATGTCCTGCTATGCTCTTATTATGGTTGTTTCTGGTCATTTGCTGATTTACAGCCTAGGCAAAACAACGGCTGTCATAAGCAGATAAGCAGTGCTTTGGCAGCAGAAAGAGTAAATTCATTTTAGTGTCCTCTTTGTGTGTGAAAAAAATTGGATAAATTTTAACAAGTCAGATTGGACCATTCCCATTTTACCTTCAAGCTATTTGGTATGTGAGTGCAGCATTGCATTGTGTTTGTATTCAAACTAATGTCATGAGTCTGTAGCAGGCAAATGCGTTACAGATGAAACAGCCCTGTCTGTTGTGCTGACATAAAATGATTCACCCATTTACAAAGCTCAATATTTTCCAAAGCACTCTTTGTATAAATTTTCCAAAGCACTACTTGTATAAATATGACTAATATATGATTAGAACTGTAAAATCACCAGGTTTGCATTTTGCACTCTACAAATGTTCTATGAGTGCCCCTGTCAAACAATACATGTCCAAGCAGCAGCAAAGTTCATTCTATATCTCATATTAGCACCATCCTGACAATGGTTACTGCAGTAACAATGATGCAATCTCTGAGCTCTTACAGTTTTCTTGGCAGTGGAGGTATGTAAACATGGTCCTTAATGTACCCCCAAAAGAAATCACAGGCATTATGCCAGGCAACTTGGCTGAGGAGGGTGCTGTGCAAGGGAACAGAGTTACTTCATTTTCACCACTATGTCCAATCCAGCGATATGGAAGCTTGTCCTGTCCTTTAGGTAGCAACGGACATGGATGCTCTAATGAGGGGATTCCCTGTCTTGCTGGAAAATGAAATCGGCAGTCAGTTGTGGAAACAACCACTACTGCATCATATCAAGGTATGAAGTACCCATAACAGCCTTCTCACACAAGAAAAATGGCCCATGCAACTTCATCTGAGACACTGCACAGAAAACATTAACCTTTAGCGAACCTCGTTGATGTGGCATAATTTCATGAGGGTTTTCAGTGCCCAAACTCTCACAATGTGGCAGCTGACCTTTCCAGATAAATGGAAGGTTACTTCCTTGCTGGATATAAGTTCTTCTTGAGAAACTTTGTGTGGCCTACTGTGTGAGATTCATTCTGGTGTGTAATCTGGATCTAGCTGTAAAGACTCAGGCTGTTGTTTGCATTCACCTTTGATGTCTTCATCAGAATCTAGGACATAATGTTCCAGAGGGATAGGAAAGAGCAGACCTTCTCCATGTGGTACTGGTCATGTAACTGATGTCAAAGTCGGATATGTGATGGTTTGCTTTTCCTTTCTTGACATCCCACATTTAAGAGGAAGCACCGTGTAAAAATAACAATCACTAACATTATTTGAAGGACCTTGGCATGTCATGGCAACCATGAATGACACTGACTTTACTGTTTTACTTAACCAGCAACAGAAATTTACTGCAAATGAATTACAACAAATATTTGGGCCTACGATTTATCCTCATCTACTGTACAGTGGAAGTAATGGTAATTTGCTGTCTGTATTAATGGAGTCAATTCACGTTTCTGAGAAGCACACGTCTCTTCACTGCACATATAGCAAAAGTTATCCACGCTGTTAACAGCTTTATGTGGCACCTTGAAGTTGAATTAAACTAAAGTGTAAACAAAATAAATTTGATCAAGGAAATTTAGATTGTATCTTTTGCACCCATGAAGATAAGTAAATGTTTGTACTTGATTTCTTTTTTACCTGCCCAAATTTAGCTTCGAACACAAAAATTACTGAGAAAGAAGAGAAGATAGGTTGTCTAAGAACAAGAAGCAACATTTATGTAAAAATAATGTCTGCTACAAGAAGAAAACATGGCATACCCAGTGTTAACAGAATTTATCTGTAACAATAAAAAAATAATCAACACTGCAAAATTACCCTCTATCATAAAATTAATTCATGTTTTTTCAAAGGAATGAGAGCTAACTAGTAAAAGAACATTAAAAGCATCAAATTCATTTACTTCGCATAAAAATGAATAGCAATGAACTATTTTTAACTTTAGGTGGAGATCAATGTAATAATCCATAAAGTTTGCACAACGTAAATATGAGAGTTAGCTGTACTTATGTACATCACTGATTTTCTGAAACTTATTAACATCACATACTATCATTCTTTGATATGATATGAAATAATATATTGGGGCAAGAATATTTTTTAAAGCCAAAAACAAGCCATTACATCCATCATAATGTTGATTTCCCATGCTAGTGTATGTCTCAATTCAATAAACTGGAGTCTCTTATGCTGACATACTGTGTCATTGACATGCTAACTGCTAAGTCACTAAATAGTCAGTAAATGCGTTGAGAAGTATGGAAGTTGCTCATGTAAAATCAGTACGCGATTGCTGAGCTGATCCAAGAAATCTGACATGTGTTAACCACTATTTTCTCGGGTAATTCCAAGGGGATGGAACGACGGTTTTTACTTAGAGGCCATGGCTGTCATCTTCTTTTTCTCTTGCCATTTATTAAAATTTCAAAATGAGGTAATTTTTGAACGGAATGTTATTTTTATTATTATTATTTCATTGTTATTATTATTATCGGTGTTATGAATTCATAATATGTCTAAGGCTGTGCACACAGATCTTTTTACCTTTTCAAGTATGTGCCATCTGCTGACATACTGTCACATAACCCAAAATTGGTATTTTTGTAGCAGAATTTGGCATTTTTCCCTGTTCCTGTGTAAAAATGTCATAAATATGAGGGCAGAAATTTATTAATATTGGTAACTGATAGTTTTAATGAATATTGAAATTGTGTAAGGCTCTGGCTGTGACATCAAATGACAATACCCTAATTCCAACAATCTCTATTCTAGTAGCAGCGTAAGTTGCCAACACCACAATTCCCCAATAATGTTATGCTGTCAGATAAAAATATTACATACAGTCCAAGCTAAAAGTGAGGACCGCTTCATTATTGTGGGCAACTGAATCTTTGGTGATTAAATCAGGAAGATAATCTGTAATGTGTATACCGAATACAAAATCTAAGCCATGTAAGGTACTCTGAAAGGATACAAATCCCTTTATAAATTAGTGGAAGAGCACTTTTCCATATCTGCAGGACATGTGGACACATACAAATGTCCGGTGATGTGCTGAAGGGAGTTTGTATTCCATGTTCTAATTTAGACTCCAGATGGCTGTTTTCACACTATGATGGATCAGCAGCATAATGTCTCAGAAGAGAACTTTGAAGTTATGTCATCAGGCAAAACACAACTGGCCTTCTACAGATCAAAGTGTGAAATGTTAGATCCCTTAGTAGCACTGGTAGCTCAGAAAATTTAAAAAGGGAAACAGATAAGTTCAAGTCAGATATAGAGCAGTTTAATGAAGTTTGTTGGCAGGATGAACCAGGACTTCTGGTCAGGTGTGTACAGGGTTTTAAAAACAAAATCTTATAGAGGTATAATGCAGTAGTAGAACTAATAATGAACAAGAAAGCAGGAATGTGATTAAGCTATTATGAACAGCACAATGAATACATTATTGTAGCTAAGGTAGACATAAAGCCAACACCCAAAACAGTAGTACAAGTTTATACGCCAACTTGTTCCACAGATGATGGAGAGATTGAAAGAATGTATTATCAGACAAAAGAAATTATTCAGATAGTTATTAATTTGCAGACAGATGCAATTAAAAGACACTTACACAATGCTTTCAGCCACAGCCTTCATCAGTAAAAGAGAAACACGAACCATTCATACACACAAGCAAGCACATCTCATGCACACGACCGCCAACTTCAATAGTATGGGCCAGAATGCAATGCAACTATCATGTGGAATGGGAGCAGCAATCTGGAAGGGGTGGGCAACGGGAAGGGATAGTACAGGTTTGTGTGTGTGTGTGTGTGTGTGTGTGTGTGTGTGTGTGTGTGTGTGCAGGGGGGGGGGGGGGGCGAAAAAGGAGAGGTACGGACACAGAAGGGCGGAGCGTTGGCAGAGGGCAGCAAATAAACAGGTTGAGAGATGAGAATGGGAACAATATGATACAGGACAGACAGGGTAGAAACTGCTGAGTGGAGGGTGTGGAGACAGTAAGTTACCATATATTGAGGCAGGAGTGGAGAATGCGTTACAAAAATAACTGCCATCTGCGCAGTTCAGAAAATCTGGTGGTGGAGGGGAGAATCCAGATGGCTCCAGTAGTGAAGCAGCCACTGAAATCAAGCATTTTATTTATGTTCAGCTGCATGTTGTGCCACAGGGCGGTCTATGTTGCTCTTGGCCAAAGTTTGGTGGAGGTTGTTCACCATGGTGGTCTTCCGCAGGGATATGATCTTCGTCACAAGGGGCTGGGTTTCGGAGTGGCATAAGAATGGACTAGGATGTTGTGGAGGTTGAGGGGGTGACAGAACATCATTTTAGGAGGGGTGGGAAGGATCTCACATAGAATGTCCTTCATTTCAGGGCCTGATGATAAGTTATCAGTTTTTCTACCTGAAATTTCATTGTTTAAATTATTCGGATCGTTAAGGGACAGAAAAATTTAATTGTGATAAGTGACTGGAATTTGGTTGTAGGAAAAGGAGTAAGAAAAATAGCAGGAGAATACGGGCCGGGTGAAAGGAATCACAGAGGAAGCCAGCTGGTAGAATTTTGCACAGAGCATAATTTATTAATTGCTAACACCTGGTTTGAAACTCACAAAAGACAGTGGTATATGTGAAAGGGACCTGGATACACTGGAAGATTTCACACAGATTTCCAGGGGCAGATGTGAATTCCAACCATGATTTATTTGTTATGAACTGTAGGTTAAAACTTAAGAACTAAGGAAATCAGGGGGACAGAACCTGAATATGATGAAAGAACCTGAGGTTGTTGAGTGTCTCAAAAGGAGCATTAGGCAATGATTGATTGAAACAGGGGAAAGGAATACAGTAGAAGACAAATGGATAGCTTTGAGAGATGAAATAGTGAAGGCAGCAGAGGATCAAATAGGTAAGAAGACAAGGTCTAGTAAAAATCCCTGGCTATCAGAGAAGCTATTAAATTTAACTGACGAGGAGAGAAAACATAAAAATGAAGCAGGTTAAAAGTAATAAAAAAATCTAAAAATGAGCCTGAAAGAAAGTGCAAAAGGCTAAGCAGAAATGGCTAGAGGGCAAATGTTAAGTCTTTAGAAGCTTATATAACAAGATACTGCCAACAGGGAAATTAAAGAGGCCTTTGGAGAAAAGGAGACGCCTGTATGAAAATCAAGAGATCAAATGGGAAACCAGTATAAAGCAAAACATGGAAAGCTGAAAGTTGGAAGGAATATATAGAAGGGCTATAAAAGTGAAGTTATAGGAAGGGAAGAGAAAGTAGATGAAGATGAGTTTGGAGATAGGATACTGCAAGAATTATTTGACAGATCATTACTTCAGAACTACTGACATCCTTGGCAGAACCAGTTATGACCAAATTATTCCACCAGGTGTGCAAGGTGTATGAGACAGCTAAAATACCCTCCGTCTTCATAAAGTATATAATAATTCCAATTCCAAAGAAGGCAAGTACTGACAAGTGAGAATACTACTGATTAATTCTGTTTCTGAAGGAGGACTTTCTTTGTCCAAAAATTAATAGTTCAGCAGCAGTTTTTCATTGTGTCTGTCTGAGACTCAATGCCTCCTCTATGTGGCGAATAGCAATTTATCCCTTTCACATTGCTGTAATTTCATCTTGGACTTTCTATTGTTCTATAAGTTTAATGAGGCCTGGTTGGAAAATACTGACATGAATTATTTACAGAAAACTGGAAAAATTTGTAGAAGCAGACCTTGGGGAAGAGCATTTTGGATTCTGGAGAAATGTTGCAACACACGAGGCAATACCACAACTTCCCTTAGCAGAGAGAATAAAGAAAGGCAAATCTATGTTTACAGCTTTTGTAGACTTACAGGAAGCTTTTGACAATGTTGACTTACAGAAAGCTTTTGACAATGTTGACTGGAATACACTCTTTGAAATTCTGAATGTAGCAGAGGTAAAATACAGGAAGCAAAATGTTATGTACAACTTATACAGAAACCAGACAGCAGTTAAAGGAGTCAAAGAGCATGAAAGGGAGGCAGATGTTCAAAAGGGAGTGAGACTGACTTGCAGCCTATCATCTATGTTATTCAATATGTTCATTGAGCAAGCAATAAAGCAAGACAAAGACAAGTTTGTAGAAGGAATGTTGACCAGAATGGACAATGTCTTGAAACAAAGATATAAGACGGACACTAACACAAGCAAAAGAAGGATAATGGAAAATAGTCAAATTAAATCAGGTGATGCTGAAGGAATTAGGAAATGAAACACTAAAAGTAGCACATGAGTTTTGTTATTTGGGCAGTGAAATAACTGATGAAGGCCAAAGTAGAAAGGATATAAAGTTAAGAATGGCAATGGCAAAAAAGGTGTTTCTGAAGAAGGAAAATCTGTTAACAGTGAATATAAATTTCAGTGTTAGTAAGTCTTTTCTGAAGCCATTTGTCTGGAGTGAAACACTGACAATAAACTGTTCAGATAAGAAGGGAACAGAAGCTTTTGAAATGTTGTGCTCGAGTAGAGCTCTATAGGAGGTACTGAAAGTAATTGGGAAGAAATGAAATTTGTGGCATAACTCGACAAAAAGAAGGGATTGCTTGATAGGACACATTCTGAGACATCAAGGAATTGTCAGTCTACTGCTAGAGGGAAGTGTGGAGGGTAAACATTGCAAAGGGAGGCAAGAGACGAGTACAACAAGCAGGTTCAAGCTGGTGTGCGTTGCAGTAGTTATTCAGAGATGAAGAGGCTTGCACAAGATAGAGCAGTGTGGAGAGCTGCATTAAACCAGTCTTCAGACTGAAGACAACAACAAACAAGGTAGCAAAGCTATTTTTTTCTTTGATTGATTAGATTTAATATGTCTAATATAATTGATTTCTTTTTTAAATGTAAATAAATGTGATGTGTGATGTCAATAAATAAAAAGAAATTAATGCAGTTATTTTCATTTTAATTGTGCCACTGAAAAACAATGAAATAAGACAACAATAAAGAACATACAGTACTTAAAAAATAAACTGTCAGAAACTAATGCCAAAACTGGCAAGAAATAACACCAAAATTTGCAAAAAAATATTATCAACACTAGCAGGAAACATCAAAATTGGCAGAAAATACACTGAAATCCTTTGAAGCGCATCAATTTTTGGGCCTTTGCACTGTGAATGGTGGTTCAGCCAACATTTTAACACTGATTAAAGAAGAAAACACGTGAATTTTTCTTCCCTTGGGTGTGGCATGCCATATTCATTATATCCAACAAAATTGTTTCCAGTATCCCATTTTTGTTCTAATTATGGTGAAATACGTGGAGTATAAAAATGTAAAATGATCTAATAGCAAAAGGAGGCACATGCTGAAGGTTCCATATTAAAAAATCCAATAAAACTGGTGGAACTTACCTTCCCTTAAGATTTTAACTGCTTCTCCACAACAGAGTCTGAAGAAAGTAAAATCTTTATCTTTCACCCTCTCTGTAACATTTCGGTTCATTTCATATGGGTCTTGCACTACCAGAGGAGTATTAATCTCAAGAGAATTGTTGTGCATGGATAATAAATTTCTGATATGCTTGACCTCATCTGGAATTGTGACCTTCAATGTTTCAGAAAATGCTTCACATGGTACCAGATGGCCAACCCATGGGCATATCACTTGATATGTTAAATCAGTTTCACTATAATATCTGTTAAAAAAAGGTAAAACAAAAATTCCATGAGAAAGTTTCCAAATGAACAATAACTCAATAACAGAATCAGTAAACATAACAACTCATCATATAGTGGAGGTGTTGAGTGGTTGATATGCACATATACAGGACTGCAAATGCAGCTAATCTTTCGGACAATGTCCTCCCTTAGGGCCAACTAGTAACAGAAAATACACACAAATAAAACTACATAGCTATTGTACCAGCAGTTTACCTCATACTGTCTTTGCAGCTCAGTGGGGTGAGTGACTGTACTGAGAGTGGAGTGGATGACAGAAGAAAGGAGATGTGGAGAGGGGAAGGAGGTTTGGAAGGTACTATGGCTGACAGCTAGGAGGAAGTGGCAGGAAGTGCACAGAATCACCAACACCTAAACAGAAGGCTCAGTGAGACATCACCCAGAACAGGCCAGGCTTGGTGAGGTGCTGCATAGGCAGAATCAAGGCACATGCCTTGCAATCTTTCTCAAATGATTTTACAGAATATATTCAGTAAAAAAAACTTGATTTCTACATTACTTGTAGCCATATATGTCAGCTTCATGGTGAAATGCCCATCATATCATTAATGGTCACAGTTTTTGTGATATTTCCTATACATATAACAAATACAGGGTGTTTATAAATGAATATCGGGGTTTTAACACCTTTTAATATTTATTATATTAAACTTATGGTTATAAATGATATGTCAAATGAAAGAGCAACTCAAACAATTTTACCAAGAACCTTGTAAGTGTTCAATGTGAGCAACATCTGTCACACGGCACACATAAAGTCTATAGCCGAGTTCTTCCCAAACTTTGATAAGTGTGTCTTCAGTGATGGTAGCAACAGCTGTTTCAATCCGGTTTCTTAATTCATGGTGCGGAAACATTGCGCGTTGCACATGCGCACTGGTGCCAAACACAACTGTTTGAGTTGCTCTTTCATTTGACATATCATTTATAACTGTAAGTTTAATGTAATAAATATTATAAAGCGTTAAAACCCCGATGTTCATTTATAAACACCCTGTATGAAAACACAGCAATAAAAAATAGGTGACACTAAGAATGTAGTCGAATTAAGTCGGGTGATGCTGAGGGAATTAGATTAGGAAATGAGACACTTAAAGTAGTAAAGGAGTTTTGCTATTTGGGAGCAAAATAACTGATGGTGGTCGAAGTAGAGAGGATATAAAATGTAGACTGGCAATGGCAAGGAAAGCGTTTCTGAAGAAGAAAAATTTGTTAACATCGAGTATAGATTTAAATGTCAGGAAGTCGTTTCTTAAAGTATTTGTATGGAGTGTAGCCATGTATGGAAGTGAAACATGGACGATAAATAGTTTAGGCAAGATGAGAATAGAAGCTTTCGAAATGTGGTGCAATAGAAGAATGCTGAAGATTAGATGGGTAGATCACATAACTAATGAGGAGGTATTGAATAGAATTGGGGAGAAGAGGAGCTTGTGGCACAGCTTGACTAGAAGAAGGGATCGGTTGGTAGGACATGTTCTGAGGCATCAAGGGATCACCAATTTAATATTGGAGGGCAGCGTGGAGGGTAAAAATCGTACAGGGAGACCAAGAGATGAATACACTAAGCAGATTCAGAAGGATGTAGGCTGCAGTAGGTACTGGGAGATGAAGAAGCTTGCACAGGATAGAGTAGCATGGAGAGCTGCAACAAACCAGTCTCAGGACTGAAGACCACAACAACAACATGATTCTGCACTTGGTGTATATTGTTACATCGTATGTTGCTGCAAACGAAATTTAGTTAAGATGCTGAATTTTTCTTTAGACTTGGGAGGAGGTCTCTGTCTATCTCCAGTCTCAAGAAAAGTGTATATTTCATTTTCTTTCAAACCATTTGAAAAGTTATTCACATCTAGTGAAAAGGGAATTTGTTAGTATGAAAAACATAAATTTTTTCTGCAAGTCATCAGCTTTTTCACCACTTCAGAGTTATGAAAGAGTTTTACTGGGTCAGTTCTAGTCCACACAAAAAACACAGAATTGTTCTATCAGATATAGCAAATTGGACAGATGTCAGCATACCAAACATGGAATGCCTCTAAATTACAAAGGAAAAAACTTTGTGTTTAAAATGATAAATGAAATCATCGTGAAAAGAGAGAGAGTGAACAGCAAAATTCCGTGTCCTGGCATGGGACCAGTCTCTGCAGCAGAAGAAGCAGCATCATCAAAAGCAGCAGAATCATAAGTGGCAGGACCAACAGCTGAAACATCGACACATGCAGCATAAACTGTTGCCCATCCTACAAGCAACAGAAAGCAAATTCAGCATTTTTTATGGTGAATAACACGAGAGAAAAGGATTCCAAATAGTGTGAAACATCTCTCTCATGTGTTCACCTTAAGCAATACCATCAACTAGTGCACTGGAAAAAGCCACTCCTAACAAACATCATGAAAATCCAGGGGTGAGCAAAACTCAAACTTTTTCTTTATTCCACCAAAATATATGTAGTCTCAAGAATAAAATAGACCAGTTACTAATAAATTTAAAAGACGAGTGTGAAAGTGAGCCTGATAAACTGTGTTTCTCAGAACATCATGTTATGAGTGAATCCACATGCTACAAATTGAGAACTTTAGTTTAGCTCACATTACTGTAGATGTATTATGACAAAAGGTGGAGTTGTAATATTTGTAAAGAACATTGTAGTGTATAAATCTCTAGATTTAAGCAAATACTGTGATGAACAGCATTTTGAGGTGTGTGGCATTGAGTTAACAGCAGAGAGTGCAACAGTTATTGTGCTGGCTATTTACAGGGCACCTGTTGGAAATCTGAATGTATTTCTGAGACAAAAAAAAATTACTTCTGTCCCACCTACGCAGGAAAACTAAATCAATCATTATTGTGGGTGACTTCGATGTGGACTTCTTAACAGAAAATAGAAACAAAATGGACTTCGAACACCTGATGTACTGTTACAAATTAGTACCAATGGTGGACACTGCAACTAGAGTAACAGCCAGTTCTAGCACTTTAATAGATAATGTACTTGTATATACGGTTACTTACAATAATTTAACTGTGAAAAATATTATAAATTGCCTCCTGATCATGAAGGCAATTCCTCACTCTAAACCAAATAAATGTACAAAGGAAAGAAAATTTCATTTGGAAAAACTTTTGGATTATAAAAGAACACACCATTGCCGGCTTTAATAAGCAATTACAGCTAGTGGACTGGTCTCCTGTGTATGCTGCAATTGATGTTAACTCAAAATTTAATATACACTCCTGGAAATTGAAATAAGAACACCGTGAATTCATTGTCCCAGGAAGGGGAAACTTTATTGACACATTCCTGGGGTCAGATACATCACATGATCACACTGACAGAACCACGGGCACATAGACACAGGCAACAGAGCATGCACAATGTCGGCACTAGTACAGTGTATATCCACCTTTTGCAGCAATGCAGGCTGCTATTCTCCCATGGAGACGATCGTAGAGATGCTGGATGTAGTCCTGTGGAACGGCTTGCCATGCCATTTCCACCTGGCGCCTCACTTCGACCAGCGTTCGTGCTGGACGTGCAGACCGCGTGAGACGACGCTTCATCCAGTCCCAAACATGCTCAATGGGGGACAGATCCGGAGATCTTGCTGGCCATGGTAGTTGACTTATACCTTCTAGAGCACGTTGGGTGGCACGGGATACATGCGGACGTGCATTGTCCTGTTGGAACAGCAAGTTCCCTTGCCGGTCTAGGAATGGTAGAACGATGGGTTCGATGACGGTTTGGATGTACCGTGCACTATTCAGTGTCCCCTCGACGATTACCAGTGGTGTACGGCCAGTGTAGGATATCGCTCCCCACACCATGATGCCGGGTGTTGGCCCTGTGTGCCTCGGTCGTATGCAGTCCTGATTGTGGCGCTCACCTGCACGGCGCCAAACACGCATACGACCATCATTGGCACCAAGGCAGAAGCGACTCTCATCGCTGAAGACGACACGTCTCCATTCGTCCCTCCATTCACGCCTGTCGCGACACCACTGGAGGCGGGCTGCACGATGTTGGGGCGTGAGCGGAAGACGGCCTAACGGTGTGCGGGACCGTAGCCCAGCTTCATGGAGACGGTTGCGAATGGTCCTCGCCGATACCTCAGGAGCAACAGTGTCCCTAATTTGCTGGGAAGTGGCGGTGCGGTCCCCTATGGCACTGCGTAGGATCCTACGGTCTTGGCGTGCATCCGTGCGTCGCTGCGGTCCGGTCCCAGGTCGACGGGCACGTGCACCTTCCGCCGTCCACTGGCGACAACATCGATGTACTGTGGAGACCTCACGCCCCACGTGTTGAGCAATTCGGCGGTACGTCCACCCGGCCTCCCGCATGCCCACTATACGCCCTCGGTCAAAGTCCGTCAACTGCACATACGGTTCACGTCCACACTGTCGCGGCATGCTACCAGTGTTAAAGACTGCGATGGAGCTCCGTATGCCACGGCAAACTGGCTGACACTGACGGCGACGATGCACAAATGCTGCGCAGCTAGCGCCATTCGACGGCCAACACTGCGGTTCCTGGTGTGTCCGCTGTGCCGTGCGTGTGATCATTGCTTGTACAGCCCTCTCGCAGTGTCCGGAGCAAGTATGGTGGGTCTGACACACCGGTGTCCATGTGTTCTTTTTTCCATTTCCAGGAGTGTATTTATCAATGAAGTTACAAGTATTTTTGAAGAAATCTTTCCAAAAAAGTCTGTGAGAAAACCTGTTAAAATCTGGAAACAAACCTTGGATTACTAAAGGCATCAATATTTATTGTAAAACAAGAAGAGAACTATATGCAGCAGCCAAGAGATTAAATGATCCCAGTAGGAGTATGCACTATAAACTTTACAATAAAGTTCTGAGTAAGACCACACAAGCAGCAAAGAACATGTGCTTGAAGACAGAAATTGATTACTCGAGCAATAAAGTAAAAACTATTTGGAATTTTGTAAAGAAGGAAACAAACGAAAAAATACAAGTTTTAGTGAAAATATCCAAACAAAAAGTGAGGGTCATCTTGTTAGCAATCCAAAAATAGTTGCAGAAACATTAAACAAACATTTTTTAACAGTAACAGAAGAAATAGGTTTACAAGGCTCCATGAACCAACCCACAAATCTTTTGAAGCCAGAGTACCTAGCTCAGTACAACACATGGAGGTAACAACAGTCACTGAAAGAGTCACTGAATCTCTGAAAAGTAAAAACTCTGCTGGGATTGACAGTATTTCTAACAAATTATTAAAATGCTGCTGCAGCCACATAAGTATAGTCCTTTGCCACATTTTTGATGCATTGCTTAAGTAAGGAACAGTTCCTGAAAGGCTTAAGTATGCAGTTGTAAAACCACTGCATAAGAAGGGCATGCAGCTTTACTGTATGACTACATGATGATGGCGTCCTCTTGGGTAAAATATTCCGGAGGTAAAATAGTCCCCCATTCGGATCTCCGGGCGGGGACTACTCAAGAGGATGTCGTTATCAGGAGAAAGAAAACTGGCGTTCTACGGATCGGAGCGTGGAATGTCAGATCCCTTAATCGGGCAGGTAGGTTAGAAAATTTAAAAAGGGAAATGGATAGGTTGAAGTTAGATATAGTGGGAATTAGTGAAGTTCGGTGGCAGGAGGAACAAGACTTCTGGTCAGGTGACTACAGGGTTATAAACACAAAATCAAATAGGGGTAATGCAGGAGTAGGTTTAATAATGAATAGGAAAATAGGAATGCGGGTAAGCTACTACAAACAGCATAGTGAACGCATTATTGTGGCCAAGATAGATACGAAGCCCACGCCTACTACAGTAGTACAAGTTTATATGCCAACTAGCTCTGCAGATGACGAAGAAATTGAAGAAATGTATGATGAAATAAAAGAAATTATTCAGATTGTGAAGGGAGACGAAAATTTAATAGTCATGGGTGACTGGAATTCGAGTGTAGGAAAAGGGAGAGAAGGAAACATAGTAGGTGAATATGGATTGGGGGACAGAAATGAAAGAGGAAGCCGCCTGGTCGAATTTTGCACAGAGCACAACATAATCATAACTAACACTTGGTTTAAGAATCATGAAAGAAGGTTGTATACATGGAAGAACCCTGGAGATACTAAAAGGTATCAGATAGATTATATAATGGTAAGACAGAGATTTAGGAACCAGGTTTTAAATTGTAAGACATTTCCAGGGGCAGATGTGGACTCTGACCACAATCTATTGGTTATGACCTGTAGATTAAAACTGAAGAAACTGCAAAAAGGTGGGAATTTAAGGAGATGGGACCTGGATAAACTAAAAGAACCAGAGGTTGTACAGAGATTCAGGGAGAGCATAAGGGAGCAATTGATAGGAATGGGGGAAATAAATACAGTAGAAGAAGAATGGGTAGCTGTGAGGGATGAAGTAGTGAAGGCAGCAGAGGATCAAGTAGGTAAAAAGACGAGGGCTAATAGAAATCCGTAACTAACAGAAGAAATATTGAATTTAATTGATGAAAGGAGAAAATATAAAAATGCAGTAAGTGAAACAGGCAAAAAGGAATACAAACGTCTCAAAAATGAGATCGACAGGAAGTGCAAAATGGCTAAGCAGGGATGGCTAGAGGACAAATGTAAGGATGTAGAGGCCTATCTCACTAGGGGTAAGATAGATACCGCCTACAGGAAAATTAAAGAGACCTTTGGAGATAAGAGAACGACTTGTATGAATATCAAGAGCTCAGATGGAAACACAGTTCTAAGCAAAGAAGGGAAAGCAGAAAGGTGGAAGGAGTATATAGAGGGTCTATACAAGGGCGATGTACTTGAGGACAATATTATGGAAATGGAAGAGGATGTAGATGAAGATGAAATGGGAGATACGATACTGCGTGAAGAGTTTGACAGAGCACTGAAAGACCTGAGTCGAAACAAGGCCCCCCGAGTAGACAATATTCCATTGGAACTACTGACGGCCGTGGGAGAGCCAGTCCTGACAAAACTCTACCATCTGGTGAGCAAGATGTATGAAACAGGCGAAATACCCTCAGACTTCAAGAAGAATATAATAATTCCAATCCCAAAGAAAGCAGGTGTTGACAGATGTGAAAATTACCGAACTATCAGCTTAATAAGTCACAGCTGCAAAATACTAACACGAATTCTTTACAGACGAATGGAAAAACTAGTAGAAGCCAACCTCGGGGAAGATCAGTTTGGATTCCGTAGAAACACTGGAACACGTGAGGCAATACTGACCTTACGACTTATCTTAGAAGAAAGATTAAGGAAAGGCAAACCTACGTTTCTAGCATTTGTAGACTTAGAGAAAGCTTTTGACAATGTTGACTGGAATACTCTCTTTCAAATTCTAAAGGTGGCAGGGGTAAAATACAGGGAGCGAAAGGCTATTTACAATTTGTACAGAAACCAGATGGCAGTTATAAGAGTCGAGGGACATGAAAGGGAAGCAGTGGTTGGGAAGGGAGTAAGACAGGGTTGTAGCCTCTCCCCGATGTTGTTCAATCTGTATATTGAGCAAGCAGTAAAGGAAACAAAAGAAAAATTCGGAGTAGGTATTAAAATTCATGGAGAAGAAATAAAAACTTTGAGGTTCGCCGATGACATTGTAATTCTGTCAGAGACAGCAAAGGACTTGGAAGAGCAGTTGAATGGAATGGACAGTGTCTTGAAAGGAGGATATAAGATGAACATCAACCAAAGCAAAACAAGGATAATGGAATGTAGTCTAATTAAGTCGGGTGATGCTGAGGGAATTAGATTAGGAAATGAGACACTTAAAGTAGTAAAGGAGTTTTGCTATTTGGGGAGCAAAATAACTGATGATGGTCGAAGTAGAGAGGATATAAAATGTAGGCTGGCAATGGCAAGGAAAGCGTTTCTGAAGAAGAGAAATTTGTTAACATCGAGTATAGATTTAAGTGTCAGGAAGTCATTTCTGAAAGTATTCGTATGGAGTGTAGCCATGTATGGAAGTGAAACATGGACGATAAATAGTTTGGACAAGAAGAGAATAGAAGCTTTTGAAATGTGGTGCTACAGAAGAATGCTGAAGATTAGATGGGTAGATCACATAACTAATGAGGAAGTATTGAATAGGATTGGGGAGAAGAGAAGTTTGTGGCACAACTTGACCAGAAGAAGGGATCGGTTGGTAGGACATGTTCTGAGGCATGAAGGGATCACCAATTTAGTATTGGAGGGCAGCGTGGAGGGTAAAAATCGTAGAGGGAGACCAAGAGATGAATACACTAAGCAGATTCAGAAGGATGTAGGTTGCAGTAGGTACTGGGAGATGAAAAAGCTTGCACAGGATAGAGTAGCATGGAGAGCTGCATCAAACCAGTCTCAGGACTGAAGACCACAACAACAAACAACAAGAAGGGAGATAAGACAGCTGCTAACTATTGGCTAATATCACTACTGACAAGTTTTTCAAAGATTTTAGAGAAAGTAATGCATGCCAGGATAGCTAAGCATCTCAGTGATTAAAATATCCATAGTGAAAGTCAATTTGGATTTCAGAAAGGTTTGTCAACAGAAGATGCAATATTTGCTTTTGCTGGCAAAGTCTTGGAATGTACAACAAAAAACTGAAGGTGGTTGGGACTTTTCGTGATCTAACAAAAATGTTCAACTGTGTCAGTCACCAGATTCTTTTACGAAAAGCTGCACATCTCGGTATAAGTGGTTCATCAGGGAAATGGCTTGACTCGTACCTGTCAAATAGGAAGCAGAAAGTTGTAGTGGATAATCAAAATGGAGTCCCATTATCTTCAAAATGAGATACCATCACATGTGGAGTGCCCCAAGCCTCAGTTCTGGGCCCCCTACTTTTTATTACCTTTATAAGTGATCTGCCTTTCTGTACGGAATAGTGTAGATTCACCACTTTTGCTGATGACACTACAGTACTTATTGATAATTCAGTAAATAAACTTGATGAAACAGCAAATAAGGTTTTAAGTGAAACAGTGAATTGGTTTAACATTAATGGGCTTTCTTTACATTACACTAAAACAAACTACATTCAGTTCCACACAACATTCAAAGATGAAGAAATAGTAGTAAAAATTGGTGAGCAGGTGATAGCCAGTGTGATACCTCAAAATACCTAGGCTTGCATATTGACAGCAAACGGAACTGGTCAAACCACATCCTGGATCTATGCAAAATATTGAGTTCAGCAACTTATGCATTACACATTATTTCTTCTTACAGAAGTATGGAAACCATGAAGTCAGCCTATTATGGTTATTTTCATGCTATTATGGCATATGAAATTATATTTTGGGGTAATCAGTCACTGGCTAAAAAAGTGCTGTGTGCACAAAAAAGAGCCATGAGGATCATGTGTGGAGTCCATCGTAGAGCCACATGCAGGAATCTTTTTAAGAAACTTGGAATCCTTACATCCACTGTGCAATATATATTCTCTTTGATGTGCTTCCTAAGGAAAGAGAAATCCATTTTTAAACTGAATAGTGAGTATCATAGTCACAAGACAAGAAGAAAACATGATATCCACTATGAACAGGCAAATATAAGTATGGTACAGAAAGGAGTCCATTTCACTGGCTATAAGATTTTTAACACCCACCCTTCAAGAATTAAGTGCTCAGTAGAAGATGAGCTCTTGTTTAAACAAACTATAAGGCAGTTCCTATAACAAGGATCATTTTATATGCTAGAAGAGTTCCTGAACTACAGTGTTTAGCATTTCTTGTATTGTTAAGTGCAAATATATGCCCAAATCTACATTTGTAATCCTGACTATTCTTTATTGTGAAGACATATTTTGCAATATTTATTTTCTGTAACAATTATTATTTTGTAATATTTATTTATCTCTCAAAATTGATTTTCTGTAGAAGAACCTAAGCTACTATTTACCGTAACATGAAATCATTTTGTTTTGTTTTTATGTGCTACCACAGATTTCTGACACAATCCATATCCTGTGATACTGTCACAACATGGATCACCAGAACAATAAATAAATAAATAACTTATTCAATGCCTGTTTACCTGAGCTTAATAATGTTAGAAGAACAAGATAGTCATTACTTTATGAAATGCTTGAGACAATTCATTAAAGTTAAAACATGTTATAAATATATACAATTTATCTCTAACACATCACAAAATAATTAAGGTAAAGACATCCACCACTGCACTTTGAAGGGTACAGGAACAAAAAGATGAAGAACAGTAAGAAATCCTTTGGTAAGTTTCAGTTGCAGCTGTTTACTATTAAAAATTTGATAGGTTACATGATTCTACCAAAACTGCAACAGAACAAGCATTTTATTTTTGTGTGAGATGTTACCAATTTCTTATTTCAAAAAGCATCAATTAATGACTGATTTCTTTTCACAACGGGTTTAATTTTGCTTCTTTTGCCAAAACACAGAATAATTTGTGCAAAATCACGCTCAGTAGCTGCTGTGACAAAATCCTGAAACAGGAACTGGTGACAAGGGAGGTCAATAGCTTATGGAAAATCTCATTGTATCAGTTTACAGTAATAACAGAAAAAATTTAATGTTTTTCATACTAGCAAATTCTCTTTTCACTAGCTGTACCTGACTCAAAATTACAGTACTGGCTGGAAAAAATAAAATAAAAACTGCACCTTCTGCTACACTGCTGTAAATAAATTTCTGTTTGTTAACCACATGGCAAAACACACTGTCCTTTGCATGCTATCATTGGCCAAAATCACGTTTCAATATCTCAAACGGTTTATGAGATATAAGGGATGTTACGAATATTTCATTCCCACACTCATGTGATCAGAAGTGAACATGCTACTTGAAATACATTATCTCAAGATTGCAGACCGATAGAGACCTCCTCCAAAGTCTAAAGAAAAATTAAATATCTTAGCTAAGTTTCATTCACAGCAAACTATACTGTAATACACACCAAACACACAATCACAGTGATCCCTATTTCTCAATGCAACATTTTCGAATTTGTTATTTATGTAGGAAGTATTACAATAACTACAACCATTAACAAAACAATGGACATTTCAAAGTGAAGCATTTTTTTTCTTTTTTACCATATAGATTCTGCAAATCTGCTTGAGAAAGAGTGCAGAGTATGTGCCTCAATTCTGTCAGGGCAGTGCCTTGTCTAGCCTGGCCCACTCTGGGTGATGACACACTGAGTGCGTTGTGGTCTTTTCTTTAGGTGGTGTGACAGAATAGGAATACGACACAGGTGAGCTCACTCTGCTGCATGCGGTGGGGGGAGGGGGGATGTAACATGTGGCGCACAATGACACAGAAGGAGACTGCTCTGGGATGTAGAAACTAAGAAAGAGTGAGACAAGGAGAGGAGGTTGTGATTGTAGAATGAAAGTAGGGGACATGGGGATGGGGGACGGAGGTAGATGCAGGACAGGAGCTAGTGGAGATTGTGGGCAGGAGGACTGCATGGTCAAAGAAATTGTTGTAAGGACAAATTCCATCTATGTAGATCAGAGAAGCTGGTCCTGATATAGAGGATGGCACAGGCTGTGAAGCAGAAACTGAAGTCAAGCATGATGTGCTTAGGAGCATGTTCCACTAACTGGTGCTCTTGACCACAGTTTGGAGGTGATCATTAATTCTGGTGGACAGTTGGTTGGTGGTCATGCCCACATGAAAGGCTGTGGAAAAGTTGCAGCTGAGGTAGTATATCAAATGATTGCTTTCATTGGTGGTCCTGCCTCTGACACGGTAGGGTATGCCTGTGATGGGATTGGAATAGGATGCGCTGGGTGGCTCCCCAGCACAGGTCTGGCATCTGTACCCTCCACGACGGTACAACCCATGTGTCTGGACAGGAAAATTTCATTTAAATGATAACGTGGCAAACAATATGAAATTGGTGGTTTTTTATGAGATAATGGAAAATCTGTGAGGTACCGGAAAACAGAATTTTTCCCTTTTCCCAGTTAATAACGCCATAAATATGATGACATCAATGACAACTGACAGCTATTTGATGCTGAAATTAGATATTGATTTTTTCATCAGGGCTGATTGTGGCATTATAACCTAGTTTAAAGAAACAGTTCAGTTCCCATGTCAAAAAATAGGAATGGCCTAAACTGTGACTTTTCAATATCAGTGATTTCTGTGAATGCTGCTTTTTGGTAACTGTGATTTTATTTGCGATTTATCACAATTCACAGTTAATCAATTCACAACTTGTACCCCTCCACACTCCACAAATGCTATTTCTGCAGCTTATCACTGTATAATATCAATATAATGGAAGGAAACATTCCACGTGGGAAAAATTATATATAAATACAAAGATGAGGTGACTTACCGAACAAAAACGCTGGCAGGTCGATAGACACACAAACAAACACAAACATACACACAAAATTCAAGCTTTCGCAACAAATTGTTGCCTCATCAGGAAAGAGGGAAGGAGAGGGGAAGACGAAAACCCACTTCCTTTCGTCTTCCCCTCTCCTTCCCTCTTTCCTGATGAGGCAACAATTTGTTGCGAAAGCTTGAATTTTGTGTGTATGTTTGTGTTTGTTTGTGTGTCTATCGACCTGCCAGCGTTTTTGTTCGGTAAGTCACCTCATCTTTGTATTTATATATAATTTATCACTGTATAAGTTATACTGTGATTATAATAGAGGGAAACATTCCACATGGGAAAAATATATCTAAAAACAAAGATGCTGTAACTTACCAAACAAAAACGTTGGTATGTTGATAGAGACAAAAAACGCACAAACACACACACAAATTACAAGCTTTCGCAACCCATGGTTGCTTCATCAGGAAAGAGGGAAGGAGAGGTAAAGACGAAAGGATGTGGGTTTTAAGGGAGAGGGTAAGGAGTCATACAAATTAATGATATGAATATAATAGAGGGAAACATTCCACATGGAAAAAATATATCTAAAAACAAAGATGCTGTAACTTACCAAACGAAAGCGTTGGTATGTTGATAGAGACAAAAAACACACTAACACACACACAAATTACAAGCATTTGCAACCCACGGTTGCTTCATCAGGAAAGAGGGAAGGAGAGCGGAATGCTGCAGAAACTTGTGTCATAAAGGAAAGGTGAAAAAGTCAAGTGAGAGCAGTGAAATAAAGTTACAGGAGTAACAAAAATGGAAAAGACAAAACTTGAAAACATTAGCAGCATGACACATGAAGACCCCTGAAAGACAAGACTAAGGAAAAGAGATTAAAACGGTACAGGCATGTGAACAGAATGGATGAGATGAAGATGGCTACGAAGATGGATAGGTTGAAGATGGAAAGGGGGGGGGGGGGGGGGAGAATGAAGGGGAAGGCCAAGGGACACACGATTAAAAGGAGTGAAAGAAAGCATTTGGTAAAAAGGAGAAAATTGGGCTTGAGTAGAGGAAGAGAGGTGGTGGAGTGAGGAAGATTGAGAAACTTGTGTTCCAATCTAGCCTTGCAGAAATGCATACTGGAAATTAGTGTGATAAGAGAACAGAGAAAAGAATCAAGGAACAGATTAGGGCAGGAAAATGCTGTATAATTACAACCGAAATGAAAAGGAAATAAGGTGCACATGACATGTAATCAGGTGAATAGATGGAAGATCAAACAAAGAATCTTTCTGCTGGATTCCAAGAGATAAGAAAAGACAATGGACAACCTGATGGACAAAATTTGTAAGTCAGCTGATGATTTCTTGGTAGAAAGGACACAGCATGTTATTATGTTATTTAGGATGGTGAGTCATCAACATAAGTAGAAGTAACTTCAGGCATGCTCCAGAATGTGCTGCTCACATTGTACATTGGACTGGGCAGATTTTATTAATAATAACCGCACATGTTTTGCAATGATTCAGTTACTATCATGAAGTACGAGTTGAAAAAAAGCTGCACGAATATCCAGTCAGAACATGATAAAATTTAAATGTGGTGCAAAGACTGGTAACTTGCTTTAAATATATAGAAAAGTAAAATTTTTCACTTCCCCGAGTGAAGAAGAATGGTATCGTATCAGCAAGTCAAAACTGGAAACAGTCATCTCATACAAATGGCTTGCTGTGACAATTTGTATGAATATCAAATGGAGCAATCAAACAGTCCTAGTCACAGGTAATGCAGGCTCAGACTTCGATTCACTGCCAGAATACTGGCTAAATGCAGTCAGTCTACAAGGAACAATGTTTATTAAATACCTGAGTGACACATCTTAGAATATTGTTAGGTGTTTGGGAATACCAAATAGAACTCACATGGACTGTTGTACATATTCAAAGAAGGGCTACGAGAACAACCACAGTTCTGTCTGAGACATATCTGAATTGGAGGATGTCAATTAGCTTGTAAATACCTATTAACTAAGTTATATATGAGGGACATTCAATAAGTAATGCAACACTTTTTTTTCTCAGCCACTTTTGGTTGAAAAATGCAGAATTTATTGTGGGACATTGTTGAATATTCCCGCTGCAGCCCCTGTAGTTTCCTGAAGTTCTGATAGGTGGTGGAGCTGCACATAGCATTCAAAATGACATCTGTAACGGAGGTCCATTCCAAACAGACAGCTGCCATTAAGTTGTGTGGTTTTTTTTTTTTTTTTTTTTTTTTTTTTGCAAAAAGCCAGAATGTCTACAGAGAGATGGCAGTGGACAAAAACACAGTGAGTCATCATCGCAACAAGATTGTGCAAACCTGTCCGATCTCCCATGAGCCAGCCAACTGCACACAACTGTCACTACTGCAATGTTGGAATGTATGAACACTCTCATTTGATGTTAGTGATGAATCACAATCAAACACCTTGCTGCCCAACTGGATGTTTCTGTTGACACAGTCATCCACCAGATGGGGTACTCAAACATGTGAGTGCCTTCTGGGTTCCTCACTGCCTTACAAAAGACTATAAAGAGTAATGAAGGATCATCTGTGCTGAATTGCATGTGCATTATGAGGCTGATTGTGATAACTCTTTGTTGAACATTATCAACAGTGATGAAATGTAGGTTCATCACTTCAAACAAGAAATACAACAATGGCAATCCACGGTGTGGTGTCACATCACCTTTACTCGTGGGGGAGGGGCGGTGGGGGAGGTTCAAAGCCGCACCCTCAACCGACAAAGCCATGGCAACAGTCTTCTGAACTCTGAAGGCGTTATTCTGTTGGATGTCCTCCTCCATGCTCCAAGGATCAAATCAGAAATGTGTTATGCTACCCTCAGGAAATTGAAGAAACAACTTTGGTGTGTTCGTCACCACAAAAATAGAAATGAAATTCTTCTTCTCCATCACAATGACAGGCCTTACACAAGACTGCACACTAAAGAGGAGTTCAGATAGCTTCACTGCACAATTCTTCCTCATCCAGCCAACAGCCTGGATATTGCACCATTTGACTTCCATATGTTCAGCCCAAAGAAGGACGCACTCCATGAGCAAGCAGCATTTGGATGACGGAGAGGTTAGTGATGCAGCATGACGTTGGCTCTGACGTCAAGCAGCAGAGTGGTATGATGCACACATATAGGCCCTTCCAGTATGGTTGTGTAAGGCAACTGCATTGAATAGGAATTATGTTGAAAAATAGGGTTTTGTAGCCAAAAGGGTGGGGAATAATGTGGTGTATAGCAATCCTGAATAAAACCAAACTGCTTTCAGAAAATAATGTGTTGCATTACTTATTGAACGTCCCTTGTAATGTTAAGTGAAATATAAAGAAATATACTTCAGATTCCTATGTATTGACCCTGCACAGACTGTGAACACAAAATCAGACTAATTAAAGCATACACAAAGGTATTTCAGCATTCTTCCTGAACTACACATGCAATCGGAACGTGAAGAAATCCTAATGTGGTACGCTGCTTTGTTCCCTCTGTGATACATTTCGAAGTGGTTTCCACAGATCAATACTGATTTAAAACTTTTCTGATCATAAAAGCCTGTATGTACATATCATAGATATAATATCAAAACTCAAATGGTGTGTGCAGAGATTTTTTGGTTGCTAAATATGAAATGTAAAAAGTAATAAGAAGGTACCTGAAATACTCTTCAACAAGTTTGCTCAAAGAATCTGTATTCCTTGTAGTCATACATGGATTCCCAGGATCTGGATGAAGAATCTTTTGAATTGGTGGAAGTATTGGTTCTGGCAGTTGTTGCAAGAAAAACACCACCATCAGTGTAGCTGCATAGCTCGAGAACCTATAACAGAAATAAACTTGAAAAGACACAAAGATATGTTTGGAGCAACACAAGATTAATATCAAGAACGAGATTTTCACTCTGCAGCGGTCTGTGCACTGATATGAAATTTCCTGGCAGATTTAAACTATGAGCCGGACAGAGACGCAAACTCGAGAGCCTCGTCTTCCGCAGACAAGTGCTCAACGATGCAGCTACCCAAGCATGGCTCACAACCCATCCTCACAGCTTTACCTGCACCAGTACCTAATCCACTACCTCCCAAACTTCACAGATGTTCTCCTGTGAAACTTGCAAGACTAGCCCTCCTGGAACAAAGGATACTGCAGAAACATGGCTTACCCACAGCCTAGGGGATGTTTCTTGAATGACATTTTTATCCTACAGCAGCATATGCACTGATTTGGAGCTTTGTTGCAGCCTAAAACTGTGAGCCAGACTGAGGCTTGAACTCGGGGACCTCTGCCTTTCATGGGCAAGGGCTCATCTGACAGAGCAACTGAAGCATGACTGATGACCCATCCACACAGCTTTACTTCCACCAATACCTCATCTCCTACCTTAAAAACTTCACAGCAGCACTTGCTCGTGAAAGGCAAAGGTCTTGAGTTCAAGTCTCGGTCTAGCACACAGTTTCACTCTGCAAGGAAGCGTCATATCAGTGTACACTTTGCTGCAGAGTGAAAATCTCCTTCTGGAAACAGCTCCCAGGCTATGGCAAAACCATATCCCCACAATTTTCTTCCTTTCAGGACTGCTAGTTTGGCAAGTTTCACAGGAAAGGTTCTGTGAAGTCTGGAGGGTAGGAGATGAGGTACTGGTGCAAGTAAAGCTGTGAGGATGGAATGTGTAAACACCTGCCCACAAAAGGCAAATGTCCTGACTTCAAGCCTCGGTCAGGCACACAGTATTAATCCACTAGCAAATTTCAAGATCAATATCATTTAGAAGCAGAAATACCACTTGGACAGTCACAGTCATCATCATCATCATCATTGTCATCAACAACAACAACATCACCACCATCATTAGCATCACTGCCACCATTATCATAATCAGAACTGCCTGAAACTTTATAGAATTGATATAAAACTCTTCTCAACAGGTGAGGCATTTGGAAGTCTTCTGGGGCGATTCTAACATGTAATTCTGAATTACACCCTTATTCATATGTATCGAATGTATATAAGCAGAGCACTTCCTTTCTTCCAATCAAAAAGCAATGAAGATTCTAATTCCCTTCGTAGGAATACATTTATATAGAGATATCATCATCCCTAGGAGGGACTAGATTCAACTCAGTAACATCTCTGTGCTTTCCTGCAGTTTCAATCAGTAGGGTGGCTCTACTGTGCTTCATCTGTGTAACTAATACCTGTCAAATATCATAAAATATTTCAAATTACGAAAAATTGGAGCAACAAAAATTGATTTACTTCTGTTCTGACTGTGAAACAGCATGGACATTAAATCAAACAATACATGCACAGTGCAGAAATCACATCATTGCTGTACTCAAACTGCATCGTTGTCATGACCACCACCACCACCACCACCACCACCACCCTTCCAAGTATTAGGGCTATAATCCATTATGGTCTCATCGAGAACTTCTCCTGCCATTTTTGTATTGGTTAACCTAGTATCTTACATTTTTGGGCTGGTAGTGTAGCATGGATAATGGGACCCCCTTTGAGCTCATTCACAGTAAACATTTTCTCTTGTTGTTTTGGTAGTTCTGAATATAATATGCAGTGGGTTCTATTTTAAGTTGCTTCAACACATCTCCATTCTGTTTGTGATCACATTTGGTTTTAAAAAGCTGCTTGTCTCAAAAATTTCATTTCACAGGGTGTTAAGTCTTTTTCCATCTTTTTGCCTTCATTGCCTAGACTTCACTGCCATAACACAACATAGATTTTGCTATGATCTTATAGAGGTATATTCTGATGTGGTTCAGGAACAGGGAATGTTTCATTACACTACTAGTAATGCTAATTGTTTTTGCATGTCTTGTGGTTTTTTCAGCTAGGTATGTTTTTTTTTAACAAAGGATAGTTTATTGTTTTTGCATGTCTTGCGGTTTTTTTCAGCTAAGTCTGTTTCTTATACAAAGGATAGTTAATAGCCTAAATATTTGAAAGTGTTCACTCTTTCTAGAATTTTATTTTCAAACAGATCTTACTTTTTACTGGGTATCTCCCACAAAAAGTCATAGTTTTTGTTTTTCCAATGTTGATGTCCATGCTGTATTTCTTAGACACAATTTATAAATTGTATGTCATCCTCTGAAGATGCTACAAGAGTTAAATCACCTGAAAAAAGTAAAGCATCTTGGTTTGTGGTTCTGTTGACCTGAATGAAGCTGCATGCATTTGTCTCTACTCTTGGGTGATTTTATTCATAAAAATAATAAACCAGAGTGGTGAGAGGCCGCATCCCTGTTGTACTCCTGCACATATTCTGCCACAAACTGATTTGTTCTCTTTATTGACAGATTAAATTTGTTCCATAAATTTTGTACATATTATTAATAAGTTGCTGGGGAATGTGATCAACTTTCAGAATCTGTAATAATTTGTTTCTTTTGACTTTATCAAAAGCTTTTTTGGAGCTAATGAAGGCAATATGTTTTTCTAGACTGAATTTTCCTTGTTTTTCTATTAGCAATTTCATTGAAAAACATCCATCTTACATATCGAAAGACATTTTGCTCGCTACCCATGACGTGTTGATAGTATCTGCACAACTTGTTTTTGATGACGCTGGCAAAAATTTTATGTGCCAATTTCGAAAAGCTTATTCCCTGCTATTTATCATAATTTTTTAGGTCTGCTTTTTTGACGATAGGAACATTAATTGATTTAGTTCGGCTCTCAGGTACATCATCTCCTGACCAGATCATATTTATTAGGTTTAGGAATCTGTCTATAAACGACTTGCTTGAATATTTCAACAGTTCTAGACTGAACCTTCTGCTAGGGCTTTATCATTATTTTTGTAATACTTCTTTAAGTTCACAGTTAGAGATGGTTTCTCTGAGAAGTCCTCTGGAAGCTGGATTGTAAGGGACTCTAATATTTGTTAGCATAGATTCTGAAAGTACTTCAACCACTTAAGTAAAGGGATGGGATTCACTTCCACATTTTCTTTCATCTCACTGTTTAATTTTTTAATAATTTTGACCATCTGTGGATGGGGTCTGTAAATTTCTCTTTTAGTGATTGAGAGTCTCTTTACATTCAGATTCTGAGTAGGAAGAACTGATCATCTTGGTTAGTTATGTAACTGTTGTGGCTGTTTTTATTCAAACACACATTACATTATTAGCCGAATTTTTTGGAGTATTTTCAACTGTCACAGATTTCTGAAGAACAATTATCATCTAGTCACAGAGAAGAAAAGATTAAGGGATGTACATTGATTCTGAGAGGTGGTTTGGGATTATGAGACAAGATTACCCACTCTGGCTATTATAAAATTCAAACATAGGAAATGAGCGAAGAACGAACATTTTGAGTATCACAGCATATGTCGTTAAACTCTATATTGGTAAACAAATGCATTAGTTTCATAAAGCTGGAATACTGTTGCTCAATAAGATATATGTTTTAACATTATTTCACTATGGTACATAATTGTGTTACATCTTTTTAACTTCACTCTTAATATAATTTCTATGACACAGTTTTTGCTTGTAGCTTCAGTCACAAAACTTTACTATAATTATTATTAAAAAGCAAACCTAAAATAACAAATTTAAAGATATAATTCTTAATTAATATCTCTGAAAACAAATTCATGATGTGTGGCTCTGAAAAAAACATAATGAGTGAACAGGACATGAACTAGTCGGTTATGTTACAACAGTTTTCTTGAATTTACGTTGTTTGATAGCACGACCTCTTTTTAATATGATATTTTATGAAACGAGTTTCAGTCTTAGATGCAGAATATGATCCAGATGAGCACAGAATCATATATTTCTGATGGCAATCAGTGTCATATAAATCTATATTTACTGAAATAGACCTCTACAGCCTTTCTATTAACATTATTCTCGTGAACAGAATGATGCTCTTAGTCACATCAATGTATCATAAAAATTATTGTTTTTCACTGGTGACCATATGCAGATGCTGAGGTTAATCTTAGCATATGCAGATGCTGAGGTTAATCTTAGCTATGATGACGTGTCAATATCTACTTTGCTGTACCATCATCAGAATTGTATAGCTAAGGCTTTCGACTGCAAGTCCTTACATTGTTTGCTTATTAGGCATCAAGGGATTGTGCCACACATTTATTTACCGAGAGCTCTATTACGTTTTATTTTCCAAAATTGTAGGTATGAAGTTGGTGGCCTTGAATTGTCTGACTGTTTGGTTACTGCAGAGATGTGTACGTATGCTGTAACAGATACATTTGTGAAATACAGTATGATATAGTGTAAGAAATACATTTGTAGACAGTTCTGGAAGGTAGCACTTGTCTTGAAGGTTTTAGAAAGGTCTTCAGCACAGTGGGAGAAGAACTGCTCATTCCTGCAGATTGCCATCCACATGTAGTTAGAAATGGGAGAAGCTTTTCGGTGTGGAAGAGATGGGGCCTATCAAATGTGGGAACTATTCCTCCAACCCATATTTTGCCCCTGCTGATTTCCATGGCCACCATACTCATTAACTCCTATCTTACATCCACCCTCATCCCTGATTATGTTCATTGTGCGATATCACTCTGGCAGGGTTTACAGATGGAAGAGTCAGATAATTGGCAGAAGCCATCAACCATGGGCACTCGCATTACACCCTCCTATGCCAACCTGTTTGTGGACCACCTAGAGGAGACCTTTCTAGCCTCCCAAAATGCCAAACCCTTAGTCTGGTTCAGGTTCACTGATGCTATCTTCATGATCTGACACCCTATCTCATTTCTTCACAGCCACGCATTCTCTCTCATCTGCTTCACCTGGTCCTCCTTAACCCAGCATGCCACCTTCCTGGACATTGACCTCCTCCTCTCTGAAGGCTCCATCCACACCTCTGTTCACATTAAACCCAACAACTACTAACATTTGCTGCATTTCGACAGCAGTTATCCCTTACACACCAAAACATCCCTCCCGTACAGCCTGGTTATCTAGAGTTGGTGTATCTGCAGTGACAGAACTCCCTTGCCAAGTATGCTGTGGGCCTCACCAAGGCCTTCACAGAGAGGCACTATGCCTCAGACCTAACCTGTAAACAGAACTCCTGTGTCATTTCCCCACACACCCTCAATCCTACAACTACCCCCAAGAACCAGCCACAAAGGAGTGCCCCCTCTGGCACCCTACACCACCCCAGACTGGAACAACTGAACCAAATTCTTTGTTAGGGCTTTGATTACCTATCATCATACCCTGAAATGTGGCTCATCCTATTCAAAATCCTTCACCTCTCCAAAACACTGTTCTGTCGCCCACCCTACCTATACAAAGTCCTAGTCCTCTCCTATGCCACCCCCAATACCAACCCCTTGCCACACAGATAATATCCCTAAGGAAGACCCATGTGCAAGAACTACCCAATACACTCACCCAGCACTTGCTATTCCAGTCCTGTCACAGCCTCGTTCTACCCCATCAAAGGCTGGGACACTGTGAAAGCAGCCACATCTTACACCAGCTCTGCTGGAACCATTGTAAAGGCTTTTATATTGGTGTGATTACCAACCAGCTGGTGGCAGGATGAGCGGCCACTGCCAAACTGTGGCCACGAGCAAAGCAGAGCACACTGTGGCACAACATGCAGCTGAACATAAAATGCTTTATTTCAATGGCTGCTTCACTATTTCAATGGCTGCTTCGCTACACAAGCCATCCTGATCCTCCCCTACAACACAAGCTTTTCTGAACTGCACAGGTGAGAGTTATCCTAACACATTCTCCTCTTCTGAAAGTATCCCAGCCTCAACTTACAGTAAAATATTGTGCCCACACCCTCCGCCCAACAGTTTCCACCTTCTCTGTGTCGTATCACCTCCTCCCTATTCTCGTCACCCACTATTTATGTGCCACCCTCTGCCAATGCACCAGCCCATCTTCCCTCTTTCCCATTCCCCTCCTTTTTCACTCCCCATTCGCCCCCTCCCCCCTCTACCACCCTTTTGCACAGCCTCCCGATGCTGCACCTGTTGGCAGTCCAGTCCTTGCACGTTCCATCAGAAAATGTTCTTCTCCCCCCACTGGTATAATGCTATCCCATAACCTTCCCCGCCCTCTCCAGATTATCGCTTCTGTTCTACATGACAGAATTGTGAAAGTTTGCTGCACCTGTTGGCAGTCCAGTCCTTGCACGTTCCATCAGAAAATGTTCTTCTCCCCCCACTGGTATAATGCTATCCTATAACCTTCCCCGCCCTCTCCAGATTATAGCTTCTGTTCTACATGACAGAATTGTGAAAGTTTGCAAAAAAAAAAAAAAAAAAAAAAAAAAAAAAAAAAAAAAAAAAAAAAAAAAAAAAAAAAAACTATGCTTTGTTTCATCACATCAATGCAGGATCTAACTTTGTTAAATAAAGAATAGCAAAAATTATTATTTTGTAGATCAAATGCCAACTGATACCACCTGAAAATAAGAGTTAAAACTGCAGATTGCATCTTATAAAGCTAACATTTATTTGAGGCTTATTATGGATGTCAATTAATTTTTTCCACATTCTAATTGAGGCTATAATGAACTGGATGTTTATGACATATGCTGTATCTTTCCTTCCACTAATTAAAGAATGCTGCTGCATACATAAAAAAAAAAAATCTGACAATTTGCATCACTTCTCACAGTATATAGCAGAAACAGTATGTCTGAGCTGCACAAGCACAGAAGAAAGTGCGATCGACTACCATGGACTTGCTCCTCAAACAATCCATTGTCTATTTATACTAACTTTGTAAGCAGCGGAAAACACACACATTGGGCAAGCTTTTGGAGCTACTGGCTCCTTATTCAGGCAGAATACTTGAAGCAGAAGGAAGAACGGCGAAGGAAAAGGACTGGAGAGGTCTAGGAAAAGGAGTAGATTTTGGGAAGGTCACCCAGAACAGCAGGTCAGGGGAGACTTATTGGACAGGATGAGAAGAAAAGACTGATTGTTGCGGACTGCATCGAACAAGATTTGAAAACCTGGGAGCTTAAACTTGCAAGACAGGGTAATATGCAAAACAGAGATTACTGCTTAAACATCGTGCATGAGTTAATAAGGATGAAAAACTAAGTGCATTGTATGTAACAGAGGTGGGAGGGGGGTGGTGAAAAATAGATGAGTAACACAGTGAAAGATGTAGAAAACAAAAACAGAGTGAAGAAAGGAGTAACTACTTTGAAGAAATGCTGAGACAGAAGAAATTACCGTTTATTACGGCCAGGTGGGTGGCAAGAACCAAGGACATGTTGTAGCACTAGTTCCCACCAACAGAGTTCAGAGAAACTGATGTATGGGGGAAGAATCCAGATGGTGCCTGTGGTGAAACAGAAACCGAGATCACGACTCTCATGTTGTTGAGGATGCTCTGTAACAGGATACGGTGTGTTGCCATCATACACGCTGTGCCTATGCCCATTCAACCTCATTGATAATGTGTTGGTAGCCACATTCCGATGTAAAAGGCTGAACACTGTTTACATCCCATTCAACCTGATTGATAATGTGTTGGTAGTCATGCCAATGTAAAAGGCCGAACACTGTTTACGTAACAGCTGGTATATGACATAAGTTGTTTACAGGTAGCTCTCACTTTGATAGTATATGTTTTGCCAGTTACAGTGATGGTATAGATGGTGACAGGAGGGTGCATGGGGCAAGTCTCGCAGTGGGGACAGTCACAGGGGTAGGAGACATAGAGTAGGGAGATGGGTGTCAAAGGAGTACGGGGTATGACAAGGATATTGCGGAGATTGAGAGGGCAACTGAAACCTAATCGAGGAGTGGTGGTCAAAATATCAGACAAAATGGATCTCACTGCAGGGCATTATTTTTGAAAGTCATGGTCTTGTCGAAGCAGCTGATTAATACACTCCAGTCCAGGATAATACTGAGTATCAGTGGTGTGCTCCAAAGTTGTTTGTTGGAGGGATCAGCAGTATCAGGAGTGGAAGTGATGGCTTGGGAAATCTGCTTTTGATCTAGGCTGGTGGGGTAATTACAACCAGTGAAGGCTGAGGTGAGGATGGCGGTGTATTGCTGTAAAGAGTCTGCATCCGAACAAATATGTATGCCCGAATGCCAAGGCTGTAAGGGATGAAACGTTTGACATGGAAATGATGGCATCTGTCAAAATGTAAGTACTGCTATTTGTTAGTAGTTTTAATATGGGCAGAAACGTGTAGCTGGCCTTTGGTGAGGATGAGATCAACATCAATGAAAGTGGCACGGGATTCAGAATAGGACTATGTGAAATTTAACTCAGAGAAAGTATTCAGAGATCCCAGGAATTTTAACAGGTCTGCTTCACCATGAGTCCATTTGGTAAAGATGTCATCAATGTATCTAAACCACACCAAGGCAGAAGACTTATGGACCCCAGGAAAGCCTCCTCTAAATGACCCATGAAAAGGTTGGAATAGGAAAGAGTCATCCTGGTTCTCATTGCTGTACCCCTGATCTGTTTGTATGTCCGCCCCTCAAAGGTGAAGTAGTTGCTGGTAAGTACAAAGTTGATTAAGGTGAGTAGGAAGGATGTCGTAGGTTTGGAATCAGGTGAGCGCTGACCGAGGACATGCTCAGCAGCAGACTGACCATGTACGTGGGGGATGTTGGTATCGAGGGAGGTGCCATCAATGGTGACAAGCAGTGTGTGAAATGGGAGTGGGATGGGCACAAATTTCAGATGAATGGTCGATATCTTCGATATAGGAGGGAAGTCTTCGTACTACGAGTTGCAAGTGCTGATCAACTAAGGCAGATATGTTCAATGGGTGCTTTGAAGCCAGCAACTATAGGACGGCCAAGATGATTGGGTTTGTGGATAAAAAGAAGAAGGCAAAAAGTGGGGTTGCATAGTTTGGATGGTGTGAAAAGTTCTATTGACTGAGGTGTTAGTCCGTGTGAGGTACTTGATGTTTTGAGGAGAATCTGCAGGTCAATTTGAGTCAAGGAGATGAAATCTTGAAGGCAGATGCAGTATGTAGAGGTGTCAGATAGCTGGCGCAGACCTTCTCTAACATGCTCCTTTCGGGCAAGTAGCACAGTGGTCGATCCTCTGTCTGTTAGGAGGATAATGATGGAGTCATCAGCTTTTAGGGAACGTAGCACCTGAAGTTCTGCAGAAGACAGATAAGGATTATGTTGTGAAGCCACGCTGGACATGAGGAATTCCTGGAAGGCTTGTAAGGGATGATTCTGAGGTAGTGGTGGTGGATCAGGTTGGTATCATGGTCAGAACTGTTTACATTTTCTCCTGTGAATTTTTCTCTGTTTTCTGATTTTTTCCTTCCTTTTCTTCAATTTCCTCTCTTTCATCCACCCTCTGCCTTTTTTTTTTTTTTTTTTTTTTTTTGCCACTCTCACAATTTCTAATACTCCAAACTGTCCTCTCTTGCCATGATGATTCGCATCTCATCTTACATCTGTTCTTTTCGAAAACATGCTTTTGCACTATCAAAACTAAGGTCCCACATTCTGTTTCTTGAAAATTGTTTGTCCCTTGGAGTTGCTCCAAAAAGCCTAACATTAAGAGTTCGTGTTTCTGGATGTAATCCTACTATACTTTCACAGTTTCAAATACAGCAATCTCTTGCTCTTACCCAGTTAACCTGTAGCCGATATGCCCCCATCAGCCAATTTTCACTCCACCAAACTTCTCTCCTAAAAAATCCTGCAATTATCTGCTCCTGATGATCCCTTGGATGGAATGGTCCATCAAGCCAAATTCAAACTGCAACAATATGCCAGACTGCACCTCAGAACGCTATCCCACCTTCTCCTAAACCATATGAATAGCGTTGTTTCCTTTCCTGTCCTCTGCAGCTCCCTAAACAGTCACTCTGTCAACCACCACTCGTCTTCTCAACTGAGCTTGGGCAACCTCCTTAACATCCCACAGCCTTCACCATAGTCTCTCAGACTAAGAATAACCCATAATCACAAGAACCAGTCACAATAGTACAGTGTCCTTAACCTCTCATCTAAGGAACTCTCCCCTCTTGAATTATCTGTATTACCTAAGTACTCACTTTCAGCCCTAAACCTGCATTTGATCATGCTGCTTTGGTGAAGAACGTACTTTCCTTCACATATAATGTCAACTGGAAAGACTACTTTGAAACCCAATCCCAAAACCTTTCTAACAGCAAACCTCATATTGAACCCTGTCTTGAACAGTTCAGACAACAATCTCAACTTGATCCACCACCACTACCTCAGATTCATCCCTTAAAAGCCTTCCAAGAATTCCTCAAATCCAGCATTGCTTCATAACCCTTTCTCAGGTCCCTACAATGTGTTCCTAACCTGTCCTCTACAGAACTACAAGCTCTACACTCCTTTAAAGCTGATGACTCCATCATTATCCTCAGAGCAGACAAATGATCTACCACTGTGATACTTGACTCAAAGGAGTATGTTAGTGAAGGTCGACACCAGTTGCCTGTCACTTCAACAAACAGCGTCTGCCATCAAGATTCCACCCTCGTGATTGAAACTGACCTGTAGTCCGTACTTAAAACACCAAGCCCTTCACAAGGACTAACACCTCAATCCATAAAACTTCTCACACAACCCAAACCACACACCCCCACCTTTTACCTTCTTCCTGTTATCCATAAACCAAATCATCCTGGCCCTCCTATGGTTGCTGGCTTCAAAGCACCCACCAGAACGTATGTCTGCCTTAGTTGATCAGCACCTTAGTTGATCAGCACCTACAGCCCATCATACAAAGACTTCCCTACTATATTGAGGATATCATCCATTTCATAGATCATCTGAAATTTGTGCCCATCCGACTCCCACCACAAACCTTGCTTACAAACAGACCAGGGGTGCGGCCATGGGAACCATGATGGTTTCTTCCTATGCCAACCTTTTCATGCATCGATTGGAGGGGGGCTTCCTGGGATCCTTAAGTCTTCAGCTCCTGGTTTGGTTCAGACAGACTGATGCCATCTTTATCATATGGACTCATGGTGAGGCTGACCTGTTAAAATTCCTGGAATCTCTGAATAACTTCTCCCAATTAAATTTCACATGGTCCTATTCCGAATACCATGCCACTGCCCGTGATGTTGATCTCATCCTCAACAAAGGCCAGCTACACACTTGTATCCACATTAAACCTACTAACAAACAACAGTACTTACATTTTGACAGATACCATCATTTCCGTGTCACACGTTCCCATCCATATAGCCTTGGCATTTGAGGCAAACATATTTGTTCGAGTGCAGACTGTTTAAGGAACACATCACCATTCACAACTCAGCCTTCCTATGCCAGCCTTATCATGGGTCGCTTGGCAGGGGTTTTCCTGGGATCCGTACGTCTTCAGCCCCTGGTCTGGTTTAGATACATTGAAGACATCTTTACCATACGGGCTCGCAGTGAGGCTGACCAGTTAAAATTCCTGGTATCTCTGAATACCTTCTGCCATTTACATTTCACATGGTCCTATTCTGAATCCCGTGCCACTTTCCTTGATGTTGACCCCATTCTCACCGATGGCCAGCTAGATACTTCTGCCCAAATTAAAATTACTAACAAACAACAGTACTTACATTTTGACAGATGCCATCATTTCCATGTCACACGTTTCCTACCATATAGCTTTGGCATTTGGGGCGAACATATTCGTTCTGATGCAGACTCTTTACAGTAATACACTACCATTCTCACTGGACATAAGTACCGCACCAGTCTAGTTCAAAAGCAGATTTCCCTGAACATCACATCCAATCCTGGTACTGCTGATCCCTCCAAAAAACAACTTCAGAACACACCATTATCACTCAGTATTATCCTAGTCTGGAACATATTAATGACTGCTTCGACAAGGCCAAGATTTTCTAAAATCATCATCAAATTATCAATTAGGATGAATGGGCAGAGGCACAGTGTGTATGATGGCAACACGCAATATCCTGTTGCAGAGCATGCTCTACAATATGACAATTGTAACCTCGGTGCCTGTTTCACCACACGCACCATTCGGATTCTTCCCCCAGACACCAGTTTCTCTAAGTACGCAGGTGGGAACTTGCGCTTCAACTCATCCTTGGTGCTTGCTACCAACCCGGCCTTAATTTATGTTAATTTCTTCCCTCTCAGCATTTCTTCACAGTAACTACTCTTTACTCCACTCTGTTTTAGTATTCTTCATCTTTCATTGTCTTACCAGTCTACTTTACACTGCCCTCCTCCCACCTCAGTTATGTACAATGCACTTAACATTTTCACTCTTATTAAATCATGCACGATGTTTAAGCAGTAATCTCTGTCTTTCATATTAACCTGTCTTCCACTCTAAGTTCTCAGGCTTTCAAATCTTGTCCGATGCAGTCCTCTACAATTAGTCTTTCCTTTTCATCCCATTCGGTAAGTCTCCCCTGACCCATGGTTCTGGGTGACTTTTCTGAAATCTACCCCTTTTCCTAGACCTCTCCAGTTATTTTCCTTCATCCCTCTTCCTTTCCCTTCAACTCTTCTGTCTGAAGAAGGAGCCACAGGCTCCGAAAGCTTGCCTAATTATGACCTCCTTTAATGTCCGTATTCTACCACCACTTGGTGAGTGGAAGTTTTATCTATCCAATTAATTTATATGGTCAAATATTGCTTGTTTTTGTTGTGTCCTCAGAGTCTTTCATGGCGGCATGACTGAATAAAATCTTTGTTTTGAAGCCACGTCAATTTGAATAAAATTCTTGAGGATTTGATGGCTAGCTCCACCATCGTCATCAGGAGTGACTAGTGACTACCAGTGCTGGCACTATTTCCCACTTATGTACCTACAATTAAGGCTGATGGCACCAATCAGTGTGTGCTGAAAACAACTTGTGCGTGGAAGGTGAATAGCTAAGCATTGCCTCGAAAACAGACACAAAATACAGTTTGAGAGCACAAGAGTCTTGGCTCATGCATCAACATACTAGGACTCCATTATAAAAGAGGCAGCCGCGATTAGAATAAGCAGCAATAATTTAACAGAGACCACGGTTACACACTGAGTAGGGCATGGGAGCGGGCTTTGGATGTTAAAAGAAAGCAGTGACAGATGTGTATCGCTTGCAGGGAGGCAGGAGCAGCTGTTTCAAATGTGGCGCCAGCCCATCGTGTCACCTGATGTCACTAGTCACTCGGTCCTGTGGCGGGCCAGGGCTGCTATGAGCTGTCAAACTCACCTTCCGCACACGCGTTCCTTTCGGCCATCTTTGGTTGGTGCCAGTGGCCGTAATCATAGGTATATAAATGGGAAATATTGCCAGCACCGGCAGTCAGTAGTCATACTCCTGCTAACAATGAGGGAGATAGCCAGTGAAAGCTCAACAATTTTATTTGAATTGAGGCGGCTTGTAAACCAAGAAGATTTTATTCAATTGTGTTCCCTGTCATATTAACGTTGTGTACCAAAATATGGGTGCAGAAGTATGTGGGCACATCTCATGACCCCAAGCCACTGCCTGGGTTCCCTCTGACTACTACTCACAATGTTCTTTCACCCATGCCCACTAGCATCCCTGCAACTTGAACCTGGCAACAAGGCCTCCAACACATCATAAAACATCTCTCCGACAGAGCATGAAGAGTTTGGTGAGACATGTCCACAGTGCTATGCCTCACCAGAACTATTCTCAAGAGGCAACGAAACCTGACATGTTGACTCCTGCCCTGGATTTTTTTTATGCAGGAAGAAATACACTATCAAAATGTTAGCTGCTAAAAAATGTTAATTTGAAAATTGACAAATTCATAGCTTCCAGGTGGCTGGAGAAATGTGCACCCCTACCGGAACTGTAGAAGACTATGCATTGACAATGTGGCAGACACACAGCCTTGGTTGACAGAGCATCGGTAAACAGATAACATGACACAATTAAATCATACTTTGAACAGTGAATGTTGGTAATTTCTCTGACACAACTGTTCACAGTTACCTTTCGCTCGAATTTGCAACTCATTTAAAATTCATAATGATTACCAGTTGCTTGTTGCGGTATCAATAAGTCAACAATGGAGGTAAAACTGAATTAATATCCCCTGTTTTTTTACTTCACGTATGGCTGTTAATAGCATCTGTCTTGTGAGGATTCCAGAGTTTTACAGTAGTGCGGAATCTAATTAAAAGTTCTAACAATTGCAAAGATGAAATATTACGACGATGTTATGCACTCAAAATCAGCTATTTCTCCCAAAGACCTAAATATGTGCTAGTCACAAGTTACTTTCTTGGACATTCATCCCAATGACGTCGAAATTTTGTTGTAAACTGGAAAATATTAGAAGAAACAAGAAATAGCTCTGATTATTCTGTGCATTGTGGTTTGAAAGATGACAGTTATGTCAATAAGAGACTGGAAAGAAAAGTTTTTAGTTGCAAATGTCCGTCTTGTTCGCAAGTAACAATATAATTCACAATGACCATTTTCAGTTTACTGTTATCATCGGATTGTTACAAAATGGAAGAAACACTAATGTGACAATAATAAGTTGAAGTGGCTCAAAACAAATACATAGAAAGTCTAATAGTAGATAAAAAATTAAATCTAAGAATACATTAAAAAGATAACATGGTTGCCAGCCATAACATTCCATTAAAAGTATTCTGATACAAGTATCAACGTCAATCTGTACATGCTGGTACATAACAAGTGCTAACAATGCCTTGAAGGTGTAATATATATGTAGTACATACACAAACTTCAGCTGGTAAAGGGAGTTAATGCTGACATATTAAGTAAACAGTATACACACACACACACACACACACACACACACACACACACACAAAGTAAAAAAGGGAAGGGAAGAGAGAGACCAGAGTTGGTTGTGCAATCGATGAATGTGGTGACACATTGATATACAATAAAACCTGTGAAAAAAAGGTGTGTGGATTACAATTTTTGCAGCTTGGTATCTGTCTTCAAGAGCCTCAAGGCAAATTAGGAACAAAAATAAAAAAAAAAAGGTCTGTTCAGTTGCAAAAATCGTAATCGAAGCAACAAAATTTGGAAAAATGAGAAACAATAATTTTCAATATTTAATTTGAAATGCCTTCTTACAATTTGTAGAAAATAATTATTTCTTTTTTTGGACTCTTGGGCCACACATAACACCACACCTGTTTTTGAAGAGGATAACAAAGAGGCTGTTGCAGTACTGGGGACTCCACCAGGAACAAATAATGGTTGGTTGGTTGGTTTTGGGGGATTAAAGGGAACAACTAACGTGATTCAACTTCTTGATAAAGAATTTTTCTAGAGTCAAAAGCATTTTTCAGACAATACAACTTCTGACAGCTCTTAGTCATTTCAACAGTATGGAAAGGAAAGTTGCTACTCACCATATAGCAGAGATGCTGAGTCGCAGATAGGCACAAGAAAAAGACTGTCAAAAATAAGCTTTCTGCCAGTAAGCCCTTTGTCAAAAATAGACCACACACACACACACACACACACACACACACACACACACACGACTGCAATCTCTGGCAACTGAAGCCAAAATTCCAAACCTAAAGGGGTGAAATAAGGGATGACTGTTTTTTTTTTCCTTTTTTTAAATGTTGCTATTAAGGTAATTTTGAAGCTACACCTACAAAAATTAGTATTTGGTTTCTCAGTCAGAAACAAAGGATTATGTGTTTCAGTGTTTTTGAAAATTTAACCTCCTGGGGTAGAAACAGTGGGTGAAAGAGTTTTTTGATAATATATCATCATACAGAACTGCTAAAGTATTTTTAAAACAACGTCTTGGTATTTGACTTCTCAGTTAAAAATAAAGAAATATGTGTCACAGTGTTTTTGGAAATTCAACCCCTGTGGGGATGGAACAGGGTATGAAAGTTTTTATGGACATATTTCATTATGCAAACATTTTTCAAGCTAAATCACTGGCATCTCTGTTAGATATAAAACATATACATGTCACCGTTTTTGGACATTCAACCCCTAAGGGTCTGAAACACTTTATGAAGATATTTCATTCCAATAGCATTTTCAAAGCAAAATCTTTAAAAATCGGTGTTTGGCTTCTTGATTGGAGATGAAAAAATACATGTTTCACTGTTTTTGGAAATTCCTGAACAGGTGAAATAGGGTCACACTGATTCACCGGTTAATTATTGCCCAGCCAAAACCCCTATGGATAGAAACTTGAAGTTTGGAGAGGTATGGAACTTAAACTGAAGTATCGTTTAAGAAGGGACTGTCCAAAATTGCACTCCTAAGGGGGTGAAATAGGGGATGAAAGGCTTTTTGAAATTATGTCACTATTAAGGGAATTTTGAAGCTAGAACTATGAAAACTGGTATTTGGACTCTCAGTCAGAAAATAAAATGTACATGTTTAAGCATTCTTGGAAATTCAACCACTAAGGGGATAAAATAGTAGGTGAAAGATTTTTTGAAAATAAATAATTACAAAAGAACATCTATGACAACTGGTATTCAACTTCTTGGATATGAATAAAAAAAATGTGTGTTTCAGTGTTTCTGAGAATTCACCACTACAAGAGTGCAATAAGGGATGAAAATTTTTAAGAAAATATTCTGTTACATTGAAAAAATTTAAATCTAAATATGTGATTGAATGTTTTCTGGAAACACAAATCTCTAAGGGGGTAAAGTAGAGAATGAGATTTTTTATGAAAATTTTTTATTAAGAAAGTGTTTTTAAAGCTATATTTATGAAAATTTAAATTTGGCTTCTCATTTAGAAATAAAACAAATACCATAGTTCACTGTTCTTGGAAATTCGACTCCTATGGGGGTGGAAGAGGAGATGGAAGTTTTCATGAAAATATATCACTGTGCAAGCATTTTTGAAGCTAAAGCTATGAAAATTTGTATTTAGCTCCTCTCTTAGAAATACAATATACAAATGCACTGTTCTTGGAAATTCAAACTCTTAGGGGGTGAAATGTATTATGAAAATATTTCATTGCAAAAGCATTTTTAAAGTTAAATCTTTGAAATTGGTGTTTTGCTTCTTTGCTAGAGATGAATAAATACATGTTTAACTGTTTTTGGAAATTCAACCTCTAATGGGGTGAAATAGCATAGGACTGATTCATCATCACCCAGCCCAAAGTAGGCATTGTTTAAGAAGGGACTGTTCGAATTTCTACTCCTAAGGGGGTGAAACAAAGGATGAAAGGCTTTTTCGAAGTGTGTCACTGTTAAGGGTATTTTGAAGCTAGAACCACAAAAACAGATATTTGGTTTCTTAATCAGAAAATTAAAAAACGTGTTTCAGTATTTTTGTAAATTCGAGCACAAAGGGGGTAAAACAGTGGGTGTAGATTTTATAGAAAATACATAATTACTAAACAACTACTAAAGGATTTTTAAGGTTTCATGTGTACAGGAATATATCACTAGGGATAAGATAGATATTGCCTATAGGAAAATTAAAAAGACCTTTGAAGGAAAGAGAACCACCTGTATGAATATCAAGAGCTCAGATGGAAAACCAGTTCTAAGCAAAGAAAGATGGAAGGAGTACATAGAGGGTCAGTACAATGGAGATGTACTTGAGGGCAACATTATGGAAATGTAAGAGGATGTAGATGAAGATGAAATGGGAGATATGATACTGCGGGAAGAATTTGACAGAGCACCAAAAGAAGCTTTCGAAGCAAGGCTCCAGGAATAGACAACATTCCATTAAAACTACTGATACCCTTGGGAGAGCCAGCCATGACAAAACTCTTACCATCTGGTGTGCAAGATGTATGAGATAGGCGAAATACCCTCAGACTTCAAGAAGAATATAATAATCCAATCCCAAAGAAAGCAGCTGTTGACAGATGTGAAAATTACCAAACTATCAGTTTACTGCATCACGGCTGCAAAATACTAACGCGAATTCTTTACAGACGGATGGAAAAACTGGTAGAAGCCGACCTCGGGGAAGATCAGTTTGGATTCCATAGAAATGTTGGAACACGTGAGGCAATACTGACACTATGACTTACCACAGAAAATAGATTAAGGGAAGGCAAACCTACATTTCTAGCATTTGTAGACTTAGAGAAAGCTTTTGACAATGTTGACTGGAATACTCTCTTTCAAATTCTGAAGGTGGCGGAGGTAAAATACAGGGACTGAAAGGCTATTTACAATTTGTACAGAAACCAGATGGCAGTTATAAGAGTCGAGGGGCATGAAAGGGAAGCAGTGGTTGATAAGGGAGTGAGACAGGGTTGTAGCTTGAATATCTGTGTACTGAACAAGCAGTAAAGAAAACAAAATAAAAATTTGGAGTAAGAATGAAAATCCATGGAGAAGACATAAAAACTTTGACGTTTGCTGATGACATTGTAATTCTGTCCGAGACAGTAAAGGACCTGGAAGAGCAGTTGAACGGAATGGACAGTGTCTTGAAAGGAGGATATAAGATGAACATCAACAAAAGCAAAAGGAGGATAATATAAAATAAGGTGATGCTGAAAGAATTAGATTAGGAAATGAGACACTTAATGTAGTAGATGAGTTTTGTTATTTGCGAAGCAAAATAACTTATGATGGTCGAAGTATGGGGGATATGAAATATAAACTGGCTATGGCAAGGAAAGCATTTCTGAAGAAGAGAAATTTGTTAACTTCGAGTGTAGATTTAAATGTCAGGAAGTCTTTTCTGAAAGTATTTGTGTGGAGTGTAGCCATGTATAGGAATGAAACATGGAGAATAAATAGTTTAGACAAGAAAGGAATAGAACCTTTCGAAATGTCGTGCTACAGAAGAATGCTGAAGATTGGATGGGTAGATCACACAAATAATGAGGAGGCAGTGAATAGAATTGGGGAGAAGAGGAATTCATGGCACAACTTGACTAGAGAAGGGATTGGTTGATAGGACACGTTCTAAGGCTTCAAGGGATCACCAATGTAGTATTTGAGGGAAATGGGGAGGGTAAAAATCACAGAGGGAGATCAAAAGATGAATACACAAAGCAGATTCAGAAGGATATAGGTTGCAGTAGTTACTCGCAAATGAAGAGGCTTGCACAGGATAGAGTGGCATGGAGAGCTGCATCAAACCAGTCTCTGGACTGAAGACCACAACAACAACAACAACAAGGCTTCATCAACGACAACTGGTATTCCATTTCTCGGTTTTATAAAAAAAAGAAACAAACACATTTCAGTGTTTCCGGAAATTGACCCTTAAGGCAGTGCAATAGGAGATGAAAATTTTTAAGAAAATATTTCATCACATTGAAAAAATTTTAAAGCTAAATTTATTAAATTTGATACTTCACTTCTTGGTTACATACAAAGAAATATTTGTTAGGGGATGAAAGTTGTGCTGTGGCTGAGCAGTCCTAGGCGCTTCAGTCTGGAACCGCGTGATTGCTATGGTCGCAAGTTTGAATCCTGCTTCGGGCATGGATGTGTGTGATGTCCTTAGGTTAGTTAGGTTTAAGTAGTTCTAAGTTCTAGGGGACAGATGACCTCAGATGTTAAGTCCCATAGCGCTCAGAGTCATTATGATGAAAGTTGCTACAGAAATATCTCCAGAAGAACACAAAAGACATGATTAACAAAAACTTTGCAGAATCGCTTTTTGATCAGATGTACAATCAGAAAAGACCATTATTATATGGCCTTAATCAGCATGAAAAACTTAGAATTTGTTTCAATTTGTGAATAACAAAAAATTCGATTATATAAAACAAAAAAGATCTCTGCAGGCTACACACTCTATGTGGGCTCTAAGCTAGTGTACAATAAAACTGTAGTATTTAAATATTAGATATCTGACTCACCTGGATAAACTTATTATATTGTGACATTTTGCCCAATACTTCAGGAAAATAATAAGTGGTCGTATTCTAAAATCCATGTCTAATACATGAGACAACTGCTTGCTCTTAAGTACACATCCTTGTCCTTGGAAGCTAATATCACAAGCAATGCCAGTTGGTATATGGATGATTTTTACTATAGGTATGCGAGCTTCAGGAATTGCAACAATGGACCCAAATTTTCGGTGACGGGTCCATAGAAGTTTACGTACACGTCTCACTATCTGGGGACCATCAAAATTTCTGGCAGCAATCTCTGTAAAAATAAGTAAATAATTAATAATAATAATAATAATAATAATAACCATTCTTGCATAGACCGCCAAATAACCCACAAGTCGAAACAACAATAAAAACTATCAACACAATCATACACAACAAAATAAATGAAAACACAACTATGGAAGAGTTACAACGACTAGTTTATATAGGAGCACTCACTACTCTAAATATACACACTAGGCAGAGATCAGAACCAACCAACACACAGAAGAAACCCACAAAACCAGCATGGCAACACAGGCTACAGATCAGAATAGAAAAACTGAGAAAAGACATCGGACAGCTAACACAATTTATAAGAAATGAAATGTCAGAAAAAAAAAAGAAAAAGGTTAGGTAAAATCTCACAACAAGAAGTGATAGAGCAATTAGATGAAAAGAAGCAGAAATTACAATCATTGGCCAAACGACTTAGAAGATACAAAAAAAGTGAAACAGAAGGAAACAAAATCAAACATTCAACACAAACCAAAAGAAATTTTAGCAGACAATAGATAACACACACATTAAAATAGACAACCCACCAAACATAACAGACATGGAACACTTCTGGAGCAACATATGGTCAAACCCGGTACAACATAACAGGCATGCACGGTGGATACAAGCAGAAACAGACACATACAAGATGATACGACAAATGCCTGAAGTGATAATTTTGCAACATGAAGTCACCCAAGCAATTAATTCTACTCACAATTGGAAAGCCCCTGGAAAAGATAAAATAGCAAATTTCTGGCTAAAGAAGTTCACCTCAACACATTCACATCTAACTAAATTATTTAACATATCTAAAAACAAAGATGATGTGACTTACCGAACGAAAGCCCTGGCAGGTCGATAGACACACAAACATACACACAAAATTCTAGCTTTCGCAACAAACGGTTGCTTTGTCAGGAAAGAGGGAAGGAGAGGGAAAGACGAAAGGAAGTGGGTTTTAAGGGAGAGGGTAAGGAGTCATTCCAATCCCGGGAGCGGAAAGACTTACCTTAGGGGGGAAAAATGGACGGGTATACACTCGCACACACACAACATATCCATCCACACATATACAGACACAAGCAGACATATTTAAAGACAAAGAGTTTCAACTCTTTGTCATACCACACAATATCCACCAGTACATCAATGCAATACAGCTACATCCAAACTTATATATACAACTACAGAAATCCGTAATTATTGATACATGTTCAATTACCCGAAAGTTCCTAAATGCAATATAACATATACCGTACAGTTAAAAGGAAGTCACACTTGATCAAGGTCCGCGTTACTTTCCATTTTTGACCGGACATAACGTCTGAGAAAAGAAAGAAATAATAATAATAATAATAATAATAGGAATAATGAGGATAATAATAGTATTGCTAAGAACTCATCATATATTTGTGGCATTTTGTAGCAGACAGACACTCACATAAGGTAGCTCAGCAGATTATCTGCTCTGAAGATGGCCCTAGCTTTGTTAGATGAGCTACCATCTTGCAATTTATGTGTCTATTTACCGTTCAGGGTATGCACTATATGATTAATGTCTTTTCACTCACTGCATGGTTTGTACTCAAACCAGGATTTTCCACTATTGTATTACTTGATTTAACAGATATTTAACAACAAACACATCACTTAATATTCTATTAAAAAAGCCTGAATAGACAGAATGTGATCCAACAGCAATATAAAAAGTTGACAGAGTGATTGATCTCTTAAAATCAGAAGTTAATTCGTTTAGTACTCTGGATCAATGTGGTAAAGATAAAATAACACTGGTCAACACTCATTTTCTTGCCAAGGATATTTGAGTGGCTTTAGGATGGGTTAGTGGTGCTGAGGACGAATATAGCAACCATTTATGCAGTTTGGCTCTAGTTTTTGAGATAATGCATGATTTATTCAAAAAATTAGAAAAAATTGCTAATACTGAACTCGAGCGCTACAAACTACGATGAAAAAAGAAAATAATCTTTATAAATAGCTTCTATGAAAACCTGATAGGCATTTGTCCACGTATAAAACATAATTGAAAAGTTTCTCTATAAGTACATCATTTTCCGTCCATGACGAACCGCTTCCTGCACGCTTTCCTTTTATAGGTCTCTTCAGAACAGTCACGTTGCAGATTCCAGCAATAATCTGCCATCATATGCCTGTCCCATCTTCCTTTATATCTTTCCTCTATTCCATTCATATCTTGATGGAACCGCTTTCCTTGTTCCTCACTGAAATCACCTAGATTACGAGGAAATCGATCCAAGTGGCTGTGAAGGAAGTGCAATTTTATGCTCATGTTAGCTCCTAAGTTTTGAAAGTTAGTGAGCATGTTTTTGACCAGTTCCTCGTAATTGGGAGCTTTATGATTGCCCAAAAAACATTTTACAACAGCGACAAAACTGTTCCAGGCCGATGCTTCAGTGACAGTCATGACACTTGTAAAATTGGTATCGTTGATGAGCCTGCGAATTTGAGGACCATCAAATATTCCTGCCTTAAGTTTTTCACTACTGAGTCCAGGGAACGTATTGCAGATGTATGTGAAGCAATTACCATTTCTGTCTAAAGCTTTGGTGAATTGCTTCATTAGTCGTAACTTAATATGTAATGGTGGAAGAACAATCTTGTCCCTACTAACCAGAGGTTCATTAATGATGTTTGCTTCACCAACAGCCATATGTTCCCTTGGAGGCCATGTTTTCTGCTTCCAATGTTCGTGCTTTGCCCTACTATCCCACATGCAGATAAAACATGGGTGCTTTGTCTATCCACTTTGTTGTCCAAGCAAGAAGTTCACCATTTTCAAATCAACACAAATCAACCACTGGTGCTGCATATACTGAATTTTCTGCAGAACCATCTTGATGTTAGCATATGCTTCACAAAGTTTTGTTGAGTGGGCAATTGGAATAGATGCGTAACGATTGCCATTGTGTAGGAGAACACATTTTAAACTTCTAGTGGAACTGTCTATGAAGAGACGCCAGTCCTCTGGTCTATATTCCGGCAGCTCCAATTCAAGTAAAAGTCCAGGTATATTGCTGCAATACACTATAACCTCTTCTTGGTTGAAGTATGGACAAAGGTTTTCTTCTCTCGTCCGGTAAGCTGTTATTTTAACACTTGGATGAAGACAGTTCTTTTCCTTAAGCCTGGATGCTAAGAGCTCTGATGCTTGCTTTGAAAGATTGAGTTCTCGTATCAAGTCACTGAGATCCTTCTGGTCGAACTGCTGGGGTTGTGTCTCACGTCCTTCGTATTCCGAACCACTACTTGTACATTCCTCGCCGTGCACATTGTCATCTGATGATGTTAGCGTGGGTAATGTTGTGAAGGTTGGTACAGGAACATCGTGGCTGTGCACCACCGGTCTTCTTGCTGACTCCAAATCGGGATATTCCCACTTTCGTTTTTTGAACCTATTAAAACCTTTCACATTAACAATGCAAAAATAGCAATCATCTGTATGGTTCTTCTGCTCTCGCCATACCATAGGCACTCTGAAGTTTAAGCCTTTCCTTTTTCGTTTTGTCCACTGCCGTAAGCACTCCACACAGCATTTACAAACTTTATGGGGTGCCCACGCCTTGTCTTGATCTCCAAGTTTAATTCCGAAATATGCCAGATACGCTTCCTTCACAAAAGGAGTGATATTCTTCCTGTTCTTTTGAAGAACGTATTCACCACAAATGTAGCAGAACTCATCTGGATGGTTCACGCAAAGACGGCATGAAGAACTCATGTTTTCCTAAAACAAAATTGCACAAATACTACATATTATGCAGAACTTTCTTGTATTTGCATGTCAATCACATCCAACAAACATCATTAATTGTTTTGTGTGAAATGAATACTCACCTCTTATTTGCTACGTCACGATGAAAAGGTTCTATCTCCTTGAAGCTGCACTGCACATGTGTGTGACTTTCGACCATCGCCATTTTTCTTGTTTACACTGAACGCCACCTATCGGCTGTTGCGGGGATTACCTCGGCCAACAAATGAATGTCGAGTACCGCCGAATTCAAATCTGCACAACCCTCAATATCTTCAACACACGCACCGCACAACAGGACTGAACACATGCTGACAGTGTGATGTTTGCATGATGTAATCCTCAACCACACAGATGCACTCCCTGAGCACAATTGTTTAATAAAGATAGTACAATATCACTAATTAAAAAACAGGTAGCAAATACATTACACCATATATGGACCCTGCAGTCGATATTATCCACATGAAACTCTCATTTCCACAAATAACCTATATCTCAAAAACCAGAGCCAATTTGGAAAAAGTACAAATATACTCGGAATGAGTATCATAACAATATCCCATTTTCGTTCAAACTTCCCTGGCAACGAAAAAAAAATTTTATTTTGTAGAGCTGTGTAATCAGTCAAATGCGATATAACACGACATGTCAGTTTCTCTAATGTTAATAACAGTATTTCTGAAAAAAAGGAAGTAACAGTACTACACAGAGAGACGTAATGTGAATTAAAAGGGAGCTGAAACAAAAAAGAGAGGTGTAAGTGATGTTCTAGAAGATGATTAATGTTGTACAATCTTTAATATTGTATGTTGCTGATTATTAATCATTTTCAGAGTCTATGACGAAAACTTTATCTTCTTATATTTATATATAAAAATACAACAAACCATGATTACAGAAAATTGTTAAGGATACACAAGCTGTTAAAATTTAGTCCAGAAGCACTTTACATTTTCAATACTGCCATCTTCCCACTTTGCACTTTGTTGTGAATTGGCATAATTCTGTGTTGCTTTTTAAATGATACTGCAAATACTGAAATTTTACAAGGATATGGTTGTTGCACCATTCAAAAGTGCAATGTAAAAGCATTACAAGAACAAAAGTGTATTTCAGTATACACTGTTCAAATAGATGATACAATTAGCACAAAAAATATATGAGACCTACAAGGAAAAAGTTTTATGCGCCCTCCCACGTTTGAGAGGTTATTATTTTATCTGCAGTCACAAAAAAAGTAGAGGAATCTCTAAAACTATGAAACCAAAATTGAGAATACTTCTTATGGTTCAAATATAATGAACTAATTTGCGTGTGTGTGTGACCATCCCAGAAGCACTACAGAATGTAAGTCCGGCATTGCAGTCCTAGCATCATCACCTCATTTCCTTCCTGATGGACCCATCAATCTTTCCTTTTCCTTTGCTTGAGCAAACTGCAGTTGTGAATTATAATGATCTTGTCTGCAGTATGCAGAGCTTCAGTGGGGCAATTTTAAGGGCAAAGCATATTATTACTGGAAGATATCTTCACCTCTTTACCCAACTTCTTTCCTATAATTTTCATGTAATCTGCTATGGTTTGTTCCTCCTAGTCTTTTGCTCATACAAGATAACACTATTTATATAATATATTGGAGATGCTGAGTCACAGACAGGCACAACAATAAGACTGTCCCAAATAAGGTTTCGGCCAGCAAGGCCTTCATCAAAAATAGACGACAGACGTACGTGCACATCCCCCCCCCCCCCCCCCCCCCGCCCCCCCCCCTCCCCCACACACACAAACACAACTCACACATACATGACTGCAGTCTCTGGCAACTGAAGCCACACAGTGAGCAGCTGCACCAGTGCATGATGTGACTGGGAGGAGGTAAGGAGGAGACTGGGGCAGGGTGGAGGAGGGGTAGTATGGTAGGGGTGGGGGACGGTGAAGAGCTGCTGAGGAGGGAGCAGGGACAAGGTGGAGAGATAGTAGGGAGCTATCTGCAGTCGGGAGGTTAGACAGTGGGCATGGGACAGGTTGGTGGGAGGAGAGGGGGGGGGGGGTGGAAGGAGAGAGAAGTAAAAGAATGGGTTTGATGGTGGAATGAGAGAGCTGTGTAGTACTGGAATGGGAACAGGGAAGGGGCTCGATGGATGAGGGCAATGACTAAAGAAGATTGAGGCCAGGAGGGTTACGGAAACGTAGGATATATTGCAGGGAAAATTCCCACCTGCACATTTCAGAAAGGCTGGTGTTGATGGGAAGCAGTCACTGAAATGAAGGGCAGTGTGCTCAGCAACAGGGTAGTCGACTTATTTCTTGGCCACAGTTTGTCGGTGGCCATTCCTGCATATGGCTTGTTGGTTGTCATGCCCACATTGATTTCAGCGCAATAGTTGCAGCTTAGGTCATAGACCACATGACTGGTTTTGCAGGTAGGTAGGTTTTGATGGAATAGGTGATGTTTGTGACAGAACTGGAGTAGGTGGTGGGTGGATGTATTGGACAGGTCTTGCATCTAGGTGTATTGCAGGGATATGAGCCATGAGATAGGGGTTGTGTGCAGTGGTTGTGTTGGGATGGACAAATATATTGTGTAGGTTTGATGGATGGCGGAATACCACTGTGGGAGGGGTGGGAAGGATAATGGGCAGGACATTCCTCATTTCAGGGCATGATGAGAGGTAGTCAAAACCCTGGCAGAGAATCTAGTTCAGTTGCTCCAGTCCTGGGTGGTGCTGACTTATGAGTGGAGTGCTCCTTTGTGGCCGGATGGTGAGACTTTGGTAGGTGGTGGGAGACTGGAAAGATAAGGCATGGGAGATTTGTTTTCATACAAGTTTGGAAGGATAATTACGGTCTGTGAAGGCTTCAGTGAGACCGTCAAAATATTTCAAGAGGGACCGCTCGTCACTGCAGATGCGACAACCACGGGTGGCTAGACTGTATGGAAGGGACTTCTTAGTATGGAACGGGTGACAGCCGTCGAAGTGGATGTATCGGTGGTGGTTAGTAGGTTTGATATGGACAGAGGTACTGATGTAGCCATCCTTGAGGTGGAGGTCAATCTCTAGGAAGGTGGCTTGTTGGATTGAGTAGGACCAGGTGAAGCACATGGGGGAGAAGCTGTTGGAGTTCTTGAGGAATGTGATAGGGTGTCCTCACCCTCGATCCACATCACAAAGATGTCATCAATGAATGTGAATTAGGTGAGGGGTTTAGGATTCTGGGTGTTTAAGAAGGATTCCTCTAGATGGCCCATGAATAGGTTGGCACACGATGGTGCCATGTGGGTGCCATGCAGTCACCATTCCCATCATGCACTGGTGCTGGTGCTCGCAGTGTGGCTTCAGTTGCCAGAGACTGCAGTAGTGTGAGAGTTGCATTTGCGTCTGTGTGTGTGTGTGTGTGGGGGGGGGGGTCTATTTTTGATGAAGGCCTTGCTGGCCAAAACCTTATTTGTGACAGTCTTTTTGTTGTGCCTATTTGCAACTCGGCATTTCCACTATTTGGTGAGTGCCAACTTCCCTTTTCTAATATTGTTACATTCCATCTTGATGGATTTTCCATTGTTTGTTTATATTATATAGCTTTTTCCATCACTCCATGATCTTTTAGGCATGTAGGTACTTTAACGGAAAAACAATAAACATCTCATTTTGATTTTCAATTCATTACTAGAAGGTGTTGTTCCCTTTACAAAACATCATGTCATCCTTTCATCTCAATGGGGAGTGGGGAGGGACAAGGGTATCGTCAAGAGTGTCCCAGAAAAGTGTGATAGAACTGCTGTTATTATCTATATACATAAATGATCTGGCAGACAGGGTGGGCAGCAATCTACTGTTGCTTGCTGATGATGCTGTGGTGTACAGGAAGCTGTCCAAGACGGGTGACTGTAGGATTATACAAGATCACTTAGACAAAATTTCTAGTTGGTTTAATGAATGGCAGTTGGCACTAAATGTAGAAAAATGTAAGTTGATTTGCATCAATAGGAAAATCAAACCTGAAATGTTCAGACACAGCATAAGTAGTGTTCTGCTTGACACAATCATGCCGTTTAATATCTACGCATAATATTGCAAAGTGATATTAAAACTGAACAAACATGAGGATTGTGGTACGAAAGGTGTATGGCAACTTTGGTTTATTGAGTGATTTTTAGGAAAATGAGGTTCATTTGTAAGGACACTGCATAACAGGACACTAGTGCAACCAATTCTTGAGCAATACTCGAGTGTTTGGGATACGCGCGACGTTGGATTAAAGGAAAACATTGAAGCAATTCACAGGCAGGCTACTACATTCATTACTAGTAGATTCGAACAACATGTAACTGTTACAGAGATGCCTTGGAAAATCAAGTGGGAATCCCAGGAGGGAAGGTAACATGCTTTTCGATGATCACTATAGGGAAAGGAATACTAGTGAGAAAATTCAGAGAACTGGCATTGAAACTGACTGCAGAATGGTCCTACTACCATCAACAAACTAACATTTCACATCAGGACCACAAAGATAAGACCGAGAAATTAGGACCCATGTGGAGGCATGTAAACAGTTATTTTTCTCTAGTTCTAAACGAAAGGAAATTACTAGTTATGGTACAGGGCACCCTCCACCACACACCGTATGGTGGCTATCACATTATGTATGTAGATGTAGAAAGTGAGAATCTTCATCATCTACAGGTTCTATTTCCAATCCTAGATCTTCACATACAAAATACACAAATCTACTATTTTGTCAACATTCTATTGGCCACTTATATATTTGCATGCATCCATTAATGAACCACAAATGACTTCACTGAACTACTCTCACACATCACTAGAGTGTAAAAACCATTATATGCAGCTCCAATGCCATAGGCCAAGGAACTCGGACTGTTAAACTCTTGCTTGTACGAGATACAGTGCCACTGGCAACATCAGGATGTGTACACCTGTATGGTGTATGGACATAATGCTGTTAAGTGCTAACAAAATTGATATTGTATAAAGCAAAATTTTAGTAAACGAGGTTTAACATGACTATGAGGCATGTTGCATCAGTGTTACTGAGACAGAAGCACCTTTTAATTTTTCCATATTTTTGTTGAGACACAAACCCAAAAATACACTGTCAATTAAACAATTATGATATCAGAATTGTCAAGTCTAAGGTGGAGGGCACCAAAGAGGCAAATTGTATCACTATTTGTGAAGTGCAAATACCTTTCTATTTTACATATCTTTGTAGAGGCACTGCAACTGAAGCAGAGCCATCCACAAGAAACAAATAGAGGATCACAATATTCTATAATTAGGATATTTTAAAATATTTTAACAATTTTTACTATCTGGATTTTGTATCAAATAAATTCTCAAACATCATTTTGCATCTTATCCATGACTTGCACAGATTTTTGTTAGAAACCTCATTCTCGATACTCTTTTAATCACATGAAGGTGCTACATATAGTGCCTTGTGTAATGAAGGTAAAAATAAACCAGCTTCCTCAGGGCAGTTCAATAGTGTGTACTGTGTCTGCAATTGAAAATGGAACCTTACTATTTGTGTACACTCTTCAAAGTGCAGAGATGCCTCAAATGATCATTCCAAAATTAGGCCATAAACACATTGTGACCTTATGGAAAGAAGTGCTGTCAACATAGGAAGTTGCATACCGATTTGCTTTACACCACAGCAACACCATTTGGACATACAGGCGCTATCTTGAGATACACAACACTGAAGATGTGCCTTGTAGGGGTCACACATGGTCAACAGTATCAGCCGACCACTGCTATCTACAGACTATGGCCTATACAGGGCTGCCACAAGTTTCCCCAAGTGAAATTCCCTGATATTTACGTGATTTCCAGACAAGTTTTAGTTTCTTTCTCTGACAAATTTTGAGATATCAAGGGTAAATTACGACATAAGTTGACAATCTGTCTTCACAGCCACGGTGCTAGAAACAAAAGTGCAAACGAGAAAATACTTAAAAAAACTCGCAAGCAAAAGGCATTTCCTCATGTGGACAAAAGTCTTAAGTACTAACATCAACATCCTTTGTAATTGACTGTTTTTAGATGGAGAAAGCAAGCCAAATAGTATATTTGTTTCATTAAGATGATTGATGTTATTTAATTAAATAAAACAAAACACATCTGATGACAAAAATATGTGTCTCCTTGGAGTCACAAGACAGATTTAAAATACCTTCACTGATTTCAGAAATAACCTCAGAAAAAAGTAGGCCTCTTGAAAGAAGTGTATAAGGCAGGGAAGAATTGTGTAAACCAACACTGTAGGTGACCTTTACTGAAATAACCTCAGAAAAAAAGTAGACCTCTTGAAAGAAGTACATAAGGCAGGGAAGAATTGAGTAAACCAACACTATAGGGTGACCACCAATAAAATGTTGGTTCTACTACTTTCATTATTGTCGGTTATTACCCACTTTATTATATACATTATTTTACAAGTGCTTTGTGATTTATCTTTAGAGAAATATATGAGTACATGATGTACAAATTGCCAGCAACTGACACAATTTTCTTCTTCTTCTCATCCATACTTTCTGACATACCAACTACTTTTGAAGTGACAAAATGTACTAGAACAAATAAAATGTCTATAAAATGGCACACTGTACAACATACTTGAGGTGAGACAGTCACTATTCCTGAAATCTATCGCCCATGGCCTCTGACCTGCTGAGGAGCACTGCAGTCCGAGGTTCTTGGATAAACCATGAAACTTTACTGCATTACACCATGCACAAACAGACCTGGCCTATGGGCAGATTGGTGAGACTAGATCCATCGGGCAGGGCCTGGTGGGAACTGAAAGGCTTCAGATCAGCAGGCCCAATCCATTACTGATACCCGCAAAAACAGCCTGCAGTTTTGGCCTGTCACAGAAATCCACTCATGTGGCCAGCTATTCATGATCCACAGACAGCATGTTGACGAAATGAGGCCACATTAATCAATCTGTGCAACAGATAATTTGCACAAATACTCTGAGAATCAATAATAATGAAGACTGGTAGCAACTCACTGTAAAGATGATCGCTGAGCCGCAGACAGACACATAGAAAAGACAAAGACCAAGTTGATCAATCCGTGCAACAGAAAATTTGTGCAAATACTTGGAGAATCAATAATAATGAGGATGGGTAGCAACTCGCCATAAAGATGATCGCTGAGCCGCAGACAGACACGTAGAAAAGACACACACACTCTCACAACTAAATTTTCAGCCATAGGTTTTGTTAGCTTCTGGACTACATTTTAACAGCTTGTGTTTCTTTAACAATTTCCTGCAATAATGCTTTGTTCTATTTTTAGATTTAAATATCAGAAGATAAACTCTTCATCACAGACTCTGAAAATGCACACATTCACACAATCACTCAGTCACAACTAGCGCACACATGACCACCGTCTCTGGCCTGTGCACCTGTGCACCTACAGCCTCTGAGAATCAGATCCAAACAAACCACTCCTCACACCTCTCTGCTTGCAGCTAGCTAGCAGCAAGAACTGGTGGCAGCACTGACTGCTAGATGAGGGGAGTGGTAGGAAGGAGAGAAGCAGCACTGATGAGGGGGTAGGGATGTGGCACACATACTCAGCTGCACCCAGTCAGCAACGATGCATGACACCTCAGTAAACAAACCATTTCATCTACTGAGACAAAAATGAGATTTTTCCAGTTTTTTTTTTTTTTTTTCAAATTTCCCTGATTTCTGTGACATGTTTGAAATTCCCTGATTTATAGATCCTGTGACAACCCTGCCATAGGTACCCTGAAGAGAACGCAACAGTACTGTGAGCATCCTTTTTGGACGCAACTGTGAGGGCTGTGAAGACCCTAGCAATAGGTAATCATCTCCACATGGTCAATTTGGCTTGCATACAAGTCCAAACAAACTTTACATCATAATTCAGAATAACACAGACACTGCAATATCATATTTATCTGCTGACAGCAGGCATGCAACTTTCAGGTAAAATGTGTCACTTGTACTGGAATATACATAATGGATGTACCAGTAAACGTTGTAGACTCATGTTTGATGACATATGGAAGTATGTGTCCAGCCGTGAGTCATGCACAGATAGCCAAATGGTAAGGCAAACACTTGTGATGAGTGGGAAATGCACAAATTTTCATTGTTGTCATCCCATTCTGCAACTGATGGTTGTCCAGATTCGCAATTGCAAATACATTCAATGTACCAATACAAACTCACTAGGTGGATGTGATCGAGGATGGACCTATACTATAATGGGAGAAAAAGGAAATCAGGTGAATTATTGCCATAACAATTTAGGATTTTCCTGGAAGAGGTGTGTCTGATGGTCTAACAATGGTAGGATGCTGTTACTATTCAAAGGCTTACCCCAAGTTAGTAAGACAGAAGAATTTACCTGGATAGTGTAGCTTCTTGGAGTTCCACATTTGGCTGAATGAATGAACAAGGACTCGTGTGCCTGAGCTTTTGTGTCTACATAAGGCACAGGGGACATGAGTAAACAATATGAAAAGTTTATGAAAATATACATCTGCATGGTTCTGGCTTAGTAGCTAACCATAACATAGAGTAACTTCCAGTAATAAGGGATTTTATGCAGTTTTGATAAAAGTATGGGTTTTATACAGTTTGGGTAAAAGTACTGAAGTACATGGTTGGTTTTGTAAATGTTCTTATGGGAGGGGCTTCATTTTAATATAGTTGTTCCTTTTCACATTTTCTGTTGGCTTGTGACTTAAACGATCTGGATAAGATAGTTTTCTATACTGCGGAATCACTAACCTGTTTCATGAGTAACTTGGGAACAGTTAATAGCTGAACCTGGAACGACGGACTATCTTGTGTGTGTTTAGACCACATATTCCTGACAAAACAAAGATGATGTGACTTACCAAATGAAAGTGCTGGCAGGTCGACAGACACACAAACAAACACAAACATACACACAAAATTCTAGCTTTCGCAACCAACGGTTGCTTCGTCAGGAAAGAGGGAAGGAGAGGGAAAGACGAAAGGATGTGGGTTTTAAGGGAGAGGGTAAGGAGTCATTGCAATCCCGGGAGCGGAAAGACTTACCTTAGGGGGAAAAAAGGACGGGTATACACTCGCACACGCACACATATCCATCCGCACATACACAGAGACAAGCAGACATTTGTAAAGGCAAAGAGTTTGGGCAGAGATGTCAGTCGAGGCGGAAGTAAAGAGGCAAAGATGTTGTTGAAAGACAGGTGAGGTATGAGCAGCAGCAACTTGAAATTAGCGGAGGTTGAGGTCTGGCAGATAACGAGAAGAGAGGATATACTGAAGGGCAAGTTCCCATCTCCGGAGTTCTGACAGGTTGGTGTTAGTGGGAAGTATCCAGATAACCCGGACGGTGTAACACTGTGCCAAGATGTGCTGGCCGTGCACCAAGGCATGTTTAGCCACAGGGAGATCCTCATTACCAACAAACACTGTCTGCCAGTGTCCATTCATGCGAATGGACAGTTTGTTGCTGGTCATTCCCACATAGAAAGCTTCACAGTGTAGGCAGGTCAGTTGGTAAATCACGTGGGTGCTTTCATACGTGGCTCTGCCTTTGATCGTGTCCACCTTTCGGGTTACAGGACTGGAGTAGGTGGTGGTGGGAGGGTGCATTGGACAGGTTTTACACCGGGGGCGGTTACAAGGGTAGGAGCCAGAGGGTAAGGAAGGTGGTTTGGGGATTTCATAGGGATGAACTAAGAGGTTACGAAGGTTAGGTGGACGGCGGAAAGACACTCTTGGTGGAGTGGGGAGGATTTCATGAAGGATGGATCTCATTTTAGGGCAGGATTTGAGGAAGTCGTATCCCTGCTGGAGAGCCACATTCAGAGTCTGATCCAGTCCCGGAAAGTATCCTGTCACAAGTGGGGCACTTTTGTGTTTCTTCTGTAGGAGGTTCTGAGTTTGAGGGGATGAGGAAGTGGCTCTGGTTATTTGCTTCTGTACCAGGTCGGGAGGGTAGTTGCGGGTTTTCAGGTTGTTGGTGTAATGGTTCAGGGCTTCCGGACTGGAGCAAATTCGTTTGCCACGAAGACCTAGGCTGTAGGGAAGGGACCGTTTGATGTGGAATGGGTGGCAGCTGTCATAATGGAGGTACTGTTGCTTGTTGGTGGGTTTGATGTGGACGGATGTGTGAAGTTGGCTATTGGACAGATGGAGGTCAACGTCAAGGAAAGTGGCATGGGATTCTCCCATCCTTCATCAAAGACACCAACTACTTTCTCGAACGCCTGGAATCCTTACCCAATCTATTACCCCCAGAAACCATCCATAAATCTGTACCAAACTTTGGGTTGGCAGGCTTGGTACAGATTTATTGATGACATCTTCATGATCTGGACTCACAGTGAAGAAGAACTCCAGAATTTCCTCTCCAACCTCAACTCCTTTGGTTCCATCAGATTCACCTGGTCCCACTCCAAATCCCATGCCACTTTCCTTGATGTTGACGACCACCTGTCCAATGGCCAGCTTCACATGTCCATCCACATCAAACCCACCAACAAGCAACAGTACCTCCATTATGACAGCTGCCACCCATTCCACATCAAACGGTCCCTTCCCTACAGCCTAGGTCTTCGTGGCAAACGAATCTGCTCCAGTCCGGAAGCCCTGAACCATTACACCAACAACCTGAAAACAGCTTTCACATCCCGCAACTGCCCTCCCAATCTGGTACAGAAGCAAATAACCAGAGCCACTTCCTCATCCCCTCAAACTCAGAACCTCCTACAGAAGAAACACAAAAGTGCCCCACTTGTGACAGGATACTTTCCGGGACTGGATCAGACTCTGAATGTGGCTCTCCAGCAGGGATACGACTTCCTCAAATCCTGCCCTGAAATGAGATCCATCCTTCATGAAATCCTCCCCACTCCACCAAGACTGTCTTTCCTCCGTCCACCTAACCTTCGTAACCTCTTAGTTCATCCCTATGAAATCCCCAAACCACCTTCCGTACCCTCTGGCTGCTACCGTTGTAACTGCCCCCGGTGTAAAACCTGTCCAATGCACCCTCCCACCACCACCTACTCCAGTCCTGTAACCCGGAAGGTGTACACGATCAAGGGCAGAGCCACGTGTGAAAGCACCCACGTGATTTACCAACTGACCTGCCTACACTGTGACACATTCTATGTGAGAATGACCAGCAACAAACTGCCCATTCGCATGAATGGACACAAGCAGACAGTGTTTGTTGGTAATGAGGATCACCCTGTGGCTAAACATGCCTTGGTGCACGGCAAGCACATCTTGGCACAGTGTTACACCGTCCGGGTTATCTGGATACTTCCCACTAACAACAACCTATCCAAACTCCGGAGATGGGAACATGCTCTTCAATATATCCTCTCTTCCCATTCTCCACCAGGCCTCAATCTCCGCTAATTTCAAGTTGCCACCACTCATACCTCACCTGTCATTCAACAACATCTTTGCCTCTGCACTTCCACCTCGACTGACATATCTGCCCAAACTCTTTGCCTCTGTATATGTCTGCTTGTGTCTGTATATGTGTGGATGGATATGTGTGTGTGTGTGTGCGAGTGTATACCCGTCCTTTTTTCCCCCTAAGGTAAGTCTTTCCGCTCCCGGGATTGGAATGACTCCTTACCCTCTCCCTTAAAACCCAAATCCTTTCGTCTATCCCTCTCCTTCCCTCTTTCCTGACGAAGCAACCGTTGGTTGCGAAAGCTAGTATTTTGTGTGTATGTTTGTGTTTGTTTGTGTGTCTATCGACATGCTAGCGCTTTTGTTTGGTAAGTCACATCATCTTTGTTTTTAGATATATATCTAAAAACAAAGATGATGTGACTTACCAAATGAAAGTGCTGGCAGGTCGACAGACACACAAACAAACACAAACATACACACAAAATTCAAGCTTTCGCAACAAACTGTTGCCTCATCAGGAAAGAGGGAAGGAGAGGGAAAGACGAAAGGATGTGGGTTTTAAAGGAGAGGGTAAGGAGTCATTCCAATCCCGGGAGCGGAAAGACTTACCTTAGGGGGAAAAAAGGATGGGTGGATGGATATGTGTGTGTGTGCGAGTGTATACCCATCCTTTTTTCCCCCTAAGGTAAGTCTTTCCGCTCCCGGGATTGGAATGACTCCTTACCCTCTCCCTTAAAACCCACATCCTTTCGTCTTTCCCTCTCCTTCCCTCTTTCCTGATGAGGCAACAGTTTGTTGCGAAAGCTTGAATTTTGTGTGTATGTTTGCGTGTCTGTCGACCTGCCAGCACTTTCATTTGGTAAGTCACATCATCCTTGTTTTTTATATATATATATATATATATATATATATATATATATATATATATATATACATATATATATATATATATATATATATATATATATAAAAAAAACAAAGATGATGTGACTTACCATACGAAAGACTGGCAGGTCGATAGAAACACAAACAGACACATACATACACACAAAATTCAAGCTTTCGCTTTAAATACGTCTGCTTGTTTCTGTATATGTGTGGATGGATATGTGTGTGTGTGCGCGAGTGTATACCCGTCCTTTTTTCCCCCTAAGGTAAGTCTTTCCGCTCCCGGGATTGGAATGACTCCTTTCCCTCTCCCTTAAAACCCACTTCTTTTCGTCTTTACCTCTCCTTCCCTCTTTCCTGATGAGGCAACAGTTTGTTGCGAACACACACACACACACACACACACACACACACACACACACACACACTCCTGGAAATGGAAAAAAGAACACATTGACACCGGTGTGTCAGACCCACCATACTTGCTCCAGACACTGCGAGAGGGCTGTACAAGCAATGATCACACGCACGGCGCAGCGGACACACCAGGAACCGCGGTGTTGGCCGTCGAATGGCGCTAGCTGCGCAGCATTTGTGCACCGCCCCTGTCAGTGTCAGCCAGTTTGCCGTGGCATACGGAGCTCCATCGCAGTCTTTAACAGTGGTAGCATGCCGCGACAGCGTGGACGTGAACCGTATGTGCAGTTGACGGACTTTGAGCGAGGGCGTATAGTGGGCATGCGGGAGGCCGGGTGGACGTACCGCCGAATTGCTCAACACGTGGGGCGTGAGGTCTCCACAGTACATCGATGTTGTCGCCAGTGGTCGGCGGAAGGTGCACGTGCCCGTCGACCTATGACCGGACCGCAGCGACGCATGGATGCACGCCAAGACCGTAGGATCCTACGCAGTGCCATAGGGGACCGCACCGCCACTTCCCAGCAAATTAGGGACACTGTTGCTCCTGGGGTATCGGCGAGGACCATTCGCAACCGTCTCCATGAAGCTGGGCTACGGTCCCACACACCATTAGGCCGTCTTCCGCTCACGCCCCAACATCGTGCAGCCCGCCTCCAGTGGTGTCGCGACAGGTGTGAATGGAGGGACGAATGGAGACGTGTCGTCTTCAGCGATGAGAGTCGCTTCTGCCTTGGTGCCAATGATGGTCGTATGCGTGTTTGGCGCCGTGCAGGTGAGCGCCACAATCAGGACTGCATACGACCGAGGCACACAGGGCCAACACTCGGCATCATGGTGTGGGGAGCGATCTCCTACGCTGGCCGTACACCACTGGTGATCGTCGAGGGGACGCTGAATAGTGCACGGTACATCCAAACCGTCATCGAACCCATCGTTCTACCATTCCTAGACCGGCAAGGGAACTTGCTGTTCCAACAGGACAATGCACGTCCACATGTATCCCGTGCCACCCAACGTGCTCTAGAAGGTGTAAGTCAACTACCCTGGCCAGCAAGATCTCCGGATCTGTCCCCCATTGAGCATGTTTGGGACTGGATGAAGCGTCGTCTCACGCGGTCTGCACGTCCAGCACGAACGCTGGTCCAACTGAGGCGCCAGGTGGAAATGGCATGGCAAGCCGTTCCACAGGACTACATCCAGCATCTCTACGATCGTCTCCATGGGAGAATAGCAGCCTGCATTGCTGCGAAAGGTGGATATACACTGTACTAGTGCCGACATTGTGCATGCTCTGTTGCCTGTGTCTATGTGCCTGTGGTTCTGTCAGTGTGATCATGTGATGTATCTAACCCCAGGAATGTGTCAATAAAGTTTCCCCTTCCTGGGACAATGAATTCACGGTGTTCTTATTTCAATTTCCAGGAGTGTATATATATAAAAACAAAGATGAGGTGACTTACCGAACGAAAGCGCTGGCAGGTCGATAGACACACAAACAAACACAAACATACACACAAAATTCAAGCTTTCGCAACAAACTGTTGCCTCATCAGGAAAGAGGGAAGGAGAGGGGAAGACGAAAGGAAGTGGGTTTTAAGGGAGAGGGTAAGGAGTCATTCCAATCCCGGGAGGGGAAAGACTTACCTTAGGGGGAAAAAAGGACAGGTATACACTCGCACACACGCACATATTCATCCACACATACAGACACAAGCCTAATGAAAAAAGGCGAAAAGGTGTTGGTTACAGCTGGGCTATGTTGGAATTGGGTTGGTAGACAACGATGTGCATAAAGGTTAGGTGGTTGTGTTGCCGCCAAAACACGTTAAAGGACGGAGAAATTCGGGAAAAATCGAAAAAAACTGCGTGTAGTATATTAAAAGGAGTGGTATTGTGGTGGCAGATTATGAAAATGAGGCTAACAATTGTCTGACGAAGAAATAATGACGTGAAAACCTGTGCGAAGCGGCTAAAAATTATAAGTGATGTGGGAAAAACGGAAATGGAAATAAAGCGAAAGTTATTAGAACTGGCCGAAAAGGTTGTTTAAAAGGTGAAAGGAGCTGTTTGTGAACTAGAAACGGTGGATATTATAGCGGCGGTAGTGCTGAAAGCGGCAAAAAATTTTTTTTGGTTATGGTTTGGAAGTGGGTTACGTATTATTGAGTATATATATAGGCGGGATAAAATAGTATAGCAGATTACGGTAAAAAGGAGAAGGTGAATACAAAGTGAAACTACTGGCAAAAACAGAAAGAGGAAAATAAGACGACAGAAAAGATTTCGAAATGCAACAGTGACAATAACAAACGTAATTGTTGGATTCAAATTAATGATATCAATATAATAGAAGGAAACATTCCACGTGGGAAAAATTATATATAAAAACAAAGATGAGGTGACTTACCGAACGAAAGTGCTGGCAGGTCGATAGACACACAAACAAACACAAACATACACACAAAATTCAAGCTTTCGCAACAAACTGTTGCCTCATCAGGAAAGAGGGAAGGAGAGGGGAAGACGAAAGGAAGTGGGTTTTAAGGGAGAGGGTAAGGAGTCATTCCAATCCCGGGAGCGGAAAGACTTACCTTAGGGGGATGTGACTTACCGAACGAAAGCGCTGGCAGGTCGATAGACACACAAACAAACACAAACATACACACAAAACTGAAGCTTTTGCAACAAACTGTTGCCTCATCAGGAAAGAGGGAAGGAGAGGGAAAGACGAAAGGATGTGGGTTTTAAGGGAGAGGGTAAGGAGTCATTCCAATCCCGGGAGCAGAAAGACTTACCTTAGGGGGAAAAAAGGACGGGTATACACTCGCACACACACACACATATCCATCCACACATATACAGACACAAGCAGACATATTTCCCGCGTGGAATGTTTCCCTATTATATTCACTATAAAGTAAGATGTATAAGTATAACCTTTTGTAATCAATACAGTGACTTACTGAAGATTTGAGTTGAAAAGTAATTAACACTGATTTAGTTTACCTGTAGGATAAGCATGTCACGATATCATCTATCTAATAGGGGAACTATGAGGAGTAACAGATCGACCTGGCTTAAAGCAATGTGTTGTACCTTATACTGTCAATCCAACAAATGAGGCCCATAACTGTTAAAAAAGGAACTTTCTTTTCTGCTTTATTCGATTTGCGACCCATCTTCTGTGCGCAGGATTTTTGCTTGGTTTATACATGCATCGTGTGCAGGGTTAACACAAGTGTATCTGTGAAAAGGTGTAGCCAGCAGTGATATTACGGTGCATGACGACAATTGCTGCAGCAAGTGATTATTCCATGCCACTCATGTCCTGCCTAGGAGATACACTCCGATCCACAGGGGAATACCCAGAGATTGGGAGATTTGGTTGCTGACATCTCTAAGAAGATAAGCTGGTGATTGGTTGATAGCCAGAAATATACAAGAGACGTCATACAACACATACGTTTTATAACTTGGAGTACAAAAAATAGTAAAAATGTAACGTACTCATTTGTAATGGAAGGTGAATAAATGTACAGCAAAAAATAAAGAGTTCAACTATCATTCAGCAACAGCTGGTATCTTAAGTAACTTTCCAGGCTAAAAGACACAGGCACCACCATCGAAGAAAACGAGTCTGAAGCCAAGATATCTGGGCCACGGTACTTTTGCAACTACTTCAAGTGCCAGAATGTAAAGTTTATAATCTACGGTGACAATAAAATATGTGCAAACGGACCGCTACAGGTACACGATACATTGGAAAGTGTCATCACAAACAACAATACAAACACTCCAGCAGCAACTTATAGTCAAGGTTTTGGAGAGAGTTTCAGTTTTCAAAATAATAATGCAAGAGAATGCACTTCCCCACACTGTGAGGAGGCAGAAACTAGCAGAATGGAATGGGCTGCAGTAACTGCTGATATAAATTCAATAAAGTAAATCTGTGACCCACTGAAATGTGTAGCATGTTGTCGCAAGAACCTTCCTCGCACACTGAACAACCTCAGCAGGGCCACCATCGAAGAGTGAGAGTTTCTTGGGCAGCAGTGTCTTGATCACATTGTGGACTGCATACCAAGGAGCATCAGAGCATGTCACAATGCATAGAGGAGAGCAACAAGGTACTGTATGTTACCCAGCTGCACATTTTGATTTCCATGGATGTGCTCAGTAGTGCAAACTGTTTTTGTTTACGTTGTTGTTTTTTTTATTCGTTTTTATTTAGGTTACTGTTCTGTTTTTACACCATGGTTTTTTTGTTTCAAAGACATTCATTCATTCCCTCCTCCACATGAACCAAAACCCACACACATGTAAGTTAAACATACAGGTGATGTTAACTTCATGTGAAAAGTTTACTTGGATTATTTTCACATCTACCTGTTCTACTACAGTTGCATTTCGCATCTTTCTGCCCCACTCCAGTTTCATCAGGCACGACTGACACTAAATCTGAGCAATTGATATCATATCTTAAATACTCATAATTTTTGCATCTTTCCGTTTTTCTATGTAAAGAACACTAGGAACAAGAAGGAAACTCTATTTATGTGATCTTCAGGGCAAAAAAATTGTATGATGCAGCTTTCCATACCAGTCTATCCTGTGCAAGAGTCTCCATCTCTGCATTAACTACTACAACCAACATCCATTTGCTTACAGAAGTCAAGCTTTCGTCTCCCTTTACTATTTCAGCCACAATATTTCCCTCCATTCGCAAACTGGCAATTCCTTGATAATTAACAAATTGACTATTTCTTGATACCTCAGGATATGTCTTATCAACTTCTCCCTTCATTTACTCAAGTTGTGCAATAAACATCTTTTCTCCACAATTTGATGCAGTACCTCTTCATAGCTTAATAAATCTACCTTCCTAAATGTCAGCATTCTTCTGTAAGTCTACAGTCCACAAGCTCCTATTGCCCTCTTGTCTGTACTGTTTACTGTCTATGTTTTATCTCCATGTAAGGCTAAGTCAGTTAGCTTTTTTTGGTGAGTCATTTCATGTAGTTTCTACTCAAATGTCACAAGAAAAGAATACCACATTAGAGGTTAACATACTTCTCTTCTTCAGAAAGATTTTTCTTATTATTGCCAGTCTGCAATTTATATCCTTCTTACTTATCCCAGTGCCAGTTATTTTGCTGCCAAAATAGCAATTAGAGCAGAAGCTTGATATAAAGCAGCTGTTGAGAAACATGTTTCACTCCCACATCATAGCATAGTATATGGAGAGTGAGTCGTGTAACAGCAAACTACAAATAGAAAATTAAGAAGAACACATAATGCAATATTATACATACTGTACAACGCTGTATTTAAATTTAAAGAATGTTAGAAGTAAAACATTTCAGAAAATTACCAAATAGGGTATAGCGATTAGACAAACTTCACTCAAACATCGATCAAACAAGAACACGAGTAAATTATAATGTGGAAAGGCTATATGCAGATCCTAATAAGACTTTTGCAAGTTTGTAAAATACACTGAGAGTGAAAAACTCATTCATAACACTGCATTACATCCGAATCTGCAGCAAGTGTAATTGTCTGGCAGTGCTGATAACCTTGGTGCTAGCACCCGTAAGCTCCAAACACACACACACACACACACACACACACACACACACACACACATGTAATTGTTTGGTATGGGTGAATGTAATGAATTTATGTAGTGTAGTGTCTGTGGTGTAGTTCGTGCTGATTAAACCAAGTGGGCGAAAACTGTGGCAATAACCTTACTCTTCTCGGAGAGCAACAATGGGTTTTCCAGGATAATGTACCCATCCAACAAATGTGTACTCATAAACTGAGTGATATACCCTCACAACAAGAGACACTATGGAGAAGTTTGTAATGTTAGCCAGAACATTGGTACAAAGTTCTGATAGTCAGGATACTAACATCACCATCACTCCTCTCAGTGCTGGGCAAATACTGGCAACAAAAAAGTTATCCACAACGAGAATTTGACACTGTTACCTCCAAGTCTAGCATGAAGGCACAAGCTAGTGTAAGTGACCTAGGCTATGGAGGCAGATAACATCAGCTGTGAATTGGTACGGGGGAGGGGGGGGGGGATCCATGAGTGGAGTGAAATCATTTGCATTGTAACAGCTTACTTATGTGTTTAGCAATCATTTGCATTATAACAGCTTACTTATGTGTTTACCAAAATTTTCTAAGGACCAATTACTTCACCACTGATGTAACATAACAGCATCCCCTTTTTAGATGGTCAGCTTTATTGAGCAATATTTTCCCAATGAGCAGCAATATCTTCCAGATGAACACGTAATGGTTAGACAGAGAGGTTGAGCAACAATTCTGAGCACATTAAAAACTTTTGAATATAGTGCACTGCCAGAAAATACTGTGCCGCCCATTAGCCATACTTGCCTTGGCAGTCTCATGTGTGCTTCAGTCTCTAGATATATTGTTGTTCGTTGTTGTTGCTGTAGTGTTGCAAATGAGTTTGAAATAAGATGAAAGAGTGTTCTTCTTAGACCATACTGAAATATATAAATCACTGTGATGGTTAGGACAGGTGAGTACAAAGCCAGAAATATTAGGAATGAATCAATACAAACTGATGCTCACAAAATACTGGGAATGTACCCTACAGCCACAACGGAAGATGTTTAAAAAAATTAACTACTGCAAAGTTATGAAAAACAATATATATGGATATTTGTGTGTGTGTGTGTGTGTGTGTGTGTGTGTGTGTGTGTGTGTGTGTGCGTGTGTGTGTGTACACATTACCTACCTGAATATAATCTTATAATCTTTTGGAGCACCTACCATTACATGAGGCCTTTCCATAACTATGTCTCAAATGCTTTGAATTGACAATTGCACTTGTAAATTTCAAGTTTTTGAAAGCACTGCCAGTAGCAAGATGTCATAGCATAATAGATAAACAATGACTTGGTGGAAATGTGCCTCTCATAGTGGAGTTTTGTAATAAATCAAACATTGGACAGTCCACATTTAAAAAGTTGTGTTTTTTCTTTCTCCATAAGCTCAGTTCTCTCAACAAGTTATTGAGAGTAATCCTTTTTATGTAAATCGAAGGGGGGGGGGGGGGGGGGGGAGTGAAGGAAAGGAAGGAACTGAAAGGAAATTATGATATCAGCTGCATTGGGACTTTTTGCGGAATTAGTGTCAACAAGTGAAAATATCTGCCGGACTGGGACTCAAACCCAGGATCTAGTGCTTAGTAGGCAGTCGCATTAACCACTGCACCACCAGGACACAGTGTTGACTGCAAATGCACAGACTATCTCTGCAAGCTCCTCAGCCAACTCACATTCCCATCTAGCGTCACCACCTATCCACAGTCCCAGTCCATGTCTTCCATGTTTGCTAATTTTAGATTCACATTGGAGGTTCAACAAAAATGTGCATCTGCTCTGATGTTTGCGGATTCTCAGCCCTTTGACGCATACCAATTCTCTGACTGTGTGATGTCTGTTCTTTCAGGCACACATTCATACAATTAATACTGGTGGTTGTGGATTCACATCCATTGAGTTGTATCAATTATATGAATGTGGTGTGCTATGAATCTACAACCATCAATGCAGATGCACATTTACATTCGACCCCTAGCAGGAATCTAAAATTAGTGAGCACAGAGAACATGGACTGAAACTGCAGATAAGTGGTGGTGCTAGGTGGGAATGTGAATTGGCCCAGCATCATGCCGAGACAGGTGACACAGTGGTTAATGCAACTGCCTTGTACACAGGAGAGCCCAGGTTCAAGTCCCAACCTGGCACACATTTTTGCTCGTCACTGCTGCTTCCGCATTAACTCCTGATGCAGGTGATGTCATCAGTTCCTTTCCTTTCCCTTCTCTTCCCTCCACCTTCAATTTAAATATGAATCACAACTGCAGATTCCATGTGGTGTCTGTTCTTTGGACATGTCCGGAAGAACAGACACCACATATTCTTACAAATGAGGGAATCTTTGGTGATCTTTGTATAAATTTTTCATCAAAATTTCTTTTGTCACCATGTAGATGAATTATCATAGCAGCAGTGTACTGATCATCCAACTTTTTGAACCAGAGTAAATACTGCATAATACTATTGCTCACTTGTATTGAGCAGTTTAGGGGGACTGGCTATAATGTTGCACAATATTATTCTGCAATAATACTGACCACCTAGGATAATGGCCACATACACTGAAACCCCTATTTGACGTTTTTGTGCAGTCCAGACTTAAAAAATGAAAAGCTGAGGAAAATGTAGAATCAAGGAAAATACTAAAAGCCCCAAAATATGAGCGAAAACATTTGTAATTCGCATGTATGATTAAAAATCGTAATACTCCCTAGTCACTGTATACAATCTGTATATGCGAAGGAAATTAAATGTATAATACAATGTTTATACAATAATTTGTGGTAATGGATTTCATCAGTTCTTCAAAAATCACAGTTGCACAACAGCACGCAAAAACTCGTCAAAAATGTAAATTGGTAGCTGAGTACACGACAATCGATCTATTTTCCAACCGGCTATGACCAAAAATTGTCAAAGACCTTGTCACAGTGGTAACACTGGTTCCTGTCAGTTCACTGGAGTTAAGTGCTGTCAGGCTTGGCTAGCACTTTAATGGGTCACTGTCTGGGTCTGCCAAGTGTCGTTGGTGAGCAGGGTGCACTCAGCTCCTGTGAGGCCAATTGAGGAGCTACTTAATTGAGAAGTAGCAGCACTTGTCACGAAAACTGATAATGGCTGGGAGAGCTTTGCGCTGACTACATGCACCTCTGAATCCACATCTGGTGATGCCTATGGGCTGAGGACAACACGGCAGCCAGTCGGTACCGTTGGGCCTTCAAGACCTGTTCGGACAGTATCTGGCTGTCTGTCTATGATCACAAACTATATGTCAAAACAAACATTTTAGAGAAGTCTTTCCTTTGTGATCAGCCACAAAAAGCAAAAATTGATGAATATGTGAATTAAGCTGAAAACTGTAAAGTAGACGTAATTGGCATCGGAATCTAACATGTGGGGGTGTGCGTTTTTCTTCTATAGCGAATGACAGTGCAGCATACTCTGGTGAAGTGTGCACAGTGACCTCTAGTGTATTGCTTGTAAATATCCAGTAGGCGAGCTCATTTTGTGTGTATGGATCGACTACGTTTCACATCACTTTTTGCAGGAACTGACATAATCGTGATGTAATGGCACTGTGAAGATGAACAGAATTGAGGCTATTGATTTGTCGATCGCTATAACACAATGTTGATGTTTATGGATGTGTTAGTGACAGGAGAATCTCAGTTGCGGTGAGAACTCTTTATGGGAATGTTTGTAGTTGCACAGTGTGTGAAATATTTTTGACAAGGAAAAATATGAATGTTATGGCTCATTGTTTTTCTTGCAGCAATTTAAGGTGTTCTCTTAGGTTCCTGCCTACACTGGAAATTGTCACATATTTGGAAACAAACTGCCAAATATTTGTGAGAAGGAAGAACATGAATTATATTGCTACACATTTTAGTCTCAGCTATTAAAGCTGTCCTCTGTAGCTCCTGCCTAACCACACAGACAGAAATCGACACATATTTGGAAATAAACAGCGAAATATGTATGACAAGGAAGAATGTTAATTTTATTGCTGCAAGTGAAACGAGTCGTTCATTTGTTTCATCCTTTGTCCTCTAATCATTTAATTGGATAGGTAAAAAATCTACTCACCAAGCAGTAGCAGTACACACACGTAAAAGACTGCTGTGATTGGCAAGCTTTAGGAGCCAGGGGCTCCTTCTTCAGGCAGAAGGGTTGAAGGGGAAGGAAGAAGGGTGAAGGAACAGGACTGGAGAGGTCTAGGAAAAAAGGGTATATTTCGGGAAATTCTCACCCAAAACTGTGGGTCAGGGGAGGCTTACCGTAAGGGATGAGAAGGAATGTCTTTCAACAAATTCAAAGTCTTTCAGCCAATTCACACCATGTCCTTGTAGATGTGGGCTGTTCTGCAGCTAATGTTTTGCTTGCCTGTATTTTTCTTAATTCGTTTATGTATGTACTCTTATAATTTTAATTGAATGGATTTTGCTCTGCAGCTCAGATATTGTCTACAAATCCATGTTCAGATCGCATGTGACAATCTCGAGAGCAGCAACAAGTCACTGCTTGTCTTTGTAGTCAATGTCATTAAAATCCAACAAATACCTATTCATAGCATAGATACAAGAAAAGTGAATCATTTCCTCCATTTCCCACTTCTTATTTCAGTTTCTTTACTCTCTACAGACACACCTAACCTCAGAATGCATGCAACTAGTGTTGCCAAAGTTGGAACAAGCCAAAAATGTTTAGTTTCGCCAATGAGTTGTGCATAAGCATGCCGCACATGTTGTAAAATAGGCTTTAGTGTGGTGTAGCGAGTGTGGCGGCTGATGGGTGACACAACAAACCGCCAGCCAATTAGAGCTCACTAGCTGGAAATGGCTGATGCTTCCTTAATTCTCACCGAGACTCAGTGTTTGAATTTAAAGGTTGATGATCGATATGGTTCTTGAATGCAGTACGTTAGAAACACATGCAACAAGATGAGACTGAGTTACAAGAGGCACGAGAAAAGGTGGAGGCTGAGACCCATCATAATTTATTGTCTTGGCCCGGTGCACTTCGCACTGACTATCCTGATTTTCCATTGCTGCCGCAATCTAGCAGTAGCTGTATTATAACTGCTTGGTGAAGCTAAATGTTGCAAGTTGTGTTGGCAATGACAATTGTGGATTATGTCAGCATTTCCTCTTTCATGTCTCCCCTCTCTGCAAAGGCCTATAATATTCCCTTAACTCCGCCACCACCCCACTTTGTGAACCGTCCTACTTTTGTGCCACTTATAACTTGTTCTGTCACATCAAATGTCAATAGGAAGAAAATGGGACGAAGTCAAGCAAGGTGCTGAGTATGAGCATAGAATCAAGATAAACCTTATTAGGAAGAAATGTAAAGTCAGGGAATTTTTAGCATTGATCATATGGGTTTTTCACGGGGGCTATGAATTTATGGCATAGAATCACAAAAACTGTAAAATTGGAGAACATTAAAGTTCCACTGTATACACAATTTCCTCAGAATAAACTATTTTGACAACGTTTGGTCATTTATGTTCAGATTCCTACAGTTGCAATAAAATACAAAAAAATGTGTGATTACCAAAAGGAATGGCTATTTGCAAAAACCATTTTTCAATAAAACTCACTCTGTCTCCACATAAAAAGCTATATAAAACTGTGTTATCACACTGCTATTATACTGCAATGTTCTGTAAAGTACTTATAGAATATAGACCAAAAGGTACATTACAATAAATAGATTTTAAATAAAGATAAATCACTAGAAAGGTTTCTTTACCTGATAATGTGGGTTTTACTGAACCATCACAACTCAACACATAAACACTGCTACTCACAACACAACTGATAAATCTCTGGTGAATACCTAAGAACTCTACTGACAGATACATGTAACACTGATACACAGCTGAAAGGAAGTAAAACTTTCCAACAAATCTACATATAAAGAATAAATTTCACAAAAAATCTCATGTCCTCTCTCTCTCTCTCTCTCTCTCTCTCTCTCTCTCTCTCACACACACACACACACACACACACACACACACACATGAGATAGAGAGTTAATTTAAATATATAGTTATTTTTATTCAGAACTCTACTAAAAATTTCATTAAACAAATTGAAAATTTATTTTTAACACCATTTGATTTGATGTGACCATCTGATTTTGTACAAAATATTTCCAAAACTGGAATAAATTATTCAGCAAACTGGTGCAAGAGGCTACGTCCATTTCGAAATGCTAACAGACACCACTTGCCCACCACTCAGTAACAATTTTCATAAGGTTATCACCTGGCAGAATCATCACAATATCCGTATCAGATCCTCTAAGTGGAACACCCGTGACAGAAGATCCAAACTGGTGTGCTTGGCAGCCTGGAACCAATTCCGAGATGCATTCTTCAAGATCTCTCTGCAGCATAAGCAGCTGGAAATTAATGCATTAGGTTTCAGAACATAAGCTGAATGAAGCATTATAACTGTGAGTCACTTTTACAGCTTAAAAAAATTAAAAAAATAAATTAAAAAATCTTGTGGAAAGTCAACACAAAGTTAACACTCATATTCGATCTTGGTATAAGCCGTACTCTCACAAACAAACAAAAATATATTGAAATCTACATACATAGAAAGAGAGGAAGGAAGGTAAGTGCTGAATGTCTTGCTGATGTCTAGGTCACTGGATGAGGCACAAGCTTGAAAAGCACAAGATTGGGGAAGGAAATCAGAAGTGGATTTGAGCCTCTCCTTCCATTGATAAAATAGTTGTTAAGAGAAAGATAAACAAATACACTGTTGTTGTTTGGTTACTGATTTTAAGGTTTAGTATGATGCCATCCTACACATGCTTGTGCTTGTGAGTTACAACTGGAAAATGCAATATTTGTGATTGTGATTGTGTTGGTCCATGAACCATGGACCTTGCCGTCGGTGGAGAGGCTTGCATGCCTCAACGATACAGACAGCCGTACTGTAGGTGCAGCCACAATGGAGGGGTATCTGTTGAGAGGACAGACAAATGTGTGGTTCCTGAAGAGGGGCAGCAGCCTTTTCAGTAGTTGCAGGGGCAACATTCTGGATGATTGACTGATCTGGCCCTGTAACACTAACCAAAAAGGCCTTGCTGTTGTGGTACTGTGAATGGCTGAAAGCAAGGGGAAACTACAGCCGTAATTTTTCCTGAGGGCATGCAGCTTTACTTTTTGATTAAATGATTATGGCATCCTCTTGGGTAAAATATTCCGGAGGTAAAATAGTCCCCCATTCGGATCTCCGGGTGGGGACTACTCAAGAGGATGTCCTTATCAGGATAAACAAAACTGGCGTTCTACGGATCGGAGCGTGGAATGTCAGATCCCTTAATCGGGAAGGTAGGTTAGAAAATTTAAAAAGGAAATGGATAGGTTAAAGTTAGATATAGTGGGAATTAGTGAAGTTCAGTGGCAGGAGGAACAAGACTTTTGGTCAGGTGAATACAGGGTTATAAATACAAAATTATATAGGGGTAATGCAGGAGTAGGTTTAATAACGAATAAAAAAATAGGAGTGCGGATAAGCGACTACAAACAGCATAGTGAACGCATCATTGTGGCCAAGATAGACACAAAGCCCATGCCTACTACAGTAGTACAAGTTTATATGCCAACTAGCTCTGCAGATGATGATGAAATTGATGAAATGTATGATGAGATAAAAGAAATTTTTCAGGTAGTGAAGGGAGACGAAAATTTAATAGTCATGGGTGACTGGAATTCGAGAGTAGGAAAAGGGAGAGAAGGAAACATAGTAGGTGAATATGGATTGGGGGGAAGAAATGAAAGAGGAAGCCGCCTGGTAGAATCTTGCACAGGGGATAACTAAATCATAGCTAACACTTAGTTCAAGAATCATGAAATAAGGTTGTATACATGGAAGAATCCTGGAGATACTAGAAGGTATGAGATAGATTATATAATGTTAAGACAGAGATTTAGGAACCAGGTTTTAAACTGTAAGACATTTCCAGGGGCAGATGTGGACTCTGACCACAATCAATTGGTTATGAACTGTAGATTAAAACTGAAGAAACTGCAAAAAGTTGGGAATTTAAGGAGGTGGGACCTGGATAAACTTAGTAAACCAGAGGTTGTACAGAGTTCCAGGGAGAGCATAAGCGAACAATTGACAGGAATGGGAGAAAGAAATACAGTAGAAGAAGAATGGGTAGCTTTGAGGGATGAAATAGTGAAGGCAGCAGAAGCTCAATTACGTGAAAAGATGAGGGCTAGTAGAAATCCTTGGGTAACAGAAGATATATTGAATTTAACTGATGAAGGGAGAAAATATAAAAATGCAGTAAATGAAGCAGGCAAAAAGGAATACAAACGTCTCAAAAATGAGATCAACAGGAAGTGCAAAATGGCTAAGCAGGGATGGCTAGAGGACAAATGTAAGGATGTAGAGGCTTATCTCACTAGGGGCAAGATAGATACTGCCTACAGGAAAATTAAAGAGACCTTTGGAGAAATGAGAGCCACTTGTATGAATATCAAGAGCTCAGATGGAAACCCAGTCCTAAGCAAAGAAGGGAAAGCAGATAGGTGGAAGGAGTATATAGAGGGTCTATACAAGGGTGATGTACTTGAGGACAATATTATAGAAATGGAAGAGGATGTAGATGAAGATGAAATGGGAGATAAGATACTGCGTGAAGAGTTTGAAAGAGCACTGAAAGACCTGAGTCGAAACAAGGCCCCAGGAGTAGACAACATTCCATTAGAACTACTGACGACCTTGGGAGAGCCAGTCCTGACAAAACTCTATCATCTGGTGAGCAAGATGTATGAGACAGGCGAAAGACCGTCAGACTTCAAGAAGAATACAATAATTCCAAACCCAAAGAAAGCATGTGTTGACAGATGAGAAAATTACCGAACTATCGGTCTAGTAAGTCACAGCTGCAAAATACTAACGTGAATTCTTTACAGACAAATGGAAAAACTGGTAGAAGCCGCTCTCGCGAAGATCAGTTTGGATTCTGTAGAAATGTTGGAACACATGAGGCAATACTGACCTTATGACTTATCTTAGAAGTAAGATTAAGGAAAAGCAAACCTACATTTCTAGCATTTGTAGATTTAGAGAAAGCTTTTGACAATGTTGACTGGAATACTCTCTTTCAAATTCTAAAGGTGGCAGGGGTAAAATACAGGGAGCGAAAGGCTATTTACAATTTGTAGAGAAACCAGATGGCAGTTGTAAGAGTCGAGGGGCACGATAGGGAAGCAGTGGTTGGGAAGGGAGTGAGACAGGGTTGTAGCCTCTCCCTGATGTTATTCGATCTGTATATTGAGCAAGCAGTAAAGGAAACAAAAGAAAAATTCGGAGTAGGTATTAAAATCCATGGAGAAGAAATAAAAACTTTGAGGTTCACCAATGACATTGTAATTCTGTCAGAGACAGCAAGGGACTTGGAAGAGCAGTTGAACGAAATGGACAGTGTCTTGAAAGGAGGATATAAGATGAACTTCAACAAAAGGAAAATGATGATAATGGAATATAGTCGAATTAAGTTGGGTGATGCTGAGGGAATTAGATTAGGAAATGAGACACTTAAAGTAGTAAACAAGTTTTGCTATTTGGGGAGCAAAATAACTGATGATGGTCGAAGTAGAGAGGATATAAAATATAGACTGGCAATGGCAAGGAAAGCGTTTCTGAAGAAGAGAAATTTGTTAACATTGAGTATAGATTTAAGTGTCAGGAAGTCGTTTCTGAAAGTATTTGTATGGAGTGTAGCGATGTATGGAAGTGAAACATGGACGATAAATAGTTTGGACAAGAAGAGAATAAAAGCTTTCGAAATGTGGTGCTACAGAAGAATGCTGAATATTAGATGGGTAGATCACATAACTAATGAGGAGGCGTTGAATAGAATTGGGGAGAAGAGAAGCTTGTGGCACAACTTGACTAGAAGAATGGATCGGTTGGTAGAACATGTTCTGAGGCATCAAGGGATCACCAATTTAGTATTGGAGGGCAGCGTGGAGGGTAAAAATCGTAGAGGGAGACCAAGAGATGAATACACTAAGCAGATTTAGAAGGATGTAGGTTGCACTAAGTACTGGGAGATGAAGAAGCTTGCACAGGATAGAGTAGCATGGAGAGCTGCATCAAACCAGTCTCAGGACTGAAGACCACAACAACAACAACAACATTACAAATTTAAGGTTTTCATTTGACTTACCCTCATATATTGTATGACTAAGAACTCTTTGCATGTAGCCTTAGAGAATATTAGAGATTTTCTTTCACGTTTTTTCTCTCCTCTACTTTTTGCCTTGTTAGCGCTTTCTGTATTTTTATACCAAAAACCTATTCATTAAATAATTTTTGAGATGTGAGGGTAGTACAGCAGTGACTGTTCTTTAAAGTTCGAATGGATGAGACCAATAGTTGATACACCATTGTTTTTCTTGACAATGGGGCATGTAGCTGCTGAGTGTTGTCAGCAGGTGAAACTGCTTTCTGGACTGTGAACTAGCCATGGAGTAGGGAAATGCATGCAGTCTGTCAAATTTGTGTGGCATAAGTGTTCTATATGTGGTCTCCTTTATAGATCAACTACACTTAACTAAAATTCTCTCCATAATCTGAAACCAACCATTCATCATCCCCACAACAGATCCTGTGTGCTCATTCCATTTCAAATCACTTTGCAATATTACACCTAGGTATTTAATCGGCGTGTGTTTGTCAAGCAGAACACGACTATAATTCTATTCAAACATTACAGGATTGTTTTTCCAACTAATCTGCATTAACTTACATTTAGAGCAAGCTGCCATTCATCACACCAAATAGAAATTCTGTCTATGTAGTCCTGTGTCCGTCCATCCACAGTCAGTGAATGACAGTGCTTTCCTATAAACTACAGCATCATCGGCAATAGTCCCAGATTACCTTTGCTTGTGTATGTTTTGAGTGAATATGTATATATAGAAAAATATAAGAGACTTTAATGACGGATGAGAATGCTTTGCTTACCAGACACACGATGAAACTGGATACTTTCATGTAGGCATATTCAAATGTTTTGACTGAATTACTACTTCGATGACTCTTGTCATTCATCAGTATCTTTTCCTCTACCTCACATCTACAGTCCACAGGAAGTCCAATTATCATTATCATGTCTCCCCCCACACACGAATACTAATTTGATGCACAATGATATGTTCTGTATGGAAAGCACATTTCTGATGCTCCCAACTAAAGCAACACACACACACACACACACACACACACACACACACACACACCAATGTAATTAGATTTACAAACCTTGCGGTTTCGCTCGGGATCCTGTAACCTCACAGTCTGGACTGCCAAGTCAATTAAGGCATCAACATCTCTTACGCCATTAGAATGAGCCCCTTCAAGAATAGATATAAGTTCTGTGGGATCTACATCAGAATCCGGGACTGGAGCTGGATCGGCTGTAATGCACATAATTTAGAAAGTTAAATTTGTACACAAAGAGTTCATATCAGCTAACAAACTTCTGCTTTAGTGGTGATCTTTTTAATCTTAGTGTTCATAATTACACTGATATGCCAAAGCTGCAAATCTGTCTCTACCTATGAAACTCCCCTTCCATTGAGAATATATGGTCTACATCAGAAAAAACAATACACAGAGAAACTGGTTAATAAGAAATATTATTTAATGTTACAGGCTTTTCTACTTACAAATTATTCAACATGTCTTGCATATGCTGACGGTGTTGGCATCGCAACCAGCCACAAATTTACTGTCAGTTCCTTTATTCAAGGGGTGCCGTTACCGATTTCGAATCGTTGTGATTCATCCTCAGACGGTTTACAAGTTTTCTTTATAACATGTGGTGTGTTTTTTACAGATTAATTGTTCTAAAATATAAATAACACATAATTATAAACACGCCACACACAGATGGTTGCGTTACATATTTTCGTTGCATGTGACTTAGGTGAAACGTCCGTTTGGAGTGTCTGTTTTCATAACATTCGTCCAGCAGATGTGAATACATTCCCACTGCATTCTTATCGTAGTACACGTAAATTTTTCTCACTGAACACTTGAGATTTGTCACTGAGAAGATTTCTACCACACACCACATGTTTTGATACATACAGAGAGTTTACAAACATATGAGTATCAAAGATGCTATGATATATCGTAACATTTGATGATGATGTCCTATGTTTGGAAGGATCATAGTTGATATTGTTACATCAATTATAAAGTTTATATATAGTACTGTGTAGGTAAAATAGTACATTATTTGATTACATTTAGCATCATGAGAATTATAGTAACATATAAATTTATTACTTGATCTGCAGATAGGCATACTAATATTATTTGCTTTGGAGGTTGGAAAATAATTTTTGGAATTATTCAGGAAAGAGGTGTTAGCTAACTCTGTTTGTTCATTAAGGATATAGTCTGAGGTGCTGTTTTTGTGTGTGTGTATTTCTGTTTCTTCTAATATATTCATAGTGGCTCCTTTTTCTGCTAGATGTAAAATTTTTAAGTTGTCCTCAATGTTTCCCATTGAATGGTTTTCTTCAGCAATATGGGCTGCAAATGCAGATTTGTTCAGGTTACCAAGTCTTAAAGCATCAATGTGTTCTTTGTATCTAATTTCAAAACTTCTGCCTGTCTGTCCAATGTAGAATTTTGGGCATGTATCGCATTTGAATTTGTATATTCCTGATTTATGGAATAGACTCTTGGGGGTATTTATTTACATCATGGATTACTTTTTGTTGTAATTTATTATTTGTGGAAAAGCTGATTGCGATATTTTTCTTTTTAAATAAGTTTGATATTTGGTATGATAGTGGGCCTATGTATGGGAGAGTAGCATATTGAGGTTTGGCTTCTGTGGCACACTGATTTGGCTTGAAGTGACTGCTGTGAACTCCACAACATAATGCAGACAAAAACCACAGATCCACTTCACAGCAGTCACTTCAAGCCAAATCAGTGTGCCACAGAAGCCAAACCTCAATATGCTACTCTCCCATACATAGGCCCACTATCATACCAAATAGCAAACTTATTTAAAAAGAAAAATATCACAATCAGCTTTTCCACAAATAATAAATTACAACAAAAAGTAATCCATGATGTAAATAAATACCCCCAAGAGTCTATTCCGTAAATAAGGAATATACAAACTCAAATGCGATACGTGCCCAAAATTCTACATTGGACAGACAGGCAGAAGTTTTGAAATTAGATACAAAGAACACATTGATGCTTTAAGACTTGGTAACTTGAACAAATCTGCATTTGCAGCCCATATTGCTGAAGAAAACCATTCAGTGAGAAATATTGAGGAGAACTTAAAAAATTTTACATCTAGCAGAAAAAGGAGCCACTATGAATATATTAGAAGAAATAGAAATACACATACACAAAAACAGCAACCCAGACTATATCCTTAAAGAACAGTTAGCTAACACCCCTTTCCTGAAAAAATTCCAGAAATTACTTTCCAACCTCCAAAGCAAATAATATTAGTACGCCTATCTACAGATCAAGTAGCAAATTTATATGTTACTACAATTCTCATGATGCTAAATGTAATCAAATAATGTACTATTTTACCTATACAGTACTATATATAAACTATATAATTGATGTAACAACTAAAAAAAAAAACAATGTCTCTGTATTAGTGTAAAAGGCATTACAGTTGCGTAAATGAATATATGATCCTTTTCAAACATAGGACATCATCGTCAAATGTTACGACATATCATAGCATCTTTGATACTCATATGCTTGTAAGCTCTTTGTATGTATCAAAACATGTGGTGTGTGGTAGAAATCTTCTCAGTGACAAATCTCAAGTGTTCAGTGAGAAAAATTTACGTGTGCTACAATAAGAAAGCAGTGGGAATGTATTCATATCTGTTGGACGAATGTTATGAAAACAAACACTCCAAACAGACGTTTCACGTAAGTCACATGCAACGAAAATCTGTAACGCAACCATGTGTGTGTGGTGTGTTTATAATTATGTGTTATTTATATTTTAGGACAATTAATCTGTAAAAAACACACATGTTATAACGAAAACGTGTAAACCGTCTGAGGATGAATCACAACGATTCGAAACCGGTAACGGTACCCTTTGAATAAAGGAACTGAAAGTAAATTTGTGGCTGGTTGCTGTCTCAACACCATCAACATTTGTCTTCAAACAACAGCCACGGTCTCCATCATGTCATCATATGACAAAATTGCATCTTGCATATGCTTTTCTACATTATCTGATCAAAAGTATCCAGACACTTATTAGTGGATGTTAATATTAGGTGTGTGTCCACCTATAGTCTATATGGGAGCTTGCACCTGCTGGGGACATTTCCAATAAGGTGTCTGTGGAGGAATGACAGCCCACCCTTGCTCAAGAGCCAAAACCAGAGGACATACTGGACACTGTGGTCTAGAGTGAAGTCAACAATCTAACTCATCCCAAAGGTATTCCATTAAGTTTAGGTTGGGATTCTGGACAGATCACGCCATTTCTTGAATTATATTGTCTCACAGATACTGCTTTATGGCAGGGTGTCTTGTAATGCTGTCACAATCATTATTTCTAAGTTGTCCCTCTAACATACGCAGTACAGAATGCTATAAAATGTGTTCATATCCTTCTGCATTTTGCGTTTTTGTAAGTGCAATTGCTCAATGGCTCAGTGGTAAAGTGCTAAAATACAATTCCAAAGGTCATGGGTTCGATCTCTAGTCAATCCTAGGATATTTATCTCTCACTTATCATTCCTTACACCTCTGGCAAAGTTTGTTGATGTGAAAGGAGTTACATTAAACTGCATGTCTGTCCCCCTATAACTGGCTGTGTAAGTCAGCTCAAAGGTCAGACTGACCCTGGAGACTGCACACTCACCATGAAAAACAACCCCATATTATAACATCATCTCCTCCATTCTTCACGAATGACACTATACTTACTGGCAGGTAACAGAAGGGGTGCACAAAATGTGTGGAAAAAAAAGCAAGAAAGAGGATTAAAAACTAACCCATAGAGATACGCGAGTTCTACAGGCCCACAAGTTTCAACCTTCTGCTTACAGGAAGCCTTTCCCTTGGCCCAAGACTAAATTCACTCTTATTACAGAGTCATTTTGTTCAAGTAACATCATAAGAAATGGCTGCCACAATAACTGGTTCGTATAACTGCTGCCTACTCAGCTAGCTCATGTTCAGCAATGGCGTTTTTTCTGCTGCTTCGGTGGGATGTTGTAGGACCTCGAACATTCACAAGCTGGTTCTGAAACACATGAGGTGGAATCCAGAATTTTCGGGACTAGTGCTGCCATCAGGAAAGTAGGAGTAGTAGATCTTTGCATCACTAAGCTGCATATCAGATAAGTCAGTGTGCAGAGTGGCATTCAGCTGGGGAGACGTGTTGCATGTCCACAGTGATTTCCGTAATACTCAATGTTTGATGTGTGGTGATTTTATGAAGGATCCGCGAACAGAACAGGGTATGTGTATCAAGCTCTCTGCAAATCTCGGGAAAAGTGCTACGGAGACCCTTGTAATGATTTACCGTCACGAACCAGAGACAAAGCAATCATCGTCGTCCCAGTGGAAGAGTCCGGGCTCTCCAAGACCCAAAAAAGCGAGACAGGTGAAGAGCAAAGTGAAGAGCACGATCATTGTTTTCTTTGATACCAAGGGAATTGTGCATAAATTCGTCCCACCCAACCAAACAGTGAATTCCACATACTACTGTGGCGTTTTGCGACAGCTCCATGAAAACGTGCAGCGACGACGGCCCGAAGTTTTGTGTTTGTGTCAAGGGAAGTGGCTGCTGCATCACGACAACGCGCAGTGTCACACATCCTTGCTCATCAGGACCCTTTTGGCAAAAAACAACATGGCGGTTGTACCTCACCCACCATACTCGCCAGATTTGGCACCTTGCAACTTCGCGCTATTCCCACACTGAAACTCAAGTTGAAAGGCCATCGGTTCGACACTCTAGAGAGGATTCAAGAAGCAATACTGGTGGTGGTAAACACCCTCAAAGAACAGGACTTCCAGAAAATGTTTGACCAGTGGCAGAAGCACTGGGACCGGTGTGTACACACGCATGGGAACTACATCAAGGTTGATGGTGACCATTAGTCCAAAGGTGAGGTTTTCAACAGATGCCAGCACCAGTCTTGAAAATTTTGGATAGCACCTCGTATACCCTACTTGACGAACGCTACATATTTCTGCCAACTGAGGGCTGGAGTGAAACTGCTCAAGTTAGAGTACTTCAACATATTTGATAGAACAATTAGTGAAATGGTAAACAGACCTCGGATATACCACACAATTTCATATCAATTTTGATTCCAACCAGGAATGCCTTAAAAGAGGGCTCTGTATCTTATTTTGAAAAATATGCAGCTGGTTTTGGTGCAGCAACAGCAAAACTAATGATACAGCAGAACTAGTAAACTAAATAGAGCCTTTCAAATTTTAGCAGAAAGAGCTGATGAAGAGTGTTGACATTTGGATACTTTGAAGCCTACTGCAGTGGCAACACCGCAGACAGACCAGCGATGCTGGTTGCCGACTCTGCGGCGAAGTCTCGGCAACGCAAGAGTGTTTACAAGCAAGTACCACAGTTGACAACAAACACGTAGGTGCAGCCAACATCCATCACAGGACATAAACCAGTAGCAGACAAAGGAGGCATGATGATCAATGAACTATTTCCTGGAAATCACATGTGTGCAAATAGCTCTGGAAATACCCTTCCACCCAGAGCCAGATAAGCCAGTGCCCGGCCATTCAGCACTACAACCATCCTCTCTTCCACAACAATTGTGATACATCACTTCCGTGGTGTTAGGCTATCTACCAGCTGCTTACAGCTGCCTTTGACGTGGAACAGTTGTACAGGTATAGAGTCGAAGGGAACTCTGACTATAGGAATTAGTTGTTATTTGCTTGATCCACAGACGGGATCCTTATTATTTTTTTGGTTTTGAAGAGTGTGTTACTGTTGGTAGTTTATTGTAGTATCCTTTACAAAAAGGGGGGGGGGGGGGGGGGTGGCTAACAAGCTGGTTCTTGCTCTGTAGATTTAGCAGTGGTGACGAGTTTGTTCAAATTCCTGCACTGCTCCGTTCTTTGCCAACACGGTGGAAGGTATTCGGGGTTTAGATGCACCATCGGCTAGCATCTGTGTGCTGTTAGATCATATGCAACACATCAATGAACTTCTGATTCAGTGTCTGCAGGCTTTGACTAGCATTTCTCCTGTTTTTCCGCTGTCGGCCACTCCTACCGTGTTCCCACCGTTTGACAAGTCTATTGAACTGTGGAGTAATATGCAGCTCACTTGGAACAACATTTCCTTGCCAATGGAATCATCGACACCAGCCAGCATCCTGACTTTTATCGCTTAGTGCAGCAGTTGCATCCGAAGGTGGAACCCCATGCCTTCCCTTACGAACAGCTGTCCACCAGTTTAGCAGAGTATTTTGATGCCCAGGTCCATGTTGCGGCAGCTCTCCACATGTTCTTCAGCTGTCAGAAGCTTCCATTGCAGTCTTACAGAGAATGGATTGCTTGCCTTCAAGGGCTCTCTCGGGACTGTCGGTCCTCTGGTGCCAACCTGGGGTGTAAGCAGTCGTATGGTTCAGTCCTTGTTCGTGACATGATTCTGGTCCATGCTCCTGACACTGCCCTGCGAACAGATCTGTTGAAGCTGAAGAATCACTCCTTGGACATGTGTCTGTCGCTCATTCGTGCCCATGAACAGTCTTCCAGTCTGTTTGCGGCACTCAATACCTTGTTGCACGGCCGCCCTGTCGTCGCTTGGAGCCACAGTCACTGGAGCAGCGACCAGGCTGACAGCCCACAGCAGGTGCCCCACTGCCGCCTCCTCCTCCTCCTCCTCCTGACCAGGTTCTCAGTTCTTGGGCTCAGCAACATCTGAGGTTGCCCTCCTGTCATCAATGCTTTGTTACGCATCAGCGCCGTGATTGTCGTTCTGCCTGCGGTCCGACATTTGCTGCTACTCTTTGTCAATGGACGTGGTCCTCACACCACTGGACCCTCTAGACTCAGTCTTAGAGCATTTTGACAAGCTGCTGGGTATCTCCTTTGTCCAGACGGTCCTCCCATACACGGTGGCGTCCATCACTCTGATGGTCCAGATCAACGGAACTCCTCTCCATTTCCAGTTGGACACAGGGTCCTCGGCTACTACTATTAATGGCAACCCTCACCACTGCTTGTGTGCTCCAATGCTCCACCCATTCCCGACGCCCTTGAAGAGCTATAATAATGATATTATCCGCTTGCAGCGGTGGTTCCTGGCACAGGTGTAGTATCATTCTCATGACGTCACCACCCGAGTTTTGGTCCTAGCCGCCCCCACAGCCACTAATCTGTTGCGGATGGATCTTTTCCATTCTCTTGGTCTTGAGATCCACGATTCAGCCTCAGCGGTCCATGTCTTGAGTGCCACGGGCATTTTCCCAATGCTGCAATGCCGTGAGGCCATTCAGCGGCTCTTGACACCAACAAATGTATCCCAACTCAAATCCCTCTTAGGTCAACTCGCCTTTTATCGGCGTTACATCCCACATGCTGTGGCTCTGGCAGAGCCTCTGCATCACCTGCTTTGCAAGAACGCTCCCTCAACCTCGTCGCCGGAATGTGATCGGGCTTTCCAGTGTCTCAAATCTGCTCTTCTCGCTCCACCATGGTTCGTCCCATACGACCCCGCCAAGCCACTTATTTTGGCCACTGATGCATCGGATTATGGGCTGGGGGCTGTGTTGTCTCATATCATTGATGGTGTTGAGCGCCTAGTGGTTTTCGCCTCGGAAACCCTATCACATGCACAGCGAAATTATTGCCACATCGAGGAGAAGATCTTAGCCATCGTATTTGGATTCAAGAAGTTCCACGACATCATCTACGGCCACCAGTTCACGCTCTACATGGACCACACGCACTTGGTCTCTGTGTTCGGCGCCACATCCGCCACCCCTACCCGAACCACTCATTACCTGCAGCGCTGGGCATTGTTCCTTGCAGGGTATACCTACAACATCTGTTACTGGGCCATGGCCCTCCATGCCAACACTGATCTTCTTTCTCGACTTCCTGTTGGGGTCGGATTCCAAATTTGATGCAGATCCAGTTGCTTGTTTTCATCTGAATGACACGGTCTCCTCTGCTGTCGTCGCGTTGCCACTGAACGCCCAGCTCGTTACGCAGCACACAGCCTCCCGGTTCTCCAGATGATTCTGTGCCACATTCAACTCGGGTGACCATCCGATCATCATCAGGTTGTCGGACCCAGAGGTTTGGGCTTACTGGCCTCGTCACAAAGACTTTTCTGTGTGCGACAGGGTTCTTCTTCTCTTACGGGACACTGATCGTTGGTGTGTCGTGATACCATCCTCCCTCTGTCACAGGGTCCTTGCACTCCTACGTGTCGAGCACTGAGGGATCATCCTGAGGAAGCACCTCGCCCACCACCATGTCTATTTGCAGGGAATGGACAGTGACATCAACCACATGGTTGGTTCCTGCTCCTCCTGTCAGTGTCTGCAGTCGGCACCACCACAATGCCTGATTCCGTGGCCTACGACCACTGCCCCGTGGTCCCGGCTCCATCTGGATTTTGCGGGTCCATTCCTGGGGTCTTACTGGCTCATTTTGATGGACACTGGCAGTGGTTCTCCATACGTCGCACACATGTCCTCGACGACCGTCACTCACACCATTCCAGCCCTCTCTCATATTTTCGCCATCATGGGTCTACCAGAGGCGACTGTGATAGACAGCGGCCCTCAGTTCATGTCAGCAAAGTTTACTTCCTCCTGTGCTACGTCAGACATCCACCTGCTCCATATGGCGCCGTTCCATCACGCATCCAACGGGTTGACTGAAAGGTTTGTCTGTACGTTTAAATCGCAGACGGTCAAACTGTCAACATTACTCCCAGGGAGCTCCCCTCGACCTCTTCTTGTCTACGAATCATTCTTCTGGTCACGATGGGTCCTCTCCGGCAGAGAAGCTGCACTGCTGCCCTTGTCACTCCTGTTTCCCGCTTCCTCTCGTCTGGTTGCTCTGGTCTCAGTGCGGCTGCGGTTCTCTCCGAAGGATCCAGCCTGGATGCTGGTGTTTCCCACAGTCTCCATGCTTGTAGGCCACACCATGGCAACTGTCGTCCTCGACAACAGTTCCCTCCATCGGAAGCATTTCAACTGGCTACGGCACCATCGTGGGCCAGGCCCAGTGCTGTCATCGCCTCCGGTGCCGTACCTTCAGTCTGAGGTTCTAACAGTTTCGGTGACAAGAGAACCGGTGTAAAACTGGATTGTGAACTTCACACTTCTCTTACTACAGTTGACTTACTTGAAATGTTTAGCCGACCCTCTTCTCTGGATATGCAGCTCCGTCAATGTCCACAACAGTGGCAACGTCGCAGACAGACCAGCAATGCGAATTGCTGATTCCTCTCCGAAGTCTCACTGATGCAAGAGTGTTTACAAGCAAGTACCACAGTTGATAACAAACATGTAGGTGCAGCCAACGTCCATCACAGGGCATCAACCAGCAGCAGAGGAAGGGGGCATGACGATCAACAAACTATTTCCTGGCGATCAAATGAGTGCAAATAGTCATGGAAGTATCCTTCCACCCGGGGCTAGATAAGCCGGTACCCAGCCATTCAGCAGGCAGTTCTCGAATCGCCGAGTGCGGAGAAAATCAGCCGGTCCAGCGGTGTGCTATGTCGACCATCCTCTCTTCCACAACAATTGTGAGATGTCTCTTACGTTGAGTTAGGCTACCCACCAGCTGCTAGCAGCTGACTTCGAAGTGGAACAGTTGTACGGGTATAGAGTCGAAGGTACTCTGATTATAGGAATTAGTTGTTATTTGTTTGACCCCCAGAAAGGATCCTTATCATTTTCTGGTTTTGAAGAGTGTGTTACCATTGGTGGTTTATTGCAGATTTATTAAAAAAAAAAGGGGGGGGGGGGGTTGGCAAAATATGTTGGTTCTTGCTCTGTAGCTTTGGCAGCCCCCACCCCCCTCCAAAGTATGGATTACGAGATGCTTTTCCAAACACTGAAATGGCTTTGAGGATACTTGTGACAATTCCAGTGACTGCAGCATCTTGTCAATGCAGTTTCAGCACATTAAAAATGATAAAAAAGTTATAGCTGTCTTTTTGATAGAATAGGACACAGCTACTAAATTTGACATCAATGACTTGATTATGAGTTTCCTTCACTCAAAGCCAAGAAATGGAAAGTAAAATGATAATGAAAACAGGATTTTGTAAATAAATCTGTTGTGAACATTTAATTATAGTTATTTTCTTCTTATTTACAATTAATAATTTGTGCCATATTATAATTATATGGAGCAAATAAAATCAGTTCTAATAATGAATGAAGTGTACGTCTGCCTTTTTGCAAGCACACAAATTATTGATTTGCTTTAACACCCAAACACGTTTCACCACAGTTGTAGCATGCTTAGTGGGTTTTTTTCTTTTATATTTCTGATGTGCATACATACAGATTATGTTTGGATTAGGAAATATTTTCCACTGGATTCTGTTATTATTAAAAATTACAGATGCACTTTACCTTTTATTGTAAATTGTGTGTGTCCTCTGGCTGCACACCAGAATCAACTACAGGGCTAAATTAGTATGCCATGTCATCTGTAAACACAAGGAATATTAAAATATCATCTATATTGAATTTTTGTTTATAATCCAATCTTTAAAATGTGGGTCCAGGTAAAAATCATGTCATATACCCGTTTTAGCCCTTACCACTGTATTACTTTGCTAGAGAAGAAACCTCGAACAACAAAAAAACATAGTACCCCCTTACATGTGACAACAAAATAACAAACAGAATATGAAACATCACTAGAAAACAAGGTGTACATGTGGTACATAAAAACAAACAAAATACTGCAGAAAAAATTAAAAATATTCAACACGTCAAACCAAAACAAAATAGTAAACAAATGACAGTCAGAATATATATTTCAAAGATCGGATTATAAACAAAAACTCAATGCAGACAATATCTTAATATCCTTCACATTTGCAGAGGGCATGGTGTACTAATCTAAACCTGTGGTTGCTTTTGAGTGACAGCAGAGGCAAGGGTTCGCATACACAAGGGGAAATGGGGACTGCAGCCCCCCCCCCCCCCCCCCCCCAGCTCTCACAGAAAGGGACGAATATAGTGTAATAAGGTGTTTTTCTTTCATGAAAATGATTTAAAAGACTGTATTATGCAGATTTTTAACAGAGTTGGAACTGAAACTTTTTTATGGCTACTTACAACTCGCCATTTGTCTTCCAAACTATTAAAAACCTTCAGCCCCTCCCCCTATGCAACCTGTAATATGGGCACTCTTGGTTACACGACAAGCACAATATAAAATAAAAAGTAAAGTGTATATATAATTTTAAATAACAACAAAATCTGATGTAATATATTTCCTAACCTAAACATAACCTGTATGAATGTATATGTATGTATTTCAGAAAAATAAAAGAAAAAACCCACTGAGGATGCCACAGCTGTGGTGAAACATGTTTGCATGTTAAAGCAGAACAATAATTTGTGTACTTACAAACAGGTGACCCATCCTTGACTCGTAATTATTTTCTGCAAGCACAGGAACTGAGTCCAAAACGCCAATATGATAAAATCTGTTCTTTATTGTATACATCATACAAAAATCAATGAACAGTAGCTGTCATAAACAATAACACGAAATTTATTTTTCTTTTAATTTTTAGATAGGTTACACAATCTGTAATTTATTTACTACAATGATACATTTAATGTGTTGTGTGCAATATTTTTTAATCTTACTAGATCATTTAAATAATACTTTTCAATATTGTTTCATTTTTATTAATCCTAGCTAGAAAATTACAAGATTTCCTAAATGTTTGTAAAAAATTGCAGAAACGTATAGTTTTCTGGGGAGGGACGTGCAGCTTTGACAGTTCTGCCAGGGGCACAGGATCCCCTCATTATGGCTCTGGCCACAGGGTAAAGAGTGATTCATCACTTCAAATGACTCATTTCCCGTCATCCACTGTCCAGTGGTGTCGCTCTTTATATGTCTCCTCAAGTGTCACTCAGCACTGACTACAAATGTAGCTTATGATCAGCTCAACCTCTGAATTCCGTTCTTTTTAACTCCTTACGCACAGTCATTGTGCTAGTTGGGCTGCTGGTAGCACTCTGAAACTCATGCATGATTCCTTCTGCTGATTTCATGCAATTTCTTACAACCACTCTGCACAATGCTCAACCATCCACCTGTTTATCAGCACGAGAGATCTGCCTTGTCTTGCTTTAGCTGATTCTCTACTGACAACACAATACTCCTCACCTCTTTATACACTTTACTTATTTATTTTTTATTTATTTATATACTTGTTCCATAGATCTGTACATGTGAGCAAGTCACTCAGATGTGGAACATGTCAATATACATAATAAAATACATAGAATAAAGACATTGTTATAGTATTAATAACAGTGCACAAAAGTCATACTTATTAGCTTAAAAACTAGTCAACACAAATGTGAAGATAGCAGTTTCATATTTAGGGCATTATTGCATTTATTTTAACCTTGAACAGTAATCAAAACTTCCCACTTTGGGTTTAAAAGTGACCCAAAAATGGAAATGAGAGAAACAGGAATTTTTACATTAGGGCATTATTACATTAGTTTAACAGTAAACAGCGTCAAAAAATTTAAAAACATCTTTCCAATCTGGGTTTTACTTATTTCTCTGAAAGAATTCCTCTAGTGAATAAAGTGAGGTCTCAAGTAAATAATTTTTCAAGCTACGTTTAAATACTGATGTACTACTCCTTATACTTTTGATGCTGTTGGGTAGGGAATTGAAAATTTTCGTTCCAGCGTACTTTACCCCTTTCTGAATAAGTGTCAAGTTCTTTAACTCACAGTGGAAATCCTCTTTTCTTCTGGTGTTATGTTCATGATGCAGGCAATTTGTTTCATACAGAGTGGGGTTATTTATTATGAAGCACATCAGTGAATATATGTACTGAGATGTTGCTGTCAGTATTTCAAGTCGTCTAAAAAGATTTCGACATGAGGTTCGTGGGGGTACACCACAAATGATTCTTATTGCTCTTTTTTGTGCTGTGAGGATTTTCTTTGCGGCAGGTGTATTGCCCCAGAAGATGATGCCATAACACATGACTGAATGAAAATAGCCAAAGTAAGCGGACTTTGAGATGGTAATGTCATTGAAGCGTGACAAAATTCGTAAAGCAAATGTTGCCGACGTCAGACGTTTTAGTGTTTGTAGAACGTGATGTTCCCAGTTCAGCCTACTGTCCACGTATACGCCTAGGAATTTTGATAAGTACACTTGCTTTATCATCTGATCATTCTGTGTGATAACTATTTCTTTTGGGTTTTTGTGGGTTGTCTGGAACTGGATAAAATTGGTTTTTTTCAGGTTTATTGAAAGGGAGTTAATACTAAACCAACCCAGAACTTCTTTAAGGATATCATTGACCTCGGATTCTAAGTCAGTAGTTGACAAATTATCCACCACAATGCTCGTATCATCAGCGAACATTGTAAATTTACACTGCTTATTGATGGATAAAGGCAGGTCATTAACATATATGAGGAACAGCAGGGGCCTAAGCACTGATCCCTGTGGCACTCCATGCTGCACAATTCCCCACTATATATTGTGATACACTATCTGAAACATCTAGAATAATCTTCTGCTTCCTATTTTCGAGGTACGATTTTAACCAGTTCCCTACAGGTCCTGTAATTCCATAATGACAGGCCTTCTTGAAGAGTATCTGGTGATCTACACAGTCGAACGCCTTTGATAGGTCGCATAAGACACCAATTGGCAGCCTCTTGCTGTTTATAGACTCTAGAACATCATTTGTGAATGAGAAAATTGCGTTATCTATTGAAACTCCCTTTTGAAAACCAAACTGCTGACTGTTCCTCACCTCCTTTTACACTGGTGGGTCTGCCTCTCATATCTATCTAGCAGTCAATTCTACATTACATATAGGTGGGCAGGTATTTTTGCTCTGATAGTATATATTGCCATAATTCTTTTACTCTTAACTTCTTTACATACAGTAAAAGATGCTATCATAAAATAGTTTCAAAATACTCAGTTCATGAATAATTAATGATACCAATAAATACATATAAAAATAGAAAAGAACCTATTCCTAGTTTTAGGAGCTGTTAGTTCCTTCATCAGAAAGGAAAGAAGACTATGTTGGAGAGCTTGGAAGGAGGGGAAAGTCAAGTTGAAAGGAACCCATGTGAGATCTGAATGACTTGCCCCACCTTTCCAACCTTTCCCAACACATACTATTTCTTTAGTTTATTACAAACCAAAGATAACTAACTTTCTAGCAATTCAACTGACTTTATAATGAGTTGTTATAATAATACCACCACTGATGTGGACACACAAAGAGCACAATTATCACTATATTATACAAGGCAACTTTGCACACACAGCAGCAGATGTGAAGCTCAGAAGTCATTCCGTATTCTTAAATACTTTGCTGGATTTTCTTGAATTTAAGATATAAACCATGTTATTTCCAGCAACAAAAGACTATTCAACAATGGGAACTAGTATGTCATTACAAACAGTATTCACTTGTTACCATTTGTCATATAACATTGGAAAGAGTGCAGTGCATTTTTACAAATTCCTGGCACTTTAGATATAAGGACAATTCATACACACGTACAGTATAGTTCACTGAGAGATCATGAACATCTCTTGCCTTCCTCTAACCTAAGAACTACCCACACAGCAGGTGACATGGGTATCTACAAGTGAACAAGAAATCTAAGTCACACTGTAACTCAAATTACGCAAGTACTGGCTTCTCTTCAGCTGTTAATGGCTGTGACGACATGCCCTTTGTGCATTTTACATGTACACCTGGGGGCACAAGGACTGCAGAGTCAATATATTAATTCAGTACTGAACATTTCACAGCTGAAATACGAGTAAAAGAAAGGAATTGGTTACAGTTGCATTTCGAAACTTCATTTCTCGACCATTATGTCAGGAAAACATTAGAATGCATTTTGGTCAAGACAATCTGACTCACCAAATAAAATACTACGTAAATAAATCAACCTACATGTGTTTCCCACATATTGTGGAAATGATAGAATCACCTGTCCTTCCATGAAACTCTGCTACATTCTCTCCTCTTTTTTTTCACTACCCGCACAAACCTAGCATTTTATGTTATTTTCTGTTTTATGGGCACAATTGCAAAAAAACCTTCCATCAAAATAAAATGGTAATAAATACATAACTTTAATATCTCATTACCTTTCTGGGCAAATACAAGGAAATGAAAAACAGTGTCCATACTGCCTTAATGATACATTAATGTCAATTTATTCTCCATACCTTTCGGCTTTGGTTTCCTGCGAGGGGCCATTTTAAGAAGTGTTTGACCAATATACACTGGTTCTTGAAGACACTTTCTCGCTGCCTCTCTGTGAAATTGCACAATTATGAGAAATATTAATAGTTTAGCATTAAATAGCATTATTACATTTTTTTAAAGAAGACAGCATATTATAAACTTCACTTTCAATAATAAACTCTACTGTACAATACTGTCCATAAATTTACAACAAATTAAGGCAGTCTTCAAATTCCCGATTGATAGGAAAGTGATAAAAGTACAGTTGCCCACAACTAAAACTTGGTTTTAACAGATCTGTACTTTACTACACACGGTCCTCGTGGAAGTGGTTGTCCTTGCCTTCCTCCAGTCTGTGAGTTGACAACTTTTCTCATATAGAAACCAGTCCCAGAAAGATGCCATAAGACACAGAAAAACTTCAAAGACCTACCAAACTGTAAACTGTTGGATTGTTATTTTAACATTTACGCACACAGCCAATCCACACCTTCAACAAAATTTACAATCACTTATCCCCACTAAATTAGAAATATTTGCCTACAAAATAATAACTGAATAATAACTGGTTTGATGCAAAGAATCACATATTTTATTAGATAAAGGCAAAAAATGGTCTATTCACAGCAAATTACTATTGTGCAACACTTGTGTTGTTATGTTCCCTTACCAAACACTACAGAAACTTGACAGAAGCTGCTGCAGCCTATATCTGATTTTAATTTCAAACAAAAGTGTGAGTAAATAAAGTGTTCTACCTTCGTTTCTTCTTCTCAGAACACTCATTGATTCACAAGTGTGCATACACACAGAGCTCCTTTCTCTCTATGTTGCAACAGCTCTGTTGGAGGGCCTGTATTTTTACTGTAATCTATGTGATTCTGCCATCACAGAAAAAAATTAGGACACTACTCATAATGCTTCTCTGCTTTAAAGTTTATTACTTCCATAAATATTTTCCATACATCACTCTGAGACTGTTGTCACTGAATCAATTCCATGGTATGTAATGAACTGCTCAGATAGTGCAAGAATGGCATAATTGGTGATTGATTCCATATTAAACCTTCTGATAGAATCAGCTAAGTGAAAAATCCATGCAATATGCAGTTGTATTTATATACAAAAGTGGGTTTCAGAATTTTCCTTTGTGGGACACTCCATATGCACGACCCATGTGCTGTTTTGAAGTTCTGGATTTGTTTATTTTACTGATCGTGTCACTTCTACATAATATATCGCTGATTGTATCAATACTCATTTGTACTGTGATATGTTGTGAAATTTCAAACATTTGTGAGTACCGCAATAAACTCATATCATCAATTATAGGCTTAAGCTAAATTGTGCTCTTTTAAAAATTTTGAGAACCGTATGCCTACCCTCATTCAAAACAATCATTCTCTAAATTCCTTGAACAATTATATGAGAAAGTTATTTTTGAGAATTTTCAGACACTTACAAAACTATACTTTTTAAGTTACCACTATGAGTGTTTTGGATGTGTAATTTATTTTGTAGCAGATCACTGTCTGTAGTTCACAGTTCTGCAAGGAGTATAACACCCATGAACTATATTGTGTATCAACGCAAATAAATGTAAGTTTTTGAGAATTTTCAAAAGCTACCTTTGTCCTTTGCATGATCCATGAGCAACTTGCAGTAAATTGGCATTTATGATTTAGTTACTGTAGCAGATATTTTAGCTAACACATTGTGTAACATCTAAGTGGAGTAGCCCTTCATATTATCTGCATCTATTGTAAGTAAATCTGCACTCAAGTTTGCAAATAGCTGTAACTGACCTCAAAATGTTTTAGGAAAGTAGTAATTTTTACCACAGGTTTTTGTGTTACCTTAACAGAAATCTCATTTTGTTTATTTGCTTCAATTCTTATAGGGAATTATCAACTTTTTAGCGCAACAGATTAAAAGAGAATCAGCAGGTTTAATTTAAAATTATTTTTTCACTGTCTTGTAATACACACTGCACCACCCAAAATGCAGCCCCATTGTGAATGCTGTTCTCGAAAAAAGGATGAATTAGTTCACATTCATAAGTAACTGGAAATCGCCCTGACCACTGCCAAACAATTGGCAGCTGCTAGGGAATGGTGTGCTGGAAGAGCTCCTGAGAGACGTGTACCTGTGATACCGGTAACAGAGGTATCTCACTACTATCCTCTCCTGTGGATCCTGCCTCCTCTGCAAAAAGTAAAGGATTTGTCATTACTCGTCAGCTTAACTGCAAGTGGCATCCTGTACAGGGTAGACAGTGGCAGGGAGGCCTCAGTGTGTTGTACCGATCCCTCTAACCAACAAGTTTGAGGTGCTTCTTCTCACTAAAACTGAAATTGCATCAGTGGGACTCTCTTCACCCATTTTGGGGGACTCTGTTTTGTCTGGTGTCAAGAGGAGGCAAACGCAAAAGGATAACAGTCTATAAATTGCCGGCAGATCAAACAAACAGCAAATGATGGTACCCCTTAGGGAAATGGCAGCAAGGGACAGGAAAGGACATCAGGTGCACTCAGTGTGTAGTATGCCTAGGTGCCTCATTCACCGTGTTGAAGAGGGTATTCCAGTAGCCTCTGAGTGAACAGGGTGCAACCAACTGCAGATTGTAGCACTTGTTGGAATAAATGATGCATGTCATATGGGCTCCACGGTCACATTTGTGTCATTCAAGAAACTGGCAGGGAAGGTTGAGAAGAGCAGCCTTGCTCATGGTGTTTCAACGAAGCTCACAATTTGCAGCATTGTCCCCAGATCTGATTGTGGCCAATTGGTTCTGACTCAAGTGGAAGACTGAATCAGAGACTTTGAAGGTTCTGTGACAAGCTAAGCTGTGATTTCCTGGACTTGCACCATAGGGTTGAGAACTGTAGGGTCCACCTACATGGGTAAGGTGTGCACTACACATGAGAGGTGCTACTCAGGTGCACACAAAGATTTTTTTAAAGTTAGGCAACTCTCCATCAATCCAGATAACGACAGCTATAGGAAACCCTAAGTATCTATTTAAGACCGAAAGAAATGCCTCATGCAGGTGAGAGTAGTAAAATACTAATGGTAAACTGCCAAAGCGTTCGCAACAAAGTGCCAGAGTTTGAAGTGCCCATGAAAAGCAGTGAAGCTCTCATAGTACTAGGTACAGAAAGCTGGTTGAAACCTGAAATTGACAGCGGTGAGGTTTTTTGAGAAAATTTAAGTGTATATCGAAAGTATAGGCAATGGGAAATGGAGGTGGTGTATTTATTGCAGTAGACAAGAAACTCAAATCCACTGAGATGGAAAATGAAGCTGCATGTGAGACTGTTCGGCAAGACTCAGTATCATGGTTGGGCATAAAATAACTGGATCCTTCTATCACCCACCAGACTCACCTCCTGATGTAACTAAAAACATTAGAAAAAATCCTCAGTTCATTTGCAAGTTCCCCAATAACACTGTAAACACTGGTAAGCTTTTAATCATCCACGAACTAACTGGGAAAATTACAGTTCTGTTAGTGGGGGGCATGGAAAGACATTCTGTGAAACAGTAATAAATGTCTTCTCTGAAAACTACCAAGAACAGATATTTATGAATGCCACTCATGGTGGCAACATATTGGATCTAATGGCAACAAACGGACCTAACCTCTTTGAGGATGTTCACATAAAATCTGGTATCAGTGACTGAGATGTGGTTGTAGCAGCAATGATTACCAAAGTACAAAGGACAACTAAAACAATCAGAAAGATATATATGTTCCGTAAACCATATAAAAAAATCAGCCATGTCATATCTCAATGAGGAACTTGAAACTTTCAGTGCATAGGCAGGAGTATGAGGAGGAACTATGGCTCAAGTTCAAAAGAATAGTTGACCACACACTGGACAGAAATGTACATAGTAAAACTTCACGATGTACAGTCACTGTAAAGAAACTTCTAAACAAACAGATTACTGCAAAACAGGTGTCCAACTAAGTTCAGGGCTATATATAGAGAGATACTGTCAAGAGAGCAGCGCTCGATTTATTCAATGATTACCACAGCAGAATATTGTCACAGAACCCAAAGAAACTCTGGTCGTATGTAATGGCCGTTAGTGGCACCAAAGATAGTGTTCAGCCCCTAATGAATGAGAAAGACACTGAAATTGAGGGTAACAAAGCAAAACCTGAAATGCTTAACTCTGTTTTCAAATATTTCTTTACAAAGGACAACTAAGGAGAACTGCCCCAATTTAATCCTTGTACCACTGAAAAGATGAATGAAATAAGTATTAGTGTCAGTGGCGTATAGTTCAAATTGTTAAAATTGAACAAAGCTCCAGAGCCCGAGGGAATCCCTTTAAGATTATATATTGAATTTGTGACTGAGTTAGCTCCTCTTCTAACTATAATCTATTGTAGATCCCTGGAACAAAAAACTGCACAGTTCTTGGAAAAAAGCACTGGTAAAACATATCTACAAGAAGGGTAGATCCACAAGAGATCCACAAAACTATTATCCAATATCCATGACGTCAATTTGTTCTAGAATCTCAGAACATATTCTGAGCTCAAATGTAATGAAGTATCTTGAACAGAATGACCTCCTCAATGCCAACCAGCATGAATTCCAAAAGCATCTATAATGTGAAACCAAACTTGCACTTTTCTCACATGACACACTGAAAGCTTTGTATCAAGGCAATCAGGTAGACGCACTTTACTCAGTACAAAATCTATGCTTATTGTCAAGTTCCTGTCCCTTTACCACACAGTACCCTGCTCGTCACTACTGATGCCACCTCCCTGTACATTAACATCCCTAATACCCATGGCCTTACTGCTATCAAACACTACCTTTCCCAACACTCAATACATTCCAAGCCAACAACCTCCTTCCTAGTCGCCATGGCCAACTATATCTTCACTCACACCCACAATTACTTCTCCTTTGAACGCATTACCTACAAACAAATCTGGGGTAAGGCACCAGCATGGCACCATCCTATCCAACCTGTTCATGGGCCATCTAGAGGAATCCTTCCCACACACCCAGAATCCTAAACCCCTCACCTGGTTCAGATTCACTGACGGCATCTTTGCTATCTGGATCAAAGGTAAGGACACCCTATCCACATTCGTCCAGAACCTCAACTACTTCTCCCCCATTTCCTTTACCTGGTCCTACTCAACCCAACAAGCCACCTTCCTAGATGGTGACCTCCACTTCAAAGATGGCTATGTCAGTACCTCCGTCCATATCGAACCTACTAACCACCAGCAGTACCTCCACTTGGACAGATGCCACCCATTTCATACCGAGAAGGCCCTTCTGTACAGCCTAGCCACCCGTGGTCACTGCATCTGCAGTGACAAGCAGTCCCTCTAGAAATATGCCGAGGGTCTCACTGAAGCCTTCACTGACTGTAATTATCCTCCTAACCTTGTACAAAAACAAATCCCCCTTGCCTTATCTTTCCAGTCTCACACCACCTCCCAAAGTCCAACCATCTGGCCAAAGAGGAGCATTCCCCTCATAGCTCAGTACCACTCAGGACTGGAGCAACTGAATTACATTCTCTGACAGGGTTTTGATTACCTCTCATCATGCCCTGAAATGGAAGATGTCCTGCCCACTATCCTTCCCACCCCTCCCACAGCGGTATTTTGCCGTCCACCGAACGTACACAATATATTCATCTTGCCTTACACAATCCCTGCACCCAATCTCTTACCTCATGGCTCATACCTCTGTAATAGACCTAGATGCAAGACCTGTCCCATACATCCTCCCACCACCACCTACTCCAGTCTGGTCACTAACATCACCTACCCCATCAAAGGCAGAGCTACCTGTGAAACCAGTCATGTGGTCTACAAGTTAAGCAGCAACCATGTGCTGCATTCTACGTAGGCATGACAACCAACAAGCTGACTGTCCGCATGAATGGCCACCGACAAACTGTGGCAAAAAAACAAGTGGACCACCCTGTTGCTGAGCACACTGCCTAACACTGCACCTGAGACTGCAGTTGTGTATATGTGTGTGTGTGTGTGTGTGTGTGTGTGTGTGAGAGAGAGAGAGATCGGACACGCTGTCTATTGTTGACAAAGGCCATAATGGCCGAAAGCTATAATTGTGAGAGTCTTTTCGTTGTGCCTATGTGCGACTCAGCGTCTCCACTATATGGCGAGTAGCAACTTTCCTTCTCATAACATTATTACTGTCAAAACAGCCTGTTATCTTGGATGGAGAGTCATTGTCAGATGTACAAGTAATTTTTGGTACACCCCAGAGAACTGTGTTGGGACCCTTGCTGATCACGTTGTATATTAATGATCTTGCAGACAATATTAATATTAAAATCAGGCTTTTTGCAGATGATGCAGTTATCTTTAATGAAGTACTATCTGAAAGAAGCTGCATAAATATTCAGTCAGATCTTGATAAGATTTCAAAGTGATGCAAAGATTGGCAACTTGCTTTAAATGTTCAGAAATGTAAAATTGCGCAATTCACAAAGTGAAAAAATGTAGAATCATATGACTATAAAATCAATGAGTTACTGTTGGAACTGGCCAACTCATACAAAGACCTGAGTGTGACACTTTGTAGGAATATAAAATGGAATGATCACGTAGGTTCAGTCATGGGTAAAGCAGCTGGTAGACTCCGATTTATTGGTACAATAATGGGGAAGTGCTATCAGTCTACAAAGGAGATTGCTTACAAATCACTCGTGTGATCCTTCTCATAACATTATTACTGTCAAAACAGCCTGTTATCTTGGATGGAGAGTCATTGTCAGATGTACAAGTAATTTTTGGTACACCCCAGAGAACTGTGTTGGGACCCTTGCTGATCACGTTGTATATTAATGATCTTGCAGACAATATTAATATTAAAATCAGGCTTTTTGCAGATGATGCAGTTATCTTTAATGAAGTACTATCTGAAAGAAGCTGCATAAATATTCAGTCAGATCTTGATAAGATTTCAAAGTGATGCAAAGATTGGCAACTTGCTTTAAATGTTCAGAAATGTAAAATTGCGCAATTCACAAAGTGAAAAAACGTAGAATCATATGACTATAAAATCAATGAGTTACTGTTGGAACTGGCCAACTCATACAAAGACCTGAGTGTGACACTTTGTAGGAATATAAAATGGAATGATCACGTAGGTTCAGTCATGGGTAAAGCAGCTGGTAGACTCCGATTTATTGGTACAATAATGGGGAAGTGCTATCAGTCTACAAAGGAGATTGCTTACAAATCACTCGTGTGATCCATCCTAGAATATTACTCACATATGTGGGACCCGTACCAGATAGAAATAACTGGGGATATTAAATGTATACAGAGAAGGGCAGCCTGAATGGTCACAGGTTTCTTTAATCTGTGGGAGAATGTCACAGAGATACTGAAGGAACTGAACTGGAAGACTCCTGAAGATCACGTACACTATTCCGAGAAAGTCTATTAACAAAGTTTGAACGGTTTTAAATGGTGATTCTACTAATATTCTACAATCCCTTATGTATCACTCACATAGGGATCATGAGAATAAGATTAGAATAATTACTGCAAGCACAGAGGTATTCAAACATTCTTCCCATGATCCATGCATGAATGGAATGGGAAGACATCCTAATAACTGATACAATGAGATATACCCTCTGTCGTGCATCTCATGGTGATTTGCAGAGTGTAGATGTTAGTAGATGATGATGATGGTGAGTCAACAGGGAGCCAGGTAACCACAACAAACAGACGACAAGGCAATGATTGCCAATATCCATGCAGTATTGTAGCCAAATCTCAATTTAGGTGGAGGAAGCCAGTCTGTGAGCCTGGGGCAGTACTCGTCTGGTTGCACACAGTTACTCTTGCATGGGCATGGACTCAACTTTTGATAATTATCAGACTCTACTGTTTGTTCATGAACTGTTATGCATGAACTTAGAATTTATTTCTGGTTACTCACATTTCCCACTTCAAACTGCCTCTCATCCTGCTTATGATGACTGGTGGTGTAAAGGTTTATAAAAGCAGGGGCAAATCTTGGCCTGCAGTCTGTTTTTGGCCCATGTATGCCTGTCGACCAGCCACAGTGGTCTTGGACCGCCCTATCCACAAAATATCATGTGTTATCTGCTTCTATCATCTCTTCATTTGACATGGGCCAAAAAGTCCCCCTTGTAGCCATCTACAGTAAGAACGTAGTTCAAAGTGTACTTCCATTAATTATACAAATAAACATTTCACCTAAATTACTGTTTGCTTTTAATGTACAACATAGTAGCAAAAAACTAATTAAATATGAGTGGAATGATGAGGCTGATGAATCTGACAAGGTGGTAGTTACCTCCAAAATCTGCCAACAATGATTTTTCAGCAGTTCAGTTGTTTAGCACCTGCTTACACTGGGGATTATAATTTTCTAGCAGTAAATTGTTATCACTGCATTTCAGCATGATTAGTGAAAGTAAAAAAGAGTGTCACAAATTCAACAAAGAACAAACATCACTTTTTTGCATCTGGTGGTGATATATTGTGGACTTAATTTGCAATGAAGACACTGCAATTTAACAAACACAGTAGCTAAAGGCTGTTTAAAACAAAACATTCTTGGTCTACAGTGAATAATCTGAAGATCCAATGATGCAAAAGCATACATCTACTTCTATCCTCATCAATCACTGAGATGTGCATCACATAGAGTACTTTGTATGTTATCACATATTAAGGTTTCTTCCAGTTCCATTCATGGATGAAGCAGTGAAGAAAGACTGCTTGTATGCTTCTTTGTAAGCTGTTACATGGAGGAATACGTAAGGCATAGTCCATATCAATTCAGGCAGGATAGGAAAAAATCTTACCTTCATAGTCTCGTATGTTATTGAATTTAGCATATGTTAAAAAGAAGGACTAAGTAAGGAACACGTATTTTTTTGTTTTCTTCAAAAAAATTTCTGCTCCGAGATGCAACCCTCCGGCGATGACACTCCACATACCATTTTGAAGATGCGAATTTTGGAAAAAATTTTAAAATGCTGAATCTCTGGAACAGTTCTAGATATTTTGTTGGTTTTTTTTTTTATTTGAAACATAATTGCTTTATGATTACAAAGAAATCCTCCATTTGGACTTACCTGTTAAAGTTCTTTTACTATAGCGTTCTGAATTTCTTTTTACAATTTATGGAAAAAAATATTCTTTTTTCAAAAATGACAATCCATAAAATTTTAAATTTTTTCTGTTGATTAGTACCTTATAGTTCTACATTCCCTGAAAAGGAGAGCTTCCACTTTTAGGTCGAACAGGTTTTATAAACAATTGAAATTTTTGCCATACATAAAACCTGCTTTATAACCACATTACCACATAACACGCTCATAAAAATCAAAACTTAGCCTTATTTAACATAATTTTAGCTTTGAAGTATAAGTAAGAGACTCATTTTTCAAGCATTTTAAATGGTTCCAAAATGTATGTGTAAAATCCAAAGACTTAAAGGTTTCAGTTTATACAATCTCTGTGCACTCTGTTTTGTACTGAAATTAGCCAGTCAATAAACTAAAAGTGTGTTCCACTGCTTCAGTATCTTCCTTTGATATAGAATGATGCCTTCCTGTTGAACCAATAGGAACTGGAGCACTTACAATCCTCAAAACATTGTAAACAGGAAGTGAGCACTGATGGCATTGTTGCTGTCCTTCAGCTGGAAAACTATATCCAGCAGCTGGTCCATGCGGTAGCATAAAGTTCACTACAACTTCATTTAACTCATCACTGGTGGCTATAATCTCTGCAATCCACCAGTCACAGTCATTCACAGTCATACATACATGCCACAAACATTCCCCTTCTCAAGTTGTGAATCTGAATATTAACCTACTGTTTCTGAGGTGTTGGCCGAACAAACGAAAGTTCTTCTTTCTTGCTCTTTAAAGTGCGTGCAATATGAGTTCGCCCATCACATTGAGTCCAAAAGCGTGCCTTCTGAATTCCTTTCACAGGAGTAGTTTGTTTGGACCATACTTCTTTTTTCTGCTCACAGAATTCTTCGATTTCCTTTTTGTACAAAAGAATGAGGGCTGTGGATGTGTAAGAGTTCATGACTCTTGTAAAATCCTCAGTATTTTGAATCGCAGCTGTATTTGGTCTGGAAAGATTATTTTTTCTAGCATGGTGCTTCAACAGGCCTCCTACCCATCATAAGGCCCCTTCTCATGACCAGTAGCACTATAAACCCATCAGTTGGCACAAGCGACTTACTCAATTCCAACAGCTGGCAACGATTTTTAAAATGACTAGCAGCACCATCAGAAATAATGATGATCTTCTCTGCTCGTTTGCAGTTGAAGAATTTTGCACTTTGCTAGCAAAGTCTGTGCTGAGTCACATCCTGTGTCATCACTTATAACTGCAACACTTGTGGTCTTGTGACTCTTCAAGCTTTCCCGGCGAATATGTAGTAAATAGTCTTACCGGGTTTGCCGCCAGATCACATAGTGAAATTCCACAATATTTCCTCGGAGCAACTGTCCAAAATCTTCAGGTGGTTCAACCATCAAAATCGTGCATGCGCAATGATTTGCAGATAGATGGTGCCTTATTCAAACTCCCTCTGCCAAAAATCGCAGAACAGCTCTCCTGTGCGTGTGCTGTACGCTGCATCTGCCAACAGTGCGGCCAGGCGTTACTCACCAATGTTACTAGACCAATGTTATGACTGGTCTGTTATCGAAGTATGTTGATTTTCGCATCATGATTTAATAGTAGCCAATGCAGGGTTCCAAGCTGTGCTCAGCTGAAATCCGGCATCGCTGTCAGTCTAGTACAGTCATTGGTGAGTAACATCTGGCCGCAGTGTTGGGAAACGCAGTGTACAGCACATGTGCAGGAGAGCCGCTCTGCGATTTTCGGCAGAGGGAGTTTGAATATGGCACCATCTATTTGCAAATCATTGTGCATGCACGATTTCTGCACCTGCGCATTCTTTGCAGATGTGTTCTGGAAACAGGGCGGCGATGTGTGTATCCCGCCAGTCGTACCTAGTTACCAACAAGGCTGAACCACCTGAGAATGTTGGACAGTTGCTCCGAGAAAATATTGTGGAATTTGCATATGATCCAGCAGCAAACCCATGAAGATTATTTACCTGCAGCCTTGTTTTGAAAATATGCCACTCCTGTAAATATTGAAACCTGGTTATTACTCCAATGATACCCTTGTACTTCTTGTGTGAGAATTACAGACCAGTTCTCAGCAAAATCACAGTGTAGCACTAAACACAGTTCTTCAGCCTGTACACACCCTTTCACTTCTGTAATGTGTTGTTGTTGCAATTTCTTTAAATGCTACTTTCACTGACGATTTACCAAGTTCATCAATCAAATTGTCAAATGCAACAGTTTTCTTAATTAGTTTATTGTCCTCCCATGTCGCATATGTAATTTGTACAGAGTTATCTGCTATGTCTTCCAGGCCAAGTGTCTGTAAAGACAGTCCTCCCTTTCCAGGGCAGTCACCACATTCTTGAAACAAACAAGTCTCCCGTTTTATGTCACAGACTACTAATGACTTCACACGCCCAACCAAGGTGTCATATGTCATGCATTCCAGTAATTTCTTCAAAGTTACCACACTAAGTTCAAACTTCATGCAGTACACACATAAACAGACATCTCTAGGAGGCTGTGGAACTACCCACTTAGGTCGTAGTGCATAAAATTTTGATCTTCCAATACGTGAAGTTGTAAAGTTGCTCTAATAAATTGCAAAAGTTTCTTTAATACTGCCAGTCATGTACTTTCACAACTTTTACCCCTTTGATCTTATAATACGTGAAGTTGTAAAGTTGCTCTTGTTGTTGTTGTTGTTGTTGTGGTCTTCGTTCCTGAGACTGGTTTGATGTAGCTCTCCATGCTACTCTATCCTGTGCAAGCTTCTTCATCTCCCAGTACGTACTGCAGCCTACATCCTTCTGAATCTGCTTAGTGTATTCATCTCTCGGTCTCCCTCTACGATTTTTACCCTCCATGCTGCCCTCCAATACTAAATTGGTGATCCCTTGATGCCTCAGAACATGTCCTACCAACCGATCCCGTCTTCTAGTCAAGTTGTGCCACAAACTCCTCTTCTCCCCAACCCTATTCAGTACCTCCTCATTAGTTATGTGATCTACCCATCTAATCTTCAGCATTCTTCTGTAGCACCACATTTCGAAAGCCTCTATTCTCTTCTTGTCTAAACTATTTATTGTCCATGTTTCACTTCCATACATGGCTACACTCCATACAAATACTTTCAGAAATGACTTCCTGACACTTAAATTTATACTCGATGTTAACAAATTTCTCTTCTTCAGAAATGCTTTCCTTGCCATTGCCACTCTACATTTTATATCCTTTCTACTTCGACCATAATCAGTTATTTTGCTTCCCAAATAGCAAAACTTCTTTACTACTTTAAGTATCTCATTTCCTAATATAATTCCCTCAGCATCACCTGACTTAATTCGACTACATTCCATTATCCTCGTTTTGCTTTTGTTGATGTTCATCTTATATCCTCCTTTCAAGACACTGTCCATTTTGTTCAACTGCTCTCCCAAGTCCTTTGCTGTCTCTGACCGAATTACAATGTCATCAGCGAACCTTAAACTTTTTATTTCTTCTCCATGGATTTTAATACCTACTCCGAATTTTTCTTTTGTTTCCTTTACTGCTTGCTCAATATACAGATTGAACAACACTGGGGAGGGGCTACAACCCTGTCTCACTCCCTTCCCAACCACTGCTTCCCTTTCATGTCCCTCGACCCTTATAACTGCCATCTGGTTTCTGTACAAATTGTAAATAGCCTTTCGCTCCCTGTATTTTACCCCTGCCACCTTCAGAATTTGAAAGAGAGTATTCCAGTCAACATTGTCAAAAGCTTTCTCTAAGTCTACAAATGCTAGAAACGTAGGTTTGCCTTTTCTTAATCTAGCTTCTAAAATAAGTCGTCGGGTCAGTATTGCCTCACGTGTTCCCATATTTCTACGGAATCCAAATTGATCTTCCCCAAGGTCAGCTTCGACCAGTTTTTCCATTCTTCTGTAAAGAATTCGCGTTAGTATTTTGCAGCCGTGACTTATTAAACTGATAGTTCGGTAATTTTCACAATTGTCAACGCCTGATTTCTTTGGTATTGGAATTATTATATTCTTCTTGAAGTCTGAGGGTATTTCGCCTGTCTCATACATTTTGCTGACCAGATGGTAGAGTTTTGTCAGGACTGGCTCTCCCAAGGCTGTCAGTAGTTCTAATGGAATGTTGTCTACTTCCGGGGCCTTGTTTCGACTCAGGTCTTTCAGTGCTCTATCAAACTCTTCACACAGTATCATATCTCCCATTTCATCTTCATCTACATCCTCTTGCATTTCTTGCTTTTATAAATTGCAAAAGTTTCTTTAATACGGCGAGTCATGTACCTCTTCACTTTCACAACTTTTTGACCTTCAACTGTTAACAGTTATAGTGTCTTATTTGTCGGCACTATGGTGAGGACAGCCCCATTTATCTTCCAGATAAAATGACTGCACTATTTGAACTTGAGCTACTTCTACAGGATGACCATAATAGGCATCTGGTCTTCCAAAGACTCCTTTTACAGACCTCGTCTTTCTTGATTTGTCTACCATGTACTTTGATACTAGTGGAATGTGGTTCAAAATTGTTTTCTTTGAAAATGTCTCTGAAATAATACTTAAAACTTGCACCTTTTCACTGTAGGATGCACAACATTCAGCAGCTGAATTGATATTTGTGAAAAATTCCTGGTAAGAGGTGTAAGAGTGCTTTGGTTCATTTTCTTCTGAAGATGGAATTTCTACTTTTTGCTGTAGGGTATTCATCCATAGCTTTAGTAATTTCTCTGCACTTTCTTGATGCATAGAGCTTATGACTCGACTTCACTGACCACAGTTTAACAGAACTAACACCTACCCCTGTAGTTGAATGATTCAAGGTACTTCATACTTTCTCTATCGATGCAAAATCTTTATCATCTGCACCATGGGAGGCTTCGCCTTGTTCAGATACTATCATTGTTGTCACCCGGTAAAAACATTTAGAACACAAAACGTCGTTCCTGGAAACACCTTCACTTTGAAACAGAGTCTTCAAATGAGAACACTTATCCCCAACCTGAACAAAGTTTTTTGAACTTGGATGCCTAAGCGGGAGGGGGGGTTCGGCGAGCCCACAGGTATTAAATAAATTTACTGACGAAAAACTACAACTTTCAAAATGTTTTATGTATTTTAACTAAGGCATTGGTTTATAAATGTTGTTAATTGTTATAAATATTGGATTGAGTGAGTAAAAAAATTGACATATTACAATACAAAATACAGATGTGTTCATATACAATAGACTACTCTGAGTCCTCAACTTCAAGGCAAGAGACCCACTTCACAATTTTTTTCTGAATGTGTGTTACACACATGTTTATGACACTGTCCACAATACTGTTTTGGTTTACTTAGATTGTTGTACTTCTGCTTCTTTGTTTCAGCTTCTCTTACACAAATATGGCACCGACCTTTCCCTGCAGGAGGCTGACGTGCTTCTGTTGTCACTTATTTGATTTTCTTTTGTAGAATAGTCTCCATTGATTGAACAATTTGGTTAGATAACCCTCTTGTAATAGCACTTCTTTCTTCTACCTGCAATTTCACTAGTTCTATCCCAGCTTGCAGAAGATAAAGTTTCCGTTTGTTGTGTTTCTTTTCATTCCATCTTGGATATTGCTGGATGAATATGGTGGTTGCATTGATAGCACAAATGTCGATGAGAGAGTAAAATACAGATGGAGGCCATCTCATTGTTCCCCTCTTGCAGGTGTACATATGCGCCATTTGATCAATGGTATCAATCCCACCTTTAGTGGAATTATAATATGCATTTATCTCGGTTTTATTCTTCTCTCCTCCAACAGTGCCTTTATCTTGGTGCATTGTTGACAACAGCAGTAAGTTTTTACTTTGTTTCGTTTTTGCTATGTAGGACACCAAAGTTACTGGAGGCCTTCCTGTTGATGGGTCTGTGAACAAGAACATTGATGAATATAGCTCTCAATTTGACGTGTTCTTCATTATGTCTGGAATACGCTTCCTGTTTGACTGGAGAGTTCCTACTGTAGTAACTTTGTAGTGTTGGTATAACTCTTCTGTCAAATCCACTGATGTGTAGTATCGGTCTGTAGTAATATTTCGACCAGTATTTTTCACAGGTGCTACCAGACGTTTGATGACAGCTGCTGAACCCCGTTCTTCTTTCGACAAATTCTGAACATTACCTGAGTAGGGTTCCATATTCAAGACGTATCTGTCAACTGCATCGGACATCATGCGTATAAGGGTGCCATACTTGCCCAGTTTATCCTTCATAAATACTTTGAAGGGGCAGCGCCCTCTAAACAAGCTGAGCATCTCACGTTCTCTTGCCATAATACCCTTGTAAACTGGCCGACCCATTGGGTCTGACCAAAGATCGTGTACACTGACAGAATTGTCCTTATTTGTCCCCATAAGTATCAGGATTCCTATAAAGGCATACAATTCTTTCTCATTAGTCAAAGTAACATTTCGCCTAACTGCCTCTTCATTTGAATGTTTTGCTATAACATCCATGATGTCAGGCGTAAGAAGTAACTTCAAGGTTTCTCCAGGTGAATGGAAAACACCAGCTGGAGATACTCCTGCCTGCCCTTTTACTGTATTAGCAAAAGACCTCCGAGGAATTCTAGGCTGTGTGGTTACGTACCTTCTTCCAGACTTGGCCACAATAACATCCTGATGGTCACTGCCTGAAGCTGCGCTATCTTCACCTTCTTTAACAACCACATGACTTTCCCGATCTGAAACATACTCCATAACACCATCCTCATATTCACTTTCACTCCCTGAGTCAGAATCTTCATCTAAAATTTCATTCAGAACTCCTGATAAAGACGAGTCACATATTCTTTCAGTCATTTCTAAGTCTGATTGTGAACAGTAGGGAACTGCACTAGCTCACTGCAAGTTTACAAGATAAATAACAGCTGACTGACATCAACAATCACTTCCTCTGAAAGTAAACCGATTGTTGTGAATATCAAGAATACCAACCAACAAGAAACTAACTTGCATTGTTGTAGAGATGAGAAATACGAAATTCTACTAAGGGAAATTTTCTATAGCATGGAAGCCTAAGAGGGGGATTGTTGGAGCCATAATAAGTTTATTTATTTTTTCTTTCAAAGCAGGAATTTTCTATAAAATATATTGACACTAACATTTCATAAAATAGCCGACAAACAATAACTCAAAGGGAATATGTAGTATGAATGTTACTTGGGCAAAAGCAGGGGACATAAAAAGATTATGGGTGTCCTAGGGTTAAATATCACTCTTTTATGGATATGTAAATAATCAGCACACTTCACTTTCCTGTGGCCTCAGTGAGAAGACATTTCAAACAGTTCTTGACACAAAACACACTGCAACTGTGTCAACTGGAAAATTCCTCACGAAAACACAGAACTCACTGGATGGTCTCAGATTTCTTGGAAGCTTCTTCAGTAAAAATTAGCCCTGAGCAACTACAATAGAGAAACCTGCAATGAACAACCACAAGAAAGAAACTGACAAGAAACTACAACAAAGTGTAAGAAATATCCGCAACAATGAAAGTGAAATGACTGCAACAAAGAAAGTGACAAGAAATACCTGCAACAAAGACAACAGAAATAAATACTGTAACAAAAATATTAGTAAGAAACAACTTCAGTGAAGACATAGATTAGTCTTCAAAAGTTATTTATTTATTTAATTTTTTTTTGTTAATAAAACCTTCCAACTTAAAAAGTGGAAGCTCTCCTTTACAGAGAATATAGTACTACATGGTACTAACAAACAGAAAAAAGGTTTAACTTTTCTGGATTGGCATTTTTGAAAAAAAATTTTTTTTTGCTATATTCAAATGGAGGATACCATTGTAATCATAAAGCCATTATCTTTCAAATAAAAAAAAAACTCTAAAAAAATGTATAGTACTGTTACAGTAATACAGCATTTAAAACTTTTTTTCCAAAATTCACATCTTCAAAATGGCTTTCACAGTGTCACCTTTGGAGGCCTGCATCTCAGGGCAGGAATTTTTCTGGAGAAAAGAAAAAAAAAAGTGTTTCTTACTTACTCCTGAATTTTAACTTGATAAATTCAATAACATCTGAGACTATGAAGGTAATCTCACTGCCTGAAGCGATACGGATTATGCCATAGGGAACTGAAGAATATTTGCAGTGTGTTTGCCCTGAAGACAATTCATAAAAGTTTCTAAGTAGGTTCTCACGAGATGTCTGCCAATTAATATCTGCAAAATTTCTGCTTCTCTCTCTCTCTCTCTCTCTCTCTCTCTCTCTCTCTCTCTCTCTCTCTCTCTCTCTTCTCAAACAAGCCTGTGACCCTGCAAACAACACTACTTGTACATCCTCGATATCCCATTAGCTTGACCTGATATAGGTTCCATGCACTTGAGCAGTATTGAAAAATCGGCTATAATGTTTTGTATGCATTCCCTTTTATTAGACACATTGCAGTTTCTCAGAATCTTACCACTGAGCAGTAACCTGCCATTTGTTTCAGTTTGACCTATAACTCAACCTATGTGGTCGTACCACTTCATATCTTTACACATTGTTCTCCCAAAATATTTATATGACATGACTAGACTCTAGGTGCAACTCATTGACCCTGTAGCACAACTAGTTGCCAGTGTTGGCACAAGGCTCATATTTTGTTGGATTTATCTCAATATTACTGCAATTTTAAACAAGCAGAACTCCGTCAAATATAACTGAATCATGCAAAAAGCCTGAAATTGTCAATAATACTACCCATTCAGTCATTTAATATGTAACAAGAACAATGGAGTCCTATTAGTCTCACCAGATACTACAGTATAACCCTACTTTTACGCTCCCAAAATTGATGTTTTCCCGCCATTTACGACATTTTTTATCAGTCCCATCAAATTTCCTATGTCCACAATGTTAATTTGCACCTGATATTGCTTCAACACATTTATAATTTTCCCATGATTCACGCATTACAAAAAAATATTTGTGGAGAAAACATGATGCTTGCCATCCAGTATTGTTTACAAATATTATGTGGTTAAGTTTCTTGACACCGGGGCACTCTACTCAGCAGATTTGAACCATATAAAAGTTGGAACAACTCGTGCCACATCTCTTGCCACTGCCAAGCTCTACTCCACGTGGTGGCTAATGGGAGTAAATAGGTTCGTTCGAATGAAGATATCAAGACCAATCACAACCATCTCCAAACTGTCTCTGCTGTACAAACACAATTTCATGATTGTTGTGATCATTGTAACACATTCACTGAACAATAATTAGCATGTTCTGGTGTATGGCCACTTGGAGCACTAGTTAACACCGTCATTCACTTTGTGTTGCTCAAATGTTTTTAGTTTAAATACAGCACTGGTTATGTATTTTATTCATGATGAGCAAAACATGTTTCAAGAATTTATTCTCGTTGTCAAGTGCAGTAGTTACATATGTTTTTTGTAATGTTATACAAACAAACAATGTGTGTGTGTGTGTGTGTGTGTGTGTGTGTGTGTGTGTGTGCGGTTTTCTACATAACTGATGAGCCACAGTACCATATAACCTAAAACAGATGACTACAGTGCAAGAAGTGCAGAATAACACATATTCAAACACCATCACCACACAAAATACTTATTTACATATTTGCGCTTGACAATGAGAAAAATTTTTCGAATCGCATCATGCTAAGCAGGAAAAAATACGTAAGTAGTGCAGTATGTCATTGTTTAAATAATGTATGACAGCTGCAGGCTTTCAAAAACATTGATTATGACTTATGAAATTGAGTCAAACATTCCTACTTCCCAGACAGTTATCAGTTCCAGTTACATCAGCAGTTTTTATTAGATAATAAACCTTCATTAGATAATAAACAAGTCCCTGAGAAGTCCTTTGATGTTTGTTATGTACACATATCATACATAAAGTGCAAGAGGGTATCCTATACATAACTTTTACAGTTTGAAACGTTATTTCCCACATTTTACACCATTTTTTTGAAGACCCTTGAAAAGTGTAAAAGTGGGCTTTCATTGTATACACATATTCAGTGTCTGCATCCTGGTGGCCAGAAAATTTTTGATCCATCTGCATGAAGATTATTTTCTAATAAGTAACTCTTTATGTTTGAACACAGAATACGTTCTGTGACGCTGGTATAAACATATGTGAGTGATACAACATGGTAGTTCTGTAAATAAGCTTGACTTCCACTGCTACAGAAACATTTCCAAAATCGTTATACCTGATTGGTTGAGGTAGGCACATGAAGTTGCCATGCCCAATCCACTGCAACTATCAGAGATATTTTTACGCCTACTATATTATTGTAGTCTTTTCCTACATCACTCATCTTCGTAGCAACAGAGATATTGAATTATGGCAAAATTCCTTGATTTTCCCTTGTGAAGGAACATCTGAAGACAGAATAGAATATTTCATTTCAGTTTTCGTTTTGCTATTTTTTATTTCATGCCAGATGGTGGTTCAATTGAAGAAGCAACACAATAAAACACTGGAAACTCCGGGCTGGAATATCAAGAATGTAAAGAAAAGACAGATTGCTACCTACCATAGAGATAACACGTTAAGTTGCAGACAGCATAATTAAAAGACACACATTAGCTTTCAGCCAAAGCCTTTGTCTGAAAAAGGAAGAGAAGCGCACACATTCATTTACACAAGGAAGCATACATCAAGCACACATGACCGTCACCTCGGGTGGCTCGAACCAGAATGCATTCTAGACCGAGCTGCCAGAGATGTCATATGTGCAGAGGTATGCTTGCTTGTGTGAATGAATGTATGTATGTGTGTGCGTGCGGCTGTGGCCAAGAGCTAACACATAAGTGTCTTTTATTTAATTGTGCCTTTCTGCAACCGGGTGTGTCCCATTCATGGTAAGTAGCAATCTATATTTTCCTTACAATGTTGAAGCAATAAAATATTTTTATGAAACACCAAAATCAATCCAGTGATAAAAATCGGCACTTGTATGTAAATGGTGAACAAGAACAGTGGTCTACTGGGATTTGTGTTATGGATGCTAAAATTGTTATATGGCTCAGACACGACAGTGACATGCGTACATGTTGGAGGATTTTCAATGCAACTGCGTAAAAATAAATAATTTCTACACTCAATGGTGTAAACGATGCCTTGGAAAAAGTTTATATGTGATATTAATGACAACTTTGGTAGACCATGACCCATTTTCAGTGAAGTCAGTGAAACATGCCACAATAGAAGAAGATTTGCTTGTGAAAGTAAAGGCTACATCAAAATGTGCAGTCTTCCGTGGACAGAATTGAAAACATTACTATTGACGGATCTGAACATTTAACTGGCAAGAATGTTGGCCTTCTAAACAGAATTCTGCTAACTATTCATGAAACACGTCTGGTTCCCGAAGTCATATTTATTCAGTGAATTATACTCCAGGAAGTATGGCAGGTTACTTCAGTTTTGGAGGACATTCAAGGCAAACAAACAATGTACTATTGCACATAAATGTTCAGTGAATCAGCTTGGGAAAAGCTGTTACGCAAGTGTGGAAACGGAAGTAGTACAATTTCTGGGAATGAAAGAAAAGATAAATACTATCCCAAAATACTGTGATCTCCAATTTGCTTTCCTTGTCAACATGAAAGACTTTTAGAATAAACTGAACTTTTACTATGCAAAAATATTCTTATCTATGCATTATATTTCACTTTGAATTATCTGAAAGGGTTTATTATTTCTTCCAAAACAAATGAAGGATGAAAATTTCAGCATTTTCCTGCTTTATACTGTAAGGCAGTTGGTGCCCCATGGAGAAGTAAAGTAAAGCAAAAAGTTAATCGATCTGAAAGGCAAGTTTATGCAACATTTCAGATATACACAAAATTGGAAAGAAAGCTCAAGAGATTGTCACATCCATTTCATATAAACATGAAGTGTGAGCTGGACAGTTTGCAACTACAATTTTTTGATCTACAATGCAGTAGTGTGTTGACGGATTCTTTTGATTTCAAAATTGTCACTGCATCTTCAAACAGCAAAGGAAATGTTTCCAAACTTAATTAACTTTTCCAAAAGAATGATGGCAATGTGCACAAAACAAAATTTTTAACCGTACACTACAGCACGTTTTATTTATTTATTTCGTATTCCATTAATCCGTATTGTGATAAATCACAAGGATGTGGAATGAGTCATGATTACATACAACAGATATAATACACATATATAAAATGACAAAAATGTACCATAAGATTATGAATAAGTTTGTAGGTTAAAATCAAATCAAAGGTATAGCTCAAGTAATATAAAACAATACCTAAAAAGGAAATATAGTACATTTTCCAAATTAAACAAATAATACACATATATAAAATGACAAAAATGTACCATAAGATTATGAATAAGTTTGTAGGTTAAAATCAAATCAAAGGTATAGCTCAAGTAATATAAAACAATACCTAAAAAGGAAATATAGTACATTTTCCAAATTAAACAGTTAATGTGATCTATAGCAAACAAATTTTTATCAGTATAAAAAATCATTGCTTTAACTGTAGATACTCATCAAGAGAATAGAAGGAATTTACCATTAGGTATTCTCTCAATTTACATTTAAAAGTAGGTAAGACATTAATGTGATCTTTAATACCTGATGGAAGGGAGTTGAAAATTTTTGTGGCTGAATAATGAACACCTTTCTGAACAAGACTTAAATGTTTCAGATCCCTGTGTAGATCATTTTTAGACCTAGTATTATGATCATGACATTCACTATTAGTTTTAAAAAGAGATAGGTTGTTAGAAACAAAAATCATCAAAGAAAATATGAATTGAGAGGTAAGTGTTAATATTTGTAACTTATGAAACAGACTTCTGCAAGAATATCTTGGATGAACACCACTCATGATTCTAACAGCTCTCTTCTGTGCAGTAAATATTTTTTTGGCTAAAGGCTTGTTGCCCCAAAATATTATGCCATACGACATGATAGAATGAAAATAACCAAAGTAGGCAGCTTTAGTAGCGTCCTCATCACCAATGGGGGTGATTACACGCAGAGCATAAGTTGCCACACTGAGCCTTCTATGTAGGTCTAAGATATGCTCAGACCAGTTCAGCTTGCCATCAATTAGAATGCCCAAGAACTTAGATGATTCACAGTGTAGTATATTTTGGTTACCACAGTTTAAGTGGCATACTTCATTTTCTTGTTGAGATGTGTGAAATTGCATATACTGAGTTTTCTGAATGTTTAGAGTTAGTCCGTTGCACTTAAACCAGTGTAGGATGTCAACGAGTACAGCATTACATTTATTTTCTAGGTCACTGTTAGTTCGACTTTCAAGCAGAATAGTGGTGTCATCGGCAAAAAGAGTAAATTTACACTTGGTGTCTGTGCAAAGTGGGAGATCATTGATGAAGATAAGGAAAAGCAAAGGTCCTAGGATGGACCCCTGAGGCACACCACACTTTAATGTGCCCCAATCAGAAGAAATGGGACTATCATTGGCACCATTAATTATCACCTTCTGTTTTCTGTTTTGCAGATATGATTCTATCCATCTACCAATGCTACCTCGCAAGCCATAAAAATTAGCCTTATGTAAGAGAATGTTGTGGTCCACACAGTCAAAGGCCTTAGACAAGTCACAAAAAATTCCAATAGGTGACATTTTATTATTTATTGACTCTAAAATTTCATTTGTGAGAGAAAAAATAGCCTGCTCAGTTGATCTACCTTTTTGGAAACCAAACTGGTTTCTGTTGAGTATGTTGTGGCTGTTAAGATGTTCTACAATTCTTGTATACATTAGTTTCTCTAATACTTTTGAGAAACTACTTAGTAGTGATATTGGACGGTAGTTAGATAAATTAGTTTTGTCACCCTTCTTGAAAAGTGGTTTCACAACGGCAAGCTTTAATCTCTCTGGGACAACACCTTGCTGGATAGACTCATTAAAAATGTGACACAGGACTTGACATATGTGGTCACTACAATGCTTCAGTATTTTTGGTGAAATGTTGTCAATACCAGTGGAATTTTTATTTTTTAAGGCCTTGATGGTATTTTTAACTTCAGTAATAGTAACTGGGGCAATACAAATTGGGTCATACGTGTTAGGGTTAGCTCTGTGTAATAAATGCGTAGCAGCATTTAAGGAACCGTTACAACCTACTTGTTCTGCTGCAGTTATGAAGTGATTGTTGAATATGTTGGAAACTGTTACAGGATTATGAATAACCTCATCCTTATAGCTTATCTCTGTGGTATTAACATTCTTGTTACTCTTGCCACACTCTCTCTTTATAACATTCCAAACTGCTTTTATTTTGTTCTCAGATTTATCAATTTCAGACTTAATATACAGGCTCTTGGATTTGTTTATCACCCTTTTTAAAATTTTACAATATAACTTAAAATGAGACCTTTCAAGGGGATCATTTGATACTCTTAGTGAGGCATGTAACTCCCTCTTAGTCCTGCAAGAAATTTTTATACCTCCAGTAATCCATGGTTTACTGGAAGAAACCTCATTGTTCTTTCTGACAGTTTTTTTTGGGAAAGCCATTTCAAATACAGATATAAATTCATTTAAAAAAAGGTTAAATTTATCATTAACATCTGATGTGCTGTACACTGGCTCCCAATCTATCTGTGACAAATAGTCGTTAAAGGCAGACACAGTTTCAGTGTTTATACATCTATAGGACCTATAGGTGTGGGAGATTTTATTGCACAAACTGATGTTATTTACTTTCAGAAGTTGTCCATCATGGTCAGACAGGCCATAAATTACTTTACTCACACTAGCACTGTTGACTCTATTCTTGTCAATGAAAATATTATCTAGAAGGCTCTTGCAATTTTCTGTAACTCTAGTGGGCCAGGTAACCATCGCAGCCAAGTTGTAAGAATTCATTAAGTGGTCCAGGTCAGTTTTGAGGTTGTTATCAGTTAAGAAGTTGACATTAAAGTCACCTACAATTATTAAATTTCTAGTTTTAGAGAACAATTTGGTCAAAAGAGATTCTAACTTATTCATAAAGATGCAAAACTTCCCTGCTGGAGCTCTGTAAATTGCAAGCACAGTAAGTAACATGTCCTTTGCAGAAATTTCAGTCCCGCAAACTTCAAAATGTTGATCTACACAATACTTACTTAGATCTAAAGATTTATAAATGATTTTACTGTCTATATAAATTACAGCACCACCTTTCTCCTTACTTGTTCTGCAGTAATGAGTAGCTAGATCATACCCATCAAGCTGCAGCCCATCAATTCCAACTGTTACATGATGCTCAGTAAGGCATAAAACATGAGGACGGTCAACAGTGTCCATGTCCCCTAAATTTACAGATAAAAACTCTAATTTACTTTTGAGACTTCTGATATTTTGATGAAGAATAATAAGATTCTTATAGCTACCTCTACTGTCCTTCTGCTGGTCTGCTTGTCCATTAACACCGTTAGTCCCCGTTGCACTCAAAACTGTGTTGGATACATTAAGACCTATGTCGCAGCTGGAGATTTGTTCACTAGATGTCGTTGGCGAGGTCGGGTGGGTGCTGGCCATAAAAAATCACTGTTTCTTTTTGGAATTCTTCTTTCTCTCGTAGAAAATCGGGGATTACCTTTTATCCTTGGAGATACTGCATCGGAATTATTTTCCAGTCCTTGAGGTTCTTTGGGTGGAACTTCATCATATGGTATTAATATGTCATTGGCAAAAATACGGGGAAACAAGGCTGCTTGTTTCTTCATGTCACACATACTGGCTGCTGTACCAACCCCGTTATGAACTCGAAGAAGTTAGACAATAATAACTTAGCCAGAATTCCCTCAAATGTCACAAACGGAATGCAATAAGATTTTTAAGAGTTCATGAGTGAATTCAAACAGCTCCACTTTTTCACATTAAACTTGACATCAGCACCATTATTTGCATAACCATTTGCTCTCAGCTTTGATTCAAATTGTTCTGTATTTGCTTGACACAGTATTTTGATAGGTTACTGTCATTGTGTATAGTTTTGGAGGTGGTACATGTCCCCCCCCCCCCCCCCCCCCGTCACCCCCTTTAAAAACTACTTGACTTCCTGCAAATCAAATGCTTGAGGGAATTTTGTTTTTCTTAGGATAAAAATGAATGTCCAAGCTGCCTAAGTTGTATTTCCACTGTTCAGTTCACCTCACAGACAGGAGCGTGGAAACTGACTCACAAATAGGAGAGTTTGTCTAACCCTGGTTTAGAAGGTGGATGCTGTGTGATTACACTAAGTATTATTGCGATATGTTGTTGTTGTTGTGGTCTTCAGTTCTGAGACTGGTTTGATGCAGCTCTCCATGCTACTCTATCCTGTGCAAGCTTTTTCATCTCCCAGTACCTACTGCAACCTACATCCTTCTGAATCTGCTTAGTGTATTCATCTCTTGGTCTCCCTCTACGATTTTTACCCTCCACGCTGCCCTCCAATACTAAATTGGTGATCCCTTGATGCCTCAGAACATGTCCTACCAACCGATCCCTTCTTCTGGTCAAGTTGTGCCACAAACTTCTCTTCTCCCCAATCCTATTCAATACTTCCTCATTAGTTATGTGATCTACCCATCTAATCTTCAGCATTCTTCTGTAGCACCACATTTCGAAAGCTTCTATTCTCTTCTTGTCCAAACTATTTATCGTCCATGTTTCACTTCCATACATGGCTACACTCCATACGAATACTTTCAGAAATGACTTCCTGACACTTAAATCTATACTGGATGTTAACAAATTTCTCTTCTTCAGAAACGCTTTCCTTGCCATTGCCAGCCTATATTGCGATATATGGTGAATAAATCCATTAACTCAGCACAAAAACCTTGTATACAAGCTAGGCAAACTGCCTTAGCGAAATACAGTAGTGATCTCGTACAATTTTTTAATAATATAATTTAGTCGAAAGTCACAAACATTTGTAAAATTTTTTAAAAATGAAATACAAAAAACTTGTATATTGCATTCACTAGCAAAAAGGATCACCACTGTTATCGCCGGTTGCTATTTCATCTTACAACTCAGAAACTTTTTGAAATTATATGTACACTTACATACAGCAGTAAGGATTTTGTGTTTATTGTCATCATAACAATATATACCAGCATCTCACTTTCATTACATTTGTCAATAATATGAAGTACAAACCAGTCCCAAATTCAGCACAAAAAAGGATGTTTCACAGATTGTGATGACATACGTCACAACATGCTCTATATAAATAAAGTAAAAGTATACTAATGGTTCACCAACCTTTGCTCAAACTCAGCAACTGCATTATTTGATCTCTGGAAAATAGAACAAGTTCGCACCTTTCCAAACCTACTCAGTGCCTCAATCAACATTCCTTGGTCTACACCTCCAGGGAGACCTGTTCATAAAAGAATAAAAATCTTATTAGATTTTTCGGTAGCAATGTTGCAAAACTTGTTACAGCAGTTTAATTAAACATTCTAAAAATGACATTTATCTCATTTTAAAGTTAACACTACCTGTGTAATCCTCATGTTACTCTTAAAATAATGTAATCCAGCCCATATATACTGCCCAATAATGGCAATTACCAGAAGTTTCTTTGTCATGCAGAACAGAGTAAAGAAATATGACACATAAAGATTTATTTTGTTTGATGTTCTTTACGCTACTCTTGTCCATCCACCTAGTTCATGTGAACTGCCCAACAAAAATAATGCCTTTTCAGAATAGAATTATCAAAAACAGAATAAATGGAAATTTACTGGTACAGTGGAATGCCTAACATAGTCTCACCTCACACAGTGCAGTACTGACTTTATTTTAAATTTAAAGTAGTAAGCAAAAGACATTCATACGAGGATTGTTCAGTTTAATGGGCACACAACGTGCTCAGAAATATTTTGCAATGGAAAGTTTAATGAAATGGATCAAGACACATACTACCAGATATTACTTTGAGGTGAAATACAAAAATTTGATATAACAGATTCTAATGGCTAACTGGCTTGCTCAAGCAAGTAGGCCACACTGTGAACTTTCACCAGCATTTGATAGATATGCTGCACAATAAGACAGGAGAGACCATGATAATCAAGCCCTATAACTGTAATTTGGAACTCCCCTCATTTAACAGGGAAACTCTGCAGGTAGGGGTATGTAGATATATTATTTCCTACCTCCCCCCCCCCTCTCTCTCACTCACTCACACACACACACACACACACACACACACACACACGCGCGCGCACACACACCATAAACAATCTTCATCCATGTGCACATTTGTAACCTTCAAGCATCTGTGAGGTTTGAGGTAAAAGGTATTCAATGCTGTAGAATCATTTTCCCCACCTTCCCATCACATTTTTGTATAATAATATGTTGTAAGAATGATTGTAGGTACCCATCTGTAAAAGTGTAAATGTCCTTAATTTTTGCACCATGGTCATCATGCAAGATGTATAAAGCCTGGTAAAAAAAATGAAAGACTGCTTGAATTGCAAATGAGCTATTTAACATATTAGTGACAGAATGATTTACAAACCCAAACTGTCCTTATGCTGCAAAAAATTTACCCAAAACTGATCTGCTCATTCAGCAGCAGTCAATTAGCAGTTTATTACACACCTGTTGTTGGGCTTTTGGTGACACCGATAAGTGTCTGGAAAGATACACTGACAAAGTCGTGTTCTAACCAACAAAGTATGTAAGACCTTAATTTTGAATTCATTGAATCATTCTCACTGAACTGTTCATACATTTTTTTAAACTTTGTTCAGTTTTTGTTTATCCCCAAAAATTCACCTTGTAAGCATCCCATGTTCACTATGACATTTATTTATTATCTTTCTTGTGTTGGAAGTTCCTGTTGACATTTCTTCCACATTTGCAAATTAAATTCAGAGTTTTTAAACTCCACCTTACGCGAAACGCTACGTATTTCTTTTCCTATTTACTCTGACATGTTGACAGCTCTATGACATCTGCTGTGAGTCTCATTTTTTTCTGTGGAATGGGGAGGGGGGGGGAGGCACATGTATTTTAATTGTGTCTGTCTGTAAACAAATGCCTCCTCAATGTGGTGAGGAACAATCTATTCTTTTCAAATTGTTTTTATTGAAGTTTGTTATTTAATAAATTTACATTGTTTGCCATTCAAGTAGCAACCTATAACAGCCAACTACCAGATCATTAAGCTTCAGTTCTCAATGATTAGCTTGGTCACAAACTTCTGTAACAACAGTGACAGTAGACACAGTTAAGAGGCCACAAGATGCAAGTCAGGAAGGCGACTGGGAGCGTTGCAAGCTTCATTTGAATCTTCCATGATAAACTTCTACTTTTGTAGTATCTTTTCAATCATGTTATTGACTGACAGTACACAATTCACCTCTCTTACTAGCTCCTCCAAAAGTGGAAACTTATCTAGCACTGTGTCTATAAAATTACCTCACTGTCTCATAGATTCTCTACTTCCTCTTCCCACAGCTTATGTACACATATATTTTTTAAACGGCTTCTCAAGCAGTTTGAAATCATTTTCCCGTTACATTTTTTAAACAGAAATATTTTCTTCCCTTGCTTAACTTTTCTTTCAAGACTGGTGATCACTGGTCCTATAAAAAGAAGCCTTTTAGTCACTGACTTCTATCTCTATTTTCAAACAGTTGAACAGTTTGTATCTGCTTGTTACCAGCAGATCCAAAATGTTTCCCTTACAACTGTGTTAAGCAGACAATTTTCAGTACATCCCTTTACGATGTTAATCCTTGCTCATCATTTTAAACCCCTGCATCTCCCAGTCTGTCACCACGCTCCACAATCACTGCTCAACAAGTGGTCTCCTCATTTTCTTTTCTTCTTTCCTCCCTTTTTTCCTCTTTGCACAATATCGTCTATCCAATCTCTATCTTTTATCTCTTTAACGTGGGCCTCATTCCTCCATTTCTGATGGCAGTTAGCGCACAGTGTCCCCTCCTCTTAATTTTATAGTATAAAGATGATCCTGAAGTTTGACATTAGTGGGTATGATAGATGGTACTGAACATCATTCTGTGAGAGAAGATATCAGGTAGCTTTCAATGTTAGTGTCGGCTATCACTATCGGCCACCAAGTACCAAATGCACCTGTTTATAAACTTCTATATCAGCTTTTCACATGATGGGGCAATTTATGAAGTAATAACACAAATGTTTAATGAAGTCATATTACTTCTGGAATCGCTGCTAGCACCTCACAGAGGAAATTACGTCACAAAGCAATGATGTCATCATGGTCCGCTAATGCCTTTCTCATCAGAATAAAATATTTCTAAAACCAATGATAGGCTTGTAGCACTGTCTGCAAAGAAATCACTTCCCAACCATGAAAGAATAAGTTTTCTCAGGGCCTGGTACTCTTCCCTACCACAATATGTATATACTGTATAGGTTGCTTGACAAGATTTTCATAAACTCTAACATACAGTACTGTCTCTCCATTGACAAGAACAGAACTTCCAGTTGCTGGAAGTTAAAGTCTCTTTCCCATTTATCGTATTATTCACAACTGATTTATTAATTTTTTTTTTACTCTGTCAATTTTTTTATTGGTTGACATCAAAAGATTTATGTTCCTTTCACACTTTCTGAGGAAATGTTAGTCTGTTTAGATGATTTTTCCAGTGTAGCTCCTTTCCCAAACTGTGTATTTCTTCCCTGCACCACCAGTGTCTAATTAGAATAGAAATGCCAAGAAACTCACTAACAGAATCCATAGAACGCGTGCGCGCACACGCGCGCAAGCACGCGCGCTCGCACACACACACACACACACACACACACACACACACAAGCCTTTCAGACAAAAGATGCCACAACACAGATTAAAACCATACTTGCCTAAAAGTGGAGCAATACTAAGGTATTACCAAAGAAATGTGAACAGAATCATGATGTGTGATTAGCTGTGGTACATGTGTAAAGCAGCTGCACCAAGACTACTTTAACTGCCAGAGATATCTTTAGTAAGTGGATTAAAGACTATATGGCATTTATTCTTAAGGATAATAAATAAGCAAAAATTTTTACTAAACAGATTTCACTCTAATTTACGTGTAACTGGATAATATCCTATGGCTGAATGATGAGGAATGCCAACATGGACAGTACAGACGACTGAATAGAATATTTTAGCTAAATAAAATACAGGCTTCTTTAGAACATGCTTTTTAATGACATTCCAAATCCTTAGTCAATATCCCACAGTTTCTTTGTCCTTCTCATGTTATACATACTATTATCAACATAGTTATTAGATACTGCAAAACTGCAAAGTGACAGAATGGTTGGCCCATATCTACCATTAGCTGGCAAAATTCCATTACTGGTGAAGGTATATTTGGACAGGCATTCTATCTCTTCGTAACTTTATCATTTTGTCAAGTGCATTTATCATGTGGTAAATTAATTACTGATAATATAATGTAAATGGATAGATAAAAAAAATCTACTCACCAAGCAGCGGCAGGGAAACACACACACAAAAAGATTTAACATTTACATGCTTTCTGAGACAGTGGCTCCTTCTTTTGGCAGAAGAGTTGAAGGGGAAGGAAGAGGAGTGAAGGGAAAGAACTGGACAGTTTTATGGAAAGGTGTACAGTTCAGAAAAGTCACCCAGAACCCAAGGTCAGTGGAGACTTACTGGACGGGATGAGAAGGAAAGACTGAATGTTGGAGACTGCATCAGACAAGACTGAAAACCTGAGAGCTTAAAGGTGAAAGACATGGTAACAAGCAATACAGATATTATTACTAAAACATCATGCATGAGTTAATAAGAATGAAAAGCTAAGTGCATTGTATGTAACAGAGGTAGGAGGGAGGGCGGTTAAAAATAGACCAGTCAGAATATGAATGATGTACAAAACTAAACAGGAGTGAAGAAAGGAGTAGTTACTGAGAATGCATGCTGAGATGAAAGAAATTAACATAAATTAAGGCCAGGTGGGTGGCGAGAACCAAGGACATGTTGTAGTGCTAGTTTCCACCAGCGGAGTTCTGGGAAACTGGTGTCTGGGGAAGAATCCAGATGGCACATGTGGTGAAACAGGCACCGAGGTCATGACTGTTATGTTTTACAGCATGCTCTGCAACCGCATATTGTGTGTTGCCTATATACACCCTCTGCCAAAGTCCATTCATACCGACTGATAACTGGGTGGTAGTCATGCCGAAGTAAAAGGCCAAACAACGTTTACATAACAGCTGGTATATGGCGTGTCATTTCACAGGTGGCTCTCCCTCTTGGCAGTATGTTTTGCAAGTTACAGGGCTGAAACAGGTGGTGGTAGGAGGAAGCATAGGGCAAGTCTTGCAGTGGTGTGGTCACACGAGTAGGAGCCATAGGGTAGAGAGATGGGTGCAGAAAGAGCCTAAGAGCCTACAATCTGACAAGGATATTGTGGACATTGGGAGGGTGATGAAAAGCTATTCTAGGTGTGGTGGGCAAAATCTCAGACAAAATGGATCTCATTTCAGGATGTGGTTTTAGACAGTCATGCCCTTGTCAAAGTAGCTGATTGATACATTCAAGACAAGTATAAGTCTGGGTGACAAGTGGTGTGCTCTGAGGTTGTTTTTTGGAGGGATCGGCAGTACCAGGATTGGATGTGATGGCCCAGGAAATCTGCTTTTGAGCTAGGCTGTTGGGATAATTACATCCAGTGAAGGCTGAAGTGGCAGTGGTGGTGTATTGCTGTAAAGAGTCTGCATCCGAACAAATAAATTTGCCTCGAATGCTAAGACTATATGGGAGGCAAGGTTTGACATGGAAAGGACGGCAACTGTTAAAATGTAAGTACTGTTGTTTCTTTGTGGGTTTGATGTGGACAGAAGTGTGTAGCTGGCCTTCGGTGAGGATGAGATCAACGTCAAGGAAAGTGGAATAGGATTCAGAATAGGACCATGTTAAATTTTATTGGTCGAAGCTATTTAGAGATACCAGGAATTTTAACAGGTCAGCCTCACCATGAGTTCACATGGCAAAGATGTCATCAATGTATCTGAACCAAACCAGGGGATGAAGGCATATGGATCCCAGGAAAGCCCCCTCCAACCCATGAGAAGATTGGCATAAGAAGGAGCCATCCTGGTTCCCATGGCCGTACCCCTGATCTGTTTGTATGTCTGACCCTCAAAGGTGAAGTAATTGTTGGTAAGTATAAAGTTGTAAGGTGAGCAAAAAGGATGTCAAAGGCTTGAAATCAGGTGGGTGTTGACTGAGGAAATGTTCAGCAGCAGATCGACCATGTACGTGGGGGATGTTGGTATATAGGGAGATGGCATCAATGTGACAAGCAAGCTGCGTGGTGGGAGTGGGACGGGCACGGTTTTCAAATTATCTGATTAATTACTGAGTACTATTAATGTCCAATGGTTGACTGATAAGTATGCTTACATGGAGAGTACATGAATCCAGAATTCATCACCACATTACCACATAACCTGATAAAATTTTATCAAAAATAGACAAGTTTCATGACGACATGGAAGAACTGCACTTGCTTTAAGGTGTTCACCACCATCTGGGTTTCTACACAGAAGCCATTGTGACGTCCATGAAAACACTCCTTCATTTTAGGTAACAGATTAAAATTATTGACACAGAAAGTCTGTGGCCTAATGTTACGTTGTTGGATCAAAACTTTATTTTCTCCCCTTGGATACTGTTGAGGTGCATTTCTAAAAAGCTCACAGAGACTCACCATGACATGAGATGAAATGCTTATTTGATCTCAGAAAATCAATAAGGGTAACTCCACTGGCATCCCAAGATACAAATGCTTTCCCAAAAGAAAGCTTTTTCCCTTAAAATTCTTGAGTTAGTGTTTAATGGACTGACATTCTGTTTCAGGTACATAATGGTGAACAAAGTATCACTGCAGTCATTGTTGAGAAAACCTTACCTTCAGTCTCATAATGCAACAAAATTTGTTTGGATATTTCAAGACTGGTGGTCTTTACTTCAGGCATGAGTATCCGGAACTCAAGGAGTACAATCTTCACTTTTTCCAGAAAATAATACTGTGAGATACATGCTCTTGTGTGTGTTTGTGTGTTTGAGGTTTACAGGCGCTAAACAGCGTGGTCATCAGCGCCCAAACGCATAAAAACAGGAACACACGCAGTGAAGGGACTAAGACAAACAGCGAACAAGGAGAACAGCTAAAAGACACAGACCTGACGCAGTTCCAAATCCTCACATACAGAGGCAAAACAAGAGGAGAAGAAACGCACTAAAAAGGGAAGGAAACACAAGGAAAAGAGAACAGAAACCGAAGGGAAACAAGGAGGTAATCGTGACTGGCTGACCTCTTACCTAAAACCTGGGTGAGCCAGTCACCCAGCAGCACATTAAAACCCTCTCCCTAAAATCCGAGGCAACAAATTGGACAGGACACAAAACCGTAAGACCTTAACTACAGTCGTTGCGTCATCATGTAAAATAGAGGGCAAATCCGGTGGCAAAGAAACCACCGCCCTCTGGTCAGAGAATAAAAGACAGTCAAGTAAAATGTGGCGGACAGTAATCTGGATGCCACAAGCACTGCAGATTGGGGGGTCCTCCCGCCGGAGTAAAAAACCATGCGTTAAGGGAGTGTGCCCGATGCGGAGGCGAGTGAGGAGAACCTCATCCCGCCTGCATGACTGGTAGGACGTGTGCCATGGCCGCGTGGTGGCCTTGACCAGACGCAGCTTATTTTCACCGACTGCCAGCCACTCCTCTTCCCACTGACGCATAACACGAAAACGCAGGAGGGAGGTAACAGCATGGAGGGGGACGGCACATGCAACAACGTGAGGGAGGGAACATGCATCTTTGGCAGCCACATCCGCTAGTTCGTTTCCCCTAATACCCACGTGCCCCGGCACCCAGCAGAAGGAAACCTCCTTCCCCTGCCGTTGCAGGTGGAGTAGGGCATCATGGATGTCCTGGACGACCGTATCCGCTGGGTACAAGTGTTGCATGGTCTGAAGGGCACTCAGGCAGTCAGAACAGATGAGGAAGTTACGACTGGGAACACAGCGCATCTGCGCCAATGCCCGCAAGATCGCAAACAATTCGGCATCAAAGATGGTAAACGCCGCAGGAAGCCGTAACTTGACGACTCGATCAGGGGAAACAACAGCACAACCAACAGAGTCCCCCTGTTTAGAGCCATCCGTAAATACTGGTACATGGTCGGGATGCTGGTTTAAAATATCATAAAATAAGGAGGTAAAAACAAACGCTGGAGTGCAGCTCCTCCGGTACTCCGACAAGTCTAAAAGGACGCTGGGCCTCTGGAGCAACCAGGGAGGCAGGCGAGTAAAACCTTGTCGTTGGGGGGCCACACGCTCCACACCAAGGGACTCAAGCAAATGCTTGGCACGAATCCCAAATGGTCTCGTTGCCCTGGGACGACTGGAAAAAAGACGTTCCATAGGTGGTCGGGCAACGGTAGGGTACGCAGGGGAGGTAGGACAGGCAAGGAATTGACACACCCGTCGCACCATGAGGAGTTTCCGCCGGATGGCGAGCGGCGGTTCCCCTGCCTCAGCACACAGGCTGGGGATGGGACTGGTACGGAAGGCACCAGTAGCCAGCCTGATACCCTCATGGTGTACTGCGTCAAGAATCTTCAGATACGAAGGCCCCGCTCACCCGTACACAGTGCATCCATAGTCAAGACGCGATCGGACGAAAGCCCTATAAAACTGCAGCAGACGCGCCCGATCTGCTCCCCAGGACCGATGGCTCAGACACTTCAAAAGATTCAGTGCCTTCAGGGCCTGCACCTTGAGGTCTTTAAGGTGAGGCAACCACGACAACTTGGAATCAAAAGTGAGGCCCAGGAACCGCACGCGTCGCTAAAAGGAAGAATGGTGTCCCTCAGACGCAATTCAGGGGAGGTAAAAAGACGTCGAGAACGATTAAAATGAACACACACACATTTGTCTGCAGAAAAGGTAAAACCCGTCTTCGCAGTCCATGCCTCTAATCGCTGTATCGTAAGCTGCAACTACCGACTAGCAGTGACAAGACTGGAGGAAGAACAGAAAACAGCAAAATCGTCCACAAACAAGGAGCATTGGGCAGGACTCCGGATAGTGGACGTGATACTGTTAATGGCGACGGCAAAGAGGGTGACACTTAAAAAGCTTCCCTGAGGAACACCATTCTCCTGCACATACAAATCAGATAGCACATTACCAACCCTATATCGAAAGAGGCGGTGGGAAAGAAAGGACCGAATGAAGACGAGGAGATGGCCACGAAAGCCCCACTCATGGAGTTGATTGAGGATATGGCGGCGCCAAGTAGTGTCATACGCCTTATAAATGTCAAAGAATACACCTAGACAATGCTGGTTAGCAGGAAGGCCTGTTGGATGGCCGCCTCAAGCAAGGTCAAGTTGTCTATAGGTGAACGGCATCTCCGAAAGCCACACTGAGAGGGGCTAAGGAGCTGCCTGGTCTCGAGCAGCCAAACCAGGCGACGGTTGACCATGCGTTCCAATGTCTTCCCGACACAGCTCGTCAAAGCAATACTCCGATAACTACTGGGATGCGTTCGGTCCTTCCCCGGTTTGAGGAGGGGAATCAAAATCGCCTCCCGCCACAAGTCAGGGTACGTGCCGGATAACCATATCATATTAAAACAATTCAGGAGAACTTCCTTGGAAGGCAGTAACAAGTGCTGCAGCATGCTGTACCGGATTTGATCATGACCAGGCGCAGTATCATGAGCCACAGACAGCGCCGAATCCAGTTCCCATATTGTGAAGGGGCAGTTGTAGGGCTCAGAATTTGGAGACCGGAAGTCCAAGTGACCCCTCTCGATGGCAATGCGGTAGCAGCAGAAATCTGGATCACAGTTAATAGTGGCGGTAGATGCCGCAAAATGCATGGCCAGTGTCTGGGCAATGTCTCTCGGTGCCGTGAGAAGACTTCCCTGATGCAGCAATGCCGTGACAGGAAGTTGGCTGCATTTCCCGGAAATCCTCCTGATGGCTTCCCATACTTTCGTAGAATTAGTGGAGCGGGAGATGGAGTTCAAGAACGATTGCCATGACCGTCGTTTGCTCTCTTTAATCACGCGCCGCGCTTTGGCCCTTGCCACCCGAAAGGCCGCAAGATTGTCAGCTGAGGGACGGCACTTGAAGCGGCGCAGAGCTGCACGGCGGGCTCGGATGGCTGAGCGGCACTCAGTGGTCCAGCAAGGGACAGGACGCCTCTTGGGATGACCGGATGACCGTGGGATTGACAATTCAGCAGCATGGGAGATCACGGCTGTAACATGGTCTACCCATTCGTGGACGCTGGCACGGTGTTCCAAAACAGCCAGCTGGCTGAAAAGTGTCCAGTCAGCTCGGCAGAGGTGCCACCGGGGCGGCACTGGTAATGCCATAGCCTCATCCAGGAGGCGAATCCAAAGGGGGAAGTGGTCACTAGAATGGAGGTCAGCAGCAACCTCCCACAGAGCAGAATCCGCGAGTGCTGGAGAGCAAAAGGAAAGGTCAATAGCTGATGACGACCCAGAAGCAGTACAGAAATGAGTGGGAGCACCAGAGTTGAGGATGCACAGTTCTTCAGACATCATGAGGCTTTCCAGAATGCGACCCCTGGGGCAAGTAGTCGAAGAGCCCCACAAGACATTATGAGAATTGAAGTCCCCCAGAAGAAGAAATGGGCGGGGGAGTTGGCTAATAAGGTCTGTGAGAGCCTCAGAGCCTATCGCATCCTGAGGTGGTAAGTAAAGTGAACAGACTGTGAGCCTCCGACCCACAAGAAGGTCAACTGCAACTGCTTGCAAGTCTGTAACGAGAGGGAGCTCAGATGAGGGGTGCATGTCACGGACAAAAACCGCAACACCACCCTTTGCCCTTTCCCCCGTCAGATCATCTTTCCGATAGATGGTGCAGCCCCATAAAGAAGGAGCATCAGTGGCCCGAAAATGTGTCTCTTGGAGGAGTTGTAATTCGGCCACATGCGTCCTGAACCCATTCAGGTTCCACTGTAATATGGGAGCCAGTGATCAGGGGGGCTGAACTCTCACCCTGCCTCTGTGCTTTGGAGGAGAGCCCGTACTGGCCGGAGATTTATTCCTGGGGCGAGAAGATCGCCCCCGGTCGACATCAATGTCCATCAGCTCCGATGACGACCCACGGGAGATGTCAGACACTACGATGGCCTCGTCATCGGACCGACCCTGACTAGTCTCCTCAGGTGGCAAAACCTTCAGCTTCGGCGTCTTTGTCTTGGGGGGCTTAGAATGCAGAGCCTTGTCAACAGGTGGAGCATTACTCGCCTGGGCAGAAGGCCCCACATGGGGAGAGGGAGGAAGTACCCCAATGTCAGCAACCACAGCCTTGTCCAACGTTGCGGGGAGAGCCGCAGGTTGCAAAACAACCACAGCAGCACAAGTGCACTGGCAAACGCAGGTATTAGTGCTAACACTAGCAACCTCCGTTTGCGTAGCAACAGTGGCCATTTGTACCGGTTTTTTCAGAGCGGAAGCGAAAGATGTAGTAAACACAGGAGGTTTCATGGCCTTAAAGAGCTTCTTGGCCTCACCATAGGGGATGCGCTTAGATGTTTTAATCTCCTGTATCTTCCGTTCGTCGAGATACATGGGGCAGACCCGGCTCCAGACAGGGAGACTCCCAGAGCAATTCACGCACTTCACAGGCGATGAACAATCAGCTCCTTCATAGGCAGGCTGACCACATTTACCACAAGTGGCTATCCCATTGCACCCCAACGTAGTATGCCCAAAGCGCTGACATTTAAAGCAGCGCACTGGGTTGGGGAAATATGGCCTTACTGGCAAACATAAGAACCCCGCTTTAACATGCTCTGGGAGTCGTGGGCAACTGAACGTGAGAATAAACGAGTCGGATTTGACGAGGTCCCCATCGACTCGTTTCATAATATGCTGCACGTCAACAATACCTTCATCAGCCCATTCAGATTTTAACTCGTCTGTGGGGATATCCACCAAGTCCCTACATGTCACAACACCCTTACTGTAGTTCAGAGTGGAGTGGAGCTCGGTCTCGATAGCGTACTCACCGAGACAGGTTGCTTTCCGAAGAGAAGCGACTTGACGGGAACTAGATGTCTCAACTAAGAGAGTCCCATTGCGCAGTCGCTTCACAGATTTAAGTGTTCCTGCAATCCCCTCAAGACCCTTGTGGATGTAAAAGGGAGAAACCCTCTCAAAGCTACCCTCCTTCTGTTTAATAATCAAAAACACATTCTGATTATCAGCATGTGCTCTGTTACGACAGTCTGATAAATCTCGATCAACACTAGGCACTGGAGGACTCGCAGCACGAAGTCGCTTCTTCGATGGGGTGTGTTTTCCTGCCAGTGGCCCACCCAAGCCACTGGTAGGGGGAAATGTAGAGGTCGAAGGGTCCATTGCGGTCCCACGAGCAGCTAGGGAACTGAAGGTCCGCTCAGACAGAGCCCCGCGTGCCTGAGTAAGCCTTATACAACTGGGGTGCGGCAGGTGCCCCAGAGGTTGCCCGCTTGCGACTGTTCCACCTCAACAGCCATGCATCTCATAGGCGCGGAGCACACCAGAAGATTGAGGGGTTTGCATAGAGGTTGGCCGTCCTCGCAATCCAGGCGGTCAAGCCAAGATTACCATTCCCCGCAGCACACAACATTCCACCGCCGAGCCATACGGTGGTCGCTGAAGCATGTCCGGGGGTTGCGGTGACAGGAGACTGGCGGCACTGACCAGTCCCCAGCTTAGGACCCCGGGGTCACCAAGGCCGTACTCAGCAAATGAATGCTGAGCCCCTGGGGGCTACATGCTCTTGTGAAATTCCAATTCTGTTAACAATTTCCCATGGTGTAATATCCCAGTCCACTTCCGTTAGTTTGTCAACTCTTCTCTTGTGAAATGCTTTAGTTACTGACAAGTATCATCCAACTGTTTGTCACACAATTTGACTGTTTCAGATCTCCCAATTTTACATCTGTAACGATATCATGAAAAGGATAGTTGCTACTCACCATATAGCGCAGATGCTGAATCGCAGATAGGCACAATATAAAGACTGTCACAAAATAAGCTTTCGGCCAACAAGGCCATTGTCAAAAATAGAAATAGACGCCAGGCTTCACTGCCAGAGATTGCAGTTATGTGTGTGTGTGTGTGTGTGTGTGTGTGTGTGTGTGTGTCAGTCCTGTATTTTTGACAAAGGCCTCGTGTGCGGAAAGCTTATTTTGTGACAGTCTTTTTGTTATGCCTATCTGCAACTCAGCATCTCCTCTATATGGTGAGTAGCAACTATCCTTTTGATATTATTGTTACATTCTGTCCCGGATTTTCCTTTGTTTAATTTTACATCTGTTTACCTTATGCTGCTCAGTACTAACATCAATCTAACATTTACCTTAAATTACTTCTATTCTTCAATTAAGTTTAATAGGAGTAACACTTTCTGCATTACGAACCAAATAGCAGAATGTAGTATCAGTTGCACTGACAATTTCAACCACTGTACCTATGCAACTAATAACTCCAATAACTTCTAACTAAATGAGATTGTAGCAGAGATTCCACACAACGTGGTGAAATGAGTTGTGCCAGGGCTGCCCCCTGTTGAGGAGTGCAGCATGTGGAGGCATTAGGTCCTACTTATTACTCTATCATCACATATATAGAAAACACTATTGTGAATGGTCAAACTGGAATTTGTATGTAAATATGAGTGTAATAATATAGCCTACACCACCCACTAAATCTGTAGGTGCCTTTGCCAACATCAAATGTAATAATTGGAAAATATGGGTGCTTACAGATGAGAAATGTTCTATTTCAGAGCAACTGTTTTGATTCTGGCCCATGCACTGTGCCTCATTGGGACCTAGAATTTATGTAACTGTCACAGTATGTTCTGCAAACTACAGAAAATGTTCAAATGTGTGTGAAATCTTATGGGACTTAACTGCTAACGTCATCAGCTTACACACTACTTAACCTAAATTATTCTAAGGACACACACACACACACACACACACACACACACACACACACACACACACCATGCTCGAGGGAGGACTCGAACCTCTGCCGGGACTAGCTGCACAGTCCATGACTGCAGCACCTTAGACCGCTCGGCTAATCCTGCATGGTGATTCCTCTGAAGATATACACCAACAATTCTACCATTCATCAACATCATTCAAGTATCACATCAAGCAATAAAATATTTAAATCTGTACAGGCAGAATTTAATGATAACAGTACTCACAGCTTATGAAAACACTATTCTGTATCATTTCATTAAATCTCTTCTCCCTTAGCCGATGGCGTTTGTCTTGCAGATGCTTTGTAAACTCCTTTGCAGGCACTAATATATTACAGCATTCACATTTCTCCATCTTCCCTTCCACCTTATTTGCAACTGGGGTTCACAGGGCAGCACCAGTGAAGTGACCTGAGGATTGACATAGTTCAGTTATTGTAAGCAAATAATGTAGTATTATGTTAACTGTTTCTCTGTAAGCAAACAAAACAGTAGACCATAGCCTAATATAAAAATAAAACAGAAAGAGAATTTCTCATTGTATCATTTGGCAGATGTGGCAGAAACCGATATACAGTATCACTTATTTAAAATCAGTGCACACAGTTATAAAAAGTTTTCTGCAACAGCTACCATACATGTTACCTAACGTAAACATTGTGCACTATTAAGTACGACAGCATAGTTTCAGCAGGTACAGCAATTACCACCACTATCTGCAACATTCTTTATGTATAATGGATGATCAAAAAGTTTCCATTTGAAGACCATACAGTCCAGAATCAGTATTCCAAGCACGCAAAATCACTGTGAGCACTGAGGCAATCATCTTTCTGACACACCAGGTTGAAGATATCCGTTTGGTAAAACATGTGTCCTGCAGCATGAAGAAATCCATAAATGCATGCCGCATACCTCATCAAACAGGAATCACCAACCCTTCAAGGTCTATTTAAAGGAACTGAAGGCATAATAATTGCATGAGGAGAGATTAGAATTATAGGGCAGGTGCTCAAGTGTATCCTACTTGAGTTGATGTAACCTCTGCTGGCCTTTCAGACTGACCTGCGTCTTGTGTCGACTTGCAACTAGCATGTAATTTATCATACCTTTCCATGCTGGTGGATTTCAATAGACATGTTGACCCATACATATTCTTCATTCTCCAATGGATGTCTACTGATGCTGGTCCTTCAGTAGCCGAGAAAATAATTAAGGCACTTTGGTCCTGTTCTGATGCATTAGGTAATGACGTCTCCACAGTCCAAGTTTCCACATTTACTACATGCACATCGGAAAAGACACGAACATCACATTAATCCCTTGCTTACATGTCAGTGCTTACATACCTGGATTGGAGTCACCCTATGTTGCATACACACTGCAGAATACTCTAAAATGGATCTGTTTGATCGCCACTTACAAATAAAAATTATATTCTCATGCCTGTAAAATAACGTGCAAAACTTCAGAAACAAATGACGCAAAACATAGAAAACAATTCAGACCTGGTGTTCTAAGATGTTAAGGTAAGATATGCGACTTATTATGAACGAATACACAGATCTTTCAGTCATCCCAGTTGTCTCAAGATCAGAGAATTGAAAGGGTGAGTGTTTATGAGCTGATTTAATTGCTGATTTTTTAAATAAAACTGTCAGCTGAAAAACTCCATACACAGTTACTGCAGAAATTCTTTTATTTTTTTCTTAAAATTGCAATTATGATTTCCACCAAGAAATCTCAAAACAGGCACAAGAATACAGCACACTTTGCAATGTGCAATGACTGATTCTTCTTTCATATTTTCAGATAAACACTCCACATTCATAGAAAAGACTCACTACGCATTTCTAATCCGGTGCTTGAGACAAGGAATTGTTTTCATGGATGTACTATAAGTTCACAGAACTCATGCCTTACAGTATCAGCAATGGACCCACAGTGTCCATTCTTTTTCACGAGCATTGAGATATCCATGATGGATGTGGAACATTACAACTGTGATAAATAAAGGTTTTCATAAATGACTGCAACCAGCTGTCTTTCATAATGGTAGAATTTTTATTTTCCCAGTATACCAGTTTCAAGAAGCCTAGTGAGTCTGGTACAATTCTCAGTAGTAGTTCACAGCATTACAGGGGTTGTCGTGTAGCTGTGGCAAGACAGAAAAGTGCTGAAACAAGGAAGTACTGAATATGGTGAGGTATCTGATGTTATTAACATCACAAAATGATAGGATCAAGTTGATGGGATTACCTACAGTTGTCTGATTGCACAGGTTTGCTCTTGGTGCACTAATTATGTTAAAAGATCTTATGATTTTGTGATGTAAATAATTCCAGATGCCTCATTACATTTCATGTTCACATTTTTCTATGATTTTCTGTCTTGCCACAACTACACAAAGACCTTTCTTTATCCAACAGCTTTGGTTCAAATCAGAATCAGTTTCAATAAGGCTGGGATCAAGTCTACTTGGAGCTTTTGCTAAAAGATCAGCCAATGGAGTCTGAAAGAATATTTTGAAGATAGATCTCTCAATGAATGCCTTACACTATTATTGAAATAAAAGAAATTCTGCTGTCTCCAGGTTTTTAAACACCTTTAGCCTCTAACAAGAATAAAATCTAGAGAGTAAATTATTTTTTTATGGGCAGGAGCTACCTTATCAAAGCAGCATTTTTCAAAATCTTGACTTAATAAATTTTTCCATTACATCTGACAAAATAGAAGTCTGACACTGATTCAAATTCTTGAAGGATGGTCCACAACAGACACCAACTAAATAAAATGTGAGTTTGCGCGATACACTGTCCTATTTTGACTACTTTTCCTTCTTGTACTTAAAGATTCAAGTTTGTCCTCCTCCGTTCCATCAACAAAATCCTCCACTGCTCCTTGCTCAAATATTTCAATTTACAACAATCTATTACAATAAATCTCCATAGGAAAAATATCAAAGTTGTAATATTCATATAGAGAGGTCTCTGTACAGGTATGCATTTAAATATATTGCAGGAGGCAATCAATAGAGACTGTATTTGAAAACTTGCACTATGATTTTTTTTTAAATTTATCCTGTTACAGAGATAGTAAATAATTTCTAAAAATTACATTTTTCTATGTACAGATGGAAAATTTAATGACTACATTACATAGATACAAAAATATAGAAATCCAAACAATAGTTTATTTGCAGGTTTTGTCACCATTTACATTAGTCATAAGTTCTTGCCTCCCCTGCCATCATTGGAAAGTCCACTGCTAGTGTCGTCTGTTACAGTTCCGTGCTGTTCCCACAAGTATGTACCAATTTTCATGTTCTGAATTGCTAACCTTATAATGTAATATTAATCTGTTTTTATAACAACAGTGGGTCATGTATCAAAAAGCACTTTCATTGCACTATGGTTATTGTTTGTTAAAAGCATGGCACTACAACAAAACTGGCAAAGTACTAGAAAAAACTGAATATTCTATGTCAATAAAACAAAATCTGCGAAAATTTATCCGTCCTTCTAAAAAATAATTAAAAATCAGCCATGAATTTTTTTGTGAATGAGGAAACTGAATCTACAACGCAAAGTCTGGTGCACGCCTTACACTTGGAAAATTGACCTGGCAATCTGAGAAACCCATGGGGTATGCACCTAAGGCATCTAAAGTGAGTGAGGCATGATGGGAGAGACTGTACCCAAGCAACATACACTATATCAACTCAGTGAAATTCCACTTTCTCTTACAAAACAACCCCACAACCACTTTTCCTTCGAAACAGGATCTCACAGTATGATATGTATAAAATAGCTCAATCCATCTGGTTCCATCAATGAACAGTTGAAATCGCCTTTGATTCTTTCAGAAGTCCGCAAATATTAAAGAATTCCTTGGGACCTTCCCCAAGTTTTCCACGTAAAATTAATTTTCCTACGAATTCTGGATTCTCCAGACAGTCTGTCACATTTGCGAAACATATTCTACGTTTAATTGGAGAGTTCCTGACAAAAAGAAAAGTCTCAAAGAGTGGAAATTAAGAACATATGTAGCTACGAATAGTCAATGTAGTTACATCCTGTCATTAAAGGCTGCATACAGGGAAAAAATAGCAAATGGAAACACAAAAGAAATATATGCTAATACACGTCATAGATATCCAAGTGAGGAGTCATCTAGTTGCGAGTAAAGTAATGATGAGTGAAACGAAGCATTCCAAAATCACCACGGGTACATACTACATAAGTTCCTGAACACAGAGTGTGCGACTTCCTACCTACAAACAAAGAAGTTGTTTCTTATGTATCTGAATTAAAAGTACACAGTGATATTATCCACATTTAAATATTAACACGACTATACAGTAGTGGAAATCAATATAAAGACATGATTATTTGCAGGAAAATTAACATCTTCAGTTGGAACAGTTGTGCACAATGTATACACAATAGTATGAAATGCAATATACTGACAAATGCAGTCACATGGTATTGCATTTCACATCATTAATACAGTATATAACAAGACATCAACTATTCAAGTGGTAGAGAGGGGAACTCGATATAACAGCAGGTGGCTCTGTGCAGTGATAGTGTGTGCATCAATGCCTTTACTACAGACAGGAAACAGACATCATTAGTGACAGTGGATGTTGCATAGGGACTCTCTCATTGTCAAACTGCCAACAGGATGAACTGTTCAACTACAGTGATTGATAATTTCGTTACACAGGGTGCATGATGTGGACAGAATGAAAAATATGGGTGAAGAAGAAAATTATATAAGGCACAGAAAGAGTTACTTTTACATAATATTGCAATCTAAATCAAACTTCTTCTCATCACTGAAGAGCACTTTATTCCATTCAGAAGTCCATGACAAATGTTTTTCAGAAAACTTCAATGGAGGCTGCTCCTAGTGCTTGAATCCACTTATGGCGCACAATGTATGTGGCACAGGTAGCCTCTGCACTGCTTGAAGCTAGTCCCATACATGGATTTCAAAATTTGCTTCTTCTGAACATATTTGCCAGCCATAGCTGCAATTCCATTGACCAAATCCTTAGGTGCCCCATCTAAATATCCATGGAGAAATGTGTGCTTATTCATAGGTGAGACCACTATATTTTCAGCTATGTAGACTGTGAACTGCTCCCAGAATCGTATCCATAACTGATGGATTTCAAAACTATTGGCATGATCTAATAACACAACAGCAGGTAAGAATGAGGAGAAATTTTGATGGTGGAATTCTTAGATTTTGGCAGCCTTCTGCATTAAAGGTAAATCACACACTATTTGGCAGAACACTGGAATGAACTCTAACATGTACACTGAGATACTAGAGACAGAACTGATTAGAATGTATGAAGACCTTGGGGATGAAAGTCTAATGTTTCAACAAGATAACGCATCTGGGTATGGTTCTGCTAGAACTACAATGTGGTTTGAAGATAAAGATGTTGGTGTCTTGCTCTGGACTGCACATAGCCCAGACTTGAGACCCACGGAAAACCTTTGTGGAACACTTGCAAGGTGTGTTTATCACAATGGAATGCAACTTGAGACAGTATGTGAGCTGAAATTAGTGATACAAGAACAATGGGATTCTTACACGAGAGTGCTTGCCCCAAACTACTACTTGTATTCTCAGAGGAAATTTGCAGGAACAGGCTTATCCATGCAAGAAGGGAAAAGATACAAGAAGGGAATCTCACACAACTCATGGAGTTTCTCAATAAAGAAGTGGAGGGAGCCCTCACCACACACAAAATAAATCGAGAGTGTTCCACAAGAGCATTATGTACTCACAGCACCTGCTTGTCATGTGAAAGTTAAAATGAAGGCCAACAAGATAATGAAATAACACAATTAAGACCCTTTTTGTGTGTATTGTAAAGAAAGGGAGCACTATGGCCAAGACTGCCAAAAGGTTGCAAGCTTAGAGGACACAATATATTCCCTAAAGAAAATGAACTACTGCTTCTTATGCCTTAAAAGGGGCCACAATAAAAATCAGGGCTTTAAATGGGGAAAGGCATTCTGTGTGAAGTTCATGGGTGAGCACCATATTTCAATCTGCAATAGCCACTTCATGATCGTAAACAAGACTGAAATGATAACTTCCAATTTCATATACTTACAAACTGCTCGTGTCAGTATCAGATGAGCAGTCAGTAGGAGTAAAATTACACTTGCCATCTTAGACCCAAGAAGTCAGTCAAATTTTATACATAATTCACTGACACAACTTCTCCAACTCAATGCCACACATACCACAACTCTGAAGATAACAACATCTTGCACTTCAACTCTCTCAAGGAGAAAGATTCATTTTGATATGATTGAATACTCCATCAACGACCAAGTAGCAGTTACAATTTTCGAAAGCAGCAATACATTCTCACATCAGCAGACAGTACCACATGATGTAGGAGATATGGCCTTGATGGAGGATACACAGCTGTCAAATCTGAGAGAAGACACTGATGACCTAACTTATTGAAGTCCTGACTGGAGCAGGTTATTACTGGAAAATTGTGACATTGGAACAACAATTTCAAGTGTGACCCTGGAACAACCATTTAAAGGATCACCTTCATTGGTTCTCTTTTCCAGAATCTTTGGTTACACCCAGAATCTTAATGATGGCTGAAGAGATGTATGCCTGCCTCGAAAGGAGAATATACTTCTCTCTGGCAGCCACACAAATGCTGAACCATATCTTTGCTCCTTACAAAATAAGTTGTGAAGGAATGAAGAAATGAAGCTCATTTATCACGAGGCCACATGAAATTACATTAAGAGGGAACAGGTAGAATTTCACGTGAGGACTACACAGTTTCACGGGTATTCTATCTGCCATACCACACATGATCCAGGCTCTCCATCTTTGAATGATGCCCTCAAACCAAGTCCAGATTTACTGCCAGACATACTTTCAACCTTGTTACAATTCTGAGCTAGTCTGTGATGTGAGCCAAGACTTCTTACAGTTGACCTTGAATGAATATGGCAACAGCTCTCAGTATGTTCTTTTGGTTTTGCATTAAGCAAACTGAGAACGGCACTTACACCACCACAGATGATGTGATAACACATTGCTTTAAATGTTTAACATCTGGACTTGCCCCACATTTTGTTAGCTGCTATAAGGGAGCTACCAGCACTAAACAGCGACAAATATCCCCAAGTGACAGCACTCACTGACAATTCTATAATCATGAACGATTTTGTAGTTAGTGTGAGTGGCAGTAAGGATTCTGCAACTGTTTCCCAGGAACTGATGGTACTCTTCCTGCAAGTAGTCTTCACTTTTCAAATGGGCACCTAATTCGAAAGAACTGAAGGCTATATGCCATGCCAAAGGTCTTGGAGCCAAGCACAACACAAGTCTTGGGAATCAACTGGAATACAGAAGATGACTCCATATCCACTGACTATCAAAGGATAGTGGAAGGCCTGACTGGCAAACTGGTAACCAAGAGAAACTTTCTTTGACCAGCTGCTCAGTTTCACGACCCTCTTTGTGCTGTTCACACCCACTGGGATTGTTGTTAACGGTCTCAAATAGGAGGAAGTTTTGCCCACAGCTCTTGTATGTACTTGGCACTCTGAGTCTCAAAGCTTCATCACGTACCATTCCACACTCCCAGATTTGTAGGTATGACAGACTCAAGTGACTCTGGAGAAGTGCATGTGTTTTTCAATGCATCTGAAAGAACCTATGGTGCTGTTCCATACAGGGTGCTCAAAAAAAAAAAAAAAAAATTGTTGAATACTTTGAGAGGTGGTAGTACTCATTGGTACAAGAAATATAAGTCCAATAAACGTGGTTCCAACAACGCGTACCTTCCAAGATAAACACATATTCATAGGAAGGGCTGCACGACACTTGGTTGCGGATATTAGCACAGTTGATGCATTGGCTCTCTGTCAAATTCGTTGGCATGTTACTATGAAGTCTTACTCACAGTTCTCTACATACCATTACGTGGTTTGTAGTCAGTTGTGTGGTTCGAGTTGTGTTGTAGGCTACGCTAATTTTTGTCATGCTTGTGCACCTTAATGTACACTACTGTCAACCTCAGGTAAGTATCACATTGTTTTAACTTCTTCCGAACACATATTCACTTATGTGTTTAGTGTTATTGTGTTGCTTGTACATACAAATGGTGTATGTACATCATTTACAGGTTCTCTTGTCCACCACTTCTTAGCAATGGAAGCCTACTACTTGACAAGTGAAATGGCAGCTATGATATTCTGTTATGATTTAGCAAATGGACATAGCATGCAGACCCGTACCCTCTATGTTGAAAAATACCCAAAACGCAGAGTGCCCTCTGATAAGCTGTTCAGCAGGCTTTTCCAGAATCTGAGGGATGCAAGTACTTGCAACTCGGAGGACTGGCAGTAGAAGGCCCCGCACAGTCCGCATGCCTGATATAGAGGAGTGTGTGCTACATTTGGTGGAAGAAACCCCTGTGACCAGTGTGCGACAATTAGCAGCAGCGAAAGGCATGTCTCACTCTTTTATCTGGGTACTTCATGAATAACTGCTGTACCCATATAATCTACAACGCGTTCAGGCCCTAAGGCCACATGATCATCATGGCAGATGGTGGTTCTGTCAAGTGCTGTTGCAGAAGTGCGCCACAGATTTACTGTTCACATCCAACATTTTATTTACCGATGAGCCGGGGTTCATAAGAGATGGAGCTGTGAATTTCCATAACCAGCATGAACGAACAGATGTAAATCCCCAGGCAAATCATGAAAGAGGGCATCAACACCGATTCTCAACTTAAGGGCAAGAATATCTGGTGATAGATTAATAGGGTCATACATGCCATCACTGGGGCACATTATTTAGAATTTCTCATGATCGTATTGCCTTCCTTGCTGGATGCTTGCCACTGCATCAACAAATACAAATGTGGTTCACGCATGTGTCAGCACACTTTTGTCGCAATGTGTGTGAACATCTGACACAGACATTTCATGACCGCTGGAATGGTTGGGCAGGAGGGGGAACGCACCTTGGCCTCCTCGTTCCCCAGATCTCCAATCAACAAAGTGCAGACACAACAGGGTTGCATCTTCAATGCGTGCCAACTGGTACAACAACCGAGTGCATTTTAAAGGCTGTGTCATTCCTTACGCCGGACGGCAGAGGGGTAAATTGTCGTGATTGACACCACGTTGAACACCTCCTATAAACATGTGTTTCTCATGGAAAGTATCCAATTCCAACCCAAGTTTATTGGACTTATCTCTGAATGTATGCATATCCAGACCATGTTTATTGAATTACTACTTCTTGTTTCAATGAGTACTACCACCTCTCAAAGTATTCTGACACTTTTTTTTAACACCCTGTATGTACACACAACTACTGAAGTCTGTTACAGAGCACATATTGTTTGTAGCAACACCAGAGTTTGGCACCAATCAAGAAAGTTAACCTTACCTATACTTTGTTCATCATAAGAATAAACCTGATGTAAACATTACACCATGTATTCTTCTTCATTTGCTTGAATCTCATTGTGTTTCGTTTCATGTGGAGCAGAAGGCAATCTGTGTCCAGTACAGTCATAAGGATACGTTTTATGCTGTGTTACACGAGAATGAATGATAATGCGGGACAACAGCTTTACCGGCGCATTTAACCTGGACAGCACTGGCCAGCCAGCTGGTACAAGTAAATTGCAATGATGTCGGCAGTAGCAGTTCACACGTAAAAAGAGATGAGCAAAGAAACAACATAGCTTCGAATGGCATTTAATTTTTAAAGAGAATGAAATAACATTCGGCAAAGCTCCAGCACTACCGCACACATCTTAGGTGGCTAGATGGAAAGCAAAAATGTTCTCCTTTTCACTTAACATAGTATTCTAATTACATACAAGTGGCCGGCCGCGGTGGTCTAGTGGTTCTAGGCGCGCAGTCCGGAACCGCGGGGCTGCTACGGTCGCAGGTTCGAATCCTGCCTCGGGCATGGATGTGTGTGATGTCCTTAGGTTAGTTAGGTTTAAGTAGTTCCAAGTTCTAGGGGACTGATGACCACAGAAGTTAAGTCCCATAGTGCTCAGAGCCATTTGAGCCATTTTTTTGAACATACAAGTGTGATGAAAATTCCTAACTTAAAATACAAAGAATTTTTCTGAGTGAGCTATGTGTGACGTAAAAGCATACTGCAGGGAGTGGTATTAATTACAGTCAGTCGTCTGGTAAACTCTTAGCTCCTTCCTTATCCGAATCCGAGAAAATACATTTCAGTTCTGGACCCATAATCAGCTACGTTGATGAGTCGATCAACAGCAGAATCGACGCAGCCATCCAAGGGCCGCATTTTCTTCTCTTCTAATATGACGTGCCGTTCTATATACCGCCAGCATTCGGCAGTGTCATGTGAGAAAGCTGCATGCATTAGGTCCAGTACATCTGGAAACAGTCTTTGTTATTTCTAGCAACAAATCCTGTAACTTGGCTCCACATCAGTTCTGTTGGGTTCATATTGTAATGGTACAGTGGCAAACGTAAAATTTGGTATGGTGTGCTCGATGCTGAGAAAATAATGGTTTTTCATGTTTCTACGACACTTACGACTCTGGTTCATGTGGGGCTACCTCTGTGGTATAAAACAATGATTTTTCATTTTTGCCCTGAAAAATTAAATTTTTATGTTTTCTTAACAGCCCATACTAACAATCTTTCATAAAAATATCGATAATTAAGAATTTATGTTTGAAATGAAAAGAGGAATATCGTGTGCAATATGTAATTAGAAGCAAGAGGACGTGCATTATTAACAAAAAATGATGATGAATTTTACAAATACGAGATGTAGGTATTTCAAATTGAACGAAAAAATAATAATAATAATAACCAGAGAGAGACATGATCAATTAACTGCACCTCCGCTCAATCTACTATGCTACCAATTCCGCTAAACATTGAGTGCATATTTTGAACTCAACCGTATCAAATACAGTTTCTTGGAAAACCTCAAACACGAAATTATGATAAACATTACGAACAAGCTATTTCTCGGCAGTTTTTAATCATGTTCCACAAGTGTGTTTCACTACGGGCCGGGAAGCAGCCTCAGCCATTTGCTTACTGCCTATTAACATCGCAATCAATCAGAAAACAACAGTAGAGAGACCGTGACTGTAAACGATTTTTGAAATAAAAACTACATAGCTAAATTGTGATTACAAAAACTGTTGATGGCTGTTAATACATTAGAATATCTTAAAGCATCATTTAACCCATTAGTGTTCATCATTATTAAGTTCGGCTTTCCTGCTTAAAAATTGCTGTAGGTTATCGTTTTGTAACACGTTTACATGAAAAACATAATTTCAGTTTAATTTTCACTTACACAGTTATGAACACTGATAGCAACTTAAGTTGCCAATGGGCACTTATGGTAACAAATGATACACATTTCCAGATTTATTAAAATTTTTATTTCTCGAACAGTTTTTATTACACATTCTTACATTATTTAAAAAATATTTAAATAGTCAAAACATATCTGAATCATTTGAAAAATTCTCATCTGAATCTTAGCTTAGAGATATTCCAAAATTTATGAAACACCTCAAAACAATCTGGATGACTGGTGCCTTCACTTCACACATATACACACAGTTCGATTCTAGCATACCTGGCATCTACGGTACTTACATTGTCCTTTGACAGTGAGATGATCTTTTCTGTCCTGCCTTATATCATCTAATGAAAGAAATAGTGATGATGGAAGCACGAGTTTTCATATTTTGAAGAACAATTTGCCTTTGAAATTGAAGATACAGCAGATCATTTCCCAACTGTCGATATAACAACGGTCCCTCTACGCACGTCACTACTACAACAGAGACCACCACCATTTTTAATTCTCATTTTTATTCCGTATACAGCCGTGAATTGATCATTCAGATTAACCTCTCCCATATGCAGATTATATTGTTTCGCAGCATCAGCTGTCTTTCTCGTTACTCTCTTTCTCTCCATCTGACTAAACCTTTCCACACTTCGTAAAGGTTCTACATAATCACAGTTGGAAAGAACTGTCACTACTGCACTGTCATTCCGTTTCACTGCTGTCACCTGGCTGTTAGATACTGAAACACATTTCCCTCTTTTTTGTTCTCCAAACTCATTCTTTGATGGCAAATTCAGTTGCTTTTCAAGTCTGTTCTCTTGCATTGTCCCTGTGCCACCCAAGTTTATTCTACACAGGTCTTCCAGACGCAACTGACGTAAACAAATTGTCAAAGTACATTTTTGTTCCACCTGGAATTTCCATGCTGAACCAAACCAATCACTTTATCCACACCATGACCAAGACCAGTTTTCGGTATTTTCATATGTGTGCCACAGTAAGGTTCTGCATGTTTAATGTAGCCATCAGGATTTGCCAAAACCGATAGCTTGAAACCAAATCTAAATGGCATGCCTTTGATGAACTGTTTAGGCCCACGCCTCTCATAACATGGTATAATACTCTCATCAATACACACTGTCATCAGTACACACTGGATTATCAGAGAGAACTTGCTTGAAAGCATCACTGAGAAAGTTTAACAGTAGCCTTACTTTATAAAATCCATCTTCATTTATGTTCGTATTGTCATTCAAGTTTCTTCAAATCTGTTTTGCCTCATAGATTCCAAAACTAAAGCTACTTTACAATCAGGGTCCTCAAGCAATGCATTCTTTTATTTGGCAATTTATGACAATGTGAGAGAATCAGTATTCCCAGGACTGTGCATAACTCATCGTAGGAACATTCAGATTATGATTGTCATTCTGTGCAGCATAAAAATTTGTTTGGGAAACAATAAAATTTATTAACTCCTCAGAGAAATACTTTTTAAATAGAGTCCAGCATGGATTTTATTGTATTTGAAAGAAAAATCTAATAAGAGTCACTCACTTCTTTTAGTTTCCAGCTTGGATTCTTCATTTAATCCCAAGTTGAGGTAATGGGTTTTATATATGATTTAGTCCTTGAGCATTTGGATGGGGCTGGAGTGTCTGCCGAATCTTCAATATCTTCTACTGCTTCTTGTCCTCACTGCAAAATTTTTACTTCCTCTATCGCTTTGTATTTATAACATTTGATGTGGTTGGAGTTTCTGCGCAAACCTCAGTCAGCTTCTACCTCTTTTAGCCCTTTCATCCCTTTCTCCAAGCACTGCAAAATTCTGACTTGATGCACACTTCCAATTTCCCTCAGTATTTGCAGCAGGAAATGTAGTTTGAATGTCTGTAGAATTCTCAATTTCTGCTTCTTGTTCACTTCTGTCACTCACTGCAAAATTTTGCCTAACATGTCCTTATCCTTTCCCTCTGTACTTACAACATGTTCATTTTCTGAACTTGTGCCTGTGCCCTTAGTATAGGTGCAGGGAGATGACATCTTTATCAGTATCTCACCCTTGTGCTCCATAAGGAGGGATGATAACAACTGATCGTATTGTTCTGTTTCAATCTTCTTCAAATAATTTATTATTTCGCCCACAGTCCATACATTATTGTCACACCTGAAAGACAACACAAGTGCCCAGTAGCAATCAAAGATGCCAGACACACCTTCCCCAACATAAATCATGCTAAAAGCAAATTTACAAATTCCAAAGAAATCCTGCATATAATTTAGACAATTTATTACAAGATAGCAAAGAAAATTTACTCAAGTACTCATATATTGTCTTTAATTAAGATTTTTCATCGAAGTGGTTTCTAACACGCATACTCACTGAAGAGGTTTAAAATTCGTAAGCAACAACAATGGACTGAATACTGATACTTCATATTTTAAACAACAAAGAAAAAGCCCATAACTGCTTCCAACAGTTAAATTGTGTACAGTTTATCATTGGCAATTTTAGTTGCGGCTGGGCATTAGCGGGTTAATGTAGCTTAGTAATTAGATATCTAATGCATAAGAAGGACATATACTACGGTTTCTGACCAATCATCGTGTTTGTGTTTGTAGGTTTATTCTAATGATGAACAGAGTATAGACTGGAATTGCTTGTCGCATTGATTGGCTCACAACTCTTTCGTATCAATAGTGATTTGGACTCCACTAGCAATGGTGTGGACACGTCAGAGCAAATGTATTTTACGGACTACAAGACACTACAGATTATAAGAAGTGCCTTAATTTTTAAGCAATTAAAAAATCTTTATTGACTGCCAAGCCAGACTAAAAAAATTCTTAGTTTATAAAACCAAACCGACCTTTAATATCCCTGAAAATTGTCACTGAATTTTATTCTTCCTCTTGGTCATCATCGTTGTCCACTTCATATATAAGATGGTCTTCATTACCATCGAGAGCATTACTTACGCCGCACTTCTTGAAAGATTTAACAACAATGTCTTCTCTCACTCTAGACCACGACTGTTTTATCCACTGGCACACTTGTTTGTAGGTCAATTTAAACCCTTAATTCACGAGGTGTGGTCTCTCAGGCTGCGTGAAAATTTTTGAACTCGCTCTCCAAGGCCAATTGTTGTGGAATACTTTTATACTCCCCCTACCCTCCTTAAATTGCCAAGCCTACGATGTTTTGCTGTCAGTTGCATTATGCCTTCTGTGTTAATTGCTGACACATGTTACTGATACGTGTTGGAGTCTCCTAGACCACACCTCATGAACTGTGTACCTGTTTTCCTTAGTACAGTACCCTATAGCTCAAAATGTGTCCACACGAATTTGTCAGTTTTAACTTTCCCGAGTTTGATGAAATTGTTAGTCGGTGTATGGAAGAAGGTGTCAGTGATATAGATCAAGAAATAAACGAAAAAGACTAATATTTTACATTAGCCAGTGATCACAGTTCTGATAGTGAACAAGAGTATCATTCAGATGTAGAACTTCAGGAAAGTTGTCATGGGGATTTATCTGTTTCTTCAATGAAATACCTAAAGTGTCTGTTAAAATTGAATATGTTCTGAATGGTGATAACAAGTTTCCAGAAATCCATGTGAATGTGACAAGAGTTTCTTTTTGTAGCTATCGGGTGGAATCTTTATGCGCAAATTTAAACCCTGGAATTTAGTTCTATATGGAAATTTATTTGCTACAGAGATTGTATAATTTTTCTTAATGTAAAATTCAGTACTCTAACAGCCCATTTATGTATACTATTTCAAATAACCACACAAAATTATGTGCTTTTATGTGATAAATAGTAAAACGCTGCAGGCTTTGTTAAGTGCAATAAAATAAACTAGAAGCATTTAAACAACACTTAATTGTGAAAATAAATGTTACATAGCATAAATTAACAATTTCATATGATTTTTGCCTTAAATCTCGGTTTAAACATAGGGGTCCCAGAGACCCCACCTCGTGGTATATGTTACAGAAAAGTCACCTCACGAGTTAAAGTTTAAAGCTCCCTTCGGCATGAATTTATGTTAGGTTTCATCAATCATTCATTTGTTCCATTCCTCTCTCACAATACACTTTAAATGGTTCATTTATCGAGATATCAAGAGGCTGCGACAGTGAAGTTAAGTCCTCCCACAATAAAAACAAGCTCTGTATTTCCCTGTCCCAATTTCTCTTTCACAAACTTCTTCAAATTCCTACTAAACTGATCTAGCACAAGAAGACAACTCTTCTTCAATAAAACACCGTTCCTTCTCTCCCACACTATGCTAATCCATAATTTCATACCAGCCTCATCCACCCAATCCTTGTCATGTACATGAACACCACCACCTGGCAGTATTTCAGGTTTTGGCATTGCTTTGCGCTTGAAAACGATCATTGGATTAAGTTTAGTACTGTCAGCACAACATGAAATGACAATAGTTTTGTCGATTTCTTCATGTCCACTTGTCTTTATGGTTGCAGTTTAGCACTTTTCGTGGCAGCATTTCTGTTACTTGGCACATAAAATACCAGAGGAGTTTCGTCCATATTCAGTATTTGGCTTAGTCCCACACTTTTTTTTCCATTGTTGAATAATAAGGTGATGGAAAGAAACATTTTTTCTTCATATTCTTGAGGTATTTTCTGTAATATTTTGGTTTTGGCTCGCACGCTTAAGTCCATTACGCTTCTTAAACCTGTAACACCAACCAACTCCACCCTTAAAGTCTGGTAAGCTCCACCGTAGCGCTAGCTTACGAAAGTGTATTTGAATGATTTTATTGTTAATTCCAATGCCATTTTGATGGTGTCCTTGAATCTACTTTAATATGTCATCTTCTAGTTTTGGCCATTTTGCACTCTCTCATCTATTTACACATTTACTCTTTCCCATTTTTTCCAGTTCTTTACTAGCCTGCCAATCATGAAAGTTTTTTTTCTGTTAATGGAGGGCCAAAATGACACTCAGCTGCTCTATTTCCAGGTTAATCTGCATATGCTACCACTTTCAACTTATTACCCACACCATAAGAATACCCTTTTTTTTCCATTACGAAACTAGCTATTAACAAAAATATTGTACTGTTACTGATAGCACAAATCACCTCCATTTCAAGTTCACTGGCATCATAGATTGCAATGACACATCTTGGGCTGGACTGTTCCGGGTTTGCGACGGCAGGGTGGGAAGAAGGAAGTGTTTGCAAGCCTGTGAATCCCTGCAACTCATGTTTGTTGCATCTGTTACTGTCAGTTGAATCCTGTGTTGCCAGACAGAGATAGGTTTTCCGCAGCATCAAACATATGGCCATTTTTAAAACTGGCTGTAATTTTAAATCAAATACTGGAAACTTTTAAATTAATTTCAAGCAGAAGACACACCTGAATTTTGAAGGCAATTTTTTGAAGATAAATGTGCATCTTAACAGTCTGTAAAATACGGTATTAAGGTTGCAAGCGGTGGCTGCAGACCGACATTGTATGAGGGGCCACCAATAACAAAGGAAACTCCCCATCGCACCCCCTCAGATTTAGTGGTAAAATGGCACAGTGAAAAGCCTGGAAAAATTAGGAACCATTGAATGGTCCGAGCTTAGCAAGTGGGTCATTCCATGTCAAACGGACCAAATATCAAAACGTGTCCCCACTCCACCCTCTCCAAATCTAATGAAACATGAAATTTGATGTGAAGGTTCTATATGGTCTTTGATGGATATATACCAAATTTCAGTCCAATATCTTCAGTGGTTGAATTTTTAGGGTCTTTTAAAGAGAGGCTACTCATCTTCGCATCACGTACGAAGGTGCAAATGTGGCAAGTTTGCTAGGCTTTTTCTAAAGTTCTACAACACATTTGGACATTTGCTTTAACATACATAAACAACTTTTATGCTGAATCACACCATGGCAAAAATTAGGAATTTAGTCACACCTAAATGTAGATAGAAGCCTCTAAAGTGGCTAAAAAATTCATCGCATTATTCTGAGAGCCAAGGTTCGACTGACAACTGCTACTTTTCATATGAACCAATCTCACCAAAACTCCAGAGAGTTATTTCTACCTATGATTTCTATATGTGGATCAAATTTAATTAACATTGGATGCCTAGATGAGAAGATATGCATCTGCAAAGTAGCCAAAATTTTGTACGCTCAAATTTAAGATATTCTTGGGGGGCAATATTTCAACTGTGTCTTGTTCAATCCTTTTTTTCTTGCCTCAGCTGGAAAGAACATGCTTTAAGCTTTCAAATCTATATTATTTAATTTCTGGATCTTTCATATTGATGAGTAAGAATACTGTCAAATGTAGGGAAAAATGATTATCGATAAATACAAAAAATTAATAAAATTTGATGCTGTACGTCAAAAATGTATAATTGTAGTGTCTTTTAATAGGACAAGATTTGCCTGTGGTTTAGGGAATTTAACTATGCTAATAAAAAGTGTTTTTACATAATTTCACAGTACAGAATATGAATATAATAAAACTTCAGAAAATGCTCTTAAGACTATAAAATCTAGAAGATCATAATGGAACACTGTTGTTTTAGAATGTTTTAACCTTACAATGCACAGTGTTGCATATATGCATTGTCACACAGTTTCCATTGGCATTATAAAGCAGCAATAGTTTTTTAAACCTCTGTCCTCACATCAGTGGTGCAGAGCTGAATCACCACTTTCAATATTGCCAGTTTTTATAATATAATTGTATTGATGGAGTTTGCTGAGATTTATTTATTTGTTGTTCAAGATGCTGTGCGAGAATTTCATTGGGAGAATAGTCAGGCCACATTACATCCATTTGTTGTCTATTTTGGTGGCAAAGAAATGTCACAGCATCAGCATTTGTACGATCAGCAACTGTCTCCATCATGATGCCATCGCTGTTGATGCCTTTCAAATAAAGTTAATACGTATTTAAAGACAAAGATTGAAAACATTAAGAACATTTATTACTTTAGTGATGGTTCAGCTGCTCAGTACAAGAATTTCAAAAATTTCATCGATTTATGTCTGCACAAAAAGGATTTTGGCATCTCAGCTGAATGGAATTTTTTTGGAACAAGGCATGGTAAATCGCCTTGTGATGGCACTGGAGGAACAGTAAAAAGACTAGAAGCCCATGCTAGTCTGCAGAGTCCCTTAGGTAACCAAATATTGATTCCATATGAGTTGTTCAAATTCTGAGATGATAGTATTCCAAGCAAGAAGTTTTTTTACGTACCAAAAGAAGAGGTTGAAAAAATCAGCCTGATCAAGAAACAAGGTTGCCATGGGACATACAATATCTGGAACAAGAAAGTATCATCAATTTAAGCAAATTAATTGTAATCAGCTCAGAGTAAGCAGAGTTTCCTGATATGCTACAGCATTCACAATTCATGCCTTCAAAGCAGATGAAGAAATTCCAGCAATTTCAATTGCAAGTTTACAACCAGGACAATACGTTGCATGTAAGTATGTACAACAATTTCTGGTGGGTTGGAAACGTGTGTGAAGTTTCACATGAACAACAAGATGTTCTCATCAAGTTCATGCACCTACACAGTTCTGCTCATTTCCTTCACTGGCCAACTGCTAAAGACACCTGCTGGATTCCTGAACAACATATTTTCGTGATTTTAGAAGCACCACCAACATTATTATCAGGAAAATAGTATAGTTACCCACAATATGTCCCTAACAAAATTATAGAACTGTTTAACCAAAAATGGAACTGACTCTTTAGTATTTTTGTTTTGCAAATTTGTTGTTTTGTGTATTATATTTGTTTCTATGGTATGTGTTAAATTAATGTTTGGAACTGATTTATATACTGGAATACAAACAATTAAGTCTGGGATTTCATAAGCAAAATATTTCACCTTTCTATCTTCTCAAAGAGCTAAAATAATTTTTGAAACGTATTCTTACTCATCAATATGCAAGGTTCAGAAGTTAAACAATATAGCCTTGAAAGCTTAAAGCATGCTCTTTCCAGCTGTGGCAAGAAAAAATGGATTGAACAAGACACAGTTGAGATATTGCCCCCCAAAACACCAAAAAATTCGCACACAGAAAATTTTGGCTAACTTTGTACATGCATATCTTTTCATTTAGGCATCCAATGTTAATTAAATTTGATCTACATATAGAAATCACAAGTAAGAATAACTCTCTGAAGTTTTGGTGTGATTGGTTCATATAAAAAGTAGCCGTGGCCGGTCAAACCTTGGCTCTCAGATAGTGTGAGCAATTTTTCAGCCACTTTAGAGGCTTTTATCTATATTTAGGTGTGGATAAATCCCTAATTTTTGCCACGGTGTGATTCAGCATAAAAAATTGTCTATGTATATTAAAACAAATGACCAAAAGTTTTCTAGAACTTCTAAGAAAGCCGAGCAAACTTGGCACATTTGCACCTTCGTATGTGATGTGGAGATAAGTAGTCTCTCTTTAAAAGCCCCTAAAAATGTAACCTCTGAAGAAACTGGAATGAAATTTGGTACACAACCATCCAAGACCACACGGAACCTTTACACCAAATTTCATTAGATTTGGATATGGTCAAAGGGGGGCTCCCGGTCCCCTTGATGTGGAATGACCCAAGTGCAATATCGAGCAAAGTTGCCCGGATGCACGGCGTCGTGGTTAAGTGGTCACGGTGTTGGACTGAAAAGTGGACGAGCCGTGTTCAAAACTCGCTCGTGCTACTTTTTTTCTTCACAACATTATGAACTGTCCGTTGGGTCATTGACATGTTTGTTGTCTTTCTGTTGTCTTGGCAGCTATCGCACTATACACAGGTTACAGAATATGAATAGTGTGGTAAGTATACGTTACCATCGCAAGTACATGTCGTGAATAGTGAGAGCAGGCGAGTTACCACAAAGACGTCTCAGAGAAATGAAAACAACAAACACACGAGGGTGAACTAGGTTACAACAAAGGAATTCAAAAGTCAAAAAGTCCCAAATGGAACACAACTTTAAAAATGTTAAAAACATATGTTTTGACATAGAACAGAGAAACTGTGTGATTGTGAAACTGCTGCATTTATTATTACTTTATGTCACAAAGTATTATGATTTCATCATTTCCTTGGGAGTGATCGCATTCACATTCATACGAATACCTAAATCTGGCAAAGTGGCATATCTCACTCACTTACCACATGTACAAATTAGGTGCATCGGTAAGAGACTCCTATCATATGACACATGTACTGTCACTAATGCCATGTATGACACACCAGACGTGTTTTCCTGTGGAGGATTTGGCTAACTTGTCGCCTTGTCATCAAACATTTGTGGTTCCCATTCGAAAGCCACTTCCGTTTGGCTGATAACAGAGTAGTTGTGCAAAATCAAATGTCATTATAGATCCTTTCCTTACACTTAGCTGTTGCAAAGGAACATTACACCACAACATTATTTTGAATACAGCGAACATCGTTGGGGAGAAAAAAAAAAAGGTGCACATTAACCACTACGCTGCTGATCTGTGAGCTTACTGTATATTGCACTTCTTGTCCTGGGATGTTTCATTGTATCTATTTTGCCCTTTTTTTCACAGTTCAGCGCCTCCTCCTGTTTCGGTGTCTGATCTGTGTTTAATTTTTGACGGGCTGTCCACTGGGTCCTCTTAAGACTTAATCTGAGAGAGGGGTTCCTCTTGTAAGATACACTATGTGATCAAAAGTATCCGGACACCCACAAAACAAATGTTTTTCATATTAGGTGCATTTTGCTGCCACCTACTGCCAGGTACTTTATATCAGCGACCTCAGCAGTCATTAGACATGGACTTCGAATGTGAGTCAGGTGACTGGGTGCCTCTTGTGTCATAAGTCTGTACGCGAGATTTCCACACTCCTAAACATCCCTATGTCCACTGTTTCCAATGTGATAGTGAAGTGGAAACATGAAAGGACGTGTGCAGTACAAAAGTGTACAGGCCGACCTCATATATTGACCGACAGAGACCGCCGTCAGTTGAAGAGGCTCGTAATGTACAATAGGCAGACATCTATCCAGACCATCACAGAGGAATTCCAAACTGCATCAAGATCCACTGCAAGTACTATGAGAGTTAGGCGGGAGGTGAGAAAATGGATTTCGTGGTCGAACAGCTGCTCACAAGCCACAAACAGCGTCGGTAAATGCCGAACGACGTCTCGCTTGGTATAAGGGACATTAACACTGAATGACTGAACACTGAAAAAATGTTGTGCGGAGTTATAAATCACGGAACACAATGTGGCGATCCAATAGCAGGGTGTGGGTATGGCAAATGCCCGGTGAATGTCCATCTACCAGCGTGTGTAGTGCCAACAGTAAAATTCGGAGGCGGTGGTGTTATGGTGTGGTCATGTTTTTCATGGAGAGGGCTTGCAGCCCTTGTTGTTTTGCATGGCACTAGCACAGCACAGGCCTACACTGATGTTTCAAGCACCTTCTTGCTTCCCACTGTTGAAGAGCAATTCAGGGATGGCGATTGCATCTTTCAACACGATCGGGCACCTGTTCATAATGCACGGCCTGTAGTGGAGTGGTTACATGACAATAATATCCCTGTAATGGACTGGCCTGCACTGAGTCCTGACCTGAATCCTATAGAACACCTTTGGGATGTTTTGGAATGCCAACTTTGTGCCAGGCCTCATCGACTGACATCGATACTTCTCCTCAGTGCAGCACTCCATGAAGAATGGGCTACCATTCCCCAAGAAACCTTCCAGCACCTGATTGAATGTATGCTTGCAAGAGTGGAAGCTGTCATCAAGGCTAAGGGTAGGCCAACACGATATTGAATTCGAGTATTACCGATGGAGTGCACCACAAACTTGTAAGTCATTTTTAGCCATGTCCGGATACTTTTGATCACATAGTGTATGTCTGTCATGTGGCGTCACCTGTTTGCTGCTGAGCCTGTGGCGTAGAGATGGGAAAAACTGACCGCTTAAAACCTATACTGGTATTTTAATTCTGAATAACTGGTATTTTTAGTATTTATTTGGCCTCAGTAATAACTGGGGACAAAAACTGATATCTGAATTAGCCATAGCAGCATTGATAAAATTTGGTTTTTAAATAAATATTTTTTTAAAAACGAGTAATTTTTATTCATAAAATTCCCACTGCTTCAAAACATTGCGTTATAATAGTCAGCTTGGTTTGTTTCCGGTCTCAAGTGGTTACCGGTTTGGAACTGTTGTATTGCTGCTATTTTAACCCCTAGCTTCTCAGGTTATTTTTTTGTCACACACTGTCCCAAACGCAGTCTGACAGACCGCTATGTTTAAATAGCCATAAAAACTGCATTCAGCTGTTTCACTGAAACAGTTCAGTTTCTTATGTAAAAGGTTACATTAATTACATATTCCAATAAATTTTAAAGTTTACTTTTACAAAAAAAGGCATTTAAACAAAAAAAGGCATTTAAACAAAAAGTTGCACAAAATAAACATAATATCACATGTTGCTACAAACACTCAAGTACCCTGCACTCTAAATTGAATTTTTTGCTATATTTTAATGTTTATTTTACATGTAATAATAAAAACAAAAACTACCATAAAACATTCAAAAATGTAATTTTTCAGGCTTTTAGTTTACTTCTCAGAGGTTTTCTTTGCACTCTCTGGGAACTTATGTAGAGGAATCAAACTAGACTGGCTTCTTGCAACAATGACAAATATAAGACGTCTTCCTCTTCTGTTTTGAGTCACAGGTAGAACATGTTCTGCATTTTCCAATCGTTCTACAACAACTTCTACTCTTGTTCCGCTACACTCAAAACACGGTGAATGGGTACACAAAGTTCACGGGCTATACGACAGTCCTTGACTTGCTTTTTATCTGTGGTATCACCAACGAGTTGCAATCTTCTTCATAAAATTAAAGTCGCTCGCCTGAGTATCGTTTTTGTAGAAATTCTATATGAAAAATGCATTCACCCAACTTATGCCTAACATGCGAAAAAATAATGCCACTGACCATCGTTGGAGGAGGCTTCGACGACCAGCCACATTTGCTTCAACTAAGCATATTCCTAGCAGAACCTTTAGCTAGAAATTCAGTCTCTACAGTTCTGTCTTCGTCACTTGTTTCACTCAAGGATTTCACAGACAGAAAAACAAATTCATCTACACTTTTGCACTGTTTCTATTCTGAATTACGTTCACTTATGATTTCGTTGTCATTATGTAATCCAACATCACTTCCTAAACTGCCCTCAAACCATTTCAAAACAGTACCCTCAAACTCAGGGTCTGTAACATGAACAGCAGATGAAGACTTTGGCTACTGAATGTATAAAGCAGAGTCCCAGGTGCAGTCTCAGAGATCGCACCTGAGACATTAAAGCATTAATAACAATGTCGACAGAAACGAGCAACAAACATGTATAACACACAAGAATACATAAGAATTCTTACAATGTTGCTTAGACAATAACGTAGTGTTACAATGTGGCATGCCATATTGGACGTTACGTGTGTACATGCTGTGTTAAAGACTTGCCACCATCTGTTCTTTATGGTAGTTTCTCACTGTCTTCGTCAGACACCAGTTGTACTACAGAATGGACCATCCCTTGTCCAGAAGTATTTTACGAATTGCGGTAACAATGAAGCACAATGCTCCATTTGTTTTAAAAGATTAAAAACGGGAAGAACCACAACAAAGCTGCAACATCATATGAGGAGAAAATTTATAAAACTTAACAATTCATTCCAATTTACTATAAAAATTAATAGCTGATCTGCTGCCTGTGTCTACATAACATGTCTTTATCTGCTTGTGGCCCTTGAAAACGGACAAATTAACACGAAAAACAGAGTTCTTCAACCTGTTGTCACCCTTTACCACTGGCTATTCGTAATGCCAAAATAGCGCTTTGATCCTCGATTATAATATGATTTTTGAGCAGAGTTTCAAAAAAATTAGACACAATAGGAGAATACTGGTAATTTTTTGTAGTATTCAACCACTTATCACTTGTCGAGAAAAGCAGCAAATGGTGGACAGACGAAGTTTTCTTTTGTTTGCCTATAATATTTTGATTCTATGTATCTTGGAACTAAGGGAGTTTAAATTTTTCAACCTTTGTTTGATTTCTACCTTTATTATAGGAAATAATATGACTGAACAACCGAAAATCGGTTATTCCAGAAACTGGTTATTTTGAGCATTTTTAATAGCGGCATTGTAAAAAGCCAATATAACCGAAAACCAGTTGTATCAGCGATAACCGCCATCCCCAGCTCATGGTGCAGATCTTTCCTTGCTGTACTTGTTCATATTGTGCCACTGTACAGCCAAGCTTAGTCATGGCCAAGCTTAGTCATGGCCAGTCTCGAATGGTTACCGATTTTGAGCCACTGTATTGCTGCGCCGACTTGGCTATGACTCAGACTTGTTAAGTGCTCTATTCACTTCATGAGTTCTGAAGAGAAGAAATTTGTTAACATTGAGCATAGATTTAAGTGTCAGGAAGTCTTTTCTGAAAGTATTTGTATGGAGTGTAGCTATGTATGGAAGTGAAACACGGACAATAAATAGTTTAAACAAGAGCATGTAACTAATGAGGAGGCACTGAATAGTATTGGGGAAAAGAATAACTCGTGGCACAACTTGTCTAGAAGAAGGGATCAGTTGATAGGACATGTTCTGAGGCAACAAGGGATTACCAATTTAGTATTGGAGAGCAGTGTGGGGGGTAAAAGTTGTAGAGAGACCAAGAGATGAATACACTAAGCAGATTCAGAAAGATGTAGTTGCAGTGGTTACTTGGAAATGAAGAAGCTTGCACAGGATAGAGTATCATGGAGAGCTGCATCAAACCAGTCTCTGGACTGAAGACGATGACAACAACAACAACAACAACAAATGAGAAAACATGGAAAAAATGCATTAAATATGCTTCTAACCTAGACATCACTCAATGCTGCAGACCAGTGTTTTTCCACAGCCCTTATTTCTCATTCACATGTGTTGGCTACACCAACTCGTGACCAGATTGTCACCTTCCAGTCTAATCTAGATCTTGGGCTACAGTACAGACCAGTCTATCACTGCGGCCTAAATTTCAGTGAGAGGGGGTCGGGGTGCCACTTTTGTGTATTAGCCCTTTTATTTGAATCACTGAATTGATATTGTTCTGTTTCTGTGTTTTGTATATAATTTAATGCATGGAAGCCCACTATAAATGTGTTACTTGCTTAGAATACTGGCTGCTTTTTGTTACATATCGGTATTAATATTTTTCTACATGTTGGCCATAGTCTTATCTGACAGGTTGTACTATGACAACATAGCTGTGTTTATACTTGAAAAATTACTTTTATCAATATAATGAAACAGTTATGTTTTTTATTGTGCCAGCATAGATTACTGTGAAGGCAATGCAGCCATTGTAGCGCAGCCCATTTTATATAGTAATAATTTTTCTGTGAAACGTTTAGCATTTAAAAAATAATTCTGATGGGTTTTTAATTGTGTATTTTGTAATTTGACCACAAGTATCTGCAAAATTTTGTGTCTGTTGTTTTTTTCCTTCAAATGAAGTGTTACTACAAGAGGATCAGAGCATTGTGTATTTGATGTTTGTCTTCATGGTTTGTGGCACAATAACTGATCTATTAATTTTCAGGAATGCATCCATACAAGCTCTATTTCTTCTAATATTTCAGCCGTATACCTTTCAGACATCTTGAGGGTAAGCCAGCAGACTGAAGCTACACCACTCACTCTGTCCTATTAAAGGAGTGTTGTAGCTTCAATCTGTCGACTAGTTCTGAAGATCCTTGTGTATTCGTCCATATTACAGATGGACACATCTTTATAATTTTCTATTTTTGTTGTTGTTGTAGTTTGCAATCAGAAGACTGTTTTGACGCAGCTCTCCATCCTAGTCTATCCTGTGCAAGACTTCCATCTTTGCATAGTTGTTGTACTTAATCTGTGTAGCTCAGATGTATTGCCTGATACCACCACAATCCCAAAATTCTCTATAATCCACAAAAAATGGTATAAAATGTTTAAATCAGGCTCTATTTAGGTCAATTGGACTGCCCAAAACACAAAAACTTTTTGGAAAAATTAATTAACCAACCCACACCTACTACTTTGCCACCAAATAATTTACTGAACAATTTTTAAAGCAGATATTCCGAAAAGTAAGTATTAAAAAAAAAGGAAAAAAAAGAAACTTATCGCAGAAATCATGCAGCTTCAATGAGGGAAGTTGAGACTCTGAAGAAACCAAGAAAAAAAAAATTACCAAAAACAGGGAAATGAAACATAAAAAGCTACAACTTAAAAAACCAACCTCACATCCCCTGATGACATTGAAACTACAACTTTCACAAGCCACATACTTTGACTACAGTGATAACTCTCTCCAAGAACAGCAAATTTATGCAAAAAGGAGACTGTAGACTCCACATTGGAAATATTCCACAGCATATGACTGGTATACTTCACTAAAGAATACATTCCGGAAAAAGACAAATGCGACATCTGAGCAACTATCAGTTCTCTAGAAAGGCACAGACCAAACTAATCACCAAGCACTGTGGCGCATTGTTAGCACACTGGACTCATATTCGGGAGAATGACAGTTCAAACCCGCTTCCGGCCATCCTGATTTAGGATTTCCGTGATTTTCCTAAATCGCTTCAGGCAAATATTGGAATGATTCCTTTGAAAGGGCATGGCCGACTTCCTTCCGCATCCTTTCCTAATCCGATGGGACCAATGACGCCGCTGTTTGGTCCCCTCTCCCAAAATCAGTCAACCAACCAACCAAACCAGTCTCAGAGTATATACCTACCCCACACAACATGGGCATGACCACAATACAACTGGAAGCACCTTCTTTTAAAACGGCTTAAACTTAAAGCTGCCAGTGCCCCCATGCAAGAAAAACTTTCAAATACAGCATGCAATTGGGACATCTCTCACAAGACCAGTATGCAATGGTTCAAATGTACAGAAAGCTTCAGTTGACTATTAATCCATTTGAACCTGCATACTGTAGTCAAGCCTTAGGCTGCCTCTACAATTATCCCATTCACACACAAACTTCCCTCCATAAACAAATGGACTGTTTGACTATTCCTAGATGCCTCAGGACACGTCTTATAAATTGATATCTTCCTTCAGTTACATTGTGCCGTAAATCTCTTTTCATCCCAATTTTATTCACTGCTTCTTCATTAGTTATTTGATCTATTAGTCTAATCTCGAGTATTCTACAGCACCACGTTTCAGACGCTTCCACTCTCTATTCAGCATTGCTGAATGTCCATGTTTCATTTCCAAATAAATCTACACTCCAGACAAAGGTATTCAGAAATTGTATTGGGTTGTATAATATTAATCTATTTTTCATAAAATCTTCTCTTTGTCTTGTCATTCTGCATTTTATATCCTCTTTACACCTACCATTTTGCTGCCTAAATAGCCAAACTTGATACTACTTTTACTTTCTCATTTCCTGATCTAATTCCTGTATCACTGCTTAATTTAATTTGAATACTGCCAATCACAGTTGTTTGAATAGTTCTGATGTTCATCTTAGAACCTTTTTTTCATATTGTATGCAGTGAGGAGGCTGTGAATTGCTGCTTATTTATCGATGACTTCTCCATTTTCTGCTCCATTTCTAGTTGCACAATGTCCTTGTGACAACTGCAGTTTACCCTTAAGAGATGGGAAGAATGGTCTGCTATAAGTGGTTTTAATTTCTCCCCAGAAATAAATGTATATTAATTTTAATCATTATCATTGTCGTTTTAATTCACCAGAGCAAAGGACGAGGGATACTGTGTTACATTTTGAAGACTGTGTGAGATTCTTGTGCCTCTTATTTTATAGGAAATTGACACAGATGCCACATTCAAGAGGATTGAAACTAATTGCCCTCATATTACTGTGAAATTATGAAGTGTTTGAATGGGAAGAACTGCAGTGAGGTGGAGTGGAGGAGCAGACAAAACTTGCAATTCATAGTTTCACATATTCTTGCCTGCATTACAATTTATCATTCAGTGCAGCAACCAAAGTGCTTAAAAATACCCATTCTAAGCATGAAGCCTGTAAACATGCCCATGATCATGTCTGAATCACTATTTATAAATATATCTAAAAACAAAGTGATGTGACTTACCAAACGAAAGCGCTGGCACGTCGATAGACACACAAACATACACACAAAATTCAAGCTTTCGCAACAAACTGTTGCCTCCTCAGGAAAGAGGGAAGGAGAGGGAAAGACGAAAGGATGTGGGTTTTAAGGGAGAGGGTAAGGAGTCATTCCAATCCCGGGAGCGGAAAGACTTACCTTAGGGGGAAAAAAGGACGGGTATACACTCGCACACACACACATATCCATCCACACATATACAGACACAAGCAGACATATTTAAAGACAAAGAGTTTGGGCAGAGATGTCAGTCGAGGCGGAAGTGCAGAGGCAAAGATGTTGTTAAATGACAGGTGAGGTATAAGTGGCGGCAACTTGAAATTAGCGGAGATTGAGGCCTGGTGGATAACGGGAAGAGAGGATATATTGAAGAGCAAGTTCCCATCTCCGGAGTTCGGATAGGTTGGTGTTAGTGGGAAGTATCCAGATAACCCGGACGGTGTAACACTGTGCCAAGATGTGTTGGCCGTGCACCAAGGCATGTTTAGCCACAGGGTGATCCTCATTACCAACAAACACTGTCTGCTTGTGTCCATTCATGCGAATGGACAGTTTGTTGCTGGTCATTCCCACATAGAATGCGTCACAGTGTAGGCAGGTCAGTTGGTAAATCACGTGGGTGCTTTCACACGTGGCTCTGCCCTTGATCGTGTGCACCTTCCGGGTTACAGGACTGGAGTAGGTGGTGGTGGGAGGGTGCATGGGACAGGTTTTACACCGGGGGCGGTTACAAGGGTAGGAGCCAGAGGGTAAGGAAGGTGGTTTGGGAATTTCATAGGGATGAACTAAGAGGTTACGAAGGTTAGGTGGACGGCGGAAAGACACTCTTGGTGGAGTGGGGAGGACTTCATGAAGGATGGATCTCATTTCAGGGCAGGATTTGAGGAAGTCGTATCCCTGCTGGAGAGCCACATTCAGAGTCTGATCCAGTCCCGGAAAGTATCCTGTCACAAGTGGGGCACTTTTGTGTTTCTTCTGTGGGGGGTTCTGGGTTTGAGAGGATGAGGAAGTGGCTCTGGTTATTTGCTTCTGTACCAGGTCAGGAGGGTAGTTGCGGGATGCGAAAGCTGTTGTCAGGTTGTTGGTGTAATGGTTCAGGGATTCCGGACTGGAGAAGATTTGTTTACCACGAAGACCTAAGCTGTAGGGAAGGGACCGTTTGATGTGGAATGGGTGGCAGCTGTCATAATGGAGGTACTGTTGCTTGTTGGTGGGTTTGATGTGGACGGACGTGTGAAGCTGGCCATTGGACAGGTGGAGGTCAACATCAAGGAAAGTGGCATGGGATTTGGAGTAGGACCAGGTGAATCTGATGGATCCCAAGGAGTTGAGGTTGGAGAGGAAATTCTGGAGTTCTTCTTCACTGTGAGTCCAGGTCATGAAGATGTCATCAATAAATCTGTACCAAACTTTGGGTTGGCAGGCTTGGGTAACCAAGAAGGCTTCCTCTAAGCGACCCATGAATAGGTTGGCGTATGAGGTGGCCATCCTGGTACCCATGGCTGTTCCCTTTAATTGTTGGTATGTCTGGCCTTCAAAAGTGAAGAAGTTGTGGGTCAGGATGAAGCTGGCTAAGGTAATGAGGAAAGAGGTTTTAGGTAGGGTGGCAGGTGATCGGCGTGAAAGGAAGTGCTCCATCGCAGCGAGGCCCTGGACGTGCGGGATATTTGTGTATAAGGAAGTGGCATCAATGGTTACAAGGATGGTTTCCGGGGGTAACGGATTGGGTAAGGATTCCAGGCGTTCAAGCAAGTGGTTGGTGTCTTTGATGAAGGATGGGAGACTGCATGTAATGGGTTGAAGGTGTTGATCTACGTAGGCGGAGATACGTTCTGTGGTTTAAAAAAAAGTCTATATCAGTCACATACACTAAACAAGTCTTATTACTGATTTTGGCTTTCTGCCATCTTCATATCTATTCCAAACAGCAAACAGAAAAAACAGTAATGTGACATTATGACTAAACATGCAGAAAACCTAAGACTACATAAAAAGAAAAAAATGGTTCACAACCACATATATCAGCCATATGTATCATTAAAAGTATGCACATATAATATCATCGTCAAATAATCAGTACATAAGGGCAAATAAAAAGTGTTGGCAATGCTCTGGGGGCATCCTATACTTCTACAAAAGTAGCTAACCCAGTAGAGGGCAATAGTGCTACAGCATATTAGTGATCAGTATCATAAATTCAGTAGTTAAGAATAGAATATGTGAGGTAACTAATGAAACTCATTTTATGAGACAAACAGCATGGCCAACAATGAAATACAACATCTAGGTTTAAAATCCATAGTTAAAATATGAATACAATAGGTAAAAGATAAAACACTATTAACAGAAACGAATAAAACTCAACCTTAAGTGAAGTTGCTCAGTGAAACTCAGTTATTTAATAAAAGGCCTAAAATTTGTTATTGAATTCAGAATAGAATCTAGCTAGAGCTGCCCATGGCATCTCTGTAAGCTGTCTGAGTAAACAGTGAGTGGTAGGCTTCTGTATACTGCAAAGCAGTGCACGGCCATCATAAATCTAATGGTGACAAGTTCAGTGTGAATTGGGCATGTTGTGGTGATTGACAGTTGGACCATATATCACTTCTTGATTGGGTTGCCAGTTGTAGCATATACTGGCCCAGCAACATCAATTCCTGCTACTACAAATGGTCTTGTTATGTCTAGTGGTAATGGGTCCTCCATTTCTTCAGATCAATGATGTGTACTCTGAGATGGTACAGTCTTACGTGTGTGTGTGTGTGTGTGTGTGTGTGTGTGTGTGTGTGTGTGTGTGAGAGAGAGAGAGAGAGAGAGAGAGAGAGAGAGAGAGAGAGAGAGAGAGAGTGTGATGAGAAGTTCATTGAAATGTTGATTTTTGTCCAGTATAATTGGATGCTTCTTCGAATTGGACGCTGCACTGCATTGTTGCCTACCACCCAGGCTGCAGTGAATTGTAGCCTACCACTAAGCTGTACCACGCCATCCAGCAGGAAAGGATTGTACTGATCTATCTTTGATGCTTTGGGTGACTGTTCTCCCTTGCACAATGCAGCGAGTTTGGTAGTGAATAGCACCTATTGAACTCTTCTGTTCCAGTGTGTTTAGGCATTGTGTAACTCCAAAACTTCTACTCTCGTTCTTCATGCCCACAATAAATCAAAATGCAAGGGCAAATAAGTGAAATATTTGTCAGTACGAACTAAATTTTGCATTGTTGAATGAAGGTTCAGTGACAATGATCAGAGTGATTTGTGTGGATTTTCGATTTTTGTCATTTATTTAGGTGGAGCTGTGACTTCCAGTGGCTATGAATAACTGTCTTCTGAAAACCATCGTGGACCACACCAACAGATGTCAAGTGTTACTGGTGGGTCCGCTTCCAGTTCCGTGTGAGATGATGTGCAGGATTTTGATTTCCGGGACAGTGCCTTCATTGTCTCTGAGTGCAGTGTACGTTAGTATTCTGTCATCTGATTAAAAAGGGACGTTTTCCATTTGTTTGAACCATTTTGTAACCGCTCCAAAGTGGCTGTTGAATTGTTCCACAAAGTAGCCTTGTTGCCATCAAACCCTGTTTCCTGGCAACAATAACAAAGCAGTCTTTTCTATCATGTATGGCGAGGGTAGGAACTGTTTATTGTCACGTGCGCTGGGGTGTACACCGAACCACAGGGAAATGAACACACGTTCACAATAGACTAAACTCATGAAGTGAATAGAGCCATTGCCAGTCTACATTTTATATCCTCCATACTTTGACCATCATCAGTTATTTTGCTTCACAAATAGCAAAACCCATTTACTACTTTAAGTGTCTCATTTCCTAATCCAATTCCCTCAGCATCACCTGATTTAATTAGACTACATTCCACTATCTTTGTTCTGCTTTTGTTGATGTTCATCTTATAGCCTCCTTTCAATACACTGTCCATTCCATTCAACTGCTCTTCGAGGTCCTTTGCTGTCTCTTGACAGAATTACAATGCAGTCAGCAAAGCTTAAAGTTTTTCTCTCTTCTTCTGTTCTTTAATTTCTTCTCCATGGATTTTAATTCCTAGCCCAAATTTTTCTTTCGTTTCCTTTACTGCTTGCTCAATATACAGATTAAATAACATCGGGGATAGGCTACAACCCCGTCTCAGTCCCTTCGCAACCACTGCTTCCCTTTCATGCCCCTTGACTCTTGTAACTGCCATCTGGTTTCTGTACAAATTATAAACAGCCTTTCACTCCCTGTCTTTGACCCCTGCCACCTTCAGAATTTGAAAGAGAGTATTCCAGTCAACATTGTCATGAGTTTTTCCTAAGTCTACAAATGCTAGAAACATAGGTTTCCCTTTGCTTAATCTATCTTCTAAGATAAGTCATAGGGTCAGTATTGCCTCACGTGCTCCTACATTTCTACGGAATCCAAACTGATCTTCCCCAAGGTCGGCTTCTACCAGTTTTTCCATTCGTCTGTAAAGAATTTTTGTCAGCATTTTGCAGCCGCGACTTATTAAACTGATACTTTGGTAATTTTCACAGCTGTCAACATCTGCTTTCTTTAGGATTGGAATTATTATATTCTTCTTGAAGTCTGAGGGTATTTCAGCTGTCTCATACATCTTGCTCGCCAGATGGTTGAATTCTGTCAGGGCTGGCTCTCCCAAGGCTATCAGTAGTTCTAATGGGATGTTGTCTACTCCTATGGCCTTGTTTCCACTTAGGTCTTCCAGTACTCTGTCAAATTCTTCATGCAGTATCATATCTGCCTTTTATCTTCACCTACATCCTCTTCCATTTGCATAAAATTGCCCTCAAGTACATCGCCCTTGTATAAATCCTCTATATACTCCTTCCACCTTTCCGTTTTCCCTTCTTTGCCTAGAAGTGGTTTTCCATCTGACCTCTTGATATTCATACAAGTATACAAGTGGTTCTCCAAAGGTCTTTTTAATTTTCCTGTAGGCAATATCTATCTTACCCCTAGTGATATATGCCTCCACATCCTTTCATTTGTCCTCTAACCATCCCTGCTTAACCATTTTGCACTTCCTGTCGATCTCATTTTTGAGACGTTTGTAGCCTATTCCTATTTGCCTGCTTCATTTACTGCATTTTTATATTTTCTCCCTTCATCAATTAATATCAATATTTCTTCTGTTACCCAAGGATTTCTACTAGTTCTCATCTTTTTACCTACTTGAGCTTCTGCTGCCTTCACTATTTCATCTCTCAAAGCTACCCATTCTCCTTCTACTGTATTTCTTCCCCTGTTCTTGTCAATTGTTCCCTAACGCTCTCTCTGAAACTCTCTACAGCCTCTGATCCTTTCAGTTTATCCAGGTCCTATCTCCTTAAATTCCCACTTTTTTGCAGTTTCTTCGTTTTTAATCCACAGTTCATAACCAACAGATTGTGGTCAGGATCCACATCTGCTCCTGGAAATGTCTTACAATTTAAAACCTGGTTCCTGAATCTCTGTCGAACCATTATATGATCTATCTGAAGCCTTCCAGTGTCTCCAGGCCTCTTCACATATACAACCCCCTTTCATGATTCTCGAACCAAATGTTAGCTACGATTCAGTTATGCTCTGTGCATAATTCTATCAGACGGCTTCCTCTTTCATTCCTTACACCCATTCCGTATTCAGCTGCTACTTTCCTTCTCTTCCTTTTTCCTACTATCAAATTCCAGTCCCCCATGAGTATTAAATTTTCATCTCCCTTCACTATCTGAATAATTTCTTTTCTCTCATCATACATTTCTTCAATCTCTTCGTTGTCCGCGGAGCAAGTTGGCATATAAACTTGTACTACTGTGGTAGATGTGGGCTTCGTGTCTATCTTGGCTACAATAATGCATTCACTACACTGTTTGTAGTTTATAACAACTAAAATTCAAAGGTAAATTCTAAAAACTTACACAAGATGATAGACCAATCTCCTTGTTCTGTAGATATGCTGAACATAAACTATGTCAATGTGTAAGGGGAGGGAGGTGCACTGCATAACTTTCACCTGCAAATGAAACAGATCAATAGCAACATTTGATAAAAGATTATTTTCAAACTAGTCAGTTGTATTTACATTTCGGTGTTGGGCGGTGGGAGCTCACTACAAAGATGCCACATTTCTTTGGTTGACCTTGCCTAAATTGAAACGTTAACTATGTACCTCTTGCCCAATTACTCGTGTTGTTCATGATGATGGAATGGATTCGATAATGTCATGCTTCACTTAGTTAAATCCATTTCTATTATTTCAATCAACAATATGAAAAAGACATTTATACCTGTATATATAGGATATAGTAACAACCTCCCTCCCCCCCCCCCCCCCCCTCCCCATGGACCATGTATTTTACCTAGGTGGGGCGGCTGGCATACCTCAACAACACAAATAATAATACTGTATGTGCAACTGCAAGTGGCAGCTTGGAGATGCCAGCCTAATCCATGGTTCCTGAAGAGGGGCAGTAGCCTTTTCAGTAGCTGCACAGGCAAGTCTGGATGACCAACTGATTTGGCCTGGTAACACTAGGCAACAAAGCCTTGCTATGTTGGTACTAAATGGATGGAAGGAAGGGAAAACTATAGCAGATATATTTCCCAAGGACATGCAGTTACACAGCGTGGCTTAATGAAGACGCCATCCTCTTGGGTAAAATGTTTTTGAGGTAAAATAGTCTCCCCCCATTCAGATATCTGGGGATGGGTAGTGGATGGGGGCAGGGAGGGGGGGGAGACTACTCAGGACGATGTATTATTTGTGATAAATAAAACTGGCTTTCTACAGATTGGAGGGTGGAATCAGGCATCCCTTAATAATGTGGGTAGGTTCAAATATTTAGAAAAGGAAAAGGATAAATTGAGGTTAGATATATTAAGAATTGTTGAAGTCCAGTGGTAGGAAGAACAAAATTCCTGGTCAGGTCAATAGAGGGTAATCAACACAAAATATAACAGGGAAAATGCATAAGTGGACCTAATAATGAATAATAAAATAGGACACAGGTAAGTTACTATCAATAGCACAGTGAATGCATTTTGCCAATGTGCATGACCGTAACACAAGTTTATACACTAACTAGTCTCCAGATGTAAAAAAGACTGAAAGATGCGTAATGAGATAAAGTCAGTTAGTCAGATAGTTAAGTGAGACAAAAATTTTATTGTCCTGTTCACATTAAACCTACAAACACACAACAGTAGTTACACTTTGACAGCTGCAATTATTTTCATCTCACATGTTCTCCCTCATCACAGCCTTGGCATTTGAAGCTAAGGTATTTGTTTAGATGCATACTCTTTACAGCAATACACCACCATTCTCACCTCAGCCTTCACTGCACATAATAATCCTAACAGCCTAATCAAAACCAGATGTCCCACAACATAACATCCAATCCTGCTATCACTGAACACTGCCAAACACAATTTAAGAGTACATCTCTTGTTTATCCTGGGCTTCAACATATGAATCAGTTAATTCAACGGGGCCATGATTTCCTAAAATCATGCCTTGTAATGAGGTCCATCCTGACTCATATTTTGCCCACATCACATAGAATAGCTTTTCGTGAAACCCCTCCCCAACAGCCTGGTCACGCCCTTTGTTCCTTCTGACCCATTTACCTAGCCTGTGGCTCTTACCCCTGACTAGGTACTGAAAGACTTGCCTGAAGCATCCTTCTACCACCACCTACAACAGCCCTGTGATTGGGAAAACACGTACTATCAACAGGAGAACAACCAATGAAATGACACATCTTGCATACCAGTTGTGAGGGCAGACACTGTTCAGCCTTTTACATTGGTATGATTGCCACCAAGTCATCAGTTAGGATTAATGGGCATACACAGAGGGCTTATACTGGCAACATACGATATTCTGCTGCAAAGCACACTCTACAACATTACAGTCGTGACCTCAGTGCCTATTTCATCTCAGCTGCCACGTGAATTCTCCCATTAGTTTCTCATATCTCTCCTTGTGGCAATTAGCTTTACAATGTGTGCTTGGTTCTTGTCACCCACCTGGTGTAAATTTACGCCAATTTCTGTGGTCCCTGAACATCTTTTCAGTGATTATGCCCCGATACATGTAGCTGCAATCACAATGCAGAAGTATCTGTTGAGAGACCAGAAAACTTGTGGTTCCTGAAGAGCGGCAGCAGCCTTTTCAGTAGTTGCTGCAGCAAGTCTTGATGATTGACTGATCTAGCCCTTGTAACTTCAACCAAAAAGGCCTTGTAGTGCTGGTATTCTGAACGGCTAAAAGCAACAGGGAACAACAGCCGTAATTTCTCCTGAGGGCATGCAGGTCCACTTTACAGTGAAATGATGATCACAATCTCTTGGGTGAAATATTGCAGAGGTAAAGTAGTTCCCCATTTGGATCTCCGTGTGAAGACTACTAAGAAGTACGTTGTAATCAATAGAAACAAAACTGGAATTCTATGGATCGGTGAGTGGAATGCTAGATCCCTTAATCGGGCAGTTAGATTAGACAATTTCTGAGCAGGATAGGTTGAAGTTAGATATAGTGCCAATTAGTGAATTTCGATAGCAGGAGGAACAAGACTTCTGATCATGTCAATACGGGGTTAGAAATACAAAGTCAAATAGAGGTAATGCAGGAATGGTTTTGATTATGAAGTAGAAAATAGGAATGCAGGTAAGCTACTATGAACAGCACAGTGACCGCATTATCGTAACCAAAACAGACACGACGCCCACATGTACCACAGTAGTACACATTTATATGCAGATGATAAAGACACTAAAGAAAGAGGAAGCTGACTGGCAGAATTTCACACAGAGTATAATTTAATCATTGTTAACACTTGGGTTAAGAATAATAATATAAGGTTGTATACGTGTAAGACACATGGAGACATAGGGGGTTTCAAAATGATTATATAATGGTTAGACAGAGATTCAGGAAACAGGTTTTAAACATTTCCAGGGGCAGGTGTGGATTCTGACCACAATCTATTGGTTATGAACTGTAGATTAAAATTGAAGAAATTGCAAAAAAGGTACAAAATTAAGGAGATGGACCTGGATAAGTTGAAAGAACCTGACATTAGGGAGCATCAGGCAACAGATGACTAGAACAGGGGGAAAGAATACAATAGAAAATGAATGGGTAGTTTTCGGAGATGAAATATTGAAGCCAGAAAAGGATGAAATAGGTAAAAGGACAAGGCTTAGCAGAAACCCTTGGATGACACAGGAGATATTAAATTTAACAGATGAGTGGAGCAAAATGCAACAAATGAAACAGATGAAAGGGAATACAAACATCTAAAAAATGAGATTGACAGGAATGGAAAATAGCTAAGCAGGAATGGCTAGACGGCAAATATAAGGATTTAGAAGCATATATCATGGGGAAAGAAAAGTGCTGCCTACAGGAAAATAAAAAATACTTTTAGATAAAAGAAAAACACCTGTATGAGTATCAAGAGCTCAGATGGAAAACCAGTCCTAAGCAAAGAAGGGAAAGGAGATAGGTGGAAGGCGTATATAGAGGGTCTATATTAGGGAGATGTATTTGAAGACAATATTATGGAAATGGAAGAGGACGTAGATGAAGATAAGATCATAAATACAATACTGCATGAAGAATCTGACAGAACACTGGAAGACCAAAGACAAAACAAGGCCCCAGGAGTAGACAGCACTCCGTTAAAACTACTGATAGCCTTGGGAGAGACAGCCATGACAAAACTCTTCCACCTGTTGTGCAAAACTTATGAGGCAGTCGAAATACCCTCAGACTTCAAGAACAATATAGTAATTCCAATTCCAAAGAAAGTAGTTGCTGACAGGCATGAAAATTACCGAAGTATCAGTTTCATAAGCCACAGTTCCAAAATACTAAAACGAATTCTTGACAGAAGAGTGGAAGGACTGGTTGACGGTGAGCTCAGCAAAAATCTGTTTGGATTCCAGAGAATTGTAGGAACACATGAGGCAATACTGACCCTATGACTTATCTCAAAGATTGGTTACGGAAAGACAAACCTATGTTTGTAGCATTTGTAGACTTAGAGAAAGCTTTTGACAACATTGACTGGAATACTCTGAAATTCTGTAGGTACAGGGATAAAATACAGGGAGCAAAGGACTATTTACAACTTCTGCAGAAACAACACGGCATTTATATGAGACGAGGGGCACGAAAGGGAAGCAGTAGTTGGGAAGGGAGTGAGACAAGGTTGTAGGCTATCCCCTATGTTATTCAATCTGTACATTGAGCAGGCAATAAAGGAGACCAAAGAAAAATTTGGTGTAGGTATTAAAATCCATGGAGAAGAAATAAAAACATTGAAGACTGCCGATGACATTGTAATTCTGTCAGAGACAGCAAAGGTCTTGGAAGAGCAGTTGAATAGAATGGACAGTATCTGGAAAGGAATACATAAGATGAACATCCACAAAAACTCAACAATGATAATGGAATGTTGTCAAATTAAATCAGGTGATGCTAAAGGAATTAGATTAGGAAACAAGAATCTTAAAGTAGCAGATGGGTTTTGCTATTTGGGCAGCAAAATAACTGATGATGGCTGATGTAGAGAGGATATAAATTGTAGACTGGCAATGGCAAAAAAAAGCATTTCTGAAGAAGAGACGTTTGTTAACATCGAGTATAGATTTAAATGTTGTAAGTCTTTTCTGAAGATATTTTTCTGATGTTTAGCCATGTACGGAAGTGAAACAAGGATGATAAACAATTTTGACAAAAGAGAATACAAGCTTTTGAAATATAATCTACCAAAGAATGTTGAACATTAGGTGAGGCAATCATGTTAATTAATGAGGAGGTACTGAATAGAAATGGTGAGACAAGAAATTTGTAGCACAACTTGACCAAAAGAAGGGAGTGGTTAGGAGGACACATTCCAAGACATCAAGGAATCACAAATTGGAGGGAAGTGTGGGAGGAAATTATCGTAGACAGATGAATAGATTAAATAGGTTGAGAAGGATGTAGGTTGCAGTAGTTATTCGGAGATGAAGAGGCTCACATGGGATAGAATACCATGCAGAGCTGCATCAAACCACTCTTTGGACTGAAGACCAAAATGACAACAAGCCTTTCTTTCCTCCTTTTTATTGTTCTATATCTTTTGTTTTCTGACCTGTCTATTTGTCGCCTCCTGTAATATGTCTACCATGTATAATGCACTTAGCTTTCCGCTCTTATTGCTTTTTTAGTAATCTCTGTCTTATTTCTTATCCTATCTTTGACCTTAAAGTTCTCAGGTTTTCAAATATCATCTGGGGCGGGCAACAACAATCAGTCTTTCCATCCTGTCCTGTGCCTCTCCCCTTATAACTGAGCAATTTTTCCGTAATTCTTTCCATTTCCCAAGCCTCAAGAGTCATTTTCCTTCATCCCTATTGCTTTCCCTTCAACCTTGCCTGGAAGAGCAGTCACTGGCCCCTAAAGCTTGTAATGGTTCATATTCTCTTTTTGGGCTGTGTGTTTTCTCTTGCCAATGATAGGTGAGTATATTCTTTTGCTCCATTCATTATATTTTCAAGCACTGATCTTTTCAATAATACTTTAATTTTGATGAGTCACTGGAATTTGATAGTAGGAAAAGAAAGTGAATGATTAACAATGGAACATGAACTGGGGGAAGGAATGAAAAAGGGGAGCTGCCTGTTAGAATTTTGCACAGAGCACAATTTAATCATTGCTAACACTTGGTTTAAGAATCATGAAAAAAAGTCTGTATATGTGGAAGACACCTGGGGACACAGTCTGCTTAAGACCGATCACATAATGATAACACAAGAGATTCTGAAATAAGGTTTTACACCATAAAGCATTTCAAGTGGCATGTTGGGGTCTGGCCACAATTTACTGGTTATGGAATGCAGGTTGAATCTTAAGCAATTGCAAAATGGATGGTGTTTATGGTCATGGGCTCTGGATGAATTGAAAGAACTGCAGGCTGAACTTGGGAATTTCTGAACTGAAACAGAGGAAAGAAATGCAATTGAAGAGGAATGGGTAGCTTTAAGAGATGACATAGTGAAAGTAGCAGAGGATCAGGAGGCAAAAAGACCAAGAATAGTAGAAATCCCTGTAAAACAAATGAGATATTGAATTTAATTGGTGAAGGGAGAACATATAAAAATGCATGAAATTAAGCTGGTAAAAGAGAATATATACATCTAAAAATGAAACTGACGGGAAATGTAGAAATTCTTGCAAAACACAGGAGATACTGAATTTACAGGTGAAAGGAAAATATGTGAAAATGTATCAAATGAAGCAAGTAAAAGAGAATACAGATACCTAAAAAATTATATGGACACGAAATGCAAAATGTGTAAGCAGCAATGGCTAGAGGACAAATGCAAGGCTGTAGAAATATGCATGACTGGGGGAAAGATTGATTCAGCCTATAGAAAAATTAAAGAGGCCTTTACAGATAAGAGAAGCAGTTTCATGAAGAACAAGATCTGAAATGGCAAGCTAGTACTAAGTAAAGGAGGGAAATCTAAAAGAATATACAAACAGTCTATAAAGCAGAAACTAACTCAAGGACAATATTACAGAAAGAGAAGACAGAGTTGGTGAAGATGAGACAGGAGATACGCTACTTCAAGAATAACTTGACAGAGCACTGAAAGCCCTAAGATGGAAATAAGCCACTAGAGTGGCCAACCATTCAGAATTATAGAGATTCTTGGCAGAGATTTTGCTCGAGTATCATGTCGTTTTTGGAAACCCAGAATCTACTCTGTAGGAAACAACATGGATTCCGGAAACAGCGATCGTATGAGACCCAACTCGCTTTATTTGTTCATGAGACCCAGAAAATATTAGATACAGGCTCCCAGGTAGATGCTATTTTCCTTGACTTCCGGAAGGCGTTCGATACAGTTCCGCACTGTCGCCTGATAAACAAAGTAAGAACCTACGGAATATCAGACCAGCTGTGTGGCCGGATTGAAGAGTTTTTAGCAAACAGAACACAGCATGTTGTTATCAATGGAGAGACGTCTACAGACGTTAAAGTAACCTCTGGCATGCCACAGGGGAGTGTTATGGGACCATTGCTTTTCACAATATATATAAATGACCTAGTAGATAGTGTCGGAAGTTCCATGCGGCTTTTCGCGGATGATGCTGTAGTATACAGAGAAGTTGCATCATTAGAAAATTGTAGCGAAATGCAGGAAGATCTGCAGCGGATAGGCACTTGGTGCAGGGAGTGGCAACTGACCCTTAACATAGACAAATGTAATGTAATGCGAATACATAGAAAGAAGGATCCTTTATTGTATGATTATATGATAGCGGAACAAACACTGGTAGCAGTTACTTCTGTAAAATATCTGGGAGTATGTGTGCGGAACGATTTGAAGTGGAATGATCATATAAAATTAATTGTTGGTAAGGCGGGTACCAGGTTGAGATTCATTGGGAGAGTCCTTAGAAAATGTAGTCCATCAACAAAGGAGGTGGCTTACAAAACACTCGTTCAACCCATACTTGAGTATTGCTCATCAGTGTGGGATCCGTACCAGATCGCGTTGACGGAGGAGATAGAGAAGATCCAAAGAAGAGTGGCGTGTTCCGTCACAGGGTTATTTGGTAACCGTGATAGCATTACGGAGATGTTTAGCAAACTCAAGTGGCAGACTCTGCAAGAGAGGCACTGTGCATCGCAGTGTAGCTTGCTCGCCAGGTTTCGAGAGGGTGCGTTTCTGGATGAGGTATCGAATATATTGCTTCCCCTACTTATACCTCCTGAGGAGATCACGAATGTAAAATTAGAGAGATTCGAGCGCGCATGGAGGCTTTCAGACAGTTGTTCTTCCCGCGAACCATACGCGACTGGAACAGAAAAGGGAGGTAATGACAGTGGCACGTAAAGTGCCCTCCGCCACACACCGTTGGGTGGCTTGCTGAGTATAAATGTAGATGTAGCCGACCATTACAAAACTATTATACTGTTCCAGTCAGTGTTAGGTTAGTGGTGTTTAACGTCCCGTCGACAACGAGGTCATTAGAGACGGAGCGCAAGCTCGGGTTAGGGAAGGATGGGGAAGGAAATCGGCCGTGCCCTTTCAAAGGAACCATCCCGGCATTTGCCTGAAACGATTTAGGGAAATCACGGAAAACCTAAATCAGGATGGCCGGAGACGGGATTGAACCGTCGTCCAGTCAATGTGCAAGATATATAACGGGGAAATACCTTCAAGCTTCAAGAATGTAATAATTCCAGTTCCAATGAGGGCAGTTGGTTATGTAACAGCTATGAATACTATCGAATCACTGCATTAATAAATATAGTTACAACACAAAGGCACAAATTATTTACAGAAGAACAGAAAACTAGCAGAAGTTGATGATCTCAGGGAACATCACATTGTTTTCTGGAGAATGTTTGAACAAGTGAGGAAATACTTATCCTATCTTAACTTAAAAACAAGGTGCAGAAATGAAAATTTATGTTTATAGCTCTTGAAGATATAGATAATGTTTGTGACAATGTTGACTGGGCAACATTCCCTGAAATTTTTAAGGCAGCAAGGCTAAAATATAGGGAGTGAAAGGTTACTTTACAACTTGTACAAAAACTACACAGAAGTTAGCCTATAAAGAGTCAACAGACATGAAACAGAATCAGAAGCTGAGAAGGGAAAGAGACTGCATTGTGGCCTATTCTCCTTGACAGTCAACCTGTACACTGAGCAACCAGTAAGGAAACAATCACTGTACTAAACTGCTGTATATGATTCTTATATTCACTGTTTATTAACTCCTCATAAACGAAAATACGTTCAAAAATTTATTGACTCATTCCACATCCATGACAATCATTCCCTTTGGTATTTGCGGAAGGCGCATTAGTATACTCGATTTTCAATGTAAATATTTATTTTATGTTCATGTTCTTCGGACACATTCTACATGCTGGAGCATCTCCTCACTATGGGTCAACTGCAATGAAATGTACATCTAATCTAATCCAATCAAGAAAAATCTGGAAAGGGATTTAAAATTCAGGGAGTAGAAACAAAAACTTTGAGGTCTGCTGATTACGCTGTAATTATGTCAGACACAGCAAAGGCCTCGGAAGAACAGTTAACTGCAATGCTTCGCGTCTGGACACAAGATATAATGAATATCAGCAAAAATGAAATGTAACTGAATTAAATCAGGCAACGCTGCAGTGACCCGATTAGGGGATGCGATATTAAAAGTAGTTTTTGAGGCAGAAAAATAACATGATGGCCGAAGTAAGGAGGATATAAAATGCCGAGAGACAGTAGCAAGTAACGCATTTTGAAGGAAGCATCTTTTCTAAAGGTATTTGGATGGAATGTAGCCTTGTATGGAAATGAAATAGGAACTATAAACAATTCAAACATAAAGAAAGTAGAAGTTTCTGAAAGGTGATGCTGCAGAACAATGCTGAACGTTAGATACGTGGATCGAACAATTAATGACAAGGTAATCAATGTTCCACGTCCACGAGAACCATTTAATTTTTGAGTCTATAGAACGAAAACAATCTAATCAACTGGGGGAAAAAGAAGTTTATGGCACTACTTGCCTAAAAGATGGGATCAGTTGACAGAAAACAACCAGACGCATCAAAGAACAGTTTGGCCATGGTTGTAACTGTGGAGGATACAAATTGTTGAGGGGTCATAGGTGTGAATATGGAGGTAGATTCGTATGGATGTAAGCCGTAATAATTCTTCAGGAACGAAGAGGCTTGCACAGGTTAGACTTACATGCAAAGCTGCATCAAACCATTCTTCGAACCGCAAACTACACAATGATAGAACCAGCAGACACTTAAAATGAGCCATGAGCTTAAATACTGATATTGGCGTAAATACACAATAGAATGGAAAGTGACAAAACCAACTGCAGTTACAAACCACAAGGTAACAGTAGCGTCTATCTCGAACTCATGGCCATTGTTTACAGCTTGCCACACGCAGTGTTTGTTGTTGCCACACAGCTACATCAAATCGTTTTCCGCTATAAACAATAAACACAAGCACTGTCATTTGTTATTAAAACACAAAGAGCCACCACGTCAGAGATGTTAACTGTGCCTGTAAAAATAAGAACCAGTAACTAAAAATCGAAAGCACGTCCGCCACCCGGCTGAAATCGAAAAGCGGTCACATGACTTCTCTCGCTCGCTACCACAGTCTTATGTTAGACTGTGTCGCTACTTTCGAGCTTTCATATTAGATTCATGATTTCATCGTATTTCGGTTGCTTCCGCATTATAACTTGCGTGCTATGACAGAATCCCGTTTTTTGGCAAAGGCCTAATGAAGATGTATCACCTTAGGTGCGATTTATCATAATTAAATGTCAGTTAATGACACATCGCCTGCAAAAATTCAAGAAAATTTACTACAAACAATTGTAATGGTGTATTTAGCATCTGTTTCCCGTTGTCGGGAGGTTAGAGACGTGATGTTCTGGACTGAAAAACACCATGTTCGAAACTAGATACCTTGTAATTTTTTTCCTTCGCGTTTGTAACACACTTTACGAATTACTTATTCGTGCAATAGAAATATATTCTACATTATGCAATGTTACTTATAAATAACGAGTTCCTTCCATGTTTTGACTTCAAGCTGCGTGGAAAATGAAAGATGGAATAGCTGTGTGTGGAACTACTAGCAACTATTTATATTTCGTCTTGTCACAAATATTTGATCGTTTTCTCCGTATATGTCACGCTCTCCAAGGGCGTGGTTAGTAAGGAATCGGAGTACAGCTTAAAATTCTTGCAAGTAAAAGGAGCGGCAACTATATATATATATATTTCTGCCTATCACAAATATTTGTCTGATATCTTCGGAATTGTCACGATATCCGATGGTGTGGTTAGGCAGGAACCAAAGAGTACAGCCTAAATATCTGCATGAAAAACGAGACGCGACCATTTTCTAGTCTTGGCTGTCATCCATACTTTGCTGATTATTCGAAATATGTCGCGATTTTCGGGGGCGTGGTTAGGTAAAAATCTAAGCGAATCTAAGAAACTAAGACTTAAAATTGATGCGAATGAAACAAGCAGCAATTGCATTTACACTAGCTTGCCACGAATATTTAGCTGCGATCGAATCCTAACTGTGTAAGTGTTTATGTAAATTTATCGGCCAAGGGTAAAATTATACCACGCGGGCGACGGACGTAAAGTAACCGTTTCTGATTGCAGCCGGGTACCAGGAGTACTTTCGAATTTCAGTCTCTCATCTAATTAAGCGGTGTTCTCAGGACGTCAAAAACGTGAAGCGGAAGTCCGCCATCTTAGTTGTATTCAAATATTTGGTTGTTCCGAGCCGTGGAAATTGTTAGGTCAAAAACGTCAGCTGCCATTGTTTATGGTTGTACTGCCGAAATCTAACATAACAGTCGCGACACTTCGCCTCGATTTTGTTGCCTATTGATCCAGTAGCGTGCCACTCGACCAGTAAATAAAACTGTTGAGTTCGTCGCGATCGTGAAAGCGAATGTTGTTGTTGCTGTATTCCTCAGTCCAAAGACTGGTTTGATGCAGCTCTCCACGCCACTCTGTCCTGTGTAATCTTCTTCATCTCTAAGTAACTACTGCAATCTACATGCTTCTGTATCTGCTTAGCGTATTCATCTCTTGGTCTCCCACTGCAATGTTTACCCTCCACACTGCCCTCCAATACTAAATTGGTGATCCAATGTCATGTCCAGAACATGTCATACCAACCGATCCCTTCTTTCAGACAAGTTGTGCCACAAATTCTTCTCCTCCCCAATATTATTCAGTGCCTCCTCATCAGTTACATGATCTACCAATCTAATCTACGCCATTTTTCTGTAGCACCAAATTTTGAAATCTTCTATTCTCTTCTCATCTAAACTATTTTTTGTCCATGTTTCACTTTCATACATAGCTACACTCCATTCAAATACTTTCAGAAATGACTTCCTGACACTTAAGTCTATACTCGATATTAACAAATTTCTCTTCTTCAGAAACGCTTTCCTTGCCATTGCCAGCCTATATTTTATATCCTCTCTACTTCGACCACCATCAGTTATTTTGCTTCCCAAATGGCAAAACTCATCTACTACTTTAAGTGTCTCATTTCCTAATCTAATTCCCTCAGCATCACCTGATTTAATTAGACTACATTCCTCTATCCTCGTTTTGCTTTTGTTGATGTTCATCTTATAGCCTCCTTTCAAGACACTGTCTATCTGTTCAATTGCTCTTCAAGGGCTTTTGTTGTCTCTGACAGAATCACAATATCGTTGCCAAAGCTCAAAAAATTTGTTTCCTCTCCATGGATTTTAATTCCTGGACCAAATTTTTTTGTCGCTTCCTTTACTGCTTGGACAATATACAGGTTGAATACAATCGGGAATAAGCTACAACCCTGTCTGACTCTCTTCACAACCGCTGCTTCCCTTTCAAGCCCCTCAACCCTTTTAACTGCCATCTGGTTTCTGTACAAATTGTAAACAGCTTTTCGCTCCCTGTATTTAACCCCTGCCAACTTCAGAATTTTAGACTATTCCAGTCAACACTATCAAAAGCTTTCTCTGAGTCTACAAATGCTAGAAATATAGGTTTACCTTTCCTTAATCTATTGTCTATGATAAGTTGTAGGGTCAGTTTTGCCACACATGTTTCAACATTTCTACGGAATCCAAACTGATATTCTCCGAGGTCAGCTTGTACCAGTTTTTCTATTCATCTATAAAGAATTCGCGTTAGTATTTTGCAGCTGTGCCTTTCTAAACTGATAGTTCGGTAATTTAGACAGCTGTCAACACCTGCTTGCTTTGGGATTGGGATTATTACATTCTTCTTGAAGTCTGAGGGTATTTCAGCTGTCTCATACATCTTGCTCACCAGATGGTAGAATTTTGTCAGGGCTGGCTCTCCCAAGGCTAGCAGTAGTTCTGATAGGATGTCGTCTACTCCCACGGCCTTGTTTCCACTTAGGTTTTCCAGTGCTCTGTCAAATTCTTAATGTATTATCATATCTACCATTTCATCTTCACCAACTTTCTCTTCCATTTCCATAAAATTGCCCTCAAGTACATCGCCCTTGTGTAGACCCTCTATATACTCCTTCCACATATCTGCCTGCCCTTCTTTGGATCAAACTGGTTTTCCATCTGAGCTCTTGACATACGATGGGCGTTTGAAAAGTCCGTTCAAAGTCTGAGAGATGGCGCCACTGGCGCGTATCGAGGTCCTGTTAGTAGCATATTTGGAAAGAACGCACACCAAGATTCAGCCATATTGGTCAATTTCTTTCTGTTTGACATTTGTGTGTATCAAAGAAGTCGAGTGATTGGCAAAAAACGAACGAAAAAGAATTTTGTGTGGTGATTAAACAGTACTTTATGAAAGGCAAAACACCTCAGGAGACTAAAGAGAAGCTTGATAAACATTATGGTGACTATAAACCTTCGATTAGAACAGTTTATAAGTGGTTTCCAAATTTTTGGAGTGGCCATATTTGCACAAGTGATACTGAATGTTCTGGACGTCCTGTTGAGGTTACGAGTCCAGAAATCATTGATAAAATCCATGATATGGTGATGAATGACAGTGCTGTGGGCGTCTCGAATGTACAGGTACGTAATGTTTTGAATAAAGATTTGGACATGAGGATGCTATCCGCAAGATGGGTTCTGCGATTGCTCAAGCTTGACCAAAAACGGAATCGTGTGAAGTGTTGCAAGGATGGTTTACAGCAATTCGGGAAGAATCTGCTGGACTTTAAGCATCGTTTCGTCACTGTGAATGAAACATGGATACATTACTATATTCCTGAGACCAAACAACAATCTAAACAATGGGTTACCAAGGGAGAATCTGCACCAAAAAAGGCGAAGACCACTCCTTCGGTTTGAAAGGTTATGTCGACTGTCTTTTGGGATTCACAAGCGATAATCATCATCGATTATCTGGAAAAGTATAAAGCTATTACAGGTGAATGTTATTGATCGTTATTGGACCGTTTGAAAACCGAGCTGCAAGAAAAACGTCGGCGATTGGACCGCAAAAAAGCCCTTTAGCATCACGACACTGCAGCAGCACACACCTCAGCAGTTGTGGTTGCAAAATTAATGGAAACAGGATTCCAACTCGTTTCACATCCCACCTATTCTCCGGACTTGACACCCTCGGACTGCTATTTGTTCCCCAATTTGAAGAAATGGCTGGCGGGACAAAGATTTTATTCAAACAAAGAGGTGATTGCAGCAACTTATAGCTATTTTGTAGATTTGGAAATTCCTATTATTCGCAAGGGATCAACAAATTATAACAGTTTTGGACAAAGTGTATAAGTATAAAAGGAGACTATGTCGAAAAATAAAAAAGGATTACCCCAAACACGTAAGTAGTTTTTATTTTTGCGTGGACTTTTCAAACGCCCCTCGTACATGCAAGTGGTTCTCTTTTCTCCAAAGATCTCATTAATTTTACTCTTCCCTTCGTGATATATACCTCTACATCCCTACATCTGTCCTCTAGCCATCCCTGCTTAGCCATTTGGCACTTCATGTCGATCTCATTTTTGAGACATTTGTTCTCCTTCTGTTACCCAAGGCTTTCTACTATCCCTTGTCTTTTTACCTACTTGATCCTTTGCTACCGTCACTATTTCATCTCTCAATACTACCCATTCTGCTTGTACTCTATTTCTTCCCCTTGTTCTTGTCAATTGTTCCCTAATAGTCTCTCTGAAAGTCTCTACACCCTCTGGTCCTTTCAGTTGACCCAGGTCACATCTCCTTAAATTCCCACCTTTTTTGGAATTTCTTCAGTTTATAAATCTACAATTCATAAGCAATAGATTTTGGTCAGAGTCCACATCTGCTCCTGGAAATGTCTTACAATTTAAAACCAGGTTCCTATATCTCTGTTTTACCATTATGTAATCTGTCTGACACCTATCAGTGTCTCCAGGCCTCTTCCACATATACAACCTTGTTTCATGATTCTTAAACTAAGTGTTAGCTGCGATTGAGTTACACTACGCGCAAAATTCTACCAGATGACTTCCTCTTTCATTCCTTATCCCCATTCCATATTCTACTTTTCCTGCTCTTCTTTTTCCTACCATCGAATTCCAGTCCCCCATGGCTATTACATTTTCGTCTCCTTTCACACTCTTTGAATGATTTATTTTATTTCATCATACGTTTCTTCAATCTCTTCGTCATCTGTGGAGTGAGTTGGCATATAAACTTGTACTACTGTGGTAGGTGTGGGATTTGTGTCTATCTTGGCTACAATAATGCATTCACTATGCTGTACATATTACCTTGCCCACTCCTATTTTTTTCTTCATTATTGAACCTACTCCTGCATTACCACTATTTGGTTTTGTAATTATAACTCTGAATTCACCTGACCAGAGGTGTCATTCCTTTTGCCACCAAACTTCACTAATTACCACTATAACTAACTTTAACCTACCCACTTCATTTTTTAAATTTTGTAAGCTACCTACCCGATTAAGGATCTGACATTCCACACCCTGACCATAAAATGCCATTATTCTTTCTCCTGATATCGATGTCCTCCTGAGTAGTCCCCGCCCGGAGATCCGAGTGGGGGACTATTTTACCGCTGGAATATTGTACCCAAGAGGACGTCATCAGCATTTAACCATACAGTAAAGCTGCATGCCCTTGGGAAAAATTACAGCTGTAGTTTCCCCATGCTTTCAGCTGTTCACAGTACCACCACAGAAAGGCTGTTTTGGTTTATGTTACAAGGCCAGATCAGTCAATCTTCCAGACTGTTGTCCCTGCAACTACTGAAAAGTCTGTTGTCCCTCTTCAGGAACCACACATCACACGTTTGTCTGCCCTTTCTCAAAATACCCCTCCATTGCTGTTACACCTATAGTACGGCTATCTGTATTGCTAAGGCATGCAAGCATCCCCAGTAAAGGCAAGGTACATGGTTCATGGGGGGGGAGGGGGCAAGTGAATGGTAGATGTTTATGTTGGTTTGTACAATGGTTTTTACAAACGGTGGCCTCTGTAGCGCAATAAATTGCAGCAAGAACAAGAAGAAGATACCACAACTGTGTTTGTTTCAGGTTTCCCAAGGATCCTGAGAGTTATGTACCATCATGTTACTAAACTGTGTCGTCGGGATTCACTTGCAAACTACATATGTATTATTGATTAGTGTCTCGTTTTAGGAGCAGAAAGTGGCTAGTGAATAGCAGACGAGAAGCTGCTATGGAAAAAGACTCTGTTTACCTTTATAACAATGTTAAGTTTTGTTCGCTACAGTTCGAACCCAACCAGTTCATGAATACAGACAATAATAAACTCGTGTAGAATCCATTACCCACACCAACATCCCAAATAAGCCACCTCAACTGACGATGAAGAGGAAACTGGCACAAAGGTTCGACAATCCATCTAAAGCTGTAAAACAGTCATATGGCACAGAAGCAGCCTGTTCAACTCTCCATTCATCTGTGCCAGATTCGTCTGAATCATCAACACAAACTTGCTTTTATGATGAAGTGGTTAGATTAAGTACTGCTATTCCTGCCTTGCAAAAGCGTGTGAAGTGTGAGTATGCGCAAATCACTAGACTTCTTGCAAAACTATTATGGGACAAGGAAAGTGCTTGTCACTTTAAACAAAGACAATATCTGAAACTGTATCAGGTGGATCAAGTGAAGAAGTAAAAACAAATTTTGAAGACAATAGGATCCCAATATTTAAAAAAAGATGCTGATGACTTTTTGTTAAGCCAGCATGCCATTGAAGGAGAAGATGGAAAAATAAAAATAAGTTGTGTTTTCTAAATTTATTATATTACAGCACTCAGGCATACAGGTTTTGTCAGAATGTTTTATGCTTCCACAAGTGCGTACATTACAGAGGTATGTGGAAGGCATATGAATGAAACATGGGATAAGTGAGAATACGTTACACCTTTTAAACCGGAAGGTACAGCATTTGTCCGATACTGATAAACTAGCGAATATGTCAATCGATGAAATGTCTCTAATAGCAAATTTAACATTTGACAGCACTCTTGACAGAGTTATTGGGTCTGAGGACTTGGAAGTTAGACACACAGCATATTTCTCCCACTACCTGGGAGTTGCTTGTCCCACTTAGAATAATATAAAGAGGAAGGTCGTACGTGTTGCAATAGGCGACAATGAATAAAACACAGGAGTTCTACAGAACACGAAATGGGGCGTCGTTCCCTTTTGCAGTTAGAGGTACATACCTGTGCTTCTTATTTGTGACTCTGTGTGTTTAAATGGGGTGTCGATCCCTTTGGTACATACCTGTTAATCTGTGTGTTTCTATTCTTTTGATATCAATGTGGTAAGCTGCAGATCTATCCAACATCACAAGTGTTTTTTCACGAATGTGTTCTAGCTTGCCACTGGATTCATGATTTTTGTCCCTACTTGTGCTTATTTTAGAATAATTTTTAGAAACATCTATGTCTTTTGATATTACCCAAGCTCTAGGAGGCAATAATAATAATAATAATAATTCAAATATTTCATAAATCACCTACGAAATGGATGCAAAAAAGCATGCTTATGACGCATCCAATGTTCTCCTTTCTCGTCGCTTGGAGTGTTAGTGTCACTCCAGCTGTCATATGGTAACAACTTCTACAGCAGTGAGTGGCGCAACTCTTATGTTAAACTCTGGTACTACTCGTTTCTTCATATATATAAAGTACAGAATTCCTTAAAGGAAGTCCGCAGCTGGTGGTCGTGCGGTAGCGTTCTCGCTTCCCGCGCCCGGGTTCCAGGGTTCGATTCCTGGCGGGGTCAGGGATTTTCTCTGCCTCGTGATGACTGGGTGTTGTGTGATGTCCTTAGGTTAGTTAGGTTTAAGTAGTTCTAAGTTCTAGGGGACTGATGACCATACTGCTCAGAGCCATTTGAAGCATTTTTTTTAACCTTAAAGGAAGCAAATGAATACTGAATAAGTAAAATGATACCTGCTTCATTGGATGAAATACAAATACAAGGCTCATGTTGTAGTTAGTCACGAAGGTCAAGTCTACATTTTTCATACATATTTGTATTTTGTTTGTCTCATAACGTATGTTTTACAGATCATGAGATCGTAAAGTGCATGTTATGAGACAAATAAAATACAAATACAAAAAAATATGAACATTATAGACTGTCTTTTACGACTAACTACAACATAAGTTTTGGGTGCTCCAGCACTGACACATGTTCAGAGTGTGAAAAATTTGTTCTAAATTGATTCACAGATAAACAAAGAGAAAGATGCAACTCAGATGCAAGCTTTGAAGAAGTAGAAACAATAACTAACAAGATATTATGAACTATATATCAGTGCCAAAGGAAAAAGCAGATGAGTTGTTCCAGATGAAGCGTGAACGTTTGACATCCAGAAAATCTGTGATTAAGAAAGCAATTTGTATGTGTTACCAGAAGAATCTTCTACTTCTTAATATTACAACCAATGAAGCTTTTTACTGTAAGCAGCTATCATTTTATTCATTCAATATTCAACTGATTCTGTATTTTACACATACGGTGAAACACTTTCCAAAGAGGACTTTAGATTTATAACATTTTGTGTACGGTATTGGTAGATTCATCAAAGCTTTCTAGTTCATCTCTATGATGAAGTCTTACTCCATGTCTTACTTAGAAACCAGAAGGCAAATTGTTTCAATCCAAGGAGCAACGACCCAGGAACAGAAGGTAGAACACAGCATGCCACAAGGTTCGGTCATAGCCTCACTCCTCTTCCTCAATTTTGTAAATGATTTAAGTGAAGTTGGTGAGACATTGCAATTTGTGGACACCACCACTCTTATTGCCAAAGGGGAAAATTCTGTCCAAGTTGTCATGAAGTCTGATGTACAGTTCGAAAACGCTAAAAAATGGTTCATCACCAACAAGATGAAAGTAATCGAAGAATAAACCCAACATTTGGTAAGCTGCCTTAGAAAAAACACATACTCTGACTGTACAGAACCTGTGAAACTGTTAGGTTTCGCAATAGATGACAAACTCTCATGGAATGGATATACTGTGCATGTCTGCAAGAAACTCTCTCGTGTAATATACCTCCTACGAAGATTAACAACAGTGAGTACAGACCAGTTTCTGATAACTGTCTACTATGCTTTGTTCGATAGCCACATTTTGGATTGATTACAGCTATCGGGTCGTTCGGCAGGCTGCAAAGATGTGCTGCTACTGCAAAAGAAGGCAATAAGCATCATTACATCGGACAGCAGGCAGGAGCACTGCAGACCGCTATTCAGAACACTCGGAATAATGACTGTTTATATCCACTATGTATTACTATGCCTCATCCACATAAGGGAAGACCTAGACACCTACAGCAAGAGGCATAACATCCATATACATAATACCTGCAGCAAAGAAGACATAAATCTACCAAAACAAGAGACAGTTTTCTGGTGATCACTATGAGATTGTTCAAAAAACTACCTGTTGAATTGCAGACCCTGCCGCTAGACAACTTCAAGAAACAAATTTCCGAAGGCCTAAAACAATGTCCACTACACTCGGTCCAAGAATTCTTTGACTGTGAAGAAAGCAAATGGAGACATTGAACATGACATAGTCTATATACATTACCTGTATAAAGTTTAGATGTTATTCTATAATTCATTATATTGTAAACCACTTGATTGTAACTTTGATGCAGTCTGCCCAGCCATGGCTGGTGAACGACGAAGAGCTGGTAATAAATAGTAGATCTTCAGGAGATTCAACTCTTACAACTTAATCTGTTCAAACTGTTCATACAATATTTTGACGTACAGCATCTGTGGGTGTCCTGTAAGTTCTATATGCAAGAAATATAATATGGATTTTATAGCTTAAATAAAATTATCTTTAATGTGTTGCAGTTTCACTGTTACAGAAGAAACATAAATTTTGAAACAGACAAAATGTGTATTAAATCTAAACAAACCTCTCAGCCTTAATATCATAGAAATAGCCATCTTAATGTCAATAACAAACCAAAAGGGTAAATTTTAAATTATACATTATTGTCAAATTGCTAATTAAATTATCTTTTGAAGCGTTATGACTCTTCTGAAAACTTAGGAGACAGAGACACTGAAATGCTGCCTAGTTTTTGTGAGTTCTATCCCAAGTAGAAAATATACAAATTTGAAACATGAAAATTGTGTTGTAATTTTGAAATCAAAAGCATAATAGATTCACAAAACAGTTCATACTAAAATTACTTTTATTATCTGTGAACCTTGATGGGAAACTTAAAACAGATGTAAACAATCCATAGAAAAACACAAAACTACAAAACACTTGTTTGACAATCAGTGAGAAACACACACCCAAAATCAAATTAAATATACAACTGTCAACAAAAATTTGGAACACCATATCATCATAAACAGTAATGCCTGTAAGCGTTATTCTCGACCTGTATGTTTCATATTTTTCTAGTTTTTGTAATGGTATTAATCTGCCTCAAAAGCACATAAACTAAAAATATAATAACAACCTGGAGGTTGTTCGAAGTCTTCGAAATATTGATGCAAGATGACACACTTGGGTGTCAGGGATGCTGGAAGCTGATGTATGTTAAGGATCTCTCTGCAGATTATTGATCATTAATACATGTGAATATTCTAAGAATTCTGAAAGTGTATCAGAATTGGGACTTAAACGATCTGGTAAAAATGACATCATGGACAAGACTATTTACGTAAAGCAAACATCAAACATAAACCTGCCATGAGATCCTGTTTTTACAAGCTTGTGTGAAAAGAAGAAGTAGTAGCCTGGGAGAATATCATCAAAACTTCAACATCAGAAAGCTTAGTACAATTAATTCCGCTACTCCTTCCTTACTTTTTCCAAATTTAGATACTCTAGGGTATACCAAAGGTATATACTCTCGGGTATACCAAAAAGACATTAGGACAGTTGAATGAAGCGATGTTAGAGACTACAATCAGAACACGTAGTAAACCTGTAAATGCTGTAATCAACTGACATTTTTGATCAAACAATTTTCAGAACTCGAAACAATCAAAACAGCTGTAGGCAATTAAGGTGGCAGATGTCGGCTTCAAGTTGATAGGAGGATTTTTCTCTGACTATAACAGGTGAAACTTCCGAATATTAAGTTAAAATATATATTAAATTAATATAATAATATATATTAAGTTAAAATATATATTAAATTAATATACAGGGTGGTCCACTGACAGTGACTGGGCCAAGTATCTCACTAAATAAGCATCAAACGAAAAAACTACAAAGAACGAAACTCGTCTAGCTTGAAGGCGGAAACCAGATTGCGCTATGGCTGGCCCGCTAGATGGCGCTGCCATAGGTCAAACGGTTATCAATTGCGTTTTTTAAATAGGAACCCCCACTTTTTATTACATATTCGTGTAGTACATAGAGAAATATGAATGTTTTAGTTGACCACTTTTTTCACTTTGTGATAGATGGCGCTGTAATATTCACAAACATATAAGTATGTGGTATCACGTAACATTCCGCCAGTGCGGACGGTATTTGCTTCGTGATACATTACCCGTGTTAAAATGGACCGTTTACCAATTGCGGAAAAGGTCGATATCGTGTTGATGTATGGCTATTGTGATCAAAATGCCCAACGGGCGTGTGCTATGTATGCTGCTCGGTAACCTGGACGACATCAACCAAGTTTCCGGACCGTTCGCCGGATAGTCACGTTATTTAAGGAAACAGGAAGTTTTCAGCCACATGTGAAACGTCAACCACGACCTGCAACAAATGATGATGCCCAAGTAGGGAATCTCAAAAATGTCGGTGTTGAGAATGCTACATCAACATCGATTGCACCCGTACCACATTTCTATACACCAGGAATTGCAGGACGACGACTTTGAACGTCATGTACAGTTCTGCCACTGTGCACGAGAGAAATTATGGGACGGTGACAGATTTTTTGCAAGCGTTCTATTTAGCGACGAAGCGTCATTCACCAACAGCGGTAACGTAAACCGGCATAATATGCACTAGTGGGCAACGGAAAATACACGATGGCTGCGACAAGTGGAACATCAGCGACCTTGGCGGGTTAATGTATGGTGTGGCATTATGGGGGAAGGATAATTGGCCCCCATTTTATCAATGGCAATCTAAATGGTGCAATGTATGCTGATTTCCTACGTAATGTTCTACCGATGTTACTACAAGATGTTTCAGTGCAGGACAGAATGGCGATGTACTTCCAACATGATGGATGTCCGGCACATAGCTCGCGTGCGGTTGAAGCGGTATTGAATAGCATATTTCATGACAGGTGGATTGGTCGCCGAAGCACCATACCATGGCCCGCACGTTCACCGGATCTGACGTCCCCGTAATTCTTTCTGTGGGGAAAGTTGAAGGATATTTGCTATGGTGATCCACCGACAACGCCTGACAACATGCATCAACGCATTGTCAATGCATGTGCGAAAATTACGGAAGGCGAACTACTCGCTGTTGAGAGGAATGTCGTTACACGTATTGCCAATGCATTGAGGTTGACGGACATCATTTTGAGCATTTATTGCATTAACATGGTATTTACAGGTAATCACGCTGTAACAGCATGATAAGTTCACAAAGGTACATGTTTCACATTGGAACAACCGAAGTAAAATATTCAAACGTACCTACGTTCTGTATTTTAATTTAGAAAACCTACCTGTTACCAGCTGTTCGTATAAAATTGTGAGCCATACGTTTGTGACTATTACAGCGCCATCTATCACAAAGTGACAAAAAGTGGTTTAACTAAAACATTCATATTTCTTTATGTACTACACGAATATGTAAAAAAATGGGGGTTCCTATTTAAAAAAACGCAGTTGATATCCATTTGACCTATGGCAACGCCATCTAGAGGGCCAACCATAGCACCATCTGGTTTCCCCCTTCAAGCTAGACAAGTTTCGTTCTTTGTAGCTTTTTCGTTTGGCGCTTATTTCGTGAGATATTTGGCCCGGTCACGATCAATGGACCACCCTGTATATATTTGTTACCATGATTGCTATAATGTGATTTTCGGCATTTCAGTGACTGCATATATTTATGTACTTCAGACACAGTCTCTTAAGTTTATTTTCAGTCTACTGTTATGTCTTTCTCTGGTCTCCCCATGTGCTTTCCCTTTAGTAGCCAATGCATTTTTAAGAATAATAAAATGTCTGTTGGTGATAACATGCAGTGCCCAGAATGCTGGCTACATGCCTGAACATCCTGTATTTGTCTATCCCTGTTAAATCTCTAGAAGGTGACGCCTGATAAAGAAGGTGAGTGTGTCAGTTCTGTAAAAAATTGTAAGGAAACTGAAGGAAAGTGTTCGAAATGCAAAAACATCAGATTTCATTGTGACCGGTTATGTGTAGTGTGCTATACTATCGCAAAAGTAGTTGAAAGAAGCACTAGTGAACAGATAAACATGATATTCCTCACGCAAGACATGGTGGCCGTTGCGCAGTGACAGTTTTCGTCCAAAGCGCTGGGCGAGTTCATTCGTTTCTTTGGAAGGGGAGGCCGATAAGTGTTTTCCATATTTCGGTGGATCGGCGATGATAGAATCGAGGCGCCAAACTGCAATCTTTCTCAAACAATTTTACAGAAACTAGTCGTTAAAAAAGAAATTCATTTTTGCTTTGCTTGTAGCTTTATATGTCAGGTTCATGTCAATATGACCATCATTTCGTTAATGGTCATAGTTATTGTGATATTTACATGAAAGTACGGCACTGTGTGACATTCGGTCGCTATGATATTGCATTTGGTGCATATTACATCATATGTTGTTGGATATGAAATTTTGCAAACATATTAAATTTTCTTTGGACTTGGTAGAGGTATCTATCTGTCAACAATCTCGAGAAAATAGAGCGATAAAGCAAGAGTGAAATATTCTCAACATTTCTCATACTACATAAACAGTTTCAGATTTAGAAATGAGATTTTGGCAAATGATAGCGTGGCAAAGAGAAGAGTATTTTACCATATCAAAAAGGTTATCTTGAATCTGTGCCTTTTCCTGATATTCATCATTGCCTCACATGGTTCTCTGGAGCAAAATATTTCACCGTTTTAGACTTGAACCAAGCCTGTTACCAAATTCCGCTGTCAGAGGGTTCTAAGCACATCACCGCCTTCTGTACTGATTGGAATCTCTTCGAATTTAACAGATTTCCTTACAGCTGTTTTACCTACGTAGCTTAGCAATGTTGGAAGCAATGTTAGAGAGGTTTAGCGAAGCAAGATTGACCGTGAACTCTTCTAAGATCACCTTGGCGCCCCGGCATTTTCCTTTATAGGCCATTTAGTCTCTGCTGAAGGGGTTAGGAATGTACAAGGAATCTCCAAAAATTTTCCCCTTCTGTAAATGAAAATGGGGTTGCAACATTCATTGGGATGGCCAACTATTTTTGCAAATATGTGCCTAACTTCGCACAATTGACCGCCCCTCTTAATGAATTATGCAGGAAAGGAGTTAATTTCCGCTGGGAACAAATTCACTAGGCATCCTTCGAAGCTATTAAGCTGGCTCTCAGTAGCCCGCCAGTCCTGGTTATAACAAACTTCGAATTCTCCTTTGCGGTCAAAACTGACGCCTCTACTTGCGGGGTAGCGGCAGTCCTCCTTCGAGAGCAGGAATGGGAACGTAGACCAGTGGCCTAAACGTCTAAATGGTTGTCCCGGCAGAGCTTAAGTGTTCAGTCTACGAATGGGAGGGGCTAGTGCTGCTTTTCGCTTCAGAAAGATTTAGGTATTACCTCGAGTATATATCGTCGATACTTCCATGAGGTTCTTCGTGAATGATGCTGTTGTGTATAGAAGAGTCGCGACGCCATAAAGCTGTAGCGAAATGCAGGGAGATTAGCAGCTGCTCCAAGCTTGGTGCAGTGACTGGCTGTTGAACTTCAACATAAACAAATATAGTGTGTTCTGCATAAATAAGTGGCAAGACCCATTAATGTATGACTGCACGATTGCAGAGCGATCACTGGAAGCAGTCCCATCCATTAAATATCTTGGAGTATGCATACAGAGTGATTTAAAGCGGAACAACAAATTAAATTAAAAGCAGTAAGGTAGATGCCAGACTGCGATTCATAGGAACAATTATTAGGAAGCGTAGACTCTCTACAAAGGAGGTACTTTACAAAACCCTTGTTTTACTTATACTCGAATATTGCTCATCAGTCTTGGATCGTTCCAGATAGGATTGATAGAGAAAATAGAGAAGATCCAGGGAATTTCGGTGGAATTCGTTACAGGTTCCTTTAGCAGGCTAGAAAGCGTCAGGAGATGCTCAGCCAATCCAGCGTTGCAAGACAGGCTTGTGCATCACGGTGTGGTTTACTGTTTAAGTTCCGACAGCATATGCTCTTAGAAGAGTAAACGAATATATGGCTTCCTCGTATGTATATTTAGAGAAAAAATGAACGTAAAATTAGAGAAATTTGAGCTCACATGATTTACCAATAATCTTTCTTCCATAAGTTCCTTGCAGAGTATAGATGAAGATGTACGGGGTGGGGCAAATAAAAGTGGCCGGGACGAATGGATACGATCCGACGTGAATGTATGCATATAACCATGCTCTGTGGCGCGCGCACTTCAGTACGCCCGCCACGTGATCCACACAACCTTAGAGTGTAGGGCGAGCTGGTCAATGTGAATGAAGAAGTGTGAAGGGGACCATGATGCTCATAGTGGAGCAGCAGGTGTTAGTTGTGGAAAGTTACATGACAATAAAGCCGTGGTGACGGTATAGCCAATTGTCTGCTGACAAGTTTAATGGTGTCAAAGTGACAGCAGAGAGAGCCGTGCAACGCTTATTCCGAAAACTTGAAACTGTTAATCAAGCCCTCAGATGGGTATTGGCGTGCCCATGTAAGACGGTTCGTATAGCTCGCTGGACTGTCCAAATTTCAGCTTCCCAATTCAAGCACATCCATCACATCAACAATCAGCTGGCCAATGTCTTCAGTTGGATATTTGAGGTTGGCGTTCAGCAGTCTGAAAGGTATTCCAGTCCAGAAAATTTTGTAGGTTGGACATTAGCAGAAGTCTTCGAACTCTTTGGGGACCTTAGGCAAAGACTGGACAGTGATCCTAGGATTAAGGCCATTAAGGATAAGCTGTTGAATGCGGAACAGGTGGCCAGTCATTTCAGCCATAAAGGCCTAGTTTGTTGTTGCAGGGCGAGGTCAGATGGTTTTCCGATCTGTTTGTCCAGTGAGATCATCCAGCCAGTATTCTGGTACCTTCATCATACGGTGGCTGGAGGGCAACTAGGTTTTCACAAAATTATCGCTAATATTAGGCGCCATGTGTTTTTGCCTTCTTTCCTTTGACTTCCTCCCCCTATGAACCATGGACCTTGCCGTTGGTGGGGAGGCTTGCATGCCTCAGCGATACAGATAGCCGTACCGTATGTGCAACTTCAATGGAGGGGTATCTGTTGAGAGGCCAAACAAACATGTGAGGCCTGAAGAGGGGCAACAGCCTTTTCAGTAGTTGCAGGGGCAACAGTTTGGAAGATTGACTGATCTGGCCTTGTAACACAAACCAAAACAGCCTTTCTGTGCCAGTACTGCGAATGGCTGAAAGCAAGGGGAAACTACAGCCATAATTTTTCCCGAGGGCATGTAGATTTACTGTCTGGTTAAATGATGATGGCGTCCTCTTGGGTAAAATATTCTGGAGGTAAAATAGTCCTCCATTTGGAACTCCGGGCGGGGACTACTCAAGAGGACATCGTTATCAGGGGAAAGAAAACTGGTGTTCTACGGATCGGAGCATGGAATGTACGATCTCTTAATCAGGCAGGTAGGTTAGAAAATTTAAAAAAGGAAATGGATAGGTTAAAGTCAGATATAGTGGAAATTGGGAAGTTCGGTGGCAGGAGGAACAAGACTACTGGTCAGGTGACTACAGGTTTATAAATACAAAATCAAATAGGGATAATGCAAGAGTAGGTTTAATAATGAATAAAAATGGGAGTGTAGGTAAGCTACTACAAACAGCATAGTGAATGCATTATTGTGCCCAAGATAGACACGAAGCCCACACCTACCATCATAGTACAAACTTATATGCCAACTAGCTCCGCAGATGACGAAGAGATTGATGAAATGTATGATGAAATAAAAGAAATGATTCAGATAGTGAAACGAGACGAAAATTTAGTAGTCATAGGTGACTGGAATTCGATAGTAGGAAAAGGGAGAGAAGGAAGCGTAGTAGGTAAATATGGATTAGGGGCAAGAAATGAAAGAGGAAGCCACCTGGTAGAATTTTGCACAGAGCATAACTTAACCATAGCTAACACTTGGTTCAAGAATCGTGAAAGAAGGTTGTTTACATGGAAGAGACCTGATACTGGAAAGTTTCACATAGATTATATAATGGTAAGACAGAGATATAGGAACCAGGTTGTAAATTGTAAGACGTTTACAGGGGTAGATGTGGACTCTGACCACAATCTATTGGTTATGAACTGTAGATTAAAACTGAAGAAACTGCAAAAAGTGGGAATTTAAGGAGATGCGACCTGGATAAACTGACAGAACCAGAGGTTGTAGAGAGTTTTGGGGAGAGCATTAAGGAACGATTGACATGAATGGGGGAAAGAAATACAGTAGAAGAAGAATAGATAGCTTTGAGGGATGAAATGGTGAAGGCAGCAGAGGATCAAGTAGGTAAAAAGAAGAGGGCTAGTCGAAATCCTTGGGTAACAGAAGATATATTGAATATAATTGATGAAAGGAGAAAATATAAAAATGCAGTAAATGAAGCAGGCAAAAAGGAATACAAACGCCTCAAAAATGAGATCGACAGGAAGTGCAAAAAGGCTAAGCAGGGATGGCTAGAGGACAAATGTAAGGATGTAGAGGCATATATCACTAGGGGTAAGATAGATACTGTCTACAGGAAAATTTAAGAGACCTTTGGAAAAAAGAGAACCACTTGTATGAATATCAAGAGTTCAGGTGGAAACCCAGTTCTAAGCCAAGAAGGAAAAGCAGAAAGGTGGAAGGAGTATATAGAGGGTCTATACAAGGGTGATGTACTTGAAGGCAATATTATGGAAATGGAAGAGGATGTAGATGAAGATGAAATGGGAGAGAAGATAATGCATGAAGAGTTTGACAGAGTTCTGAAACCCCTGAGTCGAAACAACACCCCAGGAGTAGAAAACATTCCTTTAGAACTACTGATAGCCTTACTGATAGCCTTGGGAGAGCCAGCCCTCACAAAACTCTACCATCTGGTGAGCAAGATGTATGATACAGGCGAAATACCCTCAGACTTGAAGAAGAATATAATAATTCCTATCCCAAAGAAAGCAGGTATTGAAAGATGTGCAAATTACCGAACTATCAGTTCAATAAGTCACGGCTGCAAAACACTTACGCGAATTCTTTACAGACAAATGGAAAAACTGGTAGAATCCGACCTCGGGGAGGATCAGTTTGGATTCTGTGGAAATGGTGGAACATGTGAGGCAATGCTGACCCTACGCTTATCGTAGAAAATAGATTAAGGAAAGGAAAACCTACGTTTCCAGCATTTGTAGACTTAGAGAAAGCTTTTGACAAAGTTGACTGGAATACTCTCTTTCAGATTCTGAAGGTGGCAGAGGTAAAATACAGGGAGCGAAAGGCTATTTACAATTTGTACAGAAACCAGAAGGCAGTTATAAGAGTCGAGGGGCATGAAAACATCCCCGATGTTATTCAATCTATACATTGAGCAAGTAGTAAAGGAAACGTAAGAAAAATTTGGGCGAGGAATTAAAATCCATGGAGAAGAAATATAAATGAAACTTCCTGGCGGATTAAAACTGTGTGCCCGACCGAGACTCGAACTCGGGACCTTTGCCTTTCGCGGGCAAGTGCTCTACCATTTATTTTTATTTATTTTTTTTTTTGTGATCTCATTTTGTTCGTTATTGTTCGTTTCAATTGTTCGTGGCGGACGTCACCTGACGCCCATTGAAGTTCGTTATTGATCCATTCACTCAGTTTTTTTTTTATTACAGAGGGCAGCTAACCATCTGACCGAACACGCTGAGCTACCGTGCCGGCCCCATCTGAGCTACCGAAGCACGACTCACGGCCGGTCCTCACAGCTTTACTTCTGCCATTATCTCGTCTCCTACCTTCCAAACTTTACAGAAGCTCTCCTGCAAACCTTGCAGAACTAGCACTCCTGAAAGAAAGGATACTGCGGAGACATGGCTTGGCCACAGCCTGGGGTATGTTTCCAGAATAAGATTTTCACTCTGCAGCAGAGTGTGCGCTGATATGAAACTCCCTGGCAGATTAAAACTGCACTTGCCTGCGAAAGGCAAAGGTCCCGAGTTCGAGTCTTGGTCGGGCACACAGTTTTAATCTGCCAGGAAGTTTCATATCAGTGCACACTCCGCTGCAGAGTGAAAATCTCATTCAACAAATATAAACTTTTGGATTTGCTGACAACATTGTAATTCTGTCAGAGACAACAAAGGACCTGGAAGAGCAGTTGAACAGAATTGACAGTGTCTTGAAAGGAGGCTATGAGATGAACATCAACAAAATCAAAACGAGGATAGTGGAATGTAGTCTAATTACATCAGGTGATGCTGAGGGAATTAGATTAGGAAACGAGACACTTAAAGTAGTAGATGAGTTTTGCTATTTGGGAAGCAAAATAACTGATTATGGTCAAAGTAGGGAGGATATAAAATGTAGACTGGCGATGGCAAGGAAAGCGTTTCTGAAGAAGAGAAATTTAATAATATCGAGTATAGACTTAAGTGTCAGGAAGTCTTTTCTGAAAGTATTTGTATGGAGTGTAGCCATGTATGGAAGTGAAACATGGATGATAAATAGTTTGGACAAGAATAGAATAGAAGATTTCGAGATGTGGTGCTACAGAAGAATGCTGAAGATTAGATGAGTAGATCACATAACTAATGAGAAGGTACTGAATGGAATTGGGAAGAAGAGAAATTTGTGGCACAACTTGACTAGAAGAAGGGATCGGTTGGTAGGACATGTTCTGAGGCATCAAGGGATCACCAATTTAGTATTGGCAGGCAGCGTGGAGCATAAAAATTGTAGAGGGAGGCCAAGAGATAAATAAAGTAAGCAGATTCAGAAGGATGTAGGTTGCAATAGGTACTGGCAGATGAAGAAGCTTGCACAGGATAGAGTAGCGTGGAGAGCTGCATCAAACCAGTCTCTGGACTGAAGACCACAACAACAACACACAAGGATGTTCGGCAGATGGTAAGTGAGTGTGAAATCTGCAAAAGAGCAAAGCCTAATTCTAGCCCCAGTAGAGGTCTTCTCCCATTCAGTAGGGATACTTATCCTATGGGTAAATAGTTCATCGTCTATATTGATCCTTTGCCAAGTAATTGCGATCGTAACCGGCATGTGTTCATGGTAGGGGACGCCTTCTCATACTTCTGTTGGTTAAGCCCTAGTCACGGGGTTACGGGCCCTATTAAACACATTAAAAATGTTTTGCATCAGCCCATTTCCCAGAACTCTTGAAGATAGACGTTGACTGTGGATATTGTATTGCAGACACACTCCCTTTGCCTGTTCAAAGACGTTCTAAACCTGCCCAGAGATGTAAACAAACATGCATGAGCAGCGTCTATTATACGGAGTAGGTCCGAGAGCCGATCAGTCCGTCATTCCACCAGGAAGGAGGTACACGGCTCATGTTGTCTGTAGTTCAACCATGCCTAGACGGTCAAACCGCAGTTCGATCACGTCCGCATTGTTACTTTGTGCCAGGAAGGTCTCTCAACAAGGGAAGTGTCCAGGCGTCTTGGAGTGAACCACAGCGATTTTGTTCGGACATGGAAAAGATACACAAAGAGACAGGAACTGCCAATGACATGCCTCGCTCAGGCTGCCCGAGGGCTACTACTGCAGTGGATGACCGCTACCTACGGGTTGTAGCTCGTAGGAACACTGACAGCAACTCCACCATGTTGAACAATGTTTTCGTGCAGCCACAGGACGTTGTCTTAAAAATCAAACTGTGCGCAATAGGCTGCATGATGCGCAACTTTGTAACCTCCCCACAATAAATAAAAAATGAAAATGTGTCAAGTGTAATCTCCGCAAAGAATTGTTTATATTTAAAATATGAACCATTTGTAAACTCCCCACAAAAATAATAATTAAATGGATTTTAAATATTGTAATCTCTGAACAAAATTGGCTCCCATTTATTGTCTGTGTGCAAAAATGCATTCACACTTAATGTTACCACAAAATTCTTTTCTCATTCAATGTCAAGTTCGAAACAGAAAAATTCCTAAACACCAAATTAATAAAAAAGTTTTGTAACCTGATGAATTTTATGAGGACAGCAATGCTGCCCTTTGGCCCTGTATTCTGAATAAAAAAACCAAAAATTCTTACCTCAATAAAAACTGCAATTATATCTGCTCTTAATTAGATATTTTTCGACACAGCTTCGTGCAATGCTGACGTATATTTTTTTTTTATTTTTGGAAGGAATGATCATGCATTGGAAATAATATTTAAATTGAAATGAATGCTTTTCTTTAAAGGAGTTACTTTATATTATAAAAATTATTATTGGGGCATTTTTTGGAACAAATTAATTGACAATTAATTTACATTACTAAATATGCGCAAGGCTGCTTCTTTACCTTCTAGAACAATACTCATCCTCCAGAGTCCTGACCAGAGTCGCGAGCAGAGCACACAGCCGACACATGCCGACTCACGCAGACTACTACACAAGACTACTACCGTCGACTCGCGCAGACAAGCGCAGACTAGCGACAAGCAACAACTAACGATAAACTACTCTCTGGTCAGAGTTTCTGTCATGCCTCGCCCATCGCCGGCAAAGCATACGTCTTACATAACCTTCCACTGGGGGGGCAAAATTTTGGCAGCGATGGTGAGTCAATTGGACTTGCCATGAGCAACAAATTTTTTTTAATTATCTAACTTTACAATCACAGAACATGAAATAAAATATAGTGCACATGCACTGAGTACAGAACATATCAGGTAATGACAAAATGTATACACAATGAGTACAAAACATATTAACAAATGGCAAAAGTGCACACGCACTGTAGTAGTGAACATATCAGGAAATCACAAATGTATATGTAACGAGTACAAATCATATTAACAAATGGCGTAAAGTGCACACACACACTGTAAAACTCTTTAGCATTTTTACAACAAATAAAAATATCAAGGAGTGAAATAAAGTGCACACGCACTGTATAAGTCTTTAGCATTTTTACATAACATATCATGGAGCGAAATAAAGTGCACATGCACTGTATAAGTCTTTAGCATATTTACATAACATAGCATTTTTACGTAACATATCATCGAGTGAAATGAAGTGCACGCGCACTGTATCAGTCTTTAGCATTTTTAAGACAACTGATCTTGTTAACAAATGAAATGAAGTGCACACACACTGTATATGTCTTTTTAATTTTACGAGAATTTAAACGCATTGTATAAGTGTTTACCATTTTACAAGAACTAGGAAAGGAATGGGAAGGATTGCGTCATGGTTGTAGCACTTTAGGTTGCACACAGCTGCACTGAAAGTCCATATCTTTCTATAGAAGTACAACACCAAGTGAGACAATCTGAAGTTCTTTTCCTTGAAGTATTAATCAGTGTAGCCAAGACACTGAAATTTCGTAATAATATTCCATGCTATCACTTTGGTAGTACACTAGGTACGCCAAACAGTGGGACCATAATAACATCTCCATCGCTCAAGGTGGTGGAGAGCATGTCATGTCAACACCACGTTCTTGTAAAGTAGACCAACGTAGAATTAGTGCAAAAACCAAATATAGTGCTCCATGATCATGAGGATAGACAGGACAAACGGATATTGCAGTAATTTCTGGTAATTAGGTCAGAAGGTGAAGGACATTAAGTCACATACTAGTCTTCATTGAAAATTACACTAGTCTAACAACTGATTTGAGTAATTGGTGGCACTCATCGCCCAGTAACTGAACATTTCTGTACCATGTATGTAGTATTACCGAATAATGTTCATAAATTATCTGAATATAGCAATTATTGGCACTCATTGACCAGATACAAAGCATTGTTTTATGCATTATTCAGAAGTCATCATTCAAAATGAGTTAATTATTGCCATAGCGTTTATACATAATTCATCTAATTATAGTAATCATTGGCATCATAGGTCATCTCATTACAGTAATCAGTGGCATTCATTGGCCAGTTACAAAGCATTTTTTTATGCATTATTCAGAAGTCATCATTCAAAATGAGTTAATTATAGGCATAGCATTTATACATAATTAATCTAATTATAGTAATCATTGGCATCACAGGTCATCTCATTACAATAATCAGTGGCATTCATTGGCCAGTTACAAAGCATTTTTTACGCATTATTCAGAAGTGATCATTCAAAACAAGAGTTAATTATTGGCATAGCATTTTTAGAGTACAACAAAAATATTATTTACAGAAATTATGCGCATAGTGTTTATGCATTATTACAAAGCATCATTCAGTATTACTCAGAATTCAAGTGACATACTATTCAGAGCTGATCAGTATTACTCAGAACTCTCTTAAACTGGTAGCATTATTTGGGACTGGTAATACATTTTTTTTTGTTGTGCTAGCAATACATTGCGTTGGGATCGATAATTAATTACTGGGGCATAAAAATATTTGCTTTTGAGTTATTGCTACAAATGAAGATGTGTAACGTCATTCGTCATGAGTCAGCTGTAGCAAGGTTATGAAACAAGTAGAGTATGTGTGATCACATTCATAAATGACATAGGTTTAATGAACAACTGCGTATAGCACATTAATTTCATGAACAATTTCTCCTGCAAAATATACAAAAATGGATTATTAAACTGAAAGAAGAAACGCATATTATGCTGAAAAGTAGTGAACTTCGAATTAACAGGTAGTGAAATGTGTATAAAAAATATGTATGTTCTCTAGCTGTCATTTCCAAAACCTTCAGTCATCATACCATGCGATATAAGACATACTGTCAAAACGAATTGCAACAAATACTTAAATAACTACATAGCATAAATACATAACCTTCAACATTATCCTCATCTGCAAAGAAAAAAACTTCATTATCCATATTATCATAACTCCATTATTATTATCACCTGTAAAGAAAAACTTCATTATCCACAGTAGCATATTCTTCATCATTATTCATCACCATTCATTATCATCTGCAAAAAAAGTCACTTCATTATACAACTATTCCTTATTTCTAGCATATTTCATCACTAAAACTAAGATGTGTAGCTCTGTCTGACAGCCTGCATCAATCACCTCGTATTCTGAAAGAAAAAATTAGTTAAGACTGCTATTCTACGATGTGTATAGTATATTCTTGTTAATGCTTGTTAATTCTGATCCATTTACTCTTCATCACGAGGTATTGCATCTTCTTTCGTTCATTCCAAAGGTGAAATTCCCATTTCTGTTTAATTTATTTCTTTTACACGTTATTGCTTTCTGAAAATGATGAACAAAGATTAATGTCTTGCATTTAAACCATATACCCACTAAATAAAAACTGGTTTATAGTAAAATAATTGAGCATGCAACATAGCATGACAGAAAACGTAATATGTCAAAAACATAGACAGTATTCAGAGGCAAAAATGTACACAGTGTATCACAATGTAGCAGCAAAAAAAGTAAAGTAGTCACGATGTTGAGATACCATAAGGCAAAATGTTTAAGTCAACTGGTGTTTGTTATATCTTAAATATTTCATAGTGCATACAAACAAAACAGGAAAACAATTATACATACATAAAAAATGGAAAATATGCACGGTCTGATGTGTAACGACAAGAGTAGCAACCTGCTAACCTTACCTTGCCGGGCACTTGCCAAGAAAAAATACGACAATCATCAGTAAGTATTCATGTGAATATAATTGCATAAGTGGTCATAAAAAAATTAGGAAATGGCATTACAGTGTGATAAATCATAAAGTATGTTCATTCAATAAAAGGTTTTATGTTTGAGATGTGGTGGTTCCCTTTGGTTTTTCTGGTTCTCAAAGTTTCGACGTGTGCTACATTGGGGTGAGGAATGCTGCGAATCCGATATGGACCTGCGTATAGAAGCTCAAATTTACTGCATCTACTCTTTCCTTTGTTGGATAAATAGTGTGTACGTACTAATATATTCTGTCCAATGTGAAAGTCATGGCATGTACAAACCTGTTTTTGCTGTCTTCTCCGGCGCTCTGCGGTACGTTAGATGTTGTTCAGCGCAATGTCAATTATTTCATGGCGTCGCAGTCGACGAGATGTAGGAAAGGTTACTAATTCTTTAATTTTATTAGGTGGTTCAACATTTTTCAGTATAACAGACGGAGATAGCATAGTAGATTCATTTGGTATGGAATTAATTACATCCTGGAATGAGAGTATGTATGTGTCCCAATCAATATGTTTTTATGGCAGTATATTCTACACAGTTTACCAATTTCTTTCATTAATCGTTCACAAGGGTTCGAAGAAGCATGGTACCTGGATATATAGATCGGAGAAATGTTTCTAGCTCGTAACATACGTGTCCATATAGCAGATCGAAACTGTGATCCATTGTCGGAAATTACTTTCAACACATGCCCTACATGAAATAGAAAATGTTTTACAAATGCTTTCGAAACAGTTTTAGCAGTAGCTTTGCGTAACGGAGTGAAGGTAACAAACTTTGAAGTAAGTTCAACAGCGACAAAGATGTAGCAAAAACCTCTATTAGTTCTTGGAATTGGGCAAAAATGTCTACAGCGGCCATATGTCTCAATTGAACAGGAACAATGGGATGTAATGGAGGAACATGTGAAGTCGTGTCTGATTTAGCTTTCTGGCAGATTTTACATGACGCTAAAACTCGTCGTATACGTTTCTCCATGTTGGTAAAATAACAGTTCTGTCTCAGTACAAGAAAACATTTTCTGGCTCCCTAATGTGCGTAACTTAAATGAGTATACCAGATTAATTTGTTAACAAGTTCGTCAGGAATGCATAATAACAAATTGTTGCTGTCAGGATGAGAGCGGCGAAACGGAATGTCATTGTGTACAGTGTAATGGTTTCTAATGGTTACATTATTCCTATCCTGCCAAAGGTGTTTAATTTCTTTCCGTACGTTGCCTTTACTCTGCTCTTGTGCTATGTCTTGTAATGATGACGAAATGAAATTTTCAAATGCAACTTGTTGGATGTACATGATGCTGAAATTTGCTTTGCAGATGTTGGTTGCGATGTCTTGCTGATTGTTGTTAAGAGAACAGGATAGTGCGTCTGCTACAATATTTTGTATAGATTAGATTAGATTAGATTAGATTAATACTAGTTCCATGGATCATGAATACGATATTTCGTAATGATGTGGAACGAGTCGAATTTTCTAATACATGGCATAATTAGGTTAATTTAACAACATACTTAAGTTAATATAACAACTTTATTTTTTTGTGTTTTTTGTTTTTCTTTATTTTTTATTTTTATTTTTTTGTTTTTTAAATATTTTTTTCTTTTTTTTCTTAATTTATATCTAAAAATTCCTCTATGGAGTAGAAGAAGTTGTCATTCAGAAATTCTTTTAATTTCTTCTTAAATACTTGTTGGTTATCTGTCAGACTTTTGATACTATTTGGTAAGTGACCAAAGATTTTAGTGCCAGTATAATTCACCCCTTTCTGTGCCAAAGTTAGATTTAATCTTGAATAGTGAAGATCATCCTTTCTCCTAGTATTGTAGTTATGCACACTACTATTACTTTTGAATTGGGTTTGGTTGTTAATAACAAATTTCATAAGAGAGTATATATACTGAGAAGCTACTGTGAATATCCCTAGATCCTTAAATAAATGTCTGCAGGATGATCTTGGGTGGACTCCAGCTATTATTCTGATTACACGCTTTTGTGCAATAAATACTTTATTCCTCAGTGATGAATTCCCCCAAAATATGATGCCATATGAAAGCAATGAGTGAAAATAGGCGTAGTAAGCTAATTTACTAAGATGTTTATCACCAAAATTTGCAATGACCCTTATTGCATAAGTAGCTGAACTCAAACGTTTCAGCAGATCATCAATGTGTTTCTTCCAATTTAATCTCTCATCAATAGACACACCTAAAAATTTGGAATATTCTACCTTAGCTATATGCTTCTGATTAAGGTCTATATTTATTAATGGCGTCATACCATTTCCTGTACGGAACTGTATGTACTGTGTCTTATCAAAATTCAGTGAGAGTCCATTTACAAGGAACCACTTAGTAATTTTCTGAAAGACAGTATTGACAATTTCATCAGTTAATTCTTGTTTGTCAGGTGTGATTACTATACTTGTATCATCAGCGAAGAGAACTAACTTTGCCTCTTCATGAATATAGAATGGCAAATCATTAATATATAATAAGAACAACAAAGGACCCAAGACTGACCCTTGTGGAACCCCATTCTTGATAGTTCCCCAGTTTGAGGAATGTGCTGATTTTTGCATGTTACGAGAACTACTTATTTCAACTTTCTGCACTCTTCCAGTTAGGTACGAATTAAACCATTTGTGCACTGTCCCACTCATGCCACAATACTTGAGATTGTCTAGCAGAATTTCATGATTTACACAATCAAAAGCCTTTGAGAGATCACAAAAAATCCCAATGGGTGGTGTTCGGTTATTCAGATCATTCAAAATTTGACTGGTGAAAGCATATATGGCATTTTCTGTTGAAAAACCTTTCTGGAAACCAAACTGATATTTTGTTAGTACTTCATTTTTACAGATATGTGAAGCTACTCTTGAATACATTACTTTCTCAAAAATTTTGGATAAAGCTGTTAGAAGGGAGATTGGATGGTAATTGTTGACATCAGATCTATCCCCCTTTTTATGCAAAGGTATAACAATAGCATATTTCAGTCTATCAGGGAAAATGCCCTGTTCCAGAGAGCTATTACACAGGTGGCTGAGAATCTTACTTATCTGTTGAGAACAAGCTTTTAGTATTTTGCTGGAAATGCCATCAATTCCATGTGAGTTTTTGCTTTTAAGCAAGTTTATAATTTTCCTGATTTCAGAGGGAGAAGTGCGTGAGATTTCAATTGTATCAAATTGCATAGGTATGGCCTCTTTCATTAACAGCCTAGCATCTTCTAATGAACACTTGGATCCTACTATATCCACAACATTTAGAAAATGATTATTAAAAATATTTTCAACTTCTGACTTTTTGTTCGTAAAGTTTTCATTCAATTTGAGGGTAATACTGTCTTCCTCTGCTCTTGGTTGACCTGTTTCTCTTTTAATAATATTCCAAATTGTTTTAATTTTATTATCAGAGTTGCTGATTTCAGACATGATACACATACTCCTGGATTTTTTAATAACTTTTCTTAATATAACACAGTAGTTTTTATAATTTTTGATAGTTTCTGGGTCACTACCCTTTCTAGCTGTCAGATACATTTCCCTTTTCCGGTTACAAGATATTTTTATACCCTTAGTAAGCCATGGTTTGTTACAAGGTTTCTTACGAGTATATTTAACTATTTTCTTGGGGAAGCAGTTTTCAAATGCATTTACAAAAATGTCATGAAATAAATTATATTTTAAATTGGCATCAGGTTCACGGTACACCTCATCCCAGTCTAACTGCTGTAGGCTTTCCCTGAAATTTGCAATTGTTAAATCGTTGACTGAACGTACTACTTTGGAGGACTGTTTAGTATTGCTGAATGGAGCTATGTCATATATTGTAACTAGCTGTGCACCATGATCAGAAAGACCATTCTCAACAGGCTGAGCATTTATCTGGTTAAACTTATATTGGTCTATAAAGAAGTTATCTATCAGTGAGCTGCTATCCTTTACCACCCGAGTAGGAAAATCAATAACGGGTGTCAAATTGAAAGAACCAAGTAATACTTCAAGGTCATTTTTCCTATTACCCTCTTTCAGAGAATCTACATTGAAGTCCCCACAAATAATAATTTGCTTCCCCCTGTCTGACAGATAGCACAACAAGGAGTCCAAATTTTTCAGAAATAGATGAAAATTTCCTGATGGGGACCTATATACAGTTACAATTATAAATGTGCCTTTATTTAATTTAAGCTCACAGGCACATGCTTCTATATGTTTCTCTACACAAAACATTTTTGTTTCTATACTTTTTGCACAATGATAACTTTTGACATATATGGCAACTCCTCCTTTCTCCATATTTTCTCTCATTACATGTGCAGAGAGCTTATATCCACTTACATTTACCTTACCCATATCAGTAACAATGTAATGCTCAGACAGGCATAGTATAGCTATTTCATTCTCAGCTTCTAAATCTTCTAAACAAACCAGAAGCTCATCTACTTTATTCTTTAAACTCCCAATATTTTGATGAAATATACTTACATTATTTTTAATTATACTTTTATGAGAACCTTTCCTTATTCTAACATTTGCAGTACTCTCCTGTCTGAGTTTCTCATTGTGCTTAGGCCTAGTTCCTATACCAGTGGTCACATGGTGTTCAGAGAGGCAGATTATGTCAACTGGGTTGGGTGACTTTAATTCATCAATGCAATTACCTAGGACTGAGATACAACTTGATGGAGATAAAATTTCTGGTGATTGGTGAAAATTTATAATTGATAGCTGTGATTGGTGATCAAATGTGCTAGAATTGTGCTGTTTAATTTCTTTCCTAAACTGAAGATTTGTTTCAATCCAGACCTCTCGTAGAACTTGACATCTTTCTGTCTTACCTATCCTAAAAAAGGTGCTGCTCCAACACCTGTAACCACTGGTATTTTACCATTCCTGGCAGTGCCTCCCCCCCTTAAATTTCCTGCTATTACCCCAGCCAGTTTCCCCTTCCCTTTCCTGTTGAGATGTAGGCCGTGCCTGGTATAGTCCCACCTACTGAGATAATCAACAGGAACCAAACCAATATGAGCCCCCGCACCCGACCCAAGCAGCTGTTCCAACTCCAAATTAACTCTCCCAACAGAAGAGTTCAAATGAGGCCGGTCATGGCGTCTCAGGACAGATACAAATTCAACATTGGTGTGTCTCGATGCCGACGCAATCTTTACCAGGTCACACTCTATACTGTACCCAGGATCTCTGTCGATGCTGTTCCCTGGCCCTCCCACAATAACCACGGTGTCTTCCCTGGTAAATCCTTTACAGAGTGAACCTAAATCCTCTGTCACCTGATCCAGACTTGGTTTGAAAAAATTTGTGACCTGGTATTCTGGTCCTAATTCCTCCTGCAGAAGTTGGCCTACACTTCTGGCATGAGAACTGCCTAACAACAAAACTTTCTTCCTTTTCGATGACTTTCCTACATTCTTTTTCAATTTCCTATTGAAAGTTTGTTGTGACCTGTCTACACCTACCTCTGCTTGAGGCTCATCAGTTTCTAACTGAAGCAACAGGTCAAACTTATTTTTGACATTCACCACAAAACTGTCAGACTTAGTTCTAGGCCTGTTCCTTCTGCTACCTGTTGCCACTTCCCACCTCTCTTTGCCCTTCTCCCTCCTTAACCTGTCCAGATCTTCCCTAGCCTGATCTAGCTCAGCCTGAAGGGCAGCAATTTTCCCCTCCTGTTCCACTATCTTCCTATCTCTGCTGCAAATCCTACATAACCACTGATGAGCCTGATCCACTTTCCCAACACCCACGCCACTGCAGTCCCCCCAGTGAAAAATCTACTACATCCATCACACCAAACTCCGGAACTAACAATTCTACGGCAAGTCAGGCACTTCTCACTCATGGCAAAAATAATACTTTAGCTAGAATAAATCAATTAAATTACCTAAAATCAAAAAAGATGTTACAAGAATTAAGCCTATTCACAAATGTATATAAGCAAGTTTCTGATTTAAAATTCCGCTGTTTTTCTGAGATCTGTATTAAAACAATGAAGGTATACGCTATTTATTATATATTTCACTCGATGGAATGACAAAAAGGACAATTAAACGAGATAGTTTTACTTTGATTCTCCAAAAACGTTACGAGAATTAGGCCTATAAACAAATGTATATAGGCAAGTTTCTGATATAAAGTTACGCTGTTTTTCTGAAATCTGTATTAAAACAATGAAGTTATACGCTATTTACGGTAGTTTACTTATTTGTTACCGAGAAACTAGTTAAATTACCGTGAAACAAGAAACAAACACGCTTACAAAATTTAAGCCTAAGCGCGACTTCGCGAAGTTACGATCTTTTCGTGTTTTCTGAAAAAATACACAAAGAAAAGTCAAACCTTTAATGGCAAGACTAAACGATACACTAATGCACGTATTTAATTTGTTGTCGGCGTTAAACTAAATTATATTCCTGTCTAAATCACTTAACTTTCTGGAAATGGTTTCTGGCGTCACTTACTCGGCGGCCATCTTGACTCATTGCCAAGGGAATGTGAACAATTGTAAAATTAAATTCCTGTAAATAAAGTTTCCCCTGCTTAATGTGTCGTGTGTAAATTTAGCCGAAAGTAAAAATTGTATCGCTCTATGATCTGTGTAAATGGTAGTGTGTCTTCCACAAAGAAAATGCCTAAATCTGGTAAAAGCCCATACAACACATAATGTTTCAAGTTCTGTAACAGAATAATTTCGTTCAGCTGGTGACAGAATGCGACTTGCAAAAGCGATGTTTTTAATTACTGTACAACCATCTTCTTCAATTTCCTGAAAAATATGTAGGCCTACGCCTAAAGCGGTGTTAGAACTGTCGGTGGCAATGGAAAAATTTCTGGTAAGAACTGGGTGCGATAAAAGTGGTGCATTCAACAAGGCTTCTTTCAGGTTCACAAATTCAGAATGTGCTTGCCTATCCCAGGACCAAATAGTGTTTTTACCTGTCAATTGACATAATCTAGGGGTGTCTAAAGCAGAGTAATGAATAAATTTACGAAAAAAGTTAATTAAACCCAAAAAACTGCGTAGTTGTTTCTTCGTCGTAGGAACAGTAATGTCACGTAAAGCTTGAAGTTTTTCCGGGTCAGGCGTAATGCCCTCTGCTGAAATTGCATGTCCAAGAAATTTTATAGAAGTTTTGCCAAAGTGCGACTTACTGAGATTAACTGTGAGTCCTTGTGCACGAAAAGTTTGCAACAGTCGTTCAAGAATCAGATTGTGTTCAGACCAGTTAGCTTCTGCAATAAGAATGTCGTCTACGTACGTTGTGATTCTGTCGGAAGTATTGTATTCAAACCGCGAATAAAAGCTGCTGAAGAAATTGTTAAACCGAACGGTAATTTACAAAATTGATAACAGTCACCAAAACAGAGAAATGCTGTGTACTTTCTGCAGTTCGGATGGAGCTGAATTTGCCAAAATCCCGATTTCAAATCTAATGTGGAATAAATAGCAGTACCATGAAATTTCTGTAGAAGTTCTTCTAGTGTCTGTGGGCGATCTGTTTCATTAATAATAATGTCGTTGATGTGACGCGAATCAACTACGAGGCGAAGTGAGCCATCCTTTTTCTTAACAATATGGAGCGGGCTTATGTACGGACTAACTGCCAGTTCAATAATTCCTTGGTCAAGCATAGCTTGCAATTCTTTCTTAACTTGTTCTCTATGGATATACGGAATGGGATAATGCTTGGCTTTAAATGTGTCGTGCTGTTTAACTTGAAATTCATACATAAAACCGGACATAGTACCAGGAACGTTGTCGAAGACTGGAGCTTGCTGTAAAAGAATTTTGTGTAGTTGCGTGCGTTCGTCGTCTATATTTGCACTGCTCTGTTTAACTTTATCAGAAATCATCTGTATAACGTCATAGTCGGCTTCGTCTGGGGTATTATAGTTGGGTACGTACGTATCTGTGAACAATGTGGAATTACAGTCTATGTTCCGTGATGCGGAAATGACCTCTGTACGATTAATTGCTTGTTCTTCCGCAGATAAAGAATGCTGAAATTCTAAAGCCAATTGTACATTTTCATCCTTTAACATTAAATAGGAATTTTGAAAATCAATAATTGCGTCGTGTTGTACCAGAAAATTCGTACCTAAAATAACGTCTGTTGTCAATAAGGGAACAACCCAAAAATTTGAGTGAAATGTATGACCTGCAATACAAAATGATAAATATGTCTGTAATTTTACATCTACTCCTTTACTAGATACTGCTCCTTTTACTTTCGTTTTGCCTAATGGTAACGTAGGATATGTATTCTCTTTGTTACACTCGTTGAAAGTTTCTTCATTTATAACTGACATAGGTCAAGAGATGAATACACTAAGCAGATTCAGAAGGATGTAGGTTGCAGTAGGTACTGGGAGATGAAGAAGCTTGCACAGGATAGAGTAGCATGGAGAGCTGCATCAAACCAGTCTCAGGACTGAAGACCACAACAACAACAACAACTGACATAGGTGATCCAGAATCCATTACTGCTGAAAATTTCGATGATCCAATTTTAACTTCGATGACAGGGTGTGAAATGGTTTTTTGAACAACTGGTCTTTCCTGCAAAAGAGTGTCCCGGATGTGGTCAAAAGTAATAACATTTTCGTGAACAAGATTCTGTGTATCTGAAGTATTGCTTACGTTGCTGGAAGATGCAACCTGTACTGTATCTAGTCAAATTCTATCTGACGTGCTATTATTTTCGGGAGGAAGCTGTGGCATTTCCACTATTTGTACTGTTCTATTATTTCTTCCTGTCGTAATACGCTCTGGATGATACCTACTGTCTGGTTCATTGATCATAATATGTTGTTGCTGATGTTCTTGCTGCTGATAAGATCGACTGTTATTAAATGCACGCTGAAAATTGTGCTAATTATTTTTACGTCTGTCATGATAGTCATTTCTATACGGCGCATTGCGATAGGAATTGAAATGGTGTGTTTTCTGTACGTAGTTATTTCCTTGTTGCTGTGCGTTACTATTTGTTGGGGCTGATGCTATACGTGCACGCGGCGAAACATTAAAGTTTGGTTGACCTTGTACATTAAATTGGTGGTTAGGTATGCTAACCGGTTGGTTTTGTTGCTATTGCGGTGAAAAACCTCTATTGTTACCAAAATGCGTTCGCTGTTGCAGATAATTTTGACGATTGCTGGTCACGCTGTACATACTGATGATTACAATTTTATCTGTTATTAAAATTACGGCGATAGTTGTCATTTCGGTAGTGTCTAAAGAGAACTGTCACTATCGGTATAACTTGTCACATCGAGTTTTCATTACTCATTCTTAATTCTAGATAGAGTGATAGTTGAAGAGCTGTTCTAATAGATATAAAGGACAGTAGAAGAGAAGGCAGCAGTGCAGAAAACTGAAGATGAAACAGCACTACTACGGCTCGGGGCCCTGTGCACGCTACGGCACATATTCATCGAAGCGTAATGAATCCCCTGAGGTCTCTTACGCGCTGCAAATAAATTTTAGCTTCTGCGTTACAGACAATGGCGGTAAAAATTCAAAAGCAAATTGCTGTATCAAGTCCAAAGCTAGTTTCTGCATTACAGGCAATGCTGATGAAAGTACAAAAATAAATCGACGTATCCAGTTCAAAATGTGTACCTGTGCTCTGTCATATTCAAATACGTTAGAATTTTTTACAGATACAAATTGCTTATAATCAACGTTATCGTCACTGAATGTGTGAACAGGTTCACGATTGCATAAGAATCTGTTTGTCTGTATCTTTTCGGATTTTAAGTCGCGTAGTGTCTGTAAATTACTTAAGTAACACTGGCTGTGTGAATGTGACATTTGTTCGGAATGTGCCGTATGCTGTGACGTGTTAATGACTGAAACATTTTTCATTTCTGTCACTTTAATACGTTCGTCAATTTGGTTGTTCTGTTGTTCACATTTCTTATCGACTTCCGTATCCAGAGTGTGTGAAAGTTCTCGTGACTTTAAATTAAACCCGTCGCGTATCTGTGTTGCGTTTTCTGAACATTGTTCAGTGACTGCATTAATTTCATCTCTAAGTGATTCTGTTGTCGCTGCATCTGTATTACTTAATTCTTGTGCAACAGATCTAATTTCTTCACTACTGTTCGTAGCACAAGCCTTACTTTCCTCACGTAATTGTTCTTTAGTATCATGATGTTGCGCAGTAACAGCTGTAATCTGTTCACTAAGTTGTTTGTTCTGTTCATTAAGGTTGTCGTGTTTTTCGTTCGACTGTTTGAAACTTCCATTAAGTTGTTTGATCGATTCATTAAGTCTGTCGTATTTTTCATTAAGTTGTTTGAAATTTTCATTACGTTGTTTGTACGATTCATTAATTTGTAGCAATAATGCCATAATTTGATCCAAGCCAATATTACCTACTCTATTCTCTGTGCTGTTTGATGATGTATATGCATTTGTCACGTTTTCTGTAACCATTTGGTCATTCTGTAATTTTTGAAAAGGTTTCCCAATCGGATGTGCACTGTTGGTCACTACACCGGAATTAAATAAATCTGTCGTAATCTGATTACACTGTTCATTTTCGTTGGAAAAATTTGTCTGTTCATTACGTAAATTTTGCAAACCGGGTGTGTCAAGCTGCGCAGCGTTCATTGTAACAGAACGTGCCGCGTCATCAATTGTCGTTAAATTAACAGAGGACACAATTGAATTTATTTGTTCATCATTAGGATCAAAATCGTTACTAGCGGTCGGTATGCACTGAATGTCTACAATTAGAGGATTATCATCATTAGACTGAGTGTCGCAAATACTATCGGTCAAATTATTCGAGTCGGCTATTTCACTCATTACACATCGCGATGTACTGTTAACAGTTTTTTGCGGCATTTTTCACAAAACAAAATTAAGCACAAATAAAACAAATACAATGCAAAAATGCAACAAACACAATTACAACAAAGAGCAACAAATTGCCGATGATCTGTGAAAGAAAGAGTGACAAATTAGTAAATGTGTTGCGCCAGATACAAACTACATTTAAGTAAATAAGAGCAGATATATGACTACTTCTCAGAAGATTCACAAAGAAATACGATCCTGGCCAGATGTCGCCAAGTGTAACGTCCCCACAAAAATTAGGAAAATGAAAATGGAGCCAAGTGTAACCTCCTCACAAAAATAATAATTAAATGAATTTTAAATATTGTAATCTCCGAACAAAATTGGCTCCCATTGTCTGTGTGCAAAAATGCATTCACACTTAATGTTACCACAAAATTCTTTTCTCATTCAATGTCAAGTTCGAAACAGAAAAATTCCTAAACACCAAAATAATAAAAAAGTTTTGTAACCTGATGAACTCTATGAGGACAGCAACGCTGCCCTTCGGCCCTGTATTCTGAATAAAAAAACCAAAAATTCTTACCTCAATAAAAACTGCAATTATATCTGCTCTTAATTAGATATTTTTCGACACAGCTTCGTGCAATGCTGGCGTATATTTTTATTTTTTATTTTTGGAAGGAATGATCATGCATTGGAAATAATCTTTAAATTGAAATGAATGCTTTTCTTTAAAGGAGTTACTTTATATTATAAAAATTATTATTGAGGCATTTTTTGGAACAAATTAATTGACAATTAATTTACATTATTAAATATGCGCAAGGCTGCTTCTTTGCCTTCTAGAACAATACTCATCCTTCAGAGTCCTCTAGCCCGCATCTCGTGGTCGTGCGGTAGCGTTCTCGCTTCCCACGCCCGGGTTCGATTCCCGGCGGGGTCAGGGATTTTCTCTGCCTCGTGATGGCTGGGTGTTGTGTGCTGTCCTTAGGTTAGTTAGGCTTAAGTAGTTCTAAGTTCTAGAGGACTTATGACCACAGCAGTTGAGTCCCTTAGTGCTCAGAGCCATTTGAACCAGAGTCCTGACCAAAGTCGCGAGCAGAGCACACAGCCGACACATGCCGACTCACGCAGACTACTACACAAGACTACTACCGTCGACTCGCGCAGACAAGCGCAGACTAGCGACAAGCAACAACTAACGATAAACTACTCTCTGGTCAGAGATTCTGTCATGCCTCGCCCATCGCCGGCAAACCATACGTCTTACAACTTCAGTCCTGGTCCATCTTTGCAACCATGCAGCATGGTACAGATGGGCCCAACAACATGCCAAAGGGATGCTCAGAATTGGCATCACGTTCTCTTCACCAATGAGTGTCGCATGTGCCTTCAACCAGACAATCGTCACAGATGTGTTCGGAGGCAACCCGGTCAGGCTGAACGCTTTAGTCACACTGTCCAGCGAGTGCAGCAAGTTGGAGGTTCCCTGATGTATTGGGGTGGCATTATATGGGGCCGACGTACGCCGCTGGTGGTCATGGAAGGCGCTGTAACAGCTGTACGATACGTGAATGCCATCCTCCGACTGATAGTGCAACCGTATCGACAGCATATTGGCGAGGAATTCGTCTTCATGGACAACAATTCGCGCCCCCTTTCCTGCACATCATGTGAATGACTCCCTTCATGATAACGACATCTCTCGACTAGAGTGGCCAGTATGTTCTCTAGGCACGAATCCTATCGAACAAGCCTGGGATAGCTTGGAAATGGCTGTTTATGGACGACGTGACCCACCAACCGCTCTGAGGGGTCTACGCCGAATCGCCGTTGAGGAGTGGGACAATTTGAACCAACAGTGCCTTGATGAAATTGTGGATAGCATGCCACGACGAATACAGGCATGCATCAATGCAAGAGGACGTGCTACTGGGTGTTAGAGGTACCAGTGTGTACAGCAGTCTGGACCACCACCTCTGAAGTTCTCGCTGTATGGTGGTACAACATGCAATGTGTGGTTTTCATAGCAGTAAAAAAGGCGGAAATGATGTTTATGTTGATCTCTGTTCCAATTTTCTGTACAGGTTCCAGAACTCTCGGAACCGAGGTGGTGCAAAACTTTTTGATGTGTGTGCTATTCGACACCCCTCAGGGACGATTTCCATCTTAGGCCAAACAAGGTGTTTGGTCAGCTATAATGCTCCTGCTTTTGAATCTAAGGGCTTTAGGAGATTTCGTGTTGAGCAGGCTATCTGCCAAGTCACTACCCCCAATCAGCCTCAACCATCTTTTGCGGAATGTGTTAACTGCAATTTGAAAGGGGCACATATTGCCTTCCATAGCAGTTCACAGAGTAAATGAGACTGCTCCATGTGGTGGCTTAATTTTGCCTTTAACACGGCCCAAAATGAGTCACTGAAGGCTGCTCCTGCTTCCCTTTTGTTGGGCTATCAAGTTAATTCACTTCTGGCCAACTTGTGGTCAGTTAACAATTTGCTCCCCGAGCGTATTGACGCTAAAGCACTGCAGGAGAATTGGAGGAAGATACGCCGAAATATTCACCGGGTCCATCGGAGGTTGGCCAATCGTTATAATGAGGGGCATATATAGTTTAGGGGCGAGATGATGATCGAGTTTTCGTCCAGAATCCCAATGTTAGCCAGAAAGGTGGGAAGGACTATTCTAGGAAATTAGTACCCCAGTTTTTGAGGAATCTGGTAAGCTGTCCAGGGTTCACATGTCCCAGGTTAAGGAGAACTAGCCTCCTCTCTGAACACTCAGCACATCAGGTGGGGAGAGAGAGGGTTACTGTGAGTTGGTGGAGGACGTTGAGCTGTGCTGCTCAACTTTCATTGAATTCCCAGGTTCTTTTTGTCCTTTGTTTCTTCACTTCTGAGATGTTCTTGTTCTGGTGGACAGTACAGTGGATGGAGTGATCGATGCAGGGTAATCAGGTGGAGGTGGCAAGAGGACTTAGGACGTGACAGCCGGGACAGACAGGAGACAGCCCCATCGTTTTTCAGAATGAGAGCCACAGGTATTGGCATCCGGTACATCACATCGTCGCCCATCCTTGTCATGTTTCCATTACTTAGTAATCATCTTTAATTTCCGTTATTAACTGGAGTGGCCGTAGTGCTGTGATCCAGGACATGAATTTTGATCCCATTTACCAACTTGATTTATGGCTGAGCTGGATACTCCTGGATAGTGTCACCTTGCTGGCAGTTGTTATATTTATCCAATTAATCTGGAGGACCATCTGAAGTTCTGCTGTGGATATTTCCCAAGATCTTCAGAGTAATGGGTGTGTATCATTAATTCCACCCATGGACTGTATAATTTGCTGTGTTTTCCGTTGACGTAAGCTGGGGGACTCTTTGGTTTAAGCTTTGCATCTGTCAGCCACCTCTTCAGATGTTCTGGGTTCTGCTAACATCTACGTGGTGTTTTGGTTCGATTTGGCTGAGTCGAGTTGCGGTCCTTGGTTTCTGCCCATTGCCTTTGAGGCCCTGGTAGTCTTGCATTTCCGTATTAACTGTAGTTTTACAAAGGCACTGTGCTGTTGCGCACTGGACTTGAGTGTGTTCTAGTTTTGTCAGCATGAGGGCCACACCTCGCAGAAGACAATGTTGCTCAGCTGGGGCAGAAGGACGTCCATACCTGTGACAAGATATGGACAGTGGAAGATGGTTCACCGAATCAAGAGTTACATAAAGTATTATACATAGTTAAAGACTTGCTGCTTTTCTCAAATAATTAAGATTTTTAACCGTTTTCTTGTTGTTCAACTGGTGGAAGTCATACATAATTGAACGTGCCTTAAATGTATATGTGGCCACTCCCTAAAATGGCTGTTTTTTCTTAAATGCTTGGAAACTTTTTTTTAAAAAAACATTGTTGCTTTATACTCAAGAAAAGGTGTAAATTTAGTGGTTAACATTTCTCTTAAGAACATATCTTGAGTTAGGTTGTGGGTTAGGTTACTTGTTCTTATTTATATTATATTTCTTAAAACACTGGCAAATTTTTAATTGAAAAATCTTAGCCTTTTTTTTAAAAAAAGTGTGTTATTAAAATGTGAAAGATGTTTTCTCTGAACTGTTCCACATTCCCTTGGCTCGCTTTTTTTAAAAATTGTTATTATGTTTTGGTTGGTCATGTCACTTATAAGTGAAATTACATTATTTACAAATGCAAACGGGTTGAACGCAAGACCTTAGGGCTCCAAAGCTAGAAGCTTTGTTATAACGTTTTCACACAAAATACGCTAGCACAACAGAATGAAATTACGCTGTTTATGCAAATTAACATATTTATTTATGCAAGCAAAACAACTGAAGGCACGCGGGCTCTGAAGCTTAAAATTAACATACTTGCACATGCTTGATGAGGAGCTGAACCCAGAGTCTGGAGGATAGGGTCTTGGGGGGTAGGTAGGTTTCAACCTAAGGCGTTAGGGGTATAGATGTGATGATTGTGAAGCTCTGCAGTTTCGAAATTTCAGATATTTGCACAGGCTGGAAGTCGAACCTAGAACTCTTAGTTTTGCATACTAAAAATGAAGTTAGTTTTGCTGAGCATTATGTGGTCCTTTCATAAACTGATGATATGTAAGTACACTTACTGTACCCTAAGTGTTGGCTTATGGCTACAATTAGCACAAAATAAATTTAGATTTTGTAATTATTTTAGATTTTATAGACATATTGAAGACGCAAGAAAAATCATAGCTCCCTTATGACAACTGCCTCATAGACATGATATATGTACGAGATTTCAGCTCTCAACAAGCTCTGTAGTTTTACATAACGAAAATTAAAATATTTACCCTGGGTTTGAGGTGTTTGCATTGAAATGTAGAGCCTTACACCAGACATTAAAATTAAACTATTTATGGTTTTTGAAAGCTATTTATACAATTGTATTACGTAGTGCAAATGCTTCACGCGAAAATTTGGTAAGTCAAAATAGTTACACATGCAGGTGGTCGAATGCAGAGCCTTCAGACACTTATTATGATATTTACATGCAACTTAAGCTATCACAATTGCACGAAATTACTCTGTAAGATACTTACTGATGCAAGCACTCGAACCTAGGGCCTCAGGCTCCAAGGTCTGAAATTTCAGATAACTGCACATACTAGGCTCAAGATCTTAGGTGCTCTTGTGAAATACTCTTGGGTACTAAAACTATTAGATTATATAACACTTGTTCATAGAGTGGAAGGCCATATGAGAAAGTATGTCAAAGTTGGGTTGAAAGGAACAATCACTCTCTACTGGTGACATCCTGCCACAGTAATGCGCCAACGCCTTTGCAATTAAAAGTTGCTAACAGTTCTAGCGCCAAAGATTCCTCTCCCCCTTTCTCTCTTGACCAATTGGAAACAAGCTCGCCCACCTGCCCCAACCATCGTGCTTTTAAAAGTAGCATGGGTCACACCATTTTCAGCCGGGTAGCACTCACAGGTGGAATGGAGACACGTAATTATGATGTCTAAACAAAATAAATCCTGCAATATTATTGTACATAAGAGAACACTACAATTCTAATATATGAACTACAGGAAAATCCAAGTATAGTCATTGCTACTAACGTAGTTTCGATTGATCCATAGAAAAAACTTAACTGCCCATAAACAGTGAGCTTCCTTAAACCTGGGCAGGACTGGTGCAACTGGAATATTCCCCACTGCATGTGAACCATGCGGGTTGTATCAGGAAAAATTTAGCTACCAAATATAATCCTGGAACCATGTCAATGGTGAACTAGATTTGAGAGTGTCCCCAGACATGTGACTCTCATAATATTAGCATTCAGCGTCACTCATAAATACATGTGGAAATAATCTGGAGCATATACGTTCTCGCCACATGCAAATAAGACTAATCAATGGCCACAGTGCAGGAAAAATAAACTCTTCCTACATACGAACTCATAGATTCACAGAGGTCATGATACCTAGCCCTCTACGATATAAAAAAATGCATTGTTAGAGATCGAGTACCGTTTGTCGATAAGCATATTCTCCAAAGAGCAGTTAAGGCCAATTCACACAGATGGCCACAGCAACATGACGTCACGACACCATCATGTCAAGGTGTATTCACAATGTCTGTCACGTCAAGGCAATTCAAGTCGCATGATATCAACTCGCGAGGCTGTCCTCAACTGTTCTTTTCGCAGGAATTGTGATCTTCGCAAGGTGGCTTTCAACTGTCATTACGCACGAAGTGCACATTTACAACATGGTACCTCATGTACATGGATGCTGGAATCCACATTTGCATGAAAATGACATTTATTGGACTCAAATGGTTTGCAGCTTGCAAGGACGCGTTTATATTAGAGAAAGAACGCATAAGTGCACAGCATCACAAAAAAGAATGTGGGTCCCAAAAATTTCATAAAGTTATACAGAAGGGGAATTTCACATACTATACAAAGAGCTCGAGAAAGAAGAATCTTCATTTTATATTTTAGGAAGTTGAAGCATCCATTTTTATTTGTTACATCAAACTGCACCCATTACTAAAAGGAACGCATTGTTACGAGCTGCCATCACATCCCACGAAAACCTGGTTTGTTCCAAGATTAATTTTAGTTGCTGATCCAGTATAAATTTTTGTCCAATAGTCAATACCTTTGGCTTCAAGTTTTCTAGGTTTTCTGTATATCTTGTATTTAACTGTTAATAGTGCAAGTGCCTTATTTGTACTGGGGTTAGCTAGTGAAACCACATAAATACCGACCACTGACGCTTGTTAAACTGTTTCACACACAGTCCAAGAGAGCTACTTAGCTATAAATAAGCCTGCCACAAACATTTATTTAAACATACAACTTGTAGTGTCTAAAGATTTCGTATATTTCTTAATGAAACGGTACAAATGCCTGACAACACACAAGTAAATTCCACCTATTAATCAGTCTGATTCTACCCACAGTACTTGTTTTACTTCAGGTTGGAGCCATATTGTAATGCATTTCATTGAAAGATATTAAATACTGTACTAGTATGCATAGAAATCCACTTCATAAATGCAGTAGAGGGCATGTAATTTAGTACACTCTTGTCGTACAATTCAGACTGCTGTATACTGCTTCAATTAATCTTTCGTCATTTATTATAAATTTTAACAAAATTAAACAAAGCAATTTATAACAAATAACAAACAAGAAACAACTGATACTAACCAAAAAACCACCATGAAACGAGATACTGTGGTCTGTGCATGGCAGTGTGTAGAGAGGAAATGAGCTTGGGGATCACGTGATCAACATCGGATGGACGACATTAGCAGGAAAAACTTTAGTACCGAGAAACCTCGACGACGCCGTGGCGTGATGTGACGGGAAGGGATGGCCAGAGTGGTTGCCGTCATTTGAATTCCATTGCAGACTGTTTTGACAGGTCGGGACGTGACATGACGTTATAGCCAGTGAGAATCGTCCTTTAATCTACCACATTGTGGCTTCAAACTGCGAACAACACAGGCACTATGGTCGCTGGAAAAACGGGTTGCATAAGTTGCAAACAATAATAACAGCGCAATCATCACTGTATTCATGACAAGATGCAGTGCAGATCTGTCAGTGCTACAGACACAGGAACCATAGGAGCCAATGTCTCCACTGAGAGGCTGCAGACACCACTGGGAATACTGACCAGACCAAGGACTAGCAATATCTCACACTACATGCGGTGCTGGTCGTGAAGTCCACAGCCTCAAAGCGTGGACATTGGCTGACGGAAAGCCCGAGAAGCAGCCTATGCAATGCTGATAAACTGGGAGAATCACCGACCTGTGTAGCGGTCTAACGGTTACCAACATATGCGAATGCATTCAACTGATAACTGGCACCAGCTCTTAGGTCAGATGCCACAGCGATCGTTAAAAAAGAGACAGAAGCTGAGGAGAACCCACACGCTACCAGTATGAGAGGAAGCTGGCGATTGATAATACCATGGAGGTAGAATAAGGGGAGATGGCGCTACAGACTTACGCTGTACGTTGTTTTGAAGCCAGTGGGCTGGACCAACGCCACCTAGAGAGAAGGCCTGAGTGCTCCCTGCGAACAGCATGACGGGTAGCCAAGAGTAGTCATAACAAAAGGAAGCGAGAAGTGTGTTACAACGTTGTGCTGTGCATGGGAGTATGTGAATGCAGCACAACGCAACTGTTTTAGAGCGTTTTTAACGTTATTTATGTGATGCACAGTTCGAATTTGTGTTAGTGACAGACAAAATGCCGTACAGATGTTGTGAGACCGGGTGTAAAGGCAATTACCCGACGGGACTGAAAGTGCAAGTTTTTTCATTTCCAAAGGAAGAAAAATTATTAGAAAAGTGGAAACAGGCTACCCCAAGGGAAAATTTAACAATCAGCAAAACAACAAAGGTAACTAATTTAAGTTCATTTACGATTATACTGTAATATAAAGTAAACAATGTGAGCCATAACATTAAATTTACACGTCCCCTGGCACTTACTGTGTTAATCTTTTGAGAGTATTATATTATTATTGTTATTACCGCCACTAATGTACCTTAAATTCTGTAAGGGGAAATTAAAGCTAAAAGCGTGTCCATTGCAATTTTGATTTTCTACGTTCTCGCTGAATTCTCAGAAGTTAAAGGACACTAAACGCCAATTTCTGTTGAGTTATGAGCGTAACACTAATATTTACTTACTTGTTTTTATTTCCTGTCCGATTTTAGTTGTTTGCTTTCCATGAAAGTGAAGCCTAATATGGAATAAGAGCGAATCATTATGTGGTTCGGCGTTTTCCACATAATGTGTTTAAAGAGATTGTTTTGTTATTGATTTAGAGAACTGCATTTGAGGAGTTACATTACTATGTCAGCAGACCTGCCCTTCTAAATCTAACAAGGCGTTGTTTTTAGCAGGTTTAGATGTTTAGGCCTGTTAGCTTTTCACCATGTTTATCATAGCTTCATCAATTGAAGTTATACATGTATGCAGCTCTCTGTGATTTTAAATAGGCTATTATAGGGAGAACTGATATTGGTCTATAGTTACCTTGTATGTCTCTGTCACCATTTTTGTGTATTGAAAGTGTAACTATAATTTTAAGGCATTCAGGGAAAGGATTATCATCGATAATTTTATTTACAAAATGGAGCATTGGCTTTCTAATTTCCATAAGTATACGTTTTAGAACCGAGTTGCTGTGTCCATGGTAGTCCTCTGTTCTGGAGCTGTTCAGCTTGTTTTCTGAGGTTGGAAGATCTGTAGCAGTAGTTTTTCTCCAAGTGATTCTTTTATTTGTTTTACTCTGTAATTGCAAAAGGAAGGCCCCCACATAAGATGCATCATCACTTTGTGATACAAGGAAACTTTCAGAATTCACAAAATATTCATTCAAGTTAATTGGGACAGTGATTTCTTCCCTTCCTATGTTTGTTTCACTTTTTATCACGTTCCAGGATGGTTTACATTTCAATTTAGAATTTAAAATGTACTCATTAGCTTTGATTTTTGCTGCTTTAATTTCAAATATGTACATTTCTCTCAAGCTTATAGAGTTGTTCTTGTTCTTACAACTGACAGCATTTATGTTCTTCACCAGCAGTACAATATCCTCATTTTACTGAGTTGTGGTGTGGGTAAATTTTTTAGTGTGTGGTTAGTGATTATGGTATTGCCAGTGTGTCATCTTTAGAAACAAGAGAGCTGTTAATGCCTAGTGTGTGCTTCATGATGGAAATGAATGTGTAGAAGCTGGTCAGTATAATGGACCATTCAATTAGTTTGAAGTCATTTCTCATTCTTTCAGTGTTCTCTTCATTGAGAATTCTGTATTTAGTTAACATCTTGAAATTATCAGTAGACAGTTTTCCATCTTCGAGCCATATGCCATCAAGTCATATATTCCTAATTTGATGGTATCACATTCTGCTTATTTCTGCTCATTGCCATGCCATGATTCCATCCTGATTGGTTTTTTATTTAAGCAACATAAATTCATTGAGCTTACCACATTCAGCAAATACCATTTTTTCTCTTTACTTTCTATTTCTGGGTTAATATCCCCAGTGACAAAAATTTTGCAATGATGATATTTTGGAGTCATTAGAATTGAAGTGGAGAACCTTCTTGTGACTGTTTCTTCATCAGTAGCTGGCATTTGGTAAATAGATGTAATAAGAAGTTTGTGAGTGTGAAATGCCACAGCAGATGCTTCAAAAACATAACTTGTTGTCACTGAATAAGCAAATTGTACAAACAAGTTTTTGTCTGTACTCTTAATCCAATGTTCAGTCAAATCGAGATTGCTGCACTTAATTTCATCCAGCTAGTACTGGAATTAAGTAACTATACTACTTAAGGATTGAACATTTACATGTAACAAAATTAACTCATTTTCGCTACAACAAGGAAGTGAGCCTAGTTCTTTTTATTAAATTTTAGTGTGTCTTTTGTACTATGTTCTGGTGTTCTTTGTCATTGCCAAGACCAATATATCTCTGGCTTTGTCAGGCTTATTTATTTCTCTGATCAAGTTCTGATGGTTGAGACATGTGGTACTACTTGCTAGGGCAGGCCAATTTATTATTTCCCATGTTAAACACTTTTTGGGTTAGTTTTAATGAATGAACTGCTCTGGAAAGAGAATGTAGTACTCACAGTGCTCAAGATATTTGGAAAAAGTAATGATGATCTCAACCAGCTTTTTTAATAACGTGACTCGGGAAAGAACAGGTAGCCTTATATGAATGGTCAGACAGTGAGGTCAAAGATAACTCAACTAATAGTTCCTAAATATCTGCCAGAAATAGTTATAAAATGTAATATTCAGTATTTACATATATGAAAGTTTCTTTTTAATTTAGTCCCTCAGTAATATTAGTTCATTTACTAAGATCATTGTAATTGGTCCTGCATTGTCATGTGGATTATTGGTTGTAGGTGTGTGAACAGCATTTTCACCCTCATGAAATTGTAACAACATCTCAAGATATCAGAAGAAATGGAGACGTTCCTCGCACACTTGCAAGACCAAGTTTTCTTTCAACAGCAGTTCCTTCTGTTTTTTCAGACTGCCCTCACTATTTGAGCAAACCTTCAAGCTACAGAATTGGCCCTGAGGTAAAGAGACAGAAACTTGAAGGGCAAAATATTCAGGCAGCTGTTCAGGATAGTCTGAAGGAAAGGGAAATATATTTAAAAGCTCAGTCCATTGCATCACTGTGTGAGTTAAAGGCAAAACTGTCAATGTTAAAGCTATCTGATTTCTGGAGTATCATTACAAAACCTACATCTGTATTGTTTGCAAACATTGAGACAGTTCCTTCTGTAATAAAATATTCTGTTCTTGTTAGTGAAGGCCTTGATGTATCAGTATTTGTCCTGAACGAGCAAAGAAACAAAATAGGACTAAATGGGGACAAGGTTTTAACAAGGGTTTCAAGCATTGTTGAATTACGTAATCTGTTAGACTTTGTGGAAAAACCTGACATGCAGATTAATGTTCCAAATAATATTGAACAAATTTTGAGTTATGTATATGACATTCTGCAGACACTTAATTTATCTGAGTATGAAAAGAGCAAAAACATACACTTTATCATTGAACAGTTGAAATTACTATCATCAAAGAAAATTTCATACACTCCATCATTCATGATACTTTCTTGTTTATCTTACAGTATTTCCCCATGTGCTTATAGGTCTAATAGAGACTATGGTTTTTTTGTAGGCCCTCATCCATCAACAATTCAAAGAGTATGTTCTAATATTAACATAGGCCCCCAGAAGAGCAATGTGAAAATAATTTTTTATCATATACAAGAGGTAAATTTAAATTTCTTGAACCACATGAATATCATGTCAACCTTTTAATAGATGAGATACATCTAAAAGAATATTTTGACTATAAAGGATGAAGTGTTGTTGGTATGGTTAATGGTGAATGGCAAATTCCGCATATGTTTTAATGATCAGCAGTATACTGAGTAACTTTAGAGATGTTGTCCATATTTTACCAGTCAAGAAATTAACAGGTGATAATTTGCATCAATGTATCAAAAGAATAATATTGGGTCTTGAAGATACAGGAGTCAAAGTACTGTCTGTAATTTCAGATATTAATTCCATTAATAGAAGGGCAATGTCATCATTTTCAAATCCCTCTTCAGTCTCTTATGTATATAACCATCCTAAAGATTCAATGTGACCATTGTTTTTTGTAATTGACTCTGTACACATTATGAAGTGCATTTGGCATAACTGGTTAAAGCAAAAAAATAATTCCTGTATGATTTATCCACATTAAAAAAAAAGATTCTTGCATACATTATGCCTGTTTTGATACCTTACTGAGGCTATATGACCTTGAACATGAAAAACTGGCAAAATATTGTTATGGTCTGACTTTGAAAGCTATGAGACCAAATAACTTTGAAAAACAAAATGATAAACTAGCTCTGCAAATTTTCTGTGATGTCACAGCTAATGCCCTTCAAACACTGGGTCCAAAACACTCCTTAATTCACTGTATGGAAACAGCAAATTACATTAGTTTGTTTACCAAATGGTGGAAAATAGCGAATGTGAAAACACCATTTAAGGGTAATAGGTTAAACAATGAATTCATGAGCCCTTTAAAACAATGTACAATAGATCACCCCAAGTATGCATATCTTACAGGAATGTTAGAATGGCTAAGCAGATGGGAAAAAATAAACATCCGATATCCTGAGGGTTCACTAACAAAAGAAACATGTTCAGCATTAATTCAAACAACACAGGCCTTTATAAAATTGACTGAATATTGTATTAACGAGTTGGAGTTTTCCTACTTTTTACCTGGAAAACTTCAAACTGATTTGCTCGAAGAGAGATTTGGAAAGTATAGGCAGTTATGTGGAGGCCAGTACAATGTCAGTATCAGGCAGGTGTATGAGGTAGAAAAGAAGCCTCGCTTGCATTTTTTGAGAATGCAATTTTATCTGAAAAGTTTGTACACTTCTCTTACATGTCCTAAAATTAATTTGTTTTCAACATACATTGGCTTGCTATCACCATATTTTCCCATAGAAATGTAACCAAGTTAGTCAGATGTTCACCTGCTAGTATTATCATTACAGTGAAAGTTTTCACTAACAGAACAGTTTTAGCAGACAAAGACTGTCAAGGTCTAGGGTCAGAAGTAAAGAACAGGCCCTGTTCTTCCACTACTTTTGTTTCACACCCTGCAGTTACTTACTCCAGACTCTTTTTCTATATGAGTTGGGTACGAAAGTCAACACTGAAAATTTTTCATTTTTACTAATTGTGTTTAAGCTTGGCAATCATTTCCGTTTGTGTATCATCACAGACAAGTATTTCCAGATTTTCACCAGTTTCTTCCTGAAAGAAGGTTTCACTTAATTTCAATGTTATTTTGTCAGCTTTATCTTTACAATATTTTTTGAGATGAAACATTTCTTTATTACTGAGGATTTCTGTAATGAAGGCAGATGCTTTCAACAAGTACAAGCCTTTTTCAGCATCCACAAATTCAGGGCCATTAGACATACTTCAACTCAGTTGTACCTTTCCATAAGATTTTTTGCTTTTAATTATCAGTAGTTCAGGTTTTGTTTCATTAGATGATTTCACTCTACATGAAATCTTTCTTAAATACACAAGCTCAGATTGATCGTCCGTGATTTACATTTCCACAACATTTACTCATGCAGTGTAAGTTTCTTTTGAATGGATTACAACAAAATTTTGACGACTTTTTATCCACAGTTTGTCTTCTTAAGAAATCATAGAAGGATAAATCACAATTATTAAAAAGATGAAACAGACAAGAGATATAAAAATTTAAAATTCATTAGTTTAAAGCAACACATTTTTGAGATACCATTATTCAAACACAGTAATCCCTGACAGTGAAGTTTAGTGCTGGAGTTTTCAGAATGTACGGAATCTTATTGCATTCTGTGTAAAATGCCACTACTACTATTTTAAAAGGCTGCTGTATGTATGCTTGACTCGTGCATTATAAGTGTTGCATTGCTGCAACCTGCTCCCCTTTCTCCCTCTAGTGCTTTGCTAATTTTCTTTCAGCAATTGATATCTCTTGAAGCTCATTATTGTGTCAATAAAACTGAATGGTTTTGTTTTATTATTATTTATTCCATAGTATTTGTTTTCTGTTGTGTTAGTTACAATTCTTAAGCCAAACAGCTTTAAGACGCTGATCTGACACCCTTGTAAATAAGGCAAAATGGGTCTGTGTGCACAAGTTAAATAAAAAACGCTTAATGTGCAGCTTGCAAAAGGCCTTTTTCTTTTAAATTACTGCAATTTATATACATCATCTGCAAAACTGCTACCACAAGTAACTTGTTTATTTCATTTTAACGTAACTGTCATGAACCAGTCTGCAAAAGTTGTGATACAGTTGGCAAAGCAAATTGCAGTTAAATAAAATTTATTTCAAGAAACACTAATTTTGAAATTTTAAGGATTAAAAAATTGGGTTTGGAAGAATTCAGCGTTTTTGTGAATCTAGTAAAGTAGCACACATCTTTAAACCATAGAAGAAACTGAATAAAGTGGTACAAATTTCAGGCCTGTAAGTCAAATGGTTTTGGGGTTGTGACCTTTTTAAGGTTACAAAGCAAGACAAAAGTGGCAGAATTTTGGTCATTTAAAAAATTAAGAACTCTAAAATAAAAAGCACAAAAAATATTCAATTTTGGATTTTTCATCATTTTGATAGAATAAAATCATCAATGTTAAATTAAATTTTGTATTTATGGATTTCACATGGAGAGATCTTGATGTTTTCATTATTAAAAATGCTAATTTGTGTGTAGTTAAGAACATGTGTATAGGCCTAATGAAGCCATCAATCCCGTTACAAGTTTTGGATTTGCAGTGTAAAAACAGGTAAGTTTTAATGCATTAGTGTGTGAAATAATTGATATAAGAGAAATTTTGTTGAAATAGCGATGTACGACACTAGAAATATAACATGTAGCCAGAGAAAAGCGTTTCTAGAAGCTCCTGCCAGTAGAAGCCGCTCTTGGACGGACGGAACTTGTATGACTACTCTTGGCAGGCGAGCTGCTCAGCGCACAGGCCTTCTCTCTAGGTGGCGTTGGCTGGACCTACCGCCATCTTGGATCCCCCAAAACATTAATAGACGAGTGTTTACAATTGCTTCTTGTTCGTTATTTCTGTTGTGTGCACGCGATATTTGTTTTATATAGTAAATGTTACACTGTTTTAGTGAACAACACAGCATAAGGAACGCAACTTCAAACGTTTTGCTGGTCTTAAATGCGTATTCGACACAGTAATACGACACGAAAATATGACGCTTCTGGCCTCAGTACTGTAATTCCTATTTGTTTATACACTTCGAATAACCAAGAAGAGATGTATGTGCTATGAAAAACGTTATTTCTTAATCCATTTCTATGCACTTGGATTGTGTTTGTGTCGATAATTGATAAAGCTAGAACCCCAAAAGCAATGATTGATAGTTTAGAGGCACCGATTTGTATTCGTTGCATTTTCAAGTCAAATGCAAATTTTAAATGTTTAAGTTTGCAAGAAACTTACCTTATTTCCTTTGGTGTCCCATAGATGTATGCAGGGATGATATAAACAAATCAGCTGCCATGTCAACAAAGTGAAAGATTCGTTAAATTACAAAGGAAAAGAACTGAATTTAAGATTGTCAGGCACATTGCAGTTTACACATCTGCTTTGTTTTTAAATTGTACCTACCAAGTGACATTCAGTGTTGCAAATACAGCAATTTACAGAGTAACACGACAACACAGTGATTACTGTAATGATCTAAATAGGCTGGACTTAGATAGGGAACTTTGCTCTAACAAATATGTAACCCTTTAAGTACTTATAATTTAACCACTGTAACAGGTGTTCCACACATTTTACTGAAGATTTAATTATCTACATGTAGTTACATTACTTTTATATTAAATTATTGCATTTTAAAACGTTAGTCCCAATTCCAGGATATTTCTTGCCAGGACTTTTCTGTTACTTGGGAATAACCAAACAATCAAAACAAAGTGTATTGGACACCTCCAGAGAGCTCTTCACTTGGATTGATAGGAAAGCTAAAGTCAAATCACAGAAATAAAACCATACTGTAAAACTTTACAGTGCATCAGAATTTCAAGTATAAGGTATATAAGAAAATAGCGCTTAAATAAGTCCACTTACGAGTGAAATGTGATTTGTTTAAACTTTACACTACAATCAGAATGATTAGTACACCCGTAAGCGACGCAAGCCGGAATCAAACCACCAGAAGCGAATGTTTTGGGGTAACTAACATGGCGTATCTTTACTTGGGTCGGCTTCAAGTTTGTGATGTCATGACAACTCCTCTTATTTTTACCTCCATGGATAATACTGACAGTATGTGTCACTTGACGAAGACCAGTGACAGGCAGATGAGTTAGTATGAATAAATAAAACACATGTAAGTTATGCATCTGTGAGCTGCTTGATTTATCCACACAGCGTTATTAACAAAAATAGATTATTTATTAGCAAAAGAATACATCCTACTTGTAGTCGATATAATAATATCATAATGTGGTGGACGTTAAGATTTTACCATGAATCCACCTCCTTTCAAGTTCCGATATATCGTTATAGCCCCGACAAGAGCCTATCTCCGACATTGTTGTAATATCGAAGTTAAGTTCAGTGCCTGGTGCTTCTGAGAGAGGAGATGGCTGTAGAAAGGATATTAATAAAGCTTTTTACCGTTCTCTTCTAAGACGATAAATGCGACACCTTGTGTGGAAAAAATGCTTGCAATCTTTGCATGTAATGTATTCGTCTTATAGGAGTCTGCTGGATATTTTGTTTACATCATACAATAAAAATAGGCTGTGTGATAAATATTCCACACCTATTAAGCCAATTTGGTATGGGATCTCACACTGAAGAACAAAACCTGTAATGCAGTTTAATAAACTTGCTGGCCAAACATTGTAGCAGTGAATCTTTCGTCAGTGTAATATGCAGTATGCTAAATAGAAGAATTTTCCTGAAAAACCAAATGGCATACAGATAGACTTGTTGCCACTAGCTTCAATCAACACACTAGGATTGCTTAATCACACATTGGACAACGTTCTTTCCCCAAAAACCACTACTGAGGAGTGACATTTGTAGCCAGTGTACATTTCACATAAGATATGAGAAATTATGGATCGATATACATGTTCCTCTATAGCACTGCTTTCACTTTTTATTTTATTTTTATTTTATTTATTTATTTTTTTTTGTGAGAGGGACAAGGTACCATGCCAACAAGTGGCCCAGAATTTGGATAAACATTTAAAAACATAATAAATCTGTGTGTACCATTTGTTCAGAATTATATGTATGTAAGCACTGGACTGTCGGTAAAATATGCTTATATGGAAGTGTTCCTTGGGATAATAATAGCCCACATCCATTAAACCACCTACTAAGTCTCTCAGACTGTCGATCAAATCTCATATTACCTCGTAATACACAACTAAAATCCTAAATATGTTATGTATGTGATAAATAATAATTGATTCGAAGACCAATCGTAGATAACACCATACAGATATTAACACTGTGTAGTGTAACCGTGACACATTTTGAAAGATGATGTTTCTGCAAGCCATAGCTGCAGGAGCACAAGGAAGCTAGTTTGCCTACCTTGGTTCTATAGAAGCTAATGTTGGCAAATGAGATGGTTTCAATCATCCTGTGGAGTAGCTCTGAATCCCACCATCAGACCAGATACGAAACAGCTGTCAGTATCGCTGTTTTTGTGTGACCAATTTCTACAGTAATACTATAGACACACAACGAACAGGGTCATAAACCTTATAGGCCCTGATTGTCTTTTTTTTAAAATATTGTATCAAGGTGTTACATCCTGCCATTACCAAACAATCCATTAAAACTATAACCTTTCACAACATCTACGCATCTACCTAAAACTATAACACTTATGTATTCCAGTTTAAGGATTCCAAGCAGTAAAAAGACGTCATAATCATCAACATCAAATCTAGTGATACACAGTAGACAAGTTGCAGAAAGCTCTTAGGGATACATACAAGAAAATTTTAGGTAATGGTCTAGGTATGCATGCCAGACTCCTCCTCGTTTAGGTATCTAGAATGCATAATTTGTTCTACATATCGCTGCCACCAACGCATCTAGGACCCACCTTTGCATTATCAGAATTATTGTCACTAGATTTATTCCATATTCTTAACACACTGATAGAAACATCTCGTTAAGGATAAGCTTTAGACAGCCATAGTAACCGCAAATAACAACATGTTTCCAACACTATTAACTTGGCTGATGAAATGATTGGATGAATAGACTGTCACATCCATCTGCCAGTAACAAGTCTGTATGGGTCATGACTGTCTTCTTTTTAGAGTAGAGTATCAAGTTAATGCGTCCCACCATTACCAAATAATCCATTAAAACTATGGTCTTCCACAGAATGTACACATCCAGCTTTGACAGAGGACAAGTTACTCTCTCACCTATTTTTCGTATACAGAAAATTATTAAAGCTTCTGTTACAACTAGAAGCACCTTGATTGAGACTCTAGGAAGTTAACGGCCTGAGCAGATGTTGATGGAGCCTGGTAGGGAGCTAAGAGCATGAGGTATTTTTATGGTTCTTAGCTTGTAGAAACAGCATGTTGGGAGTTGAAAGCAATTGGCGGCGACCTCATCCCTCACTAAATATTTCCAGACAGGCCCACCCCCATGCAGGGCAGACAGGGCAGTCCCTCGTCGAGACAGGTCTCCAGTATAACAATGCCACGATACCTGCCATGGCACCAGCCAAAGCCTGGGCCGGGGGCGATGGCCTGACGGAATGTGTCTACACAGTGGAGTTGTAAACAAGGCATTGTGTGCAGAGCCACACATAGCAAAAATTCACAAGTTTTCATGTTTGCTGATACTGCAAATAGGCATGTGAACCACTTCCATCAGTTGCCTCAGTTGTATAAGAAAGTCCTCCATCTGCGAAACGTTTAGGTATGGCATCTTTATTACACCTCATAGCCAGGACTAACAAGCTTCAAGGCACAGGCGATTTAGATAAAGATATTTAAGACTGTATCTGTTCGCTTGCTGCTGTGGGAAATGACATGATTTCAGAGAAAATCATCTTCCCCCTCTGCGAAAACTTTAAAAAGTCAGTAACTGACGGTTTCTTTTTTTCCAGAGACACAGGTTTCTTAACTCTTGCCCTGGTTCGACATGAGTTTGTGCTGTCATGTAGGAGGGGAGATTTAGCGCCTCAAGAACTCTGTGATTGGCTCAAGATGGGGTGACGACAGTGTCGTTTGTGCTCTTTGCAGGAAAACGGAATTTTTTCTGTAGAGGTGCGAAGCACTAGGATGTGGAACTTTGGTCTGGAAGCACTTCCAGACGAGGCTCTGGTATGTGTGGTTGGTACTTGGGACTCGTTCTGAGACTGACTTCACTTGCAAGTAGTTTAGACTGTGGAGCCTGTGGTGAAGTTCTTACTGTACCCACAGTGTGATTTCAAACATCTCGAACAGCTCATTTGCCGAGGGCACACTGATTCATTTTTGGTTTACCAGTCTTGACGTTTGGTATCCATGTGTGCTCTGTCGTATACGTGAGCCAAATTGGTCCTTGGTATGACCAGCGAAGGGGCATATCACACACTGAAATCTATCGTGATTTCAGGGCTCTGGTAGAGAGTAAATTGCTATCCGTCTGCCTGATCGCTAGACCGTGAGAGTGTTGCATTTCTTTCGTGGTTGCGATCGATTCGCAGGCGCCACCTCCAGGTCTCATTTCCGCCGCACACATCTCGCCACCTGTAAGTTACATCGCTGCACGAAGCAAACAGGGTATAGTACTGCCACTCTAGCACTGTCAGGGCGTACAGATCTCAATCGCCACTTGCCCTCAGCTGCACTTATATAGAAAAACTTCAGTAGATTTGATCAATCAAAGTCTGCTCCGTGTCAGATCAAATCAGATTGCGTTATCCACATTTTTAAGACCAGAATACTTGCCTCACTGGTCACCAAGTTAAACTGTACTTGACTCACTACTGCCACCCATAATCCTTGTCAATTGTAGTCTTAAACCACCATTTAGTTGTTTATGGCATTCAGTCAATAACTTGATTAGCATAATTTATGTCTATTTTTTTTTCTTTTGAAAAATAAATGCTGTTAGAGCACTAAAATCATGCCAAGACAATCAATCATTTAAACAGTCCCCACTAGGGTTACCTTTCAACTTTTGTAATCGACTATTAGGAACCATTACAGAAATGATGTTATGATCAACACAATCTGAGTGAATATTACTTCCCCTGTAGTCAAACTGCAAAACGATCTTAGGGATACATGCTACTGCGCTAGTATTAGTCTTAGTCATAGGAAAGGGGAATTTTGTTAAAATTCAGTAAAGGTGCGGTTGGGCGATGAAGTCTGGGGCAGTGTGTGGTAACAGTCAGCAGCCAATAAGCCAGGCAGAGTAAAAATGGCACGGAGCTGCAGCGGCGTATTGCACGTACGATTTGTTTGGCATGGAGCAACAGCGAAGCAGGGAACTGCAGCGTTGCTTAAGTTATTGCGATGTATGAGGCGACGCAGTAGGCCAGAGCCAGGAGTGGCGATGTGTAAGTGGCTGACGTATGGAATTTACCCCTGCCATAGATTCTGTCTCCCTCTGACACTACGTCAGAAGTGAGGGGGAAAAGCAGTATAAATAGTCAGGCACTTTTAGCTTGAGGGGTGTGCCAGGTCAGTCAAGAGTCGGGTCAGCCCTGTGTTGGTCTGCTCTTATAGGGCCAGTCTGGCAGCGATGTTGTAAATGTTCTGTGTAAACCTGTACTTTGTTTCTATGTACTTGTTCAGGCTATATTCCGCCATGGGGACACAACACCGGAGCGGGACGGAACGGCAGCCGGGTACTTGGAAATTGCACGGTCTGCCTGAAGGAGGACAGTGACAGCGGTGTGCAGCAGGTCCAAGACAGGCCACCTTCGCTTCCCACCTGGCGTACCGGGACCTGAGTGAGGCGCATGCTGTGGGAGGCGCAGCAGCCCTGAAGCAGCATTAAGGATGGTGGAGGGTGTTGTCATCCGGCAAGCATTACTAGCGGCAAGTTGCGGCACAGCGTCCAGGAGGGCACAGGTTCGAGTCTGGTCCTGTCCTGGGAGCAGCAGTGGCAGAGGGCCATGGGTGACCAGTACAACCACCTTCGTCCCATGGTCGGACAGAGCACTTTTCGCGGTTTCTAGCCATGGTCGCAATACCAGAGCAACAGGCAAGTACGGTAGCAAAAGCTGAAGTCAATAACTGGTTATTGAAGTTTGGGGTGCCTGATACAATAATTACGAATCAGGGAACGAACTTCATATCATCTACAGCTACATCTACATGGATACTCTGCAAATCACATTTAAGTGCCTGGCAGAGGGTTCATCGAACCATCTTCACAGTTCTCTATTATTCCAATCTCGTATAGCGCGCGGAAAGAATGAACACCTACATCTTTCCGTACGAGCTTTGATTTCCCTTATTTTATCTTGGTGATCATTGTTCGTAATTGTAATACCTAGGTGTTTAGTTGAATTTACGGCTTTTACATTAGACTGATTTATCGTGTAACCAAAGTTTAACGAGTTTCTTTAAGCACTCATGTGGATGAACTTACACTTTTCGATATTAAAGGTCAACTGCCACTTTTCGCACCATTCCGATATTTCTTCTAAATCGTTTTGCAGTTTGTTTTGATCTTCCGATGACTTTATTAGTCGATAAACGACAGCGTCATCTGCAAACAACCGAAGACGGCTGCTCAGATTGTCTCCCAAATCGTTTACATAGATAATGAACAGCAAAGGGCCTATAACACTACCTTGGGGAACGCCATAAATCACTTCTGTTTTACTCGATGACTTTCCGTCAATTACTACGAACTGCGACCTGTCTGACAGGAAATCACAGATCCAGTCACATAACTGGGACGATATTCCATAAGCACGCAATTTCACTACGAGCCGCATGTGTGGTATAGAGTCAAAAGCCTTCCGGAAGTCCAGAAACACGGAATCGATCTGAAATCCCTTGTCAATAGCACTCAGCACTTCATGTGAATAAAGAGCAAGTTGTGTTTCACAAGAACGATGTTTTCTAAACCCGTGTTGACTGTGTGTCGATAGACCGTTTTGGCTCTGAGCACTATGGGACTTATCTTCTGAGCTCATCAGTCCCCTAGAACTTAGAACTACTTAAACCTAACTAACCTAAGGACATCACACACATCCATGCCCGAGGCATGATTCGAACCTGATACCGTAGCGGTCGCACTGTTCCAGACTGTAGCGCCTAGAACCGCTCCGCCATCCCGGCCGGCTAGACCGTTTTCTTCGAGGTAATTCATTATGTTCGAACACAATATATGTTCTAAAATCCTGCTGCATATCGACGTTAACGATATGGTCCTGTAATTTAGTGGATTACTCCTACTACCTCTCTTGAATATTGGTGTGACTTGTGCAACTTTCTAGTCTTTAGGTACAGATCTTTCCTCGAGCGAACGGTTGTATATGATTGTTAAGTATGGAGCTAATACATCAGCATACTCTGAAAGGAACCTAACTACAGTCTGGACCAGAAGACGCTTTTATTAAGTGATTTAAGTTGCTTCACTACTCCGATGATATTTACTTCTACGTTACTCATGTTGGCGGCTGTTCTCGATTCGAAATCTGGAATATTTACTTCGTCTTCTTTTGTGAAGGCATTTCGGAAGGCTGTGTTTAGTAACTCTGCTTTGGCAGCACTGTCTTTGATAATATCTCCATTGCTATCGTGCAGAGAAGGCATTGATTGTTTCTTGCCGCTAACATACTTCACATGGAGGTATAATCTCCATGGTACTTCACATACGACCAGAATCTCTTTGGATTTTCTGCCAGGTTTCGAGACAAAGATTCGTTATGGAAACTGTTAAAGGCATCTCTCACTGAAGTCCACGCTAAACTTTGAGCTTCTGTAAAATATCGCCATCCTTGGGGATTTTGCGTCTGTTTAAATTTGGCATGTTTGTTTCGTTGTTTCTGCAACAGTGTTCTAACCCGTTTTGTGTACCAGGAAGGATCAGCTCCGTCGTTTGTTAATTTATTTGGTATAAATTTCTCAATTGCTGCCGATACTATTTCTTTGAATTTAAGCCACATCTCGTCTACACTTATGTTATTAATTTTGAATGAGTGGAGATTGTCTCTCAGGAAGGAGTCCAGTTAATTTTTATATGCTTGTTTGTACAGGTATATATTTCGCTTATTTTTCGAGGATTTGGGGATTAGAATATTCAATCTTCCTACGACAGCCATGTGTTCACTAATACCTGAATCGGTTTTGATGCTCATTATTAACTCAGGATTATTTGTTGCTAAGCGGTCAAGTGTGTTTTCACAACCGTTTACTCTTCACGTGGGCTCATGAACTAACTGCTCGAAATAATTTTCAGAGAATGCGTTTAGCCCAATTTCGGATGATATTTTATGCGCACCTCCGGAATTAAACATTTATTTTCGCCAACATGTCGAGGGTAAATTAGTCACCACCAACTATTATCGTATGAGTCGGGTACGTGTTTGAAATCGAACTCAAGTTTTCTTTGAACCTTTCAGCAACTGTATCATCTGAATTGGGAGGTCGGTAAAAGGATCCAATTATTATTTTATTCCGGTTGACAACAATGACTTCTGCCCATACTAACTCACAGGAAGTATCTACTTCAATTTCGCGACAAGTTAAACTACTTCTGACTCCAACAAACACGCCACCACCTAGCCGCGCGGGATTGGCCGAGCGGTCTGAGGCACTGCAGTCATGGACTGTGCGGCTGGTCCCGGCGGAGGTTCGAGTCCTCCCTCGGGCATGGGTGTGTGTGTTTGTCTTTAGGATAATTTAGGTTAAGTAGTGTGGAAGCTTCGGGACTGATGACCTTAGCTGTTAAGTCCCATAAGATTTCACACACATTTGAACACGCCACCACCAACCGTGCTTAGCCTATCCTTTCGGAACACCGTTAGGTTCTTCGCAAAAATTTTGGCTGAGCTTATATCCGGCTTTAGCCAGCTTCCAGTGCCTATAACTATTTGAGTATCAGTGCTTTCTATTAGCGCTTGGAGCTCTGGCACTTCTGAACACAGCTACGACAATTTACAACTGTTATAGCAATGGTTCCTGTATCTACGTTTTTCCTGTGTTCAGCCTGCACCCTTTGTGACTGAAGCCCTCTTGTGTTTTCCCGATACCCTCTAACCTAAAAAACCGCCCAGACCACGCCACACAGCCCCTGCTACCCGTGTAGGCGCCTCCTGCGTATAGTGGACACCTGACCTATTCTGCAGAACCCGAAACCGAACCACCCTTTGGCCCAAGTCGAGGAATATGCAGCCTACCGGGCGTAGAACCGTCTGAGCCTCTGATTCAGACCCTCCACTCGGCTCTGAACCAGAGGTCCGCAATCGGTCCTGTTGACTATGCTGCAAATGGTCAGCTCTGCTTTCATCTTGCAAGCAAGACTGACAGCCTTTACCACTTCTGTTAGCCACTCGAAATCAGAGAGAATCTCTTCTGATCCAAAGTGACACACGTCATTGGTATCGACGTGAGCCACCACCTGCAGTTGGCTGCACCCTGTGCTCTTCATGGCATCTGGGAGGACCCTTTCCACATCTGGAATGACTCCAACAGTAATGCATACGGAGTGCACATTGTATTTCTTGCCCTTCTTGTCAGCCAAGTCCCTACGGGGCCCCCAAAAGCGCCTAACGTTGGAGCTCTCAATTACCAATAATCCCACCCTCCGCGATTGCCTGGATCTTGCAGGCTGAGTGGTTTTCTCTGAAACAGGGCAGGTGACAGCATCTGGCTCAGCGACAGTGTCAGCCACAGACAGCACCTGCAACCTGTTTGTGAGACAAACCAGGGAGGCCTTACGTGCAGCCGCTTGTGAAGCCTTTCGCCACCTGCGTCGCGCCAAGGCGACCTCCCACTCGACCACAGGTGAAGGGTCAGCCTCAGTGCGAGCAGTAACTGGGTTGGCCACCGACGATTACCGATCGGAGGACTCTGACATGCTGGACGTCTGTTGGATCCCCACAGCTGGCCCACAACAGTGGTGCCCATCCACTGCAGCCTCAAGCTGTGTAACCGAAGGCATCACAGCCTGAAGCTGAGAGCGAAGTGTCACCAACTCGGCTCGCATCTGCACACAACAATCGCAATCCCTGTCCATACTAAAGACAGTGGAAAACTAAAGTATGCAGCTAAATGGACTATCGGCACATGCTGAGCAAATCTACTGTAGAACCTGACGAAAACGCACGAACTGTGTCTAGTAATATGCAGATATTCAAAAACCTAACTACCAAAACACTCAGGTGAGACTAAATAATTTGACCCTGATTTGTAACTTGTAATAAGTCACAAAATCGGTTTACTTTCCGACGCAAACGAAAAACGCGACAACTGGCTATTAGATATTAAATTTACATGCAGGAACTTAAGAAACTGAACTATTAAAGCACACAGATGATATAATAAAATTAGCTCCTGGTTAGGAACTCATAAATGACAAATACGGTTACTTGCCTGTTGCTGGGTCTGTGTAGGTCGGCTGCTGCTGCCTGACTGGAATTAATGACACAGTTGTGTCGGTTATTGAGAATTAAAACATTACGGGCCAATCCATTTCATCTGCAGGCGAATGGGAGAACGGAGCGAATACATAAAACAATTTCAAAAATGCTAAGTTATTATGTGAATGGGAACCATGATAACTGGAACGTTTATCTTCTGTACATGGTATCGAGTTGTAACACCAAAATACATTGGGGGTCGGAATGTCACCATTTGAGGTGGTCTATAGAAGAAAGATGCCATCACCGTTTGATGTTCTATGTCTGAAAACGGGAGCTAAGGAGGACGAAGTGAGGAAATTTGCACGGACAATATGGGAAGTCTGGAAGAGGGTACAGAAGGCCAATACGGAAGCGTTGGAAAGGCAGGAAGAACAGAATAAGCGGTTGGGACCTTTACCACAGTACGGGATAGGTCAATGGATACTGATCGCGAATCCATGTACACCTAAGGGAAAGATGAAGTACCACAGACCATACCGGGTTGTGTAGATGACATCACATGTAAATGTTAAAGTGCAGCTGCCAACAAAAACATCCATTATCCTTGTAAGTAGAGTAAAGCCTTTTAGAGGAATGGTGGACAGATTACCTCAAGTACAAGGAAGTGACCCAATTGCAGAGGCTAGACAAAGAAAACAGGAGAAGAAGGTCGCAGGCGGAGGGACAACAGCGGACGCATACTGTTCCGTATATGTTACGGTCACAGAGGGAGTAAATTATTATATGTATAATATTGTATGGCATGTTTACATTGTGTGTTTTTGTATCAAGGGATAATTTGTGTTTTTTTGTGTTTTGGTGGGTCAGATAATGGTTGCGTTTTTCTTGTTTGTTGTTTTAGTTTTGTCATTGTATGGGGGAGACTATTTTCAGAGAGTTCGGTAGGTGCAGAGTGAACTATCGGGAATTTTTGAGGATGTTGTGCGATGTTAGTGACTTGTAATGGGAAGGGGTTCTGGTGATATTACCAATGCAGAATCTGAAATATTTAAATTCCATGTTATCACGGTTAATAAAGTATTGGAATACGTTCGAACGTTACAACAGCATCGCACTGACGACATAATGACAGTTGGCGTTTCAGCCACACGGTGTGCCATTTTTCTACTTTTCTTGAGTATATCTTTGTGGGGAGTGTGGTAACATGCACCAGTAGAGGAGGTGCCACACATCAGTTGCCTATGGTATGGGTAACCACTGTAAACAGTGTATAGGGGTAGCATTAATGTTTTTATGTTCTCGTTAGTTTTGGTCTGTAGCACAGAAGATTTGTCAACAAGGTATGTTTACACAGCCACAGGCCACGGCTGTTAAATTTCGATTCGGGACGAAACTTGTTGAAAGGAGGGGAATTTTGTTAAAATTCAGTGAAGGCGCGGTTGGGTGATGAAGTCTGGGGCCACGGGCAGGTAATAGTCGGGAGCCAGTAGGCCAAGCAGAGTAAACATAGCGTGGAGCTGCAATGGCGTATTGCACATACGATTTGTTTGGAGTGGAGCAACAGCGAGGCAGGGAACTGCAGTGTTGCTTTAAGTTATTGCAATGTATAAGGCGACGCAGTAGGCCAGAGCCAGGAGTGGCGATGTGTAAGTGGCTGACGTATGGAATTTACCCCTGCCATAGATTCTGTCTCTCTCTGACACTACGTCAGAAGTGAGGGGGGAAAAGCAACAGAAATTGTCAGGCGCTTTTAGCTTGAGGGGTGTGCCAGGTAAGTCAAGAGTCAGGTTGGCCCTGTGCTTGTCTACACTTATAGGGCCAGTCTGGCAGCGATGTTGCAAATGTTCTGTGTAAACCTGTACTCTGTTTCTATGAACTTGTTCAGGCTGTACTGTGCCACGGGGCACAACACCGGGGCAGGACGGAATGGCAGTCGGGTACTTGAAGACTGCACGGTCTGCCTGAAGGAGGGCAGCGAGTCCAGGACGGGCCATGTCCACTTCCCACCTGGCGTACCGGGGCGCGGGTGAGACGTACGCTGTGGGAGGCGCAGCAGCGCTGAAACAGCATTAGGGATGGTGGCGGGTGTTGTCTTCCGGCAAGCACCACTAGCAGCAAATTGCGACACAGCGTCCAGGAGCCTGGTCCAGTCCTGGGAGCAGCAGTGGCTGAGGGCTATGGGTGACCAGTACAACCACCTTCGTCTCTTGGTCAGACAGAGCAGGCCAAATGGGGCAGAGGGTGGCGGGGACCAGGCACTGTGACAGTCTCCGGAATCGCAGGCAGTAAAGCGGCGCCAGACACTACGCCTTGGTGGGCGGCGACCAGGCGAGTGCGGCTGACATCCATCGTTGGGTGGCCTTGATGACCACAGCAGTGGTGTCAGCAGTCCAGGAGTGCTGAGATGGCCAGACTCGTGGAACAGCAAATGGGCGGCGCACCGACATTACTCTTCTGTAAACTAGCTGAATAAAGGAATACTTCCGAATACCGCTGTATCACTCTACACTGCCCCTTGACGCTATTGAACTGGCTCGGCCTCCTGACGAGAAATGGCGCAGTGGGTCCTGGCTTCAGCTCCGCCAACTTGAGTCCCGGGTTCGACCATCGACGGTCCGCGACAATGCATGTACGATGATTTTAATAGGTGTGCTAAACGTACATTGTCCTATTTAAATGTCAGGAAAGTATAATTTGTTCTATCTTTCTTCCAGCAAGACAGTCAGACCCTCTAGACATGTGTAGTTGTTCAATGCATTCCATATTTAAGGTCACCAGAATATTCCATGTTACTAATACTGTCAAAAAATTACAGAGAAGGTACTGAAGTGAGAAGGTAATGAAGCATGTACTCGTTTGCTTACAACGAATAGACAGTCATCCAACCTACATGTAGTCCACAGTAGAATTGTCAGCTTGTGTAAACGATTTCCAGGTTAAATAACTAAAACTATAGAAATACAGAGCACAGCATTACAACCACTTATCGACTCCAGTTACGTGAAATGTATGCACACTCACATAAGTCACCTGTATTTACCTCAGTTTTCTGGGGGGGGGGGGGGGGGGGGCGTCACTTTAGCCCTGTGAGTCATTAGTATTCATAAAAGTGTAGGACAAACACTGGAATGCGTCTTAGCAAAGCAATATGACCACCAACGGCAAATCCTTTTTACTGATGATGGTTATTCGCTGTAGTAGCAGAAAACCGTCTGGTATAGGTAATGATGGCGGCACTCTTGTGAAAGTGATTAATTCACACTACATTATCTTCACCATGACATGGATGCTCAGGAGTCATGGGGTGGGAGTGTGTAGTCAAGCAATGATGAGCAACATGAATAGTGCTGCTCGGTACACTAGAAATGCTTACTTAGAGTGTATATTTATTAAAATATCAGCTCTGATGTCTATAAAAAATATGAGGTATAGCTCCCAAGCTTGACACCCATATCGAAGGACATGATAATGCTATCCTGGCATGGGGGTCATCATAATATATGGATGACTTTGATATCGTTTTTAAGTAGAACTAAGACATGTATTTTGGTAAAATAATACGCATAATCTAGACTTAGGTCCTTAGCCCAGGGCTCATACGCTCTCTGTAGTAGCCCTAATTGTCTTGCAGTACTTTTTTGTGTACGATCACATGCTGCTGCTGTCGCAGGTTCGAATCCTGCCTCAGGCATGGCTGTATGTGATGTCCTTAGATTAGTTAGGTTTAAGTAGTTCTAAGTCGAGGGGACTGATGACCTCAGATGTTAAGTCCTATAATGCTTAGAGCCATTTGAACCATTTCTTTTGTATGAGCACACCCCAGCATATGATTTGCGTAATCGATTTCCACTTTAAATAATTAAAATTATAAACAGATAGATAATTTTTTTCACTCGTCAAACCCATTTGGTCGATGATTTGTGTAAAACATCCAGGCAAAAAATTAAGATCCTTTTGGTCATCCTTTCAATCTATTATAATTATGCTATTTTATGTAAATTCTGTAACGTGGGTACCCCAGGGCCAGCCAGTAGAGCATACGTGATTTTTTTCTTTATGCACAATTTTACCAAAACATCTGCTAATGGAGGAAAATTATTTTAAAAACACCCAGACCATTTTATAGCAAGAGATTAATTGTTTATTTAAATTATAATGACATGTGAGTAAACAGAGGATGGACACAGGAGGTCGCAGGCAGGCAGACATTGTTACCTGGGTGACCTTGACTACTCAGCTCAGGCTATCCTGCAACACAGTGCCATAGCAAGGAGACACGAAGTAGTATCGGCGCTGATGGCTTCTTAGACTATCCATCGACAACATACATTCAATCTCCGCCAAAACACTCAATTTTATACCTATTTTGAAAGCAGTAAACGTCCCACAACTGATACTAGGGGACAGATCAGTCTAAAACAAAGGTAAAATGTATGGTAAATGAGTTTAAAATTTGCACAGACGCAAAGCATGAGTATTAGGGGCTGTCTATGGTGTCCATAACGCCACTTTTTACCCTCTGTCAGCAAACTTCTCATGATTGCGTTTTTAGTAAAATCAACGTGCATGAATGTGATATGCTTGTTTTGGTTCAGAAATCCTACCATTTTAAACATCATCCAAATATTTTTTCACGATTCCAAATAAATATCACTTGCAACTAGCATGTGTTGGGTGGAGAATGCTGCTGCATTCAGAATAAAACAGTGCTATCGTTTCTTCACGCACATAAAACTAACAGGACTATGACAGTCTCGTCTTGTCTCTCTAGAATCCACTGTCGTTCCACTGGTAAGTCAAACATACGCAGCAATGGGCACTAGTACAAGTCGCAGGTCGCTGGAGGCGTCGTGGCAGCGGCTGTCCAGTTGTTCGACGCTCTCCTGTCCCCTGGTAACATCTTCAAACTTCACAGGAAGTAAGACAATGGCACAAGTGTGGGACAGTCGGCGATGATATTGTCTGTTCCTGCAATACATCGAATGACTGTAGAGAACTGTGACACATTTCCAACGGCTAGGTTATTGTGGTGAACATTTGGTGTTATTGACCCGAAACATGTGAAGATGGGCTTGTGTTTCACTATGGGCCTCAGTGGATAACCCTCCTTATGGAGCTTAGGTACTCCGTAGATTCTAGGAGAAACAGGCACCTTGGTGATTTGTCTCTTAGCTGTGTCAGGATCAATTCTCGAGTCCTTTACGAGGGCCTTCGTATTTCTGGCTATCCTCACCGTCGGGTCACTCCTTAGTACTCTGTAAAGGGGATTGCTTAGCAGTTCGTCCATCTTCTTTTCATATTCAGAAGTGTCCATCAGAACCATAGTGTTTCCTTCGTCTGCATGTAGGACCACAATATCCCTGTTATTCCTGAGCTCCTTAATGGCCTGTTTTTCTTCGCGTGTGATATTGGCTCTGGGTGGTTTTTCTGTTTGTAGAAGGCCCATAGTGAACGGAAAAGATTCACCTAAGTATTATGTTGTGAAACATCTGGCACCGAAGTTACGCCGTCTTGTGGGACAAACAGACTCTTACGTGAAAGACTCTTCCCACTTCATACAACTGATTAGGGAACAGCGAATAAAGCCATCAGACTGTATGGTCAGTTTTGACATCAAGTCTCTCTTCTCTAACTTACCTATTGAGGGGACTATGTGCATTCTACAGGATCGGATCCCACTAGATATCTGCGACCTGGTGCGCTTATGCCTGTAATCTACGTACTTCGCCTGGCGGGGAATATATTGCGAACAGTTAGATGGAATGGCAATGGGTTCCCCGCTCTCCCCTGTAGCTGCGAATATCTTCTACATCTACATCTACATTTATACTCCGCAAGCCACCCAACGGTGTGTGGAGGAGGGCACTTTACGTGCCACTCCCTTTCCTGTTCCAGTCGCGTATGGTTCGCGGGAAGAACGACTGTCTGAAAGCCTCCGTGCGCGCTCTAATCTCTCTTATTTGACATTCGTGATCTCCTCGGGAGGTATAAGTAGGGGGAAGCAATATATTCGATACCTCATCCAAAAACGCACCCTCTCGAAACCTGGCGAGCAAGCTACACCGCGATGCAGAGCGCCTCTCTTTCAGAGTCTGACACTTGAGTTTGTTAAACATCTCCGTAACGCTATCGCGGTTACCAAACAACCCTGTGACGAAACGCGCCGCTCTTCTTTGGATCTTCTCTATCTCCTCCGTCAACCCGATCTGGTATGGATCCCACACTGATGAGCAATACTCAAGTATAGGTCGAACGAGTGTTTTGTAAACCACCTCCTTTGTTGATGGACTACATTTTCTAAGGACTCTCCCAATGAATCTCAACCTGGTACCCGCCTTACCAACAATTAATTTTATATGATCATTCCACTTCAAATCGTTCCGCACACATACTCCCAGATATTTTACAGAAGTAACTGCTACCAGTGCTTGTTCCGCTATCATATAATCATACAATAAAGGATACTTCTTTCTATGTATTCGCAATACATTACATTTGTCTATGTTAAGGGTCAGTTGCCTCTCCCTGCACCAAGTGCCTATCTGCTGCAGATCTTCCTGCATTTCGCTACAATTTTCTAATGATGCAACTTCTCTGTATACTACAGCATCATCCGCGAAAAGCCGCATGGAACTTCCGACACTATCTACTAGGTCATTTATATATATTGTGAAAAGCAATGGTCCCATAACACTCCCCTGTGGCACGCCAGAGGTTACTTTAACGTCTGTAGACGTCTCTCCATTGATAACAACACGCTGTGTTCTGTTTGCTAAAAACTCTTCAATCCAGCCACACAGCTGGTCTGATATTCCGTAGGCTGAGTCGGGAGGTCGGTAAAAGGAGCCAATTATTAACCTAGCTCTGTTGTTGAGTGTAACCTCCACCCATAATAATTCACAGGAACTATCCACTTCTACTTCACTACAGGATAAACTACTACTAACAGCGACGAACACTCCACCACCGGTTGCATGCAATCTATCCTTTCTAAACACCTTCTGTACCTTTGTAAAAATTTCGGCAGAATTTATCTCTGGCTTCAGCCAGCTTTCTGTACCTATAACGATTGTCAGCTTCGGTGCTTTCTATCAGCGCTTGAAGTTCTGGTACTTTACCAACGCAGCTTCGACAGTTTACAATTACAATACCGATTGCTGCTTGGTCCCCGCATGTCCTGACTTTGCCCCGCACCCGTTGAGGCTGTTGCCCTTTCTGTACTTGCCCAAGGCCATCTAACCTAAAAAACCGTCCAGCCCACGCCACACAACCCCTGCTACCCGTGTAGCCGCTTGTTGCGTGTAGTGGATTCCTGACCTATCCAGCGGAACCCGATACCCCACCACCCTATGGCGCAAGTCGAGGAATCTGCAGCCCACACGGTCGCAGAACCGTCTCAGCCTCTGATTCAGACCCTCCACACGGCTCTGTACCAAAGGTCTACAGTCAGTCCTGTCGACGATGCTGCAGATGGTGAGCTCTGCTTTCATCCCGCTAGCGAGTCTGGCAGTCTTCACCAAATCAGATAGCCTCCGGAAGCCAGATGCTTCATAGAAGCCTTTGAGCAAATGACCCTAGCTCCTGCTCCGTTACGACCCAGTTGTCGGCTACGATATGTGGACGACACATTCGTTATCTGACCTCACGGTGAAGCGGAATTGGGAAATTTCCTCCAGCACTTAAATGTTGTTGTTGTTGTTGTGGTCTTCAGTCCAGAGACTGGTTTGATGCAGCTCTCCATGCTACTCTATCCTGCGCAAGGTTCTTCATCTCCCAGTACCTAATGCAGCCTACATCCTTCTGAATCTGCTTAGTGTATTCATCTCTTGGTCTCCCTATACGATTTTTACCCTCCACGCTGCCCTCCAATACTAAATTGGTGATCCCTCGATGTCTCAGAACATGTCCTACCAACCGACCCCTTGTTCTAGTCAAGTTGTGCCACAAATTTCTCTTCTCTCCAATTCTATTCAATACCTCCTCATTAGTTATGTGATCTACCCATCTAATCTTCAGCATTCTTCTGTAGCACCACCTTTCGAAAGCTTCTACTCTCTTCTTGTCTAAACCATTTATTGTCCACGTTTCACTTCCATACATGGCTACACTCCATACAAATGCTTTCAGAAACGACTTCCTGACATTTAAATCTATACTCGATGTTAACAAATTTTTCATGTTCAGAAACGCTTTCGTTGCCATTGCCAGTCTACATTTTATAACCTCTCTATTTTGACCATCATCAGTTATTTTACTCCCCAAATAGCAAAACTACTTTACTACTTTAAGTGTCTCATTTTTGAATCTAATTCCCTCAGCATCACGCGACTTAATTCGACTTCATTCCATTATCCTCGTTTTGCTTTTGTTGATGTACATCTTATACACTCCTTTCAAGACACTGTCCATTCCGTTCAACTGCTCTTCCAAGTCTTTTGCTGTCTCTGACAGAATTACAATGCCATCGCCGAACCTCAAAGCTTTCATTTCTTCTCCATGGATTTTAATACCTACTCTGAACTTTTCTTTTGTTTCCTTTATTGCTTGCTCAATATACATATTGCATAACATCGGGGATAGGCTACAACCCTGTCTCAGTCCCTTCCCAACCACTGCTTCCCTTTCATACCCCTCTACTCTTATAACTGCCATCTGCTTTCTGTACAAATTGTAAATAGCCTTTCACTCCCTGTATTTTACCCCTGCCACCTTCAGAATTTGAAAGAGAGTATTCCAATGAACATTGTCAAAAGCTTTCTCTAAGTCTACAAATGCTAGAAACGTAGGTTTGCCTTTCCTTAATCTTTCTTCTAAGATAAGTGGTAGGGTCAGTATTGCCTCACGTTTTCCAACATTTCTACAGAATCCAAACTGATCTTCCCCGAGGTCCGCTTCTATCAGTTTTCCATTCGTCTGTAAAGAATTCACGTTAATATTTTGCAGCCGTGACTTATTAAACTGATAATTTTCACAGCTGTGAACACCTGCTTTCTTTGGGATTGGAATTATTATATTCTTCTTGAAGTGAGGGTATTTCGCCTGTCTCATATTCTTGCTCACCAGATGGTAGAGTTTTGTCAGGACTGGCTCTCCCAAGGCTGTCAGTAGTTCTAATGGAATGTTGTCTACTCCGGGGTCCTTGTTTCGACTCAGGTCTTTCAGTGCTCTGTCAAACTCTTCACGCAGTATCATATCTCCCATTTCATCTTCATCTACATCCTCTTCCATTTCCATAATATTGTCCTCAAGTACATCGCCCTTGTATAGACCCTCTATATACTCCTTCCACCTTTCTGCTTTCCCTTCTTTGCTTAGAACTGGGTTTCCATCTGAGCTCTTGATATTCATACAACTGGTTCTCTTTTCTCCAAAGGTCTCTTTAATTTTCCTGTAGGCAGTATCTATCTTACCCCTCGTGAGATAAGCCTCTACATCCTTACATTTGTCCTCTAGCCAATCCTGCTTAGCCATTTTTCACATCCTGTCGATCTCATTTTTGAGACGTTTGTATTCTTTTTTGCCTGCTTCATTTACTGCATTTTTGTATTTTCTCCTTTCATCAATTACATTCATTATCTCTTGTGTTACCGAAGGATTTCTAGCAGTCCTCGTCTTTTTACCTACTTTATCCTCTGCTGCCTTCACTACTTCATCCCTCAAAGCTACCCATTCTTCTTCTACTGTATTTCTTTCCCCCATTCCTGTCAATTGTTCCCTTATGCTCTCCTTGAAACTCTGTACAACCTCTGGTTCTTTCAGTTTATCCATGTCCCATCTCATTAAATTCCCACCTTCTTGCAGTTTCTTCAGTTTCAATCTACAGTTCATGACCAATAGATTGTGGTCAGAGTCCACATCTGCCCCTGGAAATATCTTACAATTTAAAACCTGGTTCCTAAATCTCTGTCTTACCATTATATAATCTATCTGAAACCTGTCAGTATTTCCAGGCTTCTTCCATGTATACAAACTTCTTCTATGATTCTTGAACCAAATGTTAGCTATGATTAAGTTGTGTTCTGTGCAGAATTCTACCAGGTGGCTTCCTCTTTCATTTCTTCCCCCCAATACATATTCACCTACTACGTTTCCTTCTCTCCCTTTTCCTACTATCGAATTCCAGTCACCCATGACTATTAAATTTTCGTCTCCCTTCACTATCTGAATAATTTCTTTTATTTCATCATACATTTCTTCAATTTCTTCGTCATCTGCAGAGCTAGTTGGCATATAAACTTGTACTACTGTGGTAGGCGTGGGCTTCGTGTCTATCTTGGCCACAATAATGCATTCACTATTCTTTTTGTAGTAGCTTACCCGCACTCCTATTTTTTATTCATTATTAAACCTACTCCTGCATTAGCCCTATTTGATTTTGTATTTATAACTCTGTATTCGCCTGACCAAAAGTCTTGTTCCTCCTGCCACCGAACTTCACCAATCCCCACTATATCTAACTTTAACCTATCCATTTCCATTTTTAAATTTTCTAACCTACCTGCCCGATTAAGGGATCTGACATTCCACGCTCCGATCCGTAGAATGCCAGTTTTCTTTCTCCTGATAACGACGTCCTCCTGAGTAGTCCCTGCCAGGAGATCCGAATGGGGGACTATTTTACCTCTGGAATATTTTACCCAAGAGGACGCCATCATCATTTAACCATACATTAAAGCTGCATGCCCTCAGGAAAAATTATGGCTGTAGTTTCCCCTTTCTTTCAGCCATTCGCAGTACCAGCACAGCAAGGCTGTTTTGGTTAGTGTTACAATGCCAGACCAGTGAATCATCCAGACTGTTGCCCCTGCAACTACTGAAAAGGCTGCTGCCCCTCTTCAGGAACCACAAGTTTGTCTGGCCTCTCAACAGACACCCCTCCGTTGTGGTTGCACCTAAGGTACGGCTATCTGTATCCCTGAGGCACGCAAGCCTCCCCACCAACGGCAAGGTCCATGGTTCATGGGGGGATAAAGATTCTATTCTATTCTATTCTATTCTATTCTATTATTTCGCCCAGAGTTCCTCTAAACTGCAGCTAATGAAAATGGTACATACTAGGAAAAATGTAGTACAAAAAAATAAGAATTGAAAATAGATTACTCATGTGTCATAAAAACCAGAAGTTTTCGATTGAAAAAGAAAATAAAGAAAAGAGAAAAACTTCTCACAATTCCTAAATATTAGTAAAGCTGACTAAAACCACGAGTAAAAGAGAAGAATAGAGAATCTATAAGACAAAGATTGTTGTTATTTAAATGAGAGATGTGTATATAAACCTATATAAAATGTATATTGTTAAGATATGAAATGTTATTATGAATGATATTACTTGCATAATGATTATGTATAAAATAACGTGTGTTCGATCTGAGGGGGGGTGGATATATAGTGACTCGAAAATTTCTGTATAAATTCTAGAACCACTCAGCCTTCTACTGTTTTAAACACACGGTATTCTAGATACTAGTGTGCAGATCACGTTTGTGTGTGCAGGTTTAAAATCAGTCGCGGGAAGAAAGTAAACGTGTTTTATAGGAAGAATCATGGAGTTTTTATGCCCATCTGTGCTTATGGTGTCATTGACTATTGTTAGAGGCAAGACGTATTTTCAGACTCGTTTTCCTGAAAGTCATGGTGTCTTTTGAATATAAAACAATTTGTTTCTAATATTCGATGGTACAAGATCTTACAGAAAGTTACAAATGTATAATGAAAGTGCGAAAAATTTTGTACATGAAAGTAAAATACATCGTTAACTGACGAAAAGGAAAGTTTGTATGCCTACTCATTTTATAAGTAGAGAGAGGCTTGGAAGTTCCTGCACCTAGCGGTATTCGACGGAGGAGAAGCCCAGAGAGTTTCCAGCAACTGGCTACCCAGTAAAGAAGAGTGGCTGCAAATCCCAAGTAAGTCATCTCGTAAAGAAGTGTGAAGTTTGTATGTCTACTGTCATGCTTCAAGTCGTGAGAACGTTAGAACCCCTAAACTTGGTTATAGAGGGCAAAGGATAACAGTTGAGGATTGTAAGAGTTTAGATTATTGAGTTTTGCGCTTTAGGCCTAACCCTGTCCAGCAGTTTGCAACTAAGTGAAGGCGGCAGTAACCAAGCAGTGACTGTATTAATTACATGTCACAAAGTATGATCAATAGATCTCTAATCATTCTTCCACAGACTGCCATTCTGGATCAGATAACTTAGCTGTGCTGAGTCATGTTATCTTCTTTAGAACAGCGGAATCATCTGAAGTGTGTTGATTACTGTCTTTTACGCACTACACCCTCAGTCATCTACTTTGAAGTCGGAAAGAAAAAGGAAAAATTAATGGGGCAGAGATATTTTCAGTCAATGTTCCTGTGCTGCCTTCTCGGAGCCTGTGACTCTGTTCCTGATTCCTGCACACAAATCAGATACCATCATGTTTCAGTCTAGGTGTGCATGTGTAAATCTCATCTAGGATCTTCATGCTACAAAAGTATCTACAGCCCAAAACTGGAGACATCAGATCTTTTTTATGTATACCTGTGCACTAAAAATCAGCTATCCACAGATGAGTAATTACCTCTCTTCAGTTTTTGTTTACGTTGTCACGTTCTTGTGACTGGTAATTGATTGCACAATTAGGTAACAGGCTAAGAACTAACAACTGTCATATGTGGGTGGAAGAATAATGATGTGTTGGTGGCTAGTGCAGGTGAAGGAGACACAGGGCTGATCACTGCTTTCAAGTATGGTGTGTACCAGAAAGAATCGTCCGACTTGGCACATCTGTATTTCCGAAACTAACAAACGTATACAACGGGTTTTATCTTGTAATGAACGGGAATATCAAAAAGTTTTTTTCATACCTTTTCATAGGTGTTCAATATGCCCTCCTTGAGATGCACAGCATATGTCAATGCGGCATTCATATGGTTTCCACACTGCAGTGAGCATGTCTTCAGCTACAGCTTCCACAGCTGCTGTTATGCGATGTCTCAGGTCATTCATTGTTATTGGTAATGGAGGCACATCAACAGAGTCTTTTATAACCCTCTCAAGAAATAATTGCATACAGCCAAATCCGGTGATCTTGGAGGCCAGTATTGTAAGGCTGAATCATTTGGTCCAGTGCGACCAATCCATCGTTCAGTAATCCTTTGATTGAAAAACTCTGAACTTCCAGATGCCAGAGTGGCGGTGCCCCATCCTGTTGGTAAATGAAATCATTTGAATCAGCCTCCAATTGTGGGAAAAGAGAGTTTTCAAGCATATCGAGATATGTGCTTCCTGTAACGGTGTTTTCGGCAAAGAAAAATGGACCATACACCTTTTCCTGTGAAACTGCACAAAACATATTAAATTTTGGAGGGTCCCTCTCATGTTGTGCTTGTTCTGTACCCCATACTCTCACATTATGACGGTTCTCCTTTCCATTTAAGTGTAATGTTGCCTCATCACCACACACTAAGCGTCGAAGAAAACTGTCATCCCCCATCTTGCCAGGAACCAAATTACTGAACTCCAACACATTGTTATTTGTCACCTTCATGAAGAGCTTGCAGTGGCTGCATTTTGTATCGTTTCATGTGTAAACGTTGACGCAACGCACGCCACATGGACATCGGGAGCATGTTGAGCTGTCGAGCTGCATGACAAATGGCTTTCTGCAGAATCTTTGTGAAACTGTGGTGGATGCGTTTGATGTCTTGTGTCAGCCATTCGGGGACAGCCTAGCAATTTGCCTTTACACAAACGACCTGTTTCTTGGAATTATTCATGTCATCGTTTAATGCTCTATGCTTTAGGAAGAACCATACTATACCTGGTATAGAAGTCACACTGAACAGTTATTACTGACCTTTACTGCGCAAAATGTAGAACACAAAATGCTTTCTGTTGGCTCAACACCATTTTTACTACAACTGAAGTGGACACACTCTGCTGTTACCTAGTGTGAACCATGTAAAACTCCAGAATTTGCTCTTTCCAACAGTATGATGTTCACGCACATAACTCAAATAATATAATAGTTATGATTTTTTAAGAATTGGATCATTCTTTTTGGTACACCCTGTACTTCAGGTTACAGTATTTTCTGTTGGTAGTGACAGACTACCTGGTAGCAGATTCATCAAACCTGATGAAGATTCAATTGTGTCTGAAGGTGTATGCAGCTGCAAGATTTCATACAATCGTGTCGTGTTATGTTTGGTTGAGCTCACATGGCTCCACAGGAAAGATCATGCAATGTACAGTTGTTTTGTCAGTTGAAATGGAAAGCTTGTTAATCACAGATCACATATTATACAAAAAGTCAGAAATTGATGACACACAGTTTTTCAGTGGCTGAGGATCCTGCCATTTAAACATTACTTTAGAAGCAACGATGAACCTCTACCAAATGACAAAATCATAATGTGTATTCTCTTAGACCATAAAGAAGGAACTCATGCCATATTTGATGTCTAGTATGGTCAAATTGTTCTTTTAAAAGTCCCCTGCTACTTAAAAGAAAGTTTTAATAGATTGCAGTGTATGGTTTTGCAATATGGCTGTGTTGTGGGAACATTACCTGATACCACTTAATGCAAATGCAATAGATCTGTCCTCACTACGTAGCTCTAATTGCAAAAGATATATTGTAATGTTTTCTCACCTAACCCTGATGTTATGATTTGCTCTAAACATGGTTGGCAGAGATCTCGACATTGAGAGTCTCAGACATTATCTTCCATAAGTAAAAGCACATAGGTTATAAATTTTTGGCTACAAATTACTGTATCCTCCACCTCACAAATGTCTGAGGCTTTTTAATTATTAGGACTTAATGGCATTATTAGATTTATATTTCAAAATGCTACAAGCAAATAAAGAGTGAACAGCACCATTCACTGTTGCAGATGGATCATTCTTTGTTGCAAAATGTTTTCATTGGACACATGTTATCAGTGGAACGTTATTCCCCATGTTTGCTACAACACTCAAATCAAGTATCACCAAGGCACCACTTTTCATTTTTACCTGTAGGATGATTATTCATCTGTATCTGAGTGAAGTAAGGAGGGGCATAATGTTTATTTAGCACAAACAGAACAGTTGACCAACATCACTGAACAACAAAAAATGATTTTCAAACTCTTTAGAAGACTTATCACACTTATTGTACCAAGAATTGTTTAAATAACAGTTACGTTACAATATTTAATTTTAACAAGAATGATGAAATGTAGACTCAGTCCAGTATAAACTTAAGATTTCTTCATTTCAATTTTTCATAAATACAATTATTACTTTATTTCTACACTTCTACCAACTGCGTTATTACAGTGTGAAGATGATACTTTAGACATTAACAATGTTTCTAACAATCCTAATCACTGATAGTTTGATGCAGACAGCAATTCCAATGTAAAATAATCTCCAACTTTTTTCTTTCGCTCTAGAAAACATTAATGTTTCATAGCATTAATTAAGTGTTCATAATTGAATGACTTCATAACTGTGATTCAAATAATAGCATATCATCATTGGAATACACTATAAATAATAGGTATACTGCACTTTGAATTAATAAAAATTTTGATACAAGCTGTTTTTCTTAGAGAATGCCAGGAATTTCTTTTGAGTTGGCTTTTGTTGGAGTGAGGGGAGCATTCACCTACAGGTTGTTGAGAAAATTTCGCCTTTAAAAAACCGACAACAGGATGACATCTGCCACCTCTCTTGCACTTGATTTATGATGCAATACAATGTCTTGAGGCTATCTTCAGGTTGGCAACTGCAGCAGGTTGATAACAACAGTAGGTCTGTAAGAGCAACAAATCACTGACAGCATAGAGATGGCAACAGGAACATCATTCTCCATGCTATTCGGGGTCTCATGATAGTGAAAATATTGTACAACACTTACTAGTTTCATGCCACAGTAAACGACAACAGGGTTACGCAAGCATTCATAGGCCCATACATTCATATTAAACTGGCTTGAAAAATTTAAGGACAAAACTAACTTTTGTATGATTTGTCACTGCTAACAAGGGAACCTCCCCATCGCACCCCCCCCCCCCCCCTTAGATTTAGTTATAAGTTGGCACAGGGATAGGCCTTGAAAAACTGAACACAGATCAATCGAGAAAACAGGAAGAAGTTGTGTGGAACTATGAAAAAAATAAGCAAAATATACAAACTGAGTAGTCCATGCGCAAGGTAGGCAACATCAAGGAGAATATGAGCTTACGAGCGCCGTGGTCCCGTGGTTAGCGTGAGCAGCTCCGGAAAGAGAGATCCTTGGTTCGAATCTTCTCTCGAGTGAAAAGTTTAATTTTTTGTTTTCAGACAATTATCAAAGTTCAGGCACTCACACACGATCAACTTCGCTCTCCAAAATTCCAGGAGATGTTCAGATTTGCTTGGACATATGCAGGATTTGACGGTCTATACACGGAAACATTCGAAAACGTAAAAAACATATGTTTTGACATAGCACAGGGAAAACTGTGTGACTGTGAAACTGTTTGTTGCAGTTTATGTGACAAACTCTTATGTTTTGATCACTTTTTGGGAGTGATTATCACATCCACAAGAAAACCTAAATCGGGCAAGGTAGAAGAATCTTTTTACCCATTCGCCAGATGTGTAAGTTAGGTGGGTCGACAACATATTCCTGTCATGTGACGCACATGCCGTCACCAGTGTCGTATAGAATATATCAGACGTGTTTTCCTGTGGAGGAACCGGTTGATCTATGACCTTGCGATCAAATGTTTTCGGTCCCTATTGGAGAGGCACGTCCTTTCGTCTAGTAATCGCACGGTTTTGCGGTGCGGTCGCAAAACACAGACACTAAACTTATTACAGTGAACAGAGACGTCAATGAATGAACGGACAATCGTAACTTTGCGAAAATAAAGAAAGTAAAATTTTCACTCGAGGGAAGATTCGAACCAAGGACCTCTCGCTCTGCAGCTGCTCACTCCAAGCACGGGACCACGGCACTGCTCAGCTTAGAGCGGCCTTGATGTTGCATATCTTGTGCATGGACTACTTAGTTTGTATATTTTGCTTATTTTTTCATAGTTCCACACAACTTCTTCCTGTTTTCTCGATTGATCTATGTTCAGTTTTTCAAGGCCTATCCACTGTGTCAATTTATAATTAAATCTGAGGGGGGTGTGATGGGGTGGTTCCCTTGTAAGTAACATAGGTCAATGAAACTATACACAGAAATAACTGTCTGACTATAGTACAGAAGGTAGCTGAAAGAAATACGCTACGACATCAACAGAAATGATGCTTTCTTTCAAAGACAGTAATTACCCTGAAGTCATCATGATTTATGATGGCCCCCTTGACATTACAAGAGGCAGGACATCGTTCTAATTAGGGTGTGTAATCACCAATAATAGCAATGCAGGCTCTGCAACATGCTCTGACGTTGGTCACAAGGTTGGTAAGGAGTTTTTGTGATAGGGTGTTCCATTACTCCACCAGTGCAGCTGACAACAGATGAATGGTTCTAGAATGAAATTTTCACTCTACAGCGGAGTGTGCACTGATATGAAACTTCCTGGCAGGTTAAAACGGTGTATCGGACCGAGACTCGAACTCGGGACCTTTGCCTTTCGTGAGCAAGTCCTCTACCAACTGAGCTACCCAAGCACGACTCACGCACCGTCCTCACAGCTTTAATTCCGCCAGTACCTCGTCTCCTACCTTCCAAACTTTCATTCTAGAAACATCCCCCGGGCTGTGGCTAAGCCATGTCTCTGCAATATCCTTTCTTCCAGGAGAGCTAGTTCTGCAGGGTTCGCAGGAGAGCTTCTATGAAGTTTGGAAGGTAGGAGACGAGGTACTGGTGGAATTAAAGCTGTGAGGACGGCGCGTGAGTCGTGATTGGGTAGCTCAATTGATAGATCACTTGCCCACGAAAGGCAGAGGTCCCGAGTTCGAGTCTCGGTCTGGCACACTGTTTTAATCTGTCAGGAAGTTTCAGATGAATGGTTATTGGTGAGTGTGGCCATGATTCGGGTGCATCTCCCCAACATGCTCCGTGGGTTTTAAGTCAGGGGAATGGGTAGGCCAGTCCATTCGCCAAATGTCCTTGCATTCCACGAGCTCCTCCACCAGTACAGTTCGATGCAGTCACGCATTGTCATCCATAAAAATGAAGTCATGGCTAAATGTGCTCCTGAAAAACCAAACATCAGGAAGTAGTATAGTGTCACAATGATGTTGACTGGTCAGTGTACTGTGTCTCCCTACACCATAATAACTAGACCAAGAACCATAAAATTGCATGGGCGTACTGCCTCCAAATCTTGGAACACAGTACACTTACAGGTCAACATAATGGTGACACTACTGCTTCCAGAGGTTTGTCTTTTCAAGGTTGCATTTAGCCCTGACTTCATTTTTATAGATAACAATGTATGGCTGCATTGAACAGCTCAGGTACAAGAGCTCTAGGAATGGGATGTCCTGCGTACTCCCATGCTGTAATTCCCATCTAGTGTGGGTAGGTTTGTTGAGGAGACATACTCCAGGATATCCACATGCACAAACAACCATCCTACAATTGTCAACTGTGCTGGTGTATGGAGAGCGCTACCACAAGAACTACACATCAAACTTGTGGCCAGCATGTCAGCACCTTGCAGGACATGCATCGTCATCTATGAAGATCACATGGGACATGTCCTGCCTTTTGTAATGTCCAGAGTTCTGCTTGCAACTGTAAATATATAAATATCAATTACAATACATTAATGGTCTCTTAATATTTCTCTAAAATTACTTTCTCAAGAAAACACATTTAATCCTAAACTAAAAATCAACGTAATCCTATCTCATAACTGGGCAAAAACTTCACACCATAATAAGAAAACGAGTTTTATTTTTCTTTTTTGCTAGGGGGGGGGGGGGCGAAAGAGAGGGTGCGCTGTCAATATTACATTGACTCATAAAAAGGGGGAAAAATTTATAACACCAAAGATTATAAGGAATGAAATAAGCTACATGCGAGGAAAAAACAGGTACTTACTAGTATCTACAAATATTCTACAAAACATTGCTGGTGTATGATAGTACTTATAACCACTTTAGCCCAATTTTATTCTGCATTGCTAGCTGACTCGCGTGGATAGCGACCCGGCAATGTGGAATCAGCGGTGACGGAAATATGTGTTCCACGCTGGAGGGTGAATGATCGCTTGCCTACTTCACCCATTCCCTTACAGTACCCTCCCGATTAAAATTGAGCTACCTGGTGGCTCATTAACAATCCTCTAACAAATAACTTCTAACAACCTTAGGCTTCATTCACAATAGGTGCGAAGTCAACTACAATGTCACCGGCAGTAATGCGTTTGAGCTCAGCAGGTGCAGAGGGCGTTGACCGCTTTAATACATAAAAACCAAAGGTGATCAAACACAACAAAATTATTGCAAAAGTTGTAGTTAGTCCAATGGAAAGCTTTGAAGTAATGGTACTCTGAGTAGCTTGTTGATACTGGTTAATACTGTTAAAAGTATGGATCAAATTCAAATCGTTGCCACTAGTACTTATGGATTGAATTAATTGGTTGTACAGTTTGACTGTCCCACTTAAATTAAAGTTGAATGAATTCATTGACTCAAATAAGTAAGTATTATTGTGGAATACAGTAGAAATTGGAGTTACAGATAACTTGCCTTCTACATACAAGGTGCCTTGGGATATTTGGGGTACATAGAAAAAGTCACTTGACAGCTCACAGTTTTCTCTGTCTACCACAAAACCACTACCTTGTATCTTTTGGGTAAAGGGGGAGAAGGACTTGTTACACATGAAGGTCAGGTCGATTATTGAGTTGAAAGAGTAGATGATACCTTCTGCGGACCGTTGTAGGAAGGGTTGAGTGAGAGGTTTCAAGTTCCTGGGACAGTAGTTCCAGGTTTGAACATTCATGAAAAGATCTCTCTCACAGCTGTGCACACGACTGTTGAAAGTTTTTTTGTTTGCTCACATTCGCGCAAAGTGCTCTGAGATAAAGCTAAGAAATATCTTCGGGCCTCACTAATTAAAAAGTATTCCCGCATATGGTACTGAACATAGGTATGGAGGGGCGCCCAAAATACTGGATAGGTATACACGCGGTAAACTTCAAAGTGATGTCTGGAGTCTGCTAAGGGAATGGTGACAATTAGAGTCAATTCATTGTCCATCATGATTGCATCTACATCACTCAATTGGTAGTAGAAATACAAATTTTGCATATTGACAGGAGGATCATAGACGCAGGATTAGTTAGCTTCCTTTCCATAGCTATTAGCAATGCCAAAAAATCCTTAGGATGCACCAAAACACTGCTCAAATGATTAGCTGAGCTAGTTTCAATGGCCTGCCTCAGATTAGAAGCATCTAGTCATGCATTTGACAAACTATCGGTAATCCTAAACAACAAAGTATTTAATTCTACATGGGCATTCAAGATATTGACTTTGTTCCGTAATTCCCTTTGGACTCTTGTAGTCTCATTGTACAGATCTCTAAAATGAGCTATGAACTGCTTAACAACCTTACCAATGAACACGGTATTATTAGTAATTGTCTGCTGCATATCACGTAGTATCACTAAATGTTCAGAGAGTTCCTTAGCATTGGAATGTACTTCTTCCCCTAGCTGCTCTAACTTGTTACTCACGTCAACTAAGTCCCTGTTAGTTAATGTTCTGAAGACAGCTCTGAGTATAGTGCCACCAAACTCAAACCAAGCCCACTTACGTCTAACAAGATTATTGTGGGGTAAAAGATTTAAAAAGCAATCAATTTCCCTTCTATACGTGGTAAAGGCTACCTTGACTTGGTTTTTAGCCATAACCCAACTATGATACCATGACAGTGCTGGATCCCATATCGTATGGTTGACTGCAATTGCCTCAATAAGGTTCATGAGTTCACTTATGTTCTGAAACTGCTCATCTACCTCACTTAGGTTATACTTCAAAATAATCTTGAAATTACCACTAGCTACTACCATACTAGTTTGTGGTTCGAAAAGAACATCAGATTGATGTGGAAGGATTCTAAAAGACAAACAAAACCTAAAATAAAAGCAAGTGATCAAAGCAAAAATTGTCCTTAAATTTAACATAATGAAGGCAAGAAGTTAGTCTTCTGCAATAAGAACAACGTTAACACTGACTCAGTTGGTTGCTATTAGAATAACACACTCCCACTACTGCATATACGCAGTTAGACACTGCACACTGCTGTAAACGACGTATACGCACTTAGCACACGCTTAGCGTTGTCTCGGCCGTAGCAGATATCTTGACGCGGTGGAGCTCGGGGCCGCACCGGGGCATGTTCATCTGCGACCTGGCTCAGCATCGAACTGTGGATCTCAGCGTCGACGGCACACCGGCCGGTTACCGTCAGGAGTGCTCTGCGGATGTCTCAGCTGCTTCCAGGGTCTGCCTCGGGGTCGTTCTTCTGGTTCATCAGCTGGTTCCGGCGCTGGATTGCTCAAATACGGCTTCACACGGTTCACGTGCACTGTGATAGAGCGAAACGGCAATTGGACCTTTAATGTGACTGGGGAGATAATTTCAAGGACTTTATATGGCCCTTTCCAATGCAATTTAAATTTCTTAACGTGACCCTTCTTCAACATGGGGTTACTCAAATAGACTAAGTCTCCAACGCAATACTTAGGTACGACTGCTCCACGATCGTCTTGGGCGGCCTGCTGCAAAAAGGACTGATGGTTCCTAGCCTTTACATGCTTCCACCAATTTAAAATTAGGTTTTACTCCTTCTGCGGTTATCCTGTGTCCCAAATACTCCACTTCAGGTACAGCAAAATGACACTTTGACATAGACAAGGAAAGATTTGCTCTGCGTAGTCTCTCAAAAACAGCTGTCAATCCTTCAGCGTGTTGTTGCATGCCCTGACTGAAGATAATAACATCGTCGAGGTAAACCAGACATTGTGTGGGGGTTAGTCTTCTGAGGACTGTATCCATCAGACGTTGAAATGTTGCCGGCGCATTCCATAGACCGAAAGGAAGACGGTTATACTTGTACACACCTGTAGGCGTAATAAACGATGTTTTAGCCCGATCGGCTGGATGTACAGTCAGTTGATTGTACCCGCTGGTTAGGTCACAAACAGAAAAGATTTTGCACGAACCAAGATAATCCAACGAGTGTACAAGATCCGGTAATGGACGAATATCCGGTAACGTCACAGCATTCAGCTTCCGGTAATCAACACAGAATCGGTACTTCTGTTCCCCTGTAGGCGATTTCCTTTTTACGATCACTATGGGGGAGGCCCAGGCTGGACCAGACGGCTCTCTATGTTCAATAAACCCGGGTTCCAGTTGTTCTTTAATCATCTCGTCGACTAAGGCTTGTTGGCTATAAGCAATTCTGTATGGTCGTTGAGTGATGGGTGCTGCTGCTCCGGTATGTATTCTATGTTGAACTAATGGAGTTGCTGGAAGATTATCCCGCTCACGGAAGACATCCGAGTAACTAAGTACCACTGGTAAAATTATTTCCCGATCCTCCGGCGATAAATGGTTTAATTTAGTAACCAGCTCTTGTTCGATTGATCCAAGTGCTTCTACAGTTGCCTGTCCTGTATTGACATTCGGTGGACCATAAGTTGCTACTTGTACACCTTTCTCCTTGGTAGGGATTCCTATCACGTCTTGTGGATCTAGGTTCGATACTGTTGCCACAGTAGTTCCGCGTGGTAATTCCGCTTCCGCATTACTCATGTTAGCAATGTTCACTGGAACTCGCAGTTTTCCATCTGATTCGTCCTCAATAACACTGACAGTTCTTGCTACATAACAATGCTTCTGGCCTAGCAAATCACCGTTTACTGATGGCTCTGTTGACAACAAATTACTTCTTCGGCACTTCGGTATATTCACGTCGATATACAGTGTTTTTCCTGTTCCCGGGGGGATGCGCTCACTTTCAGTCAAATGTACGTCGACTCGGAATGGCATACTTGTGCCGCTACTCGCTTTGCGCATTACCTCAGCGTCACTAACATTCTTTTGAGTCTGACTCTTAGAGTTCCCATTGCAGCCATAATCATTATGACCAAATCAGATTTCTCTCTTTGCTACATCGATCTGAGCGTGGTTAACTGACAGGGAATCCAACCCTAGTATACCTTCGCAGCGTTTCTCTCTACTTCTTATCACTTGCATTCCGGCCTCATATTTATCTTGGCCTGTCACGAAGTTAATCACAACTTCTCCGTAATTGTGCACCTGGTTGCCATTTAACCCTTTAATGGTACAGCTCGGCTGCCTCCAGCTTCTCTCTTTAACAACATGGCACCACATTAGAGAGATTTGAGCCCCTGTATCAACTAGAAAACGGACATTCTGTCCACGGTAAATTGCGTTAACAAGCAGGCCTTCAGAACTGTCATTCGTGGAGCTTGCAGTAACTATTGCTTCTTGGGGGCGGAAGTAGTGGTGGCCCTCCCGTCCCCTCTGTCGTTTAACGTACTCCTTGCATTCCTTCCTCTACAGTTCCGCGCTATGTGGTCTTCCCTTCCACAAACGAAACACCGAATCTTCTTCCCATGAGTATTGGCCGACTGTTGCCCGTTCCAACGATAACTGGTTCCTGAATAAGCTTCGAACACACGCCGATCCGGTTTGCGGTCCATTTTAGGTCTCCTCAGCTCTTCCACAAATCGAACTGCCGTCTGTATGGCTACTTCAAATGTCTCACAACGTGCCAATATGACTGCAAGACCGACTTCACCCTGTCACCAATCCAAAAACGTATCTAATGCCCTTTGTCCTGCTTCAACAATTTTTCCTCATTGTGCGAATCGTTCTCGCTGAGCTCATACGTATTAGCGTTAACTTTTCTAATGCGATCAGCAAAATCTTCAATAGATTCTCCGTCCAATATACGCATGTTGTGCAGTTGTTCCATGTAAAATCTTGCTGTCTTCTTCCCTTTGTACCGTTGCACCAGTGACTGCTTAAAAACGTCATAGGTAGCTGCTCGAGTGCACATGGTATCACACGTAACAAAATTGAGTGCATCATCTTGAATTCGCAATTTCGCCACAGTTACTTTATCTGAATCACTCCAGGATCCTAAACTTGCTGCGTTTTCCAGTTTACTAAAAAACGCGTGAATATCCTCATCAGACTTCCCACGAAAGACCGGAACTGTGGGGATCAAAGAAAAATTTTTAACTACTGCTGAATCTGTTGTGCTTTCATCGGCTACATTCCGAAGACTACTATTCACTTGTCCCACATCCCTACTACTTTCTGTATCTGTTTTCAATCGCTGAATTTCTTCTCGTAACTGTGCTATAACAGTCTGCAAATCTTGTTGTGCCTCTGCCATACTGAATAACCCGGTCACTCTATTTATTTAAAAATTTGCCACCATTGCCGTTCGCATGCACGCCAAGCAAAGCCAGTATCTGCCGCAGTCCTACCTTCAGTGCTGGGTCTCGTTCCGTTGCATCGTCTGCAGAGATGGGCTCCGACGGAGGATGGTATCTGCCTTGTGCTGCTTCCACGTACGGATACGAAACACGAACTTCGCGAACAATGCCAATCATCGCTATACCCTATTGGAAGACTGGAGGTTTTTTTCTCTCTCCAAGAAAGGATTTCCAGAGGATCCCACTTCTGACACCATGATGGCGGGTGGGCGTGAGGGTCTTAGGGCGAGCTGGTGATCAGCATTTGAACACGGTCGAATAATTTACTTTAACTTTTATTAAAAACTCGTTACATACATACGCAGAAGCGGTCAGTGTCCTCGCAGCCTACCGACCCGAATGCGACGCGGATGCCCGGTGTCTGACGACGCAGCAGGGTGTCTGATGACAACAGCCGCCCGGCAGACAGAAAGACCCACGTTTATTCTGCGTTGCTAGCTGACTCGCGCGGGCAGCGACCCGGCAATGCGGAATCAGCGGTGAAGGAAAGATGTGTACCTCGCTGGAGGGTGAACGATCGCTTGCCTACTTCACCCGTTCCCTTACACACCACCATCCCGCAGAACACTGGCTGAGGTGACATGCTTATCTACAGTGTACCCTGAGAGCTAAGTTATGTTGATATGTGACAGTCTGTTTACGAGTTTTTAGTGTGATATAAGTAAAAGATTGATTTATGGGATAGGCCAATATCGAAGTTTTCTACCACAAAGGTACAAACCATTATGAATACAACAACAGGCACTGTAAATATGTTACCTTGCCTGCCATAGGCCTAGACAAACTCGAGTTTTACCACCATTTCTTTTCCATGTACAGTATTAGACATAAAAACTGACCGCCGTCCGGCCGCCACAGAGACTAATGTCCGAGTCGTTCATTTAAGGTGGCCAATAAAACTGACTGTCCCTGACAACTCTAAAATAAGTCCGTCAACCTGAACAATATGGCAACACTGTAAGATGCGGAAGTGTCAGGAGGAAGTGTTGTCTACTTCCTAGATGTTGTCCGACTGTGTGAGCCCGTGGTCTCGTGGATGCCGGCACGGTAGCTCAGCGTGTTCGGTCAGAGGGTTAGCTCCCTCTGTAATAAAGAAACTGAGTTAATAGATCAACAACGAACTTAAACGGATGTCTTACGACGACCGCCCCGAGCAGATGCAACGAACAAAATCGAACAAAATGAAATAAAAAAAGTGGTAATGGTCGTGCATTCTAAACTTATGGGCGTCTGTTCGTGTCCAACTGTACTTTTTTTACCACATTTCAGCCCTCGTCTAAAGTTATGAGTCTGACTGAACATCGAAGATAATTCGCATCACATTCTACCCACCAGCAATAATAAGTACTTCCAGAAACAATTCCGCAGGACAGCTCGTGGCTGCGTCGCGATCAGAACAGCTTACGCTCGAGCGTTTCCTCGCGCTGCAGCGGCTACCGGCCACCGGCCAGACGCCACCCGCCGCCTGAAATTCGGCGCCGCCCAAGTGAACTCGGCGCGACGCTGTCAGTGTATGTTAGGGTGTCCATTCGTCCCGTTTTTCCCGGGACAGTTCCGTTTTTTACCAAAATGTCCCGCTGTCCCGAAAGTTTTTTTTGGGACGCTCAAATGTCCCGTTTTTTATGATTTCGCTTGGCTAGAGTATTTAACGCTACTGGTTGTTTGACTTGCTATTAACTGCGCAATCATTTACGCTAGGAAGCGTGTGATGACTTTCAGGATACCCCAAACATATACCGAACTGTCAAAAATCGCAAGTAATTTTAAACGCACTATAGGTTACGAATAACAACGATGATTTTCTCTTCTAAATCGATCCACTGAATCCGTCCTATCGGTCCAGAGATACTCTACACCACTGATACTTGCTCTCTGGCTTTCGTCACCACTCTGTTAATGTTTAGCACTGTGCAATCACTGTTTCATTATGCCAAAACGAAAGTGTAATTATAACAGCAATATAAAAAGCGAGTTTCCTGTTGTCACTGGTAGTGGAGAAACTGTAGAATGTACGTTGTGCAGATCAAAATTTGCTATTGGTCATGGTGGAAGATCTGACATTGTGAATCACATTAAGACGAAGAGCCGGCTGGTGTGGCCGAGCGGTTCTAGGCGCTACAGTCTGGAACCACGCGACCGCTACGGTCGCAGGTTCGAATCCTGCCTCGGGCATCGATGTGTGTGATGTCCTTAGGTTAGTTAGGTTTAAGTAGTTCTAAGTTCTTGGGGACTGATGACCTTAGCAGTTAAGCCCCATAGTGCTCAGAGCCATTTGAACCATTTCTATAAAACGAAGGAACATCGCATGAGTGATCAAACGAAAAGAGCAAATAAATGTGTGAGTGACTACTATGTAAACTTAAAATCAGTAACAGAAATGGATAAGCAGTTGGCAGCACAAGAAGCTACGTTTGCATACCACAGTGCAATGCATAACCATAGCTTTAAGTCAATGGACCATACTACAGCAGTTGTTAAAAAAAACTTTTTAATCCTAAATTTACATGTGGACACACAAAATGTAATGCAATCATTTCAAATGTTATTGCATCGTATGCAGCTCAGCAGGTTTTTAACTGAAAAGTGCTCGATTCATATCTGTAATGATTGATACATCGAATCATCTGGATTTGAAGTTGGTTCCTCTCCTTATCAGGTATTTTCGCCCTGAAAATGGCATCACGGTGAAAGTGCTCGAATTGGTTAATTTAGCTGGAGAAAATTCAGATTTACTTAATAATTATGTGCTGGAGGTCTTAAAGAAATATGATCTTGAGGGAAAGGTGATTGCAGTGTCTGCAGACAACACTAACACCAATTTTGGTGGTAAGCAGAGGAAAGGAAAAAACAATTTGTTCTATAAACTGCAACAGAACACAGGGGATAATATAGTAGGTGGTGCACAATCGCTTACAAACTGGCACAGATTGCATACCCATTGACTGTCAATTAATTGTAAACAAAGCCTACCAGCATTTCCACATATATACAGCAAGGGTTGAATCTCTGAAGTCATTCTGTAAGTTTACTGAAACTGAATACAAAACTGTACTTGGGCACAGCAAGACAAGGTGGTTATCTCTGCTACCAGCATTGGAAAGAATTGTAGAGATATTTCCTGCTTTGAAATCATATTTCATTTCCCTTGATAAGTGTCCTGTTATCCTTAAACCCTGTGTCTGTTGTTCTTCTACATTTTCTTGTTAGCCAGCTAAAACCTTTCTCCATAAAAATTAAATGTATTGAGAAACAAGAAATCACAATAGTGGAAGTTTATCAAGAAATAAACAAATTATTGGGAAAATTACAATGTAGAAAATCTGAAAGATTTCTCACATCCTTTGTACATGAGACTCTAAGAAAGCTGGAAGAAGAGGGTGACATTACTGCAGAACAATTTCATATTTATGCTGACATCTTCTATGACTCTTGCATTGAGTATATTAAAGATTGGTGTTTGCCATTTCTCACACCTTTTATAGCATTTGACTGGGTTAATACTGAAAAGGAGCAGCTACAGTGGAAGGATATTCAGGACTGTTGTGTTTTTGTTAAAAGTATTGTATCAAATTTTCCTGTTGATGAAGACGAACTGTTGATGAATTTTCATGTGCACAGAACTTCATAAAAAGTGAAGAAGGAGACAAAGAGAGTGTTAGCGCAACGTGGTGTAAAATATTTGCTTATTTCAAAAGTAAAAACATTAACATGAAAAACATGATTCACTTGGTGGAGTTTTGTCTGGCAATTCCTGGGTCATATGCTGCTGTGGAACGTGTGTTTTCGTTAGTGAACTCTTTGTGGCCAGATGAAAAAAAAAAACAGATTGAAAGTTGAAACAGTGAGGGCCTTGCTCATTGTCAAAACACACTTAAATGGTGTATCGTGTACTGACTTTTATGGTACAATTTCAAACGAAAATGCACTTCTTGATAAAGTACATAAAAGTGAAAAGTACGATGGTAGTGTGGCAGAATAACTGTAAAAAGTTATTCGGGATCATCTGAGTGCACGTTGTAAAGGTAAACTTGTATGTGTATTAAATGTACTCAATACAATATTTATGTCCCGTTTTTTTTTCTTCATCGTCCCACGTTTTTCTCTAATTTATTCTAAATGTCCCCTTTTTCAATGAAAATGAAATGGACACCCTAGTGTATCTATCAACTGTCATTTTCGAATTTGAAGTTCTGGTTATCATTTTACAGTTAAGCGTTGGATTTTGCACACCTAAAAATCATGAACTACGGTTAAGTAATGTAAAATTGAGTCGCAAGTGGAAAAAACATCTGCAACACAATATTTACTTTTGGTATAACAGAGGGGTGAATGCAGAGGAAGCAGCTAGAAAGATTTAAACTGTATGTGGAGCGAGTGCTTTTGGGAAAAATACACCAGAAAAAGATATTCTTGTTTCAACAAATATCGTTCTGGCATGAATGATTTTCCACATTAAGAAAGTCTCGACTACTGATATATGTGATGGATTACCATTTAATCATCATGAGACATTTGCATTCAACAGGCAAAGGCAAAGTTCAGAAGTCTGGTGCAGGAGTACTGCTTGCTCGAATTCGAAACAACAAAAATCAATGGAGTGACTATTATTGAACGTCATCAGGTCGCTCATTGAGCATTCCTGTGCAGTACTGTTTAACTTCCTAAGAAGAAATGAAAGGCGGAGCCCCACCAAAAGACGTAAACTCGAGCAAAGGGTAGTGTGAACATAATATTTTACATCAGATAGCTCCAAAAATGTGTTTTGGGCTACGAATTCTGCCCCAAGGGATGTTTGCATCACAGCTGGAATTTGTTGCCAACAACTGAGACACCTTTCGGTTGCAGTGTAAGAAAATCGACCGACAAAACTACATCATCTGTGCTACTGCATGATAACGCACCCTGTTGATTTGAGAAACAAAACTATCCAGGAAATTGATACGAAAGTAGTCTCTCAGGCACTTGTATTGATAAGGAAGTCCTCTCTCAAGCACTTGTCCCTCTCGTCATATACTGGTAAAATTTTACCCTTCACGCTCTTGATCGATCAACCGTCAAAGCAATTCACTTCTAGGCGAAAATACACTTCAAATTACACTGGTTTAATGACATTGTTAGATCCAGTAGGTTTCTGCAGGCGTAGAATTTGTAAACTACTTTAGCAGTATCAGATTGTTTTAGATATTGTGAAAGGAAATTCTTCTGCTGATTAATTCTCTTTGATGATTACTGCTGTGTTCAGTAAACTAATGGAAAACGCAATTAAAATATTCACTGTACTAATACAAATTAAATTCAGCTTATTACGGAAACATCAAGACAGTAGTCTATCTTAATAAAGCATCTGTAAGACGATTGAGCGTATTTCAACACGATTTAGTAGGATATTATCGACTTTTGACTTCGAAAAGGTCTGTATTTACTTCATGTCCTGCATCATTCGCAAGTATTATGAAAATGTGGCAGTTCATAGAAAAAATTTTCTATTAACAACAACAAAAAATATGTCAACAGAAAACAAAACTAGCATTATGAATTTTTCAGTACCGTAAGGTTTTCGCTCTGACGCTAACAGGTACTAAAAGTAGCAAGACGAATTTTGCCTGAGCGTTTTCTTAAGATTCCCTTATTGAGTTTGTATGTGCCTGCTTGTAGCTCTGCTACAAAAGACTTAAAAATCTGGCTTTAAGCGAGTCTCGAAAGGCGAACGAAAGCAGCTTGCACCTGGTAGCCAAGGATGTTACTTGAGAAATGGTTTTTTCCTAAAGTGGGTAGACATCATTTTGAAGGTCAATTGATGGCAAACGTCAGTGAGACGTGTGCCGTTGGTGTAAGTGTTTTGGTGTGTTGAATTTGTACCAATGACTTTTCTATAGGTTTTTTCTGTCCCAAATACGGAGTTGAAGTCTCCCATTAGTATTTTCACGTCATCTTGGTGAGTTTTGCTCATAGTTTTTTCGAGTGTGTTCCAGAATTTTTCGACATTTTCGGTGTTTTTCTTATTTTAGATGCTGGTAGGGGCATGTGCATTGATGAGTGTATATTTTTAATTGGGGCTCTGAATGAACATAGTCATAAGTCGATTGTTGATGGGTGTGATTTTTTTGACAGAGTTGATGATAGATCTGTGTTCGAGAAATGCCATGCTGAAGATTGGTGCGCATTTCGTTACGTTTTGTTGTGTTTTGCTCTTGAAGATGGGATGGTTTCCGTAATGCAAGGTTTCGTTGTCAGTTAGTCGTGGTTCTTGCAGAGCAAGGATGAGACTTGTTTGTCGGTCGATTTCTTATGTAAGATTATTTAGTTTTCGTGTTTGGATCAATGCACCGATGTTTAGTTTTCAAATGCATGTTTTCTGCTTGTAGGGAAATTTACCAGAGATCTCCGATATTTTCTGCCGTGCTAGCCTGGACTCCCCAGAATCCGACAATCCAGACATGATACCCGTTCCAATTGCTCCATGGCATCTGTGAGTAGAGTCTCATGTTTGTTTTGTTACTATAAGCACAGGCAGTGGTGTCCGCTCACTGCAGTCACAGCCAAGGTGATTTCTTTCTGTTTATGGCGCAGCAGTGATCTCTAAGTATGGAGATCACTGTGGCGAAGCGACTGCTGCAGTGTCCACGCTCAGCCGACATAAACAAATCGCTGCGGCATTGGGCGTTGCTAAACGCTGCACTTATCGCGAGCCGTGACAACAAGAGCTCACTGTCTCTCCTAACGATATTATGGAGTTGTCACATCTTACTTACTTAACGTAATACGCAAGACGTGGGTTGGGTAAAAATTCAGTTTGTAACTTCCGATCGCATTAAAATACTTATTCCAGTCCAGTGTGATATTGGGTGATGAGGGAGTGCTCCCTTTAGCTGATTCTTGGGGATGGTGGGAGGATTGGTGGTGTGAGGATACAACATTGGAAATTTGTTTGTGGACTAGATTGGAAGAATGTTGCTGTCAGCAAAGGCCATTGTGGGCCCTTCAGCATACACAGCAAGAGAGTTCTCCTCAGAGCAGATATGTCGTCCACAGGTAGCTAAGCTGTATGTGGGGGATTTTTTTTTTTTTGTGTGTGGAAGGGATGGCAGCTGTCAAAATGCAGGTACTGTTGGTGGTTAGTGAGTTTGATGTTAACTGAGGTGTGGACGGAAGCATCAGGGAGGTGGAGTTCAACTTTCAGGAAGGTGGCACATAGTATAGAGGAGGACCAGGTGAAGCAGATAGGAGAAACGGTGTTGAGGTTTTGAAGGAATGTGGATAGGTTGCCTTGGCCATGAGTTCAGATCGTGAAGTTGTATCATCTATGAACCTTAACCAGACTGGGGGTTTGGAGATGGATCATTGAATATTTGTGGAATGACTCCATAACTAATGTTCAGTCAATTTGTATTCTAAGCATTTTTGTAGTAATTGTATCTCACTCTGGGAGTCATTCATTGACATTCTGCAATAAATCCTACAGTGAAAACTGGAATTACTCTGAAGAATCTAGAAAATTACATACTTCTTGCAAAGTGGCATCAAACTTGGTACCAAGAGTGTGACCCTGTTTCAAACAGTGGTGGGGTTTGACATTAATTTAGCATAGCAGTCTTGATGATAACAGTCTTCTGCAGCTACTGAAGACAAAACATTGTTGATACGTTCAGCAACTTTTCTGCAAAAATCATAATTACATTTCTCTGCTTTCTCAGGCAGTGTGTGTCTCAACGTTAATTGTACCACTGTCATCAATATCTTAGTGAAACTCTTGTGAATGGGGTACAGCGATCCGGAAAAGTGCCTAACACCAGCAGCCAGATGCTTGTCAAAAGATGTTGCTGAGGTCTCCCATCACAGCACTGCATAGCAGGAGAGTTATTAGGCAGACATTGAAACCCTGTGGCTGCATCATGTTTACTGCAACAAATAAACTACAGTGGTGCTATCTTTTTGTTTGGTCATCAGCCTACTCAGTTACAGATATGAGATGACAGTGTAAACTCTTCACACGAACACCCCCCTCCCCCCCCCCAAAAAAAAAAAATCCCTTCACAAAAGTCTAGACTCACCAGCCATACACCATGAAGTGAACTGTCATAACCATCTCTCAACCACATTATTTACATTTACAATAGCTATGGCTTAAGTTACATAATCAATTCAGTGCCCCCAACTAGACATTTCCATTTCAATCACAGGAATTTTGTCATTAATATTATATTGTTAAATACACAGAAGCAGAGTCTCTATTAAGAAGTCATTTTTCCCAAACATGTTTGCAGAAATAAGTAAATTATTGCCCAGATCATCCTAAAATGATGGATTTATTGCACCAGAAAACCTGAAATTCTCACAACCTTTGGTCCAGAAGCATAAACCAGGTACGTAATATAGCTGTATGATACGTTACATTATTTTAAACTAACTGTATTCACCCAAGACAAAAGAAGTGACTTCATTATTGTGAGTTTATGTCCAAATCAGTTGATGGCCTCTGATAAAGAATTTACATCGTTGTACTGTGCACCTGATAAACAAACGAATTCACAGTCTTAGCAACAACCCATCTCACTGTAATGTTACTGGAAACTTATTACCTGTGGACATACTGTCACTGAAGAAACAAATACAACATAACTGACTTTGCTTTTGCATAAATGCAGAAATGTGCACAGGCTCATGTCATCATTGTATGGAGAGCAGTTCTTAAACCAAGGCTTCAGCTGATAGACATTGGAATGATCTCTTCAATGACAAACTGTTGGTCACTAAAAAGTGGTGCATCAACATGGAGATCTGTCTTGACAGTTATTCACCGTGCAAGACACTCCACCAATTGTTGATTCTCTGCAAGCCTTCCTGCAGTCTTCCAGCTTCTCAGCCTCCATACAGACAAATAGCCTCATAACTACTGAAGCTGCAGTTATGCAGTGTTTCATTCTTTTGCAGTTACATGGAATTTCCATATTTTTTTACCTTATTTGACTTAAGCAGTATATTTTCCACCTTCATTTGCATTGTAAGGAAATGAAAATCCATCATTCTGGCAGAAACAGCTGTGCCACATATGGCAGCTGAAGAAAATAAGGAAAGGAAAGCAGATAAACGGATATAAATAATAGCCATGAAATCAAACTTACTATACTTCAGTTGCCACTAAATTCTTCTTTATATATACGTTTAGTTTGGGAATAATTCTCAAACATACTGATGAACAGGAACTGTCATGAATTTCAATTAAGAAGAAAACTTCTTGTGTAATGTAAGCCAACTTTTGGTCAAAGAATCTGTCAATTTAACATCAGTTTCAAGTTTATGCACTGAACAAATTTCCTCTCTGTTTATTTTCTTTACTTATCATTATTTCAGTTTGAGGCAACATTCAGTTGGCTGCTACTCAGCCACAAATCTGATGTGACAAGCCTTGAAGAAGATTGTGTCCAACTTGATGGAGACCACATAGTAAGAGATAAGCTCTGTCTGTTGGTAGAAACCTGATAGTCTGTCCTTACTGCTTTGGTCAATGGTACATTAAACACTAATCTTCACATAATGGAAAATCCATTATATAATAATGACAATGTTACGAAAAGAGTAGTTGCTACACACCACATAGTGGAGATACTGAATATATGTTGTCTAATTGTGATGAATGCCTGTTTGGCTGAAAGATTCGTTTGACAGTCCTTCTGTTGTGCCTAACTGTGAATCAGCATCTCTACTGTATAATGAGTAGCACCTATCCCTTTTATAATATTGTCAAACAATCTTCCTTTTTTTTATTGCTGTGAGATGGCAAAGCAATCCAGGTACAGTCAGTGTGACTATTTTAAACCAGAAAATTGCTTTTGTTGTTATTACCAGTGCTTGGTCCGCCCCGGTAGCTGAGTGATCAGCGTGACAGACTGTCAATCCTAAGGGCCCGGGTTCGATTCCCGGCTGGGTCGGAGATTTTCTCCGCTCAGGGACTGGGTGTTGTGTTGTCCTAATCACCATCATTTCATCCCCATCGACGCGCAGGTCGCCGAAGTGGCGTCAAATCGAAAGACCTGCAACAGGCGAACGGTCTACCCGACGGGAGGCCCTAGCCACACGACATTTCCATTTACCAGTGCTTGATTTTTGATGGTGTACCATACTGATACCTCTGATACAAAACCATTAAAATGATGTTTTAAGACATTAATAAAAAACAGTCCACAGTAGGTCACAGTACTGGTACTACTACTTTTTTTTTTTTACAAATCAAGCACTGGTCATAAAGGTTACTCCTTCTGTTTGTTCTATTTCTTCAAGATCATGTCATATCCAAAATGACAAATCAAACAATGTATCCAGAAGAACTTAATTGTTCATTTTCAGAGCCCATTATATTCTCTCGCAGGCTGATCAATCTGAAGTTACGGGCAGAGGAGAGGTGATGTGATGTGTGGAAAGAATCAAAGGGAAAGAACTGAACACATGTCAAATAAGAAATTTATTTCACTGCAGTTGTTTTTCACATGTCATACTAAAAAAAAAAATCACATTTATTGCAACAGAAACTTCAACACAAGATATACAAGTGTCATCCACTTCAATAAACATTATAAGACAGTGGCTTTTCAAAATGGAATGTAAACAGTTTCGTTTTCTTAAAGTGTGTCTGTGATACTACTATTGACAGTGCCATAACACTAACATATTAACAGACACATTAATTTGGCACAGGTGGTAAAATATAAAATAATTATCTTCGATATACGCCGTGGCCTATCCTTACTAACCATCCCAAAAAATATAGGGTGGTGGTAGAGAACGTTTGGTTGTACAATCCTGTAGTTCTGGTGTGGTGCTGTAATTGTGATGTGTTTCTGAAAATAAATCAAAGGTATACTGAATGGATTATCAAACACTTTTTGATAGAACCTGGCAGTATAGAAAAGATCAAACACACGTAAAATATCATCACTACAAGTCAAATTCTAAAAAAATTAAGTATGTACTTATTAGTAACATGAATTTTGTATGTAGAGTACACCACTGTTGCCAATGAGATACAAATCAACATCCAATGAAGTAGCTATGAGTAAAATCTTCTACATCTGAACAAATATTAAGTTGTCAAAGGCTGAAGCACATATCCAGCAAATCTGATCACATATTGCATCAAATTGTAAGTGAGAATCTTGAGATAGATGATAGTGTTCAACAACTGTCATTTTGTCGGTGCATCTTCAAGACATTAAGCATTCTCTCAGCACCTTCACAATATATAAATTTACTAATGTGGCGTGACATAAATGATGATGATGTTGTTGTTGTCTTCAGTCCTGAGACTGGTTTGATGCAGATCCCTTCTTCTAGTAAAGTTGTGCCAAAAACTTCTCCCCAATCCTATTCAATACTTCCTCATTAGTTATGTGATCTACCCACCTAATCGTCGGCATTCTTCTGTAGCACCACATTTCGAAAGCTTCTATTCTCTTCTTGTCTAAACTGTTTATCGTCCACATTTCACTTCCATACAAATACTTTCAGAAACGACTTCCTCACACTTAAATCTATACTTGATGCTAACAAATTTCTCTTCTTAAGAAATGCTTTCCTTGCCATTGCCAGTCTACATTTTATATCCTCCCTACTTCGACCATCATCAGTTATTTTGCTCCCCAAATAGCAAAACTCCTTTACTACTTTAAGTGTCTCATTTCCTAATCTAATTCCCTCAGCATCACCCGACTTAATTCGACTACATTCCACTATCCTCGTTTTGATTTTGTTGATGTTCATCTTATTTCCTCCTTTCAAAGCACTATCCATTCCGTTCAACTGCTCTTCCAAGTCGTTTGTTGTCTCTGACCTCAAAGTTTTTATTTCTTCTCCATGGATTTTAATACCTACTCCGAATTTTTCTTTTGTTTCCTTCACTGCTTGCTCAATATAGAGATTGAATAACATCAGGGAGAGGCTACAAGCCCGTCTCACACCCTTCCCAACCACTGCTTCCCTTTGATGTCCCTCGATTCTTAAAACTGCCATCTGGTTTCTGTACAAATTGTAAATAGCTTTTCGCTCCCTGTATTTTCCCCTGCCACCTTCAGAATTTGAAAGAAAGTATTCCATGTCAACATTGTCAAAAGCTTTCTCTAAGTCTACAAATACTAGAAATGTCTAGCTTCTAAGATAAGTCGTAGGGTCAGTACTGCCTCACGTGTTCCGATACTTCTACGGAGTCCAAACTGATCTTCCCCGAGGTCGGCTTCTACTCGTTTTTCCATTTGTCTGTAAAGAATTCGCGTTAGTATTTTGCAGCTGTGACTTATTAAACTGATAGTTCGGTAATTTTCACATCTGTCAACACCTGCTTTCTTTGGGATTGGAATTATTATATTCTTCTTGAAGTCTGAGGGTATTTCGCCTGTCTCATACATCTTGCTCACCAGATGGTAGAGTTTTGTCAGGACTGGCTCTCCCAAGGCTGTCAGTAGTTTTAATGGAATGTTGTCTACTCCCGGAGCTTTGTTTCGACTCAGATCTTTCAGTGCTCTATCAAACTCTTCACGCAGTATCATATCTTCCATTTCATCTTCATCTACATCCTCTTACATTACCATAATATTGTCCTCAAGTACATCGCCCTTGTATAGACCCTCTATATACTCCTTCCACCTTTCTGCTTTCCTTTCTTTGCTTAGAACTGGTTTTCCATCTGAGCTCTTGATATTCATACAAGTGGTTCTCTTTTCTCCAAAGGTCTCTTTAATTTTCCTGTAGGCAGTATCTATCTTATCCCTAGTGAGACAAGCCTCTACGTCCTTACATTTGTCCTCTATCCATCCCTGCTTAGCCATTTTGCACTTCCTATCGATCTCATTTTTGAGACGTTTGTATTCCTTTTTGCCTGCTTCATTTACTGCATTTTTATATTTTCTCCTTTCATCAATTAAATTCAATATTTCTTCTGTTACCCAAGGATTTCTACTAGCCCTCGTCTTTTTACCTACTTGATCCTCTGCTGCCTTCACTACTTCATCCCTCAGAGCTACCCATTCTTCTTCTACTGTATTTCTTTCCCCCATTCTTGTCAATTGTTCCCTTATGCTCTCCTTGAAACTCTGTACAACCTCTGGTTTAGTCAGTTTATCCAGGTCCCACCTCCTTAAATTCCCACCTTTTTGCAGTTTCTTCAGTTTTCATCTACAGTTCATAACCAATAGATTGTGGTCAGAGTCCACATCTGCCCCTGGAAATGTCTTACAATGTAAAACCTGGTTCCTAAATCTCTGTTTTACCATTATGTAATCTATCTGAAATCTGTCAGTATCTCCAGGCTTCTTCCATGTATACAATGTTCTTTTATGATTCTTGAACCAAGTGTTAGCTATGATTAAGTTATGCTCTGTGCAAAATTCTACCAGGCGGCTTCCTCTTCCATTTCTCATCCCCAATCCACATCCACCTACTACATTTCCTTCTCTCCCTTCACTATCTGAATAATTTCTTTTATTTCATCATACATTCCTTCAATTTCTTCGTCATCTGCAGAGCTAGTAGGCATATAAACTTGTACTACTGTGGTAGGCGTGGGCTTCGTATCTATCTTGCCCACAATAATGCATTCACTATGCTGTTTGTAGTAGCTTACCTGCATTCCTATTTTCCTATTCATTATTAAACCTACTCCTGCATTACCCCTATTTGAATTTATGTTTATAGCCCTGTAGTCACCTGACCAGAATTCTTGTTCCTCCTGCCACCGAACTTCACTAATTCCCACTGTATCTAACTTTAACCTATCCATTTCCCTTTTTATATTTTCTAACCTACCTGCCTGATTAAGGGATCTGACATTCCACGCTCCGATGCATAGAACGCCAGTTTTCTTTCTCCTGATACGGACATCCTCTTGAGTAGTCCCCACCCGGACATCCGAATGGGGGACTATTTTACCTCCGGAATGTTTTACCCAAGAGGACGCCATCATCATTTAACCATACAGTAAAGCTGCATGCCCTCGCGAAAAATTACGGCCATACATTCCCCTTGCTTTCAGCCGTTCACAGTACCAGCACAGCAAGGCTGTTTTGGTTAGTGTTACAAGGCCATATCAGGCAAACATCCAGACTGTTGCCCCTGAAACTACTGAAAAGGCTGCTGCCCCTCTTCAGGAACCACACGTTTGTCTGGCCTCTCAACAGATACCCCTCTGTTGTGGTTGCACCTACGGTACGGCTATCTGTATCGCTGAGGCACGCAAGCCTCCCAACCAACGACAAGGTCCATGGTTCATGGGGGGGGGGGGGGGGTTGACATAAATAAACAGTCGCAATTTCAAGAGGATAGTGATTTCTTCCACTCACTGGCAATAATGACATCACTGCAAAACAAGAATTCACCCAAAAATCAAGTACAGAAAATACTCAAAATCAACAAAAAAATTACAAAAATGAAAACTATTGTTGTTGTAAATTTCATGTGACCTATATATCTCAAATGAAGACCTCAATACCAGTAACCCACACAGAACTCAAAATCTCAACACAATTTTCACTTGAGCTACACAGCTCCAACGAAGCACTCAACACCAGGAACCAACTACTCTAAAATATGGTAATGTAAATTTCACTCCACCCACATAGCTCAAACAGTGCCCTAGATACAACACTTTCACTTACTCTATCTAAACCAAAGTTCTCAGTACAACAAAACAAACCATGCTCATGTGACTAATAACAGAAATGTATCCTAAACAATGATGGTACATCAGTAGCCATGATACCTACCAATAACTATCCAACAATTACCGAACATTAACAAGGAAATCCCGAAAATTCGTGAAAACTTTCACCACCACCAATTTCAATATACATAAACAACTTCAACCACGGCAACAAGCATTGAGCTTCTCATAAATATCTATATCTTATTCACCACAGAAAAAAAAGAAAAATATTATATCTCCGACCACAAGAAATGCACAGCACTAATATTTCCAGACATAAAAATGAATCCATCAGCCAAAATATGCAAATTCAAAGTAACTCACCAGAAAGCCAGCACAAATTCCTTCAATACCAACATGAAACATTCAATTTATGTCAAACTGCTTACTAAAAAACATACAGCATAACAGAGAGCCACCAAATACTACAACACACAATCTACAAACACAAAGACTCAAAAACATCAAGGCTCTCCATGACATTAAGGGTCAAAGCAGATGGGTGTAGCATCTGCACCTGACCTTGTCCAAATAACCTCAAGTTAGCCTCAGGCAGGAAATAGTGATGAGGCAATTACTGCCAATTGGCAAGAAAACAGGACTAAATTATCAAGAATGAATCTTAATTACTGTTGGAACATTTGTTCAGAGTCTGCATCTTTTTGGTACAACCCAAAAAGGCCAGTACTGCCTGCTTTGCACTTAGGAGATGTTTCTCACTGTACTGGCTCACAAAAAGAATACTTTTATTCAATCTGTCCTATAGCATTTCCTTTCTAAGCAGCGCAGCTAGATCTAAAAATTGTCTGTTCTAACACTGAGATTCTAATACTTACATCCTAAAACATTTACTCACGAATGGTCCTTAAGATTAATAATGAAGAGTGAATTTACTAGACACTGATTTGATTTACGAATTTTCTGGATGTCAGGCGAGACATTCATATGAACGCTTACCTGCTATTTCAGCATCTTATGCAAATGCGAATTTCCCACAATATCTCCAGTTTTGCTGCAGTTCTCTTCCTGTTTTAAGCGCGCTTCGTCGCTATATACTTCAGTGACTAAAGCTAAAGTTCGACAACTCCATTAATTAACATCTCAACATGTTTAAACGACAGTTACATTTGAGGAAGCCTTCCAACAGCCACTACAACAGTATTAAGTTGCATACAACACATCTATGGAGCTAAATCTGCCGTTTATAACGTTCATAAGCACAACATTACACGTGCAGATTGAGTAGATACGTCTCAGTATTAAATAACTCCTATACATTTATACTGTATGCGAAAATATGACAATTTAACCACAATCATTTTAACCGACCAGCTTGTTTGCCTCCCAGAATGCGAATGTATATTACGTTTCCTGTTTTCTCTCCAACTATGTTGCGTTCCGCTTTTCGTCTCTTAGAAATCACAATACCACAAAGCCTATTACTGAGTTACTACAAAAGTTCCACGCGGCATCTACCACCTCGACGAAAACAATAACAAACACAGATCTTTCTGCCCGCCCGCCAAAAATTTCGTCTTCAATACTCGCAATGCCTTCAACTGGATGTGGTAATTTCTGTGAACTACGTCACTTCCCGTGCTTCGCTGTCTGGTACGCAACGAGTTAAAATTTCAGTGCAAAGACCACACTTATACGGAAACACAGAACGACACCAGCGCTACTTGTGGCCTGGCTGTGAACTTCAATACGAAAAAATATAGCGCGAAAATCTCTTATGTTTATTTCTAAATACGCAAATTAGAGGAGAGTATTTTTCATTTAATCTTTGAATGTGGGCCGCATAGTGCAGTAATAAAGGTTTTTGAGATCTTGAAAAGTAATATATAAAAGAAATCTCAACCAAAAACAAACATTTAACTACTCGTAGCTGCAGTTTACAGTGTGAAAATTTTCGTAAATTACGTCACCTTTTGACTGTGAAATTTTTTTGTAAAACTCAATATTGCGATTTTGGTCGTGTGGCCATTATCATGTGGAAATAAATGAGCTTTAGCACATGGCAGACAAAAATCATCTGACATTGCATGCATATATAAATGATTTTTACGTTTCCACGTATCCTAAAGCACATTATGTCCACTCGCATGATCGAAAGTGGAATAGTAGGTTACACAAATAAATAACTACACAGCTAATGGATACCGAAGAGGTCATTTACAGAAAAATCTGTGCTACAAACCAACGATGTACTGTAAAGTCTACAAAATCCGATTTATTATTTTTTCGTTGATTGTTATTTATGGATATTCAGTCATCTGAAATTGAACTTCTGCACAGTTCCAATAAATTTATGAAACACACAAAATACTATTTTACAAAACTGAAAAACAAATTGGGAGCAGAGCAGGTAGACACTCCATGAATGTAGCCAAAATGTTTTTGCCAATGAGACATACAAAGAAAATGAACTGCAACACAACATTTTTTTTTTCTTTTTTCCCCAACTTGGCTGTTATTTTGGCAACACCCATCATGTTTAAATAATGAAAGAAGACACTGGTACAACATTTATTTTTAACATTTTTATTTGTTTACTTCCTCTTGGAAAACACTGTTTGGTACACTACTGAAAATTAACACAAATTCCCCTTGACAGCACTTTATTCATTATACTTTTAGAATCCAATCATCACATCTACAAAGTGTTAAGTTATGTGCCTGCTGAATTACCAGATTTTGTCATAACAAGTCAAAGGCATGATTTTGATACAAGAACATTTGTATATGTATAGGGAGCTTACTCTCATTGTACACATAATAAACAAAATACAAAGTCTTTTAACATGATTTGAACTTCTTTTTAAGTTGTTGCATACATAATTTCCTCTTGTTTGTGAATTTCTTTTCTTTCACATACTTGTATATTATAAATGGAATACTTGTCTTCAGAAGTCTCTCTTCAATGTCATGTTTATTACAAATTGTTGTATGAGACAGAACAAATGTTTTTTTAAAATGATCATGTAGTTTTGTTGTATGACCATGACTATTTAGATACTCATACAGCTGAGCATGGAGTGCCCTTAGGAAAATCATGACTCTTTCACTTGCATATTTCAAATGAGAATGCTTCTCACTATTCTCTTTAAATGAGGTAAACAAATGATTTTCAGTCACAACAGAGGAGTAGAGACTGGTATTACATGTTTCACAATCATCTGGCACATCTATGGCTTTTAGTACATAGCCTGCTACATAGGCTAAGGATTGTTGATCTTCTACAGACTCGATGATACCATTTGAGTAAGAATAAATTTGCTCAGGTGTATCAGTGTCTTTCATCTCACATTCACTTAAATGTTCACTCCTACCACTAGCTGCCAAAAAGTGACACAAACTGCTCAAGGGAGTGTAATCATCATTTTCACAGTTACTTACACTCATGGCTTTGAAAGGCAAAGTCATATGATTGACAACACAAGTCTTCAGAGCTTGTACAAACTGGAAACAAGTTTGGTTTGTATTAGCAATACCATGTTGTCTTATACAACAAAAGAAATTTTCTAAAGCATCTTGATTGCACGCCTTTAAATTTAAGTACTTAAAGCCAACCACTTTCAAGGTCTTCCGCAAGAAAATAATAGACTGTAATGTAATCTGCCAACCTTTTATGAAGCTAAACATATTAGTCTTGTTTCTTCCCGTTTTTAAATCTATTATTTGCCAGCTGCCTATTTCCCTCAATATGCTATACCACATTTCTAAATGTGACGAATTTTCTGATAAAGCACACCTAAATTGTTTTCAATCCCTGGGATATTGCTCATTACTGTTGAGTGAATCAAAGAGATTATCTACCTTTTCCACAAACTCAGCTGTGTGTATAGCTTCAGATGGTAATGTGTGAGTAGAAACATATGTTTCAATTGCAGCTGCAACAGTATGGCTCATTTGTGCAGCAGCAACTTTTACCTTCATTTTGACATGGGAATCAGAAAAGTTAAAGTGTTGTGCTTTTAATTTGGGCAGAGTTTTGAACCGTTTTTTTTTTTTTTTTTTTTTTCTTTTTAATCCAAAAAGAACACTGTACTGATGTACTCAAACTTTGCTGCTTTGTGAGGTTCAAATTGAATTTTATTATCTATCAAATCATTTCTAGTGTTTTTGAGCAGATGTGGTACATCATAAATGGTAACAATTGGTTGATTATTGACGACAAAATGAAATATACTGGGCTTCAACAAATTTGCTTCACACAGTTGCTTAAGGGCCTTTTGGTTTGTTGCATTCTGGTCACATACAGTACAAACCACTTTGAACCCAATATTCTGTAGTTCACTTATGATGTGAACAATGAGTGATTTCAAATGGGTGTAGTGGAAAGTGGTTGCAGTAAAGTAATATGCTAGAACTTGTTTCCAAGTTCTGTGAATGCCTTTCATCATAAAAACCAATGCTTGACTAGCAGCTACAGGTGAACGTCCTAAATGACCCAAGTCCTGATACCCATAGATTAGCTGTTTGTGTGCGTCATAGTACATACCATCATCCAGAGACATTTCATCAAAAAGTAGAGCACAATATTTGTCATTTTCATGCATATTACTTACTTCCCTTGCTAAAAAGTTTAATAAAGCTGGATTAAGTCCTATATCAAATGGTTTGTGGGAAAGCACTCCCTTGAGCAGCCTGACAGATGGAAGGGAGAAGTATGTGGCCAAATATCTGTACAACCGGGGACTACACTTATAAACAGATAAAGCAAATGCCTTATCTTGTATCGACCACCGTACTGCTGTGGGCTGCATATTGTCATTTCTTAACTGACTATTAATAAAAGTTTTAGTCACATCATTCAACTCTTCTTCAATTAACTGAAATTTCCTGTCATCATACAACTCTTTTAGAATTTTCAATTTATTCCTCTCATTCTGTAGCTGTTTTTTCAATTCACACACTCTGGAAACTGTAATTCTATGCAATTTATACATTTTGTGTTTTCTTGGAGTTAAATCACGTTTAGAAACGCCAGATCCCATTACACCTGCACTACTTTCAACATCATAAACAGATGAGGATAAAAATCTGTACTCACCATCATCTGTGCTCTGTAAAGGGGGACTGCTTCGTTGTATTACTGTGATTTTGCATTGTGGCCTGTCTCTTGCACACTTATATTTGCACCCGATGTGGTGAAACCACCGCCACCACCACCACCACCACCACCAGTGTAACACAGATGGGTGGGGGGAGGATGATACAACACCAATTCCATGTGCTTTGGTATAACACCAGGATTTAGCATGTGTCTAGTAAAGTTCACAAAATCTGCTTCATAGAAATGATCCTCAGACACATAATAATAACTACAGTTGACACCTTCATCTATATTACAGATCAATTTCCACTTCTTTAAAGTCTCACTTTTTGATGCAGCTGGAAATTTATAGAAATGTTTATTCTTGTGTTTGGAATTTATTTTTACATAATAACTACTCCTGCATCCAGGAAACTTGCACGAGTATTTCAATTTCAATCTCAAACTGGATTCTTCTCTTCCTGTATGATCCATCCTCATGTGTCTGAAATGTTACTCAAACCAAAAATTAGGAACGAGAAAAAAGATCAGGTATGGTTTACATTGATTAATGTTAAAGAAAACTCAATGTGAAATTAATTTCACTATCAAAAATCATATTAGCCTATGTCTAAATGCAGCTATCCTGTACTGAAGTATTGACAACTGCTATCATGGCTTGTAATCTGATGTGTTATTGCTACAAAATAGTGAAAAAACGAAACAAATTCTCATTTCTACTACAGATATGCACATCACTCTATATATAACTGCGTGAGCGTAGTTGCACTATATTCTATATTCAACACTACTTCACTAAACAGTGCTATCAGGTGGTAGAAACACTGCTTATTGTACCATTTCAGTATATTTCAGCATCTAGATACCATGGTAGATACCAAATTCAACTGTACATTATCAGTAACAGTTACAGCTGTAAATCTGTATTACATTGTATTGAGCATTAAAGTGCGAGAAGATTTCTACTGCATTGGATATTGCCACAATAATACGTGTAAATGTTCAACTGCTTGATGGACCTGCTTTGTGTGACTTCGAAACAAATGTCTTATCATGTGAGAACACAACCTTTGTAGATACAACAGCAACAAACACTTTTTACCTGGATAGAGTGTTATGTACTGTACAGAATATTTACTGTCAAAAACGGGAAATAGAACACACTCAAGGCATTACGAATCAATTGTAACATGTCCAATATTTGGTATGTAGTAAACGGCACAATAAATGATACTTATTATGTCACTTCATGGCAAAAAGGAAGATGAATCAAAGCCAGAATTATATTCCATTACAGGATTCGGAAAGTTGAATAAAACTATGTCAAAAGCTGCTAGCATGGGATTCTCTATGAAATACAAGGAAATATTAACAGAAATAAGAAATATACTTACCCTTTAAGTAAACTGAGCAACAGAAATTGTATTTCTTTGCAGGAACAAATATACAAGAGTCCATAGAACGTAATGTGATGATACAACCTCGTGTTTTATATGAAACAAAAGTAAAAAAGTAAATACTGAATCATCACACCATCAAATATTACGAATGCATCCAAAAATTAAGCAGAATAATAGCAACATACTTACACTGCAATTTAAACGAAAAATCACGATCACATTGCTACGATACCAAAACAATTATGGAAGACTACGTCATCCAATAGGAACACGAGACTATAAATTGCTAAACTTGCAGCGCTCCAAGTGGCCCGGGACCAAACCAATGTCGTGTTACTGGAAATCCCTATATGAGTTTCACCCCCCTGATGCGCTCTTCACGGCGTGGACAAAGAGGCTGGCAGCGGCATACAACGCCGCTCTTCAGCCAGAGGATACACAAAGAGAAGAAACACTGAAAAGACACATAAGTTACAGAACGGCGGGCAATAAAACAGTAGACACATAAACACAAACACGGAGCCGTTCACACTCGACGATAATCCACACTGCAAACTGTTGATATGACGCACAAACACTGAAGAAGACGATGGCACTGGTGAACGATGGAGTGTGACGGTGAAACACTGAACACTAAACATGATGGCACACACGAAACACTGATGGCGGTGATCTCCGGCGCGCGAATGTCCACTGAGCGTGTGCGAGTCCGGGGACCTGCCAAGAGGGGAACAGGGGTGAGGTGGGGGAGAGGGGAGAAAAAGGATGCCAATGGCTGAGGAGACGGGGGCAGGAGGAGAGGGACAGGGGAGGGGAGGCCCAGGGGAGGAGGGAGGAGAAAGGGAGGAGGGAGGGAAAAGGGAGAGAAGGGAGGGAGGGTGCCCAGTGGAGCAAGCACAGGAGGAGGGCGGGAGGATCAAAGTTGGTGGGAGGGGTAGATGGAGGGGAGGAGGGCATCATCAGGGAGGGGGAGCTGGCGGAAGCCACCTTGGGAGAGGGTAAGGAGGGTGGAGAGATGGAGACCGGGTGGGACGAGCGAATACAGGCGCGGCAGCGGGCGGGGGTGGGAGAGGATCGGGGAGACGAGCGGGTGAGGAGGATCGAGCTTGCGGGAGGTGTACAGGATCTGTATCCTTTCAAGGAAAAGGAGGAGGTGGGGGAAGGGGATGAGATCGTACAGGATCCGCGTGGGGGAGGGGAGACGGATGCGATAGGCGAGGCGGAGAGCATGACGTTCAAGGATTTGGAGGGATTTATAAAAGGTAGGGGGGGCGGAGATCCAAGTCGGATGGGCATAACAAAGGATAGGGTGGATGAGGGATTTATAGGTGTGGAGGATAGTGGAGGGTTCCAGACCCCACGTACGGCCGGAGAGGAGCTTGAGGAGACCGAGTTGGGAGCGTGCCTTGGCTTGGATTGTCCGGAGGTGGGGAGTCCAGGAGAGGCGATGGTCGAGGGTGATGCCAAGGTACTTAAGGGTGGGAGTGAGGGCGATAGGACGGCCATAGATGGTGATATAGAAATCAAGGAGACGGAAGGAAGGGGTGGTTTTGCCTACAATGATCGCCTGGGTTTTGGAGGGATTGACCTTGAGCAACCACTGGTTGCACCAAGCGGTAAACCGGTCAAGATGGGATTGGAAAAGGTGTTGGGAGCGCTGTAGGGTGGGGGCAAGGGCAAGGAAGGCGGTGTCTTCGGCAAACTGGAGAAGTTGGACAGGTGGTGCCGGCAGCGGCATGTCCGCCATGTACAAAAGGTACAGAAGGGGGGAGAGGACGGAGCCTTGGGGCACACCGGTGGAGGGGAAAAAGGTGTAGGAATCTGAGTTATGGATGATGACATAGGAAGGACGGCGGGAGAGAAAGGAGCCGATCAGATGGACGTAGTTAATAGGAAGGGCAAAGGTTTGGAGCTTGAAGAGGAGACCGGAATGCCATATGCGGTCATAAGCACGTTCGAGGTCCGGGGAGAGGACGATTGCGGAGCGACGGGAATTAAGCTGTTCGGAAAGGAGATGAGTGAGGTGAAGGAGAAGGTCGTCGGAAGAGAAGGACGGTTGAAAGCCACACTGGGTAACGGGAAGTAGGCGGTGCTGCCAGAGATGCTGGTGGATGCGTCGGGTGAGGATAGATTCCAGGACCTTGCTGAAGACCGAGGAAAGGCTGATGGGACGGTAGGAGGAGACAGCGGACGGCGGTTTGCCAGGTTTAAGGAACATGAGGATATGGGAGGTTTTCCACAGGTCGGGGTACTAACCGGTGGACAGGACTACATTGTAGAGCCTGGCCAGGGTGGAGAGGAAAGAGACAGGAGCTTCACGAAGGTGACGGTAGGTGACACGATCGTGACCAGGAGCGGTGTTGCATTTTGTGCGGAGTGTATCAATGAGATCCTGTGTAGTGATAGGGGCATTGAGTTCCGTGTGTGCAATGTTGTCCAAGTACTGGAAACCAGGAGCGAGGGGAGGGACAGAGGTGTCAGTTCGATCGCGGATATCCGGGAAGAGGGAGTAATCGAACTGGGGATCATCGGGGATGGAAAATACATCGGAGAGGTAGGAGGCAAAGTGATTGGCCTTACTAAGGGTGTCAGGGAAAGGGTGATCATCATGGAGAAGAGGATAATAGGGGGAGGGTTTAGTTCCGGTAAGGCGACGGAAGGCCGACCAGAACTTGGACGAGTTGATTGGGAGGGTAGCATTTAAACGGGTGCATGTCTGTCGCCAGTCCCAGCGTTTCTTAGCCACGAGCAAATTACGAATGTGTCGCTGTAGTTGCCGGTGGTGTCGTAGTGTGTCCAGGTCACGCGTGCGGAGGAAGGCACGGTAGAGACGACGGGATTCACGGAGGAGGAGGACGGCCTGTGGGGGTAAGGTAGGACAGTGGGGGTGGACGGCGACAGTAGGGACGTGGGCCTCCACGGCCTCAGACAAGGTCTGCTGGAGAAAGGAAGCGGCGTGGGTAACATCGTCAGGGTGGTGGTAGGTGAAGGGGTGGCTATCGACCTGGGTGGAAAGGATATCCCGGTAGGCATTGCAGTTGGCATGGGAATAGTCATGGACGTACTTGGGGGGAGGGTCATTACGAGGGTCGGGGCGGGGGCGACGACCGTCTGAAACGGTGAGGAGGACAGGGAGATGGTCGCTACCAATAGGCTCCAGGACATCCACCGTTATGCGGCCAAGGAGGTTGGGGGAGGAGAGGATAACATCAGGAGTGGAATTGGATTCGGGACGGGTGTGCTGGGGGATGGGGATGAGGTCGCCCTGAAGGGAGGAGAGGAACCGATGCCACCGCCATAACTGGGCAGCGGAACGACTATGGATGTTGAGGTCGGCGGCGATCACGTAGGAGGAGAAGGTGCGGCCGATGTGGGAGAGGAAGTTGAAAGGAATAGGGGCGTTGGGGCGGACATAGATGGTGGCGCAGGTAATGGTAAGGCTGGGGAAGAAGAGACTAAGGATCAGGTGTTCGGTGGGGTCGGGAAGGAGAGGTTGGAGCCGAATGGGGATCTGGCGGTGGTGACCAATGGCAACTCCGCCACGCGCAATTGGGAGGGGATTATCGGAGCGGTGGAGGAGATAGGGGGAGGTGTGGATGGAGTGGTGGGGTTGGAGGAAGCTTTCATTGAGGAGGAAGGCATCCACACGGTGGGTGGCAAGGGTATGCAGGAAGAGGTTCTTGTTGAAACGGATATGTTGCTGTCGCGCCATGACAGGGATTTAGATGAGGGTGTCAAGACGGGAGAAGGTGAAATGGGCCTGGTTGTGGGAGTAGGTGGCGTACATTTTTGGAAAATGGAACGGGCGGCGAGGGAGATCTGTTGGAGGGTGTGGGGGCGCTGAAAGGGATGGACATTCTGAAGGACGATGGTGATGAACCTGATCATGTCCTCAGCGGTGGGGGCGGGGGGGGGGGGGGACGAAGGGAATTGCCAGGAGGGGTGGGGGTGTCCAGAGGACGGACAGGGACGGTGAGTTCAGGAGTGGTCGGAGGGAGTCAGGCTTTACACTTTTGGGAGTAGGTGGGATGGGGGAGATTGCAGGTATTGCAGGAGGGAGGGGGTTGAAGGTTAGGGCACTGCCGGAGGAAGTGTGCTTGCCTACAATGCGGCAGGTGGGGGCCTCGCGGCACTCAGCTGCTGGGTGTGCGTTATAGCGCAGACACCTCTGGCAGCGCAGGGATTGAAGAGGGGAATGGGAGGGGTCGACCTTCTAGCGCTGGTTGAAGAGGAGGGCACCCTCCTTCAGGAGATGGTCAATGGAGGGGGCATCCTCGGAAAAAACCCGCATAAGGCGGGTGGGGCCGGCCGAGTTGAAAATGCGGCGGACCGCCCGCACCTCCAGCGTGGGATGCGCTTTGAGCACTGCCAACACCTTCTCCTCCGTGATCGACAGACTGAGCCGAGTGATCACGGCGGTGAGGGTCGGCGGGCGACGCGGGGGTTGGGGTTGGCGGGTAGGAGATGGAGAAGGAGCAGGGGCGAGGGAGGCATTGGGGCCAAAACGGGTGACGGGGAGGCGGGAGAGGATGTCAGTATGGAGGGTTGGGCTGGGGGAGGAGATGAGAACAGAATCCTGTCTGGGAGTGAGAAGAGAGATGGGGGCACCAGGGAAGTGTTGGCGGAGGAGGAGGGAGAGATTCCGGGCCTCGAGAAGGGAAGGATCGGGATGGGAGAGGAGGTATTTGTATAAAGAGGGGGGGGGGGGGCAGGAGGAGGAGGCGGAGGGAGCAGGGCCAGGTGGGGAGACATCCATGGCATCCTGGGGGGGGGGGGGAAGGAGGACCGGGCGGGGCCTTTTTGGGAGCGGAGGAGGTGGTGGTGCCACTAGGGCCTTTAATGGCGGCAGAAGGGCGGGTGGTGATATGAGGGACGGGAGCTATAGGGAGGTGGTGGGAAAGGACAGGTCCCGGCGTGGACGCAGCAGTCGGCGCCGGAGATGGTGACGGTGAAGGCAACGGCGACGGCGACGGTGGCGGCGGTGATGGCGAAGGCGATGGGGAGAGCTGGGCATGGACAGTGGCCCGACGGGCCACCACCCTAGCTGGAGCTGCAGTGACAGGCTGGGGGAGTGGGGGGAAAGGATCAGATCGAGAGGAGCGGGAGGAAGAAGCTGGAGAGGGGGCGACAAAGAGCGAGGGCGAAGGGAGAGTGAGAAGAGGCGAGATGGAAGGAGAAGTATAAACTATGGCTGTGGTGGTAGTGGTGGCGGTGGTGGTGGGGGCGGACATGACGATAGGGAGAAGCAAAAACACGTAGCACGAAAAAGAAAGGACACAAACCGGGGACAGACGAAAAACAAAGACGGAGACGGAGACAGAGGAAGACGAAGACGGACGAAGACCAGGGTCGGACGCCGACGGCGGGTGGCAGGAACGCTGCAGCTGCTGCTGCTGCCACGGACGGGGCCGGGGCTGCTGCTGCTGCTGCTGCTGCAGGCTGGCTGGCTGTCTGGCTGGCTGGCTGCCTGGACCGCTGCTGCCGCTGCAGGAGAACTGGCTGGCTGCTGCTGGCTGGACCGCCGCTGCAGGCCGGGACCGGGGCTGCAGGCCGGGACCGTGACCGGGACTGCTGCTGCTGCTGCTGCTGCTGATGGACTGCTGCGGCTCTGCTCGGCTGGCTGGCTGGCTGGCTGGCTGGCTGGCTGGCTGGCTGGCTGGCACCTGAAAAACCTAGCACTTCGATTAGTGCTGGAATGCCACAATCGAAGGGCGGTAACCTTGCGGTGTACTGCCGGAGATGACAAAGAGACTTTACACCTGCGCTTTATTGTTGTGGAGGGGGGTAAATGGGCGGGGCTTGTGCCATTTCCGGGTCACGTGTGGACCGGCCGGTATTACTCTAGGCTATTACACTATCAAATTTCTTTGTCCAATATCTTTGTCAAAGATATTTGATAGTGTAATAGGGACGTTGTCAAATGTCGTCCAATATTTGATCAAATCTAGGGCCTCACTGTATATTTGATCAAAGAAACCGCTTGTCTTCTGTTCACTGCAATGTGACATGTTATCACATGCAGCGCTAGCATCGCTGCAGCGTTCTGTCTTCTGTACTCTGTAGTGTTTTTATAACCATTGCCGGTAAATACAATTGGTGTGTGCCGACAACTACAAAATTAATAGAGATGTCTGAAGCTGATGAGGCACTTTACAACGTGAGGCACCCTGAATACAAAAATAGATTAAGAAGATTGGAGACCTGACCTAACCTAATATAACATAACATAACCCTCTCCTGTAGCAAGGAATCAGAGTGTTACAGTGAGCCTGTCTTCTGAAGATGTAGCAGCTCTTAAGTGAATATTGTACTTTGTGATATGAGGAGATATATTTGATATGATGAGAATAGAGGGAGACGCCGTGACGTCACAGCTGTGAAGCTATCTGAAGCCGAGGGTAGCCATCTCAGTCCGACCAAAACATTGCTGCTGTTAGCTTGTGTGCATAGGCTTGTCGCTCGCTTTTGGAAGGATTTTGCGCTATTATGGTGACTTGTGTGGTGTTCGGATGTACGAATCGTTCTGATTGTGATGCGAAATCGAAGGGAATAACATTTCATGTGTAAGTTGTCTCGTTAAGTGTGATTTTACAACTTCTTTGTGAATGAACGTGTGCTACATCGGTACTTGTACTATAGCGTGTTTTTCTCCTGTATGATTTTAGATTTCCTAAAAATGAAAGTTGGAAAGCTCTGTGGGAGAATGCCGTGAGGAGGAAGAATTGGCGTGCGTCTAAATGGAGCACTATATGTTCTCAGCATTTCCGAGAAGATGACATAGACCGAACTTCCCTTTCAACAGTAAGGCTGCGAGAAAATGCTGTACCATCAGTTTTCCCGGAAATACGGAAGCGTCCGATCCCACCCGTCTGCTTTGACCCATGACGTCACAAATATGGCGGAAACAAAAACGAACACACACACTTTCCACAAGAAGCCTAATGACACTAATGGGACAAGCGCGAGAAATGCGGTGTTTTGGGTGGGGGGCAAACTAAATATAAACAAATTTAGACACCTTGCGTAGCTACAACGTGTAAGTGAAGACAGCCATGCATGAATACCCACCCACCTCCACAGGGGTCGTAACCCCTGCAACCCATAGAAGATAAAGATGCTTCAGTAGCTGATTAGTGTTTTTTGTCTTTTAAAAAAAAAAAAATCTCACGGGATAGAATGAACAGATCAGAAAGATAAATATAATAAACTAAAACAGAAATTCGAGGAAACAGATAATTAAAATAAGTAATAAGTGTTTTTAAATTTAAAAAAAAAAATCTCACGAGATAGAACAAACAGATCAGAAAAGTAAATAAAATAAGATAAAACTGAACTGGAGACAGCCACACTCAAACCAAACTCCGCGCCGTCATGACGTCACACACGACAACACCCTTACGTCACGGGTCAAAGCCAATGCGTGGGATCGGACGCTTCTGTCGACCCGTTTTCCCTACACACCCAAAACATTTGCAAAAGGTATGTTAATTCAATGAATTAAATTCTTAGTTTTCAAGTTCACGTTTCAATATAATACGTACGTATCGTCGATAATCGAAGTGTTGAGTAACTCACTGTGTCTTCATCATGTACCAAATTAAAAGCTAACACTACATTAACTGGCATAAAGTATAGGCCTAAACAGGACACTGTGTAGATTTGCCATCCTATGTACCATATTTCAATAAATATTGGTGGTAATGAACAGTGTTTCCCAGTAGTGTAACGTAACAGAAATGTCCCAGTACGTATTACAAACAAGATGTATTTAAGGGGCTTTGGAGGGAGGGTATAGCTAACTTAGTTTTCAGTTTCTATTATTTAGCTCTAACTCCGAAAGTAATGGAATACACGTGTGAAGTAAATTATATCAGTTATGTGTATATTTAAGGCAGTAGTTTGTGAACATCACTTTGTCTGGTCTACTGTGTTGTACAACATTTTTATTGCACTGTCTTTGCTAGTTAATGGCAGTTATGTTTTAGGAGGAATTGATACAGCTCTAGTTTTACTTATATATCTTGATTTTGGGAGGATTCCTTCAGGTCATTTGAATACATTAATTTCACTTTCCACCTGATTAGGTCCTTACACATAGTTTTTGCCTAGGAATGATTCCATGCTGTATATAGAATTTAAGAGGGGAGGTGCTGGAACACTGAAGTGTTGCTGCAGCTACACAATATGTTATAAAGAGATAATCTGGTTCTCCACATTGTCATGTAGAAACAAATTTATGAAGCTCCTTTTTGATGAAAATCGGCCTCTGCACACAAGAGAATATTTGAGAAGAAAATTCAGGTTCGCTGTTTAGATTATGAGACTACTGAAGCTAATAAGTTTGTCTGGTATAATTATTTAGTGAAGTCACAGAAATTAACACTTGGGCTGTGTGAAATATAACTCTGTATTTGGGTTAAGCACAGCAAATGAACATTTTTGTTTGTTTGATGCACTATTCATTGACATTCTCCATTGAAAGATATCATTGATTAAAAAGCTTTGGCAGTACCTTCTTGTTAACATTATCCACTACTGTGGAACATTGAATATGCAACAACCACTAATGCAAAATTAGATATAACACACAATTTTATGTCAGTAACTGTTGGACCAGTTGTATTGAGAACTTGTTAACTGACAGCACCCATAGCGATACAGTGTTATAGTTAAACAAGACACCCCAGCAGAAATATTTTACATGTTCAAAGTTTATATTTTTTCAATAAGTGTGTATTAATTGTAGCTTCGCACATGGGAGGCATTTCAAGTTGTCTGCTGAACACAACAATGGTTTTTGTTAGAGTAATGAGTATTTTATGACCAAGATAAATAGTTGCTGGAAAAATAGAATTTATATTTCTGGAAAGGACTAAGAATAGGAGTAATTAGTGGGCTGTAACATGCTGTTCATGACAAAGACTATAACACCTTCAACCATCTGTTAAAAACAGTTCTTAATGTTTTCCATCCGTTTATTTCATTTAGGGAGACAAGAAGAGAAAGCCACCATTGCGGAAGGAGAGCTCTTCCTTTCCATCTTCAGGTTTGGCTGCCGTCAGCAGAGTGCAGGATGAAGAAGTTCCTGCTCCTGTTCCTGAGTACACTGCAGGACCACCAGAACGTAGTCAGACATCCTCTGAAAGTAAGGAACTGGAGACGAAGTGTGAACACCTCATAAGAAAAACTGATCAGTACAAAAAACAAATTAAAACTCTTCAGCAGTCTAAGCAACAACTTAAGAAGAAAGTGGCTTCTTTGAGTGCTATCATTAAGGCATCTTGTGGATGAAAGTTCACTAAATATACTGGAATGCAGAGAGACTTGCTGCAACGACAAACTGCGAAAGCTGGGGCACAGGTTGTACCTAGGTCATACAGCCCAGAACTGTGCTCCTTTGCCTTAACACTGCATTTTTATTCCCACGGGGCGTATAATTATGTTAGGTGCTGTTTTAATACATGTTTGCCACACCCCAGAACATTAACAAAGTGGTACCAGTGTGTGGGTGGAGCACCTGGCTTCACATCCGAGGCGTTTAAGGTAATTACGGCAGAAGCTTGTCACCGTGAAACAAAGTTTCCAACTCTATGTAGCTTGGTAGTTGATGAAATTGCCATCAGGCAACATGTAGAATTTGATGGTACATGCTATTACGGTTATGTTGACATGGGGTCATCTGTAGACACAGATAATTTGCCCATTGCCAAAGAAGCATTTGTGCTCATGCTTGTGGCTATTAATGCTTCTTGGAAGCTCCCAGTTGGGTATTTCCTGACTGCTGGTATAACTGGTGAGCAAAAAGCCGAGATAGTTAAAGAGTGCATTGAGCTTGCCAATTCAAGTGGTGTGAAAGTTGTTTCGCTCACATGTGATGGTTCAGCTAGCAATTTGTCAATGGCTAGATGTTTAGGCTGCAATCTCAATTGTGAAACTTTGAAAAGTACTTTTTCAGTTGAAGGGAATGATCATGAAATGTCATTTTTCCTAGACCCTCCACATATGTTGAAATTTGTGCGCAACGATTTAGGAGATACAAAAATTTCTTTGGGATGAGCAAGGTGGTGTCATTTCTTGGCACTTTTTGGAACTGTTACATAAATTACAGGCCAAGGAAGGGCTCCACATAGGCAACAAGATCACTGCCAGTCACCTTAATTTTTTTTTTAATAAAATGAAGGTGAAACTGGCTACTCAGCTGCTTAGCAATTCTGTGGCAGATGCCATACAGTACTGTTGTGATATGAAACTCCCAGGTTTTGAACAGGCATCTGCAACAGTAAAATTTATACGCATTTTCAACTGTCTCTTTGATGTCTGCAATTCCAGAACACTTTTACAAAGTGGTTTCAAGCAGGCATTAAATACAGCAAATTTTAGTGCTGTAGAGGGATTTCTTTTAAAGGCACAGAGGTACATCAAGGAACTCACTGTTGGTCCAAATCCTCAAGCAATGAGAGTTGTTGACGCAAATAGAAAGACAGGGTTTATTTGATTCCTGGTGTGTATATCCAGTGTTTTACACATGTATAGCAAAGTAGTGGGGACACAAACTCATGCTCCTCTATTGAAGTTTCTGCCTCTTTACAAATGTTCTCAGGACGACTTAGAAATGTTTTTTAGTGCCATCTGAAATCGTAGTGGTTGGAATAACAACCCCACTGTTCGCCAGTTTGTTGCAGCATACAAGAGGCTACTAATTCATAGTGAGATCCGTGGATCAGAAAGAGGGAATTGTATAACTTTGGAAGATATTCCCATTCTTACTTTCAGCAGTTCCAATGTTGAAGATCACATAAATAACACTTCGGAACGGTGGCAGGTACTAAGCACGGAAAATAGTGCAGCGACAACTGACAACGACCACGATTACTTTGCTACTGGAATTTATCTCTCTGAAGTGGCAGTCCATATTGTAGTATATATAGCTGGATTTGTGGTGCATCACTTAGAGAAAACCTTAAAATGTGAACCATGTTTATCCGTGTTGAGAGGGGATGGTAGCCATGTTGCTTATTCTCTCATTCATAGAAAGAGTAGGGGATGGTTGGTTTTACCATCGAATGATGTTGTTGACATCTGTGTGTGTGCAGAAAAAGTGTTCCGGTGCTATACTGCAGGTAATTCTAAAGTTCCTTTGAAAAATCAGTTTTCCAAATGTGTTTCTGAGGTGCTTAGTGAATTCATATTCAAGCCAGTGTTTAAGGAGTTAGCAGACCACATGAAAAATCAGCATCCCTTGGACAATCATATGATACTGCTGATTAAAGCAATTGCCACACGATACCTCCTGACACGGCAAAAACATGCAGCCAAGAGAATAAGTGATGCATTGCATGAAAATAAAATCAGGACAACCTATACAAAACTGGTACTCTTTAAAGGTCATAACTTACACCAAAGCTATTGATTGTTTTCCCTCCATGTGGCTTTGGTGAATGTATTAAAAAACTAATGATAAAAAAAATCGTGCATTGGTATGTCGTTAACTGTGTAATACTGGTATGGGGATATTATTGAATAATATCAATTTATTACTTGTCGTAATTACAATCATTAAGGTGGAGAAACGGAGAAAGGTACATACAAAAAAAAAGAGAAAAAATTCAAAGCGTGATTATTAAATATTCATTATCCCCTCCCCAATTTTAATAATTTCATTAAGTTTCTGCAAATTTGACTAATCCCATCTTCAGATGCAGCCTATTGAACTGCACACTCATAGTTGCTTTTGTTAAAATCTCTGCCACTTGTTCCTGACAACTAACGTATTGAACATTTCAGATGTCTTTCATTATACAGCTGACATACGAAATTGTATTTAATGTCCCCATGCTGCAGTTGTCTATGTTCCAACTTCTGTAATAGACTTATGCATGAGTGATTATTTCCAAAAATTGTTGTAGTTTTCACAAATAATTTACTCTTCAAGAAGATTCTTCAGCCACAAGATGTCTGTTGCAAGTGTTGCCGAAGCAATATGTTCTGCTTCTGCTGAAAATAGTGGAACGCATGTGTCTCATTGTCGTCCAACAAACAGTATTTCCAAAAACCTGGAGAATGTATTCTGTTGTAAGTATTCCATATTCTTCGCTTCCCCAGTCAGAATCAAGATAGCAGAGAGGAGCATCTGAATTTCCCTTTTTGTATTGCAGACTGAGATCAAGTGTTTCTCTATTATAACTTACTGGTACTGAAGAATTCATTTTAAACCTTCCCAGTAGAATTCTGTTGGTTTATCTTGTTGTTGAAGAACTCATTTTAAACCTTCCCAGTAGAATTCTGTTGGTTTATCTTGGTGGTGGTGGTGGTGGTGGTGGTGGTGGTGGTGTTGTGGTCTTCAGTCCTGAGACTGGTTTGATGCAGCTTTCCATGCTACTCTATCCTGTGCAAGCATCTTCATCTCTCAGTACCTACTGCAGCCTACATCTTCCTGAATCTGTTTAGTGTATTCATCTCTTGGTCTCCCTCTACGATTTTTACCCTTCACACTGCCTTCAATAGTAAATTGGTGATCCCTTGATGCCTCAGAACATGTTCTACAAACCAATCCCTTCTTCTAGTCAAGTTGTGCCACAAACTCCTCTTCTCCCCAATTCTGTTCAGTACCTCCTCATTAGTTACGTGATCTACCCATCTAATCTTCAGCATTCTTCTGTAGCACCACATTTCTAAAGCTTCTATTCTCGTCTTGTCCAAACTATTTATCGTCCATGTTTCACTTCCATACATGGCTACACTCCATACAAATACTTTCAGAAACGACTTCCTGACACTTAAATCTATACTCGATGTTAACAAATTTCTCCTCTTCATAAACGCTTACCTTGCCGTTGCCAGTCAACATTTTATATACTCTCTACTTTGACCATCATCAGTTATTTTGCTCCCCAAATAGCAAAACTCCTTTACTACTTTAAGTGTCTCATTTCCTAATTTAATTCTCTCAGCATCACCCGACTTAATTTGACTACATTCCATTATCCTCGTTTTGCTTTTGTTGATGTTCATTTATATCCTCCTTTCCAAGACACCGTCCATTCTGTTCAACTGCTCTTCAAAGTCTTTTGCTGTCTCTGACAGAATTACAATGTCATCGGCGAACTTCAAAAGTTTTTATTTCTTCTCTGTGGATTTTAATACCAACTCCGAATTTTTCTTTTGTTGCCTTTATTGCTTGCTCAATATACAGACTGAATAAAATCAGGGTTACCGGTGTATATGGTGCGGAAAGTGCGTGAAGGGACTGCGAAAGATTTGTATTCGGCCATTCAGCTGGCAATCCAATGTGAGGAAATAGACGTGGCAATAGGGTATGTGATAGACAAACAGTATTTACAGCGGGTAGAAAATGTTATGAGTGTGGTCATATGGGATATGTGCAGAGGCAATGTACACATTCACCGAGGAATAGAGGAAAGGGTGGAAATCAGCAGCATGGAGGATGGATAAGTGGAGTTAGTAGATGTGGACAATTGCTAAACGGCAGAGTCCAAGACCCACGTAAGCGAGCTCCTGTTTAATTTCAATGCTACAAATACATATGTAGAGGCGGAATGTTCAGTGTTAGAATCTAGGGAACTAAAGAGTTAGACCCACCACTTTATAGGTTGCATGGAGTGGGGGATAAGGAGGTCAAACCTTTGGCGTCAGTGACAGTTGACTTTTGCATAGGGGAAGTCCGCTTTGATGCATGCATGGAGGTAGTATCATGGGTAAGTGAGGGCTACAACATGACCCTAGGGGTAGATTTCTTGCATCAACATCATGCCAAAATTGACCTAGGACAACAAACTGTGGGACTTGGTGGAATGTTATTTCAGCTAAGGAAAACTGTTGTCAATCCAGACTTGTCGCGGGGGGCGTTCAACATAATGAACAAACCAATTGAGGCTTAATTCACATGAGTGTGTGTCTAGTGGCATCGGGAAGTTGCTTTGGGTAAGTGTAGAGTCAAGTCTACCTGTGGATGTGGTATGTGTTATTGAACCATTGGAGGATAATGAAGTTTTGGATCCATTAGGTTGTTTTGTGAAATGTAGTATTGTATGGGTACAAGGCGGAAATGATGGGCGAGTAGTGCCTGTGAATGCTGATAATTTTAGCGCTGTAGACGTGAATTTTGGAAAAGGAGGTTTAGTAGTAAATTTGGATGCACCAGATGATGAAGACTAGTGTTCGAGAGGTAGGCATAGTGATCAACCACAAACTGCCGATAGAACTGCATTGCATAACAAGGTTAGGAAGAGAAAAAGAGCATATGGAAGAATTGTTGTGGGAATTTAAGGATTTGTTCTTTCTGCGAGGGCCATTACCAGCAACTCCATTTGTTCAACATATGATATTAACAGGGAATGAAGCACTTGTTTACTGTAAACAATACAGAATACTGAGGTATTTGCAGCTGATTGTGGAGGATTTCATTGATCAGCAGCTTGCGGACGGTATTGTAGAGAATCGTAATAGTTGCTGGGGAGGGGGCATTGTCATTGTGCCAAAACAATCTATGGGTGGAACTAAGAAATTCAGGTTCTGTTGTGACTACCGATACCTCAATAATAAGACAGTAATGGACGCATACCCCATTCCAAACATATTGGAGACTTTGGATCACTTAGCACAGTGCCAGTACTTCCCTATGATGTATTTGGCAAGTGGTTATCATCACTTAGAGGTGGCTCCAGAGGATCATCCAAAACCTGCTTTCTCTACTCCTGGAGCCCTTTACCAGTATATCAGAATGGCATTCGGTTTGAAAAATGTTCCGGCAACATTTCGGAGTTTGCTAGACAGTGCCTTGAGGGGTTTGAAACCACAGCAGTGTCTGATCTATTTGGATGACATTATAGTGTTTTCATATAGTATGGATCAACATAGACAGTGGTTAAGGAATGTCTTTATTAGGTTAAGAGTAGCTCATTTAATGTTGAACCTGGAGAAGTGTCATTTTGCATTGGAAGAAGTGAAATATTCAGGTCATTTCATCAGTAAGGATGGAGTGCAAACAGATCTGAGGTTGGTACAGGCTGTAAGGGATTTTCGGGAGCTGAAAACAGTTAAGGAAGTGCAATCATTCTTTGGAATTTTCAATTTCTATCGAAAGTTTCTGAAGGGTTTTGCAGATCTAGCACAGCCATTGATGCGATTGTTACGGAAGGGTGTGAAATCTGAGTGGACAGAAGAGTGTCAGAAAGTGTTTGACAAACTGAAAGAAGTGTTAACAGCAAGTCCGGTTCTTGTGTGCCCAGATTTTGAAAAGGAATTTATTCTAGCATTCGATGCATCAAATCAGGCTTTAGGGTGTGTTCTCAGTCAGGAAATTGATGTTAAAGAACATCCTGTAGCCTATACGTCTAGGTAGTTGAATGCAGCAGAGAGGAATTACTCAACAAAAAAGAGGGAGATGCTTAGCGTAATCTATGGAATCACATATTTTAAATGTTATTTATATGGGAGAATATTTCGGGTAGTGACAGATCACGCTGCATTGAAGTAGTTGTTGGGGTTGAAGGATCCGTCCACTAGACTCACTAGATGGGCTGTGAGGCTTAGTGAATTCGACTATGAGGTGGTGCACAAGCCTGGGAAGAAGCACAGTAATGTGGATGCACTAAGTAGGAAGGTGGCGGAAGTAGAAGTCATAGGTTAAGACGTAGAAGTATGGCAAGAATTACAGGACACAGACAACGACTGTAAATTGTATTGGACACAGCCACAATTTAATATGTACGGCAGTCTTCTGTGCAGGGAAATGAACTCAGGGCCAAGGGCAGTAGTGCCAGCGAAGCTGAGAGATGAGGTTTAAAAAAAAGCACATGAACATGTGTTATCTCGTCATGGTGGGAGTAGAGCAAGGAATAGGAGAGTGGCAGAGAGGTACTGGTGGAGGGGTACGAAAGTCGATGTGGATTAGTATGTCAAGAATTGTATACCATGTGCACAGAGTGCAGATTTGAGTCGGAAACGGATACAACTACGACGATTGCCAGAAGCGACATGTCCGTTTTCTATGTTGGGAATTGGTCTTAGGACCTTTCAGCCGAACACCATCAGGGAACAGATTCATTCGGACAATTATGTGGAGATGGTGGCTATGCCAAATCAGCAGGCAGCAATGATCACGCAAGTGTCAGTAAATAACTGGATTTTGGAGTTTGGTGTACCGGAGACAATAATTACTGACCAAGGGACCAACTTTATGTCGGATTTAATGAAGGAACTGTGTAAGTTGTTGAAAGTAAGGAAGTTGAGGATGAGCATGTTGCATCCACAGGCGAACGGAAGGACAGAACGGGCACACAGAACAATCGGGAAGATGCTGAGTTTTCATGTGGATTCTCATCACCATCAGTGGGACGAGTATTTGAAGCATATTGTATGCGCATACAATGCAAAAATCTATACCAATACCAGTTTGTCTCCGTTTGAGATAGTGTACGGGTGAAAAATGCTGTCACCGTTTGATTTAGTGAAACTACAGAAAGGAAGGACCGGTGAATCTGTATGTCAATTTGTGAGGACAATTCGGGATGCTTGGAAATGGGTACAAAGGGAGAATATGAAGGCTTTGGAAAGGCAGTAAGATGCAGTGAAGCGGAAAGGAAGTTTACCACAGTATAGAGTAGGGCCAAAAGGGAAAACAAAGATGTTCATCATGAGGTATCAAGGGCCATATCAAGTAGTTGAAACCACATTCCCCATTAATGTTAAGCTTCAGCTGTCAACTAGAACAATGATAGTACACACTGGGCGGTTGCGGCCATTTAAGGGTTGTCCAGATGTGATTCCAGGCATGTCACAGGAAGGGACAAGGAAGAAAGAGAGAATAGAGAGAGATGTTAAGTGCAGGGAAAACCAGGAAGATAGATTATAGCATGATGTACCATATGCTTTGCGATCCAGAAAGTAGAAGAGTATTTGTAGTTTTTTTGTTTTTTGTTTTATTGTTATGTATCATTGGTTTTGCGTAGATTAGTTAGGAATTGTATTTCTTATGCTATATGTGTTTTCGAGTATTGTGAGCCTGCTGGGGACAGCAGTCTCTTTGAAGAGGGAGGAAGGGTGATGGTGTTCCCTGTCCTCAGGTCACTGAAAAAGGGAGCATTGAGCAAGTTGGTAGAAGTAAAAACTGAGGAGGTATTGCTGATCTCGTTAGTTAACAGCTGGCATGCCGAGATGACAAGGGAGGAACTACGGAGCTGCCATAGAGGGAAGGTAACAGTATGTCCAGCCAGGTTGATAAGCACCAATCCGGACATGTGTACGGTGCAGTTATTTTTAGCCAGCAGGAAAGAAATAGACTATCCAATGGACATCGTGGAGCTAGAATTGAGCTTTCAATGGGTTGGGATGCATTGGATCTTCTCCACTTACGAAAATTTGCTAGTAGTAGCAAGTTGTTTTGAGCAGAAAGTATTTGCAGAAGCAAAACATATAGAGCTTGAGGGGAGTGGAATTTTAATCAATGGAACTAGGTGTAACATAATAGGACCAATCTTCCATCTGCCAGCATCAATTTCAAGAGTCACGAAATTGAATGTTACACAGCCACAGCTGTACTGGCCAGAAGCAACTTTAGAGTTTTTGCCAAGGCAGAATCTGACTTTGTTAAATCAGACTCTGGAGCCAGGTCTGTTGAGATACGTAAACCAGTCCATTTCAGAGCAAGAGGGGCACATTTCAGCCAAACATCTTGTACAACATGTCACCCATATAGGGAGAGGCAACAAGTAACGATTGGTTTGAGCACCTCTGTGCCAAGTGCCATCGCAGCCTTAACTTCGTTGCGTGTTGGTTTCATTCTGACCAGGCAGAGAGCCAATTCCAAGAGGGAACCGTCGGTAGTCCAAATCCCAGTGGATTGGATACCGAGGGCATAAGAAGGGTAGATAAGGGGTTGATAGCGTTCAGTGGAGTTGTCATCCAGTAAGGAATTTTTACGTTTCGTCTAATGTCATGTGTTTAAGAGGACTAGACCACATCTAAGTTTTCTAATAGTAGTAGTAAATATGTCATTAGTACGTGCCAACCCAAACAAGGTTAAGAGTAATTAGAAGTCAACAAAGGGACTGGGCTTTTCCAAAAAAAAAGGGGGGGGGGGGGGTGTTAATAATGTAGCAGCAAGATAGGAAAGTTAGATTCGGTGCAACATTTCTGAGCACACAAGTTACAGCCAAGCACGGGCCTGTTGACAGGTTGACAGTAAGTTACGCTGACCATAGTTGCAAAGTAGAATGGAGGCCACAGGGCCGTCAAACTGCTGAAAAGAGTAAATGCAACAGTTTGCATGGCGCAAGTTACAGGCAGAAGGGGCCCACTGGCACAATGTAGGTGTCATGTGTACATTACTCGGAGTGGCACATTAGCAAAACAGGCACACAGCCATGTATATATAGGTGCCGGTTTTCTAACAAGGGGATTCAAGTGTGGCAGCTCTCCTGGACTGGCTACATGCAGCAGGAGATGGGGCACCAGCATTCCAGTCCATGGCGGGTCACTGGTTTGACCCTCTGAGGCCAACACGGGGTCCATAACCAGCCAGCGGCGGGCCACTTGATGGCTCTATACTGTGGGCAGTCTTGTTGGCTCCCAACATATGCTGCAGGCATCCCATGGTGAAGGCCATTGTGTTGGTTGCCAGCACTTACTGACGTTGTCAAAACACCGCGGCTGCACACGGCCGGCACGCCACAGTGCCTTGCACAGGTCACTGAGGTAGCTCTTCCATACCAAGCTGTTTTGCAGACAGTGAAGTGGCGTCCTCGGCATGCGGGACCCTGTGATGCAGACAGTGAGGAATGCCGCACTGTAGTTGGGAATAATAAAACACTTGAAGATTATGGCCGAGTTTAAATACGGTGCATCCTGACAGTTTCCATCCACATCTTAACATTTCTTCACCGCACACCAATATCTATATTTGCCAGTGACAGCTACACATTGCTGGGATTTCACCATTAAAGCTCAAGTACAACTACAATTAATGATAAAAACAACTGCCAGTATCAGTCCTGATGAAAATTGCTTTCCAAGTTTGCATCCAAGAATCAGACAATTCAACTTTGAAGGCATTACCTACAAACAAATCCGGACTATAGCTATGCGCACCTGCATGGCATTATCCTATGCCAATCTATTCATGTGCTATCTAGAGGAACCCTTCCTAAAAACCTGGAATCTTAAACCCCTCACCTGCTTCAGCTTCATTGATGACATCTTTGAGATCTGGATCGAGGATGACACCTTATCCACCTTGCAGAACCTCAACTACTTCTCCCCCATTTGATTCAGATGGTCCTGCTCAACCCAACAAGCCACCTTCCTAGATATTGACCTTCACCTCAAAGATAGCTACATCAGTATCTCCGTCCATATCAAACCTACTAACCACCAGCAATACCTCCACTTTGGCAGCTGCCAGCCATTCCGTACCAAGAAGTCCCTTCCATACAGTTTAACCGCGCATGGTCGTCACATATGCAGTGACGAGCAGTTCCTTTCAAAACATATAGAGGGTCTCACTGAAGCCTTCACAGACCGTAATTATCCTTCCAACCTTGTACAAAAACAAATCTTGTGTGCCTTATCTTTCCAGTCTCCCACTACCTCCAAAAGTCCCACCGTCCTGCTACAGAGGAGCATTCTCCTCATAACTCAGTACCACCCAGGACTGGAGCAACTGAATTACATTCTCTGCAAGGGTTTCGACTACCTATCATTGTGCCCTGAAATGAGACGTGTCCTGCCCACTATCCTTCCGATCCCTGTCAAAGTTGTACTCCGCCGTCCACCGATCCTACACAATTTACTCATCCATCCTTACACAAACCCCTGCTCCTAACCCCTTTACCTCATGACTCCTACTCCTGTAACAGACTTAGGTGTATGACCTGTCCCATACATCCTCCCACCACCACCTACTCTAGTCCGGTCACGAACATCACCTATCCCATCAAAGGCAAGGCTACCTGTGAAACCAGTCATCTGATCTACAAGCTAAGCTGTAACCACTGTGCTGCATTCTATGTGGGCATGACAACCAACAAGCTGTCTGTCTGCATGAATGGCTACCAACAAACTGTGGCCAAGAAACAAATGGACCACCTTGTTGCTGAACATGCTGCCAAACATGACATCCTTCATTGCAATGACTGCTTCACAGCCTGTGCCATGCGGATCCTTCCCACCAACACCAGCTTTTCTGAATTGTGCAGGTGGGAATTTTCCTTGCAATACATTCTACGTTCCCATATTCCTCATGGCCTCAATCTTCATTAGTCACTGTCCTCACTCATCCAACACACACACACACACACACACACACACACACACACACACACACTTGTGCCTATCTGCGACTCAGCATCTCCACTGTATGGTGAGTAGCAACTTTCCTTTTCATAATATTGTTACAATGAACCGTTTCAATGGTAGTACGACAATTTAGTTGTTCTCCCAGTTCATTTTGCTGAGGTGTGTAACTTATGGTAAACTAGATGTGCACTCCCTTCTTCAAAGAATTTTATCATTTCATATGAAATATATTCACGATGACTGTCACATTCAAACCTGCTGCTTTTCATGTTAAAATGAGCTGTTACCATTCCATAGTATACTGTAAAATAATGAAACATGTAAGACCTTGACTGAAAGTATGCTGTAAAGCGAGTATAATCATCAGTGAAAGTCCCTGGATAATTCTTTCCATTAAAAAGAAAAGGCATTATAGGATCAAGCACATTACTATGTTTCAGTTCTAGTGGTTGTCTGGCTTGAACATAAACTGAATATGTGGTAATTCTGATTGTTCACCCTCAGTGAAGGTCAAAAATTGATTTATGGATTTATAAAAATTTACTTTGTCCATTCCCTCTGCTAGATAATGAAATTTTTCATATTTTCGAGGTTCATATGTCCTAAGTGTTTATCCCACAACACAAGCACTGCACATAAAACTCTTAGTATGTTTGAACGAAAGGGTATACATGCCTAAATCTTTTCTGTGAGCCTCAGCTATAACTTCATCACCATTTCAAATTCAGCCCACTAAATTTTCAAAAACAATATAGTATTCAGCCATTTCCAGTTTACACAATGATGATAAATTGCTTAGTAAATGTGACACTACAAGAACATCTTTTATTTTTATGTGAAATTTTCCAGAGACATTGTTTTCAACATCAACTTCTTTAGCAATTCTGGCAAAAAAATAAATAAATTAAATAAAATAAAAAATGATTTAAAAAACTTTTGGCTACATTTATTCTATTGGATTTTCCAGTTCCTTCACATGCATCAAAGGAACAGTTTTATTAACTAAATGTTCTGTTGGAATCATATATTAATACCTTCAGCTGCTGACGAGCATTGATATATATCAACGGGGACAGGTGAAAATGTGTGCCCCGACTGGGACTCGAACCCGGGATCTCCTGCTTACATGGCAGGTGCTTTATCCATCTGAGCCACCGAGGGCACAGAGGATAATGCGACTGCAGGGACTATGTGATACACACCTCCCACGAGACCAACATTCTCACCTTTTATGGCCACACACTACATTTGTAGTGCCCCTACCCAACACACTCATTACTCGTGGAAGACATTCTTACCAAGACATTTTCAATAGTATTATCATGTGCATTAAACTTCATTATCAACAGTGTAGTTCTCAATAAAAGTTGATTAGCCTAACCTTTCCACTCAAAAGTTTGAGTTAACCATAGGCAGTATCCTTGTTCTTCGCAAACTCCAAGTAGCTATCTGAAATTCTTTCAATTATTTGTGTCTTATACTTCTTATCATTTTTTGCTAAGTCCTCCAAGAAGAGCTTTCTTTTGTGCACATTGTTCAGCTGTGTCATTCTGTACACATTTCTGTGTAGGACTTTTCCAAAAAAACTAATAATTCCAAACTCCTGGTTGCTTAAGTTTGTGCCCTCAAACATAGGTATCTTGTACTTCTCCATCTCCTGAGCCATGACAGTGAATTATGTATTGAATTCATTAATTAATTTTCCACCTTTATTTGTTGTACTGTAAAACCTGGCACCTGGGCCCATAACCTGTTGTTAATGCTAGAAATTAACAGTTATTTAGATTAGTAATACTTGTTTATTATTATCACAATTACAGCCATGAAGACAAGGTATAGGCAGAAGGAAAAAAATCACATACAAAAAAGAGAAAATAAGTCAAAATCATGATAATTAAAATGACATTACTTCAATATGTATGCTACCTATTCATTATTGAAAGATGTTTTACATATCTCAAAAATAAATAAATAAATGAGCAGCTAACATTTTCCCCATAGAACGGTGCATTATTCACTGGAGGAATGACAACTGCAACACTTGAATACATTTGTGTACTTCTGATGCAGCAGTACATTTATAAAGATTTGATGTAGCACTTTGGGCAACAGTGGAGTTACTTAGGTGGTTTTGTGTTCCCTTGCTAAAGTTGTGGGATTTTTTCCGTAACAGTACCTATCATTGGTATACCCAATTGTTGCATTTCAGTCATCTGTATTGTTCTTGCTGTCTTATAACTCTCTTCAATTATAGAACCTCTAGCCTTGGCTACAGTGTGCAAAACAATAAGTGTTTGTGAGAGCTAACACAGAGTTTAGATTAGTGTGCTTTCCTGGTTTATAGGCGTAACGTGTTTCTGCAGTTGTAACTATGTGAAAGCAACAGTCATTAAGCAAGGTACTGTATTGATTAAATGTCAAGAACTGTGACCTGTATTCTGATTCAGATAAACTTGATCTTTGCTGTGTCCTGGTTCCTTCTTCAGAACAGCCTGAATCTGTTGAAGTGTGTGGATTACTATTTCTTATGGATTACACCCTACTCTGAGGCGTAATGTAAGGAAGAAAAACTTGATTTTACTGTACTTGGGACACACTGCCTCTGATCTTGTTCCTGCTTTTGGCATACAAAACAGATAGTTTTATGTTTCAGTCTAGGTGTTCATGTGTAAATCTCATGAAAATACCTATAGCTCAAAAGTTTGAAACATCAGATCTTTTTATATGTACCTATGTACCACGAATCAGTTATCTACAGATCAGTAATTGCCTGTCTTTAGCTTTTGGTGTGAGGTCCTAGTAAATTGTAATTGGTTGCACATTTAGATAACAGTCTAAGAACTAACCACCATCAATGTGGGTCGAAGAATAAGCAAACAATGGAAACTTCAGGATGGAAAATCAACAATATAAGGAAAAGCATAGATTGCTACTCACAATAAAGATGACACGAGTTACAGACAGGCATAACAAAAAGACTGTAAGCCTTCTTCAGGAAAGGGAAAAACGCCCCCCCCCCTTGCCCCCCCCCCCACACACAAAGATGCTGTGACTTACCAAACGAGAAAGCGCTGGTAGATAGACACAATAAAAAACACACAAATTTCAAGCTTTTGCAACCCACGGTTGCTTCATCAGGAAAGAGGGAAGGAGAGGGAAAGACGAAAGGATGTGGGTTTTAAGGGAGAGGGTAAGGAGTCATTCCAATCCTGGGAGCGGAAAGACTTACCTTACCCTCTCCCTTAAAACCCACATCCTTTCGTCTTTCCCTCTCCTTCCCTCTTTCCTGATGAAGCAACCGGGGGTTGTGAAAGCTAGAAATTTGTGTGTGTGTTCGTATGTTTCTTATTGTATCCATCTACCAGCACATTCTTGTTTGGTAAGTCACAGCATCTTTGTTTTTTAATATATTTTTCCCATGTGGAATGCATCTTTAAATATATTCACACAAGCAAGTACACCTCACACACACGTGAGCACCATATCTGGCAGCTTGGACCGGTATGCACTGGCAGCTTGGGTCGGTATGCACTGGCATTCCAGTCTGAGCTGCCGCTGTGGCTCCACTCGAAATATCATTGTGTAGTTGAAATGGAAAGCTTGCTAATCATAGGCCATATATTGCATATTGCACCATAAGTCAGAAATTGATGACACAGTTTTAAAGTGGCTGAAGATCATTCCATTTAAACATTACTTTAGAAGCAACAATGAAGCTCTTATCAGATGCCATAAGCCTGATGGGTGTTATATTAGACCATAAAGGATAAACTCATACCATACTTGAAGTTTAGTAGGGTCACATACTTATTTTGAAAGTACCTCTACTAGTTAAATTCTTTATAGATTCTGTTTTATGGTTTTGCTTATGAGGTGGATGCTCGGGTCAGTTACACCAAACACCTTGTTATCAGGAGTTCATTTATTCACCTCTTTACACAACCAAGGCTTACAAAGAACTGGATGGCAGAACTGCACAAAAATAATGTTTAGCTTAGTTCAAAGATGATACTCAGATCAATACTGGTGTCGACCTCATCGGCGCCGCATAGCCCCCCCCCCCCCCCCCCCCCCGCAGTACAGAGTACTCTTGAGAGATCGGGAGAGGGGGGGGGGTCGGCAGTTTGCAGGAGGAACGGAGTGACGATGATGACGTCTCTGGTGGGCATGGCGAACACATGAAGCATGTCCACGTCGATGTTGGGCGAGAGGGGAACACATTTCACTAGGTGGCAGGGAATGGCAGAGGTTGTGTCCTGAGCACCGGATGAAGGGAAACACACAACGAACAGTGTATCATTGCGTAGTATTATAGAGATGTTGTGGATTATGTCCGGGGAACAGGCACAAACACCTCGAGCGAGGGTACGTTCAAGATGGGGGAGCATGGGAAACCTTGACAGAGCAAGGCAGGCAAAGGGGGAGAGGTCGAAGGGACCGGCGAAGGGCCCAGCGGCGAGGGCATGATTGTAGGTAAGCTCGATGTGGGGAGCATGGGGTCACTCAACAGAGTGCGTGAGACCAGAGTAGAGAGTGGGGTCGGGGAAGAGCTCGACGAATGGAGCTGGAGGTCACTCGATTGAGTGTGTAAGTCTGACCTGGAGGGAGTGGTCGGAGCATTGTGAGCCACGACAGTGAGTGGCGTGGTCATGGCCTGAGGGGGGTAGATGGAGGCTCAACATGAGCGGGCTTAAGTCTGTTGATAGAGACTGTGACAGCTGTATCTTTTATCTGGATGTCATAGGTGTTGGCTGAGCGTCGGAGAACTCGGTACGGGCCGGTATATGGAGGTTGGAGGGGAGCACGGACAGTGTCATCTTGGAGCATGATGTATTCGCAATTGTCCAGAGATTTCGGGACATGAACCTTAGGGTGGGAGTGGCTGGCAGGCAGAGGGATATGGAGGTTGATGAAGTGGCATCTGACACGGTCCACAAAGGAAGGTAAGTCTGATGGAGAGAAGCAGAAGGGCTCACAAGTTCGCCAGGGAGAACAATGTTCTGGCCATATACGAACTCAGCTGTTGTGTCCTTGAAGTCTTCCTTATGGATTGCATGAATGCTGAGTAGCACAAGGGGAAGGGCCTCCGTCCATAGAGAGTCGTGGCATCGAAGAGCCGCCTTGAAGTGCGGTGCCAGCACTCAACTAGCCCATTACTTTGCGAGTGATATGCTGTGGTATGGATGCACCGGATGCCGCAGATGTTACAAATCTCGTTAAACAGGGCTGACTCAAATTGTCTGCCCTGGTCAGTTGTGGTGATAGCTGGACATCCGAAACGCGATACCCATGATTTGTCGAAAGCTCGAGCAACAGTTTCTGCCGTAATATTGGGGAGGGGGACAGCCTCGACCCAGCAAGTTGTTCAGTCGATAGACGAGAGGACATAACGAAAGCCGTTAGAGGGGGGGAGAGGGCCGACTATGTCAATATGAATATGCTGTAAACGCCCAGAAGGGATCGAAAAGGCTCCGAGCGGAGGTGAAGTGTGGTTGTGTGCTTTGCAGTGTTGGCACTCGACTCAGGAACGTGCAATTGCTGGCAGTCCTTGTTGACATTTCTCCACACAAATCACTCCGCAATGTGGCGGGCGGATGCACGAACTCTGGGGTGGGCTACATTATGCAGTGCATTAAAGACAGCTCGACGGAGTGTGGTTGGCATGAGGGGGTGTAACGTGCCCATACTGACATCACACCAGATCTCACCAGAAATGCCAGGGAAGGTGGTGCGGAGGAAGTGTAGTGTAGAGGTAGAGTCTGAAATCAGGTCTTGTGTGTCCTTGTCGGTTGGGTTGAAGGTTAGGCAGTTTAGAGTGGTCTAACAGCAAATGAATGGCGTCGACTCATGAAAGGAAATCAGCAACTATATTGTCAGCACCCTTTATGTGTCTGACATCAGTGCTGAACTGAGATATGAAGTCCATGTATCTGAAGCGGGCAAGGAGGCGGGTCCACTGGCGGGTTTGTAATGCCCTCAGCCAGGGGTTTGTGGTCCGTTAAAACATAGAAAGGGCATCCCTCAACGTCAGTCTTAAAATGCTTGATCCTGTCAAACGTGGAATATTTCCATTGTGCGTTGGTGAGCTTGCATGAAAAGAACTGCAAAGGTGAAGTCTGACCGTCTATTGTCTGGCTAAGGACAGCGCTGATGGCAGTATCGCCCGCGTCTGTGGTGATGAAAAGCTGTGCATTGGGATGAGGATGCGCGATGGTGCAGGCCTCGGCAAGAAGACTTTTGAGGGCGGTGAAAGAGTAAGTCATAGCAGGGGTCCATGGAACGGTCCGAGATCCAGAACTGTGGGTGCCTGCCAAGGCGTCCGTCAGTGGAGCCTGAATCTTCGCAGCCCGAGGTAGATGTCGGCGATAATAATTAACTGTCCCCAGAAAGCGCCAGAGCTCTTTGAATGACACAGGTCTGGGTAGGTTTAGTATTGTTTGTACCTTCCAGGGGGCGTTAAAATGCCATTGGTTAGAGAACCGAAAACCAAGAAAAGTGACAGCGGGTTAATGTAGCTGCAGTTTGTCCTGGTTGGTCTCGATGCCTGCTGCCATGAGTGTTCATAAAAGTTTGCTCATGTCAAATGTTGAACTCAATGGAGGAGCAGAACACAAGAATGTCATCAAGGTATGCAAAGCAGAATTTTAGGTCGAATAGCAATTCGTTGATGAAGCGTTGCCAGGTCTGGGTTGCGTTTTTCAGACCGAAGGGCTTGAATCAAAACTGCAATAACCTGATTGGGGTGGTGATTGCTGTCTTCTCGATGTCTTCAGGTGCCATGGGGATCTGGTGGTAGGTCCGTTTGCAATCAGTGACCGAGAACGTGGTTGCACCTGCGAGGGAACTGGTAAAGTTGGCAATGTTGGGTACGGGGTAGGTGTCCATTATTGTTCATGTGTTTAGTAGACGGTAGTCTCCGCACATGCGCCAGGACCCGTATTTCTTGGGTGTCATATGAATGGGCATAGACCAGCTACTGGCAGAGGGTTCAATGACGCCGGAGTTTAGAAGTTCAGAAATCTGCTTTTTAAGGTTGGAGAGGTGCTCGGGACAAAGTTGACATGGTTTACTGGAGATCGGGGGGCCTGGCGTGAGGCGAAGCTTGTGAATCGTGCCGTTGGTGATGACGGAAATGTTGCCGATGGCATGGGAGGCGGTTTGTTTACAATTTGTGGTGGGTGGGGCAGGCGGGGCGTGGCCGTGGTGTTCGGAGCCACTCGGCAGATCCGAAGGTAGCCGAGGTGGCGAAGTGTCAACGTCACAATATGGCCGTCGGCCCGAAGCAGTGGCACCATGGTCGGGTGAACTCGGTAGCGCTCAAGAAGTGTTAGTGAGTCCATTGTCCGAGGGCGCGGCCTGTGGCAGCACGGTCGCAGGCAAAGCACCAGGCGCCAGTGCACTGTTTGTGTTGTCAGTGGCGGTCGCACGACGGCGATCAGGAGCCAAAGTTGCATAGTTTGAGGTGCTGTCCGCGAGGGAAGGGGTAGGAGCTGTCAGTTCGGGAACATGTGACGCTCGTCACGCATGCACACTCGTGTCTGGTCGAGTGTCAAATGCTGCCATGTTAGGGGGGTGTGGTCCTGTGGAACTGCCAGTACACATTATGGTAGACTTGATAGCATAGTTGCAAGGGGTAGCGGGAGGTAAGCACACAAAGGCTCGATTGCTGGGACTACAAGCAGATTCGGTGCACTTACTGAACTTGCTTTGTCCTTGCTGCAGTGTCTGTAATTCCTTTGCTGCGTCGGAGGGCTGGAGCTGAGTTTCGTGGAGCTGGAGGGAGAGCTTGAAGTTTTCCTTGCATAGGCGAGCGACGTCTTCAAGCTCGACAAAACACTTATGCATTGTTTCTTGTAACGTCGTCGACAGAGATGAGCATGTACGGATGAGATGAGCCCAGACCAATGTGTCACGGGGGGGTTTGCTCGATGGAGCACAGGGGAAGTGAATTTTGGATGGGTGATGAAACACGGTGTTTTGCACTAGGTCCGGTGAAAGTTTGTGGTGTCGCAAGAAGTCAATGCCTTGTATAGGTTCCTCAATATTGCAAATTAAATAAGTTCACTCGAGTTTACAGTTTGCAGAGAGTGAGACGACATGGGAGGTTGAACCCGAGCATTGTAGTTTAGTTGAATTCATGGCTTGCAGTGATGTATGATGAGGGCGGATGTTCATCGACACTAAGGACGTAGGCAGCAGTGAAACATTGGTGCCTGTGTCCACTAGGAAGAAGTATCCCGATGAAATGTCTTTAATATAAAGTCGTCCATAATTATCCGATTGTTCCCGGACAGAATGGAGCACTGGGAGGTGCCTGTCATGATGTGCGCAGGAGGCGACACCCGGACCTATCTGTGATTGGCATTTGGGAAGCAGCAGGGTGGTCTGCAGTTCCGTGCCGCCTCACCAAACTGTGTGTGGAAGTAACAGTATGGGTAGTGCGGTTGCATTTCCTGCGGAAAGTTCGTTGCCAGAAGCGATGGCTGAGGTTCAGTGGACGCAGCAGGTTCAGTTGCAGGAGGGGGCGTAACCATGGGCAGAGCCAGTAACGTCCCAGCTGCTTGTTTACTGCTTCCCGGAGTGAGCGGAACAGTGGGTACAGTATGGCCTTGGCCCCGTGACGAAGAGCCCAAATCTGAGACTTGTCAGGTAGGCTGTGGCTGCCGAAATAGAGCAGTGATGCCTCGAGTAGCTTGTCAGCAATTTTCATTCTTTGCCCGACAAGTTCAGGAGACCTTTGAGCCAGAGCAAAGCGGATGTGAGGAGGTAGTTTATCTGACCAGATGGCGAGGAGAGCTGTGTCAGTGTAGATCGTCGCTGACCAGGGCCTGTAGCCATCTCCAGAGTTGGGAAGGTTTGTCATTGCCTAATTGCTTGACGTGGAGCACTTGCCATATTGCTGTCTCAGTTGAGCACGCGAGCCGACATAGAACAGTCTTTTTGGCTAGAGTGTACCAGGTAGCTAAGTCCGGGGCGTCAATCAGGTCAACAATCAAGTCCTCCTGGTCGTGCAGGTGGGTAATAAGGCACAGAAATCAGGTTGACTCGTCCAGTTTGAAATGGTCGAACACTTCGTCCACAATTTTGAACCAGGTTGTTGCCCTGTCGGGATTGAATGGCGGCAGTGTCGGTAAGCGTTGTCGAATGTTCAGAAGAACAGGTTGAGTTGAATTCGATGGGGCACTGCCTGAAACGAGCTGCTGTTGCTGCAGTATTCCAGGAGAGTGTGTCTCCAGGGTATGTGGTGACGACGGCTGGTCGGGTGGCAGCGTGAAGGTGACGTGTTGTAGTTGAGCGCGATCCAGCACGATGCGGAAGGCCGACACAGGTGAGACACCGTAATGTGCCGATTGTGGTTGTGGAAGCTCAACACGTTGCGAGTGTGTTCGGATTAATGTGTCACGGAAGACCGACGCGGATGAGGCACCAAGATGTGCTGGGAACGGTAGCAGAAGCTTGACTGGAGCCGGCGCGGGCGACAGGTGAGAAAAAGTTCAAAGTTTGAAAACGCATGCTAGTCTGCGGAAAGGTTGACGTACGTCTGTGTACTGTGTTGCAGGGAGGCTGCGGAGGTGCGGGTTGTCCAGAAGCACAGTGAGGAAAATGATGTCGAACGTCGGATGGAATGTGTGAATGTTGACTGTTCATAGTCACTCCACTCAAAATGGTGTGCAGATAAGATGAATGTCGTGGCACAAAACACTTGAGGTGTAGCAGTAGGACGGAGATAGAGGTCAGGCAAAGATAACAAGCTATTGTTCCTGTTGCAGGCCAAGGTATTGAAGCAGGAAGGCATGTGCTGATGGTGAACTGAGGCAGGTGCAGGCGTGTTCGGATGTTGAGGAGGTTGACCTGTGAACAAAGCAGTTCCGGCCACATGGCAGGAATCTCTGTGGCACTGCACGGATTGCGGCATGGCAAATCGTTGTCCTGGCGGTGGTAGGTTGCCCAACAAAGCATTTGCAGAAATCGGCATTGGTCCCGCACTGCACAGAGATCCGTAAGAGGTAACTGCACTGTCGATGAGGGAGGGCACATGTGGTGGGAACAAAGGTGTCTGATAGCCGAAGTCATGCACACTCCTAACCTCACTTATTGTTGCAGGCTCGAAAATGTCCGGCGAAATTGGCATAATCGTCGAGTGAGAAGCATCATGTTGCAGTCCTGGCGGGTGTACATCGCCCGCAACACGATGCATGTTGATCACAAAATCCGGCGTTAGGTGTTGGGCCGAAGCCATTGTTCAAATGTTATGTTGATGTAATACACACGAAAATAACCGACGTGGAGGCCGCGGACACAGTAAAACAGCGAAAACGGAAGATGTTACAACTCGGGGCACCAGTGAGGTTGATGCTCGGATCAGTTACACCAAACAACACCTTATTATCAGGAGTTCATTTATTCATCTCTTTACACAAGCAAGGCTTACAAAGAACTGGATGGCAGAACTGCACAAAGATAATGTTTAACTTAGTTCAAAGACGATACTAAGATCGATTCTGGTGTCGACCTCATCGGCGCCACACTTATAATACACTTGCTGTAATATGTCTGTGTTGTGGGAACAAACTAGTTGCAATTTATGCAGACACAATTTGTCCTCATTACATAGCTGTAATTGTAAAAGAAATACTGTAATGCTGTCTCACATAAACCTGAGACCATGATTTGCTCTAAACATAGTTGGCAGAAAACTCAAGTCTTGATAGTCTTAGATATTATCTCCCACAGCAGTATAAAATAACTTTTTTTCCCTCACTTTGCATTAAGCCCCTGACTAAGTGAACAATAATGTCCACTGCCAATGACAACTGGAGCCACAATAGTTCACTGAAACATCTCAAAAGGAAGTGTTAGATACTTCATGGTATTGTACATGCAAATGTGTGCTTAGAACATTTGTTCTGGTACCACTTGGGTGTTTTATATGCAGTCAATCAGATTTTATGAAATACACTCCTGGAAATGGAAAAAAGAACACATTGACACCGGTGTGTCAGACCCACCATACTTGCTCCGGACACTGCGAGAGTGCTGTACAAGCAATGATCACACGCACGGCACAGCAGACACACCAGGAACCGCGGTGTTGGCCGTCGAATGGTGCTAGCTGCGCAGCATTTGTGCACCGCCGCCGTCAGTGTCAGCCAGTTTGCCGTGGCATACGGAGCACCATCGCACTCTTTAACACTGGTAGCATGCCGCGACAGCGTGGACGTGAACCGTATGTGCAGTTGACGGACTTTGAGCGAGGGCATATAGTGGGCATGCGGGAGGCCGGGTGGACGTACCGCCGAATTGCTCAACACGTGGGGCGTGAGGTCTCCACAGTACATCGATGTTGTCGCCAGTGGTCAGCGGAAGGTGCACGTGCCCGTCGACCTGGGACCGGACCGCAGCGACACACGGATGCACGCCAAGACCGTAGGATCCTACGCAGTGCCGTAGGGGACCGCACCGCCACTTCCCAGCAAATTAGGGACACTGTTGCTCCTGGGGTATCGGCGAGGACCATTCACAACCGTCTCCATGAAGCTGGGCTACGGTCCCGCACACCGTTAGGCCGTCTTCCGCTCACGCCCCAACATCGTGCAGCCCGCCTCCAGTGGTGTCGCGACAGGCGTGAATGGAGGGACGAATGGAGACGTGTCGTCTTCAGCGATGAGAGTCGCTTCTGCCTTGGTGCCAATGATGGTCGTATGCGTGTTTGGCGCCGTGCAGGTGAGCGCCACAATCAGGATTGCATACGACCGAGGCACACAGGGCCAACACCCGGCATCATGGTGTGGGGAGCGATCTCCTACACTGGCCGTACACCACTGGTGATCGTCGAGGGGACACTGAATAGTGCACGGTACATTCAAACCGTCATCGAACCCATCGTTCTACCATTCCTAGACCGGCAAGGGAACTTGCTGTTCCAACAGGACAATGCACGTCCGCATGTATCCCGTGCCACCCAACGTGCTCTAGAAGGTGTAAGTCAACTACCCTGGCCAGCAAGATCTCTGGATCTGTCCCCCATTGAGCATATTTGGGACTGGATGAAGCGTCGTCTGACGCGGTCTGCACGTCCAGCACGAACGCTGGTCCAACTGAGGCGCCAGGTGGAAATGGCATGGCAAGCCACTCCACAGGACTACATCCAGCATCTCTACGATCGTCTCCATGGGAGAATAGCAGCCTGCATTGCTGCGAAAGGTGGATATACACTGTACTAGTGCTGACATTGTGCATGCTCTGTTGCCTGTGTCTATGTGCCTATGGTTCTGTCAGTGTGATCATGTGATGTATCTGACCCCAGGAATGTGTCAATAAAGTTTCCCCTTCCTGGGACAATGAATTCACGGTGTTCTTATTTCAATTTCCAGGAGTGTATTTCATTTGTTACCAGGATCTTGGTATCAATTACATCCAGGTTTTGCAAATAATTATTATTCCTCAATGCACTGAAACTGTTGAAAGAGGAAAGGAGCAGCAGAAAAATACTTCATACAAAAGAGATAAATATGGCACGTTATTATTTAACAAACTAGCTCACTTATGCTTATGTGAGCACATCATTCCTCAGTTCTAAAAAAGTGTTATATATTCAAGCGTCAAAGAAATTGGTGTAGGCATGTGGTCGGCAACACCTATATAAGACAACACGTGTCTGTCACAATTGTTAGATTGGTTACTGTTGCTACAATGGCAACTTATCAAGATTTAAGTGAGTTTGAATGTGGTATTATAGTCAACACACGAGTGATGGGACATAGCACCTCCAAGGTAGTGATGAAGTGGGGATTTTCCCGTACCACCATTTCATGAGTGTACCATGGAAAAGATCCTGCAAGAATGCGACCAACGATGACTGAAGAGAAACATTCAATGTGACAGAAGTGCAACCCTTCCACAAATTGCTGCAGATTTCAATGCTGTGCCATCAACAAATGTCTGAGTGCAAACCATTCAACAAAACATCATTGGTATGGGCTTTCGGAACCGATGGCCCATTTGTGTACCCTTGTTGACTGCACAACACAAAGCTGTACATCTCACCTAGGCCTGTCAACATTGACATTGGACTGTTGGTGACTAGAAACATGTTGTCTGGTCGAACGAGTCTCATTTCAAATGGGTATGGAGACAACCTTATGAATCCAAGGACCCTGCACGTCAGCAGGGGACTGTTCAAGCTGGTGGTGGCACTGTAATGGTGTGGGGCATGTGCAGTTGGAGTGATATGGGACCCATGATAACGTCTAGATGTGATTCTGACAGGTGACACGTACTTGAGCATTCTTCTGATCACCTGCTTCCATTCACGTCCATTGTGTGTCCTGATGGACTTTGGCAATTCCAGCAGCACAAAGCAACACCCTGCACATCCAGAATTGCTACAGAGTGCCTCCTTTTGGGTTTAAACACTTCCACTGACCACCAAACTCCCCAGACATGAACATTGTTGAGCATATCTGTGATGTCTTGCAAAGTGCTGTTCAGTAGACATCTCCACCCCCTCGTACTCGTACGGATTTATGGACAGCCCTACAGGATTCATGATGTCAATTCCCTCCAGCACTACCTCAGACGTTAGTTGAGTCAATGCCACATTGTGTTGCGGTACTTCTGCGTGCTCTCAGGGCCCCTACACAGCAGTAAGCAGGTGTACAAGTTCTTTAGCTCTTCAGTGTATATTACCAGTTTTGCAATGCTACATATACCTTATGTTTTGGTGTTCATTTGTACAGGCTACGGAATGAAGAGAATTTTACTTCAATACAGCATTCTTATGTACTTCTGCATTATAATTTAGTTTTAGGTTAATAATTGTGAACTATGCTGTTTAATGTGCAAAATTAAATGTGTGATTTCAGGTTACCAATATTTCCAAGAGTGGAAAAATCATAATCTCAAATTATATAAACATTGTGTGATTCCATGTTTGTAACACCTCATTCTCGTCATTGATTGTTTAGTGAATCTTTGATTTCTCCCAAACAGTTTGTCATATAGTAACACACACTGTCTAGTAAACACTTACTGCTGTTTAAATGGTTCACCATTCTGAAACATTCTTTATACGTAACGGTTACTCAACAGTTTATTTTGTAGTTTATGTTTCTCTCATCCTAAATGATTATGTAACCATACTTGTAGACATTTTATGTAATATGTTTGTTCAGTCACAGCCCCCAATTCAAGTAATGTACTGCTTTCAGTTGGTGAGTAAGTAGAAGTGGATGCCTTTTTTTATTGGTGCATATGTGCATCTTTCATTAACTTGTTCTATACTGAAACCTAATAAGACTTTAAACAACACTGATAAGGTGTCACTGATGCTTCTTTAGGACTTAATGGCATTATCGTGTTTATGTTTCAGTGTACTGCAAGCATATGAAGACTGATAAGCACCATTCAGTATTACAAATGGATCAACATTCTTTGTTGCGAAATGTTTCCATTGGATGCATGTTGTCAGGGCAACATTATTCCGCTTGTTTACTACAACACCCAAATCAACTCTAGCTATAGGATGATATGTGATTTATTCATCTCATTACATACAATTTTCAAATCATTTGATTTGATGTACAGGAGACAGGTCAAGGTTTACAAAAGAAACTTTTTTCTCTGTTTTAAGAGAAATACAAAAGTTTACATTATATTTTACATTTCTAAGGTATAGCTACACCCCAGATAGCACAGTAAGCCGGTTTCAAACTTGTTTCCAGATGTAAAGTTCAAGTATATAAGCTCGATCAAAGCTGGAATATTCAGCCCTGTTAGTTGGATTCAAGCTTGAAACAAACATCAAAGTGGGCAGAGTTCAAGATATATTTCAAGCTTGACTTATCAAGTTTGGCTCCAGCTGTATCTACACACGTGGAATACAGCCTGGTATTTACAGCTTGTTTTAAGCTACATAATTATTAATCTGAATTTATTGAACCTAATTAATTAAATAAATATCAGAATGGAAATGGTGTGAAAAAAATTATCAAGGCATGTATGTTTAAAAAATTTTATTTTCAAAGTGTTTAAAATTGTTTTATTTTAAAATTTAATTATTCTGAAGCCCCTCCAGCCCCAGTACACAGACCAGAGCAGGATCAAATATCGCTGACTTCTGCTGGTATAATGATCCTGTAACAGGTAAAAGAAAATGTTAGCCATACCTAAACATAAAAAATGTAAAAAGTTGAAACTGATCAACCTAAATATAATTTATGCCCCAGATTAGCAAAATAACTTCAAATTTGATGTAGGGTGAAGTGGGGTAAGTGTAACCATGGGGTTAGTGTAACCACGGCTTATGGTGCCTTAAAGAAGTTGTATTTTTACCTCTGACCTATCACACATGTTAATTTACTCCTCTCTCTGTTATATTTAACCATAAGATGTCAAATCTGACATAAATTGGTAATCAATTTTTGGACTTGAATTGACGTCTACATTTTCACTCTGCGAGAGAGTGACCTGCTCAGAATTTGGTGGTCTGTCATTTTTGCAGTTTTAAAGATAACTGCACAATTTTTTGGTTACAAACTAACTTTTGCATGATAATTTCAAATATGAGATTCGTTTTACTCTAGTGATAAAGCTCTTGATATGCCAGGCATGGTTACACATACCCCAACTTTTTCCCATGTGGGGCAAGTGTAACCAGGGGGGGTTACACTTGCCCCAAACAAACTTACCGGAACATATTTATTTATTTAAGCCGTAACCTTGTTTTTGCCATCACATTAGATAAACTAAACTGGCCTTTCTGTGCATATGGATACCAGAATACCTGATGTGCTGGATTTGTAGGCCTACTGAGTTTGTGTGAGATATTTTATTTTTTATTTAAGTCAACTATATTTTTAAACTACATTTCCTTTTATAAAATATGACACAGAACTGTAAATAATGTCACCATTTCAATTACAGTACAGTATGTGAAGCATTGTTTGACTGACAACAATGTTGAGCATGATAATTCATTCTGCAGCCAATGAATGTAGCAGTGTTTAAGAGTGTGAAATCTACTTGGGACCAAAAGTTAACTCGTCACCAGAGACATCATCAAGGGGTAAAAATTAGCAAATGTGAATTTTCCAATCTCCTCACTGCTGTATGGAATGAAACACCACCTGAATTGTTGAAAAATGGTTTTCAAAAAGCAGGAATATTCCCTTACAATAGAGAAGTCATTGATAAAACTAAATATGATCCGGAGGCATATAAAAGATATGTAGCTCATACCAAATCTTTGGCAGAAACAAATCCATTGCCAGCTCACAATAATGCAGCCAAACTGTGTGGAAGCTATGTCTCTAACAGAAAGTACTCAGATTTTTTGGGAAGCTTCCAGCTGAACAACCTCCAGAATTTTATAGGCCTACATCTACTGAACCCTGCAGTTCTCCCAGTATCAGAGTTCTTTCATTATGTTCTGGAGCATCTGATTTGTCATTTGAAAGCTTATTATTGGAAACAGTCAGACAGTATAGTCCCACTAGTAAAACAAAGAAGAAAAGGAATGCACCAGGAGCTGAAGTTATCACTTTTCAAGATGGCATCTATAAAGAAAAATATTTTAAAGGAAACAAGAATAATAAGGAGAAAGCAAAACAAAAAAGCATTATTGGCATAAAAAATGGCTGGTAATGAACAGTAAATCCTCCAAACAAAGCGCTGTTGCTTTATCCGAAATGGCATCTCGGAATGTTGTGGAAAAAAAAAATCCCTGATTTGGGTAACAAGAAGAAAAGACTGGAAGTTGAATCAACAAGTGAAGAAAGTGAAACTGAGGGAGGCCTATCTTTAATAAGTAGTGATGAAGAAAATGGGACATAGTAACACTGGACGATCTCAAGAAAGAAATTATAAACTAAGAAGAAGAAGAAGAAGAAGAAGAAGAAGAAGAAGAAGAAGAAGAAAAATAGGCAAACTTTTTTGTAGCCAAAGATAAAATTACAGTTGGAAACTGTTCTGGTAGCTTTTGCAACAAAATGTAAGAAAGTTCATTTTATCGGCCAAGTTACCAAAATTAGTGATTTCGGAGATCCAGAAGTGATTTTCCCCAGATGCAAAAATAAGACATTCTACTGGCCTGATAGAAGAGATGAGACGGAAGTTCCATTCTCTGATGTCATTTCAGTGCTGCCTGAGCCTACTTTGGGTCACAAGGGAGACCTGACATTTGGTGTTACATTTGATTCATACAACATTCAGTGACTAAAGTGTGAATATAATACGTTGAATTAGGGCAGTTTACCATTAAACACAAATTGCCAACAAATTTAGTTCAATTACCATGAAAAATCCAGAATGAGATTTTCACTCTGCAGCGGAGTGTGCGCTGATATGAAACTTCCTGGCAGATTAAAACTGTGTGCCCGACCGAGACTCGAACTCGGGACCTTTGCCTTTCGAGGCAAAGGTAGGAGACGAGGTACTGGCAGAAGTAAAGCTGTGAGTACCGGGCGTGAGTCGTGCTTCAGTAGCTCAGTTGGTAGAGCACTTGCCCGTGAAAGGCAAAGGTCCCGAGTTCGAGTCTCGGTCGGGCACACAGTTTTAATCTGCCAGGAAGTTTCACCATGAAAAATAATAGAAAGTGAACTTATAAACTGAATTTTTCTTTTCTCTTGAGATAAGATATTTTATTATTTTTGTTAAATTGCCTATTAAAGAAAACAGTGTTACTTTTGTAGGATTTAAACTAATAAATAACTGGCCTAAAACAAAAATAAATCATCTATGATGCATTCTGTTTCAGTGTTTTATGGTTTAGGCTAACACTTATTTTTTAGTTTAACTAACATTTGCTGTGTATTTCATAATACACAAAGAGGCGTGTGCAAAAAAGTTCATATCTTGAGTAAAATATAAGATATTTTAATAATTTAAAAACCCTCAAATTCACAAAAAATTGGGTAATCAGGTCATTTACCCCAAATCTCTTTTACAATGCTCTGTATGGGTACAACAATGCGAGGTTACACTTGCCATGGGGCAAGAGTAACCTCACAACACAAAATTTTGAAAACAATTATTTGACCATATAATTTTTTTTTCAAAAACAAAATGTATATTCTTTAAAAGTCAATAAGTCAAACTTTAAGCATGAGAAATTTCAAAATCATATCTTCAATAACAAGTTGGCAATTTGGTGTCAAAGTTGAACTATGCCAAAATGTGGTTACACTTACCCCACTTCACCCTAGTAAGAATAATTAACTAGTATAAACGTTACTGAGTAAGCAGCTGCTTCTGGCGACTTCATTCCAAAGAGTTTTTAAAGTAATTTGAAATAACTTTTTGTTTGAAATTTTGAAAGTAAAGATGACATTTGGGTAATTTTGCGATGACTTCATGAAGAAGCCACACATCACTATTTCTAAAATTTCAGGGCCATTTAATCTGAATTATAAAGAAACAATTACTTGAAATCATATACACCTCATACTGGAAGCTTATAAGGAAACTACCGTTTAGAAAAATGTAGACGTTTTATTTTATCCACAATTATATTTTAGTGAGTAAAACTGAATCAAAATGAAATAAAAGATGAAATTGAAATGAATTTAAGAAATTACCAGTTCAGTGGAAATGTAATGTAAAAGAACAAAAAATGTTCTCCTTGTCATATTTTAATATTGCCTTTTATTAGATTTCAGCCACATTTCAAATAACAATAAAAGTAAGAAGTACCAGTAGGCCTTGCAGTATTATTTCACCTAGGGAACAACAAAATTAAGAGCAATTGAAGACCAGTCAAAGCTACGTAAATAAAAAAGACTGACACCTATGTAGTGACTGGTTCTTGATGCACTTTTCCCGTTCACCATGTCATTACTATTTGTATTAGCAAAGAAACTTTTCACACTTCACGATTATCCATTCATGGTGTGACACATGCGAGTATTTATAAGTAAACAAATGTAATAGGGTGATATATATAAAAAGGCGAGAATTTAAAAAGGTAAAATAACATTAAGTTTTAATTTATTGGTGCACGTACTAGAGAGCTAGTTTAAAATGACCTCTTTTTACTGAACAACTTGTAATATGTTTTCTTAGCTGGTAATCCATTTCACTTTCATCCAGGTTCAATTTTTCTATGTAAAAGAATATGATATTTCTTTACGTTACGTAATAATATTTAACGTTTGTAATATTAACGTACCACTAGAGAAAAAATGCACCAGCGTACCTGTAATACACTATATATCTTCTTCAGACCCGGTGTAGCAGTAAGGCAGGGGGACGCCACACACTTTCCGAACTATTTTCCAGTATAAAACAAACTTCACAACAGTCAACAATCATTAACGCACGTCACAAAAGTAAAATGGCCGTAAACCTAGCAGAGTCAATGCAACTACAAGGCTTATAAACGCTTGTGGCGCTTCCCGTGGACCTCTATGAAAGCTATGCTGTGCGCGCATCTGCTGTACAGCCTTCCAGGGAAATTACAGTTTATTTCAAGCTTGGGAAAATTACACTCCTGGAAATGGAAAAAAGAACACATTGACACCGGTGTGTCAGACCCACCATACTTGCTCCGGACACTGCGAGAGGGCTGTACAAGCAATGATCACACGCACGGCACAGCGGACACACCAGGAACCGCGGTGTTGGCCGTCGAATGGCGCTAGCTGCGCAGCATTTGTGCATCGCCGCCGTCAGTGTCAGCCAGTTTGCCGTGGCATACGGAGCTCCATCGCAGTCTTTAACACTGGTAGCATGCCGCGACAGCGTGGACGTGAACCGTATGTGCAGTTGACGGACTTTGAGCGAGGGCGTATAGTGGGCATGCGGGAGGCCGGGTGGACGTACCGCCGAATTGCTCAACACATGGGGCGTGAGGTCTCCACAGTACATCGATGTTGTCGTCAGTGGTCGGCGGAAGGTGCACGTGCCCGTCGACCTGGGACCGGACCGCAGCGACGCACGGATGCACGCCAAGACCGTAGGATCCTACGCAGTGCCGTAGGGGACCGCACCGCCACTTCCCAGCAAATTAGGGACACTGTTGCTCCTGGGGTATCGGCGAGGACCATTCGCAACCGTCTCCATGAAGCTGGGCTACGGTCCCGCACACCGTTAGGCCGTCTTCCGCTCACGCCCCAACATCGTGCAGCCCGCCTCCAGTGGTGTCGCGACAGCCGTGAATGGAGGGACGAATGGAGACGTGTCGTCTTCAGCGATGAGAGTCGCTTCTGCCTTGGTGCCAATGATGGTCGTATGCGTGTTTGGCGCCGTGCAGGTGAGCGCCACAATCAGGACTGCATACGACCGAGGCACACAGGGCCAACACCCGGCATCATGGTGTGGGGAGCGATCTCCTACACTGGCCGTACACCACTGGTGATCGTCGAGGGGACACTGAATAGTGCACGGTACATCCAAACCGTCATCGAACCCATCGTTCTACCATTCCTAGACCGGCAAGGGAACTTGCTGTTCCAACAGGACAATGCACGTCCGCATGTATCTCGTGCCACCCAACGTGCTCTAGAAGGTGTAAGTCAACTACCCTGGCCAGCAAGATCTCCGGATCTGTCCCCCATTGAGCATGTTTGGGACTGGATGAAGCGTCGTCTCACGCGGTCTGCACGTCCAGCACGAACGCTGGTCCAAACAGAGGCGCCAGGTGGAAATGGCATGGCAAGCCGTTCCACAGGACTACATCCAGCATCTCTACGATCGTCTCCATGGGAGAATAGCAGCCTGCATTGCTGCGAAAGGTGGATATACACTGTACTAGTGCCGACATTGTGCATGCTCTGTTGCCTGTGTCTATGTGCCTGTGGTTCTGTCAGTGTGATCATGTGATGTATCTGACCCCAGGAATGTGTCAATAAAGTTTCCTCTTCCTGGGACAATGAATTCACGGTGTTCTTATTTCAATTTCCAGGAGTGTATTTTAATTCAAGCTAAATTTTTACAGCTTGATGTAAACTGTGTAACAGGTTGATTTTTCAGTCTTGAATTTTCAACTGAACCTAAACTCAATATCCACCTTGAAATAAGCTGTGTAACAGGTTGATTTTTCAATCTTGAATTTTCAACTGAACCTAAACTCAATATCCACCTTGAAATAAGCTTGAGTGCTAGCTGGGACAAGTACATAAAATAATACATGTGATACAATCTCTGTGTTCAGACTGTGAAGCTGTCCTTAATGAATTCTTGGACAGAATAACAACACTTTTCCACCAGAACAGTAAAGAGGAATCTTTTCAGTGAACCAAGCTCCATCTTAAATATATGACTGCCTTTTATTTTATTGAAAGTTTTTAACCCCTATACTCTGGTGTTTGTGCATAAAGTTTTAAATGATGTGTTGGAAGTTTGAAATTATCTCTGTGGTCAGTGCTGTAGTTGTCTAATGTCTAGTGTATGTTGATTTTTATATAAGAACACCACCACCTCATACATGTAAAGTGAGGGGACAGATAGTATTTTTAAATTTTTAACAGTGGTCGACAGGATTCCCGTTTTTTTTGCAACAAACATGTTTCTAATTACTTTCTTTTCTAATACTAGGAGCCAAGTGACATTTGCTGAATTTCCCTGGAACATTATACCATAATGAATAACCGACTCAAAGTAGCAGTGATAAACTATCTTTCTGGTATCCATGCTTGTGGCGCCTGAGAAAATACACATTGCAAATGCTAAGTTTTTCAGTTTATTTGCTAAGTAATCTATGTGTACCTTCCCATTAAATTTTTATCAAGATTTAGGCCAAAGAACTTCACATGGTTTGCTTCTGTGATATCCTGATCATTGCAAGTTATCTTTATTTCAGTCCTTTCTACTGATTTAGCTTCAAATTGCATCACTTTGGTTTTAGTTACATTTAGTTTTAGTCCGTTTTGATAGAACCAAGATTTGAGTTTTTCTAAAGTATTTTTGGCTTTTTCTGGGATACTTTCAGATACATTGTTTTCAATTAGAACTGATGTATCATCAGCAAATAAGACTGAATGAACATCAATAGCAAGTGATAGGTCATTTACGTAAAAAAGAAACCGATAGGGCCCAATATCGAACCTTGTGGGATCCTTGGGGAACTGTTTTCCAGTCTGAGGAATAATTGGTTCCATTTGAAGTTAAAATTACTCTTTGTTTCCTATCTGACCATTTTAAAGCAGTGTCCCTGACTCCATACATCTGTAATTTGTGGAGGAGTAATGCATGACACGATGGCGTCTAGTGTGGTTGTTCATAGTGATCAAGGGAAAAAAGTTACAGTTTTGCCGTAAAAAAAAAAAAAAAAAAAAAAAGGAAACTGTGGGAAGTGTGACAGTGAAATAGCAACATTAAACGAATGCATTTCAAGTATACAAAAAATCGTGGAAGTCCTAAGACGTGGAATTTCGCAACTAAGAAATGAAAATACCGAGCTGCAGAAGATGTGTTGTGTTCCTAATGATAAAACTGTAAGTAAATTGCAAACTGGAGCTGTAGAGAATCTCGAGAAGCGGAAAGGATGTGCAAAACATGTATCTAACTTTGTAAATGGTATTGTGTTCGCCGAAAAAAACAGAAAAGATCGAACTAAGTACCCTGATTTACGAGAACAGTTCGTTCTCAACTGATTTGCCCACTCACTTAAATACTGTATCCTGTGCCAGTAACATATAGAGTGTTCAACACACCAGCCAGACAGAATCATTGGAATCCTTCAATGCAGAGGAAGAGGATATAGCAGAAGTTCCAAAGCTCAAACCAACAGTAGGCCTACATGTCCACAATGAATGTACCCTGTTACTAAGTAAACCTAATTGTAAAAATGGTGCAGATTTAAGAAAGACTAAACCACTCACATTGGCCTAAGAGGACTTAAAAATTCACTAGACCAGCTACTAATAAACATAAATGATATTGAAAGAGAAAAGCAACCAGATTTACTATGCTTCACTGTACATCATGTCACTTGTGGTATTCAGATGTTGTGCTTAGACAGATTCAGTTTAGCATCTCAATATTGCAGATCCAACCTGGAGAGGGGCGGAACAGTGATTTATGTTAGAAATAATGTGGTATTTAGAACTCTTGATGTAAGCAAATTTTGTATTGAGCAGCACTTTGAAGTGTGTGGTATAGAACTGGCAACAAGTAGCGTATCAGTAGTCATATTATCAATTTATAGAGCACCTGCAGGGAATCTTGGAATCTTTCTCAAACAGATTGAAGCAATGTTATCAAAATTGTACAGAAAAAAACATTTCAGTCATAATACTAGGCGACTTTAATGTAAATTTCCTGAATGAAAGTTATGACAGAATGGAGCTGGAGCAACTAATGAGCTGTTACAATCTAATGCAAGTAGTTGAATTTCCCACTAGGGTAACTGACCACTCCAGTACTCTAATTGATAATGTGTTTGTTGATAAGTCTAGGCACAGTAGCTTGACAGTCAGTCAAGTCCTAAATGGGCTGTCAGACCATGATGCGATACTTCTGAAAATCCCCCATTTAAATGTTAACAGAAAGCCAAAAGCTATATGGAAAAATGGGAGTCCAATAAATGAAGAAACAGTGGAGACATACAGGCAGAAGCTACAGTTAGTTGACTAGTCTGAAGTATTCAACTCAGCAGATGTCAACACAAAATTTAATGTATTTATTAATTTAACATAAAATCTTTTTGAGGAGGTGTTTCCAAATAAAAGAGTCAGAGAAAATCCATATAACCCTGCATTTAAGCCATGGCTTACCCAGGGCATCAAAATTTCATGTAAAACAAAAAGAGAATTGTCTGCCTCAGCCAGACAGTCTAACAATACTGCAGTGATGGGGCAATATAAAGTGTACTCTAAGATATTAAGGAAGGTGATCCAGAAATCTAAAAGTATGTATTCAAAAAATGAAATTGACAAATCAAATAACAAAATCAAAACCACGTGGAAATATGTTAAAAGTGAGACGGGGAAAGGCCTATCTGCCAAAGAAGTGATTACCTTAAGAACTGGGAGCCTTTCGGTGGATGCTCCTGAAATGGTGGCTAATATCTTTAACAATCATTTCCTAACAGTCACCAACCAAATGGGATGCCAGGGTTCTGTAAAGAAAGCTACAGAATACTTGCATAACACCTTAACTAACAAAATAGATAAGCTGCATCTTCGAAAAACTACAGTGACAGAATTAGAAAAAATAATTATGTCTTTAAAATGTAAAAATTCTGCTGGAGTTGACAACATTTCGAGCAAGTTACTGAAATACTGTTGTAAAGAAATAAGTACAGTCCTCTGCCATATTAGTAATACGTCATTGGAAGAAGGTATTTTTCCCCGACAGGATAAAATATGGGCTTATACGACCAATTTATAAAAAGGGAGAAAAGACTGAGGCTACAAACTATCGACCAATTTCGTTACTCTCATTTTTCTCCAAGGTACTAGAGAAATTGATGCATAACAGAATGGTTGAGCATCTTAGTAAATATAACATCCTAAGCAGTAGCCAGTTTGGCTTTCGGAAAGGGGTATCAACCGTGGATGCAATACATGCCTTTGTTGACAATGTTATGGAAGTCATAAATAATAATATGATGATGGTTGGAATATTTTGTGACCTGACAAAATCTTTTGACAGTGTAAGTCACCATATTCTCTTGAGTAAAGCCAAGACCCTAGGAATGGGTGGAACCGTAGGCACGTGACTTGAATCCTGTCTGTGTGGTAGAAAACAGAAAGTAATCGTGGAAGGACTGCATGGTGGCCAGGTATCATCATAATAGGGCTCCATTTCTGCAGGAGTACCTCAAGGTTCAGTATTGGGCCCACTGCTCCTTCTAATATTTAAAAATGATTTAGCACTATGTGCAGAATATGGGAAAATACTCATGTTTGCTGATGACACCACTTTATCAGTTAATAATCTCTCAGGGAATGTGTCAAATGAGGCTGCAAATAAAGCTGTTGCAGATTTGACAAACTGGTTTGAAACTAATTGCCTTACAGTCAACCTAAAAAAGACAAATTACATTCATTTCTCTTCTAACACAAATGTTACTAAGGAAATGAACCTAAAAATGGGTGAGCACGAGATTTTGGAGGTTGAGTCCTCCAAATTCTTGGGCAGCATATAGATAGCAAAATGAAGTGGCACCACCATTCAAGATCTGTGCAAAAGGCCAAGCTCGGCAACGTTTGCCTTAAGAATAATTTCAGACACTAGGGAAATGAGCACAATAAAAACTGCATATTTTGGCTATTTTCACCAACTTATGGCCTATGGTATAATATTTTGGGGAATCAACCAATAGCAAAAAAAGAGTTCCATGAACAGAAGCGAGCAATAAGAATTATGTGTGGAGTACATCCTAGGCACTTGTGCAGTGATCTGTTTAGAGCTCTACAAATCCTTACAACACCTGCCCAATATATTTTTCCCTGATGTGCTTTGTTTCAAAAAATAGCAACTTATTCAAAATCAATAGCTCGTACCACAGTTATAACACACGAAGGAAACTGGATATCCATCATGAGCTGAAAACGAAAAGCATGGTCCAGAAGGGGGTTTTATACAGTGGCACCAAGATTTTTAATGCCCTCCCACCGCACATTAAAGAACTGGTTGGAAACATGCCAAAGTTTAAACAAAATCTGAAGCAGTTCCTTTTAGATGAATCTTGTTACAGTATTGATGAATTTCTTAGCAAAAATGCATAGAATCTCTTGTTTGTGCTTAAACCTTACTTTGTGACCGCTGCAATTGACTAATCATACTCTGTAAGTACAGTGTAACTTAATATAATACCCAAATTTTTATGTATGTCTGTATATGACGCCTGTATAACTTAAGAACAATACCCAAATTTATGTATAACTGTATATTCTTTCAGATGTCCTGTATCTTAACTAATATATAAGGGTATATGCTAAACTTCACAGTTTCTTTAATCTAATGATAAGATCAATATATCTGTGCACAAAACAATAATCTGTAAAAACCTTGACTCGTTCTATATCCAGGGATATGTTCCCATATGGATCTATGGCACACGAAATAAATAAATAAAACTGAATTGAAGGCTTTAGTAGGATCACAGAACATTCCTGTGACCTTTCTATCCTTATCTAATGTGGAGCATATTTTTTGGATAAACTCATATATAGCATTCACAGTGCTTTTACCCTGTTGGAATCCAAACTGCTTTTTAAAAATTATAGCATTTACAGTAAGAAATTTATTAATTTGTTTTGCTGCAATCTTTTCAAACACTTTAGAGAAGACTAGCAAAAGAGAGATATGGTGGTAATTCCCCATATCTTCTGTCGATCCTTTTTGGAATACGGATTTGATCTCAGCATATTTCAATACATTTGGGAAGCATCTCTGTTCAAAAGATTGTTTTATAATAATTGACAGTGGCTGAGAAATAATATCGTACACACACTTGATTACAGATGTGTGTATTTCATCCCACCCATGTGAGGTTTTGTTTTTTAGAGACAATATTTCCTTTTCCACATCCCTTTGGGTGATTTTTTCAAATTGTTTAAAAGATGTGTTCTGGCCGTTTTCCAAATTTGTGATGCCTTGATAGAATGTCATATCCACATCTGATCTTACTACATTTAGGAATAATTCAATGAAACAACTTGACATCTGAACAGGGTTTACTATAATTTCATTTTCACATCTCATTTTCAAAATCTCATGAATTTTTACTTTGTCTCTTTAATTCAGACTGAACAACTGACCACACTGCTTTTGTCTTATTTCTGTGTTCTCGTATGAACTTATTTGCCATTTTTTTAGCTGCCATTACAACTTTATACTATTTGACATTAAGTAACAAAATCCGGATTTCGGTTTGATTTTAAGTCATTGTGGAGCTCTCTTGTTCCGGCACTAATGTTTATTTAGCACAAATAGAACAGATCACTAACAGCAAAGCTTTATTAAACAACAAAACTGATTTTCACGCTCTTTACAAGACTTAACACAGTTTTTGCACCAATAATTGTACAAATAACAGTTGCATTAAAATATTTAATTTTAACAAGACTGATGAAATGTACACTCAGTTCAGAAGTATCAACATTACTTGATACAGTATTTAATAAATACAGTTATTACTTTATTTCTACATGAAACATTGCCTTGCTTCTACCAATTGAATTATTAAAACATGAAACATGATAGTACAAACATTAAGAATGTTCGTGACAAGTGTAATCACCTATATTTTGGTGCTGGGAGCAAATCAGAAATGAAAGGATCTACAGGAACTTTTTTATTTACTTTTTTTTTTTAACACATTAATACTTCACATAGTATGTTCATAATGGAGTGATTTGATAAAAAAACTGCAGTTAACACCTTAGGTGTTCATACAAAAGTTTTCTTGGAGAAAGCCAGGAATTACTTTTGAGTTGGCTTTTATTGGTGTGAGGGGTCAAACCTTTACACTGCTTTGACCTGGCATTCTACCACAGGTTGTTGGGAAAGCATCCCCTTAAAAAATCAGGAGGATGACTTCTGGCATCTTGCTTGCGTCTGATTTCCGGTGCAATACAATGTCTTGAAGACAGCTTTAGGTTGTCAATTACAGTATTGACTCGGTAACAGCAACGAGTTGATGACAGCACAAATATGGCGATAGAAATGGAGGTCTGCATACTCTTCGGGATCTTGTGATGGTGGTGGTGGTGTACATGCAACAGACTGTACAACACACATTAGTTACATGCTACAGTAAATAACAATGAGGTCCCAGAAGCATTCACAGGCCCACACATTCATACTAAACTGGTGTGAAAGCAACTTTTTTATAATGTGTCACTGACGATTAACATAGCTCAATCAAACTTAACGACCATACATAAAAATTACTACAGTATAATATAGGAGATAAATAACTGAAAGAAATACACAATGAGATGAACAGAAATGATGCTTCCATTCACGGACAATCATTTATGATTTATGATGGTCCCTGGACATTACAAAAAGCAGGACTTGGTTCCTAATAGGGTGTATGATCACCACAGACGGCAATGCATGCTCTGCAATGTACCCCCATGTTGGTCACAAGATTGGTAAGGAGGTCTTTTCCTAGGGCCTTCCATTCCTCCACCAGTGCAGTTGACGACAGCTGGACAGTTGCTGGTACATGTGGACATGCTGTCATAAAACTGGTAGTAAGTCGAGGGAATGGGCAGGCCAGGCCATCTGCCAAATATCCTCTTGTCCTTAGAGCTCTTGCACCTTCACCATTTGTTGCAGGCATGCACACTCATCCATAAAATGAAGTCAAGCTTAATTCACTTCTATAAAGACAAATGTCAGGAAGGAGTAGAGCGTCACGATGATGCTGACAACTAGTGAATGTACTGTGTTAAAAGATTTGGAGACAGCAAGCTCACACAACACCCCTCCCCCAAACCTTAACACCTGGCCCACCAAAACGATCATGTTGAAAAATGTTCGTGGCTGCATTACATGTTCCCAGCTCTTGCCGTATGAGACCGCACATAGTGCACCCAGGAGCATTGTCAGACATGATCATTTTGGTGTTCCAGGTGTCATGGTGTGGGGAGATATAATATTGCATGGGTGTACTGATTTCAAATCTCTGAATACAGTATACTCGTTAGTCAACATCCTTGTGACATTCTACCCCTTCCCAACATTTGTCTTTTCAGGAGCATGTTTGGTCCCGACTTCATTCTTGTGGATGACAATGCAGAACTTCATCAATCAGCACAGATACAGGAGCGCTTGGAACGAGAAGGTATTTGGCGAATAGACTGTACTGCCCATCCCCCTGCCCTAATCCTAGCAATACCAAGACATTTTCCACAACGTACATTAGTAGGAGGAGGAGGAAGGGGGGGGGAGTACTTTCCACCCACCCTTAAAAATTCATTAATTGTTTTTGAATTATATTAACAATTTATACCTTTGTAGAGACATGCTGACGTGTGAGTGGAGTCCAGAACATGAAAGTATCCTTTAGCACACTATTAGCAATATCAATAATGTGCACAAATGACTTTGGAAAAGAAAAAAAATTGAAAAACTCCAAGTTTGGTTCATTGTTGTTGACTTTTACTCTCAACATACCCTTTACAGAGGTACTGATGTATAGGTAAACCCATGAACCTAGAATTATTGAATACAGTATTCATTGAGAAAGTGACGTCTACTAAGATTTAAATTTTTGTGTTTAAGTGTAACTGAAAAATTGAAAACATACATGGAATTTGGTAGAAGAATGCAACAATAAATATTTTTTCATAATTTTAAAGTGTAAAGTAACTGGCTAGATTACAGTATTTTTAGACGGTGAGCATAAAGTAGCCCCCCCCCCTCCCCCCATCAGTATTGTGTGTGTTATTTTCCATCTAGCATGTGTGTGTGTGTGTGTGTGTGTGTGTGTGTGTGTGAGGGGGGGGGGGGCATATTGCAGCACATCTACACAGACCAACGACCATCCTGCAGTTATCAACTGTGCTGGTGTAGGAATGGAATGCCCTACCACAAGAACTCCTTACCAACCTTGTGACCAGCCTGGGAGCACATTGCAGAGCATGCATTGCCATCTGTGATGATCACACAAGTATTATGTTCTACCTTTCGCAGCATCCTGATTTCTGCTCGCAACTCTATACATGTGTCAATTATGATAAATTAACAGTCATTTAAGAATTTTACAAATTTCTTTACTCAAGAAAATGCACTTAATCCTGAACTAAAATCAACCTAATTGCACTTCATAACACAGCACACAGCCTTTTCACTGTAATGAGAACCACAACTGTTCCTGAACGATTTGTGTGTTTATTTGGGGGGGGGTGGGGGGAGGGGAGTGGGTGGGGAGGATGGTGAGGGGCCATGTCAATACCACACTAGTTTACAACTGAGAAAGAAAAACAATTTACAGCACGGAAGACTGTCACCAATTTCTGACTGGAAAAAAAATATCTCAGGGTGTTCCACAAGGATCCAAATTAGTCCCTGTCCTTTTTCTCTTCTATGTTAATGACTTACCATTAAATATCAGCTCCCCATCAATTCTGTTTGCAGATGATACTTCTGTCTTAGTTGAAGATCAGGATTTGGAAAAAATTCCCAAATCTGTGATCAGTATGCTCAATAGCTTAGAAACTTGTTTTCAGCTACCGTATTTACTCGTATCTACGCCGCACTTTTTTTCCAGTTTTTGTAATCCAAAAAACCGCCTGCGGCTTAGAATCGTGTGCAAAGCAAGCGGAAGTTCTGAAAAATGTTCGTGGGTGCCGCCACAACTAACTTCTGTCGTCGAATACATGTAGCGCTACATAGGCATGCTTTGTAGGCACAAAAATAAATACTGACACCAAAACCGCTGCGTCAGTAAACAAAATTAAAACAAAAAGGTGGAAGACGAGCTTTTTTCTCCGCCCCGAGTTTCGACCACTGCATTTTCGTACTTTATCCAATGAAGTAAATACAAATTCCGTATTGTTCATCTTCGAATGTAGCAGCAGCAGCATTTCAATGTACTACGAAAATCCGACTGGCAAGACTGTTTGGGATGTTTGTCAATATGGCCAACTCTACGTTCTGAATTTTTTCCTACCTGTGACAAGAGATCGTTGCTAATAAGAACTTTTATGAATTGTGAATCGCATGCAGTATTCTTTTCACCATAAGAATAATACCGTACGAATATAAACATTTCGCCATGTATTCTTTCGTGTTTGCTGCTACCTCATTTAAATCCTGTCTGCCTAATAAAATACGAAACTAGAGTGAGACAACGCAGCAAACGCGGAAGAATATACATATCATGCCATCTTTATATTCGTATTATTCTTATGCCTAATAGTGATACAGTCAGAAATGAAGCATGGCAATTGACTACATTTTTAAATCTAAGATGACTCTAATTTCTGTGCAGAATGTAACGTACTAAAGAGGCACCTGCAAAGATTTTCAAACGGAGAAAAATTTTCGCTAAACTGTCGTTCAGAACATCTATCATACGCAGTCTATTATTTGGTTCTTGTTAATCATTAGCAAAGAAAGTAGCAGTGAAAGTAACAACAAATACGTCTCTTGCCACTGATTCGCTAATGAGACGATTCCTCTTTTTTTTTTTTTTTTTTTTTTAATTATAAGCGACGGTAGCACACACAAAAGGAAGCCATGCCGCGAGCGGCGACAGGCCGTAAACACGCACTATCAGAATGCAACAAACAATGCATGACACAGTACAGTAATGCATTTTCAGCTTAGAGTGACGTAAACACCTATAACAAAGAAAACGGCACTTATCAGATCAAAGAAAAATAAGCAATCAATTCAAACCAGACAAAGCACGTGAAAAAGGAATCGTACCCGTACAAATAAGGACGGAGCGCCTGACGCATAGCAATGGCTACCTGGCAAAGCGTAACTGCTAATCTTACGACTCGAACCAAACTACTGTAGCTGTATCGTCATTCATTCGATCTAAATTGTGTCTCATATTACAATGGACCAACTTTGTTTCGATTTGGAGATGTGGCCTAAAACTTTTGTCTCCCCTTGAATTTCGAGTCTCAAATTTCAGGTGCGGCTTAGATTCGGGAAATTTTTTTTCCTCGATTTCGAGTCTCATTTTTCAGGTGCGGCTTAGATTTGAGTGCGTCTTAGATTCGAGTAAATACTGTAAATGGGTTGAATCTAAACATATCTAAGGCTCACATGATCCAGTTCAACACCAAACAGTCAAAATGTTGGCAGATTAAGATTTTACACAACAACCAAGATATAGAATAAGTTGACTCAGTCAAATTCTTACGTTTAAATGTAGATAAAAATCTGAGCTGGCAGGCACACATTGAATACCTAGCAAACAAACTGAACAGCTTTGCATTTGCAGTGCAAATATTATCAACTGTAACTGACATGGAAACACAAACAAAGCATATACGAGCTACTTCGAATTCATTATTAGGTACAGTATTGTTTTTGGGATAGCTCTACAAACATAGTGCGGATACTGAAAATACAGAAAAAAATCATTTGAAATATGTGCACTGCAAATCACAAAGAACCATGTCAACCATTATTTAGAAAACTTAAAAAATTACCTCTGCCATCCTTAAAAATATATTAGAAAATTATATTTTTGTACACCAGGCATGAATTATTTGAGCGAGACCATTTTGTCCATTCACATGATACTAGAAACAAAGAAAATTTTATGCTTCCCACCCAATGCCTCAGATTGTATGCCCAGTGACCTCAGTACATGGGAGTGATGAGGATGATGATGAGGTCCCATACTCCGAGGAGTGTGGGGAACACTGCAGGAGACCCGCACCGCTGACTAGGTAAGGTCCTAGCGGAGGTGGTTCGCCATTGCCTTCCTTCGACCGTAATGGGGATGAATGATGATGAAGACAACACAACACCCAGTCATCTCGAGGCAGGGAAAAAATCCCTGACCCCGCTGGGAATCAAACCCAGGACCCCCTGTGCAGGAAGCAAGAACGCTACCGCTAGACCACGAGCTGCGGACCATGGGAGTGAAAATTTGTAATAAATTAAAAGGGAACAAGTTGATGAAGATGAATTTAGGTTCACTTGAAAGGAAGCTAAATGAGGTACTAATACTGAAGTGTTATTACTCAGGGGATGAATTCATGCGGGGAAAACTGGAAATTTGAGCTGGATACATCGCGTTACATATTCCAAGAAATATTCTTATAGTAACACTATTATTTATTAATGAAAAAAATCATTGTAACTGTTTTATCCTCCCCCCCCTCCCCCCAAATGAACCATGGACCTTGCCGTTGGTGGGGAGGGAGATGGGACCTGGATAAACTGAAAGAACCAGAGGTTGTACAGAGTTTCAGGGAGAGCATAAGGGAACAATTGACAGGAATGGGGGAAAGAAATACAGTAGAAGAAGAATGGGTAGCTTTGAGGGATGAAGTAGTGAAGGCAGCAGAGGATCAAGTAGGTAAAAAGACGAGGGCTAGTAGAAATCCTTGGGTAACACAAGAAATATTGAATTTAATTGATGAAAGGAAAAAATATAAAAATGCAATAAATGAAGCAGGCAAAAAGGAATACAAACGTCTCAGAAATGAGATCGACAGGAAGTGCAAAATGGCTAAGCAGGGATGGCTAGAGGACAAATGTAAGGATGTAGAGGCTTATCTCACTAGGGGTAAGATAGATACTGCCTACAGGAAAATTAAAGAGGCCTTTGGAGATAGAGAACCACTTGTATGAACAACAAGAGCTCAGATGGAAACCCAGTTCTAAGCAAAGAAGGGAAAGCAGAAAGGTGGAAGGAGTATATAGAGGGTCTATACAACGGTGATGTACTTGAGGACAATATTATGGAAATGGAAGAGGATGTAGATGAAGATGAAATGGGAGATACGATACTGCGTGAAGAGTTTGACAGAGCACTGAAAGACCTGAGTCGAAACAAGGCCTCCGGAGTAGACAACATTCCATTGGAACTACTGACAGCCTTGGGAGAGCCAGTCCTGACAAAACTCTACCATCTGGTGAGCAAGATGTACAAAACAGGCGAAATACCCTCAGACTTCAAGAAGAATATAATAATTCCAATCCCAAAGAAAGCAGGTGTTGACAGATGTGAAAATTACCGAACAATAAGTTTAATAAGCCACAGCTGCAAAATACTAACACGAATTCTTTACAGACGAATGGAAAAATTAGTAGAAGCCGACCTCAGGGAAGATCAGTTTGGATTCCGTAGAAATACTGGAACACGTGAGGCAATACTGACCTTACGACTTATCTTAGAAGAAAGATTCAGGAAAGGCAAACCTACATTTCTAGCATTTGTAGACTTAGAGAAAGCTTTTGACAATGTTGACTGGAATACGCTCTTTCACATTCTAAAGGTGGCAGGGGTAAAATACAGGGAGCGAAAGGCTATTTACAATTTGTACAGAAACCAGATAGCAGTTATAAGAGTCGAGGGACATGGAAGGGAAGCAGTGGTTGGGAAGGGAGTAAGACAGGGTTGTAGCCTCTCCCCAATGTTATTCAATCTGTATATTGAGCAAGCAGTAAGGGAAACAAAAGAAAAATTTGCAGTAGGTATTAACATCCATGGAGAAGAAATAAAAACTTTGAGGTTCGCCGATGACATTGTAATTCTGTCAGAGACAGCAAAGGACTGGGAAGAGCAGTTGAATGGAATGGACAGTGTCTTGAGAGGAGTATATAAAATGAACATCAACAAAAGCAAAACAAGGATAATGGAATGTAGTCTAATTAAGGCGGGTGATGCTGAGGGAATTAGATTAGGGAATGAGACACTTAAAGTAGTGAAGGAGTTTTGCTATTTGGGGAGCAAAATAACTGATGATGGTCGAAGTAGAGAGGATATAAAATGTAGACTGGCAATGGCAAGGAAAGCGTTTCTGAAGAAGAGAAATTTGTTAACATCGAGTATAGATTTAAGTGTCAGGAAGTCATTTCTGAAAGTATTCATATGGAGTGTAGCCATGTATGGAAGTGAAACATGGATGATAAATAGTTTGGACAAGAAGAGAATAGAAGCTTTCGAAATGTGGTGCTACAGAAGAATGCTGAAGATTAGATGGGTAGATCACATAACTAATGAGGAAGTATTGAATAGGATTGGGGAGAAGAGAAGTTTGTGGCACAACTTGACCAGAAGAAGGGATCGGTTGGTAGGACATGTTCTGAGGCATCAAGGGATCACCAATTTAGTATTGGAGGGCAGCGTGGAGGGTAAAAATCGTAGGGGGAGACCAAGAGATGAATACACTAAGCAGATTCAGAAGGATGTAGGTTGCAGTAGGTACTGGGAGATGAAGAACCTTGCACAGGATAGAGTAGCATGGAGAGCTGCATCAAACCAGTCTCAGGACTGAAGACCACAACAACAACTGTTTTATAAATTTTTTACATTCTCCTGTGCGCAAACCAAATGGATTGCAAATGTATGTCATAGAGATGAATAAAACACTATTCACAAAAAGAACACCTATGCAAGCAGAGCCAGTTAGCTTCTGGCATCTGCACTACTGTTTCTGCCTTTATTTTAATCTATAAAATGTGGCTAGAGTGTGATACTGCCTCCTGCACCTCGTCCCTCCACCGAATACTGGCTGAGGTGACAGACTGATCTGTAGTGTGCCCTGAGGTCTATGTTAGGTTGTCAGGTGGCAGTTTGGTTATAGGTCTGTGAATGCAATATTATGTTCAGCCATATTATGTTCCTGAAGCAACTATGTAGCAATTCTGGATGAGTGGCATGTCGCATTGTCCTACATGCAATATTATGTTCAGCCATATTATGTTCCTGAAGCAACTATGTAGCGATTCTGGATGAGTGGCATGTCGCATTGTCCGACTGGAATTGCCCAAATCTGTCGAAATGCACAATGGACATGAATGGATGCAGGAGATCAGACAGGATGCTTATGTATGTGTCACCTGTCAGAGTCATATCTAGACATATCAGGGGTACCATATCACTCCAACTGAACATGTCCCACACCATTACAGTGCCTCCACCAGCTTGAACATTCCGCAGCTGACATGCAGGGTCTATGGATTCACAAGGTTGTATCTATACCTGTATATGTCCATCCACTCGATACAATTTGAAACAAGACTCTTCTGACCATGCAACATGTTTTCAGTCATCAACAGTCCAATGTCAGTGTTGATGGGCCCAGGTAAGGCGTAAAGCTTTGTGTCATGCAGTCATCAAGGCTAAACAAGTGGGCTTTTGGCTCTGAAAGGCCATATCAATGATGTTTCATTGAATGGTTCGCACACTGACGCTTGTTAATGGCCCAGTATTGAAATCTGCAGCAATTTGCGGATGGGTTGCACTTCTGTCATGTGGAACTATTCTTTTCAGTGATTATTGGACCTGTTCTTGCAGGACTTTTTTCCGGCCGCAGCAAAGTCAGAGATTTGATGTTTTACCAGATTCCTGATATTCCCAGTACACTTGTGGAATGGTCGTACGGGAAAATCCCCACTTCATCGCTACCTTGGAAATGCTGTGTCCCTTCGCTCATGCTCCAATTATAACACCAAATTCAAACTCACTTAAATCTTGATAGCCTGCAATTGTAGCAGCAGTGACCGATCCAACAGCTATGCGAGACGCTCATCATCTTGCATAGCCGTTGCTGACAGCAGTGCTGTATTCTGCCTCTGTATTTGAATACGCATGCCTGTACCATTTTCTTTGGTGTTTCAGTGGATAATATTCTTTTTATTGTGCACAATTTGCACCTAATATCTTAGAATATAAAACATAGTTTCGCACAGCGCCACTATGGATGGCCACTGGTGATTCCTGGGCCATGAACATTGAATCTTCGCTCTAAAGTTTATATTTATTTTTACATATATGAGTGCAACTACTGAAAATGAGGCTCAACTGAAGCTGTCAATACCAGATGTCGGCTTTGTCCTGTGGCATGTAATGCAATACATGTGCAATCAGGAAGAGAAAGAATACTGACTTGCTCTCACTTATAGAATGTAGGTTGTGCTGACAGATTGATCTCTAGTGGAGCCCAAGATATAGATTAGGTTGCAAAGTGACAATTTAGTTGTGAGTTAATGAAGCCAGCGAATGTGGATATAGTATTTTAATTGTGGTGACACGCTATATGATTGACTTGAAAAACTCTGACTTCGTCTCTGTATGACTGCAGGTTATGCACACACAATAAGTAAAAATTAACATAGCAAATTAGTAATGAAATCATGCCAATGGTGGATCGGTGAGACATTGAACTGTTGTGTCTTCCTTGCTAGAAATGCCCCAAATAGAACTCATAATACAATAAATAATCAAATAAACATGTGACCTAGTGTACTAATAAGAAAGCAACACTTAAATAACTCAAAATAAAATCATATATTATGATATCACTTACAGACAGCCCACAATGCTCACATTGCCATAATTCAAAACAGAAAGCCAAGTATGAACAGCCAGGCTTCTCCTAGCTGCTCTCTAAAAAATTTGAAGGCTGCACCTTCTTTTATTGCTCAAGCACTCACATAAAAAATCATTGACATTTATATCAATGTAAATATTGATGAACACAAGTGGAAATATTTTTTTAGAAAGGGGTATTACAATGCTCCATGAATGACTATGATACAATTCGTTGCCTCTTTGTGAGTAGTCATTCGCCCTTCACACAACAGTAATAAAGTTAATATGCACACATTTCTTTTTCTTGTTTGATAAGAACAGATTCAATAAGTGTTCTGTTCAATTATTGTTAAGTCCTTGGCACAGATTTGTCCTATATCACCAAGATATAGGAGCGACACAGTGTCCTGGGACGAGCGTAGATTCCAAACATTCATCAGCTTTTGTTCACAACGTAATGTTGGCTGCGAGTCCATCAGAGACATGGCATAGATGCAGACTGTGATGTCAGATGCTGGTTGTGGCACAGACATGGGTTGTGTGACATTCCAAGGTGGTGCCAGGCCACCTGCTTTTATCTCCTTGGAACATTCACGGTACACGTACACAGTATTGTCTTGCTCATTTTCACCCCAGTGTCTTCTTGTATACATGCAGCAGTGCTGAGGCTCTGTGATTTATGAAACATTCATATTTTGGCATAAGTCTTTTGGAAGGCCACACTTCTATGGTGTTTATACAATTAAAACACTGTACATAGAGAAATACATAGATAATAGATAAATATTTTTTAGATTCAGTTCTTTACAATAGATAACAACATACAGTTATAATGTAAAACTATTTATTTCTCATCATATTCTGCCAACTGTAAAGACTTGGGCATTGTTCACTACAGAAACAACGAAAATTCAGACAAAGCTGAAAGTTCATTCTTTGTTTGTATAACACATTGCTTATCTACAAGGGTTAAAAGGTTGTTGATTTTACATGAATATCAACGTGTCTATAAGTTTTGTTTTCTTGTACACATATTAACATGTACATTTCAAATAGTTAATAATGTGCACTGCACAGACGTCAGGCAGCAATTACATTTTACTGCTAGTGTGCCGTGGCTTAGTTCAGGTGCGACCATCGGACATGGTACACCATGTTTACATGATGTGAAATGTTCTCAATGAGTATTGGTGTTGGAGATGCAGTGTGAATTCCTGTGCATGAGAATCTATCAATGCCCTTTTGGTACCACACCCTCTTCAAGGAAGCAGCTTCAGTTCTTTCCCAAGTAAGTGTACATCTTAGTGTCCAGCAGAATGCTTATTACTTGTCCCTAATGTTCATTTAGCACCCCACCAGGGATCTGGAGTATGCATGACACACTAATTCTCCACCAAAGCTATCACTGTTTATCAGATGCACACCACTAATTTGTCTTTTACTGTAACAGAAATCAATTAATATCTTTCTAATTATGAGTCACACATTTTTGCAAAGTTCCTTTAAAAAATTTCACTCTTTTAGAATACACTGTAGTATCTGCATTTAGTATTCATGTATCATGAATTTAGTATTTCAAGTAATTATATACACATAAAATTTGGCTTAAAGAAAAGTCACTACAACACATCACTACCTAAAAGTTCGTGAGTGCAAAATAGCAAAGTATCTACTATTATAAACGATTCTGTTACAAAACAAACAAATGCTCATCAAAAAGGAGCAATGGAAAGAATCTCTGATTACAAATATCATGCGAGAAGTACACTACCATTCATGTTGGTTAGCCATGTTTTGTGTAAGTGTAATGCTGACGTTTACTTTGTGTATAGCTCAGTACATTATGTACATGTGTGTGATAATGTTGTGTTTAGTTCGTGTGTGGCATACGGTGCAGTGTATCTGTATAGATGTTTTCATCTATTGACAAGCTATTATTCTCTTGCATTTTACTATTTTTGCAGTTTTTTTTTTATCAGTTCATAGTCACCTTTTCCGTTCTTCACAAAAGAACTGTCAAAATATTAAACTGTATTAAGCATACAAAGTATTCAGCAATGTCTAAGTATGATGTGCACCTTTACACTCAGAGGAAACTACCTTATATCTATACAGGCGAAAATACTAGACATTATAACAAACATAGAAAATCTTAAAGTGAGTTGGCACTGCTGCATATCTTCTAATTGATGTATGTGTATATATGCAAACAGATAAATACAGTCCCAGCTATTCAAATTTTTGTGTGGGTACACACCTTGAGGAATGCTAGTGATGACATATGGTCCTTCATAAACTGTTGCCCACTTGCTGTTTTCATTTGAGCTGTGAAGATTTACAGCGAGTCCTGAGTGAAATGTAATTTCCTACTTCATATGTTTTTGTGTTATTAAGATTTTTGTCTTACTGCAATTTTGTAATATGTGCCCGATGTGTGAGTGCAATGAACATGGTTATTACCTTCCTTTGTAGGATTCTGCTTGTCTTGGAAATTTTGGAAGAGGGTATACCCATTAGTTGCTTTCTCTGAAATTCAACGTAAAGTCTGCGAAAGTTTATTGTTTGTCATAAATAGGAACATAGTTTACTACATGTGCAAACAGATCAAGATATTGCATCCTTTGTGTATGTTGGATATAAGTGAAAATGCACATGAACCTGCTTAATTCATGAAACACCCATTTAAGGGGATTTGCTTGTGGGTTAAAGCAGGATATTAAAATTATTTGTATGCCATTATCTTGCATAAATCATCTCCATTTTTATCCAGTGAAGTAAGGTGCATTGTCTATGAGCAGTGACATGGGTTTCCATACTGTGAGAAAGTAATCATTTAAGATTCTTTTCATAATTACTGCAGTGTATAGCTTTAAAAAGTTGGAAAAATGTAATATAATGCAATAACATATTTCATACCTCCACAGGCTGTTGGATGTCGATCAGTAATATAAAAAGCCACAATTTCAAGTGGTTTACTTGACACATTGAGTGCAATTCAGTCTCACTAGTTTTGTTGTTGGATTTTGCTTTGTGACAGATGAACCAAGTGCTTACTAATCAATGTACTTTTCATCACATATTGTGAAAGCAGCAAAATAAGTTTCACAGCACACTTTCAGGAACCGTAGTTTCCACAGACATGATCTACACAAAATAAGTTTATCTACATTTTCAAAGAGAATGTATACACACCAAGTGTCTGCATTAGGATGTCTTCTATAGAACAGTACATCACTGTGCAAAGTGTAGTATTGTTTCATACTAACTGTGTTTTCTGTTTTATCCGTATACTCACCTTCTGCCACTGTCGATTTGCATCTTGTAATTCTTTCCTGTTTCTGCACATGTCAGTATAGTATGCTCAGTAGTATTTGTCTTTCATGAGTAATATGTTACAGTCTGTTACTTGTTTTAGATTTTCTGCATTTTTGGTAAACCCTTGTGGCAGTTTAGATAATGTGTCAGCTACAGTGTTTGCTTTCTCTGCTACCTGAATTACTCCAAATGAGTATTATTGTAACAACAATGCCCAACACACTATATGCAGGTGTAATACTTTGCACATCAAAAACTCAAAGCTTGGTGATCAGTATATACCTTTACATTTTTACCATAAGTGTAGTAATAGAACTATTTGAATGCCCTCAATATTGCTCGTGTTTCTAATTCTGTTGCTGAATGAGGATTCAGTGTGTTCTACTTGAAAAGCTAATCACTTTTACTTCACACTTACCGTGTTCTTGATCAATTTGAAACACACATGAGCGTAAACCTGTGTTTGAGGTACCTGTAGAGGCACAAAATTTTTTGCTCACATGAAGATGACATAAGATACTTGAATTAACTAATGCTTCTTTGATTGCATTAAAGTCATTGGTACATTTCCTGTGTTCAGAGCTGTAAGGCATTCTTCTTAAGTAAACCTAGTAATGCTGTGGTACTTAACAATTTGTTTGGAATGAAAGAACGAAAGAAAGAATAGATTGAAAAATCAGCCAAATATCTCTGAAGGAGATATTTTTACAAACATCGAACCCATGGTCAAGGGATAATAAACCTTTATTTGCAACTGGTTGGCTGATTTTTCAATCTGTTCTGAATTACACAGTTGCTCTTTTGCAGCCATATTTAAGACTGAAAGAAAGAGCAGAGTTCTGAGAATGCCTTTTACTGCTTCTTGCTGTTTGAATATGACAGCACTAATTTTATCGGGATCTGGTTGTATCCCTTAGGAAGATAATTATGTTTCTAAAAATTTGATCTCCTCTCTTGCAAACTTAGATTTTTGTAAATTTACTGTTACTTCTGCTTGTGAAAACTTCTCTAGCATTCTTTCTAGAATGAGTAAGTGTTCTTTCCAAGAGTCTCTTGCTGTGAGAATGCTGTCAATATACAGTGTTACATGATCTTAACAGTTATAGACCTTGTACTATGTCTACACATGTGATGGACACTCCAGAACTAACATTAAGGTAGCATGCAAAACTGATAATTTCTACTATGACAAAAGAGTGTATGCTTCTGGTGTTAATTTAACCTGCCTGTATGAACTTTTTAAATCACTACTTGGAAAGTATATGACACCATGGAATTTTTATAACTGCTCATCAAGGTTTTCAGCTCTTGCGCATAGAGGTGCAATTATTTTATTTATGGCTTATGCATCTAACATGAGACAAATACTTCCATTAGACTTGGTTACTGCTAACACTGAACTGCAGTATGGTGACATAGATGTTTCAATTATTTTCCATTCTAACATCTACTTGATCTCCTCTCCCACTGCTGCTCATTTTGCCCAGGAGATCATATACATGTGGCAAAATATATCATGGGGGCAAACTTCCCTATTTTAAATGCAGGTTTTAATAACACCCGGTTTTTGTGTAAATAACTATAAATATTGTAGCAGTAGATCATGTAACTTACATAGTTTTTCCTTTGTAATTGCTGTAGATTCTATCACTTTATTGCCTATGAGTTCCTTTAAGTCTGATGTTTCATTATTGAGAATGGGGCGACTGACGTTATAACTGTTGTCATTGCCTAAGAATTATATACTACCTCTGGCAATATTTAACTATTTTTGTGTCCAGAATTACTTCAATCTTGTCGACATTGTGCTTCAAGAAACATTTTCCTAAGGAGAGATCAATTATTGCATCTTTCTCACTCAGAAAATCTGTGCTATCAGGCAGTCAGTAACTAAATGATCGATTACCAGAAACAGGCACTCTATCGCTTCATTACCCAGCTCAATTGTCACAAACCCTGCATCCTAACACCAACAGCACTCATGTTTCGGCATTTCTGGACAGGAAAAATATGGAGTAGGGCCTAGTTCCTTCATTCTTTTATACAAATTGTATGATACAGTACATACTGCTGCTCTTGTATCTATAACAACTGCGGTTGGTACACCACCCACAATAGCTTGTGCTGTGGCTTGTATCACTTAATTCTTTGGATCATGACATTTTGTTTTCTTCTCTTAACTTGCCACAAAGATCCTTGTTTTTGTTGTACCTTAATAAGAATACAGGAACTGTCTGATTATTACCTGGTTTATTATGGTTCTGTTTACTAGCTTGCAACAGGGAGTTGCCGCCCCCCCCCCTCCCCCCACCATATGATCTCAGTTAAAGCTTATGATGTGTTGTACTGTGCCCGTTTAGTGATGCTTATTTATTACAAGCTGTAGATTGGTAACATTGTCTGCTGCAGTTTGGACTGTAGCATCGTATATCGTTTGATTGTTATTTTTTGTTTATGCATTACCCATAACATGGTCAAGTTGTTGTAATGCAAGTAATAGTATGGCTGATACCAGCAATCATTTCTTTCTTCTCTTGTAGTTAGACTGGCCATGAGTTAGTTTCTATATCACAATCATTTAACAACAAAATTTTTTGAACTCCATTTCGGATCAGAACAGTCGGCTGTTTGTGTTTGAGAAAATGTCGTGGAACATGAAAACGTGTGAAATTTTCATTATTGTCCCCAAATTACACAATAGGTGGTACAACAGTGTCTTGCTATGCTATTTGTCATGCTTGTTACACAGCCAGTTAATGTCATGTACATTGTTATCATAGCATGAAGTTACTGAAAAAACAAGTACTGCACCCAGATCATAGGGTGATTTTAGAAGAGAGACACATCTGTATAACATATTACTATAGTGCTTGGTTTCAAAATGGTCTTTCTTGTTTCCTAAAACATTACTGAAATTTGGATACATGTTGTCGAATAGGGATAAGTGAGGACTTGTACTAAATGCATCGAAATTCAAATTCAATTCATCTTGAATTGCGTTCATGATCAATGTGAGGTACTATTAATGTTCCTTTGGCTTGTGTTAACTTCTGTTTTTAAGAATTTTTTATTTTTTGTCCACTGTGTGCATTATTGTCATCTGCTATTGAGTGCAAACTATTATATATTTAAATGAACTCTGTACATACAAACTTATAATAAAGCTTCATTTACTGCATCTCACTACAGGTTATTGGCCCAGATACAAAGGTCTGTTTTTCATAGTAGTGACAGGGTTTTTTGGTGATGTCACGAGTAACACCAAATATGAAGTTAGCAGGGTAGTGTTGGCATGGCTCAACGGAACAGTCTATGCATCAGTGTTTGAAGTTGTCTTGAAGGGACAACTGGACAGTGTGGCTATTCCAAATTGAAGTGATATTCAGAGGAAAGGGCTTTTTAGATATTGTCAGTGGCGTAACTATTAATCTTCAGAAAAAGAAAGAAGCAGCAGAAAAACCATAGATGGAAAAGGACGCAAAAGCATACGAACTTATTGTGACGCAGATGGAGGTAGTGCCACTCACTCATCTACTTTCATGTATGATGTCAGCTGGCATGTGGACTAAACTGAAGACTGTGTATGAGGAAGTCTCTGCAGTGAGCATTCACCTACTTCAGCAAAAGTTGCTCTTGCTCCAATCTGGTAATGAGTCGGTGGTTACAGTTATGTCAAAAATAGAAGTCAACACTAAATTGAAGCAAGCAGGTGAATCACTTTCAGAGAAAATGGTGATAACCAAGATGTTGATGCCATTGCCAGAGAGATATAAATGTTTCCTTTCCATGCAACATGGAAGTCTGTCCTCTTTGAGAAGCAAACATTTAACACTTAACTTTAAATTGCTTATTGAGGAACAGAGAAATTATGATCAGCTGGAGGTAGCTTTGGTCAGTGTAAGCAAGCAGCAAAAAATTACCTGTTATGATTCTCGTAAGGAGGGCCATTTTATAAAGGATTGCAAAAATAAAGCGAAAAGAGAAGTTGCAGATGTCATAAAAGAGGTCATCTGGAGTCAGATTGCAGGTTGTTGAAGTCCAAGGAAGGTAAAAAGGCTCAGAATGTAAATGCCTTTATGTGTATGAGGTAAGGAGTTGACCTAGAAGATTACTGGTTCATGGATACGGGTGCTAGTGAGCATATGTGCAATAAGGGAGAATTGTTTAAGAAAGCGGACAGTGTGCAGAACTCCATGTAAGTTCCTGTGGGTGAGGGTAAACTTGATGTGCGGTACTGTGAAACTGTATGCATGGAAAGGGGTTAAATTTATCAAAACAGTACTTAGTGGAGTGCTTTTTGTGACTGAATTGAAATTCAATCTGTTTCCAGTAGGAACTGTGTTGGACAAAGGTATGTGTTTACTGTAAAACAAGGAACAATGTGCATTCTTGAACAGTAAAGATAAAATTCGTGCATTATCCAAAAGTTTCAATAGCATGTATGTTGTTTTTCCTAAACAGAATGCAAATCAGAACTGTCAATGGTTACTCTGGTGTGTACAGATAAAACCCTCTCTATGGCGACAGTAATGACACTAGGCAGCTTTCATCAGTCAGTACTGGTAGTGGTCTGGTAAATTTGTCTCAGCGTATTGAAAACTTGAGTGTTTGGCATAAAAAATTGTGCTACTCAACGTATTGAAAACTTGAGTGTTTGGCATAAAAAATTGTGCTATCACAACATAACACGTGTGAGAGAGTTCTTGTCATGTAAACGAGTGGAGTTTGTTTATTAATTTGTCACTTGTGGAGAGTGTTTGGTGGGTAAACATCATCATTTGCCTTTCCCTGTTGGTTCATCATGAGCTAACGCCCCACTTGAACTGGGTCATGCAGGTGTCTGTGGATGATAGAAACGCTTTCTCTTGGACGAGTGAGATATTTTTTGTTTTTGAAGGAGAACTACTTGTGTAATCACAAAGTATTCTTTATGAAACAGAAGGGCGAAGTCAAAGGCCTGATCAAGAATTCTACTGCAAAATCTGAGAGCGAAACTAGTATCAAAATTAAAGTTCTAAGGAGTGATCATAGACTGGAGTTCATGAATACTGACTTAGGTACATTTTTGAGTGAGAATGGCATAAGCCATGAAAGAAGCACTGTGTACACATCACAGCAAACTGGAAGAGTTGAAAGGGAAAGTGCACCTTGATTGAAGCTGCTTTTTCAATGATTTCAGGAACGCCCAAAAATTTCTGGTTGAAGCAGTTAACAAACAGGCTTACGCAATAAGGTGAACTGGTCCAAGTCCTGTCAGAGGTAGAACTCTTTTTGAAGCCTTGTACTTGTATGGCAGGGAATTATCCTTATTAGATTTAAAAATATTATGTTTTCATCTGTCTGTCCTAAAAAAATGAATAAATATAATAAAATTAACCCCCAAAAGTAGATATGTTTATTTATAGGTCATGATAATGATGTGAAGGGTTCAGAATCTGTACACTTCCCAAAAAGGAAATTGAGGTGCAACAAGATGTAGTTTTCTTGCCACAAGCAGCATCTGAAAGGGAGAAGGAAACTGACCTAATAGAATCAGATACTACTTGTTGTGATGAAGAGAATGTGGCTAAAATTTCATAATTACATGGGCAGACAGAAGAAATAAAGATTGAGGCTGTAGAAGTCAGCTTAAATAAGAACAAGAAATCAGTGAATACAGAGAAGTTTCGTTTGAAGATGCAGAGGAAGATGTAGATGATAAGGATGTGAGGACATAAAATCTGAGACCAAATTACTTAGAGGATTACAAGTTGGGCCAGTTGACTGCAGTGAATGACAACTCCAAAACCTACACTAAAGTGATTTTTTTACTGATGCTGAAAACTGGAAAGATGCCATAATAAGAAAGCTACAAACAGACACAAAGTGGGTTTTTAGTCAGATAAGAGTTGAGGAAAGTAATGCTGTTTATTGCAAAGCTGGTCTTGTAGCTAAAGGTTTACAACATCTACATCTATACTCTGCAAACCACCGCGAGGTGCATGGCAGATGGTTGACTTATTCAGAAACATACTGTCCAATAGCAAAATTAACTTCGGTCAATCTTTCCTTTCCTTTCTTTTTTTTTTTAATGAGAATAACTTTCCCATCCAGCAACTGAATGTTTGTAGGCATTTTCTCTATGGAGAGAGAATTGGAGACTTTTATATTAAATTACCTACTGGATGTTGCATTAAATGAATGGTCAAGTTTGTACCTTAGAATGACTGTATGGTTTAAAGGAATTGGAATTCTACACAGTAATAACTGGCTTAGGATTTGCAAGAAGTGATTTTGAGCATTCCTTGTATGTATGTAAAAAAAAAAAAAGAAAAAAAAAATGCTTGTATACACTGATGACCTGCTGATAGCGCCAACTTCTGAGAGTGAAATTAACAATTTAAAACTGTTATTAAGTGATAACTTTAAAACGAAGGATTTAGGTCTGATTTGGAACTATTTGGGAATGAATATTGTTCAAAATTTAAGGGATCGCACTGTTACTATTTGTCAAAATACCTACCTTGAAAAAGTAGCAGAGTTTTTGATATGTTCGAAACTTAATTCTATTTCAGCTCCCATGGAGAAAAATTTTGATCACAGTGTGTTAAGAAGAGAAAAATTTGAAAATGAAGGCATTGAGAAAAGATGTAGACAGTTAATGTCATGTTAGATTCCAGTCCACATATACGTGTAGCAATAAGTATTCTAAGCACATACCAATCATATGCAAGTCTGGACACCCTTATCCAGCAAATGCAACGTAACGGACTTCAGAGTAACCACTATGGGATTACCTTGACACTCATCAATGAAGACATTCTGTGTAATTCAGACAATAAAACATCATATTTGGTATTTCAGATAAGGTTGGCTAATGGTTCAAAAGATGGCATTTTTTTATACCAAGAAGAACTAGTCTTCAGTATAGGCACCATTAAGCTAGGATCCACAACTGCCACATGGTCTCAGGGATTTATCAAATTAAGTGTAATGATTGCCAATGCCTCTACATCAGTCAGACAGGGCACACTTTTCACATCCAATACAAAGAACATCATCTACTTTACCTAGTCATCTGAAAGCTAATGGGCACTATTGGTGACACAAATACTAATCTGAGTATCATACAATGGAAAATAGAGGATGGAATGTAACAATATTATGAAAAAGAAAGCTGCTACTCACCATAGAGCAGAGATGCGGAGTCGCAGATAGGCACATCAAAAAGACTGTCGTAATATAAGCTTCTGGCCAACAAGGCCTTAACTTCAACAGCTTCTCCCACATTCGCTTCACCTGATTCTACCCAACCCAATAAACCATCTTCCTAGATGTTGACCTCCACCTCAAGGATAGCTACAACACTACCTCTGTCCATATCAAACCTACTAATCACATGCAATACCTCCACTTCGACAGCTGCCACCCATTCCATACCAAGAAGTCCCTTCCATACAGCATAGGCACCCATGGTCGTCGAATCTGCAGTGATGAGCGGTCCCTCTCAAAATATACCGAGGGTCTCACTGAGGCCTTCACAGACCATAATTATCCTTCCAAACTTGTACAAAAACAAATCCATGCCATACCTTTCCAGTCTCCCACAAACTCCCAAAGTCTCACCATCCGGCCACAGAGGAACATTCCCCTATTAACTCAGTACCACCCAGGACTGGAGCAACTGAATTACATTCTCCACTGGGGTGCCAACTACCTCTCGCCATCCTGAAACAAGAAATGTCCTGCCCACTATCCTTCCCACCCCTCCCACAGTTGTACCTTGCCGTCCACCGAACCTATAAAATATACTCATCCATCCCCACACAACCCTGGCTCCCAGCCCCTTACCTCATGGCTCATTTTCCTGTAATAGACCTAGATGCAAGACCTGTCCCATACATCCTCCCACCACCACCCACTTCAGTCCGGTCACAAAAATCACCTATCCAATGAAAGGCAGGGCGACCTGTGAAACAAGTTATGAAATTTACAAGCTAAGATGCAACCACTGTGCTGCATTCTACGTAGGCATGACAACAAACACACTGTCTGTCCGCATGAATGGCACCAACAAAATGTGGCCAAGAAACAAGTGTACAGCCCTGTTGCTGAGCATGCTGCCCAACACATCCTTCATTTCAATGACAGCTTCACAGCCTGTGCCATATGGATCCTTTCCACCAACACCAGATTTCCTGAATTGTGCAGGTGGGAACTCTCCCTGTAATATACACTACATTCCCATAACCCTCCTGGCTTCAACCTTCGTTAGTCATTTTCCACACGCATCCAGCCCTTTCCCTGCTCCCATTCCAGTACTACACAGCCCCCATTCCACCAATGTACCCACTCTTTTTACTTCTCTCCTTTTCCACTACCCCCCCCCCCCCAACCTCTCCCCTGCCCTCCATCAACCTTCCAACTGCACCTGTATGCCCTACCCCCTCTGTCTTGTCCTTGCACTCTCCCCAGTAGCTCTCCAGTTACCCAATCATATCCTTTTCTATCCCTCTCCCTCCCCACCCCAGCCTCCTCCTTATCCCCACCCAGCTGCCACTCTCATCATGCACTGCATGCTGCTTCCAGTGTGGCTTCAGCTGCCAGAGGCTGCAGTTTTTGTGTGAGTGTGTTTCGTCTATTTTTTACAAAGGCCTTGTTGACCGAAAGCTTATATTGTGACAGACTAATTTGAGTATCCTTCATCAGCATAAAGGCTGTGTCCTTATTTATTAGAGGAAATAGAAATTATGCATGCTTAAGTAAGAACTCTTCATCTAAAATTAATGAGTAAACCACACCAATATTACCCTCAGACTTTCCTCTCAAACGATTTGTATTTCTCTTTTTATCCCTTTAATTTTAGTCATCTAATTGATACCATTTTTCCTTTGTGGATACTTAATGTTGCAATGTTTATCTAATTTTTATCCAGCTTTCCCCTAATGGTTCACTCGTGGCTTTTTTATATTTTTTTAAATTTCTGAATTTTATCTTTTATATTGTTTTTAACTTATAGGTGGGCACACTAACTATTTATGCCAAATACATAACTTTCACTTTATTTTAATATTGTGATGATGTACGTTTAACCATCTTCTATTTACTTATATATTACTTTCACAGTTTGTTAATGTTCAGGCTAGTCAGTCACCACCAACACTGTTTGCCTCAAGACAGCTTCACTTTCCCTCGCAATATGACGATTGCTAGCTTTTGTCCGCGGCTCCCTGCAACCATTGCATCATGCTATAGGGTCATTCCATGTCAAGTCACCCAGGCCTTGACACCAACCATGTCAGATTTTGATGAGACTTGGTACAATTACTTCTTTTATCATCCTGAAAGCACTTGTAAAATTTTTTTGCTCTATCTCTTATATTTTTTTTATATAAATTTTTAAAGTTTTTAGATTTGGCTTTGTTTCAGCAGTCGGAAATTGTAACTTAAACATGTCCTCACAACTAAAAAAATTTGTATATTAAAGAATACTCAAGATATCAGTATGAAATTTTGGAATAAGTTTGTGTATTATATCTAAATGTTAAAAAAAATTACCATGAAGATATATTAAATTCTTCCAAATGAAAAAAAAATTTATAAGTTTTTTTTTTTAGCTAACGGATGTTTAGTTTTACAAAAACTGCAATATCTAGAGTCTCAGACCTGATAGAAAGCTCAAATTTGTTTTAAAATACTCTTAATTGTATAGGCTATTAGATAAAAGAAAAATTATGTTGGCTTTTTAACCTGTTTAATAGTTATCTAATTTTTAAAATAATAATAATTATATTTTAAAAATAAAAAAATGCCAAGTGACTTAGACACCGAAAATAAGTTTTTGTCTTCTTGGAGTAACAATGTACACTTGGATTTTGTATTGTTACTCCTGTGTTTTGAAGTGCAAAATTATTACAGTGTTAAATAGTGCTTGGATAGTATTTTATTAAGTTTATTCGAACTCTCAGTAAGTACTGTTGCTTAGTTTACAGAGATTCTTTTCCAATATCCTATAAAAGTAACCAGAACAGTAATCAGACCAAAAGTGAAATCAGTATGTCAGCTATTCAAACCTGTAGTGTAGGGTTATTTAAAAAATCTGACTGTTTCCAAACAACCTACACACCTTCAAAAAAGTTACAACCGGTATCAGAATTGAGTGAGGAAGAAAAAGATTTGATCCACTTACGATCTGGAATTAATCTGTGTGAATTTAAGAATATATGTTCATACCACAGCTACTACTTTTTAAATGTTTTTGAAAAGTATCAAACAACATGTGTAGACCCACTAAAAAAACACAAAAAGCCCATCAAAAAATCGTTGAGAAGTGTAGGCTTGGATCTTTCTAAACAATTACTGACAAAAAATATTAGCATAATACCTGGACAAAAGCTTTGCTCAACATGCCGTAACTTTTGTGAGGAAAAATTAAGAGTTGAAGTCAATGAAAGTGAAACACATGATGAAGTCATGGTTGAATTAGAATCATTGGAATCCAGAAATGAATCTCTCGTACAAACAAACATTGCTCTTGATAATTTAGGTTTAACACCGATAAAGCTTCATGGCTTGTCAGAACAAAGTAAAGGGTCTTATTTTAAAAGGAAGGTTAGCAGTATTGAAAAGACTGCAAAAAAGGCGGTTTCAAAAGCATTAAAATATGATGCACCAAGTTCTGATGATGACGAAGAAGATAAAAGTGTGGTTGAGAAAGCAAAGGATTTTGATGTAATGATTTCTCTTATGAAAGAGAAGATTTCATCTGTTGGGAGGTCTAGAAAAATCCAGATTCTGACCTTGGCTCCAGATTCTTGGACTCGAAATAAACTGATGAAAGAATTTAATGTAAGTGAGTACATGGTGCGACAAGCTAGAAAGCTAAAATCTGAAAAGGGTATTTTGGAAACTCCTGGTCCAAAAAAAGGTAAAACTCTTTCTGAAAATACAGTAAGACTTGTAACAGATTTTTATGAAAAGGATGAAAGTTCCAGAGTGCTACCTGGAACAAAAGACAAAGTAAGTGTTAAAAAAAATGTGTATATGCAAAAAAGACTCATTTTGTGTAACTTGAGAGAACTCTATTATTCTTTCAAATGGGAGAATCCCGAGGTAGAAGTAGGATTTTCAAAATATTGTTTCTTGAGACCTAAATGTGTATCCTTGCTGGTGCTGCAGGCACACACACTGTATGTGTATGCAGTATCCACCAGAATGTTACACTATTACTAGATGCTGTGAAAATTGAAGAATCTTATAAAGACCTAATTAAGATGCTTGTGTGCAACACAGAAAACCAAAACTGCATGCTACATCATTGCAACAGCTGTCCTGCAAATACTGCACTAACAGAGTGCTTAACTGAAAAACTAAGTGAAGATTATGATTTACACTCCTGGAAATTGAAATAAGAACACCGTGAATTCATTGTCCCAGGAAGGGGAAACTTTATTGACACATTCCTGGGGTCAGATACATCACATGATCACACTGACAGAACCACAGGCACATAGACACAGGCAACAGAGCATGCACAATGTCGGCACTAGTACAATGTATATCCACCTTTCGCAGCAATGCAGGCTGCTATTCTCCCATGGAGACGATCGTAGAGATGCTGGATGTAGTCCTGTGGAGTGGCTTGCCATGCCATTTCCACCTGGCGCCTCAGTTGGACCAGCGTTCGTGCTGGACGTGCAGACCGCGTGAGACGACGCTTCATCCAGTCCCAAACATGCTCAATGGGGGACAGATCCGGAGATCTTGCTGGCCAGAGTAGTTGACTTACACCTTCTAGAGCACGTTGGGTGGCACGGGATACATGCGGACGTGCATTGTCCTGTTGGAACAGCAAGTTCCCTTGCCGGTCTAGGAATGGTAGAACGATGGGTTCGATGACGGTTTGGATGTACCGTGCACTATTCAGTGTCCCCTCGACGATCACCAGTGGTGTACGGCCAGTGTAGGAGATCGCTCCCCACACCATGATGCCGGGTGTTGGCCCTGTGTGCCTCGGTCGTATGCAGTCCTGATTGTGGCGCTCACCTGCACGGCGCCAAACACGCATACGACCATCATTGGCACCAAGGCAGAAGTGACTCTCATCGCTGAAGACGACACGTCTCCATTTGTCCCTCCATTCACGCCTGTCGTGACACCACTGGAGGCGGGCTGCACGATGTTGGGGCGTGAGCGGAAGACGGCCTAACGGTGTGCGGGACCGTAGCCCAGCTTCATGGAGACGGTTGCGAATGGTCCTCGCCGGTACCCCAGGAGCAACAGTGTCCCTAATTTGCTGGGAAGTGGCGGTGCGGTCCCCTACGGCACTGCGTAGGATCCTACGGTCTTGGCGTGCATTCGTGCGTCGCTGCGGTCCGGTCCCAGGTCGACGGGCACGTGCACCTTCCGCCGACCACTGGCGACAACATCGATGTACTGAGGATACCTCACGCCCCACGTGTTGAGCAATTCGGCGGTACGTCCACCCGGCCTCCCGCATGCCCACTATATGCCCTCGCTCAAAGTCCGTCAACTGCACATACGGTTCACGTCCACGCTGTCGCGGCATGTTACCAGTGTTAAAGACTGCGATGGAGCTCCGTATGCCACGGCAAACTGGCTGACACTGACGGCGGCGGTGCACAAATGCTGCGCAGCTAGCGCCATTCGACGGCCAACACCGCGGTTCCTGGTGTGCCCGCTGTGCCGTGCGTGTGATCATTGCTTGTACAGCCCTCTCGCAGTGTCCGGAGCAAGTATGGTGGGTCTGTGTCAATGTGTTCTTTTTTCCATTTCCAGGAGTGTAGAAGAAGAAATTGTAATCAGTCAGTGGGTTAACACAGACAGGGCAGAAATGATCAAACAGTCTATCAGTGTTGAAGACTACATTTCTTTATTGGTTAGGTCATTGGAAAAGCTCACCCCACACTCGTTTATAGCAAAATCCCAATCAGCAGATTGAAAGAAGACCCACCACCCAAAACAGCAATTATTGTGATGGATTTCAGTGAAAATTATTCCTTTGTTATACAAAATGAGATCCAAAGTTACCACTGGAATAGAGGTGGTTGTACTCTACACCCAGTTGGAGTTTTTCTAAGAAATGAGGAAAACGATGTTTTTGTTTCCAACCACTGTTTTATCAGTGATGACCAAGAACATGACACTGGTTTTGTTAACTTTGTACAAAAAGAAATTACAAAGTGGCTGTCATTACATCATACTGACATTAACTCAGTTCACTACTTTACAGATGGTTGTGCTGGGCAGTACAAAAATAGAAACAGTTTTAAAAATTTGACTGAACACTTGAGAGACTTTAATTTGAAGGCCCAACACTCTTTTTTTGCAACAAGTCATGGGAAGCCAATTTGTGATGGCCTAGGAGGAACTATTAAAAGAATTTTAAGGAAAGCCAGTATACAGCTTTCAGACAAAGAATAAATAATGACAGCAATCGATGTGTATAAGTTTTGTGAAAAAAATATTGAAAACATTCATTTTCACTTTATTGACAAAACAGAAGCTGACTTGCTACGGTTAAAACTAGAAAAACGTTTTTCAGCAACCCGAACCATTCCTGGAACTAGAAGTTTTCATAACTTCAAACCACTTCCAACAAACAACCTTGAAATTAGAAGGACTACAGATAGTGTAAAACCCTCCTTAGTCTTTTCTTTCCATTCTTCTTCTGATTGGGTTCGTGTTGAACCATCCATAAATTGCTATGTGGCTGCAAATTATGATGGTAACTGGTACTTTGGACTGGTAAAAACAATATTCAATGATGAAAAAGATGCAGAAATTCTATTTCTACATCCTTCAGGACCCGGTGCATCATTTTATTGGCCTGAAAGAGAAGATTCCTGCATAGTGCCTTTGGAGCACATAGTCTGTGTAGTAGACGCACCTCAATCAAGCGGCACTGGGAGAATGTATTACTTCAAAAAAGACTGTATCAAAAGAACTGAAAGCTCTTGGATGAAGTGGAAAAACAGTTTGAATCAGCATTAATGTTTATTAAAAAGACAAAATTACTCAAAAAATTCAATGTTTCAAGCAATCAGTTGGGTTATACATAAGTGTCGTAAGTAAACTATCTTTGTACATAATTCTAATGTAATCTACTATAATTAATAAACATGTTAAAAAGCTATCATTATTTTTATCAAGTAGCCTATATGTTTAAGAGTAAATTAAAACAAATTTGAGCATTCTATCAGGTCTGAGACTCGAGATATTGCAATTCTTATAAAACAAAACATCCGTTAAAAAAAAGAAAAAAAATACATATATATATTTTTTTTCATAGAAAATATTAATATATTTTGATAGCATCATTTTTATCTTCAAATATGTATAATAAATAAACTTGCTGCAAAAATTCAAGATGTTATCTAAAATAGTTTTTAAGATAAGCAAATTTAAAGTTTTGAATACAAATTAAACTGACCATTTCCGAAGGTTCAGAAAATGCAAAACATAAAAACTTTAAAAATTTATATAAAAAAAAACTGTAAGAGATACAGCAAAAAAAAATTGCAGGTGTTGTCAGGATGGTATTAGAACCATTTGAGCCAAATTTCATGAAAATCTAAGGAGGTGGGTGTAAAATTTATTTTTTATTGGGTGATTTGATATGGAATGACCCTATATCAAAGCTTCACATGCGGCTTATGACCTGCCCGCAGCCTGGTGTTCACATTGTGCAGTGGCCACACACACCTCATGGTGTATGTTATCTTACATTGGTCAGTGACATACTCTTAATGCTGCTCTCTCTTTGACTACTCACTTTTTTTTTTTTAGGTTTTTGGCTATCTGGCATGACACCCACATTTTCATTCTGACTAATCTGAACATATCAACCACATATTTGTAGTTGAACAGTGAACCCCCTACTATTATAACAAATATGTGTTAAGTATTATAATATATCTTATTCTAGTTTCTTCATTTTCCTTTGTACACTGGAATACAGCCCAAAACTGATCATGATTTTGAACCAATAAAACTATTTACAACAGAAGCAGTTACTTACCTGGGTCTACTATGAACCTCAGTTGTGGTTGTCCTTCTAACCACATTTTATGAATACTGTAATAATTTTACAAGAAAATAATGTGCTAAGATCTATAGTGCATGATAGTAATGTTGTGTCATCCTTTTGAGTACAATATTTGACTCATCGTGAGAGCATGTTGACTCAGTTTTTCTGGTGGGCTGAGGGGAGGACATGCATGGGGAATATTGGTATGTTCACATGCCTAAAGTCAGTTTTCCAAATGTACTGCAGATAGTACAAGGAGCATAGTCAGCAAATACATGGTTCGGGAGCCACCAGTAGGTGTAATGATGAAGAGAATCAAACAACAATGTATAATATGGACCAACTTAGTAAGGCAGTGCAGTTATTTAGATGCTATCCTAACATTTGGGAGGACAGAGCTTGTTCTGTCTTAGGTTTCTCTAAATCATTTCCGGCAAATGCCAGCATGGTTCCTTCATCAAGGCTACAGCCAATCATCTATCCTCTCCTCATAAAATATACTAAATATTCTGTATGTATGTATACAGAGGTGTCCCAGGCGGAATGGTCAATATTCAGAGGTCTGGCAGCAACGAAGAGGAGGAGATTATTGTTTAATGTCCCATTGACGAGGTCATTAGAGACAGAGTGCAAGCTCATATTAGGGAAAGATGGAGAAGGAAATCAGTTCTGCTCTTTCAAGGGCACCATCCCAGCATTTGCCATAAAAGATTTAGGTAAATCATGGAAAACCAATACTGGATGCCCACACATGGGTTTGAACCGTCATCCTCCTGTATCCGAGGCCAGTATGCTAACCACTGCACTACCTCACTCGGTGCAACAATGGTGATTTGAAGCAGAAAAGTCTAGTAACCATGTGCTTTCAAATGAATACCATTAAGAGCTATGAGCACTTGTTCATCTTCACTGCTGCAAAATACCTCTTCTACTGAACATGCATTCATAGCCCACGTTTACTACACATTTTTTTCTTGTTTTGGTCTGTACTACCATCTCCCAAAATATGTAAAGCAAAGAGCTTGCAGCAGAAGATATGTTTCACAGTAACTAAGACGACGGCGTGCTCAGTCTTAAGGTATGCTCAGTCTTAAGGTATGCATTTTAGAGTGCATGTTTACTAGATTTTTTGTTTCAAATGATCATACATGAATACTGATAATTCCTCCTAGTACATCCTGTATTTTTGAGATACTTATTTTCATTGTATTATTTTGACAAATCCCGTATCATTATATGATCCCAGGAAGAATAAATAAAAGAACAGGTTTCAGTTTGTGTGATGTTAATTTTATCCTCTACTAAATTATCTACATGACTAGGTTGGCTGTTAAAGATTTTTATGCTGAATATCTCACTTTTTTCTACGCCACATGACTGATGGTTAGTGTAAATCATTTCTCATTCTAGTGTTACATCTATGAACTGTGGTTGATTGTTGAAAAAAAACTTCGTAGGGAAATAAATGTAATCCTCATTACATGCCCTCCTGATTTGTTTCCCTAAATCACTTCAGGCAAATGCCGGGATGGTTCCTTCGAAAGGTCATGGCCAACTTTCTTCACAACCCTTCCTTAATCTGATGGGATCAATGATCTTTCATTTTGGCCCCTTTCCCCAAAATCTACCAACCTGCGTCATTACACAGTTTACACATTGATGAGTTACTCCACAACATTGTGTCATAAAATGTTGGCAATTAAAATATGAAAAGTATGTCAAATTTTTAAGATTTTCACCTCCAAAATCAAATATTATCTCCAATTCAAAAGTTACAGAGCTGCTTCTTTGAGATCATTAACATGGGACTTCCAGTTAGTTCCGGGGTTTGGTGTGATGGATGCAGTAGTTTTTTTCACTGGGGGGACTGCAGTGGCGTGGGTGTTGGGAAAATGGATCAGGCTCAGCAGTGGTTATGTAGGATTTGCAGCAGAGATAGGAAGATAGTGGAACAGGAGGGGAAAATTGCTGCCCTTCAGGCTGAGCTAGATCAGGCTAGGGAAGATCTGGACAGGTTAAAGAGGGAGAAGGGCAAAGAGAGGTGGGAAGTGGCAACAGGTAGCAGAAGGAACAGGCCTAGAACTAAGTCTGACAGTTTTGTGGTGAATGTCAAAAATGAGTTTGACCTGTTGCTTCAGTTAGAAACTGATGAGCCTCAAGCAGAGGTAGGTGTAGACAGGACACAACAAACTTTCAATAGGAAATTGAAAAAGAATGTAGGAAAGTCATCGAAAAGGAAGAAAGTTTTGTTGTTAGGCAGTTCTCATGCCAGAGGTGTAGGCCAACTTCTGCAGGAGGAATTAGGACCAGAATACCAGCTCACAAATTTTTTCAAACCAAGTGCTAGTCTGGATCAGGTGACAGAGGATTTAGGTTCACTCTGTAAAGGATTTACCAGGGAAGACACCGTGGTTATTGTGGGAGGGCCAGGGAACAGCATCGACAGAGATCCTGGGTACAGTATAGAGTGTGACCTGGTAAAGATTGCGTCGGCATCGAGACACACCAATGTTGAATTTGTATCTGTCCTGAGACGCCATGACCGGCCTCGTTTGAACTCTTCTGTTGGGAGAGTTAATTTGGAGTTGGAACGGCTGCTTGTGTCGGGTGCGGGGGCTCATATTGGTGTGGTTCCTGTTGATTATCTCAGTAGGTGGGACTATACCAGGCACGGCCTACATCTCAACAGGAAAGGGAAGGGGAAACTGGCTGGGGTAATAGCAGGAAATTTAAGGGGTGGAGGCACTGCCATGAATGGTAAAATACCAGTGGTTACAGGTGTTGGAGCAGCACCTTTTTTAGGATAGGTAAGACAGAAAGATGTCAAGTTTTACGAGAGGTCAGGATTGAAACAAATCTTCAGTTTAGGAAAGAAATTCAACAGCACAATTCTAGCACATTGGATCACCAATCACAGCTATCAATTATAAAATTTCACCAATCACCAGAAATTTTATCTCCACCAAGTTGTATCTCAGTCCTAGGTAATTGCATTGATGAATTAAAGTCACCCTACCCAGTTGACATAATCTGCCTCTCTGAACACCATGTGACCACTGGTATAGGAACTAGGCCTAAGCACAATGAGAAACTCAGACAGGAGAGTACTGCAAATGTTAGAATAAGGAAAGGGTCTCATAAAAGTATGATTAAAAATAATGTAAGTATATTTCATCAAAATATTGGGAGTTTAAAGAATAAAGTAGATGAGCTTCTGGTTTGTTTGGAAGATTTAGAAGCTGAGAATGAAATAGATATACTATGCCTGTCTGAGCATCACATTGTTACTGATATGGATAAGGTAAATGTAAGTGGTTATAAGCTCTCTGCACATGTAATGAGAGAAAACATGGAGAAAGGAGGAGTTGCCATATATGTCAAAAGTTATCATTGTGCAAAAAGTATAGAAACAAAAAAGTTTTGTGTAGAGAAACATATAGAAGCATGTGCCTGTGAGCTTAAATAAAGGCACATTTATAATTGTAACTGTATATAGGTCCCCATCAGGAAATTTTCATCTATTTCTGAAAAATTTGGACTCCTTGTTGTGCTATCTGTCAGACAGGGGGAAGCAAATTATTATTTGTGGGGACTTCAATGTAGATTCTCTGAAAGAGGGTAATAGGAAAAATGACCTTGAAGTATTACTCGGTTCTTTCAATTTGACACCCGTTATTGATTTTCCTACTCGGGTGGTAAAGGATAGCAGCTCACTGATAGATAACTCCTCCAAAGTAGTACATTCAGTCAACAATTTAACAATTGCAAATTTCAGGGAAAGCCTACAGCAGTTAGACTGGGATGAGGTGTACCGTGAACCTGATGCCAATTTAAAATATAATTTATTTCATGACATTTTTGTAAATGCATTTGAAAACTGCTTCCCCAAGAAAATAGTTAAATATAGTCGTAAGAAACCTTGTAACAAACCATGGCTTACTAAGGGTATAAAAATATCTTGTAACCGGAAAAGGGAAATGTATCTGACAGCAAGAAAGAGTAGTGACCCAGAAACTATCAAAAATTATAAAAACTACTGTGTTATATTAAGAAAAGTTATTAAAAAATCCAGGAGTATGTGTATTATGTCTGAAATCAGCAACTCTGATAATAAAATTAAAACAATTTGGAATATTATTAAAAGAGAAACAGGTCAACCAAGAGCAGAGGAAGACAGTATTACCATCAAATTGAATGAAAACTTTACGAACAAAAAGTCAGAAGTTGAAAATATTTTTAATAATCATTTTCTAAATGTTGTGGATATAGTAGGATCCAGGTGTTCATTAGAAGATGCTAGGCTGTTAATGGAAGAGGCCATACCTATGCAATTTGATACAATTGAAATCTCACCCACTTCTCCCTCTGAAATTAGGAAAATAATAAACTTGCTTAAAAGCAAAAACTCACATGGAATTGATGGCATTTCCAGCAAAATACTAAAAGCTTGTTCTCAACAGATAAGTAAGATTCTCAGCCACCTGTGTAATAGCTCTCTGGAACAGAGCATTTTCCCTGATAGACTGAAATATGCTATTGTTATACCTTTGCATAAAAAGGGGGATAGATCTGATGTCAACAATTACCGTCCAATCTCCCTTCTAACAGCTTTATCCAAAATTTTTGAGAAAGTAATGTATTCAAGAGTAGCTTCACATATCTGTAAAAATGAAGTACTAACAAAATGTCAGTTTGGTTTCCAGAAAGGTTTTTCAACAGAAAATGCCATATATGCTTTCACCAGTCAAATTTTGAATGATCTGAATAACCGAACACCACCCATTGGGATTTTTTGTGATCTCTCAAAGGCTTTTGATTGTGTAAATCATGAAATTCTGCTAGACAAGTTCAAGTATTGTGGCATGAGTGGGACAGTGCAAAAATGGTTTAATTTGTACCTAACTGGAAGAGTGCAGAAAGTTGAAATAAGTAGTTCTCGTAACATGCAAAGATCAGCACATTCCTCAAACTGGGGAACTATCAAGAATGGGGTTCCACAAGGGTCGGTCTTGGGTCCTTTGTTGTTCTTATTATATATTAATGACTTGCCATTCTATATTCATGAAGAGGCAAAGTTAGTTCTCTTCGCTGATGATACAAGTATAGTAATCACACCTGAGAAACAAGAATTAACTGATGAAATTGTCAATACTGTCTTTCAGAAAATTACTAAGTGGTTCCTTGTAAACGGACTCTCACTGAATTTTGATAAGACAAAGTACATACAGTTCTGTACAGTGAATGCTATGAAGCCATTAATAAATATAGACCTTAATCAGAAGCATATAGCTAAGGTAGAATACTCCAAATTTTTAGGTATGTCCATTGATGAGAGATTAAATTGGAAGAAACACATTGATGATCTGCTGAAACGTTTGAGTTCAGCTACTTATGCAATAAGGGTCATTGAAAATTTTGGTGATAAACATCTTAGTAAATTAGCTTACTACGCCTATTTTCACTCATTGCTTTCATGTGGCATCATATTTTGGGGTAATTCATCACTGAGGAATAAAGTATTTATTGCACAAAAGCGTGTAATCAGAATAATAGCTGGAGTCCACCCAAGATCATCCTGCAGACATTAATTTAAGGATCTAGGGATATTCACAGCAGCTTATCAGTATATATACTCTCTTATGAAATTTATTATTAACAACCAAACCCAATTCAAAAGTAATAGCAGTGTGCATAACTACAATACTAGGAGAAAGGACGATCTTCACTATTCAAGATTAAATCTAACTTTGGCACAGAAAGGGGTGAATTATACTGGCACTAAAGTCTTTGGTCACTTACCAAATAGTATCAAAAGTCTGACAGATAACCAACAAGTATTTAAGAAGAAATTAAAAGAATTTCTGAATGACAACTCCTTCTACTCCACAGAGGAATTTTTAGATATAAGTTAAGAAAAAAAAGAAAAAAAAATATTATAAAAAAATAATAATAATAAAAAATAAAGAAAAACAAAAAAAACACAAAAAAATAAAGTTGTTATATTAACTTAAGTATGTTGTTAAATTAACCTAATTATGTCATGTATTGGAAAATTCGACTCGTTCCACATCATTACGAAATATCGTATTCATGATCCATGGAACTATTATTAATCTAATCTTATCGATAAACACCTAAGAATTTAGAATACTGATTTAATCTCACATTGTTTCAAATGGTGTGATCAGCCCTTGTGTGCCACAGAATTTTAAGTACCTTCTGTGTGTTATCCAAGTTCATTAACAGTTCATTTGCAGAAAACCACTTACTAATTTTTATTTAAATATTCAAGTGCTCAATGTTCTCCATTAGGTTTGATTGCAATACTTGCATCACCAGCAAAGAGAATTATTCCTGCTTCTTGGATATATGATGGCAGATCATCTATAAATAAGAAAAAGAGTGGACCCAATATGAATACCTTGATCCACCTAGCATAGTGATTATTCCCCATTCTGCAGAGTAAAATCTCTGGGTCTCTTAATGAATCATTTTTTCCCCTTCTGGTTAGGTAGAACGAAAACTAGTAAGCAACGTGACAAACTAACTCCCTTTTTCAGTATGTAACTAACATACTCATCACAGAGAAATGCACAGGAAAAATTGTTGAAACTGATTAATGATCTTAACTTACAGTATTACTGAATTTCCACACATGATAAGAGGATACAAAAAGTGTCACACAATCAATCAATAAACTTATGATCCATACTAAGGGGCATAAATTACTTTCATATACAGGTTTCACAGGAATCTCTATTGTGTATTTCTTATTCAAGTTTATTATCCTATGGAAACAATCAGACTAATATACATTGCTGCTCTCCTCACATTATTATGACAGGAAAACACATGTACGAGATAAATTACCAAGAAACAACTTAAGGATAACAGAAAATGCAATTTTTTGGCAGGTGCGAGTGCTCTCGTCTATAGCCTGTACTTCATTAGCTCCTCACATTAATATTACACTTTAAAAACTCTCTTCGCATGATGAAACCTTAATAGTAACCCAAAACATGAGACATTACTTTTTTATAAAATGTGGCACGAAGTTCGACTGACATTGTAGACTATCTATATATTTCTCCAAGTCAACAATGTTCATATACCTGAAGAACTTCGCAACCAGGAATATATGCGTCGTCGACCGTAATTCACCAAAAACTTGAATTACATCGTTTATCAGTGGATATTTTGGCAAAAGTTCTACATTCAGGTTTATTCTGTACGGCCCATCCGGCTCTAACACACTTTCTAAACAGTACAGTCCATTTACAGTCCTCACAAAACGCCCAATAACTCTGACATTGACGTTAGACCAATTATCTAGATCATTAACAAGCGACAACACTTCCACTGTCATTGGAACGTGAGGCAGAACGGTTTCCATACTGATGTTGAATGAATTTTCTGAATTACAAATCCTAATTGCAAATTAACGTCGATCTTCGAATACGACAGAAACAGCAATAACGTCCTCTTTGGGTATATAATGTTCTATATTTAAAAAAAATTGTAGTAGATGTGCCTAGTAAATTCATAAAATTCGTATTTGTTCCATTCGGCTACTCAACAGTCCTTCACACAACAAAACAAATCGTCTAACACTATGTTCGCGCGCCGACTTTCAAACATTCAACACACTAGACTTGACCAATGGCCACTGTTTCCTTGTTTCGATAAAAGTGTATCGATATGTGGAACTGTTTCAGCACAGTCTAACATGTTAGACTGTGGTTTCAGTGTTTCGGAACGGCTGCGGTTCACTGTTTCGAAACAGTGGTGTTTCATTCCGCCCCTGTCTCGGATAACCGGACCAGATTCGATCTCGAGCCAGACACAGAAACTGTATCGTTGTTTCAAAATAAGGCTGTTTCAGTCCACCTGTGATTGGAACGGACTAATTGTATCGAAACAGTGATGTTTTATTCCGCTCTGTGACGGACGAGATTCGGGCTCGGCCCAGGTACTGAAAACACAACAACTTTCAAGAGTGTCGAAATCTTTTTGACAAGCAATAGCATGAAGCTTAAGATATCCGAAAATAAAGCTTCGTTTCTAGCTGACTGTCCTATTCCGAAATGGCGTAACATCTGCTTTATAAAGACTAACCAAACAATAAAACAATGCATACTATTCACATTCAAAATAATAAATGTGTGATCTCATTCAGTTAAATTACACTTTTTTATAACATACGCTTCTCTGTTCATGTACAGTAATCATATTAAGAAACACAAGTAAGGCTACAACATTTTGAATAACAAAAGGCGTAGAATGACAGTTATTAGACATATACTTAAATTTGATGTAGGTATAATTGCAAGCAATCTGTTTGACATATCACTGATAGTGTATTGGTGAGCGGGAAGGGCTGGGAGGCATGGTGAATTTATAGTAACGATTCGAAACACCTTGCAAGACAAAATTTTTTTCCGTTATATTTTGTTGTTTCTTCGAATTATTTGGCGTTATTTGTGATCCTATAGTCACTGTGCCTATTATCCACAATGATTCCCTTTGTGTGCATGGAAATTAGCAGGATGGGTATATTACCCATACTAACGGAATGTGGGAATCCCAGTAGCATATCCATTGTTTCTGCAGTTTGCTCCCACTTCCAGTTTCGTTCGTGGTGGTTCTTCTGTCTTCAGCTATGGCTGTTCTCAGCCAATTGAAAAGTATGAAAGTCGCACGACACGAAAGCAGCGCATTTGCTGCAGGAAATACGAAACCGCCAAGACGCCTAAGTGATAGTTTCATACTTTCTGCGACATGATTAACGCTTTCGCACCTCATTTGTGTTTATATGGACATACTTATACAGTAGACATTCAAGATGATAAAACGTGTAGGTTTATTAGATTGAAAACACAAACTGTTTCACTGTTTCGAAACATTACATTGTACTGTTTCATTTGTTTCGAAACAGTTACGTGTTTCAGTCTGCCCATCTCTACAACACACACATGAATGATGATCTGCAGCGCTGGCGGCGTGAGAAAAAAGAAGCAATACCATTCCTATTGAGAGAGGGACGCATATCGACGAATGACTAAAATTCGGACATACGCCTGGCACTTGGCTGAAATCTGATAATGGTCACGTGACGTCTCACCGATCGTGTGTGACCGACAAAATTACGAAACCATTGTTTCGATCGCAGGTAAATATTTGTCACTATTTAAGTTGTGTTCTTATGTTCCTACCTGACTAGACCCTCGAAAATCGCGGCATATTCCAAACTAACTACAAAGTATTGGTGAAAAGCAATACTATGAACACAGTGATCTCCATACTCACATAGATCACTGTATAAACATGATTGCCCCTGTTCCACCCACAGCAGTTTACCTGTATGCTTAGGTTGATCGCTTACTACACCATCGGGAATCGCGGCGTATCCGAAAATTAACACCCAAATAATTGTGACAAGCAAGAATATATCATTGCTGCTGCTCGTTTTACCTGCAACAATTGAAGCTGTACTCTATGACGCGTCGACACTGAGCTTGAAACATGTTACAGAACATTTTTCTAGTTATTTGATGTGGATACTGTTAGGAAACGTGTTTTCAAATGTTTCAAAACAAAGAAACATGTCACTGCATACCCATCTGCACTCAACAACAACACTCAGACTGAAACACCACCAACAGAAGAAGAGGAAACTACTGCAAGCCCTTCTGCAGTCACAGCAACATCAGTACAGAAACGCCACCGACAGAAGAAGAGAAATCAACTGCAAGTGATATGTGCAGTACAATAGAATAGAAACTATATTAATCAAAATATCCACGGGTGTACTGCCGGTCTGCAGTGTCAAATGGGCACAATATTTCGGCGATCATACATGTCGCCATCGTCAGGTGAACTGACGGACTGAGCTCCTGTGAACGTGCCGGTACGGAGATCCGCACGCTATGGCTACTCAGGGGGAATTGGGTTCGGTGGCGGTGGCGGCCGATTTAAATACCCTCCGCCCGCGGCGCACTCCGTCCGCGCCCCGCGCCATGGTCGCGCGGTGGAACAGATTGCGACGGCGTCTGAGATGACATCGGTGTGATGGCTCTGTCCGCCGTGGTCGTCACAACTATACGCGAATTACTCTTGATTACCCCAATCGCTGGTTCCCAAGCCTTGCTGAGATTATAGCCACAGTCACGGTTTATGAGGTCGTCGTTGGTGCGAATTTCAATGGCCTCTCTAACAACGCTGTCCCAGTATCTCGACGGCTGTACCAGAATCCTCGTGCGTTCATACACCATAGCGTGATTTTCCGACAAACAATGTTCAGCGACCGCCGACTTGCTCGGATACATCAGTCGATTGTGCCTCTCGTGTTCACAGCATCGATCCTCGACGGTACGCCTCGTCTGACCAATATACGACTTGCCACACTGACACGGAATCTGGTACATACCGGCTTTCCTCAAACTGAGGTCATCTTTGGCGCTCCCCACCAGTCCACGAGTTTTATTCGGAGGACAAAACACAGTTCCGACCCGGCGTTTCTTCAAAATGCAGACTATTTTCCCCGAGACTGCGCCTGTATATGGAATAAACGCAGCGCCTACCTCCTCCCTCGTGATTTCATCCATCTCCACAGGTTGTGCTGTAGTGGTTGGGCAGAGAGCACGTTGAATGTGCCACTCTGAGTACCCATTTTTTCGAAATACAGTTCTCAGATGTTCCAATTCCTGGGGTAGACTCTCTGCGTCAGAGATAGTGCACGCCCTATGTACTAGAGTTTTAAGTACCCCATTCCTCTATGAAGGGTGATGGTGGTGGTGGTGGTTAGTGTTTAACGTCCCGTTGACAACAAGGTCATTAGAGACGGAGCGCAAGCTCAGGTTAGGGAAGGATTGGGAAGGAAATCGGCCGTGCCCTTGCAAAGGAACCATCCCGGCATTTGCCTGAAAAGATTTAGGGAAATCACGGAAAACCTAAATCAGGATGGCTGGAGACGGGATGGAACCGTCGTCCTCCCGAATGCGAAGGGTGGTGGCAGCTGTCTGCGTGCAAATAGAGATCCGTGTGCATTGTCTTCCGATACACCCCATGACCTAGGGTGCTGTCAGCCCTTCTCTTGACCAAGACATCAAGGAAAGGTAATTAACCTTCCATTTCAGTCTCCATAGTGAATTTGATGATGGGGTGTATGGAGTTTAGATGTGTCAGGAAGTCAAGGAGTTTATCCATACCATGTGACCATCCCCAGACTGTCCAGCACACTGAACCTCGACACTAATCTGCCGGGAGGATTTGTATCAGGGACCAGCACACATTCCTGCCTGGAAAGCTGTGCGTTAGACCACATGGCTAACCGGGCAGGCTTTGTAGTACATACTTGAATATCATCTGTAGCTGTGACATAACATCACTCACAAACTGTATAACAAGAGTGATCAAAGAATCTTCTTCAATAACAGACCATGTAGCAACAGACATAGAAATAAAGCACTGTCAATTACATGTTCAAAATACAGGCCTATCAGAATCACCTCTGTCAGGTATTAAAAGCAAATATTTATGAGGAAAAATCTGCTAAACTGAATGCATCTGAAAGGATCTTCACAGAATCAAACCAATGCCAGTTTTCATACCAGTTACAACATGAAAGGTGGGAGAAGTGTATACAGAAACAAATCTAAACAAACTGTTTAATAAGTTGAGGGCAATATTTAAACTAAAATTTGTGGAACCATTTTCCAAAACACTGCATTTCATTGGAGCTTCAAAAACATATAGGTGACCAGAGATATAAAAAAATCATCTGAAACCTTAAGATATCTCACATCCATTGCAAATAGCCAGACTGAACCAGCTTCTTCAAAATTTTACAAAAATTACAGAAAACTTATAGAAATGTATTGATAGCTGCAAACAATTCCAAACAGCAACAAAAACAAAGCAATCTGGAAAATAATCAAACAGCAAAGCAGCAAATCTTGGAAAAAATCTGGAAACACATATTAAAAGCAAAAATGTTTAAATCTGCAACTCAAAGGAACTAGCAAACTTTGTGAACCAATACTTCAGCAGCATTGCTAAGAAACTGCGAGACAAATTTCCAGACACCCATGTTCTATGCCAACAGAACCAACCACCACACTCAGTCATGCTGTTTCCAGCAAAAATGAAACGGTGGCCAGGTAATACACCAATTAAACACTAAAAAATCCACAGAATTAGACGAAATCCCGGTCAGTGTCCTTAAGAAATGTATGAACAACATCAAACTCCATTAACAATAATAATTAATAAATCTCTCATATTTGAATGCTGTCCTGAATACCTGAAACAAGTAAAAGTAATGCCAATACTAAAAAATGGTGATGCAGAAAATTTATGATGCTACAGACCAATTTCTTTGTTATCTTACATTTCCAAATCAATAGAAGCCATAATGAAAGGCAGCCTAATGAAGTATTTTAATAAACACAATCAGCTCTGAAATGAACAATTTAGTTTCAGGCTCACTAGAGATACTTGTTCAGTGCTAGAACAGTTTACTAAAGCTGTGCTCAAAGCACTAGACAAGGGCGACAGTGCAACAGGCATTTCTTTTCTTTTCTTTTTTTTATCTATAAAAGGCATTTGATGTTGTTGACCATAGATTTTTCTACGCCTATTAGAATCATTAGGAATAAGGGCTATGGCACAGAATTGGTTTAAATCATATTAAGAAAACCCTTGACAAGGAGTTGAAATCACGCATATTTCTAGAAGGCCAACAGTAAATCACTTATCAGAAACAAAATACATTAATGTTTCAACGTTTTCGTGACTACTTGTGTGCAAGTCAGTACCAGAGGAATCAATGTACTGGACATAATCAGCATCTTGAGAGTTGCTCCTGCTCTCTCCCAATATTTGCTGTTTGACTGAAGACTTTTTGTCATTGAATGTATGCTTTTCTGGCAACTGCTTTGATGTTCTGTCCTTTGCTGCTGCATCTGATTGCTGTTTAACTGGTGTAATGGTAAGGACAGTTGATTTTCATTTCTTTCGACCTCTTGGTGTTTTCCTTGCGTCAATCTTAGAAAATGGCCAAATTTGCACAGGATGTTTAATTCTGTTTGCTGATCTTATCTGATGTACAATATTCTCCACATTATTATCTGCAGGTGTGCTAACATCTTCTGCTAGTGCGTCATCGACTGTTTGTTGCTGAGTTGGTAGTGGTCGGTCCATTGCATAGGATGACAAAAAATTCTTGGTTAGTAAATATGTTTGAAGTGATAGGCTCAATACTACCGACTACTGAAGACATTCAAGATCTTGGAGAGAGAGAAAGACAAAGGTTATGCCACACCTACAATGCTGCAATGTCTTATATGATAATTCTGGGGACACTAGCAGGTGCTTGTGTGGAGTTATTCATTATACTCATTCATCAGCAACATTCTAGGATTAACAGAACTGGTCCACCTAATCCCAAACTTGATTGTTCCAGTTAACCTCACTTTCACCTTATCAAACATATTCAAAATAGTGGGAAATGGCTCTTTGCACACCTTATATTTCATGTAACATCCTAAAGCAATAAAAGCTTAATTTAACTCAAGGAAATGAAATTGTTTACAATCGGCAATTAAAATTTTAGTTGAATTTGTTAGATGTGAGAAAAAATTATTCTTACCACTGGATTTCAAATTTTTTTATATATTTCTACGAATTTAGCTAACACACAGCTGCCATATAAGTTCAAATAGCACTACCAACTTTATGGTACAAAATCGTAATTTTTCCTCTTGAATTGTTAATTAATGTGATGGTCTAGTTAATTCCAAGGTTCAGTTAACACCAAATTCTCCTACTAATTAATAGCTACTACTGTATATGAATATTTATAATGACTATAGATAGTAAATTAATGTTCATGAACATCATTCTATGTAACAATTTATGACATGATTAGAAAAGTAGAACTAAGTACTGAAACTGTAAATACTGTAAGAGGAATGTTTATTTTAATGAGAAATATTGTACAAACATTTGATGACATCTATACAATGTATATTGTTCTACATATGGACAAATAAACAAATAAATGAATAAATCTATCTGTAGTAGCGTCGACACAGGTCAAAGGAAACAATATTACCAGCGAGTTGCCACATGAAACTATTGTACTCTGTTGTTTAATAGCAGCATTATCAAGTTTTCCAGGGAAAAAATGGAGAGGACAAGAGAGTAGATTGTAAAATTGTTGTAATTTTTCATTGTACCAGATGGAGGACTGTTTGTGGAACATTAGAAACAAGGAATACAAAAATAGTAACAAAAACATGACACGCTGGCTAGAACTGCTGCAACTTTTCAGAGAGACAAAGACTGTCAAAATGAAATTATGGACCCTTGTCATGGCATATTTGTGAGAAAAGAGGAATATTGTGGCAAGTAAGTCATCAGGCAGTGGTAGCTACACTGTATACAGTGGTGTAATAGTTGTAAACGGCAACAGGGGATGGATATCAGCAGTGTTACAAATAAAAATTCTAAAAATCGAAAAACTGGAAATATGTCAAGCATGATTTTAAATATACAATAAAAGTCATTAGCATTAATTATCAAATTACAATACATAATATGATAGTATTCTTTTATTATGCCTTATTCATATATAGTATAATACAGTAGTATACACTACACGTTCTTCACAAGACTAACTGCTAAAGTGAGATCCAAACATTTAAAATATCTTTCTAACTTTAACAAATGCAAGCTCTGCAAGCAAATCTTCAGTATTAATATTTTGTTTTGCCTTATGTTCTATAGTTAACATGATAAGATTATTTAACCTCATTGTTCTCATTTTGTAAGTAGTTTCTAAATAACTTTAATTTAGTAAAGCACCTCTCACATGAAGCAACTGATATGCAAAACGTCATAATAACATAGAGCGAACACAAGGCCTGTAGGAGAGTCTGTATAATTCCATTCCATGATTAATTTCAAAAAGTCTACACATGCCCAACGAGAAACTGTAACATTTTCTGCTTTTGAAAGTCTTCTCAACCTAGGAATCAGAAAGAGGCATTCTGCTTTTGACACCTCATCGTAAAAATCAGTAAATTTTGAAACAGCTAATTTCAACTCCACAGTGTTTGCCAAAGGAGAGTATTTAGCTGCACAACCTCGAACAATGAGGCGACATTCTTAATGGACATTGATTTTGGTTCAGTGTTCAATACTGAATGAGTCATGAGATTACAACATATCATTTTGATGTTGTGCTGTCAGTATGAGACCTGCATCAGTGGCCAATTATTATGACGAATTAGTCTTTTTATAGGAACTTTGTAGTCCTCCGATTTTTTTCCAGAATGACGTACTGCCTCTTCAACAATATCACCTCGTCTTTGTTCAGTATGAAGGCAAAGTGCTTGTATTGTTATAGGTAACTGATCGAGATTCAAGCCTTTACTTTACAATGCAACCTTAGTACACTTTACTTCTCTTACTACATTCCAAAAGTAAAGATAGCAAAGAAATGTTAAATTATGCAGAGCAGCCATTCTGCGCAGAACCTAGTTCGTAATTTGCAGTGACAACCCCATCAGAATTTTTGGCCAGTTCTTTTACTGCAGCATAATGAGCAAACCAACAAATTGTCAAAAGTCTTCCAACAGGTGCTTTACTGTGTTTAATAAGAACACCTCAGTAGCTAATGAAAGCAAAAAATGTAAAAATTGTTTCTACTGCTCCGAAAAGTGTTACACTAGATATATTTTGGCAAATGAGTGTTGGCCATAGTAATTAGTTGAAAGACCAATCTATTCAAGAAAAATAATTTATTGTTTTTTGCTTAAATAATAGCATGTATTTCTCTTTATATGCCATTCATAATAGATGCATTATCATAACCTGGTGACAACATGTCACATATCTTAGCAATCATTTTCAAGCTTTTTAAGAACTTCATCACTTGGATCAAAGTCTTTTTTATTTTAATAAGAAAAAATTCAGGCACTACTTCTTTTTACTCAAACTTCTCTATTAGCAGCTTTCACAAAGCAAATCACTTCAAACATTTGATCAGTATGTGAAATGTCAGTTGTGCTACTAAACACACTTCAGATTTAATTTTGTTGATAAGCTTAGGTTTTATGTGCTTTGCTAAATCATTCATAAATTCATTCTTTTGAATTAGACATGAATCAGAACTATTCAATCAATTACCATGTGTGTTATTATCAGGGCGTCAGATGTATGAAATGCAAAATTCAATTGTACAGAAAGGACGATCTTATCAGTGGATAACAAGATCTGTCGAATTTAACCTTTCAGTAGTGTTATCCCTAAAGCATTAACTAGACTCAAGCACTTGTGACACTACACGACACTGCATTACACTCAGAACTGGTGGTCTTGCCTGCTGCAATTCTGTTCTTCTTTTGACAAAGATGTTACTTTTTGTAATTTACCATGTTTCAAGTTCTAGATGTGTTCTTTCAACACTACAACATACTTTGACAGTAGTTTCATTAGTTCTAAGTATTTACTTGTATTTGTAAAGCCTCATCCTTCATCATTTCCACAGAATGCTAGGTTTTATTTAGTCAGAAACAAAGTTATATCTGATAATCTAGAGAAATGATGTTCCACTCCAGCTATTCAGTATTCAATAATTGCAGGGCTGCGTCATCTATTGTTTTATGCAATTTTGGGCTCATTTGCAAGGGTTCCACTTTTCATGATTTTCCAGATGTTCATTTGTAGTTTCATGTTCAGAAACTTTAGGAATCCGTTTCCACAACTTCTGAAATCTAATCATAAGTGTAGGTCTTGTACTAGTTATAGGCCTTGTACTAGTTATACTGATGGCTGCCAACAAAGGACAGCATAAACAGCACAGGTTATTAGTAATATTAGAGTTAACAATCCAAGAATGCATATTTCTTTTTCAGAATTAATTGTCACCTAAAAAAACCATTCTTTGGAAAGATACCACAAATCAGCTTTAGTTTTTTTATCTGTGCCTAGATACAGTGTCAAATGCCCCTTCTAGAAATGTTCCCTTCCTTTTTTCGTGATCACAATGCAAACATTGTCAGTAATGGGCATGCTATCAATATTATCAGTCATTTTCAGTATTTTCTTCTGATTTGCTGTTTTCATGGGTTATTTAGAATTTCTGTATTGTATCTGTTTTCTTCTGAAGATGAACTGATATTACCTGAATCATTTTTTCATCAATGTGGGAATCAGTTTCTCCTGATGAACTTTGGCTGTCATCAGTTTTTGTAACATATTTGAAGATGGTGCCAGACATGCTCTGAAGCGCATCAGATTTAGCCTGTTTTGCTTTTCTCTGCTGAAATCAACTGTTTCTTTTAGAAAATGTACACCTTGAAGTATGTATTTTTGGATAATTGGTACATGTACCTAACAGAAGTAATTCTCAGTTGAAATAACTGTCCTCAGATATTCAAAATAAATTTATTTCCTGGATTATAAATAGAAGATAAATGTAGCTTCTAGGTAACCTTTTTCCAAGCTAGGTCAAGAAGTTCATATCTTGTAAAATAGTTACCTAGAATCTACACTTATTTCTACTATATAGTCAATTTTCAGGCCTAACTCACTTATTTTTTCTTAAAAACACCTAATTTATTACAAATTACTTGGAAAATTAAGGAAAAATGAATAATGTTTCTTATCACATTCACTTATTACAAAAAGTAATTTTTTTTCACAAAAGATTGTAATGGGATATCCTCCTCTAGCATTACTTTTCCCCAATAGTAGTTGTTAATACCAGTATTATTTGTCGAATTTTGGAGTAGTCAGTATTATCTCAGTTGCTTTTCTGAAAACCTTCATATGATTTTATGCTCAGTATGTTATACAGTATTTTGTATGTTGTATTTCAGGCTAAAATTTATGAAAAGAAATAATTTTATAAAATATTTTAGTTGATATTATAATCGATAAGCACTAGTTCTGAATCTACAGTTAAAATTATTTTTTTAGATGGGTTTGAAAGTACGAATTATATGCACACTTAAAATTTGTATTATTAATTACACAATCCTGTACTCTTTATTACGTTTATTTCTGGATTAATTGATAAAATGATATTCAACATTAATAATTTAACGAAAGCTAGTCGACATTTGTTAAGAAAAATTGTAAAACCTTTGGAATATTCTTATATCTGCAGAGTGAGAGAATCATGGGCTTGCCTCTGATGTGATCGGATGTATTTTTGTACAAAAAATGTAATTTTGGCTTTGATAATGTGAAAAATCATTATACTGTATAATATACCAAAATGTGAGTAAATATATTTATGTAAAAACTGCTGCAAGAACAATATTCAAATTTATTTATTCAAACCAACTGTGACTAACAAATGTGAGATTTTCAGCTTCAGTAATCAGATCCCTAGACAAGAAGAATTGGAACCATCTCAACATGACAAGCTAAGTAAACTTAAAAGTTTATTGTAATCTTCCCTCCTCTCAAATCTTCATAAAAGACATTGCTTATTAATCACATGGGCCGGACATTGTTTGATGTGGACAATAGATGGAAGAAGGAAGCAGCGGGAGACTAGAAGGTGCACATAAGATAAGACATTTAATATTTTCTGACAAAATGTTTGTTTAAGAAAATAAATTGAATATTTTCTGAAAAAAGATGAATGTAAGAAAGTTAACAAAACCATTGTTACTTTTTATATATTTTACTCCATACCTAAAATTTCTTACAATTATACTGGCTCACTAGTTCCATGTATTTTACTGTAAAAGACTACAATAGCTAGAAAATAATAATCGAATTAAGGAAACAGATACGTAAATATTATTTAACTGGGCAATTATAATGAATGTAAATAAAAAATTCATTCTCAAAAAGTGCCAAACCTTCAGCGCCATCTGAAGGAAACTTGGAGGTTTTTCACTTGACATTACATTCTTTATTTCAATTCACCCTATAGGTTCTATCGAAATCCAACACGGAATCCAGGTCCTCTGCCCGGTCGATTTCCAGCGACTTGATGGCAACTGCCTTTTTGCATCTGGTCCTGTCGTATCTGATTGAAGGGGCAGAGGTCAGACAGCAGCGACTTCATGATCTGTGATTCCCTTTGCTTGGATGGCAGCCCAACTCTTGGCCTGGGCACTCCAGGAGCAAATGTATTCGATCACGGTTTGTACATATAGTTGGAATGTGAATGACAAAGGACATTCTAATAATGCTGTTTCCATCAGTTTATTTGGAGGATGAAAATAAATTGTTTTCTTCAATTTATTGTATTTACTTAAAGAGATGAATTGTAAGTTACATGTAAGTGTGGATAAGAATACTCAAATTAAAATTAGAAAGGAACAAATTATGTGGAATGTAAGTTATGACCCATATGAATTACAAAGCAAGCTACACCAGTGCCATCTGATGACAGAAGTATGTGCCAATTTCACTGCCACAGATGACACTACTGTATGTACAGAGTAACACATGAAAATGCAGCTCCAGTTCTGTTTGGTTCACATGAGACTGATCAGCTCTACTATTTGACACACAAAACGTTCATCACGTATGATTGAAACTTTATGGCTGGGTGTCTGGAATTTATTTTTGTTGCAACTTTTTTATTTTTTAGAGATCATTGAATTCTCATTCCATTTATCAATAGAACCATAGCCCCTTAAAAACTGCTCCCTGCAGTACACAGAAGTAAGTTGGGTTGCATAACTTGCAGGTACAAGGTTCAAAATTCGTCAATTTGTCAGCCACATATTATACGATTTTAAAAATTCAACGTGGTAACATAATCTATAAAAAGCGCTCTTCAGAAAAAAATTAATGAATAAAATTCATCTTCTATTTGACATACTAAATTTTTTCTGTTTTAATTTCTTCTATCTTTCCTGTGTAAAAGGAAATCTAATTTTGAAGTTAACATTTCTCTAACTCTTTCTCATTTTTTATTCATGTATGCAATAAAAAATTCTCAGTTAATGTTCTGTAATGTTAAGATTTATCTTTTCATACATACCTATATATGCAAGGGTGTCATTTGGAATTGTATCATTAAAAGTCATATAAAGTTTCATAGTCGTTTTCTGTGAACTTACAAGTACAATTTTTTTCCAAGTCATGTTGATTACATTTATTGGATAATTCGTTACGAAATTATGTAGATTTATGTCTATAACACTTTTCAATAATATGACTCGTTTAAAATCGAGAAATGCAATGTAAGCTTGAGAGACTGCAACGCACTCTCACTTCTGATTCAGTGTTATGCTGCTTCATGTTCTTAAGTAATATGATCTTTATTTCGATTTGACTTCATGGATGATGATGAAATGGTGGGCGGTAGTTAATTTTCTTACTTGCTTGCTCTAGGGAAGGAATAAAAGTTACCTTTACCTGTGTTCAAAGGAATAGGGTGCCACTTAAAATGACTGCATTAAAAGAACACAGCTACGATGGGCCGAGGGAAGCGTGTTTGTTCTGCGGGATCTGGGTGGAAACATTTCTGGACTGCTGAGTACTGCAGTCTCATTGTCCAGACATGTTAGTTGGCTCTGGTCGGGAGTAGCTGCATCCAGGTAGTCACCGCTGCAGCGAATTGTAGACTGGCAATAAAGCAGAGATTGGGCCCTTGTTAGGCAGGAAGCTGACAAAACAAATGTGAGCATTTTGCAAATTTCCGTGGGGTGGGTCACTGGCGCCCAGACGTCCAGACTCTGTTACAAAACATATTTTTGAAAGCATGAGGCTTTTAACGAGTATATGGCAATTCCTTGGAAACTTTGAAATGGATCCAACAGGGGAGATAAGAAGCTTTTTATGGAGGGGTGTGGTTCTATCCTGGTCATGTTGTCAGCAAAAGACACGGCGTAAACGCGTGGGAAAGAGGCCGCGAAGCTGAATCGTTTTTCCTTTTCTCCCAATTAACTTTAAAGTCTCTGACTGGTCAAATCCGTGTATGCAGAGCAAGGGGTACTCTCCGAGCTTCGAACGAAGCGCTCCAGCTCGTGATTGGCTTGTGCTAAGGTGGAGGAAGTCTAAGATGTTAATGGGCTTTTGCTACCAAGGTGAGGAGGAAAGCGGACAGAAGGAGAAGATCATACTTGTACTGGCACTTCGCTCTACCTAAACGGTGACAATTGTGTCCTTTGCTTGTATGCCACGTGGAGCTTGTGCCAGACTCCTTCTGAACCGTCAGGGGTACTGCTTGTAGCATCATACACACAACTAGTGATGCATGGTTGTACTTATTGGTCTTTAGTCGGCTGTCTAAACATTTGACATATTTCGACATGCATATTCATGGCATGGAGTCAAATTGGTTTGGCAGAGAGCAAACGGGTCCACCTGCACACTGGAATCCACCAGGGTTGCAGAGGCTCAAAGCAAAGTACCTGTGTTCCGAATTAACCAAACGCGAGACCGTGTACTTGCATTTTTCAGACGTGTGCCATTAATGATAGATTGCGTCTGTCCATGACTTCAGTCGCCGAACACATCGTAGTGTGCTGTCCTGACCAGCAGGAGGGTAAGATATTCGCTGCTACGTCATAGGGCTCCAATATATGTTTCTCAGCACCCTGTTGTTTTGAACCATATTTTTTGTTTTTTGTAATAGTAGAATATAGATGTTTGATGGAGGTGTAGTTCTCTTGCTATAACCCAGATTAATGTGTATGGAGTCAGATAAAGCGATTAGTGTACCGGTTACTGTAGTGTTTCCATCCCCAGCTGATCACATTGTCCACCATAGACCCCATGTTTAGTCATTCTTGCTGTCATGTGATGTTAAGGATGAATAAATCTATTGTCATTTAGATCATATCTTCTCCCTGAGTTCTGATTAACAGTGCCTTCTCATTTCATTATTAAAGTCTGGATTTGAAACATAAGTAGAAGGTTTCCATCAGTAAAATTTCGTTTCTTCCATTTAACAGGTATATTCTTTATTTAAACATGATCGAATAATGAAGAGACAAGTAACTGATAACTTTTATCTTTTTGTTTGAAATGTAATACATACGAATTACGGCATTCCAAATTCTGTGCAGTTGTAGAAAGTAGTGATATCAAACTCAAAATTCTTATTACCATTTAATCCTGAAACTTATACAGTTTCAAGTTCATAAGAAGGTACTGGAATTTTCAGATTTTTCAGAAAATGTTCGTTGTGTTCATGTTCATATTTATCAATTGCTACACGAATTACCATCGGTTCTATCGTAACTTTTCGTTCCTTACAAATTGTATCTTTGATTTCAACTCCGGAATCATTGTAATCAGATCATTTAAGAATGGCATCTCCGGAACTAGAAGACGTTGTAAAGACTACAGTTAAATCTCCCTGCCACATAATTACTTCATAATCTTGAAAAGAATATTCCAGTCATTGCTAACAGATAAAGTGCTTCATTTTTTATTTTTAAATATGTTACCTTCCATGCATATTTTATCAGCAACACATGCAGTCAAATATAATTTAGCTGTTGTTAACATGAAAGGATATTCAATTCTAGATAAAATATTATTACCTTTCTTTCTGGTTACAATATCAGACAGTTTTGCTACGTAATTACTAATTTTTTACTGAATTTTGCATCATATGTTAGATAGTCTGAATCTGATCCATCAGGATTAGCTATAACAATTCTAAAGTTCATGTTTTGGATAATGTCATACATCACCCATATCTATTTCAATTTTTGTATCCTCACAGGCTACATTTAAAACGTTTGTACATTTTCAATTCACAGGGAATGAGAAGAACTGATAATTATCGATTTTTTTTATTACTCATTAAAGAAATTTATTAAGTCATTTCTAAAACAATTGTTACACAAGCAACATTAAAGTCAATCAAATTGTAATTTTCATCAGTTATAGCTATTTTTAAGCCTTGAATTTTATCCCGAACTGGAATATATAAAGGATGTGGTACATAAATTATTACTCTTCCAAATCAAGTAGTAATATTAGTTGCTCAATGAAAATGATTAGTATATTTAGCGAACATTCCATCACCTAGATTAAAATTTATATTTCTTAATTAAAATGTAATAATTTTAAGAAACATCACTGGCAACACTATTTTAATTAGTTTCAATAATTTGGTTATTAAATTCTACTACAGTTGCAATATTAAATTATTTTATATCCAGACACAGCTTAACATCTCTTAATAGTAACAATATTTAAAATTTCAACAGCATTAATTTGAATATTTGGCTTCTTTATTTAAAAATTTTTCTAACTTTTTTGAATTATACTACAACAGGAAATTCTATCGTCTCTCTGTCCCAATGTAGTTTATTATTTTTCTTTATAGTATTTGGAGCTGGGAGATTGGGAACCAAAAATAAGAATTCCAGAAAAGAAGTAAAAAATAAGCATCATAAACTTTCACAAGTTCTATTCGATATACAATCATAGGATTAAGTGGATGTTGGAAAACGATATTGGTGATTGATAAATATGTTCTGGTACCAGGATGGCTGAATTGCAATAAAACCATTTGTATCTTTACTCAAAAATTTTAGATCAACAGAAATACTCAAAATTAATAGAACTGTAAAAAACTGAAGATAATCATAATGAAAGAAATGCTACTTTTATTGAAAATAATGATGAAACTACTCCATTAGATCAATGTCTAGATAATTTGGTAGTAGTATTTGATGATTTCAATATTGGAAATTAGGATGTAGTTAGAGACATTTTACTAGAGGTAGACAAGATTGTTTTTACTTGTGAACTTATTCAAAAATACCAAAACAATTTATCAGAGACAATACAAAGTTTTAAAATTTTTCAGGCAGGAAACACAAATTTATATACGATTTTTCATGAGTTTGTTGGGGGTGATTTAAAATTTAATCTTTTAAAAATAATATGTAGTAAATGCTGGCACATTCAGTTTGAATTTTTTGTGATAGACATGACTACAAAACTAGATGAAGGTCAGTTCAGATATAAAATAGAGAATTGCATAACAAGACAATGGTAACGAACCATTACTCTTGATTTTCTGACAAAATAAACATTAAACATAAATTTTAATCAAAAAGGTTAACCATTTACAAATTAATATTTATGTTATTTTATCTCCAATAAACGTCGAAAAATGTGACCGAAAAGTTGTTAAAAAAGATAAATGAAATAGAAAGAAAGCTGTAGATTTAAATAGAATACAAAAATAGAAAAAATATGCTTGACATGTTATAGACGCTATCGAACACGTAAAACAAGTAATCTAAGGTTTAGGTGAAAGTGTTCTGAAAGCTATTGAAGAAAACAGAGATATAAAAACAAATGGTTACTTATCACCATAAAGAAATTTATGATGGTATACTTCCTATTCCATTAACACTGTCACATACTGAAAGTCCATCACCACAGAGGCGAAAAGAACTTGAAGGTAGAAGAAAAGGAGAAAGAAATACAAATTTTAACTGAAACTCCCTACATTGGTCAAACAACATCCTAGTATGTTTGTGCTCTCAATGATAAGGTTTTTGGCTTGCATTTCGAAAATGATAATCATTATATTGCGGATTCTGAAGTCCAATTTAACAATGATAAAATTATAATTAAAGATAAAAATTACAAAGAAACAGTAGATTGAATAAACTCTTGACTAAAATTAATGTTAAAAAAATGTTATGAGGGTTCTTTAGATAACTATGAAGGTATATTAATATCAACATATGCTATTTTTCAAAATAGTAATTGAAGTACTAATAAACCTAAAACAAGTAGAGGTGACAAATCTTATTCATAACTCAATCAGATATGGATGAAAATAAGAAAATTAACAAGCCCCAAAAAGAAATTGGCTAATGGTTCAGTAAAGAAATATTTAGAAAAACACATCAAATATATTTCGATGGATGATGTTAAAGATTTAATCAATAAATTTGAACTAATTCATGGTGAAGAATTAACTGGAAATAAAAATTATCAAAATGAAAAGTTGCCATAGCACAGGTGTTAACACTTTGATTCACAAATTGAAATGCATCTTCTGGGCTGGGCTGGGCTACTGTGGTTGTGGAAGAAAATTAGAAGAAAATTATTTAAAGCGGAAAAATTAATCCATTAGACAAGGCTTTTAAAAAACATGACATTCCTCATAGGGATAATAAAGATTTGGAAAAAAAACATGAATCAGAAGAAGAATTTCAATTATCTGCAAAAGTAAAAATGCATGCTTCTGACAGTTCGTGAGGAAAAGAAATAGCTGCAACTGCATTTCGAGAAATAATGTATGGAAAATGAAATTTAGGTATGAACTAGACGAAAATGGTAGGTGCTTATAAAAATGTCAATAGCGGTCAAACAATGGTCTCTAAAAATATTTTCTATAGCAGTGTTATGTGAAAATATCCTCCTTTTAAATTTCTTATCTACATAAATGAATAACTTCAGCATTGATTATACAGGTCTACCAAGTGGCAAAACTAAAGCAAAAGAAGCAGACCGATGCCAAAATTAAAAGAGTTGGTAATTTATTTCTTACGGTAAATATACTCAGTGCAAAATAGTTGTATGAACATCTTTCAAAAAAGAAAAAAAGATTCTTGATTAAGAAAACAGGAAGGAGGATTTCTACCATTAGTTTTTTGCAGTATTAGCTCCTGATGATTTATTTGGCAGAGGTGTAAACCAAAATCTGTTGATGATAAACAAAAAATGGTAAAGAATTAGAGGAATGTAAGTTAATAAAAAATAAAAATTATACAATTCTATGGCGGTTTTGTGACCAATGAGTTAATCAATAAGTTAAAAAATCTTGAATGGAGCATAATTAATTTGGATAATGTTATCATGTTGATACAGACTGGATTTGCTATTATAAATCAAAAATATCAAATTTGTTTTTGATTCATTTGTGGGAAACATACCAAAACAAATAGGCATCTATTTGGGAAAACATAATCTAAACTACAACAGTGGGGAATACAAAATTTTGTCATTGTGTCTTTTGTTTTTAAAACTGTTATCAATTTATTATAAATTTTTAGACATTTTGTGTTTAATAAATTGGCATTTTTGGAAACTACTTAAATTTTATGCAATATATTCAACCAGATGACATTCAATATTTATAGCAAAAAAATAATATTTATGTATCGTTTTTAAATCTGTTGCTGAACTAAACTCATCAGTAAATCCAAAAATCAATTGGTTCAAATGGCTCAAAGCACTATGGTATTTAGCATATAAGTTCATCAGTCCCGAACAAAAAATCAATGGTATAATCAGTGAAGTTGTAGTGAACTGAAAGAAAATTTTGATTTTAGTAAGAATTGTCTTAGATTTAATGGTAAAAGAACAGAAAGTGTGAGTGGTCCAATCGATAAAAAGCTGTAATGAATAGATGATATCTAATAAAAGAATTAAAAAATCTTGTTAAAAAGCTGAGTACAAAAGTATTTTACACAATTTCATAAGTATGTCATTAAAGAACCTTACCAATAAGATTTATTTTAATAAAAAGATTTAATCAACTTAATATAGCTAATCTATCAAATAACTATGCAAAAAAGGAAGTAGAAAAAGATTTTTCAGTTTGTTTCTCAAAAACAGATTAAACTCCATACTTAAACGAGTTAAGTGATCTTGATAATAATAAATATGACAGACAAATAAAATTAATTATGTTTATGGCTGGGAATAAATAAAAAACATCATTTTGTGTATGTATTTATCCTTAATGTAGTTGTTATCAGCAGAAACATAGAAATAGGTTTATCATTTAATGATTTCGATATTTTGTGAAGTGCCTATATTAATCTGTATGCAGTAACTAATGTTAAACATTCAATAAAAATATTACATAAATCAAATTTTCTAACTGTCAGATTAAAAAAACAGAGCTAAAATTGTTCCTGTAGATAAAGAAATAATTATAGTTGCTGAAATAATTAAAAATTTATTAAATTTTTATTTATATGAAGGGGATAACCATATCTACTTTTTGGAGTGCAATAAATATACGGAAACACACAATTCTCTAAGAGCAACTACTAAAATTGAAGGTCTTAGTACAGTTTGTAAAACTAAAGAGAGTGAATTCATTATTAAATTTTCGAGGGTTTGGTCTACAAACTAACATTTGTGAAGAAAATATTAATGCGTGAAGGTTAAAAAGAAGAAATATAATATCTCCCTGTAGTGATGATTTATGGAAAACTGATTTAGCTAGAATTCATTCCAGTATTTTTATAGAAATAACAAAAATAAATAAAATATGTTAATGTTTATTAACTGTTATTGATATTTTTTCAACATTGGCTTTGGCAATTCTAGACCAAAATAAAACAGATAAGACTGTAACTGATTTTTTGAAAAAGTATTTGACATGGGAAAATCAAGAAACTTACAAACAGATAATGGTAGTGAGTTTTATTACAAAATTTCAAGAATTGTTGAAAACTGGAATATTAATCAGTATTCCATTTTTACTGCCATGATTGCATCTATTGTTGAAACATTTAAAAGATCACTGAACGAAAAGATGTGTACAAAAATCAGCCTTTATGGATATTTACAAAAGGGTCGATTCTGTTAAGAAAACTAGTTGATGAATATAATAACACTAAAATTTCAGCAACAGAAATTAAATCCATGGAAATTAATGAAAGTAATAATAAACCGACTACTGCTGTATCTAATGAAAAAATGAAATTTAAAAAAGGTGGCAACATTAGAAATTTTATATTAAAAACAAAATTTGAAAAAAGGTATACTGCCAATTCACCAACGGAGATTTTAGAAATAGAGTCAAAACTGATTCAAATCCAACAACAAAAAATTAGGGCTGTAAAAGAAAACAAAGAGAAATTTTGAAAGTTTGAATTACAAAAAGGAAAGTATCCAGAAGTTCATACCATTGAAAAGATTTCAACCAATAATTTCAAAAACCAATATTTTCAAAAAAGATAAATATTAAATTATGTGTTAAATGGTTAATAATTCATGCCATAGGTGGGTAAATAAAAACGAATTTCCCTTACAAATAAAATTCTGTTCCAAATAAGAAAATTAAATTAAATTAATGAATTCAACTAAACAAGCTCACATTCAAATGATTTATCATGTGTATCAAAAATTAAAATTATCTCAATTATATTAATTCTATCTAAAAATGAAAAATATAGTGATAGAATTATTCATTTTATTAAGAAAAAGCACATTTTGTATTTGATTGGTATAATGTATCAAGAAGACAAGAATTATCTCAAGATTGTATCAAATATTGTCTAAAGAATTTATGGGATAACTACAAGATAAACTAAGGTGGGGACCTGTATCAAGGATACAAAAATTGCGTGAATATTTTATAAGAGTATCGAAGACAAATTAAATTGGAGTCATATATCAATATATCAAAATTTTACTCTAGATTTTATAAGAGAATATCAACATAAATTAGATTGTGAAGCAGCTTGACTTAAAAACTTGTCTGGAGCTTTTACTATAGAATACGGTAAAATGGGGAACATTGTAAAATATCAACATCAATCAGAATCTGTCACACAGAAATTTATAAGATCTTATATAATAATGGAGTGGTCTGAAGTTAGTGAATGTTCTATGTGTTCAATTTATCTGGACTATCAATTTTTAATAACGAAATGTAATCATATACCCGAAAAAGGATATATTGAGCGATGGTTAGCAAATAGTTCTTTTTGCCCAATGTGTTAAAGTGTTGTTAAAGGACAATGAGGTGGAATTCGCCTAGAATCTGGTATATATAAGTCTTAATAACAAATAATAAAATGAAAATTACATATTAATTATTTCTCAATAGAAGTAGATTTCCAACTACTTTTTCATAATGAAATTTCGTGTGAAATATATAACGATTTTTGTATACATCCAATAAGGAAAACTCACTAAATCCCTCATTTGATTCAATCAATTCAATTTAAAATTCTGAAGTAATTCTAACATTAAATCATTTTTATCAACCATTTTATTAATAGCAAAATAATTTGCCTAATTTTGTAATACAGAATATATATAATATAGTTACACATGGAGTTTGTTACAGTAAAATTATTTTTCATAAAGAGTAATTGATGCATTGTTAAAGGAAATAATTAAATGTCCATTGTGTAGAAAATTTATTAAAAAGAATATAACCTTAGTTTTTTCAAGCATAATTACTTCATTAATCAGTCGTTCTTGTGTTCAACTATTAAAGGTATTACAATAGTTAGGCCAACAAAGAATTCTTAAAGATAAAAATTAACTGAGTTAGGAATATAATTAAATTTTCAAATTTCTTCACAATTGCAACATCTATCTTCGATTCTATATTACTCAATTCCTAATTTTTTATTTGTGTTGTAATGTTATAGTAATTATATTCACCATCATCATCGAATAATTTTAAGAGAAGTAACATTGTTCTTAAATTTCATCATTTGTTTTAGGTGCAATGTATGGTTACAATGTATTTATTTCTTGATTCCATCGTTTTATAATCTTTAATTTTCTGTATGTTCATCTCTAACTTTAATTCTATCATCTTTCAATTGAGTTAAACCTGTGTTTTATTCATTCAATAATTTAGTTGTAATATACAAATATCTGAAGAGTTGAAAAGTTGTTATTTTATGCCAAGTTGCTATTTTATGCAAAGTTGTTATTTTATGTTAAGTTGTTACTTTATAGTCTCCAAGTTTTCTAACTGATAGTAAAACTTCTTCATAAAGTCAGTATTGAAAATCTTAACCTATTCTCATTTTTGGTATCATAATTTGTGAACATAATGTAGGTTCATTAAAATGTCTAATTGCCATTCTTGTATTTCCAAACTTTTTGATATTGACCATAGATTATTTTTTTCTTTTATAATCATTAACACTTGCTTATTATTAGACATAAGCTTGTTGTGGACAAGGACTATGATCGGTTCCATTTATTACAAATCTTTTTATATGATTTTTATTGTTCTTAATAAAGTTGTATGTATATACTACACACATTTTCAGGTTCATTAATAAATATTGTTAATGCTTTTGTTTAGAGAACTCATAGTATTTTAAGTGTCAATTAAGGAGTTAATTCTACTACAGTTGTTTGTGAAAATACTGATTAGCGATGATAAAAATTATGCAGCAAATTTTTGTTTGACTTGGATTATTTGAATATTCCATCAACATTTGAAATAACTCAAGTGAATGTTTATTTATTAAGAGAATCATTAATGTTATTTTAGCTAACACACAATCTGGAGGTAACTGCTGAATTAAGCAAAGAAGCTTCAGATTTTATGAACAGAGCTAGATTTGTATACAAACTTCATTTGGTAGTTAGAGAAGAAATATGTATAAATGGAATAATAAAAATACAAAATGGAATTTTAAAAAGGCATTAAAAAATTTAGAGGTACCAGAGGCAGCATTTCGACTATAGCAAAAATATATTGATGTTCAGTATGTTCACGATGTTAATATTAGCAATATCTTAATTACAACTAAATGACGAATACATACACATGAAATGTCTGTTGATAGATGTTCACAGGATCTAGACGGATAAGGCAAAATGTTGAATGATGGCTTTTTTCTGATATGAATACTGATCCTGCAGAAATATGTATGTATGGAGATGAGATTTGGTATATGGAAACTGATATAAATAACATCAAATTACCAAACAAATTTATTTGAAGGTTATCGTCACGAAATAGGTCACTCATTATGTTCATATTATTCAGATTTTTATCAATCAATCATGTATCCATTCTACAACCATTCGCATTTGAAATTGTTTTAGAATGATGTTGATGCAATTCAAAGCTCATATTGTAAAAAAAAACAAGTGACTATACCAAGATATAAACCAGATGCACGGATAGTTAATCTAAATGCATCCATGTAAGCTCTATGAAAAATTAATAAATTTGATCACTTATCACTTGCAAATGGAATACAATTATAAGAAGTTTGTACAGATAGGTGATGATATGAATTCAGAATAAAGAAGTTATTGGTTAGTATTTTTACCACAGGATTTACATGAAACTGATGGAATACATCTAAGACCAAGAGGTGATGATGAATTAATTGTTAACTCTGTGATATACATGACAAATTTACAAACATTTCAAATTTTGGGATATCGAAAGTCAATATTTAGTTCACCATTATTCTTTGCACAACTTTCCTTTGTGGAATTAGGTGAATGTAATAGTATATATAAATCAAAAGGAGTTATAAGAAGAAAATTTCCAGGGGTAATTACAAGATTTAATTCTGCATTCAGATACATTAATGGATTGTTGAATGTTTTCAAGGATGATACTTTGCATAAATATAAAGAATTCGCAAGGCAGTAGTTAAGAATTGATACAGTTGATTTATGATTATTTGGTATTTAACTTACATTAGTTCTTAAGGTAATAAATATATTAATTGGCACATTAGAAAAGATAAATAATTTTACTTTTTGAGAAATCTAATATATTTTTCTAAATAAACAGAAGCAATCAAAACCAAGTGATTTAGTAATTGTAACAATGAGAAGTCAATAGATAATTTTTCTCTGCAGAAATACACTTAAGATATTTCTGAAACAATGTGTAGACAGTGTAAATGAACATCATGGATGAAATTACAACAGTAGACGAATTCCCTGTGTTTATGTAAAAGGTTTCAATATGTTACTATAAAAATACTTTACACATAATTCTGAGTAGAGAACATTGGAAAATATTATTATTAAACAAATGATGAAAACCAAGATCTGAAGCAGCCTTAGGGCCGTGCAAAATTAAAAAACTGTAATGATTGTCAAGAAATAAAGAATTTAATTTGCTTTTACTTAAATTCTTCATGTATAGATAAAGATAACAATAAATGTAAAAAAATGTGTTTTACCATACATGAAAATAAGGCAGTAATATAGAGTAGTATAAATTCTTGAATGTCTGTTAAATAAGATATCTCTGAAGTGTTGCATTTTGAACTGTAATTTTTTACAAATCAAGTAAATATATTTTCTATAAATTTGAGGTTCAAATGGAGAAATTCATTATTGTTCAACTTCATCATTATATTAAAAGGAAATATTTAATACTATATGGAAAATTAAGTAAAGCCAATCTTATTACATTTATTAATAGACATCAGTTGTCACATGGTGAAAGTCCTGGGGAAAAATTATTTCATTTTGATGATGAAATTTTCGAAACTATAGAATGTAAACCTTTGAAAAAAATTTGATTTTCTATAAGCATCTTTGAGGAACAAAAACTCTTTTAATGATTAATTATGTGATAATGTACTTCCAAACACATTACATAAAACTTTAATTCTAAAAAGGATGTCAACTCAATTGGATCTAGCCGTTTTTTAACTGCAGTAAAGCTGAAATTTATTAAAATCAATCTAAAAATACTTCAATGATTGCAAGCAACTTCTAAACTTTTTTGTAAGTTCCAAATGCAGACAAAAAGAAATATTTTGGAATTACTTTTCCAACGAGAAAACTATAGGATCGTAAATTTAAGGATGGTAAGTATGATAATTTATATAGCATGGGTAAATTTCAAGTACTTGGATCATGATAGAAATTAAATAGAATTATTGGTTTACAGCTGTGAATTAATAGATATGTTGCATTTAAAGGCTATCTTACATTGAATTACCAGGCAAAATAAATAGTGAAAAAGTATGTATACATGTAAAAATTAAAGGTCTCTGGTCTGTAAAATCTGTATTATATCCTTTAGATAAAATTCAGGAACGATAACAATATATAAAAATAGTTGGTATTGATCTTGATCAAAAACTTGAAATTTTTAAAAATTTCCTATACTGGTTGATCATATACCAAAAACTGAAGCTATAATTTATGTATCTATCAGTGTGTATTCGTTTGATGTAAAATATCAGGTGAATCCATTAAAAATTACGAAATTTAAGAAAGAGAATCTTGTAAACACTCTGTAATTCAAGATAGAAAATAATTCACACAGCTGTTATATAAAAAAATACCTAGGCTGGTTTAGAGTCGAATTAATAAATGCTAAGAAGTAAAATTTATTTGTGGTATATGTTTACTCCATTTCCCTAGTGAAAAAAATTAGATAAATATCAAGCCGTTTAGTTAGGAAACAACTGAAATTTGAAATGACAGAGAAACTTCATACACATTTATTAAAAGTTAACAAAATACACAAAAAGTTCCATGTTTTATTTATGCTGATTTTGAAAGTTAACAATTGAGAATGGACAACTGTCTACCAAATCCCGAAAATTCATACACAATGAAATATCCAAAGCAAGGACATATGGTTTTTGTTGTTACATCAAATACTTGAATTGACATTACAAAGATCCAGTTGTTTATAGAGGACCAAATTAACACAAAAATTTATTGAATGTAAAAAAAAGGTTGGACAAATTGGAAGAATTTATTCTGAAATTTAAGAAATGGAGCAATTAACTCCCCAAGAACAATCAAGACATAATTAATCTAAAGTTTGTGTACTATGTAGATACATTTACTCACAGAAAATGAACAGGTTCGCCATCATGATCATTTAACAGGAAAATTAGTAAATGCTATATATAACAATAGCAATATAAAGAATCAATGTTTTGTACATATTTATTTACATAATTTATCATGATATAATTCCCATCTGTTTGTGACAGAACTTGGTAATGATAAAAAAGACATAAAGTTAAACTCCTACAATCAAGACAAAGATATTAGTTATGTTAAGAGGACAGAGAATTTGAAAATGAAATTTGAAATACAAGCAAATGACAAAAAATAAGAAATTTTTCTCACAAGAGTTATACAACTAGTGAACAGCAAAGATGGCTATCCTTATGATTATATGGATTCTTGGAAGAAATTTGATGAGACACATTTATAGCAAAACAAGAAATTTACAATAAACTGAATGACTGCAAATTAAGTTATAAAGATTTTAAACATGGAAAAAAGATTGGGAAAATGTAGTATGTGAAATCGTGGTCAATATCATGACCTATATCTTAAAACTGATTGATTTAGATCTTTCTTGATATTTTACTGCACCTGATTTTTATTGGGACACAATGTTGAAAATGGCTAAACAACCACTAGATTAATTAGCCTACATGATTATGTTATGATTTTAATGGTTGAAAAAGGAATAAGAGATGGAGATCTCAGTGTTGTAAAAGATATTTGAAAACAAATAATAAATTTATCACAAATATCGATAAAAATGTTGTTGTTGTTGTGGTCTTCAGTCCTCAGACTGGTTTGATGCAGCTCTCCATGCTACTCTATCCTGTGCAAGCATCTTCATCTCCCAGTACCTAATGCAACCTACATCCTTCTGAATCTGCTTAGTGTATTCGTCTCTTCGTCTCCCTCTACAATTTTTACCCTTCGCACTGCCCTGCAGTACTAAATTTGTGATCACTTGATGCCTCAGAACATCTACTACAAACCGATCCCTTCTTCTGGTCAAGTTGTGCCACAAACTTCTCTTCTCCCCAATCCTATTCAATACTTCCTCATTAGTTATGTGATCTACCCATCTAATCTTCAGCAGTCTTCTGTAGCAACACATTTCGAAAGCTTCTACTCTCTTCTTGTCTAAAGTATTTATCGTCCACGTTTGACTTCCATACATGGCCACACTCCATTCAAATACTTTCAGAAACAACTTCCTGACACTTAAATCTATACTCGATGTTAACAAATTTCTCTTCTTCAGAAACGCTTTAATTGCCATTGCCAGTACATTTTATATCCTCTCTACTGCGACCATCATCAGTTATTTTGCTCCCTAAATAGCAAAACTTGAAACACGTATGTAACATAGCAGCGATGGTGAGGCACGTTAAAATGTTTGACCAGAGAGCCTATTATCGTGGTTAGTATGCGCTTGACCGCGCGAGTGTTACGAGCAGTCTGTTAGTAGTAGTCGTACAGTACAGCTGCGAGCGGTACGTGAGTAGTCGTCATGCAGAGCAGTCGGTCAGTAGTAGCAGCCCAGTGCGGTTGTGTGATGTAGTCTGTCGGCAACACTGGTCAAGATGCTGAATGAGGTATACTGTTAATTATGATAATCATCGGATAATGTAAAGTTTATTTATTGTAATTAATTTTCAACAAGTGCCCCCAATAATAATTTTGATTTCAAAAGCAATTATACATAAAATTTTTATTTAATTGAAGTAACTATTTCGTTCCACTTCCCTTAAAGAAAAGTTTCAGTTTTCAGTTAAATAATAAAAAAAAGGAATATTATTATTTGCAATGCAGTTCCTCCAAGCCGTGCGCAAGAATAAGAGCAGAAATTTGATTAGCAGTTACAATGAGGTAAGAAATTAATTCTGATTTTTGCACAAGGGCCAAAGACCGATATTTCGGTTTAATTGAATTTCATTAGCACTGAATTGTTTTTCATTATTTTTGTGGGAGCTTACACCAGAGTCAGATTGCGAATTTCACATTTTTATTGCCTTTGTCAGTACATTTCATTGCAGGGAGGTTATTCTTGGCTCCTATTCATTTATTATTTCTGTCTTTAAAATTTCAGTGGAGAGGTTACACTTAGCGCAATGTCCATTAGCATTCAATAATAATATCTTTTTTAAATTTCGGTGGGGAGGTTACACTTGGCGACACCCAGTCCAGGATCGAATTTCGTTGAGAATCTTTTGAACAACAGTCAGATATCTGCTCTTATTTGCTTAAATATAATTAGGATTTGGCGCAACGCTTTTACTAATTTTGTGACTCTCTTTCCACAGATCAACGGCAATTCTTTGCTCTGTTGTATTTGTGTGTTGTTTTTGCATTGTGCTTATTTGTTTTGTGAATATTTGTGACTATTGTAAAAATGCCGCGAAAGACTGTGAATAGTGTATCGCGAGGTATTACGAACGAAATTACCGGCTCAAACGACTTTACCGATAGGACATGTGACACGCAGTGTAATGATGTCAATCCTGCGTTCACTAACAATCAGTGTATTCCAACCACTAATGATGACTTTTGTCTTAATGATGAACAAACGAACTCGGTTATCTCCTCTGTTGATTTGACGACAATCGATGACGCGGGACGCTCTATTGTAATGAGCGCTGCCCAGCTTAATACACCCGATTTGGAAAATTCAAGTAACGTACAGACAAATTTTTTGAATGAAAATCGTCAGTATACTGAAAACACGACGGATTCATTTAATTCCGAAATAGTGACTGACAATGTACGTTCGAGTGACAGATCTTTTTCTAAATTACAGAATGACCAAATGGTCACACATAACGAGACAATTCCAGATCCACCACTAAACAGCACAGAGAATATAAACGCTAGTTTTGACTTGGTACAAATTATGAGAAGTTTACTACAACAGCAAAGTGAGAAAGCAGACAACAATTTCAAACACTTAAATGAAAAACTTGACAATAATGACAAAAAACTAGACAAACTTATTGAACAGATCAGACAACAGAGTGAAAGTTTCGACAACCATTACAAACAACTTAGCGAAACAATTGATAAAAGTTTCGAACTCACAAACGAAAAACAAGACGATCTTAAAGAACAGAACAAACAAGTTAGTGAGCAGATTACAGCTGTTACCGTGCAATGTCGGGACAATAAAGTACAATTACGTGTAGATACTAAGACTTGTGCTAATAACAGTAATGAAGAAGTTGGCACTGTTGCACAAGAATTAAGTAGCACACGTGTAGACACAACAGAATCACATAAAGACGGGATTATTGCAGTCACCGAACAATGTTCAGCAAACGAAACACAGATACACGAAATTAATGCAATCACTGAACAATGCCCTAAAAACGCAGTACAGATTCGCGTCGAAGTTAATTTAGAGTCAGTGGAAGTTTCACACACTCCGAATACGGAAGTCAATAATAAAAGTGAACGACAGAACAACCAAAATGTCGAAAGTTTTCAAGTAACAGAATTAAAAACTATTTCAGTTACCAATACGTCACAGAATCCGCCACGTTGTGAGCATTTGTCAGAGTCACGCAGCGTGTATAATGTGAACCATTTACAGAGACTACGCGAATTAAAATCTGAAAAGCTACGCGACTTAAAATCTGAAAAGTTACGTAACTTGAAGTACGAAATGACACAGACAAACAAATTCTCACACAAACCCGAACGTGTTCACAAATTCAGTGACGAGAATGTTGATAATAAACAGTTTGCATTTGTAAGAAAATGTAAGGAATTTAATAATGACAGCGTACAGGTACACGCTTTGCACTGTATACGACATTTTATCATTGTACATTCACCGCTATTACCTGTAATGCAGAAACTAGCTTTGAACCAGAGGCGACAATTTGTTATTGTATTTACATCAGCATTGCCTGTAATGCAGAAACTGGAATTAGCACGGATACAACAATTTGCCTTTGAAATTTTACCGCTATTGCCTGCAACGCAAAAGCTAAAATTTATTTGCAGTGCGTAATAGACCTCAGGGGATTCATTACGCTTTAATGAATATGTGCCGTAGCGAGCATAGGGCCCCGAGCTGTAGTAGTGCTGTTTCATCTTTAGTTTTCTGCACTGCTGCCTTTTCTTCTACTATCCTTTATATCTATCAAAATAGCTCTTTAACTATTGCTCTACCTAGAATTAAGAAACGTTGTAATGAAAACCCGACGTGACAAACTTTTACCGAATGTGACAATTTTCATTACGCACTCCCGTAATGACAACTACCGCCGTAATTTTAATAACAGATAAAATCGTAATCATCAGTATGTGTAAAATTATTAGTAACAGGAACCACATTTTGGTAACAATAGATGTTTTTCACCACAATAGCATGAAAGTCAACCGCTTAGCATACCTAACCAACAATGCAGTCTACAAGGTCAACCAAACTTTAATGTTTCGCCGCGTGCACGTATAGTCTCAGCCCCAACAAATAGTAACGCATGGCTGCAAAGAAATAACTACGTACAGATAACACACTATTTCAACTCGTATCGCAATGCGCCGTATAGAAATTACTATCATGACAGACGTAAAAAAAATGATGAGCACATTTTTCAGCATACATTTAATAACAGTCGATCTTATGAGCAGCAACAACATCAGCAACAACACATTATCATGAATGATCCAGACAATAGGTGTCATCTATAGCGTAATATGTCAGTAAGAAATAACAGAGCAGTTCATATAGTGGATATGCCACAGCATCCTCCCGTAAATAACAGCACGTACGATAGATTTTAACCAGATACAGCACAGATTGCATATTACAGTAACGCAAACATTACTTTTGACACGCAGAATTTTGTTCACGAGAATGTTATTTGAAACATGCTTTGTTGAATGCTCCACTTTTATCGCACCCAGATCTTACCAGAAATTTTTCCATTGCCACTGACAGTTCCAGCACCGCTTTAGGCGTACACATTTTCCAGGAAATTGAAGAAGATGGTTCTACAGTAATCAAAAACATCGCATTTGCAAGCCGCATTTTGTCACCCGCTGAACGAAATTATTCTGTTACAGAACTGGAAACATTATGTGTTGTATGGGCTTTTACGAGATTTAGGCACTTTCTTTATGGCGGACATACCACCGTTTACACAGACCACAGAGCGATACAATTTTTGCTTTTGGCTAAGTTCACTCACGACAGATTAAGCAGACGGAAACTTTATTTACAAGAATTTAATTTTACAATAGTTCACATTCCCGGCACACAAAATGTTATAGCAGACGCACTATCGCGTTCTCTGAGCAACAATCAGCAAGACGTAGCAACCAACTTCTGCAAAACAAATTTCAGTGTCATGTACATTCAGCAAGTTGCATTTGAAAACTTTATTTCATCGTCATTACAGGACATAGCAAAGGAGCAAAATAAAGACAATGTGTGGAAAGAAATTAAACACCTTTGGCAAGATAGGAATAATGTTACGATTAGAAACCATTACACTGTACACAATGACATTCTGTTTTGCCGCTCTCATCCTGACAGCAACAATTGGTTATTATGCATTCCTGACGAACTGGTTAAGAAACTAATCTGGTACACTCATTTAAGTTATGCACATTACGGAGCACGAAAATGTTTTCTTATACTGAGACAGAACTGTTATTTTACTAACATGGAGAAACGTATACGACGAGTTTTAGCGTCTTGTAAAATTTGCCAGAAAGCTAAATCTGACACCACTTCACATATTTTCCTTTATATCCCATTGTACCTGTTAAATTAAGACACATGGCCGCTGTAGATATTTTTGGTCCGATTCCCAGAACTAACAGAGGTTTTTGCTACATCTTTGTCGCTGTTGAGCTCACTTCAAAATTTGTTACTTTCACTCCATTACGCAAAGCTACTGCTAAAACTGTTTCGAAGGCATTTGTAAAACATTTTCTATCTCATGTAGGGCATGTGATGAAAGTAATTTCTGACAATGGATCACAATTTCGATGTGGCGTATGGACACGCATGTTACGAGCCAGAAACATTTCTCCGATCTATATATCCAAGTACCACGCTTCTTCGAACCCCTGTGAAAGATTAATGAAAGAAATTGGTAAGCTGTGTAGAATATACTGCCACAAAAGACATATTGATTGGGATACACACATACTCTCATTCCAAGATGTAATTAATTCCATTCCAAATGAATCCACTATGCTATCTCCGTCTGTTATACTGAAAAACGTTGAGCCACCAAACAAAATTAAAGAATTAGTAAACTTCCCCAAATGTCGTCGACTAAGACACCACGAAATAATTGACATTGCGCTGAACAACATCAAACGTGCCGCAGAGCGCCGGAGAAGACAGCAAAAACAGGTTTGTACACGCCGAAACTTTCACGTTGGACAGAAAATATTAGTACGTACACACTATTTATCCAGTAAATTAAAAGGTAAGTGCAGTAAATTTGAACTTCTATACGCAGGTCCATATCGGATTCGCAGCACCCCTCACCCCAATGTTGTACACGTCGAAACTTTGAGAACCAGAAAATCGAAAGGCAATCACCATATCTCAAACATTAAACCGTTTATTGAGTGAAACCACTGTATGATTCAACACACTATGATATCATTTACTAATGCAATTATTTCACCTGACTAATTACTGATGATTATCGTAATTTTTCTTGGCAAGTGCCCGGCAAGGTAAGGTTAGCAGGTCGCTTTTCTTGTCGTTACACATCAGACCGTGCACATTTTTCCATTTTTAGTGTATATGATTGTATTTCAGTTTTGTTTGTATGCACTGTGAAATAGTTAAGATATAACACACACCAGTCGACTTTGACATTTTTTTTTGCCTTATGACATCTCAACATCGTGACCGTTTTACATTTTTTTGCTGCTGCATTGTGATATTCTGTATACATTTTTGCATCTGAACACTGTCAATGTCTTTGACCTATTACGTTTTCTGTCATGTTATGCTGTATGCTTAATTGTGTCACCATAAACCAGTCATTATTTAGTGGGTATATGATTTAAATGCAAGACATTAATCTTTGTTCATCAATTTCAGAAAGGAATGATGATTCTAAGAAATAAATTTAACATAAATGGGAATTTCACCTACGGAATAAACGAAAGAAGATGCAATAACTTTATGAGGAAGAGTAAATGGATCAGGATTAACAAGCATTAACAAGAATATACTATACTCATCATAGAATAGCAGTCTTAACTAATTTTTTCTTTCAGAATACAAGGTAATTGATGCAGGCTGTCAGAGAGAACTACACATCTTAGTTTTAGTGATGAAATATGCTAGAGATAAGGAATAGTTGTATAATGAGTAATGAAGTGATTTTTTGCACATGATAATGAATACTGATGAATAATGATGAAGGATATGCTGTTATGAATAATGAAGTTTTTCTTTACAGGTGATGATAATTATAAAGTTATGGTAATGTGGATAATGAAGTGATGGATAATGAAGTTTTCTTTACAGATGAGGATAATGCTGAAGTTATGTATTTATGTTATGTAGTTATTTAAGTATTTGTTGCAGTTTGTTTTGACAGCAGGTGTTATATTGCATAGTAGGATGACGGAACGTTTTGGAAAGGACAGCTATGGAACACATTTTTATACACATTTCACTACCTGTTAATTCGAAGTTCACTACTTTTCAGCATAGTGTGCGTTTCTTCTTTCAGGTCAATAATCCATTTTGTATTTTTTCCAGGAGAAGCTTTTCATGATACTTACTAAACCTGTTACTTATTATACCTGTTCTAGTACTTGCATTTTTATTTTTTTACCCATTTGTGTTTATCATTTATAAATGTGATCACATACACTGCCTTGTTACATAATCTTGCTACAGCTGACTCATGACGAATGACGTTACCTATCCTCATTTGCAGCAATAGGTCAAAAGCAAATATTGTTATGCCTCAGCAATTAATTATCGATCCCAACGCAATGCATTGCTAACAAAAAATGTATTACCAGTCCCAAATAGTGATACCAGTTTGAGAAAATTCTGAGTAATACTGATTAGCTCTGAATAGTATGTCACTTGAGTAATGACTTCTTAATGAGACAAAAAAAAAGTATATATTTAAAATAATGCTTTGTAACTACCTAATAACTGCCACTGTTTATTGTAATGAGACTACTTATAATGCCTGTGATTATTAATGCTTTGATTGTAATTAGCTGATTTTTAATAATGACTTTGTAATGATCTGAATAATACTGAATGAGGAACAATGATTTATTGTAATGAGACTACTTATAATGCCCATGATTATTAATGCTATGACTGTAATTAACTGATTTTTAATAATGACTTCATAATGATCTGAATAATACTGAATGATGAACTATGTTTTATTCTATTCAATACTTGCTGGCCACTGAGTGCCAATAATTAATGTCACCCGATGAATTGTTATTAATTATGCCATTAATTAGCTCTTGTTTTCAATGTTGATAGTTTGTAACTGGAAAAGAATATGATTGTTTCATAATGCTTTGTAATTAGGAGAAGGCTAGTGATTAATACTATTGGAATGACAAATGATTAATTAACTGACAAATGATTAATTAACTATGCTATACTTTGTAACTGGAAAAGAACGCGATTATTTCATAATGCTTTGTAACTAGGAAAAGAAGGATACTGATTCTATGTAAAACAATTAATGAACATTTTTCTGTAATACTACATACTTGGTACAGAAATGTTCAATAACTGGGCTATGAATGCCACAAACTACTAATGAAGACTGTAATTGTCAATATTATGTGACTTAATGTCCTTCACCTCATGAGCTAACTACCCTGAATTACTGCAATGTCCATTTGTCCTGTTTATCCCAGTGATCATGGAGCACTATATTTGGTTTTGCACTAATTCTACGTTGGTGTGCCTTGTAAGAGCGTGGTGTTGACACGACATGCTGTCCACCACCGTGAGCGATCAAGACGTTATTATGGTCCCACTGTTTGGTGTACCTAATGTACTGCCAAAATGAAAACATGGAATATTACTACGAAAATTCAGTGTCTTGGCTACACTGATAAATTCTGATGGGAAAAGAACTTCAAATTGTGTCACTTGGTGTTGTACTTCTGTGGAAAGATATGGACTTTCAGAACAGCTGTGTGCAATCTAAAGTGCTACAACCATGATGGGAAAAGAACTTCAAATTGTGTCACTTGGTGTTGTACTTCTGTGGAAAGATATGGACTTTCAGAACAACTGTGTGCAATCTAAAGTGCTACGACCATGATACAATCCTTCCCTTTCCTATCCTAATTCTTGTCACATAGTGAAAATCATTTTTTTGCTAACATCATTTATGTTCATGGGTTATACATTTTTTTCGATTCGTTGAACTCCAGTGCGAGTACACTTATGTCACTTGTCGATATGATTTTTTGCCATTATGTTTATTTATTGCGAAAATGCTAAAGACATTTTTTTGATTTGTTCTGAAGTACAGTATATGTACACTCTTGTCTTTTATATTGTATATACATTTTTTATTTTGATGATATGCTCTGAACTACAGTGCATGTGCACTTATGTTAGGTGTTAATATGTTTTCTACTGAACTTCAGTGCCTGTGCACTTTTCTCATTTTTCAATATGATTTGTACTCATTCTATATATTCAATACTTCAGTGTGTATGCACTTACATCATTTGTTACTCATTGTATATACATTTCATCAATTATTGATATGTTCTGAACTGCAGTGCATGTGCACTCATGTCACTTGTCAACATGATTTTTTTGCCATTCTCTTTATGCTAAAGAATTTTTTCAGTGCCTGTGCACTTTATCTGTCAAATAATTTTTATATACATTTTTCTGATTTGCTACTATGTTTTGTACTCACATCCTGTCTTTGTCTGATATACACTCCTGGAAATGGAAAAAAGAACACATTGACACCGGTGTGTCAGACCCACCATACTTGCTCCGGACACTGCGAGAGGGCTGTACAAGCAATGATCACACGCACGGCACAGCGGACACACCAGGAACCGCGGTGTTGGCCGTCGAATGGCGCTAGCTGCGCAGCATTTGTGCACCGCCGCCGTCAGTGTCAGCCAGTTTGCCGTGGCATACGGAGCTCCATCGCAGTCTTTAACACTGGTAGCATGCCGCGACAGCGTGGACGTGAACCGTATGTGCAGTTGACGGACTTTGAGCGAGGGCGTATAGTGGGCATGCGGGAGGCCAGGTGGACGTACCGCCGAATTGCTCAACACGTGGGGCGTGAGGTCTCCACAGTACATCGATGTTGTCGCCAGTGGTCGGCGGAAGGTGCACGTGCCCGTCGACCTGGGACCGGACCGCAGCGACGCACGGATGCACGCCACGACCGTAGGATCCTACGCAGTGCCGTAGGGGACCGCACCGCCACTTCCCAGCAAATTAGGGACACTGTTGCTCCTGGGGTATCGGCGAGGACCATTCGCAACCGTCTCCATGAAGCTGGGCTACGGTCCCGCACACCGTTAGGCCGTCTTCCGCTCACGCCCCAACATCGTGCAGCCCGCCTCCAGTGGTGTCGCGACAGGCGTGAATGGAGGGACGAATGGAGACGTGTCGTCTTCAGCGATGAGAGTCGCTTCTGCCTTGGTGCCAATGATGGTCGTATGCGTGTTTGGCGCCGTGCAGGTGAGCGCCACAATCAGGACTGCATACGACCGAGGCACACAGGGCCAACACCCGGCATCATGGTGTGGGGAGCGATCTCCTACACTGGCCGTACACCACTGGTGATCGTCGAGGGGACACTAAATAGTGCACGGTACATCCAAACCGTCATCGAACCCATCGTTCTACCATTCCTAGACCGGCAAGGGAACTTGCTGTTCCAACAGGACAATGCACGTCCGCATGTATCCCGTGCCACCCAACGTGCTCTAGAAGGTGTAAGTCAACTACCCTGGCCAGCAAGATCTCCGGATCTGTCCCCCATTGAGCATGTTTTGGACTGGATGAAGCGTCGTCTCACGCGGTCTGCACGTCCAGCACGAACGCTGGTCCAACTGAGGCGCCAGGTGGAAATGGCATGGCAAGCCGTTCCACAGGACTACATCCAGTATCTGTACGATCGTCTCCATGGGAGAATAGCAGCCTGCATTGCTGCGAAAGGTGGATATACACTGTACTAGTGCCGACATTGTGCATGCTCTGTTGCCTGTGTCTATGTGCCTGTGGTTCTGTCAGTGTGATCATGTGATGTATCTGACCCCAGGAATGTGTCAATAAAGTTTCCCCTTCCTGGGACAATGAATTCACGGTGTTCTTATTTCAATTTCCAGGAGTGTATTTTGTACTCGGTGCGTGTGCACCACATTTAATTTATGTACTAAATTTGAATATTCTGTAAATTGTAAAAATTTCTTGCGATGGCAAGTCCAAATGACTCACCATCGCTGCCAAATTTTTGCCCCCCCAGTGGAGGGTTATGAAACACGTATGTAACATAGCAGCGATGGTGAGGCACGTTAAAATCTTTGACCAGAGAGCCTATTATCGTGGTTAGTATGCGCTTGACCGCGCGAGTGTTACGAGCAGTCTGTTAGTAGTAGTCGTACAGTACAGTTGCGAGCGGTACGTGAGTAGTCGTCATGCAGAGCAGTCGGTCAGTAGTAGCAGCCCAGTGCGGTTGTGTGATGTAGTCTGTCGGCAACACTGGTCAAGATGCTGAATAAGGTATACTGTTAATTATGATAATCATCGGATAATGTAAAGTTTATTTATTGTAATTAATTTTCAACAAGTGCCCCCAATAATAATTTTGATTTCAAAAGCAATTTTACATAAAATTTTTATTTAATTGAAGTAACTATTTCGTTCCACTTCCCTTAAAGAAAAGTTTCAGTTTTCAGTTAAATAATAAAAAAAAAGGAATATTATTATTTGCAATGCAGTTCCTCCAAGCTGTGCGCAAGAATAAGAGCAGAAATTTGATTAGCAGTTACAATGAGGTAAGAAATTAATTCTGATTTTTGCACAAGGGCCAAAGACCGATATTTCGGTTTAATTGAATTTCATTGGCACTGAATTGTTTTTCATTATTTTTGTGGGAGCTTACACCAGAGTCAGATTGCGAATTTCACATTTTTATTGCCTTTGTCAGTACATTTCATTGCAGGGAGGTTATTCTTGGCTCCTATTCATTTATTATTTCTGTCTTTAAAATTTCAGTGGAGAGGTTACACTTAGCGCAATGTCCATTAGCATTCAATAATAATATCTTTTTTAAATTTCGGTGGGGAGGTTACAAAATAGCAAAACTCCTTTACTACTTTAAGCGTCTCATTTCCAAATCTAATTCCTGCAGCATCACATGATTTAATTAGACTACATTCCATTATCCTCGTTTTGCTTTTGTGGATGTTCATCTTCTACCCTCCTTTCAAAACACTGTCCATTCTGTTCAACTGCTCTTCCAAGTCATTTGCTGTCTCTGACAGAATTACAATGTCATCGACGAACCTCAAAGTTTTTATTTCTTCTCCATGGATTTTAATACCTTATCTTTTGTTTCCTTTACTGCTTGCTCAATATACAGATTGAATAGCATCGGGGAGAGGCTACAACCCTGTCTCACTCCCTTGCCAACCACTGCTTCCCTTTCATGTCCCTCGACTCTTATAACTGCCATCTGGTTTCTGTACAAATTGTAAATAGTCTTTCGCTCACTGTGTTTTACGCCTGCCACCTTCAGAATTTGAAAGAGAGTATTCCAGTCAGCATTGTCAAACGCTTTCTCTAAGTCTACAAATGCTACAAACGTAGGTTTGCCTTTCCTTAATCTTTCTTCTAAGATAAGTCATAGGGTCAGTGTTGCCTCATGTGTTCGAACATTTCTACGGAATCCTAACTGATCTTCCCCAAGGTCGGCTTCTACCAGTTTTTCCATTCGTCTGCAAAGAATTCGCGTATTTTGCTGCTGTGACTTAGTTCGGTAATTTTCACATCTGGCAACATCTGCTTTCTTTGGGATTGGAATTATTATATTCTTCTTGAAGTCTGAGGGTATTTCGCCTGTCTCATACATCTTACCAGATGGTAGAGTTTTGCCAGGACTGGATCTCCCAAGGCTGTCAGTAGTTCCAATGGAATGTTGTCTACTCCCGGGGCCTTGTTTCGACTTAGGTCTTTCAGTGCTCCATCAAACTTTTCACGTAGTATCATATCGCCCATTTCATCTTCATCTACCTCCTCTTCCATTTCCATAATATTGTCCTCAAGATAAACGCCCCTGTATAGACCCTCTATATACTCCTTCCACCTTATGCTTTCCCTTCTTTGCTTAGAACTGGATTTCCTTCTGAGCTCTTGACATTCATGCAAGTGGTTCTCTTTTCTCCAAATGTCTCTTTAATTTTCCTGTAGGCAGTATCTACCTTCCCCCTCGTGAGATAAGCCTCCACATCCTTACATTTGTCCTCTAGCCATCCCTGCTTAGCCATTTTGCACTTCCCGTCGATCTCATTTTTGAGACGTCTGTATTCCTTTTTGCCTGCTTCACTTACAGCAATTTTGTATTTTCTCTTTACATCAATTAAATTGAGTATCTCTTCTGTTACCCAAGGATTTCTACTAGCCCTCGTCTTTTTACCTACTTGATCCTCTGCTGCCTTCACTATTTCATTCTTCGAAGCTACCCATTCGTCTTCTACTGTATTTTTTCCCCCATTCCTGTCAATAGTTCCCTTATGCTCTCCCTGAAACTTTGTACAACCTCTGGTTCTTTCAGTTTATCCAGGTCCCATCTCCTTAAATTCCCACCTTTTTGCAGTTTCTTCAGTTTTAATCTACACAACAGATATCCCTTTGTTGTGGTTTCACCTACGGTAAGGCTACCTGTATCGTTGAGGCAAGCAAGCCTCTGCACCAATGGCAAGGCCATGGTTCATTGGGGGGGGGTGATAAAAATATGATGTTGAATTATTTAACATATTTACATGCAAATAATTTGTGTTATGCTGGATTTGATAGCAAAATTTCAGACACTACTAAAATTGGATATATTTTCGAAGTTGACCTAGAATATCCAAAAAAAATTTGTGATTTACATGAAGATTTACCACTCACTCAGAAAATAAAATAATACTTGGAGCTAAAGAAGATAAGTTACTGACTGCTTTGAATAACAGACATAATTATGTAGGTCCCTCTCTAAGAATGAAATTAACAAAAATACATAGTTTTAACATTTAAACAATCTGACCTGTTGAATAAGTATGTGCATATGAATATTCAAATTGAAATACGGTTGAAGAATGGTTTTTAAACAGATTATATAACATTATCAGTTGTGAATATTTACCCATGAGATATTGAGAAAAAGTACATTTAAAATTCAATAATGAATTTAAAGTTGTATTGCCTAATAGATAGTAATTAGGAATTTCAATTTTTTTGAAAAAGAGATTATTAAATTGAGATATAAGTAAATGAAGGAACTTAAAAATAATGATCCTCAATTTCGTGATATGGAATTACCTCTGTGAATAATTTTCAAAATTTTTTATTGTTTCCCTTCAAATATCATATCTTCAAATGGACAATGCCAAACAGCTAAATCAGTCTGGTTACTACTTGAATAAAAAGAATGTTAATGAATTTTATAAAGATAAATATCGAACAGTTCGATGGTTTTGGGTTAGTAAATATGTGTAAAAAGGAAAAGAAATCTGAGAAAGTAACATGTGAGGAAGGTATAACTGTGAACAAGCTTAGTCTCAAGAAAGATTTACAAGCAAATGTTCATAAAAATCTTGTGGCTGCTAAAGAAGAAACAATTAGAAAAGTTTGGGGTGAGGTAATAGAACGAACAAAGAAACGGTTTTCCTTTTATTTTTATGTTCACCTTTTGTAGTAAAATACACTGAAATAGTGAGCCAGTAAAATTTTAAGAAACATATAAATAATAAAAACTGCTTTTATTTAGTTTCTTATGTTCAGCTTTTCTCAGAATATACTCAGTTGATATTATTATGTGCACCTTTTCTCAAAAGATACTAAATTAATTTTTTTATGTGCAACTTTTTTATAATAAGTGAACGTGATAAGAATAATATTCAATTTTCTTAATTTTCTAAGTAATTTTTAATAATATAGGCGTTTTTATAATATAAATAGGTGAGTTAGACCTGAAAATTGGACTATAGTAGAAAGAAAAGTGAGTGAAAAAGTGAGCTAGCTTGAAAAAAAGTGAGCCAGAACATACATTTACCTGCTGCTCTTATAGGAATACATTTCATAACAAATGGTCAATTTGAATGGTTAAGTACGCTACCCATTCTAATAAATATGTGCAGTCACATTCTTTGAATGCCTCAGTTATTTGTGTGTTCTGTGAAGGTTGCTTAAATTGCTTTTTGAAAACAAATGTGCAGCAAGACAGTGATAAACAGATATTACTTAACATTTTCAAGTTTTGAGAAAAATATTGGCACGGTGCATCACTACTGCTTCCTAATTCCTAGTCAATGTATTTTCCAGAGAGCTATCTGTGTTCAATCATAGGATGACTATGACTTGGGTAATTTCACTTACTTACCCCAGCAGAATGGTGGCTCATTCTGCTGCTTACTTCCACAGACTGAAATTGCATTGCATTGCATGTTCTGATCGAGGAAAAGCAAGTAGAAGTCCTTGGTTTAGCTGAACATTGGATGAACCCTGATGGCATTAACTTGACAGGCAGTCCAGATTTTAAAGTAGCCTCTTACTTTTGCCGTAAAGATAAGAAACGATATGGCTCTGCCATTTTAATAAAGAACCACCTTGTTTTTGAGCCACTACCTAGTGTAACAAATTTATCTGTGGAAGACTCTTTTGAAATATCTGCCTGGTACATTGTGACTTATGGAACAGCCTTTATCTGTATTTACAAAAATCCAGTATTGGAAAATAAGAGAGAATTTTTGGAAGGTTGGACACCTTACTAAACACATTGTTTTTAATGAAAGTTAATGTAATTCAAATGGCTGATTTTAATATTAATTTCAACTCCAGTACGTCTGACAACTTGGAAGTAAATAGCTTAGTTAAAAGCTATGGGATGAATATCATGCTGAAGAATGTAATCACCAGACCTGGTAGTGTAAACGTGGGTACTTGTATAGACAATATTGTTACAACTTTTCCTTCTTCAAAATACGATACAAATGTGATTGAAACTCTTCTTTCTGATCATCGTGGAATTATTATTCATGTAAATATGGGTGCAATGATTTTTAATGTCACCGAGCCTTCTGTGATTTATAAGACACAACGTACAATTAGTGACTGTAATGTATCTGTTTTTCTAAAATGTCTCATAGAAATTAATTGGTTCTGTGTGTATGGTAACACCAGAGCAGAAAACCAGTTCAACAACTTTCTTGAATTATTCATGTGGGCAGTTAACACTGGCCTGCCACTAAAGAACAAATGTGTTAAAATGAGCAGGGTATCGACTATCAATAAAAATAAGTGGTACACACAGGAACTACGAAAACTTAAAGATCAATGCAACAATTTCTACTACCTAGCAAAGAATTCATCTTGTCTGCATGCCAAAGTAAGATATAAAGAATGCAAATATCAGTACAGAAAGGGTATTAAGAAAGCTAAATTAGAATATAATTTCAAATTGGTTGCACAATCTATTAATAAACCAAAAGAAATGTGGAAAATCATTAATGAGTATCTAGCATGAGGTAGCAAAGAATTTATATCTAAATCCAAAATTAGTGCTGATAGTTTTAATAATTATTTTGTAAACAGTGTAGATAGTGTGGTTACTCAGATACCTGATATTAAACATGAACCTAACTACTATTTGGATATTGCCTATAAAAACCAAAATGCTATGGAAAATGTGTTTTATTTTGAACACATTTATGTAGAAGATTTGCACTCTGTCATTCTATCTCTTAGCAAAAGTGATTCACTGGATATTTACAATATCAGCTCTAAATTATTGAAACTTAGTAGTCATAATATAGCAGAGGTTCTATGTCACATCCTAAACTACTGCTTTGATGAAAGTTGTTTCCCTGAAAAATTAAAAGTAGTTAAAGTAATCCCAGTCCAGAAAATAGGTGACAATAATTTGCCTAGCAATTATAGGCCAGTTTCTCTTGAACCACTTTTATTCAATGCCATTGAGAAACTGATTAGAATTCAAATAATCAATTTTCTAGATTTCGTCAATTACTTTCAAATAGCCAGTTTGGGTTTAGGAAGAATCTATCAACATTTGATGCTGTTATGAGCTACATATGTAACTGTCTTGAAGCAAAAGAAGAAAAATTTATTGTAAGTACAAAGTTTTTTGATTTATCAAAAGCGTTTGACACTGTGCGCCACAACACTCTGCTGCCTAAATTAAAAACTGTAGGTTTCTCAGTCTCTGCTGTTAAAATTATTCAGTCACACTTATGTAATAGATTTCAAACTATTTACTTCAATAACCAATATTCTAGTTTCTTACCCATTAACCATGGTGTTCCTCAAGGGTCAATCTTGGGCCCTCTCTTGTTCATATTATATATTAATGACCTACCTAGCAATGTAATAGATGACACTACAAACTGTTACTTGTATGCAGATGATATCAGTTTAAGTGTTACAGTGCCTACGAACAATAACATAAGTAACTCTACCTCACTCAAGGTAGATATACTTTCTGACTGGTGTAATGCCAATAGCCTGTCTATGAACGTAAATAAAACCAGGAACTAAACATTTCTTATAACTATAGAATCACCTTAGAGACACTTCCTGTAAAGTTTCTTGGCATTGTTTTGCAAAATAATTTAGGCTGGCAGACACATGTGAATTATGTAACACCAAATATTTCTAAAGGAATATTTATGCTCAGAAAATTACAAGTAACAGTAGATGAGAAAATTTTACTTTATGTCTATTATAGTTATATTCACTTTCATTTGATGTATGGGAAAATCTTGTGGGGAAATAATTGCTACTCAAAATGCTTATTTACAGCCCAGAAAAAAGCTGTCAGACTGATATCTAAAGTACCACCTAGAACTCACTGTAGAGAATTATTTATTAAACTTAGTGTTATGACCTTGCCATGTATATACATATTTCAATGTCTCTTGTACATTGAAAAGAACTTGTCTAGTTTTGATCTGAATTCTGATGTACATAGTTATAACACATGACACTGTAATGATGTAAGAAGACAGCTTCAAACACACATATGTAAAGCTATTTAATAAACTACCAGAGTTAGTTAAGAGTCTGGAGCTGAAAAAATTTAAGATATTTGTAAGAACTTTATTAATTCAAAATTGTTTTTATGCAATGGAAGATTTCAGTGAGCATAATTTCTAACATAGATTAATTATTTGTGTATTTATTGTCATTGTTGTTTGTACATTTATTGACGTTGCTTATAAAAGCTTTACATCCCTGTAAATGTTTTTTTTTGGGCAATAAAAATCAATCAATCAATATTATTTTCTTTGTATGTTTATGAAGCACAACATTACATACCAAAAATAATACAGTAACGTTACAACCAGTTTTGGTTAGCATAAGCCATCCATTTTATAAAGTTACATGAGATTATTTATGACATTTGTTCATGGGTAGTGTAAGTCAGATACATAAACCTTAGAAGAAGTGATATTGTCAGCGCACATGAGGTGAGCCGGTGAGCACAGTATGGTTAATTGACAAGTGATTATTACCACTTCTCTTATGATTTTTGTATGTGACATATGCTGCTCATGTACAGACATGTCATAAATGTTTCTCAAGTAACTTTTAGAAAAAGCTTATGCTAACCAAGGGCAGCCATGAACAAATTCCTTTTCGAGCACAACTGTGGCTGTATTTATCATCCTGAATTATATAGTAGTTTCTGAAGTGATGCTGATCATGTATGTAATACTGACTTATTTTATTACAAATTATTAAGTTGTCCAGTTCACTTACCTTGGTTTTAGTTTTTACAAGATATCTTTTCTGCTCTTTTATAACATCCTATTGAAACAACAATGATTCACTTCACATCAGTCACAGTTCATAATGATAAAAAAGTGGGAAATGAAACAGACAACAAAAGACAACAATTTTGGTGTAATTCTGACCATGTCATAGAACTTGAAAATAAAAACAACAGACAGGGTATTCATTACAGTCTGTCCAATCGTAAGTTTGAATGCTGAAGTTCAATTCCGTAGAAGTCTCTGTACTTTGTGCCTTCTATCACAGCTACCAATGCTAGCGATCTATTGTTAGCTACAATTCATTCAAATAACAGTGGTACGAGATATTGCACATGAACTGTCTGTATCGTTGTTGCTGCCATATAGCACCGCATTTAAGGGTTGGCGATTTTAAAATTCGCTTTCACAGTTGTTCTATATCTGTGAGGCATTTTACAACAGCAGATGATCAGCACAAATTGTTGGCATTATTGAATGAGATTCTGTCGCCCACATGGCCAACACTGGCTTGTAGTAGATGTAGTCTTTCCCCTCTCCATGTAAGCTCCACTGAGGTGAGCTCACTGTAGACAGACAGTTTATACATCTGTGTCACTAATGTACTTACTCTGGTGGTCTTGAACATGACGTTAATCAAACGAAAGAAATAATGTTGATTAGTTATAGCAAAAAAGATCAATTTCACTTGCATTTGGATGTCATCCTCTCATGGGTGGCGGACTGCCCCCCCCCCCCCTCCCCTACAGCTGTGCCACTGAATGTGCACAGGTAATTGGTTTGGATATGGGCTGCTGAAGTTCCTTGACAATGTTCACTTCCTGAAGGAAACAATAGATACTGTGAAAAAAGAGGTCAAAAAATTATGCTTACTTGTCTTTATTAATTTTTATTTTGTACAGTAACACTCATCCATAGTTATTTTACGATGGTACACTTCCTTACGGACTTAAAAGATAATATGCAAACTCGTCTCTAATTTTTTGTTTGTGTTAGAAGCATTCCTTGTACATTCCGGGGCACAGTAAAAATCAGTGCAGTATCATTTTGTCTCCATATTCCAGGGATCACCTCTCCCGTCTGTACATCGTAAGAATCCAAGGTCCCTCGTGGGCTATATTGATTCCTTGCCTCATCATTTCGTCTTAAAATATTGTGGATACACGCAGTTGTAAGTGTGGCTGTTCATCCTTTTTTCAGTAACATATGAAAAATCTAAGCCATAATGCCAAATGTGTTCTCAACAACCTTTTCTGCCCTTGACAGTCTGTGATTAAAAACTCTTTCCTTTGAACATTCATTATGTCGTCCTGGGTATGATTGCATAATTCTGTCAGAAACATATGACAAGGGCTTTGTCCCTCCAGGTAAGCATTCAGCTTATGTTAAGTTCAGGTCCTTTCTGTCAGTTAATTCACTTATGATCGTGTCCTTGAACATCAACACCGTAAATTCTTCCCTGGCTGCCAACATCTATATTCAAAGAGTTGTTCGAGGCGTTAATGACAGCAATCACCAAAATGCTGAATGACCATTATTTTGTAATTATAAAATTCGCACCCACTAGCAAAGTGCACTGTAGAACTATGTGTTGCCTATGAATTGCTTCTGCACAATGGAGGAAGTAATGTAAATGTGAGAACACTCCTGCTGATTCACGCCAGTCATTTTGAGTTGTCATCATCTGAAAGAAATAAATTTGATTTCAGGTTTTGGCAGAAAAACATTTGGTTGAAAGAACTGGAGATGAAGAGGTCATTGCTGACCCTTCGACATCGACTACTCCACCTAGAAAAGTGAGACGATTGGTTGGGAAGCAGGACAGCTGTGCACATAATGTTGCCATGAAATTATTAAAGATAATTCTTGCAAGATAAGACGACCAGTAAGTGCAATGCCTGTGGCGAGTATGTTGCAACCATCCTGCGAAAACCTCCGCAATGGAGGTGACCAAGAGTAATGATGCAGCTAATGAATCTAATAATGCAAGAAGAAGAAGATTATTTAGAAAGTTTGGAGTCATCAGTGGGTGTGAATATGTCAGGGGAATCAACCAGAAGTGTTGATTCCCTTGTCACATTCATTAGCAAATCCAACACTGGTGACACAGTACAAGAAATTATTTTTGATGATACATATGAGAATATTCCTAAAGAATAAAAATTACAGCATATCCATATATAACGATATTTTTCGTTTGCTTACCTCCACGTAATACTCTCAGTACTACCACCAGTGTTCAATGAACTTCAGATACTGTTTGAGATATGGCTTGTTTCAAAATGTGAAACAAATAGGCTAAACTTGAAATGAATCTCCCATTGCCCAGAAACAAAGAATAACACAAGTCTTTGGTTGATTGAAATTGCTTTCCTGAAATTTGTATCTTTCTTTTAAACAAATGGTGCTTCCATGTTTACCGGAAATTGAAACTCGGTAGGTGACATCTGAGTAAAGTTACAGAAACCAGAGCAGTCTTTCAATTTCAGCTCCTGTAGTAAGTTATTCCCTCTAGTTCTTTTATAGTATGTTTTCGCCTTTTAGTATCAATAGTACAGTACCACACATCATTACAGTTTCCCTATCACTACCCATTATGGCAAACAAATAACATTGCTGATGATGCGAATGCTCTATGAGAAAAGTTTCCTGTCAGTATGGACAGAACTGGACAAGAAACATAGTCGAAAACGTTTGAGAAAACCATCAGGAAACAATGTTCCCAACAGCAACATTTGATGGTGTGTACACGACTTTAGCTTCCTCCCTAACGACTTATCCGGAAAAACGGTCAGATATTGTGACAAGAAGATATATAAATGTCTCTGCTGCTTGTTTCACTCGCAACAATTACATCTTTCGATGTTTAATCAGAGTGAAGTTACAAAATGGAAGGACCTCATTACTGATAGAGCATGCTCTTTTATAAAAATAACATCGAATATTGTAGAACCTTAATGTGTCACAGACGCTAAGATGAAAAAAAGGACATATTTGCATGTACCCAATTTCGAAACTACTTTATTCCGCTCCATAACTGCACATCTGTAATCCCATAACCACAGGAAACAAACATCAGATACTGCTTTAAAACTGTTCATAATAAATTTTCTTTGGCTTTTAGAAGCGACGTTTCATTAACTGACAATTAATTGCAATAAATAGCACACAGGGTGATGTATCTACATTGTGCCTTTGTCTTAAAACGGCATACTGTTATAACATGCAAGTTATAATGTGGAAACAACCGAAACATGACGAATCCATATGGTGGCTCAAAATTAGCGAGCGAGAGACATCACGTGACCGCTTTCCATTTTTAGCCGAGTGCTACACATACATATCGCCGGTGAAGAAACAATACCACACGAGTAGGAAAACACTAAATTTACAGGAGAGACAAAAAACTATATAGAGTGTCTGATATGTTTCACCAAAACGCTAAATTGGCATTGTAGCACTACAATGAAATTGCGGTTCATTTCAAAAAGTGAAACAAAGAACATATTTTTAGAGAACTTAAAACGGCAGATACGCGATAGTCTCTTGGCATATATGGCACGTTATGCTACTAATGCAGTATTTGTTAGTCTACTATACGACTTAGCTCTTTTACATTGTTTTTGTTGTTGTAAAATCGACCAACAACACCAGTTTGGGGCATTAATTACTTTTTTATTGACATACTTCACGGAAACAACTTCAAATATACGTACTGTTCACATTGTTCTGACACGGTCTGTATAGTTATTCAAGAAAAAAGTACGAAACGTCAGCCTGGCAGCAAAGAAGAACTACAATGCACTGTCAGTCCTGAAACAGTAACCTTAAAGATGATGTCTGTTCATTAGGTATGTCTTCATAATAGCAATGACAATCTTGAGGAAGAATGGCTTTCAGTTGTTAAATGATCCAATTTGGCTTTCTTGATTTTCAGTCTTTGTTTATTACTTCCAGGAAGTAAATTTTACCAAGGAATTTTCCCAGGTATCTTAGTATTTCTCGCCACACTTCGTAGAAAATGCACTAGAAGTAAATAATATCATTTGGATGTCACTGTATCGCCATCAGGTCCTTAACAGTACCCTCGTTTTTACAGCTCTTTTTACATTTTCCTTACTTGTTTTGAATAGTTGTCCACAACACAAGAAACAAAACTTCATACAACCAATCTACTTTGCATTTTGTCGAACCAGTAATATACTGCATCACTACTTTCTAAATTATGCGCTGTAAAGTTATGAACAACTAATGTTATTTTATTTGAAACTGCACTTGCATGTAAAACAGAACAACTTTTACAGCCAGTGAGTCCATGGTGTCCACTGAGCTGAGCTTCTTCTGCTGTGCATCTTTCAAATCTATATCTCTTTGTACCCTTGCCTGGTCTTTACATCATATGTGATGATTCCACATGTCTTCACTCAAGTGGGAAAAGTAAGCTAAGGTTACCATCTTCGAAAATCAAGTCAAAGGTGGCCCAACTTAATGATGGAATCTTTCCCATAATACATTTTTTCCTTGCAAAGTCCATACAGCTGTTGTTTGCGTTGTACAACAGGGTCAAGGTAAAGTTTGGAAGAGGATTTCCGGCGGTAATTCGATGGCAGTTTTGGAAAGTGGTCCATGTTTCTGTCTCCTTTTTCTTCTTTTCATTTATTTGAGAACGTTACGATTTTGAATCAGATCTCATCCCCTAACTGGAATTATCCAGCCAATATCTGACCATCTATTCTTTTATCCTATGGGGACATCCACTGCTATTTACATTGCTGCCTTGCTGTGATTGCAATATCTGTAACTTTACCAGATACTTCAGTTTGTTCTTAGCGTCCATGGTGAACAGTTATGTGTGTTTTACCCATGTAGATATATTCATCCAATAAAGTGTAAATCTACTGTACTGTGGCATACCTCTTTTATACAGTACCTGTACCATACCCAACTTTCACACTGGTGACCCTGACAATTCGTGATGACACTATGACAATGCGATCTGTGTGTAACCGTCATGCGCCAAAATTTGTACACTACGCCGACGTTTGGACAATGTAGTGTTTTTCAATCGACACTTCGATCGTCTACAATGATCAATTCAAGTGATGTGCTTCAATAGTGTGCTTCGACTTATGCCATTAGTGCCAAACAATCGAAATCAACAAACGATCTACAGTGAGACCTCACTGGCATTCCAGCCCTGCAGAAATATATTCAACAGCTGAACTGCAGTATTCTGGTACCTCAGATTCACCGCGTCTTCCGAACCACGTGAGAATTTGTTTGGTCCACCTTTGCTGCCACTAATTGCCAGGATTTCGAATACTCGCGGCGCATTGTGAACATACTCAATTTTATCCGGGACAAACTCAAGCCTGGTTCACGTATTTCGATAACTTATTTGTAATGATTGACATCACGAATGAACAATTACATCAAGAAACATTCCTTGGAATACCAGCATGGTATTCACATAATTGACGACAATGCTGCATGGAATGTGCTGCAACAACATCCTTAGCACACTTACTTCCGCATAGTGGCTGAACCTGACTGACTTCGCCCAGTAGCTCCCTATTCTGACGTCACTGCATCTAGCTGGAGCAACGACCTTTGACCGCCTACGCTTGTGCAGAACATAGCTATCTGCAACTCGCCCAGACCTCCACAGAACGCTACTGGGCACACTGCGCACATGCCTGGACAAAATGTCAGCATCTGTGTGAGGCCCGCATGGTGGCTACAAACGGCCGATTATGCCGCACCTAGGCAGAACCACTTCTTCTGGCATCAGCCAACATACATCACTGCTACCGCTCACTGCAGTGACCATCACACAGACAAAATAAACGACTGTGCACCACACAGCAATGTCCTCCATCTGTATGGGAGCAGTTCGCCAACACTGTGCGTGACTATCACCATACTTATGACTTTTCAATATTGCTCACGGTAAGTTGATCTGTTCGAGAGAAATATCCTAGTCGCCTCAGTGTTCCATACAACAGCGAATTTTGCCTAACTCCACTGACAATGATTGCTCTGGACTTCAGATCTCCAGTTGTCCTCATGAACGTGAGCTTTTCATCGACATCGATTCTGACGAATGTTCCATAGGGCTTCCACCTCTGGTGCTCCCATTTCGGATAATGCATTTTTAATCACACTGCCTGTTTCATCTCCTCGGATGGATCACATTTCGGCAGATATCAGTTCTGGCATCAACTCTCTACCACTTGACCGCTCATCGACAATGGATGAACATATGACATTGCCACTGCACGAAGTTGTCAGCTTGTCGATTGTAGTGCATAGATTCATGACCTGGACCCTACAATTGTCTGAGTCTCACCACCTCACATGGACATTCTCTGTTAAGGAGATCATAAAACCAGACCTAGTGATGGACATTTTACGACAATTCCATCTCTCTTTGGTCATACAACATGAGACACTCCTGCACTTTGACACAGACTTTGCATCCCAGGATCTTTTGCCCTGGCGACTCCACCCCTACATAGTACATTAACCATTCAAGACAAACCTCGAGAAGGCATCTGTAATTCCATCTACACATTCATGCAGTGTGCCTCCTCAGCTGACGAGCTCTTGGTGATATACCAACACTGTGCTTACTGCCGTGTATCATTGGATTCACTCTGTACGAAGAACACTCTGCTCCCACAACATAATAATGACATCACTGCTGCCCTTGCCCTGCTGTGTGAGCAGCTCACTGCCTTGACACATAATCATCTTGATTATGAGAGTGGGAGCATATGGGTCTTGCCCCACTGATTGGTCAAGCACACATACATTCTAGTACACTGTGCCCCCACCTTGCCACCCTGCTACCCCATCACAGGTACCATCTTGCTTGCCCTCTGGCTCTGATAGCATACTGTCGCCACATCTCTTCCGTCTGACTCACTGCCATGCAGACCAACCACCGTCCACTGCCGATCACCATATGATGACACAAGCCTCAGCTGCTACATTCACCAGGTTCCACATTCGACTACTATACACCCACCACAGGTTGACAATGTTCTGCAATACAATATCCAGAACATGTCAGTGGAACTGATCATAAGAAGACGCTTTTTCGATCAGTGTCAGTTCCACAGTTCATCTCCAACCATCACTGTCAACTTCGACATCTTTTCCAGACTCGAGCACAACACAACAACGCTGGACTCTACAGTTGTATCTCTGTCGATGCTGACTTCAACCATGACACCAAAATGGTGTTGCACCCCATGCACATGCCTACCTATTGCCCCAACTCTACTGCACAGGCTGTGCCCATTGAAGTTCACTCCCATAAGTAAATTAATGGCTCATGTGAACGCTCTGATCCCTCAACGTATGCTGTCACTTCGATCAGATCAAAGTCTCTCTGGCCTGCTTAACCTCCACATACCGACGTCTTTGTCATCTAAACGCCGTGATCACCTTTTTGGTGGCATCACCAGTGTCCCTTGTGGACACACTGGACACTTCCCATGTCAGCCACAGCTATATCACCTGTTCAACACTCACACCACATATACTGTAACTTCGGAAATAATCTTGTGAAATTACCAATCACAGCACAGCTGTGCGCATGTCCACAGCATAACTTCAAGAAACGACTAATTTGTGTCTTGTGAAAATGCCAGCCTCATCATGAACCTGTCATGTACATCTGTACCTACCATTTCAGCAGTCGCCGGCCCCACTCTCGTCTTCCCTTCAATATTCTGCACAGTGGGGACCTGTGTGGAATATCCACTGTGATATGTATCGCTGACATACTTTGAGTGCAATATCTGTGACTTGACTTCGTTCTTAGCGGCCATGGTGAACAGAAATGCATTTTTTACCTGGTGTATATTCGTCCAATAAAATGTAACCCTACTGTACCATGTCAGGCCTCATTTATATTGTACTTACGCTGTACCCAGCTTCACAATCTCAATAATATTGAGAAACATCTTTTTGCATACTATATGTTTTCCCACTTCATTTCTCAAATCATAAATCAGCATGCACCTTATCCTGGATTTGCCAATGATTTTGCCCAGACGTTTGGTTGGGACTATGTCCACAAGACTGATTACTCAAATAATCTTCTGACTCCATGAGATAGTTTCACAGAATGTGTTAAGGATACAGGGTACTTTTACAGCTCAATTTTATGTACAAATCAACACCTATTTCATTCAGGCACTGTTTATAATACGTATGTTTTACAGATTTTTTGTTGATATCAAGTAATGGAGCACACTTTCTAAACAAATTAGAAGTATTTTGAATATTTTTGAACCCACTTACCGTTATTAAAAAAATTACAAAGAAATTCATGCAATTTTTTTCCCAAAATGATTCCTCGAATTGAGGTACCATTTAACCCAATGTTAAACGTTTGAAGGAGACCAAATTTTTACCAGATATGCATGACATGATGGCTGAGGTACTAGACCTATTTAATTCCACCTATTATGTATACTACAAGGATAAAAAATATCGTATCTTACATATTAATTTTTATAATTTTTTTCCTAACAAAATTTGGTTGGTTCTGCAATAAAGCTCAGGTCTACTACGTAAGTATGGACTGTTGGAAGTTACAGAAAAAAATAGAGCAATGCTATATAAACTTTGGGAAATATTTGTATCTGAATTCTGAAAAATACAACTTGCTGGAAATTGTGAACGAAGATATGAGTCCAATTAAACTGTATCTCAGAACGTTCCTGAAGCATAGTCTTCATTCTGCAACATTTCTTCATCTTCAAGCTTCCTCTTGGCATTACTTTTAGGAGTTCTGGCTTCTTTCATAACTTGAAGAGCGAATCTCTCAGCGTCATGCACCTGTTGTTTGTCACATGCAAGCAACTGATCTTCCATATTAAAGCCACATTTTATGCCTAAATTTCTCAGGACTTCCAACCTTCCTATCACTCCTTCACTGAAACATTTCTCTGCATGTAGTACACCAAATTTTAATGTATCTAGTCCTACAAAAACATTATTGGGTAATCTTTCCCATACACAATGGTTGAAACTTCCATTTTTATTCTGAGTGCCCCCATGAAGACATTTACTAAGCAAAACAGGGTCACTCAGGTCCCTAAAAACTGGTTTTATTTAATTCATAACAGGCTCAGGAAGAGATTGCTTACGATGGTACATTTGACCACTTTCTTTTGCTTTTTAGTAAGCACACCAAGAATCTGCTCCTTTAGGGCGAAGTCCGTGAACAGGGTGGTCATCTGTGGGCAACTTATGAAAGTAGGTGACCCATACAGCTTTTCTCATTGCTGTAACATCATTCAGAGGTGCAGTTCCTCTAATGGCCAGTACATAATAACTCTGAAGGGGATCTATTTCAGTTTCCATCAATCTGCCTCAGCCGGACAGAGATTGTCAATCAGATAGCAACTTTCGTTTCATTTCTTTTTGTAGCTTCCTCAGTCTAGCATCCATCCTCTTTTGCACATGTCCACAGCACTCCAGTTTTGTTACCACGGTATCACCATAAACATTGAACTCATTAATTTTATTGAAAACTTTGGAGTCCCCATTGCCTATGTACTTCGTACATCTAATGTTATAAATGGGCACTGACCACAGAAATATTTTTAGAGCTTCATCACACTCCATACCTCCACTGTAACCATCATAATTCTTAGAACACTGATGTTCAATATGTCCTTCAGTGTTACCATGGCAGGTGCGGCAGTACTTAGATAAACACTCAAGATCAACATCTGTTCCAGTCTCCAGAGAAGTAGCACTTAAATCACCATTCCAGGAACGATGCCTTCGACGTTGCTATGTCCCATCAATTGCAACAGCAATGTCCCTGGTTCCGCTGATAATTACAGTTTCTTCTACTGCACATTTCATAGATCCTTTAGACACAACCGTCAAGGCACCTAAAAGTATTTTTATGTACTTGCTGAAGCTACTGGGAGGAGGAGGAAGATATATCAAACCACAAAACGTTTGAGTAGCCTGTTTTCCTTTCCCTACTGTACGCATTGCAAACATTAACTTCAGATTCACATCATATGAATTATGCACAATGTTTGAAGTCATTTTCGAGGTAGATTTATTGCAGGATCTTCACAGAACAACTAATTTTGACACTAAACCCTTCCTACTACTTTGTTGTTCAGTTATTTCCAGGCAGCCTAAACTATCACATTGTTTACATTTCGCCACTTACTTTATCAAAGATAAGATACCCACATCAACAACAACAAAACCACTACAAACAGCGCCACTGTTAACACAAAAATTTGTATCACCAAGGGGCGTTCCATGTAGGAGTTTCTTCCCCCAAAGATACATAGGTTACTTTCGACAGTGTGGCTTGCTTTGTTTGTGAACTGGTTACCATGGACTTTCCTATTATTGAATTTCTTGATGCATGGCATAGTTCATATTTATTGCACACTAAAAGTTATGTACTTTCACAAATATATGTAGCACTTGGGCAATAAACATTCAGTAACACGTGAACAAACTGCTTCGGTGAAACAACAGTAAATCCTAGCAAAGATAATGATTTACAGACTGTTACCAACATATACAATGTATCATACATATAAACTTTCTGTTTCCAGCTCTTTTCGAAATAATACAGGTTTATGCAACAGAAATAAAGAGGGCGTGGCAGCATACATGTCCGTAACTTTTAAATTTTCTATATGCAGGTCATTTTTCATTTGAAACCCTATAATGTATATATCAATGTAATCAGGAAAGACTATAGAATTTAATGAAGTCATAAAAACGTTCCGATATTTCCACCATTTATAAATACACTGTATCCTTAAATACTGTCTGTCTACCACCAGCAGAAAATTGATTACACTCCCTTTCAGAGGATTTCTGACACATCCTCGAAGTAACGTCAGACATTATTTTGGTACCTCTCTTGAAATATTGTGAGAAATTTTGCGTCTTCGAGTTTTCTCATACCCAGTATACACTTCTCCACGTATTCTCAGAATTTTATTGGCATTTTCCTTCCAATTTTCAGGGCAGCTGTAGATTTCCTTTTCCTGTCACTGCTTGCGTCACCATAAAATTCTTGGCCTCCAATTTCGTGATCTTTCGATAAGTTGTCTGAATTTTTTGGTAAAAAATGAGCACCATCGCATAGTAATGAACGTGTCGTCTCCAGAGGCAACTGTGACTGCTCTATCGTTCTGGGCACTCTTGAGTACAGCCAGATAAGTTCCTAGATAAAAAAAATTTTTAAATCAACTTAAGAGGCCCAAAGCTGAAACTCAAATTAATATATTTACAATAATGTTGATATCAATAACATTATTATTATTAATTATAATTACTAGTAAATTTACTTTTGTCATTAGATGGTGTATGAAAAGCAACTGAGAACCCTATATACGAAATTAACCCTCCTTCTGTTCATATAAGTTGACAGTTTCTACTGTTTTCACCTGTTGTTCGTTCTGCATTTACAATTAAGTAGGATTTATAAAAATCTTTGGCAGAAATCAAAGCACAGAATGACTGAAGTGTGACGATCTGATTTACATTAGAATAAATCAGTTGTGGCACTACTAAGTTTTTATTGTTTTTGTGTATTGCTGTTAATTGGAGGTAAATAACAAAACAATTTTATTACTGCTGTCAATCACTCTCAGGAAGGAATTTCGACTTTCATATGCTAATTTCAGCCAAAAAACAATTTCTTCCTCAGTAAAAAGAAAAGACTTGTAAAATGCTGTCCATTTCCATGAACTGAGTCTACAACCAAGGAACACTGGGAGATAGGCAGTACGCAATAACCATATGTTGTAGCTGCAAGCGCTTTTGCGTTTACCATATCAAAAACACGCTATTATGGTATTACACTGTTTGCAGCTCAATGACAGTTCCATCTCTTTTTTTCTCTGTACCACATATGCGGCCTTGTATTACTCTATTTCCTTTGTAAATAATTAAAATTTCGGCATTCTGCCAGTAACAGCAGCTGCGGAATCAAAGATGTCAACTGACTGAAAAACGCAAAATCAACACTTTGTCAGTTAAGCAGTGTTGTTCCGTCACTGACGATATAGAGATAAGGACATGGACAGATATCGTCAGGCTGAATGAAAAATTCTTCCCTGTTGGCGGACTATACCAGCAACACCTCAGCAATACGGGGACAACTACATGCAACAGCCTGTTCCCCCAGCAACACTGCCTAAATATATTATTATTACCTAGTTATTACCAATTTCATGCCGATCACCACCAATGGCTGTAGAGACAGCGTCAAGATTACAGTAACATTAGCACAAGGAAATTAATACAAAATTGCAATTTAAACTATAATACTAAAATGGTTACTATGAAGTCCAAGGGCCATTGTATGCTGGACGTCAGGGCTCTGACACATAACAGTAGCATCAGAGCAGGGTGTATTCAAACTAGCCATCATGTCATATAACGTCAAGTCAATTCAAGTCACATGATCTCAGCCTGCATAGCTGTCACTAACTGTTTTCAATCTATAACAAACAATAAAAAATAATAAAGAACGAATAAAAGAGACAAAAAACAATTTATGTCAGCCACGAAGAATATGAACCAATCAAAGCACAATAAAATGAAGTATGAACGATGAGATCATGATGGTGTATCAGGAGGAAATGAACTCGGGGGTCACGTGATCCACAGTGGACGAAGAAATCAACCATCACAACTTTGTTCCCCTAGAGATGTTGACAGTACCTTGTAGTGACATGATGGCCACTGTAGAAGCCTCCAATGGAAATAAACTGTGACATGTTTTGACATACCATAACGTCACATCGAAGCATTCCACAATGCATTTGAAATGGCAGCATCCACACTGGTGATCATATATGTCACATCATGTCATACCACTGTCAAAGTTTCTTGGGAAAAAGTTTTCATGGCTTACATAATCGTGCATTGTTGGTCACATGAACTCCAAGCTCATTTCCTCCCGATACTCAGTCATGCCCTCATCTTCCACAGTTGGATTCATTGTACTTTTCATGGTTGATACCAGCTGTCGATCTAAATCTTTGTTATTCGTTGTTTGTTATTTGTTAATTTTGTCATTTGTTATAAATTGCTTAGTTTTGTTATTTCGCCTGTCAAAATTTATGCATTTATATTGAATAGTGGTAGATTAATTGAAAAAGTGAGGCAGCTGTCTCAACAGTATGACGTGAGCCACACAGATACTCAAGATCAATTTGGAAAGAAGCTTTGTGGAATAAAATAGGAAAGGTGGTTTTTGTGAAATGTACATCAAGTAATGTGTTAGAATTGTTTGTTTAAATGTTGTTGTCGTTGTGGTCTTCAGTTCAGAGACTGGTTTGATGCAGCTCTCCATGCTACTCTATCCTGTGCAAGCATCTTCATCTCCCAGTACCTAATGCAACCTACATCCTTCTGAATCTGCTTAGTGTATTCATCTCTTGGTCTCTCTCTACGATTTTTACCCTCCACGCTGCCCTCCAATACTAAATTGGTGATCCCTTGATGCCTCAGGACATGCCCTACCAACCGATCCCTTCTTCTACTCAAGGTGTGCCACAAATTTCTCTTCTCCATAATTCTATTCAATACCTCCTCATTAATTATGTGGTCTACCCATCTAATCCTCAGCATTCTTCTGTGGCACCACATTTCGAAAGCTTCTATTCTCTTCTTGTCCAAACCATTTATCATCCATGTTTCACTTCCATACATGGCCACACACCATACAAATACTTTCAGAAACGAGTTCCTGACGCTTAAATCTACACTCCTGGAAATTGAAATAAGAACACCGTGAATTCATTGTCCCAGGAAGGGGAAACTTTATTGACACATTCCTGGGGTAAGATACATCACATGATCACACTGACAGAAGCACAGGCACATAGACACAGGCAACAGAGCATGCACAATGTCGGCACTAGTACAGTGTATATCCACCTTTCGCAGCAATGCAGGCTGCTATTCTCCCACGGAGACGACCGTAGAGATGCTGGATGTAGTCCTGTGGAACGGCTTGCCATGCCATTTCCACCTAGCGCCTCAGTTGGACCAGCGTTCGTGCTGGACGTGCAGACCGCGTGAGACGACGCTTCATCCAGTCCCAAACATGCTCAATGGGGGACAGATCCGGAGATCTTGCTGGCCAGGGTAGTTGACTTACACCTTCTAGAGCACGTTGGGTGGCACGGGATACATGCGGACGTGCATTGTCCTGTTGGAACAGCAAGTTCCCTTGCCGGTCTAGGAATGGTAGAACGATGGGTTCGATGACGGTTTGGATGTACCGTGCACTATTCAGTGTCCCCTCGACGATCACCAGTGGTGTACGGCCAGTGTAGGAGATCGCTCCCCACTCCATGATGCCGGGTGTTGGCCCTGTGTGCCTCGGTCGTATGCAGTCCTGATTGTGGCGCTCACCAGCACGGCGCCAAACACGCATACGACCATCATTGGCACCAAGGCAGAAGCGACTCTCATCGCTGAAGACGACACGTCTCCATTCGTCCCTCCATTCACGCCTGTCGCGACACCACTGGAGGCGGGCTGCACGATGTTGGGGCGTGAGCGGAAGATGGCCTAACGGTGTGCGGGACCGTAGCCCAGCTTCATGGAGACGGTTGCGAATGGTCCTCGCCGACACCCCAGGAGCAACAGTGTCCCTAATTTGCTGGGAAGTGGCGGTGCGGTTCCCTACGGCACTGCGTAGGATCCTACGGTCTTGGCGTGCATCCGTGCGTCGCTGGGGTCCGGTCCCAGGTCGACGGGCACGTGCACCTTCCGCCGACCACTGGCGACAACATCGATGTACTGTGGAGACCTCACGCCCCACGTGTTGAGCAATTCGGCGGTACGTCCATCCGGCCTCCCGCATGCCCACTGTACGCCCTCGCTCAAAGTCCGTCAACTGCACATACGGTTCACGTCCACGCTGTCGCGGCATGCTACCAGTGTTAAAGACTGTGATGGAGCTCCGTATGCCACAGCAAACTGGCTGACACTGACGGCGGCGGTGCACAAATGCCGCGCAGCTAGCGCCATTCGACGGCCAACACCGCGGTTCCTAGTGTGTCCGCTGTGCCGTGCGTGTGATCATTGCTTGTACAGCCCTCTCGCAGTGTCCGGAGCAAGTATGGTGGGTCTGACACACTGGTGTCAATGTGTTCTTTTTTCTATTTCCAGGAGTGTATGCTCGATGTTAATAAATTTCTCTTCTTCAGAAACGCCGTCCTTGCCATTGGCAGTCTACATCTTATATCCTCTCTACGTCGACCGTCATCAATTATTTTGCTCCCCAAACAGCAAAGCTCATTTACTACTTTAAGCGTCTCATTTCCTAATCTAATTCCTGCAGCATTACATGATTTAATTAGACTACATTCCATTATTCTCGTTTTGCTTTTGTTGATGTTTATCTTATATCCTCCTTTCAAGACACTGTCCATTCCGTTCAGCTGCTCTTCCAAGTCCTTGCTGTCTCTGACAGAATTACATTGTAATCGGCGCACCTCAAAGTTTTTATTTATTCTACATGGATTTTAATACATACTCCAAATTTTTCTTTTGTTTCCTTTACTGCTTGATTAATTTACAGATTGAATAACATCAGAGAGAGGCTACAACCCTGTCTCACTCCCTTCCCAATCACTGCTTCCCTTTCATGCCCCTCGACTCTTATAACTGTCATCTGGTATCTGCACAAATTGTAAATAACCTTTCGCTCCCTGTATTATACCCCTGCCACCTTCAGAATTTTAAAGAGAGTATTCCAGTCAACATTGTCAAAAGCTTTCTCTAAGTTTACAAATGCTAGAAACGTAGGTTTTTCTTTCCTTAATCTGTTTTCTAAAATAAGTGGTAGGGTCAGTATTGCCTCACGTGTTCCAACATTTCTACGGAATCCAAACTGATCTTCCCTGAGGTCAGCTTCTACCAGATTTTCCATTTGTCTGTAAAGAATTCGTGTTAGTATTTTGCAGCTGTGGCTTATTAAACTGATAGTTCGGCAATTTTCACATCTGTGAACACCTGCTTTCTTTGGGATTGGAATTATTATATTCTTCTTGAAGTCTGAGGGTATTTCGCCTGTCTCATACATCTTGCTCATCAGACGGTAGAGTTTTGTCAGGTCTGGCTCTCCCGAGGCCATCAGTGGTTCTAATGGAATGTTATCTACTCCCGGGGCCTTGTTTCAGCTTAGGTCTTTCAGTGCTCTGTCAAACTCTTCACATAGTATCATATCTCCCATTTCGTCTTCATCTACATCCTCTTCCATTCCCATCATATTGTCCTCAAATACGTCGCCCTTGTATAGACCCTTTATATACTCCTACCACCTTTCTGCTTTCTCTTCTTTGCTTAGAACTGGGTTTCCATCTAAGCTCTTGATTTTCGTACAAGTGGTTCTCTTTTCTGCAAAAGTCTCTTTAATTTTCCTGTACGCAGTATCTATCTTACCCCTAGTGAGACATGCCTCTACATCCTTACATTTGTCCTCTACTCATCCCTGCTTAGCCATTTTGCACTTCCTGTCGATCTCTTTTTTGAGACATTTGTATTCCTTTTTGCCTGCTTCATGTACTGCATCTTTATATTTTCTCCTTTCATTAATTAAATTCAATGTCTCTTCTGTTACCCAAGGATTTCTACTAGCCCTCGTCTTTTTACCTACTTAGTCCTCTGCTGCCTTCACTACTTCATCCCTCAGAGCTACCCATTCTTCTTCTACTGTATTTATTTCCCCCATTCCTGTCAATTGCTCTCTTATGCTCTCCCTGAAACTCTGTACAACCTCTGGTTTGGTCAGTTTATCCAGGTCCCATCTCCTTAAATTTCCACCTTTTTGCAATTTCTTCAGTTTTAATCTACAGTTCATAACCAATAGATTGTGGTCAGAGTCCACATCTGCCCCTGGAAATGTCTTACAATTTAAAACCTGGTTCCTGAATCTCTGTCTAACCATTATATAATCTATCTGAGGCCTTCCAGTATCTCCAGGCTTCTTCCATGTATACAACCTTCGTTTACGATTCTTGAACCAAGTGTTAGCTATGATTAAGTTATGCTCTGTGAAAAACTCTACCAGGCAGCTTCCTCTTTCATTTCTTAGCCCCAATCCATATTCGCCTACTATGTTTCCTTCTCTCCCTTTTCCTACTACTGGCTTCCAGTCTCCCATGATTATTAAATTTTTGTCTCCCTTTACTATCTGAATAATTTCTTTTCTCTCATCATACATTTCATCAATTTCTTCGTCATCTGCGGAGCTAGTTGGCATATAAACTTGTACTACTGTGGTAGGCATAGGTTTCGTGTCTATCTTGACCACAATAATGCGTTCACTATGCTGTTTGTAGTAGTTTACACACACACCTACTTTTTATTCATTATTAAACCTACTCCTGCATTACCCCTATTTGAATTTTTATTTATAACCCTGTATTCATCTGACCAGAAGTCATCTTCCTCCTGCCACCGAACTTCACTAATTCCCACTATGTTGTTGTTGTTGTTGTTCTGGTCTTCAGTCCTGAAACTGGTTTGATGCAGCTCTCCACGCTACTCTATCTGGTGCAAGCTCCATCATCTCCCAGTACCTACTGCAACCTACATCCTTCTGAGTCTGCTTAGTGTATTCATCTATGGTCTCCCTCTACGATTTTTACGCTCCACCCTGCCCTCCAGTACTATATTGGTGATCCCTTGATGCCTCAGAGCATGTCCTACCAACCGATCTCTTCTTATAGTCAAGGTGTGCCACAAACTCCTCCCCAATTCTATTCAATACCCCCTCGTTAGTTATGTGATCTACCCATCTAATCTTCAGCATTCTTCTGTAGCACCACATTTCGAAATACTTCTATTCTCTTCTTGTCTAAACTATTTTTCGTCCATGTTTCACTTCCATACATGGCTACACTCCATACAAATACTTTCAGATACGACTTCCTGATACTTAAATCTATACTCGATGTTAATAAATTTCTCTTCTTCAGAAACGCCGTCCTTGCCATTGGCAGTCTACATTTTATATCCTCTCTACTTCGACCATCATCAGTTATTTTGCTCCCCAAACAGCAAAGCTCATTTACTACTTTAAGCGTCTCATTTCCTAATCTAATTCCTGCAGCATCACATGATTTAATTAGACTACATTCCATTATTCTCGTTTTGCTTATGTTGATGTTCATCTTATATCCTTCTTTCAAGATGCTATCCATTCCGTTCAACTGCTCTTCCAAGTTCTTTGCTGTCTCTGAGAGAATTACAATGTCATCGGCAAACCTCAAAGTTTTTATTTATTCTACATGGATTTTAATACCTACTCCAAATTTTTCTTTTGTTCCCCTTACTGCTTGATTAATATACAGCTTGAATAACATCAGGGAGAGGCTACAAGCCTGTCTCACTCCCTTCCCAATCACTGCTTCCCTTTCATGTCCCTCGACCCTTATAACTGTCATCTGGTATCTGCACAAATTGTAAATAGCCTTTCGCTCCCTACATTATACCCCTGCCACCTTCAGAATTTTAAAGAGAGTATTCCAGTCAACATCGTCAAAAACTTTCTCTAAGTTTACAAATACTAGAAACGTAGGTTTTCCTTTCCTTAATCTGTTTTCTAAAATGAGTGGTAGGGTCAGTATTGCCTCACGTGTTCCAACATTTCTACGGAATCCAAACTGATCTTCCCTGAGGTCAGCTTCTACCAGTTTTTCCATTCGTCTGTAAATAATTCGCGTTAATATTTTGCAGCTGTGACTTATTAAATTGATTGTTCGGCAATTTTCACATCTGTGAACACCTGCTTTCTTTAGGATTGGAATTATTATATTCTTCTTGAAGTCTGAGGGTATTTCGCCTGTCTCATACATCTTGCTCACCAGACGGTAGAGTTTTGTCAGGTCTGGCTCTCTCGAGGCCATCAGTGTTTCTAATGGAATGTTATCTACTCCCGGGGCCTTGTTTCGGCTTAGGTCTTTCAGTGCTCTGTCAAACTCTTCACATAGTATCATATCTCCCATTTCGTCTTCATCTACATCCTCTTCCTTTTCCATAATATTGTCCTCAAGTACGTCGCCCTTGTATAGACCCTTTATATACTCCTACCACCTTTCTGCTTTCTCTTCTTTGCTTAGAACTGGGTTTCCATCTGAGCTCTTGATTTTCATACTGTTTTGAATCACGTTCACACTTTTACTTATAAAATACTTTATTAAAATATACATATGTTCACTTTACAAAAGACACACGAAGACTATCTATTGCGCCTCATCACTCACGCATATATACACAAACATAGCTGTCACCACAATCGATACTTCTCGAACATACTCGATATAACTTATTCTAGAACGATGTTCTGGAACTTTCTCATATCCGATATAAATGTATTACATAATTCCAACACACCTCCTTACATTTATATCGCAATGTTTAACATATTCCTAGTTTTAATTAATTTTTCTTTACATAATGACTTTGTGAATATATCTGCAACATTTTCATTTGAATCTACTTTAACAATATCGATGAGTCCCTGTAAATAATACTCATTCACAAAATGGTAATGCACTTCTATGTATTTTGAATTCTTTGTAAAATTACCAAACTTCGCTATATTTAATGCTCCTGAATTATCTTCATATATGACAATAGGTTTTTCAAATTTAACATTAAACATGTCTAAAATATCATGTACAAGTTTCACCTCGCTTACAGCTTCAGACAATGCTACATATCCTGCGAAAGTTGAAGCCTTTGTAAGACTCGCTTGTTTTCTTGACTTCCAAAATACAACATTACCAAATAATGTAATTACATAACCAGAAGTTGACTTTCTATCCACACTATCACCTGCCCAATCTGAATCCACAAAACAATCTAATATCTCAGCACTTTCATTCCTACAATAGTTTAGTTTCAAATCTTTAGTTAAATATAAATATTTCAAAATTCTCAAAGCATATTTAAAATGAGTACTACTGTAACAACTTTGGAATCTGCTCAAGTAACTATAGCTAATATCTGGTCTAGTACCCGAACTTATGTACAAGAGTGCACCTATCAAGTTTCTATATCTAACGTCATTACGATCTTCATACGCTGGTTCTAACTTTAAATTTACTTCCATTGGAGTTTTGTACAAGATCGAATCTTCAATTTTATATTTCGCAGCTAACGAATCAATATATTTTTCTTGACTCAAACTCATAACTCTTGTTTCACAATCATAATTAATATCGATGCCAAGATATCTTTTTACCTCACCTAAATCTTTCATATTAAATCGTTTTGACAATAAGTTCTTAATCTTAACAATTTTTTCTTTTCTCACACAGCAAATGAGCAAATCGTCGACAAAAATAATCAAATAAATCAAGACATCTCCATCTCGCAATACATAAAGACAATAATCATATTTACTCCTTTTAAAACCTAAACTTCTTAAAAACTCATCAAGACAATTGTACCAAGCTCGTGAGCTTTCTCGCAGACCATACAATGCTTTATACAATTTACAGACTCTATCTGTGCCATCATCATATCCTCTTGGCTGCTTTACATAAACTTCAGATAAAACTTTACAATTTAGAAACGCAGTCTCCACGTCCATTTGTTCTATAACCAAACCTTCTTGACAACAGTATGACAACAAAATCTTTAATGTTTGCATATTGGTTACTGGAGAATAAATATCCTCAACGACTTCTTTTTGTTGAAACCCCCTGACAACTAATCTTGCTTTGTAAACACTTTCTGATTTCTTTGTGGAAACCCACTTTACATCAATGGCTTCTTTATCAACTGGTTTATCTATTAATTCCCATGTTTTGTTTTTGTTCAAATAATCAATTTCCTTATTCATCGCTTTTTCCCAATAACTGATTCGGCGCTGTTAATCGCCTCCTCAAAGCTTTCCGAACTATTTGCACTGCAAAAGTTTACATAAATAAAATTGCTGTAAGCATAATCATTTAATATTTTTGGTTTTCTTTCTCTAGATGATCTCCTCAACTCAAGTACTTTCTCTGGTTCATGATTATCAGAAAGCTTTTCATTTTTCTCAATTTCCTTCTGTTTTTCTGTTAGTTCAGTTTCATTTTCTATACTTTCGTGTTCAGAATCACTAGAATATTCACTTACTGAATCATAATCTTTAAACCCAATACATTTAACACCACTTTCAACAATGTCCACATGTCGAGCAACAACTATCTTATTATTTATTAGCACTCTGTAGCCTACTTCACAATAACCCATTAAAACCCCCAAATCGGCTTTCCTATCCCATTTCGACTTCCTCAGTTGCTCAGGTACTCTTACAAAAACTCTACTCCCATACAACTTCAAATGATTAACATTAGGTCTTTTCCCCAGTAATATCTCATAAGGAGTTTTCTTTTCAATGGTGTTAGCTAAAGTTCTGTTTTTGAGGTACGCTGCTGCACAAACCACTTCAGGCCAAAATCTCGTGTCTACTCGCGCTTCGGCTAGCAGACACCGAGACATGTCCATGATGGATCTGTTATACCTTTCAGCAGTACCATTAAGCTCATGCACATAAAGTGGACAAGCATTCAATACAATTCCTTTTTGTCTCACAAATTCATAGACATTTTCATTTAAATATTCCTTCCCATTGTCACATCTTATCTTTTTAACAGTTTTCCCAGTGAGATTCTCAACTTCATTAATATACTCTACAAAACAATTGTATACTTGATCTTTAGATTTTATGGTGTAAACACGAGCTGCCTTACTGTAATCATCAATGAAAGAAAGAAAATATCTTTCCCCATGCATTCCAGTAGTTGAGTGAGGCCCATTTGGATCTGTGTGAACAATTTCTAAGATTTCTTTTGCTTTGGTTCTATTATTTTTAAAAGGAACATTATGCATTTTGTTTTCGATACAGATTTTACATTTCATAAATTCTGATTCTAGTTCTGAAGGAACTCCATCTAACAATTGATGTTTACATAAAGTATTTAGATAATTGAAATTAACATGTCCCAAAATGCGGTGCCATTTTTCCTTTGTTGTCATAGTATTGTCTTTACTCATAACATTAACATTAACTTCTCCTTTATTAATAGTACTACTCATTTTATACAACCGACTCTCTTTCCATGCAATCGCAATCAAACCATTAGCTTTATCAAAAATTTTAGCATTATTCCCTACCGATACAATTTTGTGATTATCTGTAATTTTGGCATAACTGATCAAGTTTTTGTCTATGTCTTTTACAAAGAAAACATCTCGCATATTAATTGGAACCATTTGATCATAGACAGGAAAATTACTAATTACATTACCAACTTTAGTAGCTTGCAAAATTTTTCCATCAGCAATTTTTACATTTATAGGTTGTTTTAAAGTTATACTCTTACAAAAATATTCCTCATTATTAACAACATGATCAGTACAGCCACTGTCTAATAACCAATTGATTTTAATTTGATTGTTGTTACTTGACTCTACTGTTCTATTTTGACCTATCATAGAATTAACCTCTGTTATAAAACTACTCATACCATGATCATTCTGATGGTAACCTTGCTTGCTGTGATGCCGACCGCTGCTAAAACCATGCTGCTCTCCTCGACCACGTTGCCTGCTGCCATAACCTCCACGCTGCATGTTGCCGTAATTTCCACGCTGTACATTGCTATAGCCTCCACGCTGCATATTTCCATTACCTCTGTCGCTACTTTGAAAATGTACTCCGCGATGCCATGTGCCTCTGTTACTTGTTCTTCCCTGGTTACAATCACGTTTGAGGTGACCTGCTTTGCTGCATCGATAACATACTTGCTCCTGATTTCTTGAATTCAATTTTCTTTCTGTGTGAAATGCATTTGATTTTACCTCTTCATTTCCAGTTTTTGCATTCAATAATTGAATCTTACTTTTAACGTATTCAACTGTCTGGTCCTCTTCCTTCAAGACATCCACTAAGTCCCCAATATAGCTCATTGACTCTGGTAACTTTCGCAGCATATAATTTAACTTCTCCTTTTCCGTTACTTTAGCACCTGCAGATTTCAGCTCATTTACAGTTTTTTCAAATGCACTGAAAAATGTCCCCGTATCACTGTAATCACTTAACCTCAATTTGTCCAACTTGTTTCTGCATAATATTTGAAGGGCTGTAGACTCTTTCGAATATAATTCATCAAATTTCTTCATGATCTCGAAAGCACTTTCTCTGTTACTCACGAATTCTAGTTGCTTATTTGTGATTGCACCATAAATATAGTTGATAGCCTTCAAGTCCTCTTCATCCCACGTTTCGTTGTCTGAACTCACTTTTGCCCGCGTAGTCACTGTATGGCATTTCTTCGTTATTAGGTACATGATTATCCGCTGCTTCCAGTTCCCATAGTCCTCGCCATCAAATACAGGAATAGTTATATCAGCCATGTCGAACTTTCTGAATAACACGCGACGGCCACAATATAATATTTAACTTCTACTTTTCTTTTCAACAACCACGCTCTGCTACCATGTTTTGAATCACGTTCACACTTTTACTTATAAAATACTTCATTAAAATATACATATGTTCACTTTACAAAAGACACACGAAGACTATCTATTGCGCCTCATCACTCACGCATATATACACAAACATAGCTGTCACCACAATCGATACTTCTCGAACATACTCGATATAACTTATTCTAGAACGATGTTCTGGAACTTTCTCATATCCGATATAAATGTATTATATAATTCCAACACGTACAAGTGGTTCTCTTTTCTGCAAAAGTCTCTTTAATTTTCCTGTACGCAGTATCTATCTTACCCCTAGTGAGACATGCCTCTACATCCTTACATTTGTCCTCTACTCATCCCTGCTTAGCCATTTTGCACTTCCTGTCGATCTTATTTTTGAGACATTTGTATTCCTTTTTACCTGCTTCATTTACTGCATTTTTATATTTTCTCCTTTGATCAATTAAATTCAATATTTCTTCTGTTACCCAAGGATTTCTACTAGCCCTCGTCTTTTTACCTACTTAGTCCTCTGCTGCCTTCACTACTTCATGCCTCAGAGCTACCCATTCTTCTTCTACTGTATTTATTTCCCCCATTCCTGTCAATAGCTCTCTTATGCTCTCCCTGAAACTCTGTACAACCTCTGGTTTGGTAAGTTTATCCAGGTCCCATCTCCTTAAATTTCCACCTTTTTGCAATTTCTTCAGTTTTAATCTACAGTCCATAACCAATAGATTGTGGTCAGAGTCCACATCTGCCCCTGGAAATGTCTTACAATTTAAAACCTGGTTCCTGAATCTCTGTCTTACCATTATATAATCTATCTGATACCTTTCAGCATCTCCACGATTCTTCCATGTATACAACCTTCGTTTACGATTCTTGAACCAAGTGTTAGCTATGATTAAGTTATGCTCTGTGCAAAACTCTACCAGGCGGCTTCCTCTTTCATTTCTTCCCCCCAATCCATATTCACCTACTATGTTTCCTTCTCTCCCTTTTCCCACTCTCGAATTCCAGTCACCCATGACTATTAAATTTTCGTCTCACTTCACTACCTGAATAATTTCTTTTATCTCATCATACATTTCTTCAATTTCTTCGTCATCTGCAGAGCTAGCTGGCATAGAAACTTGTACCACTGTAGTAGGCGTGGGCTTTGTGTCTATCTTGGCCACTGTAATACGTTCACTATGCTGTTTGTAGTAGATTACCTGCACTCCTATTTTTTTATTCATTATTAAACCTACTCCTGCATTACCCCTATTTGATTTTGCATTTATAACCCTGTATTCACCTGACCATAAGTCTTGTTCCTCCTGCCACCGAACTTCACTAATTCCCACTATATCTAACTTTAACCTATCCATTTCCCTTTTTAAATGTTCTAATCGAGCTGCCCAATTAAGGGATCTGACATTCCATGCTCCGATCCGTAGAACGCCAGTTTTCCTTCTCCTGATAATGAGTAGTCCACACCCTGAGATCCGAAAGGGGACTATTTTATGTTCAGAATATTTTACCCACGAGGACGCCATCATCATTTAACCATATAGTAAAGCTGCATGCCCTCGAGACAAGTTATGGCTGTAGTTTCCCCTTGCTTTCAGCCATTCGCAACACCAGCACAGAAAGGCTGTTTTGGTTAGTAATACAAGGCCAGATCAGTCAATTTTCCAGACTGTTGCCTCTACAACTACTGAAAAGGCTGCTGCCCCTCTTCAGAAACTACACGTTTGTCTGGCCTCTCAACAGATTGGTAGCTATTGTGGTAGCACCTAAGGTATGTCTATCTGTATCGCTGAGGCACACAAGCCTCCTTACCAATGGCGAGGTTCATGGTTCATTTGTTTCAATATGGTACATAAACATGTATGGTACAAAATGTTTGTGAAAACTAGGCAGTCATGGTATACACTCTATTGCTTTGATAAACTTTTGGGAGGGATTGCTGTATATAAATCTGCTTAGTGCTGGCAGCTTTCAGCTCAGTGATAATCAAAACTTTAATTTGTGCATTGCAGACAGTTAAGACATTCCTGCGTTATTTTATATACTCTCAGAACCACTTAATATTTCATAAACTTTAGTTTGTTGTGGAAGGCAGATCTAGAGAAAATAATTCAGAGATTTCATTTTTCGTAATATGTAAAACCAGCAAGCTGAGCTGATTTTCAATGGATTTTTAATCCAGGCAATATCCAGGCGTGGCTGAATCAGGATGGAGGCAGGATATGGCTATCTGCTTAAAATGAAGGCCATAACCAGATGACTAGCTGTCACAACTGGAATTTATGGCCTCAGAATCTTAGTGTTAAGTGGTACAAGTCACGTATTCTGCAGCATCATGATTTTGCCACAGCCAGACTGAAGGCTTCCCTCTGTCAGCAATGCCTTTATTATATTTATTTTAGTGTCCCCTGCTCAGCAGAACATGCTGTGGGAATGCTACCTATGTGAACTGAGCATGGGTAGGTGTGAATCTAGTAACATCTGGTACTGCACCAGCCCATGCCCAGCAAGACACACTAGCAGAATCATAGAATAGAATGGAATAAAAGTTTTGATATCCTTTAGATAATCTACTCTGTACCAGCAGTGAGGTGTCTGTATAGAGAGGTTTACAGATAATTGTGGCACAGATTGTTTACGGTAGTAGTTTGTAATTTTCTCTCAACGTCTTAACGACAAATGTTTATAAATCTGAGTTGGTTACTAACCTTCGTTTTTCTTCTACGTTTAAATCGTATACAACATTAAGAGTTGCCTATGGAATCCTACTCCTAATATGGGACATCACACTGTTCGGAGTTGATCAAGTGTAGAGGCATACTCCCATATTATTACATCCCCATTATACAGGGTGTTACAAAAAGGTACGGCCAAACTTTCAGGAAACGTTCCTTACACACAAAGAAAGAAAATATGTCATGTGGACATGTATCCGGAAACGCTTACTTTCCATGTTAGAGCTCATTTTATTACTTCTCTTCAAATCACATTAATCATGGAATGGAAACACACAGCAACAGAACGTACCAGCGTGACTTCAAACACTTTGTTACAGGAAATGTTCAAAATGTCCTCCGTTAGCGAGGATACATGCATCCACCCTCCGTCGCATGGAATCCCTGATGCGCTGATGCAGCCCTGGAGAATGGTGTATTTTATCACAGCCGTCCACAATACGAGCACGAAGAGTCTCTACATTTGGTACCGGGGTTGCGTAGACAAGAGCTTTCAAATGCCCCCGTAAATGAAAGTCAAGAGGGTTGAGGTCAGGAGAGCGTGGAGGCCATGGAATTGGTCCGCCTCTACCAATCCATCAGTCACCGAATCTGTTGTTGAGAAGCGTTCGAACACTTCGAGTGAAAAGTACAGGAGCTCCATCGTGCATGAACCACATGTTGTGTCGTACTTGTAAAGGCACATGTTCTAGCAGCACAGGTAGAGTATCCCGTATGAAATCATGATAACGTGCTCCATTGAGCGTAGGTGGAAGAACATGGGGCCCAATGAAGACATCACCAACAATGCCTGCCCAAACGTTCACAGAAAATCTGTGTTGATGACTTGATTGCACAATTGTGTGCGGATTCTCGTCAGCCCACACATGTTGATTGTGAAAATTTACAATTTGATCACGTTGGAATGAAGCCTCATCCGTAAAGAGAACATTTGCACTGAAATGAGGATTGACACATTGTTGGATGAACCATTCACAGAAGTGTACCCATGGAGGCCAATCAGCTGCTGTTAGTGCCTGTACATGCTGTACATGGTATGGAAACAACTGGTTCTCCCGTAGCACTCTCCACATAGTGACATGGTCAACGTTACCTTGTACAGCAGCAACTTCTCTGACGCTGACATTAGGGTTATCGTCAACTGCACGAAGAATTGCCTCGTCCATTGCAGGTGTCCTCGTCGTTCTAGGTCTTCCCCAGTCGCGAGTCATAGGCTGGAATGTTCCGTGCTCCCTAAGACGCCGATCAATTGCTTCGAACGTCTTCCTGTCGGGACACCTTCGTTCTGGAAATCTGTCTCGATACAAACGTACCGCGCCACGCCTATTGCCCCGTGGTAATCCATACATCAAATGGGCATCTGCCAACTTCGCATTTGTAAACATTGCACTGACTGCAAAACCACGTTCGTGATGAACACTAAGTTGTTGATGGTACGTACTGATGTGCTTGATGCTAGTACTGTAGAGCAATGAGTCACATGTCAACACAAGCACCGAAGACAACATTATCTTCCTTCAAATGGGCCAACTGATGGTGAATGGAGGAAGTACAGTACATACTGACGAAACTAAAATGAGCTCTAACATGGAAATTAAGCGTTTCCGGACACATGTCCACATAACATGTTGAGTGTTTATGGAAAAAGTTCAAGGCAATCGTAAAATGCGTTTTAGACAGGTACATGCCGAGTAAAACTGTGAGGGACGGGAAAAACCCACCGTGGTACAACAACAAAGTTAGGAAACTACTGCGAAAGCAAAGAGAGCTTCACTCCAAGTTTAAACGCAGCCAAAACCTCTCAGACAAACAGAAGCTAAACGATGTCAAAGTTAGCGTAAGGAGGGCTATGCGTGAAGCGTTCAGTGAATTCGAAAGTAAAATTCTATGTACCGACTTGACAGAAAATCCTAGGAAGTTCTGGTCTTACGTTAAATCAGTAAGTGGCTCGAAACAGCATATCTAGACACTCCGGGATGATGATGGCATTGAAACAGAGGATGACACGCGTAAAGCTGAAATACTAAACACCTTTTTCCAAAGCTGTTTCACAGAGGAAGACCGCACTGCAGTTCCTTCTCTAAATCCTCGCACAAACGAAAAAATGGCTGACATCGAAATAAGTGTCCAAGGAATAGAAAAGCAACTGGAATCACTCAATAGAGGAAAGTCCACTGGACCTGACGGGATACCAATTCGATTGTACACAGAGTACGCGAAAGAACTTGCCCCCCTTCTAACAGCCGTGTACCGCAAGTCTCTAGAGGAACGGAGGGTTCCAAATGATTGGAAAAGAGCACAGGTAGTCCCAGTCTTCAAGAAGGGTCGTCGAGCAGATGCGCAAAACTATAGACCTATATCTCTGACGTCGATCTGTTGTAGAATTTTAGAACATGTTTTTTGCTCGAGTATCATGTCGTTTTTGGAAACCCAGAATCTGCTATGTAGGAATCAACATGGATTCCAGAAACAGCGATCGTGTGAGACCCAACTCGCTTTATTTGTTCATGAGACCCAGAAAATATTAGATACAGGCTCCCAGGTAGATGCTATTTTTCTTGACTTCCGGAAGGCGTTTGATACAGTTCCGCACTGTCGCCTGATAAACAAAGTAAGAGCCTACGGAATATCAGACCAGCTGTGTGGCTGGATTGAAGAGTTTTTAGCAAACAGACCACAGCATGTTGTTATCAATGGAGAGACGTCTACAGACGTTAAAATAACCTCTGGCGTGCCACAGGGGAGTGTTATGGGACCATTGCTTTTCACAACATACACTCCTGGAAATTGAAATAAGAACACCGTGAATTCATTGTCCCAGGAAGGGGAAACTTTATTGACACATTCCTGGGGTCAGATACATCACATGATCACACTGACAGAACCACAGGCACATAGACACAGGCAACAGAGCATGCACAATGTCGGCACTATTACAGTGTATATCCACCTTTCGCAGCAATGCAGGCTGCTATTCTCCCATGGAGACGATCATAGAGATGCTGGATGTAGTCCTGTGGAACGGCTTGCCATGCCATTTCCACCTGGCGCCTCAGTTGGACCAGCGTTCGTGCTGGACGTGCAGACCGCGTGAGATGACGCTTCATCCAGTCCCAAACATGCTCAATGGGGGACAGATCCGGAGATCTTGCTGGCCAGGGTAGTTGACTTACACCTTCTAGAGCACGTTGGGTGGCACGGGATACATGCGGACGTGCATTGTCCTGTTGGAACAGCAAGTTCCCTTGCCGGTCTAGGAATGGTAGAACGATGGGTTCGATGACGGTTTGGATGTACCGTGCACTATTCAGTGTCCCCTCGACGATCACCAGTGGTGTACGGCCAGTGTAGGAGATCGCTCCCCACACCATGATGCCGGGTGTTGGCCCTGTGTGCCTCGGTCGTATGCAGTCCTGATTGTGGCGCTCACCAGCACGGCGCCAAACACGCATACGACCATCATTGGCACCAAGGCAGAAGCGACTCTCATCGCTGAAGACGACACGTCTCCATTCGTCCCTCCATTCACGCCTGTCGCGACACCACTGGAGGCGGGCTGCACGATGTTGGGGCGTGAGCGGAAGACGGCCTAACGGTGTGCGGGACCGTAGCCCAGCTTCATGGAGACGGTTGCGAATGGTCCTCGCCGATACCCCAGGAGCAACAGTGTCCCTAATTTGCTGGGAAGTGGCGGTGCGGTCCCCTACGGCACTGCGTAGGATCCTACGGTCTTGGCGTGCATCCGTGCGTCGCTGCGGTCCGGTCCCAGGTCGACGGGCACGTGCACCTTCCGCCGACCACTGGCGACAACATCGATGTACTGTGGAGACCTCACGCCCCACGTGTTGAGCAATTCGGCGGTACGTCCACCCGGCCTCCCGCATGCCCACTATACGCCCTCGCTCAAAGTCCGTCAACTGCACATACGGTTCACGTCCACGCTGTCGCGGCATGCTACCAGTGTTAAAGACTGCGATGGAGCTCCGTATGCCACGGCAAACTGGCTGACACTGACGGCGGCGGTGCACAAATGCTGCGCAGCTAGCGCCATTCGACGGCCAACACCGCGGTTCCTGGTGTGTCCGTTGTGCCGTGCGTGTGATCATTGCTTGTACAGCCCTCTCGCAGTGTCCGGAGCAAGTATGGTGGGTCTGACACACCGGTGTCAATGTGTTCTTTTTCCCATTTCCAGGAGTGTATATAAATGACCTAGTAGATAGTGTCGGGAGTTCTATGCGGCTTTTCGCGGATGATGCTGTATTATACAGAGAAGTTGCAGCATTAGAAAATTGTAGCGAAATGCAGGAAGATCTGCAGCGGATAGGCACTTGGTGCAGGGAGTGGCAACTGTCCCTTAACATAGACAAATGTAATGTATTGCGAATACATAGAAAGAAGGATCCTTTATTGTATGATTATATGATAGCGGAACAAACACTGGTAGCAGTTACTTCTGTAAAATATCTGGGAGTATGTGTGCGGAACGATTTGAAATGGAATGATCATATAAAATTAATTGTTGGTAAGGCGGGTACCAGGTTGAGATTCATTGGGAGAGTGCTTAGAAAATGTAGTCCATCAACAAAGGAGGTGGCTTACAAAACACTCGTTCGACCTATACTTGAGTATTGCTCATCAGTGTGGGATCCGTACCAGATCGGTTTGACGGAGGAGATAGAGAAGAGCCAAAGAAGAGCGGCGCGTTTCGTCACAGGGTTATTTGGTAACCGTGATAGCGTTACGGAGATGTTTAATAAACTCAAGTGACAGACTCTGCAAGAGAGGCGCTTTGCATCGCGGTGTAGATTTCTCGCCAGGTTTCGAGAGGGTGCGTTCCTGGATGAGGTATCGAATATATTGCTTCCCCCTACTTATACCTCCTGAGGAGATCACGAATGTAAAATTAGAGAGATTAGAGCGCGCACGGAGGCTTTCAGACAGTCGTTCTTCCTGCGAACCATACGCGACTGGAACAGGAAAGGGAGGTAATGAAAGTGGCACGTAAAGTGCCCTCCTCCACACACCCTTGGGTGGCTTGCAGAGTATAAATGTAGATGTAGATGTAGAACATCTTTTCTTTATTTGTGTGTGAGGAATGTTTCCTGAAAGTTTGGCCATACCTTTTTGTAACACCCTGTATGTAGTTAAATCAATTATCCAGCATAGAATACATATAAATTGAAATATTTCATTTAAAAGAAAAATGACTAACTGCAGTGAACAATTAATTTCTAAATCTTAAAACTAGAAAGGAGAAGCATGCCTGAAAGGTACCATGTTACTGCGTCAGGCGATCTTCACTAACAATTAAAATATATTTGATGTTTCTGAGCAACTGTACATGCAATTGGGAAAGCGTGGAGATTGTAACATTCCAAGTCACATGAATGATTCATGTTACTAAGTGTTTTAACCATGATATTCACTGGATGACTGCTGCTCAGGTATTGCTTATGGTTGTGATTCACAACATCTACAGTGACATTACAGATGTATAACCCGTATAACAAACAGATAATGATCAGCACTAGAGGAACAAACGTTACACCAGGAGTAATTACTCTGTGTAGGTAATCCTTAGTGTTCCAGTCATCAATATGGGCATTTGCATGGTCAAGAGTAATTTGCCCTTATTCCTGAACTAACAAATCACTGATAGACTGCAACGAAGGAATCATGGTGTTATTTTGCAAGACAGGGAGGCTGTCTGTATGTGGCAACACAAGGAGTGTTTCAAGTGGTTAAAATTCAAAGGACTTGATACTAATATTATGTGCATATGCTAGATAGGCAGATGGTCTGGCAGTGTCCACTATTAGCCAAAGTGACCTAATAGGTCTCAGACATAATTGCATGATTATAGCAGAGTAGAGTCTCTACAGTGGGTTGTGGTACAAAATATAGTCGACTGTTAGTGACATGGACGAAGCAGGTTTTATGTGCCGGCTAGGACAGTAGTCAAACATTTTCTGTACCCAGAAAGGCCCGTACAGGACCTGCAACATGCGATGACGAATACACGCTTCCAATGTGCGTTCACCGCGATGTCTCTAAACACTGACGCGACCATCATGATGCTGTAAACAGAACCTGGATTCATCCGAAAAAATGGAGTTTTGCCATTCGTGCACCCAGGTTCGTCGTTGAGTACACCATCGCAGGCACTCCTGTCTGTAATGCAGCGTAAAGGGTAACTGCAGCCATGGTCTCCGAGCTGATAGTCCATGCTGCTGCAATAGTCGTCGAACCGATCGTGCAGACGGTTGTTGTCTTGCATACATCCCCATCTGTTGACTCAGGGATTAAGACGTGGCTGCACGATCCGTTACAGCCATGCAGATAACATGTCTGTCATCTCGACTGCTATTGACACGAGGCCGTTGGGATCCAACACGGCGTTCCGTATTGCCCTCCTGAACCCACCGATTCCATATTCTGCTAACAGTCATTGGATCTCGACCAACGCGAGCAGCAATGTCGCGATACGATAAACCGCAATCGTGATAGGCTACAATACGACTTTTATCAAAGTCGGAAACGTGATGGTACCCATTTCTCCTCCTTACACGAGGCATTACAACAACATTTCACCAGGCAACGTTGGTCACCTGCTGTTTGTGTGTGAGAAATCGGTTGGAAACTTTCCTCATGTCAGCACTTTGTAGGTGTTGCCAACGGCGCCAACCTCGTGAGAATGCTCTGAAAAGCTAATCATTTGCATAGCATAGCATCTTCTTCCTGTCGGTTAAATTTCGCGTCTATAGCGCGTCATCTTCGTGGTGCAGCAATTTTAATGGCCAGTAGTGTATTTACCTGTGTGTTATTATGTGGATAGTGGTTCAAAAATGGCTCTGGGTACTATGAGACTTAACTTCTGAGGTCATCAGTCCCCTAGAACTTAGAACTACTTAAACCTAACTAACCTTAGGACATCACACACATCCATGCCCGAGGCAGGATTCGAACCTGGGACCATAGCGGTCGCGCGGTTCCAGACTGTAGCGCCTAGAACCGCTCGACCACTCCGGCCGGCTGTTGCCAGTGGGAATGGTGGTGTTTGCACTACGCTGGAGTGGTATGTGAAGCATTCGATTAGTAACTGAATATTTCAAGTTGAACTACTTTTGTAAAATGGCGGCAGAAAACTGAGTCAGTTCAAGAGTGGGGTAGAGTAAGTAGGAGGCATTGTGTTGCCTTGAATGCTTACGAATCATATGAGTCAGCACATATGTGGATGCAGGTGTAATGTGACACCTGAAGTTTTTTTGTCTTATGAGAAAAGTGCTCTGTCAGCAAAGTGGACCGGGTGGGCACTGATGGCCCGAATCCTAACATAAATTGGATATCTTGCAATAGAGTTAGAAATGGTGGTGTAGCTGTAGCCAACCACAGGATCAAATAATGGTACTGTCAGACTCATACATAACAGTAAAAAGTAATGGAGTCTAAAGTAGCATAATGTCAGAAGAATCTCTTGGACGATCTCCCAAAAAAGCTTATGAACTTTATAATGGAACAGGACGATCAGTAATATAGACATACGTGTAAGTGTAGATGAAAGTGTAAGTAGCATCATGTTCAGCTGTGTAAAGTTAGATGATGGAAAAGTCAGGTCTTACGGTTTAGGACATTGCTCATCATTGAAGCAGGTTCAGTTGCTGAAGCTTTGTGTAGATTACATTGTGTGCAAATCGGGCAACAACTATGGGATGACACTGGACACATTTGGGAGGACGATGATTCAATCCCGCATCTGGCCATCCTGATTTAGGTTTTCCGTGATTTCCCTAAATCGCATCAGGAAAATGCCAGGATGGTTCCTTTGATAGGGCACGGCCGACTTCCTTCCCCATCATTCCCTAATCCAGTGAGACCTGTTTGGTCTCTTCTACCAAAACAACCAACCAACCAAGTATGAGATGATATTGCTCAAGAGCAATAGAGCGATTGGTTCGAAACATGTCATAGGCAATGGCAGATAGTGAATAGTATAGGAGTGCACGTGTGCAAGATTTGTATATTAGTAGAAAAACTATGTGACACTAAGTCTTATTATCTAAACAGTATACATTACTCAATATGGTTCTAAGTTTTGATATGGTACTGTATTTCCTCTGAGAGAACAGGACATGAACATGCAACCATATATTTTTTGTCAGTAGGGTCTTCGCGTTGCTCGTATCAAAGTTTCCCTTGAAGGAATGCATTAATTCCAATCCAGAACATCTGATTCGAAGTAGACAGCTACACATGTTCATCTTCACAAGTTGAAGTGTGCAGCCCGATTTGGGTGAGTCAAATACGAGACACCAAGGTAGAGAATAGAAGAATACATGGTGGGAGAGGCAGTGGTACTTGAATTAATCTCACCATAAAGATGAGTTGAATTTAATAATTTATGCATCGTATTGTGGAAACATATGGCAGTCCATTGCACAGTAGAAGACTCTAACAATAATATGAATATCTTTTATGTGTGACCAGGCGAAACTACTTTTATCTGGCCACAATTGGGTGTTCTTTGACTGCTCCTGGGAGAAGGCTCATTTTAACGACAGCAGATGAAATATTAGTTCATTTTACTACGTAAATGAATGAACGATTTACTTAACTTTGACACATTTTTTCTCCACAGGATTACTGGATAATTTACATCTGTCATTGACCAGTAAAACATCACTTGTTGAAGTAATTAACAAACTATTTTCTGGAGGAACAAAATAGAACATTTGAAAAGTAAATTTCATCATAAACTTTAATGATCACTGTCCTACTTGATGATGTTGAATGCTGTAGCTGAGGTCTCGAAACTGTGGCAGCTATCTTGCTGGCTCGACGCTATACTGACCTCAGCATAAGAGCGCCACTATGCTGAGAGGAGGGCGTGGTCTTCAGGAGCTCTACCATATGTCGCAGATTGCAGCGAGTCATCACTAATATCTGTGGTACTGATTCACATTCCCAGAATCAGTGTGTCAACATCGATCTCTCTACGAAACCACGTTTTCCAAACGAAAAGGTGGTATAGATTACATGCATTGTGACAAAATCAAATGGCAAGTGAATGACAAAAACGCGCATAATGTAGTCAGATGGATAGGAGAATGGAAGTAGGGATAAGATCAGCTGGGAAAATGGTTGCTACCATCTGTTAGAGCTCTCAGCGCTCTGAGCAAACTGGAGCATTGCGCACCACAAACACGTCATTTGTCATGTCAGGTGCTCATGGCTAGACACAAGGTAATGTTACTGGCGCTAGGTTGGGATCAGAGAAGTGAACCAAAGGTTGCACCTTCGCAAAAATATATGCCAGAATTAACTAGATCTGACAAAAAGAACAGCAGGCAAAACACCATGATAGGGCCGGTTCAGAAGACTCAAGAAAAGCGGAAATGGCTAGTAAGTAACGCAGCTGTAATGTAGTTCTTACACTGTATGGATGGACCCATGAAAGAAAACAAAATACAGACATTTTGTCCCTCAAGAGGGGCTAGGACGATGGTAGTTGGAGGGGATGTGTGTGTGTAATGTGTAAAACGCAAACTGTAGAGTTCAACAATGACCTTACGAAATACAGAGTATAGGTCGAAGTCATCAGACTAGATGAGGAGGAACCTCCTGATGTACACCAAATTGTACTGTCGAATAGCATCACTTCATAAAGTCTTTTTGGTCATTCTTCTTGTATTGCGTTTGCAAGATGTCTCAGTTGTTGACAATAAATGACAGCTGTGAAAGTTAGACCTCAGGGGAGCAATTTGGAGTACACCACATTGTCACTGTTTCACCAGATGCATAACATTATCTTTTGTAGATGACACCCGTCTTTGTACAGAGAACTGCTGCTTTGTTTGGGCTCAGCCTTCCTTTCTTCTCCTTATGTTAGCATAAAACCCCATTTATCGTCGTCAGTAACGGTAAAGGTAGGAATGGTCGGTGCTGTTCATGAGCCACTTATGATGAGCAAGTAGATATAATCACCTGCCGATATTTGTAATTTTGGCTTAGAACATGTGGTACACATACAACCGATTTTTGAACCTTCCCCATTAGTTGCAAATGTCGCACGATGATGGAATAATCATAGGTCACCACTATTGCCAGACCTCGAGGAGTCTGTTATGTGTCATTGTGGACTAATGCGTTTACACGATATTCATCAAACTGCGAAGGTCTTCCTAAACACGGAGAGTTATTAATGTCAAAACGATCCTCCTTAAAACGAGAAAACCATTTTCTTTCCGTGCTCTGCGCCAATGCTTCTGGCAGCCTCCTCTGCCGTCAACCCTCTATTAAACTCAAATAGAATAATATGCTGGAAATGTTCAGGTTTCTTTACTTTCTAGTGTCCACAAGTCCACTCACTATCTCCAAATGACAATTTGTAAACTCAAATAGCAACAGTGAATTACAAATAAAAATGACAATTCATACATAAACCCATAACGCCTGGAACATAGATTGGTCTTTATCCCACAAACCAACACGCAAAAAAAAAAAAAAAACGCTACGAACTTACGTGCCAACCTAAAATTTGCGACAACGAAGCGAAGACTCGCAGCCACGTACAAATACGAGAGTTGAAAAATCATAAAGCATAAAGCATAATCATTGCTAGAGCTGCAATATTCGCCAGTGTGACTGTGCAGACCATCAAAATACTGTAGCAGTTTTGAAATTGTAATTAAATTAGTGACAGCGGATTGGCCTTTATGCGATTTCCCCCCCAAACTCTCGATTGATTTAGTTACCTATCGATAGTTATATCGTTAAGGGCATTGTGTTTGTTGGTAAACAGATTAGCGTCAACCAAAAGGTAGACGGGCGTTTGCGTTATCTTACTTACTAGTGATGTTAGAATGTCTTTCTATAGAGAAGCACATTGTTTCGAATTATTTCAGTAATTTTAACTGGCCTACTGACCCTAAAGTTATCGAATCATGACTGAGAAGATAAAAATGTAAGTATTTTTATGTGTAATGTATTTGAACGTTCGTTCTTTCTGACAGGCTTCAAATATTGCAGTGTCAGATATGCTGTTTGAGACTTTACTGACGTGGTAACTGCTTCATTGGTTCACAGGCGACGCAACGGATAATGTTGTGGAAGCTGCTCGTTATCTTCAGGAGCATCTGGAGATGATGATTATGTGTCTTGCTGAAATATTGTGCATCTTCCACAACATTATCAGAGGCGACCACTAGCCATTGAAGTGTCTGGTTGAAGATCCCCTGAATTCTCAGACAAAATAATTGCAGTTTGGTTAAATGAAATTTGGTTTGTTTTTCTATGCCTTTAAGCTTCTTCAAGTGTGTAGATGCCCACTTTGCAGTTTGGGTACACTGGCTGCTATCTCCATCTCTACCTTTCTGTTTAATGTTGCAAAGTATGTACTACTGCTGCCTGCAGCGATGCCGCACACGTCCGGAACTGCTACAGACTGGCTCTAGGAACACTCTGCTGAGTTAAAACACTCCTGCTGGCCACCAATCTCCCTGAATATGAACATTAGTGACTGTATCTCGGATACCATGCAACATGCTGTTCAGAAGAGACCTCCACCTGCTCGTACTCCTATGGATTTACGGACAGCGCTGTAGGATTTATGGTGTCAATTCCCTCCAGCACTACTTCAGACATTAGTTGAATCCGTACCGCGTCGTGTTGCGGCACTGCTGCGTGGTCACAGGGCACCTTCATGATGTTAGGCAGGTGTACCAGTTTCTTCGCCTCTTCAGTGTGTTTGTGCTTCCAGTAAGTGCTTTCGTCTTGCCTTACCCATCAACACTCAAAGTTGATTTCTTAAGACGATATTACAAATGACTGAGAGTGTATAGGCTGTTCTTGGTTAAGCATATGGAGATCTAACTCCCCCCCCTCCCACACATAATTGCAACTGTCTATGTTGAACAGGATGTAAGAAATATCAGAACAGTGACAACTCTTTCCTCCTCTTCTCTATTGGTCTCCTTTTGTTCTTAACATTTAACATTCTCTTAGCAGTCTTTTACATTTCTGATAAATAGTTCCATTATATACTTGTGTGACACAACACCACTGTATGAGTTTCGTGTGAGACACAGGTCAACTGTAGCTGAAAAACATTTTAACATTTTGAGTTTAGTCTCCCCACCCTCCCACAAATTAACTTTATATGAACACCAGCTCAGCCATTTTCTGACATTCCGTCAACATTGAGATTCTCAGTAAGTCATGTTTGGCAAATTAAAATGTCTATAATAGCAGTGACAATGTGACATGACATCATGCTATCCATTTCCCAACAGGTTACAAAACTCGAAACAGCAAGATTGGGCTGTCACCTGTGTAATTGAGGTGAAAGTAAAACTACATGCTCACTACTCTTCAGTAATGTGCACTATGTCCTCAAATTGTGAACATGGCAGTGTCATTTGTGTGTGCTATTCAGCCTGTCAAAATGTCTCAAAGAATCCTTTTAAACTTAGGCTGTATGCAACGTGTCACTTTTCACAAAAAGTATTACCAGCATAGGAAGATCCTACCGAATTGATGTACAACAGTGACATCATTTGAATATTCATCTACTACTGTGAGGCATAAAACATTGAAGATCGGCCTCTTAGTGATTGTCCCCCTCCCCTCCCTCCCTTTTTTTCCCCTTGAGACAACTGGGATGGCTGTGTGAATTCAAACAGTATACAGTCATCTCCTCTCAATCAATTTTGCCTGAAAGTGTACATTACAAACAACAGTACGAAACCTCCAGTGCCTCGCTGTAAGAGACACCAGAAGTGAAACTTAGATCAATGGGTCTTCACTGATTAGTCCAGGATTAGTCTGCCATCTTATGTTCATCGTTGAAGGGTGTCGATTCGCTGGCTACCAATACACTTCTCTGGCATGCAGTCTTGTAGGCTCAACAAACATGTTTTGACCTGTAACTGAGTATGGATGTCAGTTGCCTCTCATTGTTATTAAGCGTAATTTGAGGGCTGTGTAGTATCACGACAGGATCCTACAACTTATTGTCCAATGCTGCCTTCAACATTATGATGGTGCTTAAGTCTTTCAAGAAAATAACGCACAAGCTCACCACGTCTTGTAAAGACCTTCCTTCAGCAGGCAGGAATCATACAAGTGGACTGGCCTGTGGTATCTGCTGGCTTGAAGCTAATTTATCCCACTTGGAACCAGTTACAACAGTTTATTGAACACTTGGTGGACAGTCTTGTATCCCAGCAGAAGCAGAAGACATACATGTGAGCTAGATCTGGAGACAGACTACAACAATAAAGAGGGTACTACACAGGCAGGTTTTCAGCCAGCTAATGTAAACAAGGAACTGATCACAGAGCTTGTGGAAGATAATGCAAAGGATGCCTCCCATCAGATTTTAGTTCCCAGACTATCTGAACGCAGCTGAGAAGACTTTGTTGTTCTTCAGCTGATCTCTGTGCCACACTGATGGTGCCATGGACTGGGCTGAATCAGCTACAAGCACAATGTGTTTGATTCTCACTGTGCTCCATCTTCTGCAAGTTTTGCACTCCATTGTTGACATTGCTGTGACCTGTACTCTGCTTGCAGCTTAACCTTTGGATGTGAGTGACTGCTCACTTGGATTGCCTTCTGGAATCTGTGGTTTAATGAGTGATTACAATGTATTGGACTCTACCTCAGATAAGAGAAATCAGAGAATGATCTTGGTGTCATTTTTCACTTGTGCTACTCAAGAGTGGAATGATCAAGAAATAACCTGAAAATGGTTTTATGAACCCCCTGCCAAACAGTTACACACGTATAGAGTAGTCATGTAGATGCAGGTTGCCTTACAGACAACCCATCTAACTTAGGAGTTAGTTCTGCTCCTAGAATCTGCTTTGGATTGCTGCCGGACTCTGCATTTGTTTGTGCTCTTTGCTAATGTGAGTCTGGAATAAATACTAGTGGAAATATAAAAGACAAAATGCCAAAGAATATCCAGACATTTCACAATGCACAGGTTGGGGCAGTGTGGTATTGAACATTATCCAGTAGTAGATTGTAATGGCATTGACACTGCTGGGTAGTGTTGACCCCATTGTGTGGTGGTTGGGGGCAGGGAGGGGGGGGGGCAGGAGAAGAAGACTATTCATCATTGAAGGTTCCACTCTGTCACCCCAGATTCTGGTCTCTTAGTGGAAGCAGATGCAAATCTAGTCGCACTCAGATTTGAACTAGTTATCTCTTAGTTTTGCTATACACCAAGATCCAGTGCCCTTGTACAGCCGATGGGAGTGGGCATTGAACTGCGATTCCTGATGGCAATGCATTGTCAGTATCTTGGCTGCAGCTTGTGAAGCAGTGGGGTCGACAGAAGCGTCCGATCCCACGCGTCGGCTTTGACCTGTGACGTAAGGGTGTTGTGTGTGACGTCATGACGGCGCGGAGTTTGGTCTGAGTGTGGCTGTCTCCAGTTCTGTTTTATCTTATTTTATTTACTTTTCTGATCTGTTCGTTCTATCCTGCGAGATTTTTTAAAAAAAGACAAAAAACACTAATCAGCTACTGAAGCATCTTTATCTTCTATGGGTTGCAGGGGTTACGACCCCTGGGGAGGTGGGTGGGTATTCATGCATGGCTGTCTTCACTTACACGTTGTAGCTACGCAAGGCGTCTAAATTTGTTTATATTTAGTTTGCCCCCCCACCCAAAACACTCCATTTCCCGCGCTTGTCCCGTTAGTGTCATTAGGCTTCTTGTGGAAAGTGTGTGTGTTTGTTTTTGTTTCCGCCATATTTGTGACGTCATGGGTCAAAACAGACGGGCGAGATCGGACGCTTCCGTATTTCCAAGCAGTGCAGTGTGGCTTGAAGCAGTGTGTGTTTGCTAGTCAGGTACTCCGCACAATTGATGCTGAGTATCTGGCACTGTGATGCAGTCGCCCCTTACTTTCTAGCAGCGGCCGTATGATATTGCTGCTTGACTGGCGGCACCTTGCAGAGAGGGCAGTGTCATCCAGGGAGCAAACCCTGGCTCCCAACATCTGAATGGCTGTGGCTGGCAATAGTAAACATCAAGTGAGTTGGTGACTGTAAGGACCTTGGTTCAATCCTACATCTACATACATACTCCGCAATCCACCATACGGTGCTTGGCGGAGGGTACCTCATACCACAACTAGCATCTTCTCTCCCTGTTCCACTCCCAAACAGAATGAGGGAAAAATGACTGCCTATATGTCTCTGTACGAGCCCTAATCTCTCTTATCTTATCTTTGTGGTCTTTCCGCAAAATGTAAGTTGGTGGCAGTAAAATTGTACTGCAGTCAACGTCAAATGCTGGTTCTCTAAATTTCCTCAGTAGCAATTCACGAAAAGAAGGCCTCCTTTCCTCTAGAGACTCCCACCCGAGTTCCTGAATCATTTCCGTAACACTCGCATGATGATCAAACCTACCAGTAACAAATCTAGCAGTTCGCCTCTGAATTGCTTCTATGTCCTCCCTCAATCTGACCTGATATGGATCCCAAATGCTCGAGCAGTACTCAAGAATAGGTCGTATTAGTGTTTTATAAGCGGTCTCCTTTACAGATGAACCACATCGTCCCAAAATTCTACTAATGAACCGAAGACGACTATCCTCCTTCCCCACAACTGCCATTACGTGCTTGTCCCACTTCATATCGCTCTGCAATGTTACGCGCAAATATTTAATCGACGTGACTGTGTCAAGCGCTACACTACTAATGGAGTATTCAAACATTACAGGATTCTTTGATTCTTTTTCCTATTCATCTGCATTAATTTACATTTATCTATATTTAGAGTTAGCTGCCATTCTTTACACCAATCACAAATCCTGTCCAAGTCATCTTGTATCCTCCTACAGTCACTCAACGACGACACCTTCCCGTACACCACAGCATCATCAGCAAACATCTGCACATTGCTATCCACCCTATCCAAAAGATCATTTATGTAGATAGAAAACAACAGCGGACCTACCACACTTCCCTGGGGCACTCCAGATGATACCCTCACCTCCGATGAACACTCACCATCGAGGACAACGTACTGGGTTCTATTACTTAAGAAGTCTTCGAGCCACTCAAATACTTGGGAACCAATCCCATATGCTCGTACCTTAGTTAGGAGTGTGCAGTGGGGCACTGAGTCAAGTGCTTTCCGGAAGTCAAGGAATATGGCATCCATCTGATACCCTTCATCCATGGTTCGCAAGATATCATGTGAAAAAAGGGCGAGTTGCATTTCGCAGGAGCAATGCTTTCTAAAGCCGTGCTGATGCATGGACAGCAACTTCTCTGCCTCAAGGAAATTCATTATATTCGAACTGAGAATATGTTCGAGAATCCTGCAACAAACCGATGTTAAGGATTTTGGTCTGTAATTTTGAGGATCCGTCCTTCTACCCTTCTTATGTACAGACGTCACTTGCGTTTTTCTCCAGTCGCTCGGGACTTTACGTTGGGCAAGAGATTCGCGATAAATGCTAGCTAAATAAGGAGGCAATGCAGTAGAGTACCTCTGTAAAACCGAATTGGAATCCCATCAGGACCTGGCAATTTATATACTTTCAACCCATTCAGCTGCTTCATAACCCCAGGGATGTCTATCACTATTTCCATACGGGAATCTGTACGAGACTCAAACTGCGGTATGTTTGTACGATCCTCCCGCGTGAAAGATTTCTCAAACGCTAAATTTAAAATTTCAGCTTTCATTTTGCTGTCCTTGGCCCATTGGAGTTGATACTGGACTGTGTAGTAGGCAGTCCCATAGAATGGTAGACATTGATGATTCCACCAGCAGAAGATGGTAGAACAACATTGCTTCTATGGGCTACATGGCGATAACCTGCTCCACAGCGGTCGCCAGTTTAATGCCTCTTGTCAGCTGGGTGGCCAGTACTTATACATGCTAGGGTAGGGATATTGACATGCAAGTGCCCCAAGTGTCACGTAACTCCTGTGTTGCAACACTGCAGGAGCATCCAGGACTTTTAAGAATACTGCTGGTTTCCAACTGAGTGGTTATACCAATATACGGAGACCAGCCATGATGGCAGTTACAACAGCTGTGGTTTATGCCAGTTAGCACTGCTAAATTATTTTGATTTCACAGATGTGCAAAGAGATATTCACTTGTGATCAGACTGTCTTTATCTTGGTTATTGTTTGGTTTTGGTATATGCCGAAGATCCTTATTTTTTAGTTTGATAAGGCTTATTCTTTCATTCCCTGTAACCTTTGAATCACAGCCCACACACATTTGAGATACACAAGTACTGTACAGCTTTTTTTTTTTTTTTTTAATTATTTGCAGTGCCACTATGGTTGCTGAAGCACTGTCAGTGCTTTTTTTTTATTAGGGGACACTAATGAACCCTAATTTACAGCCTGGTTTGATTTAGCTCTCTGTTGAGGAGCATGTAATTGAGGGAGCACTGCAATTGTGATGATTACTGCAACTCTCCCTCTGTTTAAATGCCTTAGTGTAGTCACGGGATAGAAGTAAAGTAATCTGAAAAAAAAGTGCAGAAATGTAACAGACAACTGTCTGTTGTGTATCTGCATATCTTTTTAATGTGTGTAGCTTCCTTTGTATGTTGCCCAATTTGAAATTCCAAATTATGCTTTTACACCCACCATATGTGTAAGTAAACAAGTTTGTCAGACTCCTGTTAAGTTTGTGTTAATCAGTGTTAAGTATCACCACTTTCTTAAGTTTGACTGTAGATACAACCTTCAGAATTTCAAGAATTTTCCTCTTTATTGTTCATTTTAATTTGTTATTTTCTCTTCCCATTTAACCTGCTGATCTCGCCTGTCTAGTCCCTACTACATACTGTAGTTATTTGTTCATTCTAAACTCCAGAACTCTTACTAATTAATCAGATTTTGTAGTGAGGGATGCCGTGTTGAATATTTTGATGTCATAACAGTTTTTCATTTGGACTCTTTTAGTATCATTAATTTCATTTCACCCTCCTCCCATAGATAGCCACAGATAAACAATGCCATGTTACACTACACTCTTCTCCTCTTATAGTTAGAGCTTCAGGATTGTATATTTTTAATAGTAAATTTATCATATCCCATTTGGAATTTTTCTCTGTCACTGATTTCAATGCATTTCTTCATTTCTCATGCTTTCCTCGTAGACACACACAAGTCGATAAACAATATCATGCAGTTAAAGTTCTCCTCCCCCTATGCTGTGAATGATTCATCTGTCAAAGTCTCAGAACTAAGTTTTTGTAAATATGTAATCACAAAATCGTTGATATTGTGATAGAATACTGTCTGAAATTACTGTCTAGTGTTTTGGTGTGTTTGTTTGTTTGTTTGTTTGTTTGTGTGTGTGTGTGTGTTACTTTTGTGTTTCTATGATACAAATTGTTTTTACAGTTTAGTTTGTGGCAGTGTGGATGGAGATTTCACAACTCTCTTTAAACGAGTGGAAAATGTAAATAAAAAAAACGGACCCTTTGAATTCCTTCTGTGTGTTGGAGATTTTTTTGGGCAATCAGCTGACTCATGGCAGCCATACAAAGCAGGAATGTTGAAAGGTAAGCAGAGTCTCTAAGTATGGATGTTGGTACTGTTAAAACATTTAGTTTACTAATGCTTATCAGGTTGTGGAAATATTTACTGTATGTGTAATGGATCATAGAGCTTCCGACATTTCATAGCTGTGCTCTCTTGTCCTTTCCTAATAAAGAAAACTGCTATTACTAAACAGTATTGTGATTGTGGTTGCCTTTTAAGGGCACTCAGCAGCAAAATCGTTAGTGCTTGAAGAATTGGAGAATAGAATCAGTATAATAAGTCTCAAGAGACAGGGGAACAAAGAAAAACACAAGCAGAAGTGCAATGCAGAACAACAGGCATTGAAAGGTAGATTAGCTTGACAAAGTTCTTCAAAATAGTAGGAAATTTTGCTAAGCATTATGACTGTTCATAACTGTGATTCTTGTAACAGTTTTGGTATAAGTAAAATAGAAGCAGCATCCAGTGAATAGCTGTTTTAAGTTAATTGATTGGACATGTAACCCATGCCCTATTATTATTATTATTATTATTAAGCATTACAATCCATGAAGGCTTTTTGCTGCAGAATGGACAATGTTGAACCACTTTGCTCTGTCTTTACAAGTAATTTGCCACTGTCTGTCATGTCCTAGTTTTCTGAGATCGTCTTGAATATTGTCCAAGTATCTCATGCGTGGGCGTCCAAGAGGTCGTCTTCCGGTGGGAATCTCTTCAGTCACTTTCTTGATGGTCCTGTTTGGTGGTGCTCTGATGACATGCCCTATCCATTTCAGTCTTTTGGCTTTAATTTTGGCCACTATATCGGAGTCTTTATATAATTTGTAAATTTCATTGTTATTTAGCAATCTCCATTCATCACTGATCCTATCTCTTATGGGTCCAAATATTTTTCTCAAAATTTTTCGTTCAAATACTCTTAATCTGTTTTCCTCTTTTTTTGTGAGAGTCCAGGTTTCAGATCCATAGGTGAGTACTGGTATAATCAATGATTTGTATACTTGTAGTTTGGTGTTCCTAGAAATTAACTTGCTTTTGAAAACTGTCAAGAGACTATAGTAGCATTTGTTAGCCTTCTGAATTCGTGATTCTATTTCAATTTTTATGGAGTTGTCAGAGGTTACTATTGTACCAAGGTAATTAAATTCATTTGTCTTTGTGAAAGCTGTGTTATTAATTTGCAGTACATTATTATTTGATGGATAGCGGGATAAGATAAAGTACATTGTTTTGTCTGTATTCAGCTGGAGGCCTGTGCCATTTGTGGCTTTAATTAATTGTGCTGTAAGAAGCTTCAAATCATTCTCACTGTCAGATAATAATGCAATGTCATCAGCGTATGCTACAATGTTAATTTTGCTTTCCAGTTGTGCTCCAATTTGTAGTAGCTTTACTTTTTGGATTATTCTATTGATTACTATGTTAAAAAGAACTGGTGAGAGTGAATCCCCTTGTTTGACTCCAGTTTTAACCTCAAAGTCTTCAGAAAGTTTGCTAGCTACTTTTATTTTGTATTTTGAGTTTAAAGTGCAAGATTTTATTAAATTTATCAATTTGTTAGGGATGCCAATCTGCCTCATGCACTTCCATAAATATTCCCTGTTGATACTGTCAAAAGCTTTTTTAAAATCAATGAAAAGCATATGTACATTTTGATTGAATTCATATTTCTTTTCACCCAACATCCTTAGGACATATATATTGTCAATAGTCGATCTGTTAGGTCTAAATCCACATTGGGCATCATCTAGGGAGTCTTCAACGTAAGGGCTTATCCTTGCTAACAGTATATTTGTCAGAATTTTATATGTTGTGTTTAGTAACGCAATTCCTCTGTAGTTTGAACAGTTTGTTGGGTCCCCCTTCTTGTATATAGGGCACACAACTACTTCTTTCCAATCATGTGGGACCTGTTCCTGCTTCCAGATGTTGGTGATGATTTTGTGTAAGCAGTTTACAAAAGGAAATTTACTGAGCTTCCATATATCTGTGTCTATACCATCACTTCCAGGAGCTTTATGTCTCTTCAGCTTCTTGATGCTTTCTTTAATTTCTGCTAAGCTGGGCTCTTCGTCCGATGGGTCAGCAGTAAGATATTCATTGTCATCTTCCTGAGAGACGCTTATAGTTGGAGCATTTAGTAACTCATTAAAATATTCCTTCCATCTGTTAGCAATGTCACTTCTTTCTGTTAGCAAGGAGCCATCTGGGTCTGTTATGAACTGTCCATAATTTTTTATATTCCCACTTTTAAACATATTTATGCTCTTGAAAAATCCTCTGGAGTCTGTGGTACGGTCATTCTCAGCTCTTTTTAATTTGTAATTCATAAAATCCCTTTTCTTTTTCCTAATGAGTTTCCTGGCAAGTTTCTGTTTCTCTTCAAAAATAAGTTTGTTTTGTGTTATTGGTTTTTGTAGGAATTTTTCCCTTGCTAATTTTCTATCTTCGATAGCGTTCGAGCACTCGGCATCAAACCAGGGGTTCTTAGTTGTAGTAAAATGTCCCAAAACTGAGGTAGTTGCTCGTGTGATATTTTCTTTCAGAGCGTTCCAGGCTTGATTAGTATCATCATTGTTAATTTTACTTTCCACTTCAGGTTTGTGTGTTTCTAATTCTCTAATGTACTGGTTGAGAATGTTTGGGTTTTTCAGTTTCATTGTATTAAACCTAGGAACACCATTTAATTTAGACCATTTATGTCTTGAGAGTGAGATCTTGAACTTGGCTTTTACAAGAAAGTGATCCGAATCACAGTCTGCTCCCCTTTGACTTCTGATATCATGTATGCATTTATGATGTTGTTTTTCGATTAATACATGATCAATTTGATTTTTTGTGATGCCATCTCTTGAAGCCCATGTTTGTTTATGTATATCTTTATGTGCAAAATATGTACTTTTGATCAACATGTTTTTGGAAGTGGCAAAGCTAATAAGTTTTGTTCCGTTTTCATTACTCTGCTGATGTAGACTATGAGGTCCAATTGTAGGTTTATAATGATTTTCATGTCCTAACTTGGCATTGAAATCTCCTAGAATTATTTTAATTGAATTTTTCGAGAATGTATCATATACCTGTTCCAATTTGTTGTAAAATTCTTCTTTAATATTGTCCTCTTTATCCTCTGTTGGAGCATGGCAATTTATAACATTTAAAGTCTTATATTTGCATTGAATCGTAATGTGAGATATCCTTTCATTCACTGCCTCAAATTTCCTAATAAAAGGTAACAATTTGTTGTTTATTATAAATCCTGTCCCTAGTGCATGTATTTGTGTATCATTTCCCCCATACATTATTGTATACTTATTTTTGTTTATACTTCCATTACCCGTCCATCTGGTTTCTTGTACTGCAACTAAATCCATTTTATACCTTTCAAGTTCCTGTATGACATTTATCAGTGATCCTGATCTATAGAGACTTAATACATTCCATGTTCCCATATTCATAACCTTTAAATTTTGCAAGTTCGTCATCAAGTTTGGTGGCCCAGCATTCTTGTCATTCTGATTCGTAGCAATCCATTTTCTCCTACAGGATCCTGTGATAGGGTCGCTGGCCCTAAGCACAACCCCCAACCTGGAGGACCAGGGTCTTGATTTCGGGGATGCCTACCCCTAGAGCAGTTGCTTTCACTTCAGCTAACGAACTTGCTCTGCCCGGCCTGTTGGTCCGCGGGAGGTATTTGATTTCCCTCCTACCACCCATATCTGGGAGGCGTTCCCCGATCCGCCACCTGGGGACGCGCCCTCTAGGAGTTACAGGCTCTCCCGAGGGAACCCATGCCCTAGTCCATCCAAAATGTGTTTGATGGCTCCAAGGAGAGATTTTTTGCCAAATTGCCCATCAAATCCATTTTGTTTTCTGCAAACCATGATGCAATGAAGCTTCATTTATGAAAAAGACCATTATCATGCTGATTTGGGCGGGGCTAAACCCAAATGATTGCCACATTTTAGGAAACATGATTTCTCCAAAATGTTTCCATAGGCATCTATCTTCATATTGCCACTAAACAAAACTAAAGGCATGAAGCCATACCAGAAACCATTGAACTTGACCATCACTCTGAGCCCAGCTCTGAAGTACTATGGAAGTCCTTTACAATAGATGATAAGGAGATATGAAGATGGTTCATACGATAATCTTTAGAATTAACATATCCTCTTAAAATAATTTTTCTGATATATCTGACCAATAAACAGGTTTAATGGTTCTCTAATGTTTTTCACTTCACATTAATTGGCAAACACTGAATCTGAGCACAAATAATGCCTGTGAAATCTGCCTGACATAAGCGTGAACTTATGGGCCTCTGCCTTAGTGCCTTGGCTGAACCCAGTCAGTTCCCTCTTTGTAACAAAAGAGACATATATAATATTGTCTGAAATTATGTACCTTAGATATACATGCTGAGGAAATAATTTCAAAACAGATTTTTTCCTGAGTAACAGTGCACGTGAAGACCGGTGTCATCACCTGCGCCTGGTTGTGGCGGGGTGTTGGCTAAGTGAGCCAAGCATTGGCATTCACTGGCGAAATGCTGGAGTGAAAACATTGCGAGTGCAGGGGGTGTTTGTTTTGAAACATCATTGAGAAATCGGAGCGGCCAAAATGCAGCGTCTCTTGGAGCAGTGGTGTTCGATAAAATTTTGTGTAAAATTAAACAAGACCTGTATGGAAATGATTCAAGGGGCCTATAAAGAATATGCCATGTCATGTGCCATGGTTTTCATGTGGCACATGAGATTCAAAGATGGCTGTGAAGACTTGGAGGACAATGAATGCTCTGGAAGATATTTTATGAGTAAAACTGGTGAAAATCTGGCCGAAGTGTGTCAAGTTTTAAACAGTGATGGACGTCTCAGCATCAGAATGATGGCAGATGAAGTGGGTTTGAATCACTAAACTGTGTTTCAGCTAGTGGCAGAAGATCTGACGATGAGAAAAGTGTGTGAAAAACTTGTTCCTAAAGTGCTCTCTGGTGAACAGAGGGAGCAGCGCCTGGCTGTTTTGCAGGAAATACTTCAATGTTTACAAACTGAGCCTAATTTTTGGGACAGAGTGGTCAATGGTGATGAGACCTGGGTCTTCGTATACAAGCTAGAGTTGAAGAGGCAAAGCTTGGAGTGGCACATCTCCGCTACACCAAAGATGAAGAAAGCCTGCAGGAGCAAGTCATGTGTGAAAAGCATGCTCATTGTTTCCTTTGACACAAAAGGAATGATACACAAAGAGTTTGTGCCTGCCGGACAGACTGTCAATGGTCAGTATTATACTCGAGTAGTCCTCCGTTTGTGGGATCGAGTCCGCCTGGAGTAGAAAGACGACTGGGTGCTCCACCATGACAATGGGACCGTTCACACCTGCTTCGCCGTCACGTAAGTTTTGACCCAGTTCAATGTGGCAACACTGCCGCAGCCTCCCTATAGCTCCGACCTCGCCCCCAGTGACTTCTTTTTGTTTCCCTGGATGAAGAGAGACCCGAAACGGAAGCAGTTTGATAGCATCGCAGTGGTCCAAAAGACTTCGACAAGGGTCTTGAACAGCATTCTGGTTAAGGAATTCTAGGGAGTTTACTAGCAGTGGAAATCTTGTTGGGAGTGGTGTGTGCATTTTCAAGACACCTAGTTTGAAGAATTTTAGTCTGATATAAGAAAGTATTCAATAAATTTTGTGTTCTGAGACCAGTCTTTAAACTTTATTTACACACCCTGTATAACCCAAATGGAAATTTCAATGAAGAAAACTAACAAATTATGGGACAGAAACGCTGGCCAGTAATTAACTTCAGGAGTCAAAAAAGTTCATATATATGTACAAATAGAATGTGTAAGTATGTTGTTACGATGATAGGACATGTGGTTGGCTGTAGCCGTGCTCCAGGAACCATCCCGGTGTTTGCCTGAAATGATTTAGGAAATCTGGGTAAAGCTAAATCGGGGTGCCAGATAGAGCTAATTCAATCCTCCTGAATATGAGGACAGTGTCTTAACAGCTGTACTACCTCATTTGGTTTGTTCCTATTAAACAGTGACATTTTGATCACACATAATTTGCACCAAGGATATTATAATATAAAACAAAATTTTGCACTGCACCACTGCACATGGTATCTACATATACATCCATAATCTGTGAACCACTGTGAAGTGCATGGCAGAGAGTGCATCCATTTGTACCGGTTATTAGCATTTTTTCCCATTCCATTCATGTGTGGAGTCTTCATGATGTCAACGGCCTTGCTGCTGTGGTAACACTGGTTTACGTCACATCACCGTAGTTAAGCACTGCTTGGCTAGCACTTGGATGGGTCACCATGCGGGTCTGCCGAGTGCTGCTGGCAAGAGGAGTGCACTCAGCCCTTGTGAGGCCTAGTTGAGGAGCTACTTGATTGAGATGTAGCAGCGCTGGTCACAAAAACTGACAATGGGCGGGAGAGCAGTGTGCTGTCCACATGCCCCTCCATAATTGCTGCATCTGGTGACACCCAAGGGCTGAGGATGACATGGTGGCCGGTCAGTAACGTAGGGCCTTCATGGCCTGTTTGGATGGTGTATGTTTTTTTTTTTTTGTCCTCACGATCAATATGTGAGTGATATAGAGGGTGTTGTAGTATATTTGTAGAATCATCGTTCAAAATATGTTTTTGAGACTTTATTAGTAGACTTTTTCAGGAGAGTTTATGTCTATCTTCAAGAGTCTGCCAGTTTACTTTCTTCAGCATTGCTGTAACATTCTCCCACGTGTTGAACAAACATGTAAACATTTCTGCTGCTCTTCTCTGTATACATTCAATATCCCCTGTTGGTCTTATTTGGCACGGATCTCACACACTTCAGCAGAATTCTAGAATGGATGACATGAGTAATTTGTAAGCTATCTTCTTTGTGGACTGACTGCACTTCCGCAGTACTCTACCAATAAACCGAAGTCTACCGTCTGCTTTACCCACAATCATTCCATTTCATATCCCTACGAAATGTTATACTCAGGTGTTTGTGTTAGTTGGATGATTCCAGCTGTGGCTCATTGATATTATAGTCATAAGATACCACATATTTTCATTTTGTGGAGTGCACAATTTTATGTTTATGAACATTTAAAATAAGGTGCCAGTCTTTGCACTGCTTTGAAATCTTGTCAAGATCAGACTGAATATTTATACAGCTTCTTTCATACAGTACTTCATTATAGTTAACTGCATCATCTGCAAAAAGACCAAAATTACAATTAATATTGTCCACGAGGTCATTAATGTACAACATGAACGGCAAGAGTCCCAACTCACTTCCCTGGGACATACCCTAATTTACTTCTGCATCTGACAATGACTCTCCATCGAAGATAACATGCTATGTCCTGCCCACCCAGAAGTCTTCAATCCAGTCACATAGTTCACTTGATACCCCATATGCCTGAACTTTTGGCAACAAGCACTGGTGTGGTACTGAGTCAAATGCTTTTTGAAAATCAAGAAATACTGCATCTACTTGAGTGCCTCGATCCAAAGCTTTCTGTATGTTTCAGAATCCATGCTGGTTGGCATGGAGGAGATCATTCTGTTGAAGATGCCTCATTATGTTTGAGCTCAGAATATGTTTTAAGATGCTACTACAAATCAATGTCAAGGATATTAGAAGGTAGTTTTGTAGATCACTTCTACAATACTAACTTTCTTGTAGATGGGTGTTACCTGTACTTTCTTTGAACTACTGGGAACAGTTTTTTGTTTTAGGGATCTGTGATAACTTTTAGTTGGAAGAAGGGCTAACTCAGCACAGATTTAATATTGAATCTGTTAAGGATTTCATTGGGCCCTGCAGCTTTGTTCAGTTTTAACGATTTCAGTGGTAGGAGCAATGCTTATGGATTTTCCTATGTAAAAGAACATTTGAAAACAGAGTTAAGCATTTCAGCTAATGCTTTGTTACCGTCAATTTCAGTTTGCTAGGGACTGGACACTAACTTTGGTGCACTGTAGATCTCTGCATATTTGCTTGTGAAAGCATTACATCATAATTATGTTTTGCGGTGACCCCTTTTCTATGTCATTCAGACAATTTTTAATTGTGAAGTGTGTGCTTTTTTAAATTATGTTTTAGCTGTCTTTTTAAATATGTGGATTTTAGTAATGTTTTTTGTCTTCTTGGGCAATTTATTACACAATTTTATTCTCTGATATAAAATGCTGTTTTGAATTTTTGATTTATTTTCCCTTGTTAAATGTTGAGTCCTAACTGGCTCCTGTCCCATGATTGTGTATAGAAGTATTAGTGAAATACTTACTAATGTTTGCCCTGACATACACAACTGAATGGCGCACACACACACACACACACACACACACACACACACACACACACCAAAAGGCACACATGCCCTGTAGGGCCTCAAGCATTTGAGTGGTCTTCTTTACCCTTAAATTATTCAGTTTTTTGAATAGTTCTTTGCAGTGAGCCTGACTGCTACTTATAATTATTATTCTTATGACCCTTTCTGCAGTTTAAAAATTGTGTAATTGTGTCCATGCTTTTTGCCTTTGATCCCCAGGAAAGAATTTAACAGCTAAGAATTGAATGTATGTATGAATAGTAAGTCGCCACAAGACATGGGTTGTTGTTTGTTTTCTGTACAGTTACTGTTAATTGATTACATACTGTTCAATAATAAACATGCCTTGAGATTTCATTTGCCTCCTCTGTTAGGAGTTCTGGTCTTTTATCAGTGACTAGGATGTTGCTGTCATCAACAAAGAGAGCTTTTTCATCAGGTTATATGCTCTCTGGAAAGTCATTGCTGTACAGTGTGTAACTAAATTCCCTTTACAGTTTTTGAGGACAGGTTACTTAACACCAAAACAAGAAAAAAATTCTAGTAAACAAAGGCTCTCAAATGGATGCCTTAAGAGCTGTGAGTACTTGCTCATCTTTGATTCTGTGAAATACATCTCTTATACTGCAAGCTCTTTGCTTTTCATATTTTGAGGGGAGATAGTATGCACCAAAACAAGAAAAAATGTCCAGTGGACAAGGGCTCTAAAATGCTTGCTTTAAGAGCTATGCACACTTGCTCATCTTCACTACTGTGAAACACGTCTCTTCTATTGAAGAAGTGCTCATAGCTCTTCAGGTAAGCATTTTAAAGCCCAAGTTTACTGGTCAATTTTTTTCTTGCTTTGATCCATGCTACCTACTCCAAAATTTGGAAATCAAAGAGCTTGCAGCAGAAGAAATGTTTCACAGTATCGAAGGTTAGTGCTCATAGCTCTCAAGGGATGTATTTAGAGCCCATGTTTGGTAGACTCTTTTTCTTGTTTTGGTGTAAGGAACCTGTCCTCAAATTCTGTAAAGGGAATGTAGTTACACCATGCATATTAAGAACAGATTCTGATGCAATAGACTAACCTGAGGCACACCTACATTTATATGTTTCTTATCTGATAATTTTTGTACTAAAAATTTTACCATCAACAGGCAGATGAACAATCTCTGCCTTTTACGTCCTGCTTTCCAGGTAAGACTGGAACCACTTATTTGCCGTTATTCTTACACCTTGTGCTTCTTGTTTATTCAGTAGCATTTTATGGTCAGCAATGCCAAAAGTCTTGGACAGGTCTGAGAATATACCTGTGCCATAGTCATCCTTGTCAAGAGCTTCAAATACCACTTTTGTGAACTCTGTAATAGCTGATATTGTACTTCTGCCACTGCGGAACCCAACTGTTCTTCATTAAACAGGTTGTTTTTATTCATGTAACTCATTACTCTGTTTTTGATGATTGATCCAGTTATTTTTTAGAATGCTGACAGTAGTGAAACTGCCTGCAGTTTTCTGTGTTCTCCTTGTTCATTTAATTAGTAAGGGCACAACTTGGGCATGCCTGTTGTGCCTTGGAAAAATACAGAAACAAAAGAACTGATTAGATAATTATATGTTATGTTTGTTAATGGAATTTGTATGCTGTCTATGTGCATCTTCAGAACAGAGACCAAAATCTCATCTATGCCTGCTGACCTCTTATATTTTCAATCTCTGTATTGCCTTCCTGACTTCAAGACCTGTTGTGGGGATCATCATCATTCTTTCTGCTGTGTAATTCATTGTGAAGGCTATATGTCTCGAAGGCAAATTATGGTGTACAACTTCTTCATAATACTGTTTAAAAAATTTGTCACTTCGTGAGGTTTTTCTATTACTCTGTACCAATCTTTGATTTGTGCGCTCTTATAAGTGTTTGTGCATTTTTCAACTCCATGGTCTATGACTAAGATGAAATATGTGGGTCAGTTCCTCTCCGAAATTGTGTAGACTTCATGATTTTCAGTGTTGTGATACCTTGATTTGGGAATGCTCTGCTCATGCTTTTTGTTCAGCAGTCCCAAAATGTTATAAATTGTTGGGCCCAGCTGATGTAACAGTTTTTAATTTCTAGACACTTTTCATTCAGTTTATTTCCTCAGCCCTCTTTAATAAAGGAAATGTGCACTTATGAAATATTAGACCAGGTGTGTTAATGGACTGAGGATTGTGTAGCAAACATAACTCATTACATCATTGTCTTTGAGGAGACAACATCAAAGGTGAGAATTTGTTGTGACTTACGAGAATGTGATAGCACCATTACTGTTTGCACAATAAAGGGTTATTCTAAATGATGGACCCATTTTCAAAAATTTGTATGTATTCAAGTACAAATCCAAAATGAACAAGCTTTATACCAATGAAAAGAGGAAATTTCAAAGTTTTTGGCAGGCGGTGGCAGGCAGGCAGGCGGGCGGTGATGGTTTCAGAAATGGTTGGTAGAGTTCGCACGGCAATAGGTCCGTCATTCCATTTCACTGTCAGTTGTGAGTGTGATGGCGACTGTGGAGCACGAGGTTTTCTGCATTCACGAAAAGTGAGTCGCAAATTGCAATGCAGCGGGCATTTTCTACCAAATTTGGAGTTCAACCACCAACTCGCAAAAGCAGTAGCTGTTGGTTTAAGCAATTTAAACAGACTGGGAGTGTTTGCAAAGGAAAAAGTACAGGCTGACTGCATGTGTTAGAGGACGGATTTGAGAAAGTTTTGTGCACAGTCCCAATAAGTCTACCAACAGAGCCAGTCTAGAACTTGGATACCCCAACCGACTGTATGGAAAGTTCTGAGACGGCGTTTACTGTGCAAGCCCTATTGATTACAACTTGTGCAGGCACTCAACACCAACGACAAAGAGAAGCATCTCACATTTTGTGTTTATGTGCTAGCAAAGATGGAGGATGAAGCCTTTGTACAGCGTGTAATTTTTAGTGATGAAGCGACATTCCGCCTTAGTGGAAAAGTCAACAGACACAATTTTTGCATATGGGGTTTGGAAAATCCACATTCACCATTGCAACATGAAAGAGACTCACTGAAGACCAATGTGTTCTGTGCCATATCCCATACAAAGGTTTATGGATCATTTTTCTTTGCAGAAAGAACTGTAATGGGAATCACGTACCTGGACACGTTGGAACAATCGCTGTTCCCTCAAATTGTGGAAGGTTCCCAGGACTTAATTTTCCAACAGGATGGAGCTCCACCCCATTGGCACCGTGATGTACAAGGCTTTTTGAATTACTTCCTTCCTCAGCACTGGATCGGTCGCAGGGGACTTGAGGACCTGGCTATCCAGTTCCAGCCATGGAGATCTCCTGATCTCACACCCTGCGACTATTTCTTATGGGGTTATGTGAAGGAAGCTGTTTACGTCCTGCCTCTACCACTCACTCTGAATGATCTGCGGAACTGGATCACTGCTGCCATGTGCACAGTAATAGCAGGTTGCTTTCGCATGTGGGATGAGTTTGGCTGTTGTGTCGATGTTTGCTGTACAGCCAACGGTGGCCACATTGAACATTTATAACATTCATCACATTTCTAATTATTAAATAATGATTAAAAACTAATTAATTACAAATTATTTCAAATTATTAAATTGATATCAAACATTATGAAAAGAAAACTTTGAAACTTCCTCTTTTCATTGATATAAAGCTTGTTCATTTTGGATTTGTACTTGAATAAATACGAAGTTTTGAAAATGGGTCCATCATGTAGAATAACCTTGTATTATTATTATTATTGTTGTTGTTGTTACTGTTAGTTTGTTACACAAACTGTAGATTTGTCAGCTACGCCTAATGAATCAGAGTTGTTTTCCTTCTTTACATGCTGTTTGTTTGTGGTAGGACCATTACTGTTTGCACTGTATTATTATTTTTATTATTATTGGTGAATTCTCACCAGAAATGGAATACGTTAAGCAAATAACTCAATCAGTTCTTCTTTGAGTTCTTCTTGTTCTTCCAATAGAGTTTCATTCTTTCCGAAAAGACTTGTTTACGCCAATCTGACCACTTTGGTCATTACTGCTTTTCTTTTGGTTGCTGGGATAAAACTTCATTTGTCTACTTTGTGTCTGATGGTGTCTCTTTCTAGAATGTTGGCTGGTCTTATGTTTGCATTATTTAGGTCCTTTCGAATTTCATCTAACCAAGGTGTGGAATTCTTAAGTGATGTTACATAATCTATTATTCTCTTCATCAATCAGTTTTCTGGTAGTCGGCTGAGATGACCAGAGAATTTCATTTGCCTATCCCTAATATTAATTTTAATGTTTGAAAACATTTCTGTTGTTTTAATTGATTGTTAATTGATTCTAGCCTATAACCGTCTTGGGTATGTCTTCCTCGTAGAATTTTCCTGATGATCTTTCTCTCTTCTTTTTTAATGTCTTCAAGTTGTTGTTTTCTGTTAAGGGTTAGTGTTTCACTTGCGTAGAGGATTGCTGATTTTGTGAGAGTATCTTAGTGTCGAATTTTTGCCCCTCTTGACTTTTTTGTTGTTGTCTTATTAACTTTTTGAAGGCGATGTTGCTGCGAGAGTTTTTCAATATATGTCAGTTTGATGAATTCTCCAAGGTATTTAAAGTATGGGACCCTATTAATTTTACCATATTTTGTTTTCAAGCTTGCAATTTCTGTTTTTGAACAAAAGAATTCAGTTTTCTCAAAAGAAATTTGTAAACCTACTTTTTCTGCACAGCCTTTGAGTATTTCCAGCTGTTTGATTGCAGACTGCTCATTCTCTGTTAGTATTGCCAGGTCATCCGCAAATGCAAGATATGGTATGTAGAGGTTGCTTTTGGCAATGCCCAGTCAGCTTGGCTCCCAAACCCCACATTTCTTGAGTTCTTTCTCCCATCGTTCCATGACTTTGTGTAGAACTACTTTGAGCAGAACAGGAAAGAGTCCATCACCTTGCCTCACACCTGTTTTAATGTAAAGGGTTCTGAGATCTCCACCACAATTTTTACTTTAGATTACATGCCAATTAGTGTTTGTTTTATGATTTCTCATGTTTTAGGATCTAATTCCCTCTCTTCTAAAATTTGGAATAGTGAGGACCTGTCTATTGAATCATATGCTTTTTTGAAATCTACGAATGTGCATACTACAGGTTTTTGTCTGAAAGCTCACATTTTGAGTATGGTTTCAAGGTTGAAAATTTTCTCTGGACATGATCTGTTCAGTCTGAATCCTGCTTAACATTCTGCTACTTTGGGCTCTAATTGCTGTTGTGTTCTATTCAAGAGACAACCTGATAAAATTTTGTAGGCATCTGGTAATAGAAAGATCCTCCTATAGTTGTTTACATCTGATTTATTATCTTTTTTATGTAGTGGATGAATCAGAGCAATCTTCCAGTCATACGGGATTTTTTCGGTTTGCCAGATTCTCTCTCTCTCTCTCTCTCTCTCTCTCTCTCTCTCTCTCTCTCTCTCTCTCTCTCTCTCTCCTCTCTCTGTCTCTCTCTCTCCTTATCTCCCTATCTCTTTTTCTCACTCATTTTCTAACGTAAAAAAAAAAAAAATAGCAAGTCCATATCACAAAGTTAAGCCGACCTCGGGGAAGATCAGTTTGGATTCCTTAGAAATATGGGAACACGTGAGGCAATACTGACCCTACGACTTATTTTAGAAGCTAGATTAAGAAAAGACAAACCTATGTTGCTAGCATTTGTAGACTTAGAGAAAGCTTTTGACAATGTTGACTGAAATACTCTCTTTCAAATTCTGAAGGTGGCAGGTGTAAAATACAGGGAGCAAAAGGCTATTTACAATTTGTACAGAATCCAGATGGCAGTTATAAGAGTCGAGGGACATGAAAGGGAAGCAGTGGTTGGGAAGGGAGTGAGACAGGGTTGTAGCCTCTCCCCAATGTTGTTCAATCTTTATATTGAGCAAGCAGTAAAAGAAACAAAAGAAAAATTCGGAGTAGGTATTAAAATCCATGGAGAAGAAATAAAAACTTTAAGGTTCGCTGATGACATTGTAATTCTGTCAGAGACAGCAAAGGACTTGGAAGAGCAGTTGAACGGCATGGACAGTGTCTTAAAAGGAGGATATAAGATGAACATCAACAAAAGCAAAACGAGGATAATGGAATTTAGTCGAATTAAGTCGGGTGATGCTGAGGGAATTAGATTAGGAAATGAGACGCTTAAAGTAGTAAGGGAGTTTTGCTATTTGGGGAGCAAAACAACTGATGATAGTCGAAGTAGAGAGGATGTAAAATGTAGACTGGCAATGGGAAGGAAAGCGTTTCTGAAGAAGAGAAATTTCTTAACTTCAAGTATAGATTTAAGTGCCAGGAAGTCGTTTCTGAAAGTATTTGTATGGAGTGTAGCCATGTATTGAAGTGAAACATGGATGATAAATAGTTTGGACACAAAGAGAATAGAAGCCTTCGAAATGTGGTGCTACAGAAGAATGCTGAAGTTTAGATGGGTAGATCACATAACTAATGAGGAGGTACTGAATAGAATTGGGGAGAAGAGGAGTTTGTGGCACAACTTGACTAGAAGAAGGGATCGGTTGGTAGGACATGTTCTGAGACATCAAGGGATCACCAATTTAGTATTTGAGGGCAGGGTGGAGGGTAAAAACCGAGAGGGAGACCAAGAGATGAATACACTAAGCAGATTCAGAAGGACGTAGGCTGCAGTGCATACTGGGAGATGAACAAGCTTGCACAGGATAGAGTAGCATGGAGAGCTGCATCAAACCAGTCTCAGGACTGAAGACCACAACAACAACAACAATCACGAAGTTAATTAATTTTCACTTACAACAAAGTTTCATCAAGTGCTGGAGTACAGATTTGTTTAAGGGTTTGTGATCTTTCTCATTATGGCTCATTCATTTTGCTCTCAGGGTGGGATATTATTTCACTATGGTTTGGTTATTTTGTATATGTGCTCCTGCATTTGGTCAAATCTTGAGGAAAATTGCAAGAGGTAACTTCACCATGAGCTGTCAACTTGCAACATTCATACAAAAACATGAGCAATAAATTAAGTAAGAACCTCATGAAACTGAAACTGCTTTAAAGCACTTGTTTATATGAGAAAACATAAGTCAATACCCTTAATCATTTTTTACCAACTGGAACTGGAATCGAGAGGGATTCAGGAGACAGCAGTCTGTGATTCAAACATAGTAATTCTATTACATACATATATCATTTCTTGCTAATAGCAGACAATAGTCTGTTGAACATGTCTCTGAGAAACTGTTTACACACTCATAAAGCGTTCTAACTGGGAATCTTTATGGTGCATTGATTACAGCGTCTCACAGGACATATTTTAAAAGCCATAATACTCTCAATAGCACAGTACTAAAATACTGTCTTGGAAGTGATCTTTGTCAACAGTCAGTTCAGTTCAACAATGTGCCTAGCATGTTACAGTACACTCCCATGGAACTTCTTGCATGTTGTTCATGGTATTGTACTACTTTATGTTCATGATTTAACTCTCATACATCATACTCAAGATTCATACATTCACGCCATCAAGTCACCAGCTGTGGGTAAGTGAATATTCACAATTAACTGGTTTGTTCAACTAACAGGTCGTCCATAACTAAATCACTCTGTTACTGTATAAATGTGAATATGGTTACCTTTGCACAATTAAGTCAGTATGATTTACATCATGTCCTCACTGTACTACATTTCACATTGCTGCCACATCTCACACAAATTCACTCTGTACATATGAATCAGCAGTACCAAATATAACCAACATAACAATAAAATCTCCATTTACTGTCAAATAACAAATGAAAAACCCGTGCTTCTGGTATTATAATCATGCTCATGCCTGATATCTGTCTATGTGCACATATTTTTTTTTTTTTTTTTTTTTTTTTTTTTTTTTTTTTTTTTTTTTTTTTTTTTTTTTTTTCAAGTGGTTCAGGCATTGACAGATTACACCATATTATTACTTATCTCCATGGATAACCATCAGTAATTGCACCAAATTCATTAGGTCTGAAAATTATGAAACATCAAACTGACAACCACGAGGGAAAGTTGCCAAAACAGACTTGGGAACTCGTAGGAAATTGACTCTACCTAGTCCAGTGTAAACTGAATAACTATGATCATTCAAAATCAAGTTTCATATCATATTGGTGAGAATTGTTTTTACAAGAGTTCTATAGTCAACGTGTCAATAAACCCATGTTGCTAATATTGTTATCTCGCACATGAACAAACAACACAACTTAGTTTTTCTGCAAGTGCAGTTCATGTATCTTGCAGTTAATGTAATATATCTCTTTAACACCCATGGGAAAAAAATATCCCTTTCTCTAGCATTGACAGATTCTAAACTACATATTTATACCTCTTGACTAATATCGTTTGCAAAGTAAGTAAGAGTTGACTGCCGCTGTTTCTATTTACAGAAATCATAAACTACTATCATATGCAAAGAAAGTTAAATAATATTCCACAGTACATCCTCACAGAAATGGTTTGGAAGAAACTGTGATGAAATTATTTCATTAACACACATGTGCTGTTATGACATTTACATATTAAAATACCCACATATGTAATATTCATACCCACAGTCCACTGGAGTATTCAATCAGAGGCTATGTAAATCTACTTCTTACTTTGAATTAAAGTTTACACTAATACGTATACACCACAGTGTCAGTCTTTATGTGTCAACAGATGTTTGCTGCTAACTATTGATATATACACTTCTTTAAATCATGATGAGGGTAGAGTCCCTTTATCTTGTTGCTCCCAGGATAAGAAAGTAATTTTTGGATCCTTGTGATCACAAATGAACCCGTATACAACAGTTACCAGTTCCTATTCTTTGTAGGTAATAGTGTTGGTTTAGGGATGATCCATAATTAGAACTGTGTCACCATCGGTAATCTTTTGTGGTCTAGATAATTTCTTGTCAAAATACTTCTTTCTTATATTTGCTTTGTCTGTCAAAGTAATTCCCGCTTCTTGAACCTTCTCTTACCAAGAATCTGTGTTCATAGAATCTGATGGGGTACATTTACCTACACATTCTTTTCTTTTTTCCTTACTATTAACTTTGTCGGTGTACAATTAGTAGACATGTGTTGAAGGTTATTTATAATCTCTTCAAACGGTTTCACATAATAGAGTCAGGTCATCTGCTTGATGTGACAGTATGCCTTTATGAATTTAGTTACTTCCTGAGCATCCATTCAGCACAGTATGCTTCCAGGTGGTATTTTGATATGGGTATGTGCTTAATCTGTTGATGTTTTAGAAAATTCCTGCCATGGAAACTAGTGAAATTTTTGGCTTTATCAGGCAGTAGAGCAAGTGATTTTCCTACTTTAGGGATATAATCATGCAGTAGCTACCTGAATATAGGTGAACTTGTAGCATTTTTATGGGATACTGTACTGTATAATGTGTAAACAAATCATAAAAAGCTACAAGGTACTTGGCAGCTGGACATGCTGTTGGGAATGGGCCACAGTCGCCCACTGGTAATGTCTGAAATGACTTTACAGGTAGTATGGTGTGCAACTTGCCTTTACAACACGTTTTTTGTCTTTTGTCTTTTGGCAAATAGTGCAAGTTTTCGGTAATTTTTGCACTTTCCTGAGCATGTATAACAAATGACAATTACTACAGATTTTCTAGGTACATTTTATGACACCAAAGTTTCCCTATGCATGGTGGGTATACCAAATTAATTTGTTTCCATAATCTGTATGGATGAAAACACCAATGATTAGATTCTGGAGTACAGTAATAGAGTAAATCTCCAGTTACTATTGTATAGCGCTTAGTAAGCCTTTGATTTTGGTTTTGCTGCAATTGCCGTGTAACATGATTTCATTAAAATCTGCATATTGCAACATTGGCGTATTTCTGGATAAATCTAAATAATATTCCCTATAGACTTAGTCTCTAATTAGTAAAACCTTAAAATCTGAAGATTGATCATTCATGTCTGAGTTTTCGTGTATACCTTTAAGGAGGTGAGGTAAAGCATCAGCTAGTGCATTGCCTTTGAGATGAATAACATCAAAGCTACACTTCTAGAGCACTAGAGACCATCTACCAAGTAGTGTGTATAATAATTTGCAACTTAATAGAAAGCTTGGTGCCTGGTGTGGGTTCCAGCAAGGTAATAATGGAACTTTTGGAATGTGGACACAATTGCAAGCACCTCTAACTCGGTGGTTGAATAAGCCTTTTCACACTTGGACAGGACCGGGGTCTTGGAAAGCAGCTGACATGTCTGGTTAGTATAGCATCTTGGAGTAAACAGTGCTTGTTTAATATTTTCAAATATCAGATAGCAATTGTGTGACCAGTGCCACTGCACATTTTACTGCACATTTTTTGTGATAAGCTTAAAAGCCATTCCCACTTAACAACTGCAAGACTGATGAAGCGTTCAGTTACTTGCTTGTACAAGAACCAGGAAAATTGGCTATTGCATCAGTTTTGCACCATCAGGCAGTATAACATGGGATATAGTTAGATGATCTAGGAATTTAATTTTCTTGTGTCCAAACTTAGATTTCTGCAGGCTGGCAGGTGCATCAGCTTGCAAGAATTTTTTTAACACCTTCTGTATAATGTCAGTGTGATGTGACCAAGTTTGTGTTGCTGTTAGCAAATCATCCATGAACAATGCCACCAAGTCTTGGATCTCAGGTCAGTAGAGACAGTCAGGTGCTGTTACGAATATGCCTGAGCATACATTAAAACCAAAAGTCAATGCTTGGTAACTCCTCCTGGCACATAGAAACAATGTATACTTAGACGATTTCATTGCCAGGGCAATCTGCCGATATGAAGATGGAGGTCAATACATGTTAGGTATTTTACTTCATGTAACTTCTAGAGTAAATCATCTATGTTCTCCAGTCTCATTAATCTGATCTCTATCTCTTGTATCTGAAACTTATCTGACATTTCCACAGCCACTGCAAGAAATGGACTACAGTATGGTTTGCCTGATGCTATGTTCCATTCAAGCATTTTCCTGATCTCTTTGACTACAGCAGGTCTCTTGGACCATGAAATGGAATATAAACTTTTGCAGAATATTTTGTGTGCATGACATTTTAGTCCACTGCAGAGTGAAAATTTCGTTCTCGAAATGTACCCCAGGCTGTGGCTAAGCCCTTTCTCCACACTATCTTCCAAGAGCGCTATCTTATGTGTTTTGTAGAAGAACTTCTGTGAAGTTTGGAAGGTAGGAGGTGAGCTATTGTGGAAGGAAAGCTATGAGGATGGGTCAAGAGTGATGCTCAGTCAGTAGAGCACTTGCCCGCAAAAGTCAAAAGTCCCAAGTTCGAGTCTCCGTCTGACACACAGTTTTAATCTGCCAGGAAGTTTCATATCAGTGCATACTCCACTGCAGAATGAAAATTTCAGTCTGAACCTGGACATTCTCAATACCACACCTATGATACATGGCTTCTTGCTCTGGCAAAAGCGCTTTCCAGTGTGTGGTCTGTGTGGCATACTGATCACAGTGTGCCATACTTTAGTAGACTGTATTTTATTTTCAGACATGAGGGTAGCAGGTAATTTAACGACAGATTTTCCCTCTATTTTAATTAACAATGATATGCATGTACCATCACTTCCGTGCAATATTTGACTTGCTTCATGTTTTTTAGGGAGAAGTTTGATGTGTTGTCAGGGTGTCTGGGCCATCTATGTTTGTTGTAAATGGTCAGCCAGCCATATAGTTCTTTGTAATTGTTTTAGGTTTCCTCTTGCATTGCTTGTGTTTTAATTGACATTTGTGGAACATATGACCATATTTGTGCTATCTTAGTGGATGTGGGCTTGTGTGTGTGTGTGTGTGTGTGTGTGTGTGTGTGTGTGTGTGAGTAAGTGAGTGAGTGATTGAGAGAGAGAGAGAGAGAGAGAGAGAGAGAGAGAGAGAGAGAGAGACCTGAATGAGGTTGGGAGGGAATGAGCCCATCCTCCATTTCTGCATCATTATATTATAAGTCAGGCTGAGTGTGGGCAGGAAAAGTGAAGTCCCCTAAGTCCCCTCCCCCCCCCCCCCCCCCCCCCAGATATTGTCCTCAGTTGTGGCTGGATGTAGGTGACCCAGTATTGTTTCTTCATGTTTAATAAAAGTGTCCAGTTCTTTACTTTACTGCTCCTGTATTGTTATAGACTGATTTCCCTGTCTCTTATTGTTATTTCTGGTTGGTAAAGTTAACATTTATCTCCTGTTCATTATTGTGTGTTAATTCCCTGTTCCGTAGGTTTTTTGTATCTGGGTTGCATTGGTCATAGGGATTGATTGCTGTTGGGCTTTTTATATAGCGTCAATTAGCACATTGACTTTGAAACCTATGTTTCGTGTGAGTTGACTGGATAAAACAGTTCAATTATCTCTCTACATTTATCCCATTGTGCTTTACCTAGCAGGATGCATCAGTCTGTGATCTGGTGATTATGTGAATTGCATAGTGGTCATTGAGCATTGTATTTAGTTTTACTTCCCATGTTTGTTATAGTTATGTCTGTATTACTATGAAACCTTGTTCTCCCATTATATGTTGCCAGTTGTTTCTCTTCATTCACAGTGAATAGGATTCGTTTATCTAGTAATGTGTTTGTCTTTGTCTTGTGGCCTTTGCTGTCAGTTATATTAGAATGCCAGGATACAGAATGTGCTTTAATATCTGCCTTTATGATTAGATTTTTCCTCAGGATTATAAGGTTACGCACCTTTTCATGTCAGCATAGGGTTTATTTTTCTGAGTATTGTGCCTTTAGAACTTCAGTCACTTGTTAACCATGTTTTAGCTCTACAGTAGCAAGGTGTTGCTTGCATAACTAGGATTTTTATCACAGTTACTTTCGGCTTAGTTATTATGAAAGCTTCTGTGGGTTTCCTATGTCATGGTCTTATTCTCGTGTCTGGTGTGAAATATGTCAGGCAACCTTCCGGAGAATGAGGTTCGTGGAGGGCCACCACTCCTGCATATAGCTCCATCATAAGTTTAATAATTTCTGCATTCACTGCTATGCTTGTATGAGCATTTAGTAGTAAGATTTTTACAGCTGTTTACTATAAACATAGCAGTTTTTCCTAGTTTTTCTTGGATCAAAGCACACACATCCATATACCCTTACTAAATATTTGTAGATTTTTATATAAATTAGGCCTTTCGGACCTTCTGGTGTATACTCTTAGTAGCAAAACACACAATTCCCCTGTAGTGGTTGAAAGAAATTTATCATTCAGTATGTTTGTTCAGTCAGTGGGAAGTAGGTTGATTCACCCTCTGAATGAGTGAATCATATGATAAATCTCTGTTGTGCTTGTAACGTGTCCCCGCACTGATTTGCTGAATCATAGATTTGTATCTGTTTCTGTATAGTCCAGTGCAATGCCTGGGTTTAGAGTATGCATGTTTGACTATGGGTTGTGTTTCATATCTGAGACTGATGATTTTGTGTCATGCACGGAAGTGTTTTGTGACTTTTGTGTGAGAGCATGCGAGGGCTGAGATACAAGCACTGCTTTGTTGTGTACTATATATCTTTGTGTTTGTTGTGTTTTACTGATGCACAGTTTGTCTTTTTGTGGCTCTTTTGCTTGCAGTCTGAGCAGACTAATTCAGTCCCTTTATAACTATGAAAAGGATAGATTGCTACTCACCTTAAAGATGACACATTGAGTTGCAGATAGGTGCAACGAAAAGATTCTTACACATTTAGCTTTTGGTCAAAGCTTTCTTCAGAAAAGAAAGGAAAACAAGCATATGTTCACCCAAGCAGGCACACCTCAGGCACTCATGACCTTTCTCTCTGGCTGTGACTGTGACTGGATATAGTGGTCATCTGTGCCTGAGGTGTGCCTGTTTGTGTGAATGTGTATTGGAATGTGTTGTGGGAACCTGGCATACAGCTAGGAGTGTTTGTTTTTTCATTGGTTCTTCACACATAATGTGTGGCAGCTCAAGCATAGTGTAAGAAGCGTTAAGCATTTTGCACATGATACACATATTTACCAATGATGTGCTAGCTGTATTTAACCCATTGATAATTTGCTGCATGATCCAACACTGAATGTGTCACTGCTAGATTCAGAGCAATACTTGCGTGATACAATCTTCTAGAGTGCCCCACCATATCAAGAGATGTATACTCCACTACTTTCTTGAGCAATAATGCTTGCCACAGTCATGGCATCTGATAAGCCACATGTTGGGCCAAATGGCAAACACATGAGAGAGCTCAGCTTTTGACAGGGAACAGATGCTGTGATCCAGGGGTTCGTGAGCTGGGCATTGGAACGGTTGCCATTACTCTGTAACTATAAGCTTTGTTTATGCTTCAGCACCTAGCAATGTGACATTGGAATGTTGTGTATAACAGTTACTGGGGAATGAAGGCTTTCACAACTGGGTGACATGGCTGTTGATATACTTTCCGGGATGTGAGGTCGTGGTCCAAGAACTTTTCTGCTCCTTACGTTTCATCCAGCGCAGTCCTGGACGAAACGTAAGGAGCAGAGAAGTTCTTGGACCACGACCTCACATCCCGGAAAGTATATCAACAGCCAGTTACTGGGGATTTCAACATAACTACCTATATTACAAGAACAGAAGAAACATCAATAACCTTAATATTAAGGCACACTATGTACGGATGTTAGGATGGTTGTTGAAGCAAAACTGTAGGAGCTGCTGTTCAAATTCCTGTCGCTGTTTGAATTGTTGATCCAGTAGTGACTGCCATAGTTTGAGAAATGGTTCAAGTTCTGTATACTCACATTAGGATTGTAGTCCACATTACCACTTCTGTATCCTGTGACACAATTCTTTATTTTCATAGTACAACAAATAGGATCATTGCATGGTTTCCCAAACTGATAAGTGGGATGGCCAAATTGTCATGAAGTGAATGAGGCAGTATCAGTTCTATCATAAACGTATATAGGCAGACAAAGGTTGGAGTAATTACAATATTTATACAGGTTCAGTGACAATCTGGTAATTATTTCACCATTTGAAGAGACAAGTGGGACGTTATGTAGATCCATATGACAGTGTGTGGCACTGTTCAAGCTCAGTCCTGGCTGGTTTGTGGAACCTGTGGGCCGACTTAAGAAGAGCAAATATGGGACACCAGATCAACCCATCTGATTCTGTATGAGCACCACACAGCATTCAGAGCATATAGTGAGCAGTACCTGGTGCTGGCTAGGACGAATGCTATCAGTGTCCATTTTGGAGTCATGCTTTATCTCTAAGTGAGACACAAGACTATCTTACTTAGTTTCTGTTCCCTTCAACGAGTTATGTTTGTGCCTATGGGTTACTGATCAGTGTACACAGTTTACTGTGGAAGAATATGTTTGCATTAACTAGCCTCCAGCTTATGGTCTTTCATTTTGATAAATTGCCTCCCATCTTAATCTGACCAAGACTCTTGAAGGTGTTGGCATTTCACAACACTTATGAAGTCCATGTAGCTGGCTCGTCATGGAACTTGGGCAACTAGTAACAGCTAGGTAGGTTTCTAGTATAGGAAGCTGGCAGTGCTATCAGTACTCCGTTGCTGTAAGTTCTGGTCATACTTCAGGGCTCACTCTTGGTAGTGGGACACTGAGTGATTAAAGTAACTGTGACTGTGGCTGAATGTGTAGACGGTGAGGATGGTAGAATCTTCATCTACTCTGCAAACCACAGTGAGGTGCATAGCAAAGGGTACATCCCCATTGTACCAGTTATTAGGTTTTCTTCCTGTTCTATTCACATAAAGAGTATGGGAAGAAAGATTGTTGGGATGCTTCTCTGCAAGCAGTAATTAGCCCAATCTTATCTTCACAGTCCCTATGTGAGTGATATTTCTAAAGTAATCATTTAAAGCTGGTTCTTGAAATTGTGTTAATAGACTTTCTTGGGATAGTTAACATCTTTCTTCAAGTGTCTTCCAGTGCAGTTCCTTCAGTATCTCTGTGACACTCTACCACAGATTAAACAGATCTGTGACTGTTCATGCTGCCCTTTTCTGTATATGTTCCATATCCTCTGTTAGTCCTATCTGGTATAGATCCCACACACTTGAGCAATGTCCTAGAACTGGTTACACAAATGATTTGTAAGTGATCTCCTTTGTAGGTTGATTGCACTTCCTAAGTATTCTACTAATAAACCACCTGCTTTACCCACAACTGAACTCATATGATCATTCCATTTCATATTCCTACAGAGTGCTACACTCAGGTATTTGTATGAGTTGGCTGATTCCAACAATGACTAATATAGTCATAGGATGCTACATTTTTTTGTTTTGTCAAGTGCAAAATTTTACATTTCTGAACATTTAAAATGAGCTGCCAATCTATGCAGCACTTTGAAATCTTATCAAGGCCTGACAGAACATTTATACAACTTCTTTCAGAGAGTACTTCATTCTAGATAACTGCATCATCTACAAAAAGCCCAATTTTCCTATTAATATTGTTTGCAAGGTCATTAACATATGACATGAACAGCAACACACTTCCCTGGGGCATACCTGAAGTTACTTTTACATCTAACAATGACTCTCCATCCAAGATAACATGTTGCTTCCTCCCTACCAAAAAGTCCTCAATCCAGTCACTAATTTCACTTGATATCCCATTGATCATACTTTTGGCTATAACCATAGGTGTGGTACTAAGTGAATTGCTGTTTGGAAGTCAAGAAATGTAGCACGTACCTGGTTGCCATTATCCAAAAGTTTCCATATGTCACGTGAGAAAGTGTGAGTTGAGTTTCATGTAATTAATGTTTTCAAAAGCTGTGCTGCTTGGCATTGGGGAGGTGATTCTGTTTAAGATACCTGATTGTGCTTGAGCTCGGAATATATTCTAAGATTCTACAACAAATCAGTGTCAATGGTATTGGGCAGTAGTTTTAACGATCACTTCTTTTACCCTTCTTGTAGACGGGTGTGACTTGTGCCCTTTTCCAAGAACTAGGCATGGTTTTTTTGTTCAAGGAATCTACACTAGATTATAAACAGAAGAGGGGCTAATTCAGTAACAAAGTCACTCTAGACTTGGACAGGGATTCCATCATACCCTGAGCTTTGATCATTTTTATCGATTTCAACTGTTTCTCATTGAAGGCATCAAACATTGCTCTCTTGACAGCCAAATGCATTTCAGTCAGCATCTCTCTGTCTGTATCCCTACACTTTGTTCTACACCTATTATGCAGTAATCTCTGTTCCTTTAGAAGTTTCTTTATAGTGACTGTATACTGTGGTGTTTCCCTCCCATTATGAACTGTTCTACTAGGTACATATCTATCCAGTGCATGGTCAACTATTCTTTTAAACTTGAGCCAGAGTTCCTCTACATGCTCCTGCCCTGTGCTGAAAGTTTTAAAGTTCCTCATTGAGATATGACACTACTGATTTGTTATCTAGTTTACTGAGCATATGTATCTTTCTGCTTTTTTTAGTTGTCCTTTGTACTTTGGTAATCATTGTTGCCACAGCCGCATCAGGTCACTGATACCAGTTTTGATGTGGACATCCTCAAAGAGGTCAGGTCTATTTGTTGCCATTAGATCCAATATATTTCCATTGTGAGTGTTTTTGCTAACTATTTGTCCTAGGTAGTTTTCAGAGAAGGCATTTAGTAAAGTTTTACAGGATGTCTTATCATGCCCATCACTAACAAAACTATAATTTTCCCAATTAGTTGTTTGATGATTAAAGTCTCCAACAATGATTCCAGTATGATTGGGGAACTTTTTTTTTTTTTTTTTTTTTTTTTTTTTAAAGTTTTCGGTCACATCAGGAGATGAGCCAGGTGGCTGACAGAAGGATGCAATTATCATTTTATGCCCACCCCTGACACTGAGTCTTGCCCAACAATCTCATGAGCAGCTTCAGTTTCTACCTCAATGGCTTTGAGTTTCTTGTTTACTGTGATAAATACACCACCTCAATTTCCCATTTGGCTGTCCTTTTGATATACACTTAAATTTTCCCCAAAAAATCTCAATGCTATTAATTTTTGGTTTCAACCAGCTTTCTGTACCTGATATTACGGAGCTTCACTGTTTTTTCATGAGCGCTTCAAACTCTGGCACTTTGTTGAATGCTTTGGCAGTTTACCATTAGGATTTTAATACTCTCACCTATGAGAGGCATTTCTTTTGATCTTACACTGATACTTCTGGGCTTCCTACAGCTATTGTTATCTGGATTGGATGTAGGGTCACCTAATCTAAAAAATCCTTGTGTACATCCCACACACAGTCAGCTCTGGTTCAGTCCTTCCACTCGACTAGAACCAAAGGGCCACGATCTGTTCTGGGGACAAAGCTGCAAATTGAGAGCTTCGTTGAAACTCCATGCTCAAGGCTTGTGTTCTCAACCGTCTCTGCCAGTCGCTGGAATGGCCCAAGAATTACATCTCTCTCTCTCTCTCTCTCTCTCTCTCTCTCTCTCTCTCTCTCTCTCTCTTTTTTGATCGGCTGGTCGAAGATTCCTGGAGTAATTGAGGTAGCAATGTAACTTGGCCATCTCAGCCACCTGACCTCAAACCAATGGTATTGAGAGAGGTGGGATAAAATCAACACTTGACCCCCCTTAGCACAAACATTCCATGTTTGGGTTATTTGGCTGACTGCTTATTGGTCTGGTAAATTTGGTAGTCCCAATTCTTTATGGTCTTTTTTTGTTTAGACAGTGGAGAAAAGAATGGCAATCGATCGCAAAATCCATCACTTTACTACAGCAGATCTAGATTTCAACTATTACATAGTCAGCTTCAGTGCTAAAAAGCACAAAATAGGTGAATCAGGGACAAAAATAATATAACTGTCACCATACATGCAAACATAAGAATCACACGGTTACATACCATATAACAGGCGATATTTTTCTGTTTGTTTTTGCCAGCTGCATCTCATAATTATATTTTTCAAGAATGTGTGAATCTGATGTGTTAGCCTGTTTGGATCCATTCTCTCTGTGTGCTCCACTAGTTGAATTTCTTACTGTGTGTCCCAAGAAATGAATGTTTCACATACGCGTTGTAACTGTGATTTGAGGGATTTACCTTTAGATTTCTGAATTAAGCTTTGGGTGATATATTCCATCTTATATTCTTGGTCCTAAGCTTTTTCTCATCGTTTTACATTTTTTTAATTGCTGTTTCAACCCTCTGGCTACTCCAGACAAGGTTGCTACATGCCGAATTATATCATTATCACCTAATGCCTCTGCCTGCACTAAGTACGTTGGGCTTCTAGCTGGGCTGGGGTTACCCAAGTGGCTGGACACTTGTTGTACTCCTGTGTGCATTTTTAAGTCTACGCTCAGTTCTCCCGTACATTTTACTTTTGTTCCAATAGTATATAATACACAAAAATAGAAATCTGTATTCTTGGCCTTGGCTACAAAGTAAATTGTAATACATAGTGTTGTAATCAGTGTCAGCTCATTGAGATGTTATGCAATAATGCCCAGCAGCAGGTGGATGGCTGCACTGTCATCAGTACTAGTTCAGGTGCTCACTTACTGAGTAGCACAACAGATTTGCATGTCACATAACTTTCCTCAAACGTAATCAGAAACCAAAAAAACCGCAATCTAGTCTAGATATTGTTTGCAAGGTCATTAACATATGACATGAACAGCAACACACTTCCCTGGGGCATACCTGAAGTTACTTTTACATCTAACAATGACTCTCCATCCAAGATAACATGTTGCTTCCTCCCTACCAAAAAGTCCTCAATCCAGTCACTAATTTCACTTGATATCCCATTGATCATACTTTTGGCTATAACCATAGGTGTGGTACTAAGTGAATTGCTGTTTGGAAGTCAAGAAATGTAGCACGTACCTGGTTGCCATTATCCAAAAGTTTCCGTATGTCACGTGAGAAAGTGTGAGTTGAGTTTCATGTAATTAATGTTTTCAAAAGCTGTGCTGCTTGGCATTGGGGAGGTGATTCTGTTTAAGATACCTGATTGTGCTTGAGCTCGGAATATATTCTAAGATTCTACAACAAATCAGTGTCAATGGTATTGGGCAGTAGTTTTAACGATCACTTCTTTTACCCTTCTTGTAGACGGGTGTGACTTGTGCCCTTTTCCAAGAACTAGGCATGGTTTTTTTGTTCAAGGAATCTACACTAGATTATAAACAGAAGAGGGGCTAATTCAGTAACAAAGTCACTCTAGACTTGGACAGGGATTCCATCATACCCTGAGCTTTGATCATTTTTATCGATTTCAACTGTTTCTCATTGAAGGCATCAAACATTGCTCTCTTGACAGCCAAATGCATTTCAGTCAGCATCTCTCTGTCTGTATCCCTACACTTTGTTCTACACCTATTATGCAGTAATCTCTGTTCCTTTAGAAGTTTCTTTATAGTGACTGTATACTGTGGTGTTTCCCTCCCATTATGAACTGTTCTACTAGGTACATATCTATCCAGTGCATGGTCAACTATTCTTTTAAACTTGAGCCAGAGTTCCTCTACATGCTCCTGCCCTGTGCTGAAAGTTTTAAAGTTCCTCATTGAGATATGACACTACTGATTTGTTATCTAGTTTACTGAGCATATGTATCTTTCTGCTTTTTTTAGTTGTCCTTTGTACTTTGGTAATCATTGTTGCCACAGCCGCATCAGGTCACTGATACCAGTTTTGATGTGGACATCCTCAAAGAGGTCAGGTCTATTTGTTGCCATTAGATCCAATATATTTCCATTGTGAGTGTTTTTGCTAACTATTTGTCCTAGGTAGTTTTCAGAGAAGGCATTTAGTAAAGTTTTACAGGATGTCTTATCATGCCCATCACTAACAAAACTATAATTTTCCCAATTAGTTGTTTGATGATTAAAGTCTCCAACAATGATTCCAGTATGATTGGGGAACTTTTTTTTTTTTTTTTTTTTTTTTTTTTTAAAGTTTTCGGTCACATCAGGAGATGAGCCAGGTGGCTGACAGAAGGATGCAATTATCATTTTATGCCCACCCCTGACACTGAGTCTTGCCCAACAATCTCATGAGCAGCTTCAGTTTCTACCTCAATGGCTTTGAGTTTCTTGTTTACTGTGATAAATACACCACCTCAATTTCCCATTTGGCTGTCCTTTTGATATACACTTAAATTTTCCCCAAAAAATCTCAATGCTATTAATTTTTGGTTTCAACCAGCTTTCTGTACCTGATATTACGGAGCTTCACTGTTTTTTCATGAGCGCTTCAAACTCTGGCACTTTGTTGAATGCTTTGGCAGTTTACCATTAGGATTTTAATACTCTCACCTATGAGAGGCATTTCTTTTGATCTTACACTGATACTTCTGGGCTTCCTACAGCTATTGTTATCTGGATTGGATGTAGGGTCACCTAATCTAAAAAATCCTTGTGTACATCCCACACACAGTCAGCTCTGGTTCAGTCCTTCCACTCGACTAGAACCAAAGGGCCACGATCTGTTCTGGGGACAAAGCTGCAAATTGAGAGCTTCGTTGAAACTCCATGCTCAAGGCTTGTGTTCTCAACCGTCTCTGCCAGTCGCTGGAATGGCCCAAGAATTACATCTCTCTCTCTCTCTCTCTCTCTCTCTCTCTCTCTCTCTCTCTCTTTTTTGATCGGCTGGTCGAAGATTCCTGGAGTAATTGAGGTAGCAATGTAACTTGGCCATCTCAGTCACCTGACCTCAAACCAATGGTATTGAGAGAGGTGGGATAAAATCAACACTTGACCCCCCTTAGCACAAACATTCCATGTTTGGGTTATTTGGCTGACTGCTTATTGGTCTGGTAAATTTGGTAGTCCCAATTCTTTATGGTCTTTTTTTGTTTAGACAGTGGAGAAAAGAATGGCAATTGATCGCAAAATCCATCACTTTACTACAGCAGATCTAGATTTCAACTATTACATAGTCAGCTTCAGTGCTAAAAAGCACAAAATAGGTGAATCAGGGACAAAAATAATATAACTGTCACCATACATGCAAACATAAGAATCACACGGTTACATACCATATAACAGGTGATATTTTTCTGTTTGTTTTTGCCAGTTGCATCTCATAATTATATTTTTCAAGAATGTGTGAATCTGATGTGTTAGCCTGTTTGGATCCATTCTCTCTGTGTGCTCCACTAGTTGAATTTCTTACTGTGTGTCCCAAGAAATGAATGTTTCACATACGCGTTGTAACTGTGATTTGAGGGATTTACCTTTAGATTTCTGAATTAAGCTTTGGGTGATATATTCCATCTTATATTCTTGGTCCTAAGCTTTTTCTCATCGTTTTACATTTTTTTAATTGCTGTTTCAACCCTCTGGCTACTCCAGACAAGGTTGCTACATGCCGAATTATATCATTATCACCTGCCTCTGCCTGCACTAAGTACGTTGGGCTTCTAGCTGGGCTGGGGTTACCCAAGTGGCTGGACACTTGTTGTACTCCTGTGTGCATTTTTAAGTCTATGCTCAGTTCTCCCGTACATTTTACTTTTGTTCCAATAGTATATAATACACAAAAATAGAAATCTGTATTCTTGGCCTTGGCTACAAAGTAAATTGTAATACATAGTGTTGTAATCAGTGTCAGCTCATTGAGATGTTATGCAATAATGCCCAGCAGCAGGTGGATGGCTGCACTGTCATCAGTACTAGTTCAGGTGCTCACTTACTGAGTAGCACAACAGATTTGCATGTCACATAACTTTCCTCAAACGTAATCAGAAACCAAAAAAACCGCAATCTAGTCTAGATAATGAGGCACAAAGAAGCTAAAACAAGACAATTAATTTGTGCCTCTTCACAGCACAGCTCAAGACTTGTTCCTATGATGATTACAGACTCACTCTCCTGCTAGGCCCTGGATGCCTAGGATGTCTGGCACAGTGTCTGTGGAGCCCCTGCAAAAGGTCACTCTCGATCCACAGGGATAGTGGTGCTCCTAGTGGCTAACTGTAGATTTCATTAAATGGTGATGGTATCTTTATACCTTAGAATTGGCCTCTAATTTCGTGGTGAATGCCTTTGTTTTACCCTTAAAAGTAAGTGTGTTACTTAACGTCACCCATTGTGTGAGAAGGTATTTCAAAAGCCTGCTTGTCTTCCTTACTGCTGCCTATTGGTGTTCAAGAGCGTTTGTGTTGGTGCCAGATGCCTCTAAATGGCTGTCAGTCTCCTGGCAGAGAACTGTACAGAGGAAATGTCTTCCCTGGTGGTGCTCTTGATAATTAAGAGAGCATGGTCATTTAACTGCTGTAGTTCACTTCATATGGCAATAGTCATGCTCCAGTACACTTCAGAGTTATGTGTGGCTACTACATAAGGTAAGAGTTCACACCAATTATTATGTTGGGCACTTATGTAATGGCTGAGCATTTTCTCGTTGTTTCAGTGTACTAGATCAGTATGACCATTTTATTTGGCTCAGTAGGGGTTAATTCACAATTACTTGATTCCTGTGAGTCAACACAATTGAGTAGTCATTTCTGACATGAAATTTTAATTCTTTTACATGACAAGAGCATCATACATCCTGGATTCCAACAGCTGTTTGGGTATCAAGGAATGAGTGATAGCCTTGGCTCTTTGATCCAGTATAACCACCTTTGCTAAAATCATGTGAATGGTCAGTTAGCTTTCATTTTTAGTGTGGGCAGGGTCTGTACAAAGGGACTATGAATGTCTGGTTTTATTGTCTAGAATGGTTTATCTGTTTGTGGTAAGTGCAGTTATGTTGCTTTGTACTTCACGTGTTATGCAAACTGAGCGCAATATGTTAATTGTTTTTTGTAGTGCTTAACTTACTTACTTCTGTCTTTCCACCTGTAAAAATCTACAACATAGCAAACAGTAATATACCATCCACCAATTCGAGTAAGGATTGCATTGTGTGTGTGATGTAATACCTCACCCTGCAAACTCTTCGGGATGAGTAGTTCTCCTGTGGAGGAGTTCATCATGTGTGGCGAATTGGGATGTGTCACAAATTGCTGACGTTGTGTGTCCTTGTGCTGCACATTATTTCATTGTTGCTCACTTACTTGGTAACGGCTGAAGATGGCTGACCTTTTCAAATTAGTATGCCAGTATGTGCGCGGTCTCAGTGCCAGAACATGCAGACTCTGGATGACAGTTGGCGGAATTCAGATCAGTTTGTTTCCTTTGGCCAAATCATGTGACGTTCCCACATGCAAAGCATGGATTGTAAGAATATTTTAAGTTTAGTACAAGAAAGAATGAGTTTGTGGCAGGCTGAAGATGAGGGATATTGTAGTGATCCGAGGCTTAAAAGTTCCTGTACCTAGTGATATTCGACAGAGAAGAAGTAAAGAGATTTTCCAGAAGCTGACTATCCCGCAAAGAGGAGGGGCTGTAAAATTCCAAGTAAGTCACCTCGTAAAGAAGTGGAATGTGATTTGGGTAAATAAATCAGTATAACCCACACTCACACGTTAAGTCGTCATAACATTAGAATATGTCTTGAAATCTCTGGTTTTTATTGGAAACCCCAAGTCTTAAACAACTTAAAAACTTAATAATAATTATCTTATATTACTTTTGCATGTTCTGTGGCTGTTTGTCCATTTCAGCCGTATGTGTATATTTAAAATTCACTATGTCATCTACAACACATGCAAATCTATACGGGCCTAGATTACAACCTCAAAAAATTATTACTCATGTTTTTATGGCAGTAGGTTGGCATGCTGTTATATGAGGTTATTTGAAAATGTGGTGTATATACTTCCACTTTTCAGTGCTTTAGGTGTTCAGAGTATCGTATTCTAAAATTCATATTTGTCTTTCTCACATATGCCAAATGACAGACATTGATGTGTGTGTTTTGCTGAAGTTACTTGAAGTTGTGCAGAGTGTTAGTAAACTTGCTTTCCAATACCACTATGAATGGTCTCTAGTATATAACAGGATGTTCCTCGCTTATCTCATATATAGCTATTCTCCACCATGAAGTTGAATTCAATGAGGCACACCTTTTTGTTATGTTATACTGTTCATTGGGTCTATGAGACTAAGACTTCATTTCAAGGCCAGACAATCAGAAATTATTCAGAAAGACTGCTGTACAGGTAGCAGTGTAAGTCAGTTATTCTGTATACCATGCTCCATAATTTTGGAGTGTTTCTTCTCAGCTTTGTTCAGGTGATTCGATGCATTTATGACATGATGTTTTCACATGAAGGTTTTTCATAGCCTGGATAGTCATGAATGGGGTTAGATGTTAATAGCTCCTTCAGCCCTACGAAAGCGTCACAGTCCACAAACTGCTTGAATTTTATACTCTTCTTCTTCTTCTTCTTCTTCTTCTTCTTTTTTTTTTTTTTTTTTCAGTGATTGTGTGAGGGTGCTTGCAATTTTTTTGTAGTCAGGCACAAATTTCCAGACCAAGAAATGATCGCACTCTTATACTGTATTATGTATTGGGAAATTGTGTGTGGTTTCCACAAATTGTGGATTGGATTTGATACCTATCCAGCTGATGATAGTACCTAAATAGAATTCCTCTTTCAGAACAAAGTGAGGTTACTCTAGATTCGGTTTAAGGCAAGTGATCCTGAACTGAAATAGGGATTCCACGGCTTTACAACATGGCCATCAATGTAACTACAGAAAACAATGATGTTATCTCAGTGGACAATACATTGTAACACAATGTCCAGTAGACATTGGAATGTTATCTGGGCATTTTTAATCAAAAGGTAGGAAATTATATTGATAGTATCCTATGGTGACTGTAAATTCAGGTTTTGGCATATCAAAGAGGTTGGGGGGAAAAAAAAGAAAAGAAATCAGCCAACCAGTTGCAACTTAAGGGTTGATTTAGCCCTTGACCAAGCTTTCAATATTTATAAAAATATCTTATTCAGATTTGATGGCCAATTTTTTTTCAGTCTCTCCAAAATTATGCAGTTGCTGAATCACAGCCATGTTTAAGATTTTGGCACATCCTCAGTGCCACTTCTGTGTGGTGATATTTGTTGCCTAAGTACATAGTAGTGAAATACTTGTACTGCCTTACATTTTTTGGGATGTGTGATGTTTGATAATGGGTATACATCATCTACTGTGAGTTAATTCAGCAATCGATAGGCACAGTAAAACTGATATGTTCTGCCTCTGTCCATGCATTTCTTAAGCCTTATTTACTCCAGAACAAACAGAAGTGAACGTAAGCAACCACATATTCACAGCCATCTCTACAAAGTTTATTACGATTTGCTTGTACCTGTGAATGTGTGTTTACAATGGAATAAACAGAAGATAACACTAGAGAAGCATAGCATGCCAACCCAATGACTTTTGTGCCATTGTTGTTTGCAATAATCGGCTTATGGTTTTCTCTCAATAAAAACTATTTACAGCCAAGATGCAAATCCGTAATATTCAGATGGAATGATTTTATGTGTAATGCACACTGCTTTTGACGAAGTGAGCAAAATTGATTAGGAGGCGAAAATGTTGGTATGAATTGCCTGGGGTGGTGCGTTTATCACTGAACTGCAGCTCCAACCTCCCTCAGCATTATTCCAAAAAATTATTAGTATGTTTGTTGGTGCTCTTTGCTAGCTTTTCATTGGAACTGAGGGGGGAATCTAAAAATAGAACACTGATTGTTGACAAGCAACATACTCTGAAGAAAGACTAGCATTTACACTCCAGTTATTAGCAACCTGGGTACAGTTACATTAGTAATTTTTTTGCATTTCCGATGTTGGTCAATCTCAGATGGTTACTGATGTCTGCACACTGATAAATGCAAAGCACGCCAGCATTTTATCAAAATACATACAAGGAAGATACATTAATAAAGTGTGATTAATGTAATAAAAATATTCCAAGTGACCTGTTACATAGGCTACATATAAAATCTTCTCACTGTTTGTTGGAGGGAAGGTAAAGTGATTGAGGGAAAAATGATTTTTATTTATTTGATTAATACATCTACATCCAATCTAATATATCTAATCTGCATGCACTTATAACAACAATGATAGGCCTGTGATGTAATTACACCTACCTTCAACATAAGCCACAAGAATGATTGTGCCTACTATGTAACTTTTGCATTGAACATATCTGTATTTCTTTACTTTCAAGGAATTTCATTGTGCTGTTCATTTTTTTTAAAGGAATCTGAAACATGTCTTGCCAGTTTCTCCCCAGCTGTTGGAAGAAAGAAATGAAGAATTGTCTTTCTCACCTTTGACTGCTTTGGCAATTTTGTACTGAGCATACTTCTTTTCATCCAGTATTTTGTGCCGATGATTTGTTGGACACCACAAATACTTACGGTATCTCTAAATTTTTGTTAGCAGCATTACATTTCTCTAACCACTCCATTTGTTACACAAATCACATTTAACAACAAAAGTACTTCATGAGCAAAATAACAGACAAATTCTCACTGTACTGTGAGTGCTGAAATGGAAAGAAAGTTAAATTCCTGTGATGGTTCACTGAAAGACCAATAACAAGCAGAACATGACCAAGCACCTGCAAATGTGAATCAAGCACAACCAAATGATGCTTGGTTATTCTTGCATATCAATTACTCCAGATAGAATGCTTGTTCACTGACACTTGTGTTCACTCTGATCTAAACCAGGCTTTAGTTATTATAAATGCACATGTAGTCACAGGGGCTCCTGGTCATCTGTAAAATGTCATCTTATTTTTGGTGTTTCATCAGTTCCTCCACTAATGGTTTAAGATGGGGCAGAATACCATATAGCTTTCAGTACACTGGGTTTTCATCCCCAGTCGAATTTCAGGCAAGCTTTGCCGGAAATGATGTATGACCACTTAGTAATTCTATATGCTCACTGAATAACACACGACATTTTGTCCTGTTTATCTTTTGACAAATTTGCAACTTTTGCTCATCATGTGAGTTTGTCAACAACTTTCCCTTACTGCAGGCTACATAAACTCACTTCTTTTTCCAGCAGCTTTTTGTCTAATGTCTGAAAGATTTCGATCAGCATTCCGTGACCATATTTTGACTTCCACTTTTAAAAAAAATTCCATCCTGACAGGAGTTACCTAGATTTGTCATGCTTTTGAGTATATGGCATACTACAGTGTGCTGAACATATTGATACCCTATTCATTTCATCATTTTATTATTGGGTTTACCAATACAGTCTGAAAATTCTTCATGCCCCTCACTGTGGTTCATCAAAATGTTATTAAGTAATCCGTAGGGGGACACAGTGACAAATTTCAACTTGTAGTGCTCTGGATTCCTGACTGAATGCTTGTATGCGGACGCTCATTCACTAGTATTCACTTTGGTTTAAACCTGGGTTTAGGTGTGATGACTATGCCTACTTATCAATGTCTTGTGACTACTGGCTGTGTGTCCTGTAACAAACTCTGAAGAAGTACTTTACCAAAAGCCTGAAACTGTTTTCAGACATGTTAATGTGCTTATCAACAATTTTTGTTTTGAAGCCTGGTTTAGCTATAACAATTAAGGTTTCAAGTATTTATTCTAATCACTCCACATAGTTGTCAGAATAGAACTTTAATCATTACTCACTTAATTTCATACTAATTTTCCTTTTCCATATCACATCAGAGCAGATGCTTACAAAAATAGGTTTTGTTAACTAAACTCTAAACTGCAGTAATCCGGCATATTAAATATGAATGGTATTGTTTATTACTGGACTTACATTTGGAAGAAAGAGGGTTCAAATCCCTGTCCAGCTGTTCTGATGTTGGTTTTCTGTGGTATCTATAAATTGATTAAGATGAATGACAGGATGAGACCTCTGAAAAGAATACAACCAATTTTCTTTGCCATTTGTGCTCGGTCCAAACTTGTGCTCCCTCTTAATGGCTTTGTTTATAAAAGAACACTAATCAGTCATCCTTTTGTCATGATTTTGTCCTGCAATGAAAATGAAAGTTGTTTTATTGTCTTCATTTTTCCACCACATTGAATTTGGTTTTATGGTCCTTGTGATAAATATTCTTTTTTTTTCAGTTCCTTTGCCTACTTACATCTTGGGACCCACCAGTGAAGATCAGCTAAGTAATTATGATAACTTAGATGGATGTGAGCTGTGCCCAAATGTAAGCTACATTGGTAAGTATTCATGAATAACGTCAGTGTTATGTGACAATGCAGAAATGTTATTTTACACTACTTAACATTAACAATAATGAGGAAATCGCATCTTTGGAAACTTGAATTATTGGCTATTTTCTGTAGGGAAGTGCAGTGATTTACAGACACCTAATGCTTTCTTTGAAACATTTATTTTATTTCACCTCACATTCTTCTATAGATGAACCATGTTCTTTCTCCATTCTGGATGATATTCTTAATTTCTATCTCCATACTGCTTATCATCTTATTTCTGTCTTTTCATTGTAGTTATGTAGATTTAATACTCTTTCTGTTAATCAGGTAGTTCTCAATGTAGCAAACTTTGTAATAGAAATATCGCTGTGTTCACTGATAACAGGATTGGGAACCAGTTGATCTAAAAACCTAGTTACTGTGTTTGTGGTGGACATTGCGTAGGTAACAGCACGAATAAAAAATCATAATTTTACTCTTACCATGAGACAATTACAGTAAAGGCTTTCTTTAGCTTAATCAAAGAATTTCAGATTTTATGTTCAGAATAAGTATTTAACCAATATCATCATCAGGGTGAATTGATATTTTTTCTCTCTCTCCTGAGATAACCTTTACCTTCAGCAGAACATTTTCCCCTGGAATTAGATTTTTGAATTTAGGAAACAGAATGAAGTATCTTGGAGCCAAACCTGTGGAATGAGGTGATTGTAGAACTTCTGTTTCAGAGCCCAGATCATGACTGATGTGTGAGCATAAGTATTTCTGTGATAAAAGAGCATTTTTTACAGACTAATCTGTCGTTTCTGTTCTGCATACTTTCTGTTAGTATTGCTTAAGTCATTATGACACTTCGTGTGTCACAGAAACAAATTCTTTTCTTGACTGTAGCTCTATCCCCAGGATATAATGGTTGAACCACATTCTGTCCACAGTCATTTAAAGATGCCATACAATCTTTGGATTACATTACAGTTTTCCAAATTTGATTTTGTTCTGTCAAAGACAACCACTGTGCACTAAATTTCTTCATATACAAAAATTCATTCAGCTCCACATTCTTTCAAAAATGAATTTCATTGACCACATACTCAGAAGAAACTTCAGTTGCACGTAGAGAATTTGACAAGTAACTGTATAAACCTTATGAGAAGGGAAGTTGCTATTCACCATATAGCGGGGATGCTGAGTCGCACAACAAAAAGATTGTCACAATAAAATTTTTTGGCCATTGGCCTTTGTCAACACCACACACACACACACACACACACACACACACACACACACACACACACAGGAATGCAGTCTCAGGCATCTAAAACCACACTGCGAGCAGTAACACCAGTTGCAACTGGTGTTGCTGCTCGCAGTGTGGTTTCAATTTCCTGAGGTTGCAGTCATGTGTTTGTGAGTTGTATGTGTGTGTGTGTGTGTGTGTGTGTGTGTGTGTGTGTGTGTGTGTGTGTGTGTGTGTGTGTGTGGTGACTCAGCGTCTCCGCTATATGGTAAGTAGCAACTTTCCTTCTCATAATATTATTCCAAGTAACTGTATGTTCAGTTTAAGTTCATTTGTGTGATTATAAACAGTCATGAGCATTTGTGTAGAGTACCCCTAAATTTAGTGTAGCAATCATTTAATGATATTTGCTGTTTCAAAAATCTATAGTCTTCAATCATAACTGCATCCAAACAAAAAAAAGCAGCCATGTGCTGATGCAATAAGTTTATTAATGTTTAAGATGAACAGTGGCAGCTTGTGTAAAATTTTACCAATTTGCTGCAGTATTACAAAAATAAAGAGGTTATTTTTCACTATGTCATCATGAAAGGTGCGACTTAATATTATTGCAATATTGGTTTCACCTAATGCATTAAGCTCAAGTATGTTGTTTGTATGTTGATGATTTCTGCATTAAAAAAAAATATGTCCTAGATTTTGTGCTTCCACTGTACCCCAAACATCACTGTTCTTGAATGATCGACATGGCAAACAAAAAAGTGTGTTGTGAAGATCACACCCACAGCTCTTTTTGTACACTTCCACACAAATTTTCCTCGTATACTCACTTTTTTTAACCACCTACCTGTAGCATTTTGACTTACAAGGGTAATAATCATAACTAAATTGAATATATAATTTTATTGTAGAAATTGAACTATTTAAATATATTTAAATTTTAAAGTTAAACTATTAACTTAGCAAGGAATGTATGAGAATGGTTTGAAAAATTCTTGGAATCACCATGAGAGGTCAGTGCTAGTGCAATGGGTTGTTCACGTGATATTCATTGCCCGTAAACACATGCCATGTCAGTCCTCTTGGAAGAGAGCTGTGGCAGTGACGTGGCTCTGATGTTGTTCCCACATACTGATTTGCGAAGATGGAAAAAATCGAAATTCAAGCAGTGCTTAAGTACTTCGTAAAGAAAGGTACGAAAGCAAAGGACATTCATGCCGATTTCCAGATTACACTGGGGGGACTCTGCTCCTTCATATTCAACTGTTGAAAAGTGGACAAATCAATTTAAATTTGGTTGGGAGAGCTTAGATGATGATCCGCACAGTGGTCGGCCAAGATGTGTCACTACTCCAGAAATCATTGCAAAAGTGCACAAAATGTTCATGGAGGATCGCCGATTGAAAGTCCGTGTGGAATTACTCAGGCTTGCCAAATGTCATGTGAAAGGGTATATCACATTTGAACTGAAGAATTGGAAATGAAAAAATTATCTGCAAGATGGGTGCTGCGACTCCTGACGCTGTATCAAAAACACATGAGAATGGACATATCAGAACAATGTTTTGCCTCTTTTAGGAGAAACAAACAAGATTTTTTGCGCCAATTTGTGACCACATATGAAACTGGGGTGCGCTACTATACCCCAGAGACAAAACAACAGTCAAAGAAGTGGAAACATGCTGATTCTCCGCTACCAAAGAAAGCATAGACAATTCCTTTGGCGGGAAAGGTCATGGATCAGTGTTCTGGAATGTGAAGGGGATTCTGTATGTATATTATCTCCCCACTGGGCAAACAATTACTACGCTAACCTCCTGGACAAAGTGCAACAAAAGATACGCGCAAAAAGGCCAGGTTTAGCAATGAAGAAAGTCATCTTCCATCAAGGCAGTGCGCATGGCAAAATGAATTGTTGTCACACCCGCCTTATTCACCTGATTTGGCTCTGTCAGACTTCCATTTCTTCCCAAAGCTGAAAATTTTTCTTGATGGACGAAGATTCACTTCATACTAAGAATTGATAGCTGGAGTTGATGAGTAATTTGTAGGCCTGGAGGAAACTTATTTTCGAGATGGGATTGAGGTACTGGAACATTGTTGGACTAAGTGCATTAATCTACAAGAAGGGGGAGGGGTGGGGGGAAGGAAGAAAGAAAAAGGTGGTCGCGGAAGAATAGAAACCGAGTTGGCACCGATACATCAGGTGTTGCTCAAAAATCCCTCATACTGCACTTCTAAATCTTTAGAGAGCATTTTATCTTTTTCTACAGCCCACTCAGGTGACATATGCTAGAAACTTGAAAGGGGCATCTACCTGCTTTCATTCACATAGTTTGAGCCAAGTCAGTGAGCCCTGACCCCTACCCCCCTTGTTAGATTTAAATTTGGTGTAGGTATTTCTAACTCTTTAATTTTCATTTTCTTCTACAAAGATCTACTGCAAAAGGACATCTTGAGCAGATCATCGGTAGAATTCAACATGTTGCAGAATACTTTACACACAATTTCAAAGATGCTGTGAGCAATGTTGCACCCTTAGTTCAGGCAGGGGTGATGCCACATCAAAGCATTCGCAGTTGAAAACCGACAATTGTATCCCTCCACTGAGTTGAGCATAGTGTGGCTGACAATCATTTCAGCACTCGACATTGGTTTCTTGTCATTGTGAAGAGAGTGCTACAAAAAATGTTTTCGTCCATTTTATGTGCATACCGTCATGCATTTGAAGAGAAGTGGCTTCATTTTAGTGTGATTCTGATTCACATTTGAAGAGAAATGGCGTGATTTTAGGGTGATATGTACTGTGCACATTAGCACATAGTCACCAGCTGACACAGTAGATGAGTATTAAGGTATTCAGTGAAAATATTACTATCCCATCTTGGGACTTATAGATTTGCTAAGTTATTGTTAAAATATTTTGTGATTAAAGGTCGTACGTAGTTATATGGTGTAAATCTCTTGAGATGACATTAGCAAAGTTGAATTTGAGAGTTCAAATATTGCTTTGACTTTTTGCGCAAGAAATCTAACAAATTATAGTTCCTAATTTTAAATTGACTCATATTCTTAAGTGTTCAATATCTTGTGTTTGGTGTCATATCAGACACCTTTTTATTGATAAAAGTATACAAGCACCATTGGGTTTAACATGAACATAAATTTGTATAGCAATCCAACCAACATTTCTGGTGACAGATGTGAGTTTTAAAAGCTTTCCAGTGAATGGAATATTAAAAAAAAAATTTGCTTGCATTTAGTCATCATATACTACACTCCATGATATTTTGACCTGGCACCTGTCAGTCATACCCAGATGGGTTAACAAAGACTGAGAAAGATTTCTGCCTTCCACACTTTATTAAGAAGTAGAAGTAATCCACTGAATTATAGAACTATATCACTAACTGTGATTTGCTGTAGGGTTTTGTAACATATACTGTGTTTGAACATTTTGAAATACCTCAAGGAAAATGATCAATTCCCATGCAGCCAGTATGGTTTCAGACTATGTCATCCTTGTGAAACACAACTTACTGTTTATTCACATGAAGTAATGAGTGCTCACAGCAATGAGTGCTCACAGCTTAGAATGTTTGCAGATGATGCTATCATTTAAGCAAAATTCTTGTGTTTACTTCATTGAATATTTGGTGGAGAGAGAATTTTCAGGTAGAAATTCAAAGATATAGTAGCAACAGCAATTGAGAGATTCATACCTCATAAATTGGTAAGAGATGGAACTGATCTCCCATGGTACACAAAACAGGTCCGAACGCTGTTGCAGAGGCAACGGAAAAAGCATGCGAAGTTCAGAAGAACGTGAAATCCCGAAGATTGGGTAACATTTACAGACGCGCGAAATTTGGCACAGACTTCAATGCAAGATGCCTTTAATAGGTTCAACAACGAAACATTGTCTCGAAATTTGGTAGAAAATCCGAAGAAATTCTGGTCGTATGTAAAGTACGCAAGCGGCAAGACGCAGTCAATACCTTCGCTGCGCAGTGCCGATGGTACTGTTACCGATGACTGTGCTGCTAAAGCGGAGTTATTGAACGCAGTTTTCCGAAATTCCTTCACCAGGGAAGACGAATGGAATATTCCAGAATTTGAAACACGAACAGCTGCTAGCGTGAGTTTCTTAGAAGTAGATGCCTTAGGGGTTGCGAAGCAACTCAAATCGCTTGATACGGGCAAGTATTCAGATCCAGATTGAATACCGATTAGGTTCCTTTCAGATTACGCTGATACAATAGCTCCCTACTTAGCAATCATATACAACCACTCACTCACCGATAGATCTGTACCTACAGATTGGAAAATTGTACAGGTCACACCAGTGTTTAAGAAGGGTAGTAGGAGTAATCCATCGAACTACAGACCTATATCATTGATGTCGGTTTGCGGTAGGGTTTTGGAGCATATACTGTATTCAAACATTATGAATCACCTCGAAGGGAACGATCTATTGATAGGTAATCAGCATGGTTTCAGAAAACATCGTTCTTGTGCAACGAAGCTAGCTCTTTATTCGCACGAAGTAATGGCGGCTATCGACAGGGGATCTCAAGTTGATTCCGTATTTCTAGATTTCCGGAAAGCTTTTGACACCGTTCCTCACAAGTGACTTCTAATCAAGCTGCGGGCCTATGGGATATTGTCTCAGTTGTGCGACTGGATTCGTGATTTCCTGTCAGGAAGGTCGCAGTTTGTAGTAATAGACGGCAAATCATCGAGTAAAACTGAAGTGATATCAGGTGTTCCCCAGGGAAGCGTCCTGGGACCTCTGCTGTTCCTCATCTTATAAATGACCTGGGTGACAATCTGAGCAGTTCTCTTAGGTTGTTCACAGATGATGCTGTAATTTACCGTCTAGTAAGATCATCCGAAGACCATTATCAGTTGCAAAGCGATTTAGAAAAGATTGCTGTATGGTGTGGCAGGTGGCAGTTGACGCTAAATAACGAAAAGTGTGAGGTGATCCACATGAGTTCCAAAAGAAATCCGTTGTAATTCGATTACTCGATAAATAGTACAATTCTCAAGGCTGTCAATTCAACTAAGTACCTGGGTGTTAAAATTACGAACACCTTCAGTTGGAAAGACCACATAGATAATATTGTGGGGAAGGTGAGCCAAAGGTTGCGTTTCATTGGCAGGACTCTTAGAAGATGCAACAAGTCCACTAAAGAGACAGCTTACACTACACTCGTTCGTCCTCTGTTAGAATATTGCTGCGCGGTGTGGGATCCTTACCAGGTGGGATTGACGGAGGACATCGAAAGGGTGCAAAAAAGGGCAGCTCATTTTGTATTGTCACTTAATAGGGGAGAGAGTGTGGCAGATATGATACGCGAGTTGGGATAGAAGTCGTTGAAGCAAAACATTTTTCGTTGCGGCAAGATCTATTTACGAAATTTCAGTCACCAACTTTCTCTTCCGAATGTGAAAATATTTTGTTGAATCCATCCAACATAGGTAGGAATGATCATCAAAATAAAATAAGAGAAATCAGAGCTCGAACAGAAAGGTTTAGGTGTTCATTTTTTCCGCGCGCTGTTCGGGAGTGGAATGGTAGAGGGATAGTATGATTGTGGTTCGATGAACCCTGTGCCAAGCACTTAAATGTGAATTGCAGAGTAATGATGTAGATGTAGATGTAGAACTGATGGAGGACATTGAAAAACAAAGGAAGACAACTCGTTTTACATTATTGCGAAATAGCGATAATGGCTGGTTGCAGCATTCCTCCATAGGCTGTGTGGTTGTTCCATGTAAGCCATACCACAATGACAAGGTATTTTGTAAATTCCAGCTTCCCACAATAACAAATGATCCTCTGCTGATCCCAATAGGTCTGCAGTCTTAAGTAGTGGATGCAAAAAGACTTAAATGTGAAATTCCCAGAGGATTCTGTCCATCTTGAGTGAAATGTTTTCGACAAAGGGAAGAAAAATTATGGAATTTGCCAGTGTGCTCTCTGCTGTATCCACTTCCTGGTTTTTGGCTTTAACTGACAGTGTCACGTTAATCTGCCAAGTAGAATATCCATTTTCTCTTAAAACTGTTTTTAGGTGGGCTAACTCTTTAGGCAAAATATCTAGTTACAACATTGTGTGAGCTCTTTGTGAAAATGTTGTAAGCACATTATAGTTTTCAATAAGTAATGAAATCTCAGCAATTGTAAATACAAATAGGAATGAGTGGGCTTATAGTTAACTGAATTTCCCAGAGAGCCATTGTTCAGTGTCCTTCTGTCTAATCAAAATGTCCAGGAAAAGCAGACAGTCATCTTTCTTCATTTCCATAGCGAATTGAATGTTCTTATGATTGGAGTTGTGGTGATATAAAAAGTAAGGTATTGCCCACATGCTTCCAAAAGCAGTTTTTGAAGGACTACTGTTTCCAGTACTTTCTCAAATCAATTTAAATTTGGTTAGTAGAGCTTGGGCGATGATCCACGCAGTGGTCGGCCAAGATGTGTCACTACTCCAGAAATCATTGCAATAGTGCACAAAATGTTCATGGAGGATCGCCAATTGAAAGTGTGTGAAATTACTCAGGCTTGCCAAATGTCATATGGAAGGGTATATCACATTTTAACTGAAGAATTGGAAATGAAAAAATTATCTGCAAGATGGGTGCTGCAACTCCTGATGCTGTACGAGGTGCATTCAAGTTCTAAGGCCTCCGATTTTTTTTCTCCGGACAGGAAAGAGATAGAAACATGCGCATTGTTTTAAAATGAGGCCGCGTTCATTGTCAATACATCCCAGAGATGGCAGCACCGTACAGCAGATGGAATTTTACCGCCAGCGGCGAGAATGAGAACTGTTTTAAATACTTAAAATGGCGATGTTTTCCTTACTTGAACAGCGTGCAACCATTCGTTTCCGAATTTGCGTGGTGTGAAACCAATTGAAATTCATCGACAGTTGAAGGAGACTTGTGGTGATGGAGTTATGGATGTGTCGAAAGTGCGTTCGTGGGTGCGACAGTTTAATGAAGGCAGAACATCGTGTGACAACAAACCGAAACAACCTCGGGCTCGCACAAGCCGGTCTGATGACATGATCGAGAAAGTGGAGAGATTTGTTTTGGGGGATTGCCGAATGACTGTTGAACAGATCGCCTTCAGAGTTGGCATTTCCGTGGGCTCTGTGCACACAATCCTGCATGACGACCTGAAAATGCAAAAAGTGTCATCCAGGTGGGTGCCACGAATGTTGACGGATGACCATATGGCTGCCCGTGTGGCATGTTGCCAAGCAATGTTGACGCGCAACGACAGCATGAATGGGACTTTCTTTTCATCGGTTGTGACAATGGATGAGACGTGGATGCAATTTTTCAATCCAGAAACAAAGCGCCAGTCAGCTCAATGGAAGCACACAGATTCACTGCCACCAAAAAAATTTCGGGTAACCGCCAGTGCTGAAAAAATGATGGTGTCCATGTTCTGGGACAGCAAGGGCGTAATCCTTACCCATTTCGTTCCAAAGGGCACTACGGTAACAGGTGCATCCTACGAAAATGTTTTGAAGAACAAATTCCTTCCTGCACTGCAACAAAAACGTCCGCGAAGGGCTGCGCATGTGCTGTTTCACCAAGACAACGCACCTGCACATCGAGCTAACGTTACGCAACAGTTTCTTCGTGATAACAACTTTGAAGTGATTCCTCATGCTCCCTACTCACCTGACCTAGCTCCTAGTGACTGTTGGCTTTTTCCAACAATGAAAGACACTCTCCGTGGCCGCACATTCACCAGCCGTGCTGCTATTGCCTCAGCGATTTTCCAGTGGTCAAAACAGACTCCTAAAGAAGCCTTCGCCGCTGCCATGGAATCATGGTGTCAGCGTTGTGAAAAATGTGTAAGTCTGCAGGGCGATTACTTCGAGAAGTAACGGCAGTTTCATTGATTTCGGGTGAGTAGTTAATTAGAAAAAAAAATTGGAGGCCTTAGAACTTGAATGCACCTCGTATCAAAAACGCATGAGAATGGACATATCGGAACAATGTTTTGCCTGTTTTAGGAGAAACAAACAAGATTTTTTGCGCCAATTTGTGACCACAGATGAAACTTGGGTGCACTACTATACCCCAGAGACAAAACAACAGTCAAAGAAGTGGAAACATGCTGATTCTCCACCACCAAAGAAAGCATAGACAATTCCTTTGGCGGGAAAGGCCATGGATCAGTGCTCTGGAATGCGAAGGGGATTCTGTTTGTATATTATCTCCCCACTGGGCAAACAATTACTATGCTAACCTACTGGACAAATTGCAACAAAAGATACACGCGAAAAGGCCAGGTTTAGCAAGGAAGAAAGTCATCTTCCATCAAGACAGTGTGCACCTGCACCTGTGCCGTTGCCATGGCAAAATTGTATGATCTAAGTGATTGAGCTCTGCCTCACTCCTACCAGGCAGTGTTCCTTTTTTGGATATGTTAAGTTGCTTGAGTGTGCTGTATTCCTCTGCCATATACCAATCTGTCACTCACAATCATAACACCTCCAGTATGGATGCCACTTTACCTTTGTTGATTCTCTCTCTCTCTCTCTCTCTCTCTCTCTCTCTACCTCTCTCTCTTTCTATTTCTTTCTCTCTGGTCACACTCATTATCCACCATGTCTCTTCCATTTGATAAGACACATGTCCACATGTGCTTCCTGGGTCATGCCAAATGACAAGAACCTCAAGGTCAGTCTTTATTAACTGGGAATAGGTTTGGTGAATTCCTGAACTGAACTGGTTAACTGTAAGCTCTGTGCAAGCTTCAGTGACCACTGTGCTGTGTGGCAGTGTGACATTTTTGGCCACAGGGAGTTGGGATCTTGGCTTAGCAGCTCGGATTACGAGATTGGTGCAAAAATTTACATTTAAAAAAAAAATTACAGCCTCAAGTTACACAATACACTGATGGGGTGAATGACTGTTGAGACAAAACAGTCATTAGTGGACAACCTGGGGAATCTGTCGTACTGCAGTTGTGAAAAGTTTACCCATGCGATTGGAGCTCTGTCTGGATGGACCTTTAGCTCCATACCTACTAGTGAGACCATGATGGAGAATTTGAAGACTGGCTCTTGGGTCCCAGAAGGAAGGGTGAACTACTGGTGGATATCTACACACAACCTAATACGTGGCTCATTCAGCCAGACCTGAAAAATGTGTAAAAGAACACTTACTAGCTATCAGAATGTGTTGTTTTGAAAGAGTGTCACTATTATACATTCCGAAAGATCTGGGGCTCATTGCTTCTAATGTACTAACTACTTATAGTGTGAGTGTGAATCTGGGTTATATTGTTTTATTCCCCCAAAGCATCCTCCACTTCTTTATGAAGTGACTTACTTGGAACTTGCAGCCACTCTTCTTTACTGGCTAGCTGGCTGCTGGAAACCTTCTTGACTTCCTCTCTGTCAAATAATGCTGTTTACAGGAATTACTAGACTCTTTCTACTTATGAAATGAGTAGACGTACAAACTTTACTTTTTGTCAATTAACGATGTATTTGACCTCCATACACAATAAAACTCCCACTTTCCACATAAATATGTAACTTCCTGTAAGTCTCTCATATAGCCGAATGTAAGAAACAAATTGAGTTACAAATAAAAGAAAGTTGGCTTAGATACCATAACTTTTCTTAACATGAATCAAAAAATAAGTCTTGCTAATAGCGAGCTTACGTCAAGAGTTCTTAAGAGTTCTTTTTCAACTGTACTTGTTTTAATAACAATAGTCAATGACACAAAAAGCACAGAGCTGCATATAAACTTCGTGGTTCTTCCTTACACACTCACTAAAACATCTATGGATTGTGCGACAGGTACTTGTCGGTGCTATTCGTCCGCCACCTCTACTTTCTTCCCGCAACTGATTATAAACCTGCACACACACAAACAAACATGTGATGCACAGTAGGTAGGATTCTACCATCCCACACTCATATCCAGAATATCGTGAGTTTGAGACGGTAGAAGACTGATTGGTTTTAGAATTTATACAGAAATTCTCAAATCACTACATGCTGCCACTTTAAGATCAGGAAAGCATTTGTGAAATGGGTCATTGTTGGTTGAAAAATCCACTTCCTAGCAAGCTACAAGATTGAAGCAGCTAAATGTACAGGAGAAGTTTACACTAAAACAAAGCTGCATAACACCGTTAACTATAGCAAGGGTGTTGTTTCATGAAGAGATTTAGTTGGGATACCAAAAGAAGAATTGAAAGATAAATGGGCACAAGAGTGGTTTATTGATGTGCAAAGGGTTTATTCATGTGCAAAACTTAATAAAAAGAATTAGATGGTGATCTCATAAAAACAGTCACATTTATTGTTACATTTAATGGAGTGATACTTCCAGAGAATATAACTCAGGATTCATATGCCTAAAAGTCCTTCACACTGGAAGTCACAGAGTAGCATGTCAAAACATTCCAGATTGCATTTCAAACATTGACATTCATACAAACTGTCAAAAATTTGATGGAACAGAACTTCAACATTAAAGATTACTGAGAATAAATTTTTGACATTGATGTTAGGGGGTGGGGAGACAGTGGTGTCATTTGCTAACAACACAAACCAATGTATTTTTTCCATGCTTACTCATGTTGTAGGAGTGGACTTTGTTTGCGTTCATAACTCATTGAGAAGATTGTGTGAGCATTAGGAATTTTTTCTGTGAGTATCCTTCCACAAAAGGAGCCAAATATTTGAAAATGAAAAGTTAATCAAACAGTGGAAAATCTAGAATGGAATATAACAATACCAGAGAAGGAAAGTTGCTACTCACCATATAGCGAGATGCTGAGTTGTGACAGGCACAACAAAAAGATTCACACAATTATAGCTTTCGGCCATTAAGGCGTTTGTCAGCAGTAGACACACATAAATGCAACTTGCACACACGATGCACGTGAGTTGCATTTGCGTGAGTGTGTCTACTGCTGACAAAGGCCTTAATGGCTGAAAGCTATAATTGTGTGAATCTTTTTGTTGCGCCTATTGTGACTCAGCATCTCCACTATAAAATGAAAAGTTATTTAGTTTTTACAGTACCTGGAAAAAGAAAAAGCCTACACTGTGTGTAAACAGTAATGTAAATAGCTCAAACAAGTTCAATTAAAAAAAAACCTTTTTAACAGTGAAAAAGTGAGTTCTGTTGAAAGAGGAAAATATAGTTTCCTCATGTAGTTTGGAAATTAGAAAGAAAACAAAACACAAAAGATAAAGTACAAAGGCACTCATATTGCCTACTGAATATTGTCTGATGTGTTGTATATATAAGCTATAGTTTCTTGAACAAGTGAGTGTTGATGTTTCAGTATGCTTTGGAGATGTTTGTCCTATTTTTTTACTTCTGAGAAGTTTGAAAAATCGCCATACTGTCTTTGTCAAGAGCATCCTTTGCAAATTTTATTTTGACTATTTATAAAGTGCCCTGTCACTGATAGTACTTTTGGTGATTTCCGTAATGTTTCCTTCATCACCTCTGTAGTTTTGTATTTTCTGGATTTTTATAAGACAAGTGGTCTCTCAAAGCTTCACTTTTGTTGTTCAGTACTAGTATAAGTAACATGACATTGTGCTGATATTCCATTTGTAATGAACTAACCAACATTTTACAGAGATATTCCCATCCATTGATGTCCACTGTGACTTAACCATAAGTGTGAAGCCTTACATACTTAATGTGATGTACTGCTTTAAATACCACTAAATTTCCTAGTAGTTTACTATCCCCCCTTTTTTTAAAACAAATCATCTGGTGATGACTTGCTACTTGCTTAGTAGTTTCAATAAGTTGTGGTACCATTTGTGTGACCTAAGGCTGAAAGACATAATATAAAAAAAGTTCAATGCCTGCTTTATAATTGGTGCCATATCGATCCCCCTTCTCCATATCACCTTCAATAATAACTTCTCTGAATTGGGTATTTGAGTTTTGACCCATCAACACATTCTTCAGTCCTGCAGCTCTCTTGCCCCTATCCTATATCCACCCCAACTCTTTCCCCATGCCGTCCACTTCACTCATTCTATAGTCACACTCTCTTCTTCACTCTCTCTCTCTCCATGTGTAGTATCTGTCTTTCTCACTCTACCCCTTCACTTAACTTAGTGTCAAGCCCAACTCTCCCAACCTGCAGCAGGGTCAGCTCACCATGCCATGTGTTTATCCTGTTCCTTTGCTCTCTCTCTCTCTCTGACCCCCTTCTCTCCCCCCCCTTTCTCCCTCCCACCTCCCCCCCCCCCCCATTTTCTTGCTTTTGTCACCCACTGCACAACACAACAACTTACCCCATTTGAGTCGCAGTGCTGGGGCAATGTAAGCAGTGTGTGTGTGTGTGTGTGTGTGTGTGTGTGTGTGTGTGTGTGTGTAGTGATAAAATTTAGTTGGTCAAATTATGTTCACTCAGTTAATAGTGCTACATAAGTCACTGAAAATACTGTTGTATGCACTTCATGTTACATATTCACTTAAATCCATGGGCTAGTTATTGCTATCCTCTCACTTCTCAATCCTTTACCCATCTCACTGCACTGTCCCTTGCTGAAATCAGTTGACATGTGCACTTGTGTATGTCCAAACTTTTGTAAAATAACAATGAAAACAATCATATATTGACAAAATTATTTAATTGGACAGATAAAAAATCTACACACCAAGCAGTGGCAGAACACATACGCATAAGAGACTATTGTAATTGGCAAGCTGATTTCCTTCTCCCCTGACCCACAGTTCTGAATGACTTTCCTGAAATCTACACACAAGCTTTTGAAACATACACATATTATTGTATTCTGCTATGTCCCAAGTTAACTGTTATATCTTAAGCATTAAAGGAGGTTATTAAATAGTGAAAAGTCTGGGATGGAATAACAACAACATGAAATGGATTGATTCTACTCACCACATTGAGGAGGCATTAAGTTGCAGGCAGGTACAATGAAAAGACTGCTAAATATTTAAGTTTTCAGACAAGAAAATCCTTCTTCTTTAAGTACACACACACACACACACACACACACACACACACACACACACACACACACACACACAGAGAGAGAGAGAGAGAGAGAGAGAGAGAGAGAGTACAAATTACATATGGCTACTGTCTCTGGACACTGGGGTTCGACTGTGGACTGCACCTCCATCTGATGTGTGCAGTGTGCGGTAATCTGGAGTGGGTCACCAAGGTAAGGAGAAGGCATGGGGTGGGGAGTGGGTGGGCTAACAAGGTAGAGGTAGGGGAAGAGAGGGAGTAGAATGGGCTGCTTGTGGGGGAGTGCAGGGATGTGTTAGGGACAGGATAGGCTGTTAGGTGCAGAGTTTGGAGACTGTGCCAGGTGAGGAGCGGAGGATAGAAAATGGAGGGAGAGACATAGAGGAGGGGAAAAGACAGGAGGTGCATTGGTGGAATGTGTAGTGTTGGAGAGGCCTCAACTTTTGCTAGTCCCTGTTCTGCCCGTACCAATTTCCTTCCATCCCCAGCACTATGCATTCCACCAATGCTCTTACAGGCTTTTCATGTTCGTTTCTCTTCTCCCCTCTCCCTGTCCCCTATCCTGCCCCTCCCCCCTCCCATTCACAGTCTCACGACTCTATACCTCTCGAAGTCCATCCTGTTCCCTTTGTGTTCTTGCACACTTTCACAAGTAACACATTATCTTCCCTCACCCGTAGCATACTGTCCGTCCCATTCCCTGACCCATGCTTCCTCCTTATCCCCATCCTCACCCCATGCCTTCTCCTTACACCCATCCCCACCCCAGATTACTGCATACATTAGATGCAGGCACAGTCCGCAGTTGGACTCCAGCGGCTGGAGACAGTAGGGGTGTGTGTGGGGGGGGGGGGGGGGGGGGGGTGCGTGCACGTGCGTGCGTGCATGTGCGTGCGTGCACGCACACACTTGTGTATGTATAAATAGAGAAAGTATAACACCCTCCTGAATAAATGTTCTTTGCTACTTGATATTAGGAAGAGTCATGTACCATATTGTGCTGACCCTCGTAGATTTGTAGATCTTCAGAAGATCCACACAGAAGGAACTCCTCTTACGCATATTGGCAGTAATATTGATGCTCCAAGATACCGTGTAGTAAAACACCTTGCTTCTTTGTTGCACCCACTAGTATTTCAGTGTGTACATCACATTAAGAACCTGATGATTTCATATGGTGATTAGAGGAATCAGGTTTGACTAGTTCTGATATGTTAGTGAGTTTTGATATGATAAGTACAATTTTCTATATGATTTATTAGATTTTCAACAATGGAAAATCTAGAATGGGATGTAACAATATTATGAAAAGGATAGTTGCTACTCTCTATATAGTAAAGGATAGTTGCTACTCTCTATATAGTGAGCGGAGGTGCTGAGTGGCAGATAGGGACAACAGACAGGCTGTCAGAAAATGAGCGTTTGGCCATCAAGGCCTTCATCGGAGATAGCGCGCGCGCGCGCGCGCGCGGCGCGCGCGCGAGCGCACGCACACACACACACACACACACACACACACACACACACACACACACACACACACACACACACACACAAATGCAACTCAAACACACATGACCGCAGTCTCTGGCTGCACGTGCGTGTGTACGTGCATGTGTGTTGTGTCTTTGATGAAGGCCTTAATGGCTGAAAGTTCATTTTCTGACAGTCTGTTTGTTGTGCCTATCTGTGACTCAGTATTTTCGCTAGAAGGTGAGTAGCAACTACACTTTTCATAATATTGCTTTTCCTCATCTCAAGAAACCTTGTCATGTAATTGAGGCTTTGTTTCGTCACTCCCAAGTGTCAGTAATCAACAGAAACTTTTCTCTCCCCATGAGGCATCAGACAACCATTAAGGAAGTTGATGTGCAATCCTGTTGTTAGCTTTCCAGATTCTGACATCATTACAACATTTGTATATTATTGTGTTTGCCAGCTGCTTCTTGCAGACAAACAAATTCTTGGGGTAGTAATTTCCTAAACATAGTTAGAGAATATTGTGTGGTGTATGTATATGTAACATTATTCATATCATGCCTTTGTATAAAGATCGTTTTCGTTCCTTTTTTCACTGGAGTTTATTGTAGACAGACTGATACTGACATCCAGGAAAGGGAAAAGAAGATAAATTAAAATATAATGTATGGAGGGTGAAAAAAATAGAGTGAAAATTTTAAAAGCAATGTGTGATAATTTACCTGTCTGGTCAGTGCTCATAACAAAATTATAGTTGCATTTTTTAAATGAATTTCGTCATTTTTCACTGACAAATCCCACACTTACATTTGAACTTCTTGACCAATCTGTCAGAGACTTCCAATTCAAAATCTGCAGACTGCCCTGCTGTTGCCAAGGCCCACTGTTGCAAATTTCATGTAGTCAGTTGTTGATAACATTCTCTAGCTTCCACAAAACAACCATGTGTCTAGGAATCAATGATAACATACTTATCAAATTGGTTCCCACTTTTTTTTAGTTCTTCTTCCCATTTGGATGTACTATCTCCTTCCCCCCCCCCCCCCCTTTCCGATGTTCATAGATTCAGTGTAGGACGAGTTTTTGGAATATTTACAGCTTTTGTTCTATAATCTAGAAAGATATATTCTGCCTCTTTCTTTCCCCGTTCTAGTTTATATTCATCTCATAGACCTTTGAAAGGTTCCTCAACACAGTTCTTATTTTTGTCAATGAGTTCTTCATCAGTAACAAATATTTTTTCAGTCAGCATGTCCATAGTACGTGCATAAATTTCCTCAGCTATCAGTATTGCTTCGTGGGAAATCAAAGTTGAAGATTTCGGTGCTATCAAAATGTTATCAGTCAGCAAGCCTGTGTGATGAGCAATGCCAACTCTCAAGAGTAACATCAAGTTTTAACTTTATAATGAGTCTTGAGTAATTTCATCTCCAACTTCTGATGCATTCATGGTTTCCTTATTGACAGACGTATTCACTTCAACAATCTTTACTGGTATAAACACTCCAACCTCAACAATATGCCAGAAAGAAGTAGCATGTGTATTTGAGTTTATTCAATACAACCAGTTAAAATGTAGACTGTGGCAATGTACTGTAGTTTATAGGTACTATTATCTGAATAGTTCCCTTGGAATCCTGGATATTCTGAAACATTTCCCTATCAACAACAGATCAACAGCTATACTCTTCCATGGAATAAACACATTTTAAAAAAGTTTAATGAACAACATATATAATAATACTTAAAAAAGCACTGATAACATTTAATGACAATAGTACTATATTAATATTTACCTCTCCTCTAAAAAAATGGGTGTACTATTACTTAACCATTTTAAAATACAATATTAATTTTAAATCATTTCATTAGGTCTAACAAACAGTTTGAAATACACCTACATCTACATCTACATGGATACTCTGCGAATTACACTTACATACCTGGCAGAGGGTTCATCGAACCACCCTCACAATAATTCTCTATTATTCCACTCTAGAACAGCGGATGGAAAGAACAAACACCTATATCTTTCTGTGCGAGCTCTGATTTCCGTTATTTTGTTATGATGATCAAATTCTCCCTATGTAGATTGGTGTCAAAAAAATATTTTTGCATTCGGAGGAGGAAGTTGGTGATTGAAATTTTGTGAGAAGATCCCGCCGCAACCAGAAATGCCTGTGTTTTAATGGTGTCCACCCCAAATCCTGTATCATGTCCATGTCATACTCTTCCCTATTTTTTGATATTAAAAATATGCTGCCCTTCTTTGAACTTTCGCAATGTACTCCATTAATCCTATCTCCTAAGGATCCCACACCATGCAGCAGTACTCCAAAAGAGTAAGGACAAACATTGTGTAGATGGACTCTTTAGTAGATATGTTGCATCTTCTAAACATTCTGCCAAAAAATCGCAGTCTTTGGTTCGCCTTCCTTCCCTGCAACATTTTCTGTGTGCTCTTTTCAATTTAAGTCATTCATAATTGTAATTACTAGGTATTTAGTCGAGTTTACAGCATTTAGGTTTGACTTATTTATTGTGCAAGTGAAGTTTAACGGATTCCTTTTACCAGCTATGTGGATGACCTCACACTTTTCATCATTTAGGGCCAGTTGACAGGTTTTGCACAAGACACTTCTCTTTTCTAAATCATTTTGCAATTTGTTTTCATCTTCTGATGACTTTATTGGACAATAAATGACAGCATCACCTGCAAATGGCCTAAGGCGGCTGCTCAGATTATTTCCTAACTCATATATATATATATATATATATATATATATAAGAAACAACAGAGTGCCTGTAACATTGCCTTGGGGAATGCCAGATATTACTTCTGTTTTACTCAATGACTTTTCATCAACTACTACAAACTGTGATCTCTTTGACAAGAAATCACGGATCCAGTCACATTACTGAGGCAATATTCGATAAGCACACAATTTTACTATAAGTCGCTTGTATGGTAACTGTCAAAAGTCTTGCGGAAATATAGAAATATGGAATCAATTTGAAATCCCTTGTCAATAGCACTCAACACTTCGTATGAGTAAAGAGCTAGTTGTGTATCACAACAACGATGTTTTGTAAATCTGTGTTGACTGTGTCAATAGACCATTCTCTTTTAAGTAATTCATAGTGTTCAGTGCAATATATGCTCCAGAATCCTGCTGCATATTAATGTTAATGGTATGAGCCTGTAATTTAGTGGACTACTACTACTAACATTCTTGAATATTGGTATGACCTGTGCAACTTTCCAGTCTTTGGGTACGGATCTTTTGTTGAGAAAGCAGTTGTATATGATTGTTGACAATGGAGGTATTGCATCAGCGTACTCTGAAAGGAACCTAATTGGTATTCAGTCTGAACCAGAAGACGTGCTTTTATTAAGTGATTTAAGTTGCTTCACTACTCCGAAGCTATCAACTTCTAAATTACTCGTGTTGGCAGCTGTTCTCGATTCCAAATCTGGAATATTTCTGTCATTTTCTTTGGTGAAGGAATTTCTGAAGGCTGTTTAGTAACTCTGTTTTAGAAGCACTGTCATCGAAGTATTTCCATTGCTATCAAGCAGAGGAAGCATTGATGTGTCTTGTCACTAGCATACTTTACATATGACCAGAATCTCTTTGAATTTTCTGCCAGGTTTCAAGACAAAGTTTGACTGTGGAAACTCTTATAAGCATCAGCATTGAAGTTCAAATTAATTTTGAACTTCTGTAAGAAGATCGCCAATCTTGAGGATTTTGCGTTCATTTAAATTTGGCATGCTTTTTTCTCTGCACCAATGTTCTGATCCGTTTTGTGTATCAAGGGGGGATTCTCAATTGCTGTTGATACTATTTCTTTGAATTCAACCCATGTTTGATCTGCACTTTCATTGTTAATTTGGAAGGAGTGGAGATTGCCACTTAGGAAGGTGTCAAGTGAATTTTTATCTGCTTTTTTGAATAGGTATATTTTCTGTTTATTTTTGGAGAATTTGGGAGCTAAAGTATTTAGTCTCGCTACAACAACTCTGTGTTCACTAATCCCTGTATCCATTCTGATGCCCGTTATTAGCTCAGGATTATTTGTTGCTAAGAGGTCAAATGTGTTTTCACAACTGTTTACTATTCAACTGGGCTCATGAACTACTGCTCAAAATAATTTTCAGAGAAAGCATTTAGCACAATTTTGGATGATGTTTTATGTCTACATGCGGATGTAAACATATGTTTTTGCCAACATGTCGAGGATAAATTGAAGTCATCACCAACTATAAAAATAATCAGTAATGTTTTCATTTATGATAGTTATGGTTATTCATTTTATTTAAAAATTCTTCTGATTATAACTAAAGAAAGAAAAATTCTTTTGGCATAAACTGATATTGAACCCTGATCAGCAGATTAAAAATTGTGTGTGCTGCCAATGAGCTGTTTTCACGCAAGTTCCACTGTTTGTTAAACTAGTATATAAAGTGCAGATAAAACTTTGAAACCTTCCTCCAGATTCAATATGTGAAGATATTTCTGCATCTGCCGCTTCGTAATATTTTTCCTAATTACCTCTCTTAATATTCCCAATGCGTGAACTATAATTTCGATAATGATTCTTGCCATTGTCATACTGGAGATATGTTGGAAAGTGATCCTAACCTCCGTAGTATTGCAGAGCCTCCGATATGTCAAGGTGGCAAGTTGAATAGATGCTAGAACCACATCTACTGCAGATTGAGCTTTGCATAATCTTGATGTTCTAGTGGGGGAGCCATCATTTAGAATTATCAAGTTGTTTTCATCTTCTGCACCAAGCAGGAGTGCATCTCCCTGTCAATTGTAAAACTTCCTCATTCCATATTATACCCACTGAAATCACCCATGATAACTACTGGATGTGAAATCCTACACTAAAGAGAGTGGCAAGCATGTCTGCTTCTAGCAGCACTTGGGTCTCAGTATGCTGTAGCAACAGACATCTCGTTGTTCCTTACTCATGTTCCAATAGCACATATTTCACAGGGTTTATTTTCATTATCTAAAAGCAAATGGCACACCATCTTTGATTAGATAGCAACCTCCCCAAATCTGTCATGTTTATCTGTACAGATCATTTTGTGACACGTAGAATTTCTCTTCCCTCCACAACCTTGTCTCTGCCACCACATTGAATGAATTTTATGATTTTCAAACATAGTTCTGACTCTACCTGTTAGCATAAGCTGAGAATATGTTCTAAAACATAACTCTGTCCCATTGATTACTACCCATTGTTGTTTGTGGGGAAATTTTCTGCTGCATGCAAACACTTCTCGATGTCCGTGAATGTAAAGAAGACTCTGATTATGCCATTAGATTAAATGGCTCCTTGTCAAATGTAGTCGACAAATTCTGCTACCTCGTTTTGCTAGTGTCAGAAGGTCTTTCTCTAGATGACGAAGTAAATACAAGAACTGACAAAGCAGCAGACACTTTTGGGAAGCTTTGCACAAGAGTATGGGATGACAAACACCTTTCGGTGACCGCAGAAATGCTCATCTATCAAGCATGCTTGCTGATGACCATCTTGTATGGTGCTGAGACCTGGATGTCATATGTCAAAGACAATAATCACAACCCCTTTTATCTGCAGTGTTTACAAAACATTCTAGGCATAACATGGAGGAATCATGTGACAAATGAAATGGTCCTGAATGCTGTGAATCTACTAGCACCGCCACTCCTGAGGAACGTCACCTGTGGTGGTTAGGACACTTACATAATATGGACCATGCCCACCTTTCCTGATGCACACTGCTTAATGAGATAGCATATGCCAAGAGACCTCCTAGAAGACCTGCTTTATGCTTGATAGATTGTGCCAAGCATGATATGAAAACATTTAATATTGGCTGTGACAAGTGGGAGGAGCTCACTGGAGACCACAGCAGATGGATGAAACTCATCAAGGACAGCAGCAAGTTCCACAACAGCACCTAGCTCTGCAATTTAGCTACAAAACTAGTGCACAGAGAAGCACCTCTGATGAACCACTCTTTTGGTGTGGTATACACTTGCCCACATGTGGACACTAGGTGGGCTTTGCAATTGGATTCATGAGTCACCAAAGAAAGTACTTGTGTAATGCTACTTGAAATCTTACTTTAGGAAATATAGACCATTGGTTGGTTGATTGATTGATTGATTGATTTGTAGCAGATTAACAAAATATTCCTCAATCACCCTCACAATATAATTTTTCAAGTCCTTTGGGATTGTGTTTGACTGAGCCATATTAATGATGGACATACACATTTGACTTAAACTGTGACTAAGACTTGCACTAACAAATGACAGCTGGTGGGAATGGGTTCTGTACAGTTTGGGAAGTAGGGACAGGAACATTATAGTACAGGTTACAGGGCACTACAATTGCCATTTGTAGTCACTGGCTCTGTCTAACCTGCTGTTCTTCTGTTGGTTTGTGGTGACTGTTGCTGGGCTAATCATATCTTGGAGCCTGCCAGATCAATGTTTACTATGCAGCCAATGAGCAGACCAGCGACACCATGGTGAGCTGGGGTTGCGCGCTCTGTACTGGTGTACGATAATACAATACACTGGCAACATTGAGGCCACTCACCAGTTTCCATGCAGGATGTTGGCGAGTGTTTCTGACAAACCATGTTGCAGTGGTAAAGAGGTGGAAGCAATGAAAGCTGGGGGAAGGGTTGCAGCATGTCATGTGCAGGCTACACTACTTATTGGCAGTAACGCCTGTTTCATGTTCACTTTATAATATGCTGTATTGTAGTTAATATACTTCTACCGTAGAAATTCAATGCAATTTTTGTCCATTGTCATATAGGGGTCTCAGCAGTGAATCATTTTTGACTAATTTCCTCCAAATTGCATTCATTATTTTGTTCAGACTGGCACATTTTGCACATTGTACACCACTGTGAAATTGTCTCTGGGCATATCCGTATCAAAGACATTTATGGCACAATATGTCATTCTGTACACAGGGTCTACAGCACACCCCGATTTATAAATTGTACAACTGCTGGAAGTCTCTGCTGCATCAAATTCAGATTTTCATAATTAAATAAACAAGAACGGTATCACTTGAACGTAAAGGAGTGCTGTCTTAGCAACATAAAAAAGAACAATGTCTTGAATTGCTCTATACTATTTTACCAATTTGACATTTTAGCTTGTTTTCTCCCACTCAGACAGGTATCAACTTCAGCTCTTCTGTCGAGTGTGTGCTGAAGAAGTCAATGAACACAAGCTACTACTTTGTATAGCCTCTGTCTAACCTCTGTCGCAACAAGTTTGTAGTAGAGACAACACTCAGTGACTGACAACAGGTGTGTGCATGTGATAACAGAAGACATTTTATACTAGACTTTTGTTATGCTTAGTGTGTGTGTGTTGTACCTCATCATACACAATAAATGGACGACACTCTTCTTTTCTGGATTTGTGGGAAATTGATCAGTTCCCTGTATCATTAATCCTTATTATTCTTCAATTTGTTGTTTCTGGACTCATTTATGAGCCATGGGTAGTGTAAATTATTACTACCAGAGTTGCTGACATTCCCTCCACTGTCAGTGTCTACATTTGTTGCCAAACTAACTAAATTGTTAGATTCCCCTTCACTTACTACTGCAGTCTTATATGCTCCATACACTAAGTTCAGAAATATTTCTTACAATGAAACATTTACCTTTCTTGTCAGTTTTCAGTGCCATTTTTAACACAGTGTGGATTCGTTACTCTTACTCGCAATCAGACCAACTGGTTTCTTTGGTCTTTCATTCAAATGATTTTCTGCTAATTCACTGTCTTTGTCTACATCTAGTCATGCAGTGGTATCTTCTGTTCGTGTATTGTTCTGATTAAAGTGACAGTGGTTCAAGGCATGAAGACAAGATTGCCCATTGTTGACAATACATTATCCCATGTGAATACATTTAGCTCCTGTGCTTCAGTGATGGGAGCGGCCTTAAGGGCTTAAACCTCATCACAGTTTTCTTATTTTGTTCTAATACTATTGCATATGTACTAAGTTTATTCTTCAACAATTAAAGTTCAAATAAAACAATTACATGTTTCAGTCACTCTTTTTATTTCATCATTTGTTGGATGAAATAAAGAGAGTGACTGATGCAGATAATTGTTTTATTTGAATTTTTACTGTCATAAAGTCACAGTTTCTTACAACAGTCCAGCATGGATGACATAAGATTATTCTTTTACCCTATTAATCCCTACAATACATCACATGCACCCAATTGTCAGTTGGAATACTGTTTCAACTATGATTTTGTTGTGATGGAAGTTAGACCCAGTTATGACCCAGGACAACCGGGAAAAACCTGGGAATTTTTTCACCTGGGAGAAAACCAGGAAAAACCCGGGAATTTTTTAAATTTTGGGAATTTTTCATTGTTTTAGTTTTCAGTCAAATTTTTGTAATTTTGACTGGCAAGAACCAATACTCTACCAAAGGATATTACTGTATCCGCTTCCTGCAGAATAATACTTCAACAATAAAACATGAACAAGGGAAAAAAACTAAAATAACTTAAATTGCAAGGGAAATGTGCCATATGCAACAGCGACACAACAGTGCTCATGCAAGCGTCTGCTAATAGCAAACTGTGACAAAGGCTTTAGGAAGACTATACAATGCTTCATAACAACAAATTGCCTCTGATGAGTGTGAAGACACAACTGTTTACATTAGATTCATTTTAGCAGTTACGAGTGGGCTCATGCGCATGCGCAGTTGAGTCGCTTTTCAGTAGTAGATTTACCTGCTTCTTGCTACAGGAATGTGGCTTTTGGGCTGTGCAAGCGGTCGCAGCAAGCAGCTAGATGCTAGTGGGAAAAGGGGGCGCCAAATTCATATCCTTGAGGGATAAAACTTGTCTCATAAAGTGCCTAGCATCCAGCACACATTGGTCTAATGATTATTCATATAATTTTGATCGCATCCCTGTAGGTTTTTGAACATTTTTTAACACATTTTAAGTTGATTTCTGAATGAATCATAAGTTGATTATTGAATGCGTGCATAGTGTACGTGATGTCTCTGTCAGGAGAATCCTCGTTGCATCTAGAAATAAACTTTCCGCAGACAAAAGGGGACGGGTCTATACGAGCTGAGCGGAGTAAAGCCGAACAATTGTACGCCAATCGCTGTCTGATTATGTGGTTGATTGGGTTTGCAAATGTTTAGCGTTGTTATAATTACTAGCGAAATCCATAGATTCAGACTACCAGAATGGAAATAAATGACTAACAACAATAACAGCTGACAAAGATTACGTATTATCTTCTCGGTGTATCGATGAAAACGAAATTTTGACAGAAAATTTTTGGCCAGATCCTGTACTAGTAAGAACTAGTTGTACACTCCCCGGCTAGCAGCCGCTTAAGTTCTATTCTGAAAGTAACTCAGAAAATGTATTGTATGAATATGTGACAACACCTAACCGTAGAATAATCTGTGATTCTGGCAGGGTTTGTGAAGTTAATCGACGAACGAATTTTGACAATGGCAGGAATAGCTAAAGAATTCTTGATGACAAGATTGTTTTTTAGAACAAGGAAGGAGAAGAAATGGGGACATCACGCAAATTATGGAAAAATAAGACAATTCCAAATTTATATAACAATTTTGTATTACTACTTTTCTATTTCATGCTTGAGAAACTGGTGCATACGAATGAAATGTGAAACTATTTCCTAACATAAAGCTTTTTGCTTGTAGTTGTCCTTATAGGCATTTGATATTGGTACTGTCTGTCTGTCGTGTTATAAAAATGACCATTTGTGCCAAAACAGTCTCGTTTATTTGGTGTGTGTTACAAAATTTTGGCAATATTAGAAAGGCCTATTTTGTTTTATCTAGCAGACAGTGACAGAATAGATGTAATCATATCAAGAAACCACACCAGTCTTGGGTATTATTTGTATTAACAGCTTTTTCAGTATTAGATAACAACATTTCGATTTTTCATGTAGCAAAACATTTGACGAACCGGCTGCGGTGGCCGAACGGTTCTAGGCGCTTCAGTCCAGAACCATACAACTGCTACAGTCGCAGATTCGAATCCTGCCTCGGGCATGGATGTGTGTGATGCCCTTAGGTTAGTTAGGTTTAAGTAGTTCTAAGTTCTAGGGGACTGATGACCTCAGATGTTAAGTCACATAGTGCTCAGAGCCATTTGAACTATTTTGAATTTGAACTTTGATGAGGTAATAGATTCTTTCACTGAAAGGAAAGCACACCATGTAAAGCTGTAGCAAGATTAGAGAGAAAAAAATGTTAGGAGCTAATGATTGAAGAAATGTGTAATTTCTTGCTTTTCTCTTGTTGTTATTGGTTTTATGTATCCTATATTTAATTTTATGTCACACAAAACAGCAAGTTATTAGCTAATAGACAATAAAGAGTGCAAATTTTCTGAAGAGTTCTTGTTCTCCCGATTACAAATCATCCTATTCGCTATTAATTGCAAGTTTTTTTTTAACGAAAAGAGGGGCAGGCTGTCAAATGGGCCAACTAGGAGCAGGAGAGGCAGTACAGGACATTTCAATTTCCACTGTCCTGTGTGGGTTTGATGGCATCCATTACAAAATCTACACTTTTCAGTTCCACAGAGCGAAATACAGTAACATGCTATAGAAGAATGCTATATGAAGAGGCATGGCACTGCACTTTGGTTTGGAACATTTAGACCAAATAACATGACTTACATTTCCTCGAACACATATGTTTTATGTTTCAGACTTTTCAGAAAGATGTGCGCTACAAGATGAACATATTTTTGAAAATTTGATTTTTTTTTTTTTAGTATTGACCCGTTTCACAAATATCGTAGATCTGGGGCTGATGTGCAGAGCAGTCTGAGTTATAGTGGGTAGTCTCCACGTGACCTGTGTTTACATTTAGTGATTTTGCTGTTTCCCCTTCTTTTACTCTCATGTCAAATGAAAGCAAAACGGATATCTGTGGCTGGGAGCTATGAAGTGAATTAAAATACATTCACATAATTACGGAAGGCTAAAATATGTTATTAGTTTCAGATTTTATTTTATTTCCACCTTTCTGACAGTCAAGCATTAATCGCCTTGCAGAACACTGAAGTTGCGCTGTGTCACTAATTGCGTGGCCCCTCCCACCAGAGATTTGAGTCCTCCCTCGGACATGGGTGTGTGTGTTGTTCTTAGCATAAGTTAGATTAAGTTAGTTTAAGTAGTGTGTAAGTCTAGGGACTGATGACCTCTGCAGTTTGGTCCCTTAGGTTTTCACACACATTTGAACAACACTGAAGTTATTTTTGTCTGTTTGCTAAAGAAATTTGACTTTTATTAACCTTTTCCACAGCGACAGTCAATGTATTTGAAACTAAATGTTTAATTCCACAGTACTGGCTAGTTTCAACTGTTTGCTGCATTTCAAGTGCACATTTTCATCTCCTAGCACGTATGGCATTATGCCACAATGAAGAACCAAACATGATATAATACAGAACTGATGCTCCAAAAAACTTACATCCTGGAAACCACACTGAAAAGCTTAATATCAGGTCGAGGTCTACTTCGTTGGGAATCTGGACATACGAATGTGCTCTTTAAGTATGCACTTTAAATGTGCACATTTTAGTGTGGCTCACGAAATTCCAATGCTCTTGCAGTGTCCTCTGGTGTCTTGTTTCTTTTATGACATAATGTATGATCTTTTAATGTTTTACACGTACATACATACATACGGGCTTCCTATGTCATGGTAGCTGCACAAGCGCGGTGTCGCCTGTTATCTGCGCTCTCTGGCAACTGCTGAAATGAACCTATTTCTAACAGGTCTTGAGAAAATATTGCGAATGGTGGTTTGAAAAGTGTTACTTTCAATGTAAATATCCTTTTACACAAGTTGAACTATGTGCGAGAATGTACCATGAATTTCTTAAATCAAGGAGCGTGTGACCCTCATTTAAAAATCAACTCTTTGATGATGAGCCATTTAGAAGAATTTCGAACCCTGAAGATCAGACATTTATGTCATTATTAAAAATTTTACTGACACATTTGTGTGATATATCTTAAAGTGTAACAAACGCAAAAAAGATCAACATTATATGCGAAAGCTTAGCTTCTCTTGCAGCTTATTAACCTTAGAGACCAATTTTATATGTGAAAGCTTTGCTTTTCTTGTAACAACACTATGTATATTAATTTAAACTATTAACTTTGCCTGTTTGTGTGTTTGTGCTACTTAATAGTGATGTTGCTGTTAGCTGACTACGTCACGTGTCCAATGTTCTGAATATCCGCTGTCATCAGCTGGCGGGATCATGTGACATGAGCTATGACTGGCTTACAAAAGTGCATCGCAATCTCGATTTCAATGATTTGGAAAGTAACATGCAGTAATGTATACTTTCATAATACAAATGTATGCAGTGTACATGTTGCTGCACATCAAAGATATTTCCAAAACGTGTTCTTTTCCCTAAGTTTTGCTTTCTAAAGTGCTGGGTAATTTTACACCCATGTATAAAACCATAACCATTCAAAGGATTGATAAGTTTTGAGGGAAAATATATTGTCACTTAACATGGAAAAAATGTGTTTTCACCCGGGAGAAAGTGTATTTTATAACCGAGAAATGCGGGAAAAATCCGGGAATTTTTTTTCCTTCCCCGCGTATACACCCTGACAAAGTAATATTCCATGTTTATTGGTTTGAAGCCACATTTGGCCGGAGGTCTGCACTTAACACATGCCTGAGCAGGAGAAAACTAGCTACAATGTCTTGAATTGGTGAAATAACATAAAAACTCAAGGTAGGAATATCAACAATGTAGGAAAAGACAGATTGCTGCTTATGTAAAGAAGATGCATTAAGATGCAGACAGGCACAGGTAAAAGACACTTACATAAAGCTTCCAGCCACAGCCTTCATCGGTGAAAGAGACACACATCATCATACACACAAGCAAGCATGCCTCATGCACACATGACCGCCAACTCCAGCATCTCGGTCCAGAATTCCTTCCCGCCCAAGATGCTGGAGCTGGCGGTCATGTGTGCATGAGGTGTGCTTGCTTGCATGTATGAATGGTGCGTGTCTCTTTCACTGATGAAAGCTTTATGTAAATGTCTTTTAATGGTGCCTGTCTGCAACTTAACCTGTCTACATTAAAGCAAATAACAATCTATCTTTTCCTATACTGTTGAAATGATGTAGAGTGATTCAAGACTTTGTCCATGTTTATGTTGCTAAGACATCAGTACTCTAGGTTTAGACTATAATGTGCTTGTTTATTTATTTATGAGGTGATTCCAGTATTCGTACCGCAGCTGCAGCCTTGCACCCACTGAGAATACTGTGCGTTTGCATAATGGTTCTGAATATGATTTTTATTGTTGTTGGCAAATACTTCTAGTATCCTACAAACTGGAAAACAATAGTCCATACTATGTATCTGATTTTATGTTCAGGATGGACATGAGAAACGAGAAACAACACTACAAATATTAAGGCTCTCAGACAAAGTCCATCCTCAAAATATAATCTCATACAGTATGTGGTAATTTACTTCTGAGGAAGAACTTCGCCTAAAAGCTTAAATATTTCTAATATTCTTCCTCGTTGTTCTTGTCTGCAACTCAGTGCTTCCTTCATGTGATGAATAGCAACCTATCCTTTCCATGTTGTTGATATTATGTCAATTATTTTTCGCCCCCAAATTAACAATTATTGCAGAACAACCTACCATTATAATAATTACAACACTATACTGAATCGCTTTCAGGTAGACGTGGTCTCTTTAGTGCAATGTCAGGCCTGAAGCTAGCTTATGTGGGTGGTACTGAAGCAGAAACAGATGAGAAACCAAGAGGTTATAATTTTACAAAAGCTGATGTAACTTCAGTTCGAGATGTGTGCCTTCGAGGAAAGCCAAGTTTCAGAGGAATTGACATTTTAGCAACATCGTCATGGCCGAAAGATGTGACTCGGTTCGGTCAAGACAAGGTAAGCTTAAAAATAAATATGTGCCACTTTAATACTGAAAACTAATAATAAATAATTCAAGTCTAAGACCATATTTGCTGTTACAATTTCTACGTAAAACAACTCTAAGTTTATTGATAAATATTTCCTTTGTGTTTGATCCACAAATATTAAAACATCTACATACATACTCTCCAAGCTAACATACAGTACAGGGCAGAAGGTACCCTGTGCTATTCCTAGTCATTTCCTTTTCTGTTCCACTCAAAAATAGAGCAAGGGAAAAACCAATGTGTACATGTGTCCATAAGAGCTCTAATTTCTCTTATCTTTTTTTTTTTGGTCCATATGTGAAATGTATGTCAGCAGAAATAGAACCATTCTGTCTCTCTCTCTCTCTCTCTCTCTCTCTATTCGTTTAGTCGGTTCCGACTCTTCGTGACCCCATGAACCAAATCATGCCACTTTTTCCTGTCTTGCACTTTCTCCCGTAGACCATCCAGGTTGGAACACATTGCTTCTGTGATGCTGTCGATCCATCTCATCCTCTGACGTCCTCTTCTTCTAGTTCCTTCAATCTTCCCCAGCATTAATGTTTTTTCCAGCGAGGCATGCCTTCGCATTGTGTGTCCAAAGCATGTCAGCTTTTGTTTTAACATTAGACCTTCCAGGGAGAAATCTGGTTTAATTTGCTCCAATATTGATCTGTTGGTTCTCTTTGCAGTCCATGGAACTCTAAGAAGTTTCCTCCAACACCACAATTCGAAGGAGTCAATTCTTCGCCGTTCAGCCTTTCTAATGGTCCAGGTCTCACATCCATACATCACAGCTGGAAAGACCATAGCCCTCACAATATGGATCTTTGTTGCTAGTGTTATATCTCTGGACCTTATAACCTTGTCAAGGTTTGACATCGCCTGTCTACCAAGCAACAGGCGTCTCCGGATTTCATATCTGCAGTCGCCGTCAGCAGAGATCTGGGAACCGAGATAACTGAATGTGGTCACTACCTCCATGGTTTCTCCTGCTATATCCCATGAATTGGTAGGTGTAGTTGCCATAATTTTCATTTTCTTCACATTCAGCATAAGACCGGCCTTTTCACTTTCGTCTTTCTCCTTCAATAAGAGTGTTCTCTATTCTTCTTCACTTTCTGCCAACAGGATCGTATCATCCGCGTACCTGAGGTTGTTTACATTTATTACAGCTATTTTAATTCCTGTTTCTCCTTCATCTAGCCTCGCATTCCTCATGACATGTTCTGCATACAGATTGAATAAGTACGGTGACAGTATGCAGCCTTGCCGGACCGCTTTCTGAATCTTTGTCCATTTCGTTGTTCCATACATAGTTCTCACCGTGGCTTCTTGGTCAAGGTATAAACTCCGTATCAGATGAATGAGGTGATCTGGTCATTCTGTAGTAAGCATTAAATGCTGGTTCTCTAAATTTTCTCAGTAGTGTTCCTTGAAAAGAACTCCACCTTCCCTCCAGGGATTCCTATTTCAGTTCCCAAAGCATCTCGACAATACTTGCCTATTGTTTGAACCAATCGGTAACAAATCTAGGAGCCTGCCTATGAATTGCTTTGATGTCTTCCTGTAAACTGACCTCGTGCAGATTCCAAACACTTGAACAGTACTGAGGATTGGATCACACTAGTGTCCTACCTGCAGGGCCTATGCAGATGAACCATACTTTCCTAAAATTCTCCCAATAAATTGAAGTTGACCAATAATCTTCTCTGCTACCATTCTTATGCATTCATTCAATTTCATATCACTTTGGAATATTACGTTAAGATGTTTAATCAATGTGGGTGTGTCAAGCAGTACACTGCTGATGCTGTATTTAAGCATTACAGTATTGTCTTTCATAATCATATGCACTAACTTACATTTTTCTACATTTAGAGCTATTTACCACTCATCACAATAACTAGAAAGTTTATCCAAGATATTTTGTATCATCCTCTAGTCACTCATCTTCAGCGCCTTCCCGTACGCCACAGCATTATCAGCAAACACCTACAGATTGCTGCTCACCCTGTCCATCAGACCTTTTATGTACATAGAAAATAAGAATGGTTCTATCCCACTTCCCTGGGAGTCTCCTGATGATACCCTTGTCTCTGATTAACCCTCATTATTGAGGACAATATACTGGGTTCTGTTACTTAAGAAGTCTTCAAACCACCCACATACTGGGAACCTGTTCCGTATGGTAATACCTTTGTTAGAGTGTCTAGTGGGGCACGATGTCCAATGCTTTCTGGAAATCAATGGAATCAGCCTGTTGCCCTTCATCTACAGTTCGGAGGATAGCAAATGAGAAAACGGCCAGCTGAGTTTCGCAGGAGTGATGTGTTCTAGAACCATGCTCATTCAAGAACAGGAGCTCTTCTGTCTCATGGAAATTTATTATTTTCAAACTGAGAATGTGTTTAAGAATTCTGTAGCAAACCGATGTAAAGGATCCAGAATGAGATTTTCACTCTGCAGCGGAGTGTGCGCTGCTATGAAACTTCCTGGCAGATTAAAACTGTGTGCCCGACCGAGACTCGAACTCGGGACCTTTGCCTTTCGCGGGCAAGTGCTCTACCATCTGAGCTACCGAAGCACGACTCACGCCCGGTACTCACAGCTTTACTTCTGCCAGTATCTTGTCTCCTACCTTCCAAACTTTACAGAAGCTCTCCTGCAAACCTTGCAGAACTAGCACTCCTGAAAGAAAGGATACTTGATGTAAAGGATATTGGTCTGTAATTTTGTGGGTCTGTTCTTTTACCTTTCTTATATACAGAAGTCACCTGCACTTTTTTTGAGTCACTGGGGACTTTACACTGGATGAAAGATTTGTAAGAAATGCAGGTTAAGTAAGGGGCTAATATCATACAGTACTCTTTGTAAAACCAAATTGGGATTCCATCACAACTTGGCAAATTATTTGGTTTCAACTCTTTCGTTTGTTTCTCTACGCCAGGGGTGCTTATTACCATGTTATCCATACAGAGTGTGTTTGATAGTTGAACAACAGTATGTATGTCTTCTCCTGTGTGAACAATTTCCTAAATGCGAAACTTAAAACTTCTGCTTTCCTTTGCTATCTCCTACTGCCACACCAGACAGGTCAACAAGTCACTGCATACAAGCCTTAGACATGCTTAGTGATTTTAATTTGGACCAGAATTTTCTCACGTTCTCTGCAAGTTCTTTTGCTAATGTATGGTGTTTATAGTTACTTTGCACGTCAGTCTTTTTACAGAAGCTCGAGTTTCTATTAACTTTTTTCTGATGTCATTTGCGTGTTCTCTTTCATAGCAAGAGTGCAACGGCCTTTGCTTCCTCAGCATTTTCTGAATTTCTTTATTAAACTAAGGTAGGTCTTTACCATCCTTAATTGACTTACGCAGCACATATTTCTCCAGAGCTCAATTTACAATCCATTTAAAATTTGACTGTAATTCCTCTAAGTCCATCCTATTGGAACTAAATGATGTCAATTCACTGCATGAGTGGATCAGTAACAACTGCTTATCTGCTCTTTCTAGCTGAAATATACTCCTAGCCTTCTTGATAGATTTATGAACTTTAGCAACCATGGTTGCTATGATGACATCATGGTCACAAATCCCTATCTCTATACTGATTCCATCGATAAGGCCAGAACAGTTTGTAGCTACAAAGTGTGAAATGTTTGTACTGCATGTGGCTGTCAAAGTATCTGCTCAGGACGGTTTTCGGAAAACATGCTCAAAAGTACTTCCAAAGACTGTGTTCTCTGTACCCCCTGCAGTGAATCCATAGGTTAAAGTCACCTGCAACTAATATGGGGTGATCTGGGTATTTCCGTGTTATTGAGCGTAGAATTTCTTTGAATGACTATAAAGCTGTCACAGCAGTATTGGGTGCCAGTAAAAATATGCAACAATTTACTTGGTTTTATCTAGACCCGTTACATGTAACTAGATAACTTCACAGTTACACTCAAACTCAACCTATTTCTGTCCATTGCAATGAACTCTCCCCCTCCTTTGGTGTCTAATCAGTCATTTTGATATACAGGGTTATTACAAATGATTGAAGCGATTTCACAGCTCTACAATAACTTTATTATTTGAGATATTTTCACAATGCTTTGCACACACATACAAAAACTCAAAAAGTTTTTTTAGGCATTCACAAATGTTTGGTATGTGCCCCTTTAGTGATTCGGCAGACATCAAACCGATAATCAGGTTCCTCCCACACTCGGCACAGCATGTCCCCATCAATGAGTTCGAAAGCATCGTTGATGCGAGCTCGCAGTTCTGGCACGTTTCCTGGTAGAGGAGGTTTAAACACTGAATCTTTCACATAACCCCACAGAAAGAAATTGCATGGGGTTAAGTCGGGAGAGTGTGGAGGCCATGACATGAATTGCTGATCATGATCTCCACCACGACCGATCCATCGGTTTTCCAATCTCCTGTTTAAGAAATGCCGAACATCATGATGGAAGTGCGGTGGAGCACCATCCTGTTGAAAGATGAAGTCAGCGCTGTTAGTCTCCAGTTGTGGCGTGAGCCAATTTTCCAGCATGTCCAGATACACATGCCCTGTAACGTTTTTTTCGCAGAAGAAAAAGGGGCCGTAAACTTTAAACTGTGAGATTGCACAAAACACGTTAACTTTTGGTGAATTGTGAATTTGCTGCACGAATGTGTGAGGATTCTCTACCGCCCAGATTCGCACATTGTGTCTGTTCACTTCACCATTAAGAAAAAATGTTAGTTCATCACTGAAAACAAGTTTTGCACTGAACGCATCCTCTTCCATGAGCTGTTGCAACCGCGCCAAAAATTCAAAGCGTTTGACTTTGTCATTGGGTGTCAGGGCTTGTAGCAATTGTAAACGGTAAGGCTTCTGCTTTAGCCTTTTCCGTAAGATTTTCCAAACCGTCGGCTGTGGTACGTTTAGCTCCCTGCTTGCTTTATTCGCCGACTTCCGCGGGCTACGCGTGAAACTTGCCCGCACGCGTTCAACCGTTTCTTCGCTCACTGCAGGCCGACCCGTTGGTTTCCCCTTACAGAGGCATCCAGAAGCTTTAAACTGCGCATACCATCGCCGAATGGAGTTAGCAGTTGGTGGATCTTTGTTGAACTTCGTCTTGAAGTGTCGTTGCACTGTTATGACTAACTGATGTGAGTGCATTTCAAGCACGATATACGCTTTCTCGGCTCCTGTCGCCATTTTGTCTCACTACGCTCTCGAGCGCTCTGGCGGCAGAAACCTGAAGTGCGGCTTCAGCCGAACAAAACTTTTTCTACGTATCTGTAGTGTGTCGTGACCATATGTCAATGAATGGAGCTACAGTGAATTTATTAAATCGCTTCAATCATTTGTAATAGCCCTGTACATATGTTCCATGACCACCCCCATGAACCATGGACCGTGCCGTTTGTGGGGAGGCTTGTTTGCCTCAGTGACACAGATAGCCGTACCGTAGGTGCAACCACAAAGGAGGGGTATCTGTTAAGAAGCCAGACAAACGTGTGGTTCCTGAAGAGTGGCAGCAGCCTTTTCAGTAGTTGCAGGAGCAACAGTCTGGATGACTGATTGATCTGGCCTTGTAACATTAACTGAAGTGGCGTTGTTGTGCTGGTACTGCGAACGGCTTAAAGCAAGGGGAAAACTACAGCTGTAATTTTTCCAGAGGTCATGCAGCTTTACTGTATGGTTAAATGATGATGGCATCCTCTTGGGTAAAATATTCCAGAGGTAAAATAGTCCCCCATTCAGATCTCCTGACGGGGACTACTCAGGAGGATGTGGTTATCAGGAGAAACAAAACTGGCTGATGAATTCTTCACGGGTTATCAGCCGAGTGGTGGCGTCATCTTGTCGCAAAGTTTCAATGAGTTTCATACCCATTATCTTCTGGCGAAGTGTCGGAATGCTGTGTTCTGCATATCTATATAGCTGCTTGGTCGCCGTCCGCTACTGTAGGCTGGCCAGTCACATTCCTCTGGAAGGAAGTACCATGTTGGTAGTGGTGGGGGCGGCTGCGGTGCGGCCCGGCATCGAGACTCAGTGGTTATGTCTGCAGATGCCGCTGCCTTCAGATCGGAACGTTCCTGACGTATTTTGTCAATTGTGGGATTCCACGCTGCACTGAGCTGAAAACCATTATCCCTGTTTACTAAATTGTTGTGCAGACGTAGCTCCACTGCCTCTTTGAAGATCCAGTCCCAGAAACCATCGGCGCTGCGCAGCTTCTTCCTTTTCCTGAATTCAAAGGTGTGTCCCTCGATAATGCTATGTTCTGCTACTGCGGACTTGTTTGTCTGCCCTAGTCGTATGTTTCTGATGTGTTCAGTACAGCGCTGGGAGGTACATCGTTGTGTCTGCCTGATATATTCCATCCCACATTCACACTCAATGCTGTAAATGCACGGCATCTGCAACCCCAGCTGGTCTTTGGTCGAGCCAAGAATATCTTTGAATTTTTTTGGTGTGCGAAAGATGGTCGTTATTTCGTGCTTCTTCAATATTCATGCGATCTTGACTGTTGGTGGTCCAGCAAACGGCAGAAACACCACATGTTTTGCTTCGTCTTCTGGTTTCTCCTCTCACCTCTTGTCTGCAAGCAAGGCATGTCTTATTTGTGTCTTGGTGTAGCCATTCTTATGAAAGGTTTCCCACAGATGTGCTAACTTATGCGGCAAACTCTTGCTGACACAGATCGACCTGGCTTTTTGTACCGAGGTGTTCAGTACTGAGTTACGTTGTGCTGGATGGTGGCAGCTCCAAGCATTGAGATATACATCCGTGTGCGTCTTCTTCCTGTAGACCGAGTGTCCCAACATACCGCAATCGCATAAACAAAACTGGCATTCTGCAGATTGGAGTGTGGAATGTCAGATCCCTTAATCGGGCAGGAAGGTTAGAAAATCTGAAAAGGGTGATGGATAGGTTAAAATTAGATATAGTGGGAATTAGTGAAGTTTGGTGGCAGGAGGAACAATACTTCAGGTTGGGTGAATACAGGGTTATAATTACAAAATCAAATAGGGGTGATGCAGGAATAGGTTTAATAATGAATAAAAAAAATAGTAGTTCGGCTAAGCTACTACGAACAGCTTAGTGAACGCATTATTCTAGTCAAGATAGACAAAAAGCCCATGCTTAACACAGTAGAACAAGTTTATATTCCAACTAGCTCTGCAGATGATGAACAGATTGAAGAAATGTATGATGAGGTTAAAGAAATTATTTAGATAGTGAAGGGAAATGAAAATGTAATAGTCATGGGGGACTGGCATTCGATAGTAGGAAAAATAAGAGAAGGAAAAGTAGTAGGTGAATATGGAATGGGGGTAAGGAATGAAAGAGGAAGTTGTCTGGTAGAATTTTGCACAGAGCATAACTTAATCATAGCTAACACTTGGATTAAGGATCATGAGAGAAGGTTGTATATGTGGAAGATGCCTGGAGACACTGGAAGGTTTCAGATCAATTATATAATGGTAAGACAGGGATTTAGGAACCAGGTTTTAAATCGTAAGACATTTCCAGGGGCTGATGTGGATTCTGACCACAATCTATTAGTTATGAACTGTAGATTAAAACTGAAGAAACGGCAAAAATGTGGGAATTTTTAAGGAGATGGGACCTGGATAAACTGAAAGAACCAGAGGTCATAGAGGTTTTCAGAGAGAGCATTAGGGAACAATTGACAAGAACGGGGGAAAGAAATAGAGTAGAAGAAGAATGAGTAGCTTTGAGAGATGAAATAGTGAAGGCAGTAGATGATCAAGTAGGTATCTTTTGACTATCTTGACTGTAATACTCTCTTTCAAATTCTGAAGGTGGCAGGGGTTAAATACAGGGACCAAAAGGCTATTTACAATTTGTCCAGAAACCAGATGGCAGTTATCAGAGTCGAGGGACATGAAAGGGAAGTAGTGGCTGGGAATGGAGTGAGACAGGTTGAAGAAACAGTGAAGGATACAAGAGAAAAATTTGGAGTTTGAAGTTTGCCGTTGACATTGTAATTCTGTCAGAGACAGCAAAGGACCTGGAAGAGCAGGTGAATGGTATGAGCAGTGTCTTGAAAGGAGGACATAAGATAAACATCAACAAAAGCAAAATGAGGATAATAGGATATAGTCAAATTTAATCAGGTGACTGTGAGGGAATTAGGTTAGGAAATGATACACTTAAAGATGAGTTTTGATATTTGAGGAGCAAAATAACTGATAATGGTCGAAGTAGATAGAATATGTGTGTGTGTGTGTGTGTGTGTGTGTGTGTGTGTGGTTTTCATTCCAGAGACTGGTTTGATGCAGCTCTCCTTGCTACTCTATCCCGTGGAAGCTTCTTCATCTCCCAGTACCTACTGCAACCTACATCCTTCTGAATCTGTTTAGTGTATTCATCTTTTGGTCTCCCTCTACGATTTTTACCCTCCACGCTACCCTCCAGTACTAAATTGGTGATCTCTTGATGCCTCAGAACATGTCCTACCAACCGATCCCTTCTTCTAGTCAAGTTGTGCCACAAACTTCTCTTCTCTCCAATTCTATTCAATATCTCCTCATTAGTTATAGCTTCTATTCTCTTCTTGTCTAAACTATTTATCGTCCATGTTTCATTTCCATACATGGCTACACTCCACGTAAATACTTTCAGAAACGACTTCCTGACACTTAAATCAATACTCGATGTTAACAAATTCCTCTTCGTCAGAAACGCTTTCCTTGCCATTGGCAGTCTACATTTTATATCCTCTCTACTTCGACCATCATCAGTTATTTTGCTCCCCAAATAGCAAAACTCCTTTACTACTTTAAGTGTTTCATTTCCTAATCTAATTCCCTCAGCATCACACAATTTAATTCGACTACATTCCATTATCATCGTTTTGCTTTTGTTGATGTTCATTTTATACCCTCCTTTCAAGACACTGTGCATTCTGTTCAACTGCTCTTCCAAGTCCTTTGCTGTCTCTGACAGAATTACAATGTCATCGGCAAACCTCAAAGTTTTTATTTCTTCTCCATGGATTTTAATACCTACTCCGAACTTTTCTTTTGTTTCCTTTACTGCTTGCTCAATATACAGATTTAATAACATCGGGGAGAGGCTACAACCCTGTCTCACTCCCTTCCCAACCACTGCTTCCCTTTCATGTCCCTCAACTCTTATAGCTGCCATCTGCTTTCGGTACAAATTATAAATAGCTTTTCGCTCCCTGTATTTTACCCCTGCCACCTTCAAAATTTGAAAGAGAGTATTCCAGTCAACATTGTCAAAAGCTTTCTCTATGTCTACAAATGCTAGAAACGTAGGTTTGCCTTTCCTTAATCTTTCTTCTAAGATAAGTCGTAGGGTCAGTATTGCCTCACGTGTTCCAACACTTCTACGGAATCCAAACTGATCTTCCCCGACGTCGGCTTCTACCAGTTTTTCCATTCGTCTGTAAAGAATTCGCGTTAGTATTTTGCAGCTGTGACTTATTAAACTGATAGTTCGGTAATTTTCACATCTGTCAACACCTGCTTTCTTTGGGATTGGAATTATTATATTCTTCTTTAAGTCTGTGGGTATTTCTCCTGTCTCATACATCTTGGCTCACCAGATGGTAGAGTTTTGTCAGGACTGGCTCTGCCAAGGCTGTCAGTAGTTCTAATGGAATGTTGTCTACTCCTGGGGCTGGAGTTATGAATACTTCAACAATTTAATGATAAAATTTTGATACTCGAAGTGTTATTTCTTTGAATGCAGTCTTATTTCACTAATTGCTTGTTGTCTGGCGAGTGTACATCAGAATACCTCAAACTACCGCCTAGCCTAAAAAAGCCCTTGCGCGTTCCGCAAGTACTCTGCTGCCTGAGGAGCTGCTTCCTTTTTGTAGTGCATACCTGACCCATCAACAGGATTCCTACAATTCCCCACCCGATAATGCAGGTCAAGAAATCTGCAGCCAGACCGCCACAGAGCCGATCAAGCCTTTGATTGAGACCCTCCACTTGGCTCCAAACCAAAGACCCCACTCAACCATGGGAACAATACTGAAAAGTGCGAGCTCTGCTTTCACCCTATGTGTGAGGCCAGCAGCCTTCACCATCTGTGCCTGCATGAATTGAGGATGGCCTCAGAATCCAAGTGACAGGTGTCAATAGCTGCAGGCAAGGCCTCCTTCACATCTCAGTCAGACTGAATGCACATTGGCTTCCTTTCTGGCACTGAATTCTATTTCTCTAAGGGGCTACAGAACGCATCTAATGTTGGAGCCCCAGATAACTGGCAAACCCCTACCCTCATATGCCTGCTTAGACCCAGCTGAGGAAATGACCACCTGTCCACTCACACAGTGAGCAGGCAAGACAAGACTTGTAGACTTAGAGAAAGCTTTTGACAATGTTGACTGGAATACTCTCTTTCAAATTCTGAAGGTGGCAGGGGTAAAATACAGGGAGCGAAAAGCTATTTATAATTTGTACCGAAAGCAGATGGCAGCTATAAGAGTTGAGGGACATGAAAGGGAAGCAGTGGTTGGGAAGGGAGTGAGACAGGGTTGTAGCCTCTCCCTGATGCTATTCAATCTGTATATTGAGCAAGCAGTAAAGGAAACAAAAGAAAAGTTCGGAGTAGGTATTAAAATCTCCACATTGGCCCTCTCACTCGAGCAACTTGAAAGTTTTACCAGATGCCTCTCATCCTGCTATGAGGGCAGATCCACCACATTGGGTACACTAAGAGGTGCCTTGGCACAGAGTCCGTGGGCAAAATGAGTGACACCTGGGGTGTCCTAAGTGATGTCAGTTTCTCTGCTACCTCTATGCCCCGAGGCAGCAACCTAAAGACAACTGACCTTAGCCAAAAGCAATTCAGCTGTTCACGAACTGCAGCCAGCTCCTCCTTTGTTCGCACACAGCCCGTGCACGTCCTACCCATCCTAATATTACTGCCTTAAGAATTGACTACAGCAATACAGACAGAAATGTAGATATTCAACTTAATAGCCTCCTGATGTGTCACCAATGGAGAGTGACACCTTATGAGCTGTGTCGTTAGCTGTTCAGAAGAAATGACAACTTTGCTGCAGATTACTTGATTACACACTTTGCAGCTACTCTGCAGTTGAGTACCAGGTGACATCTGGACACTGTCAAATCCACAGCATTCCCTAAATGTCGTAGTTTGCTCCCTGCCTTTCGTCATGCAGTACTCCTGATTCATGATGAAGTGACTCTTCTTTGTATGTTCTCTATCTCCTGTATTAGTTCTCCCTGGTAAAGGGTACCAGACTCTACTAAGAAACTGGCCAAACAAGGGTGTTGTAAACTACTTCTTTCATAGATGAATTAAATGTTCTTAGGATTCTTTCTGTGACTCTCAATCATGATATCTGCCTTTCCTACAACTAGTTTTATGTAATCATTCCACTTTGGATATATACTCCTCAATACTATTATGAAGAATCCAGAACATAATCAGTTACAGTAGCAGGGTTGTCAACAATAAGTAATGCTTCATAATGAAAACACATTTATTCAGCAGGCACAGAAGTACAGATGGAGCTGAACTGTCCCCTTTGCAGAGTGCACTCCTACTATACATATACAGGGTGACGCAGATAAAAGTAGCCAATGTAAGCATAAAGGAAATGCAGTGAAATTGCAGAAACGAAGAGCTGAAATGGACTTACCATTGATTCACAATTAAAAATACTGTGAAAAATAATTTATGGAAGGTGTTGAAGGTGACCCCCCCCCCTCCCCCTGCAACATCAATACACAGCTGTGAATGTCTTAAATATATTCAGATACACCCTGAGTAAAGTTTGGATATGGATGGTGGCAACTTCACAGCTGATGTTGTCTTCAGTTCCTGTACTGTACATGGATTTGTTTCATAGAGTACATGGATTTCTTTCCTAGACTTTGCTCTTCAAGTGTCCCCACAGGAAAATAAAAATCATGTGTTGTTAGATCTGGTGAATGTGGTGACCATAAATGTTTTCTGCCAGTTCGTTCCTCAGTGAAGACATGGACTCATTCCAGGGATACCTAAGATGTGTGGCACGTTGTCCCATTTTGCTGGAAGAAATAGTCTTGTCTTACATATTCAGTGTGTTGAAAACAAAAGTATAAAAAATTTCCATACATGCAACTGTGTTGAGGGTAGTGTCAAAAAATATTGGTCCAATGATGCATGTTCCTTTTACACTGATTTTTTCATCAAGGAGTGGTTGTTGACACACACTGTCAGGGTTGTTTGTTGCCCAGTACCTTGTGTTATGTGAATTCACATGAATGGATACATGAAACCATGCTTCATCAGTCATGATGTAATGGAAAGAGTCTAACAAACCATCATTGATGTTATTCAAAAGCCACATGCAGTAATCTACACATTTCTGACTGTCATCCTCCCGTAATTGCTGCAGGACTGTCACATGATATAACTTCAAATTAAGACTTTTCAATATCCAGTGGCAACTTCTCTTACTTACTTGCCCCTGTTGGACCAATTTATGTGAAGACTTCTTTGGGCTCTGAATAATTCTTCAGCAAATGTCTGCAACAACTTCTGGTATGTGAACTGAAGAAATTCTTCATTGCCATACATTTTGGACTGATCCATAGGTGTGCCAATTTTAATACAGACAGTATTGCCCTCTTTCTGCTAGTCCTCTGTCTGGATACTTGACCTTGAAAATTTCATGTGTTTCCTTAATCGAACCTGTTTTCACATATGCTTCCACTGTGTCAATTCTATTTTCTATCAAGAAAATAATTTTACAGACCACAAAGAGAAACATGTAACTTCACTTATGAAATAAACTGAAATGCTGACAGAAGAGTGCGAACAATCAATTATTGCATAAAACGGCCCATTTTTGTAGCTGTTTACCCTATTTCCGAAGTCAAAATATTGTGTTCACATTCAAAGGGGAGGCAGGCTCCTTTTAACTGCACCAGCCTGTAGAATGTTCTAGGAAATTTCGATATCCCACAAATAATCAGGTCGAAGAACCTTCCAGAAATACAAACCTTAAATGATAAATAATTGCAGAAGTGGAGATCAAACCAGTGATCTTTATGTCGCCAGGCAGTGTCTGTAACTGCTACAACATGATGGTCTGTCCATAGCACACCCAATACTTTACAGTTAAGAGTTTCTTGTAACTGGTCAGCAATCATATAATTATACAGTAATGAGTCTTGCCACCTTTCTATACACAGTACGTTAGTCTGCCTATATTGAGAGGCTTTAGTAGATGCAGTCATGTTATAGGTGGTGTGCCATTGGCTTCCTCCAACCTCTGCACAGTTTTATCCAGCCATTTATATGGGAACTACAATTTAATGTAGAGTCTTAACCATGGAGAAACTCGTCATTGCCAGAGGTGACAGAAGTGAAAAATGCAGGTGTATGTTGGTGCCATTAATCAGTTACTGAATCATATAGCACATTTTATGCTCACATAGTATGTCCAAAAATCTTGTATATATGAATAAACATGGAATCTACAAATGGTGATCCTGTGAAAGTTGGATTATTGTATTTGTGCATCAGATAGAGAAGCATGCATCCACTGTTTGGACTGTTCCTTAGTTTCAGAGTTCACATTCTGCTCCCATGCCTTGCCCCAGTCCTGATTTTGATAGCACTGAAGGAATGTAAAGACCTAACCCATTCTTTCAGTTTACTGAACATTGGTTTGAAATCTTGGTACCCACCTTGCACAAAACCTATGGTAACCTAACTTGTTTGTGACAGTGTTAAAGAGGACTGTCCTTGAAATCTGAGACAGGTCTTCAGAAAGTTCGGAATTTGTGAACTGATGTCTCACTTGTACAATTTTGTCTACTTGTTGCTTAAGTTCATCAGTTATATCTGAGTATCTTCCTCGACCACTTGAATTTTTCACACCTTGTTCTCATTACACCATGACTTATAATCTGAACCCCATACTCACGGCACAATCGGTGATGAATCTCAATGGCATTGACTCCTTCTGCTTGAGAGAGCAAGTGACAGAATGTAGCTCACAACTGGCAGGAGATGCAATAACATCATCCATTTCAGTTGCTTGCTACTTACACACTGCTGAACACATCAGATTGCTGATGGACACAATGCAACCTTCAGAGTCACCTTTCCTACAATGCAGGCGCCATGAAGCTATAAGCATTTGCTTATTTTTAATAACCACTCAGAGATTAACATATGAGTAGGTCTTGTGTTTGCTAACATTGTTGCTGAAATGATGATACCATCATGGTGAAAGCAATAGTCAGATGGATGCCATCAAGGACATTTTTGGTATATGTGCTCTGTAGGATCCTCAACACTTAATCACAATGTGGAAAGGTTATCAGTATGCATAAGTGTCTGTTATGTTGACATTTCATTCGACAGCAGTCAAAAGAAACAACTGTCATTAACTTCCAAACAGACCAAATTGTGAATTTTAGATTTTGCTTCCATATGTGTATATGGGAAGAAAGTTTTGATGGCTGATATCACCTGTTCGTTGTTTATCACATGACTCCGAAGCTCATTTCCAACCAATGCACGGCTATGTGCATCTCTCCATCTTTCATTTCACCATGGTTTTTGTGGTTGATATCAGTTGTTTGTTGTTCATTATTTGTCATAAATTTTTTCATTATTTCTCTTGTCAAAATTTATAACTGTATAACAAATGATGAATGATTAATTGAAACAGTGAGGTAGCAGTCTGAATTGTATGACATGAGTGTACTAAATTACTCGCCCTCTTACTACATTTATTAAGTTCATTTTTATACATACCAGTACCCTACTCAATATTTTACAATGCAATGCAGCCGTAACTTCACGTAAAAAAGGTACTGTGGGTAGAATCAGATCCATTTGTGAGAATTTTTTTGTGTGTTGTCAGCATTTTTGATGTTTTGTAAAGAAATGGTGTGGAGCCTTCAGGAACTGCAGCAGTGACAGAATACTTTATTTAAGAATATACATAAAAAAATGTATTAGAGTTGTTTGTTTAAATATGTGTTCATGACAGACTTATGTATTGTTAAGCAGCTCTCTGGAATGTGTGTGAAACAGATTTTCAAGCACCAGTGGTTTCACTAGCTAATCCCAATACAAATAAGGCACTTGAACTATTAAAACCCAAATACAGTATGTAAAAAAGAGCCCTATAAATCTTGAAGGGAAAGGTATTCTGGGAGGTATGACTGTTGCATAAAAATTTGCTCTGCACTGGCAGCCCTAAATTTAACCTTACACAAACCAATTTTTGTGGTATTTGATGGCATCTCATATCGCTGTGTTTTTTATAGTAATTCTGGCTGCTGTTTGATGTAAAAAAAAAAAAAAAAAAAAAAAAAAAAAAGAAACAACAGGTGCTTCAACTTTCTAAAATATTTATTAAATGCAGATTCCTCTTTCTTGAGCTCCTTGTATACTATGTGAAGTTCCCCTTCTGTACCACGTAATGAAATTTTTGGGACCTACATTCTTTTTGTGTTGTTTTGCACTTCTATCTTCCTTCTGTAATATACAAACTGTACCTGTAAACTGCACTTCACATGTAAAAGCAGTTGCAAATCATCTTGCCAAGCTCGCAATTCCCACGAAAAAACAGTTACGGACAGCCATGCAAATTGAGACCACTTGACATGAATTGACTTGTGACGGACAATGGGAATACACCTTGACGTGATGGTACCATCACGGCCAGTGTGAATTGCCCTTAAAACTTCCAGCAGACCTCTGATATACCAGCTCACGTTCAGCATTTTTACTTGTAGCACACATCACACAAGACTTGTGCCATGTGCAAGTGATATGGCAAAATCGCAAACACACTACTGCTGACCTTCGTTTCGTGTGTGTTCAATGCCAGTTATCTTCTTGTACACTGGCAGCAGTTTCGTTGATTCTGATTTATTTCACTTTGGTAGTGAAAGTGCCTGTGCTAATTTGTTTTCAAGTAGAAACATATCCTCCTCAAACTGCTCAAACCACAGAAAAATGGTTAAATGTGTAATATGCTCCACTGTATGCTTGATGTAACATTGTAAAAGCTTTCATGTCAGGTTTTGTTAACAAAGTAAAATTTTAAATTTGAATGCAGATTAATATACACATCAAAAAAAGTTTTGCATCACCTCAGTTCCGAGAGTTCCAGAACCTGTACAGAAAATTGGAATAGAGATCAACATAAACATCATTTCCGCCCTTTTTATTGCTCATAAAAACCACACATTGCATGTTGTACCACCATACAGCGAAATCTTCAGAGGTGGTGGTCCAGATCGCTGTACACACCGGTACCTCTAATACCCAGTAGCACGTCCTCTTGCATTGATGCATGACTTTATTCATCGTGGCATGCTATCCACAAGTTCATCAAGGCACTGTTGGTCCAGATTGCCCCACTCCTCAATGGCAATTCGGCGTAGATCCTTCAGAGAGGTTGGTTGGTCACATCGTTGCAGTAAGAATTTTCTTGTATGTTGTCAGCATTTGTGATGTTTCATAAAGAAATGGTGTGGAACCTTCGCGAACTGCAGCAGTGACGAAATACTTTATTTAAGAATTCAATCTATCCCAGGCACGTTCGATAGGATTCATGTCTGGAGAACATGCTGGCCACTCTAGTCAAGTGATGTCGTTATTCTGAAGGAAGTCATTCACAAGATGTGCATGATGGGGGCATGAATTTTTGTCCATGGAGATGAATGCCTCACCCATATGCTGCTGATATGGTTGCACTGTCGGTCGGAGGATGGCATTCACGTATGGTACAGCCATTACAGCACCTTCCATGCCCACCAGCGGTGTACGTTGACCCCACATAATGCCACCCCAAAACAGCAGGAAACCTCCACCTTGCTGCACTCGCTGGACAGTGTGTCTAGGGCATTCAGCCTGACTGGGTTGCCTCCAAACATGTCTCCGACGATTGTCTGGTTGAAGGCATATGCGCCACTCATCGGTGAAGAGAATGTGATGCTAATCCTGAGCGGCCCATTCGGCGTGTTGTTGGGCGCATCTGTACCACACTGCATGGTGTTGTGGTTGCAAAGATGGACCTTGCCATGGACGTCAGGAGTGAAGTTACGCATCATGCAGCCTATTGCGCTCAGTTTGAGTCATAACACAACATCCTGTGGCTGCACGAAAATCATTATTCAACATGGTGGCATTGCCGTCAGTGTTTCTCCGAGCCATAATCCGTAGGTAGCAGTCCTCCACTGTGGTGGTAGCCCTTGAGCGGCCTGAACAAGGCATGCCATCGACAGTTCCTGTCTCTATGTATCTCCTCCATGCCTGAACAACATTGCTCTGGTTCAGTCTGAAACACCTGGACAGTTCCCTTGTTGAGAGCCCTTCCTGGCACAAAGTAAGTATGCGGACGCAATTGAACTGTGGTACTGATCATCTAGGCATGGTTGAACTACAGACAACATGAGCTGTGTGCCTTCTTCCTGGTGGAATGACTGGAACTGATCGGCTGTCGGACCCTTTCCGTCTAATAGGCACTGCTCATGCATGGTTGTTTTCATCTTTGGGCAGGTTTAGTCTGCAATACAATATCCACAGTCAAGGTCCATCTTCAGGAGTTCTGGGAACTGGGGTGATGCTAAACTTTTTTTGATGTGTGTAATGTCAACACTGTTTTTTCACAGGTGACTTTTCCTGTCATACTCCTCAGGTATTTTTATCAGATACATATTGTATTTTATGAACCATAAGACACAATGGGCTATAAGATGCACCTTAATGTTTAAGCAACTTTTTTAAAAAAATAACCGTTTGCCATTTTTATTATTAGACTGAAAATACAGAATAAAAAAATTCTTAGTTTATAAAACTGAACTCACCTTTAAAACCCCTGAAAATTGTCACCTTCTGGTTTTGGCTAGTTTCCATTCTATCCTCTATTTGCACATTTAGTCTTTCTCATTTTTTTTTTCAGTTCTTCTTTACTAGCCTGCCATTTGCGAATGGTTTTTTACCTGTAGATGGAGGGCCAAAATGTCACTCAGCTGCTGTTTCCATGCTCTTCTGCGTATGCTATTACTTTCAATTTACAGCCCGCATCATATGAATACCTTCAATTGTTTTCCATTACAAAACTAGCTACTAACAAAAATATCATACTGTTACCAATAACACAAATCACTTTCAATTCAAGTTCACTGGCACCATAGACTGCAATAACGCATTGTGGGCTACATAGCTTTCTGGGTTTGTGATGGCAGGGCGGGAGGGAAACATGTTAGCAAGCTTGTGAATCCCCACGACTCATATTTGTTGCATCAATGCACTGCTGCTGCCAGTTGAATCCAATGTTGCTGGTTTGAGATAGGTTTCCTGCAACATTGAATATATGGCCATTTTTAAGACTGATGGGAATTTTAAATCAAACACTGGACATTTTTATATTAATTTCGAGTATAAGACACTCCTGAATTTTGGAAGAAATTTTTCAAAGAAAAAAGTGTCTCTTATAGTCCATAAAATATGATGTGCACAAGCCTTTTGTTTTTTCCAACCCAGTATAACAATTTCATCTTATGAAATGACATTTTAATACTACATATGATGTACAAGAGACAGGAAAATTCATACTCTCTCATTGTTGTCTTTAGTTTGTGCTTTATTTTATCATTCATCTATCTACAATTTGTCAGTTTATCTTCCCAGCTATTCTTTTCTTCTTTGGTCATCCACTTAAGCTCACTAGAGATTAATCACTTTTTCATAACTAAGTGTAATTACAGAAGAAACTACCCAAGGATACACTTAAAATATTAGAACACCTGAATCAAGAGAGTCACATGGGAACAGGAGTGACAGTCTTCTCAATATATAGTATACTTATTAGTCTAGATATTATTATTGCCATTTAAAATGATAATGCTTACAGAGAACTATCCATGCTCCTGATTTTATGAATTGCAATTCACAGCTTGTGATAATCACTTCAAACAAAACAGGAAACTTTTTTTAATCATTTCACGTGTTCCGTGTTCTTTTGGGACAGTGAACTCACCTCATGGTTACATGGGATGTTATTGTAATTCACATGTGGCGCTAGCTGTACAGTGATTATTAACTTATTTGCAATGAATTCTTGTAATGTAAAATAACAGTATTAATGAAATAACACTATTTAATTGTGTTGAAAATTAGTTGAAGCAAATCAGTCATTGGATAAAAAACTGAATTACCAACTTTCTCATCTGTTTAATACTTATTTGACTGAACAAGGATCTGACAGCTTACATACAAAATGCATTTGGTAACCGTTAAATTACCTCACCATTTGTTGTAAGCTGGTTGCATAATACAAGGCTTATTAAAATACAGATGCACTATGATTTTTTTACAGACTGTGAAGATTTCCAAAGAATCACATTTACTTTCATGGTTAGCAGTACAGTTGAAGCCCCGTTATCATTTCTGTCCTGCTGATGAACAATATTATGAAAGAAGACCATACAGGTTTGTGTAACTGCACTCATTGTCTTCTGTAATGAAATCAGAATTCACAAACTTGAAATTCTACTTACAATAAATGTCAAAATGAAGGTCAGAAATGAATGTTATCAGTGTTTGTGGTAGAAGAGGAGCATCTACTTATGTGTTGCCAGTACAAGTACAGAAACACAAATATACACAGTTGAGTCTCTGGTTGCTAGAAGCTTCTGCCATAAGGGGAACGTGGAAAGAAACAGGATGAAGATAAAAGAAACATAATAAAATAATTAAAATATAATTACATTATAAATGAATTTTTAGGGAATGCTGAGAAACCAAATAATATTGGTTGAGTCAGGTAAAATGGAAGGGACATTAAAAGAAATCCAGAAAGAGGATGGTTGCACAGAAAAGTGATGTACATGGAGAAGGTGAGAAATGTCTGTTACACGCATAATAAAGGGCAAATATGTGGCAAGAGTGTATTGAGGTCTGTATAATGGAGAAGATCTGCCCCAAAGTGTCATAGAAGAAGAGAAGGACATGGAAAGGAGAAGCAGGAGAAAAGTGGAGAAGGTTGATGGGTGATCCAGTAATGTGGTCAGCGTTGGACAGAGCATTGAAAGATCTTAGCTCAATTAAATTAGCTTGAGGTGACAAGATATTTTCAGACTTAGAAATATCAATGTGACTTATAGAAAACAGGTTATTTGATCTGGTCCTCAGGACTCCTGAAACCAGAAACTTACATTCACAGGTACAGAAAAGATTTATCATCACACTACCAAGAAAGGCATGACCAGATAGGTAATAAAGCTTTGCATTTTTTATTGTATTTAAGAATATAAAGTAAAATTGAAGGGATATTGGGGTAATGAGTAATCGGTCTAGCTTCAATAAACGAAAGATGCAACAGGAGCAAATCTGGTCCAATGCTTGATATGGAGGAAAGAATAAATACAAATAAGCATACCTTCATAGCATTTGTGGAACCAAAAGGAGTTCTGGAGCACTATAAGGCATAATAATGTATTCAGAATCCTGAGGTGAAATATAAGTAATCTACTAGAACCAGATTGAAGTAATAAAAGCAAAAGTTCTAGAAAGAAATGTTCAAGTTAGTAAGGCTGTGAGGTAAGGCTGCAGTGTATTGCCAATTTTGTTTAACTAGCATATCGAAAAAGCAATGAAGCAAGCCAAAGAAAATTACAGGGGAGGGATCAAAGTATTTTGCTGGAAGAAGATAAAGATTAGTGGTACATCTAGTACAGCATAAAAAACTAGTTATTTGGGCACCAGAAGCAGCAGTAGCAGGGAAAAACTAAAAGGGCAAATAATATAATATAATGCAAAATAGCTTATCAAGGATAAGGCAGATGACTGTTGGGAAGAAGATCCCATATCTGTTTCCTTTGTCTTTTGTTTCCCCCGATGAAAGATAAAAAGAAAAAGAAAACTAGAATCAAAGTTGTTTTTTAATTTCAGTTTATCTTAGCTTCATTCCATTCATTTCTGTTCTGGAAACTGAAGAATAGACATTACCCTTTTGTTTTTAGTATTGTTGTTTTAACAGTATTTATTTTTTATGAATTATATTACAATAGTTATATTCCCTGTATCCTGCAGAGAGTGAGGAAAGATTTCAAAGATATACATTTTATTTAAGTACGGCCCAACATTATTAAATATTGTTGTAGTACAGTGCTGATTTTTACTGTAAAACAATCTAAAAATTGTACCAAAAGGAAAATACTCTCCAGAAAACTATAAAATTACGGGATAGAATTCCTGGATAGTAGTTATCTTGAGAATGGTAAACATTAGTATTGCCAACAGGCACATATAAAAGTAAAAGAGACAGTACTTGGCTTTCAGAAATAATAGTTCCTTCAGTGGGGAGGTGAGAGGAACAGGATGTTTCTACAGTGGTACAGACATTTCACCACCTAAAAATTTAATTTTAAGAGTGCCAGTGAAGATATGTTTCATTGAAATCCAAGGAGTTGCCCAAAACAAAGTTCTGTAATTGGTTCCTTAACTCCACATTGTCTATAAGTCATTTCATATGCTCAGGCAGGCTATTGAATAAATGTTTACCCATGTGTCTGACTCCTTCCTCTACCAGTGTTAACCTCTTCAAGTCTTATAGTAATTATTTTCACCATTATTGTTCATAAAACTGTTATATCAGATTTCAAATGTTCTGTTAGAACAGCTGGAAATATACCTCCATAAAACCACAAAGGCTGATGACTGCCAACATTAAAACTTTAAAAATGTCCTTGCTTGACTCTTTTTGAAGTTTTTCAGTTTTATCATCCTTTTTTTGTTACTTGATCCATGTATTTCAAAATTAACATCTAACCTTTTCACAAGAGGAACATACATTTCGCATCACCTTCACTCAAGAGCAGATGTAAATAGTATTTTAAAATAATCTGCATCTGATGATGGACTCACAGGATCGAAAATGCATCATGTGATTCAATAAAACATGAAAAAATTGTGACTAAAAGCATTATTATTCATACTTCCTGTCAGTGAATATTTGCGCAGATTTTCTCAGATAGTTCTTAATTGTAGATAACTGCATCATCTACAAAAATCTGAAGTTACTGTTTACAATGACTGCCAGGTCATTAATATATAACAAGAACAGCAAGAATCCCAACACACTTCCCTTGAGCACATATGAACTGATTCTACATCTATTGATGACTCTATCCAAGATCAAATAGTGTGTACTCCCTACCAAGAAATTCTCAATCCAGTCACAAGTCTCATTTGAAACCACATATGACCATACTTTGAGTAAAGTGCGATTTGATGGTTGCCTGACTGATGCTTCCAGAATCCATGCTGGTTGGCGTGGAGCAGATAATTTTGTTCAAGGTACCTTCTCACATTTGATCTCAGAGTATGTTGTACTATTCTACAACAAATGGGTGCCAAAGTAATGGAATGGTATGTTTTCTGGATCATTTCTGCTACTATTCTTGTACATGAGTGTGACATTCTGTGCCGAGCCCTTGCACTTACTCAGCCAGCAACCAACAGCACAGAGGGGTTATGTGGGCACGGCCCACACAGGGGACAGCTCTTCAGACAACAGGCAAGAGATGTCCACACTCCACCTGACCACCAGGCAGTAACCAAAGTGCTACCAGAGATCACTGACCCCGCAGATCTTTTCCTCTCTGCAGACTGCATGAGCAAAAGTAGTACGTGCAATATCCTGCCACCTGGGCATTATTTAGGCTGGCAACTGGGTTATGCTTGAGCAGTTGACTCCCAGTGAGTTTCCTAGGCCAGGTGTCAATTGCAAAATTTTTCCCCACAATCAGTATCTTACTTTGGAGCCACTGATATGATGATGATGCTAGCCATGTCAACTTTCACCTCCAGGAGCTTTCAGTTACAGACCTACACCATTTGTGGCCTCTACACCAAAGAGACGTGGCCTCCAACGCCATGACCAGCTATTGGACTTTGTACTATCTGTCTTTGTCTTTCATTGACAATATGCTAGATTTAAACTTTTGTGCATCCTATCAGGATTTAAATTTTGCACATCCCGTCTAGACTTTGGTTGTGGTGATTAGTGTATGGACACTGTATTGTGGAACTTTCAGTTTACTGTGACATTTTCAAGCCAGCAGTGTTCAGGCATTATTATTATTCTCTCGTCAGAGAAGATAGTTTGTGTGTCATGAAAAACTTCGTATTTATTTTCTACCTGAGTATTTCTCCTGTGTTGCCTTCAGTGGACATGTCAGTTGACGATAAGGTATTTTTTTCCAAGTCAATGCCACACATGTGCTCGAATCCAGGTAGACTATGTTTTGGCATTTGTTCTTCTACTGTCAAGTGCACTTACTGTCCATTGCTTCCAGCAGGATGAAACCTGTGAAATGGAACCCCACGCTTGGCACTATGACAGGTTGTTGTCCAATTTTTTAATTTTATTAGCTGTCATAAACTTAATGGAAAGTGTTATTACAGATGGATCACCCGCCTCCTGGGTTTGTCTCATGACTGCCATTTCTGGTGTAGTGATCTTTAGTGTAAGCAATCCGTTGTGGCTTCCTTGACTCGCTGCATGAATCTCGCCTGCCCCTGGTCTCACACAGATCTCCTTAAATTGAAGGATCCTTCTACAGAAACAAGTCTGCCCATTATCAGAGCTGTTGAGCAGTCTCTCAGATCGTCAGCAACCTTGCAGGACCCACCAAGAGTGTTTGCCACCTGAGCAGTTCACCACTCTCATTCCAAGTCATGCCCCTGCTCAGGCCGGATTCACAAAACTCAGGCACAATCTCAGTGGCCAGGCACTACTCTCAACAATTTCCTTCCTGCAACCAGAGTTTCAAGCCACCATAGACACCAGTGCCACTACCAGCACACTAAAGGCATCTGTTGTGTTAAATCCAGACATAGCGCTGAAGGTTGGATGTGCAATCTGCGCTTTCCCACTCAATGTACCCATCGAGCTGCAGACAGACGACATGGGGTCCTCCGTGACAATCACAAATTGGCAGTCTTATTATCATGTGGGGTCCCGTTCCTTTCAGCCTTTTGACACTCCACTGCATAGATACAGTAGTGGCATCATTTAAGTCAACGGCCAATTTACAGTCCAAGTTCAGTACTGTTCAACCACCTTCACAGCCAGGATTTTGATCATTGACACTCCTGGAGCCATCTGTCTCTTGGACCTGGATGTGTTCAATGCTCTTAGCTTGGAAATACACCATGCCACTCACAGATTATATTAGATTAGATTTACTTCCGTTCCAATGGATCTGTAGTGGGGAGGTCCTCCAGGATGTAGAACATGTCAGAAAAACAATAACACACAACAAATATTTACAACTAAAACAAATAAGCTAATGTACCTTCCACAGGTCCCAAGTGAAATGAACATCTTTTTTTTAAATGAACTATCAAGTCACTGGATGCCAACACCTACCTAAAAGACCTCTTGTTCCAAATTCAGCTTCATGTTCACACAACCCTCTTCAGGTGTCAAAGATTGGCAAAGATTTCAAGGCACAGTGGAGATGAGGGTAGGCAGAAGTGAGGGACAGACATCAGAGAGACCTAATCCAGCATTACTTACTAATGTAGTATCTTTGACCTCATACTCTCTTTGATGCCTCCCTCTGCATCTTTACCTACCATCATGTCTACTACTGGCAGATCCCTGTCATCTTGGGTATGAGTGACCTTAAGCATCCTCAGTCTACCCTTCTCTCCTCCCTGGGGAAGAAACTTCTAGATCAGAAAGCTAGGAAGTGTGTCACCTTTAGTTTTATATGTGTCTATCAGCTGTGCTACACATTTTACCTCCTGTTGGTAAGCACTGGCCAGCTATTCTGTCCCATGATTTATGAACATTTTATTATGTTTGTCACATTTTTTTACTGACAGGAGGCTGTGTCATAAATATGTTGATGGCATTTGGTGATTTTATACTGATAGTATTTCATAGTGTAGTTCTCAGACATGTACAAGTGTAAAATTTGTTCCAGAAATCATAGTTCTTCTGGTGATATTACACACACTACAAGATTTATTGCCTTAGCCAGAGTTGGAAACAGACAAAAAGAGAAATGGTTATATGCACTGAGTATTGATCCCATTGAAAAAATGAGAGCAATGGAGTTGTATCAACAGACAACTGACCAGACTGAGTGCCCTTACAGTGGAAGTATGCTGTTACCAAACATCATGCAGAATAAAGAAGTAAGTGGCATCTTTGTAAATATGTAGTCTATGTCATAATTCTAGTAAGAAAAGCTATGGCAGAATGAAAATAATTTAGGATTTATGGAAACCATTCATCAAATAGCATAAGCGTTGAGTCATCAACAGGCACACACAAAGGAGAATGAAAACTTTGTTAGCTTTTGGAAGAATACCTTTGATGAGCTAGAGTAAAATATACACACTACATATGCCTGAACACTTACATTATTCCAGTAATTTTCGGGTTTGCAGTCGGATCCCATCAACATTCTGCCATGATATTTTTGCCCCGAGATTTCCGGCCATCCTCAGGTGAGCAGACGAAGTACTGAAGAGACCTGATGCAGTCATGGTATTTATAGCGAATTCCGCACATGCGAAACGTACTGGCAGTTTACAGCATATGCATTAGTAGGTGACATGCGCGAGGCAGCCAAGTAGTGTGTGCTGCCCTCAGTGGTGAAGTAAAAGCAGTCTAATCACTGGGTATCGACTGAGCTTGCTGATTCCACTGTGACCGCCTAATGTTAATAATTGGATTCCAATTTTTATCCAGCTGAAAGCCGTTATCACAATTCATTAAATTATCAGCAAGACGTATTTCCACGGATTCTTTGATTACAGAGTCCCAAAAGCTGGAAACTGGTGCTAAAATTTTGATGTTATTGTATTCCATTGAACGTCCCATGGAAATGCAGTGTTCTGCTACTGCTGATTTTAAGGGTTGCAGCAGATCGGGGATGTCTTTCGTGTTGTACACAGCGTTCCTGGACCGTTCGTGTAGTCTGACCTATATATGCCAAGCCACACTCACAGGGAATTTTATAAACACTTGTCTTCCTCAATTGTCAATCATCTTTAATGGATCCGACTAAGGTTTTGATCTTTGCTGGTGGATGGAAGATGACATTGACGTTATTCTTCCTAAGCAATCTGCCTATTTTAGAAGATGCGTTGCCAGCAAATGGAAGGAACGCAGTTGATTTATAGTAATCAGTCTCCTCAGAACGTTGCTTCTTATTATTATAACTGTGCATGGCCTTCCATATTTGATATGAAGTACAGCCATTCTCTTTAAAAACCTTCTCCAGATGCACTAATTCTTCGTGAAGGCTATCAGCATCCGATATTACATGCGCCTGATGAATTAAAGTACTCACCAGTGGTTTGTGCAGGGTGATGGCAGCTGGACACCTGAAGATATAGATCTGCAATGTTTGAGTTTTCTGTACACCGTATGTCCCAAAGACCCATCATTCTTATGGCAACTAACACATCTTAAAAGGGTAAAGTCCCATATTTTTCAATCCCCATAGTAAACTTGATGTTCTCATGTAAAGAGTTTAAATGACAAAGGAGTTTTTCCAGTTCTTGTCTGCCATGAGGTCATACAATGAAAGTATCACCTACGTAAAGCCAAAAGACCATAGGCTTAAAGGTGGCAGACTCAAGAGCTTTCTCCTCAGAGCCTTCCACAAAAAGATTGGCCACCACAGGGGACAAGGGACTCCCCATTGTGACACCATCAGTTTGTTCAAAAAATTCGTTATTAAATAAAAAGTAAGTTGAGGAGAGAGTATGTTCGAACAAAGCCATCAAATCATCACTGAGCAAGTTACCAATAAGATGTAGTGAGTCAAATAAAGACACTTTGGTGGAAAGTGTGACCACATTGATGCTAACTAGTAAATCCGAGTTGCTCAGTTTAACAGTCTTCAAATGATTGATAAAATCCTTGGAATTACATATATGGTGGCAGCACTTACCCACATACGGCTTGAGCAAGGAGGTCAGATGTTTTGCAATCGAATAAGTAGAAGCACCAGTATTAGTCACTATCAATCATAGTGGAATGCCATCCTTGTGAATCTTCGGCAGCCCATACAGTCTTGGTGGAACAGCAGTGTGTGGTCTCAGCCTCTCGATAATGTTTTTAGGTAAAGAACTATTGTTCAAAAGAGTAGCAGGTTTTCTGGATATATGGCTCATTGGGTCCTTATTGACTTTGTAGTACATAGAATCACTTAGTTGACTATATATCTTCTCATTGTATGCTTCCCATGTCAGAAGGACCATAGCATTACCCTTATCAGCATAGAGTACGACTGTACCAATATCTTCATGGGGGTTGCGAAGAGCAGCTCTTTCCGCTGATGAAAGATAAAAAGAAAAAGAAAACTAGAATCAAAGTTGTTTTTTAATTTCAGTTTATCTTAGCTTCATTCCATTCATTTCTGTTCTGGAAACTGAAGAATAGACATTACCCTTTTGTTTTTAGTATTGTTGTTTTAACAGTATTTATTTTTTATGAATTATATTACAATAGTTATATTCCCTGTATCCTGCAGAGAGTGAGGAAAGATTTCAAAGATGTACATTTTATTTAAGTACAGCCCAACATTATTAAATATTGTTGTAGTATAGTGCTGATTTTTACTGTAAAACAATCTAAAAATTGTACCAAAAGGAAAATACTCTCCAGAAAACTATAAAATTACGGGATAGAATTCCTGGATAGTAGTTATCTTGAGAATGGTAAACATTAGTATTGCCAACAGGTACATATAAAAGTAAAAGAGACAGTACTTGGCTTTCAGAAATAATAGTTCCTTCAGTGGGGAGGTGAGAGGAACAGGATGTGTCTACAGTGGTGCAGACATTTCACCACCTAAAAATTTAATTTTAAGAGTGCCAGTGAAGATATGTTTCATTGAAATCCAAGGAGTTGCCCAAAACAAAGTTCTGTAATTGGTTCCTTAACTCCACATTGTCTATAAGTCATTTCATATGCTCAGGCAGGCTATTGAATAAATGTTTACCCATGTGTCTGACTCCTTCATCTACCAGTGTTAACCTCTTCAAGTCTTATAGTAATTATTTTCACCATTATTGTTCATAAAACTGTTATATCAGATTTCAAATGTTCTGTTAGAACAGCTGGAAATATACCTCCATAAAACCACAAAGGCTGATGACTGCCAACATTAAAACTTTAAAAATGTCCTTGCTTGACTCTTTTTGAAGTTTTTCAGTTTTATCATCCTTTTTTTTTGTTACTTGATCCATGTATTTAGGTAAAGAACTATTGTTCAAAAGAGTAGCAGGTTTTCTGGATATACGGCTCATTGGGTCCGTATTGACTTTGTGGTACATAGAATCACTTAGTTGACTATATATCTTCTCATTGTATGCTTCCCATGTCAGAAGGACCATAGCATTACCCTTATCAGCATAGAGTACGACTGTACCAATATCTTCACGGGGGTTGCGAAGTGCAGCTCTTTCCGCTGGAGAGATGTTGCTCCTTTGCGGTGCACATTTCAGCAAGGTACGACATGATTCCCATCGAATTTCCTCTGCAGAATACTTTGAAAGAGGTCTAATAGTGTCCTCAATAGAACTGACGAAATCCATTAAAGGAGGTGAAGAAGGTGTAGGAGCAAAGTTTGCTTTGACAGGTGACCCTGACACTGATTGTATAGGATAAGCTGTAGCAAGACTGGAATAGGATATGCTGGGGTGGGTGAATTGGGCAGCGTTCACACCTGAGTGTTCCACAAGAGTATAACCCTTGTGGCAAGAGGTTGTGATTGGGAATGGCATAAGGGTGGATCAGGTTGGTTGGGTGTCATAATATCACTTTAGGAGGGGTTAAAAGGGTCTAGGGTAGGATGTCCATCATTCTCAGATGTGATGATCTTTATTTAAAGCCCTGGTGAAGGATATGATTCAGTTGCTCCAGTCCAGGATGGTATGTGGTGACGAGGGGGGTGCTCCCATACAGCATAGCTACCCATGGGTGGTTTATCTGCAGTGATGAGAATTCCCTTGCCCAGTATTCTGAAGTTATCACAAAGACCTTCACAGGTAGGTACTTCCCCCAAACCTGGCCTACAAACAGATCTTCTGTGCCATATCCTTACACACTCCAATCCTCCCACCACCCTCAAGAATCAGCTGTAGGGGAGGCACCCACTCATCACCCAATATCACCCTGGAATGGAACAACTGAACCATATCCTTCATCAGAGCTTTGATTATCTGTCATCAAGGCCAGAAATGGGGGCATATCCAACCTTTCCCACCCCTCTGAAAGTTATATTCTGTTCCCACTAAACATATCCATCACCCTTGTCCATCCTTGTGGAACACCCAGGTGCAAGACCTGCCTGATTCGTCCACCCAGCACATCATACTCCAGTCTTGTCACAGGCTTACCCTATCCCATCGAAGGCAGATCCAAGTCTCAAAGCAGCCCTGTCATATACCAGATCTGCTGCAATCACTGCACAGTCCACTATGTGGACGTGACCACCAACCAGCTGCCGACCAGAATGGATGGCCACCACCAAATTGTAGCCAAGAACAGAGTTGACCACCAAGTTGCACAACACAGTGCTGAGCACAGCATACTTGAGTTCAATGACTACTTCACAATCCATACCATATGTATCCTCCTTCCAAGCACCAGATTTTCTGAACTACATAGATGGGAGTTATCCTTGCGACACACCCTTCACCCCTGCAATCATCCTAGCCCCAATTTCTGCTAACTTGCTATATCCACACCCTCTACCCACCAGTTTCCCCTTCCTCTCTCCTGTCACCCTCTCCCAGTCCATACTTCCATGTCATCTTCCTCGTGTACCTCATGTCACCAGCTCCAGTACCTGTGTGCCACGCGCCTAGCTCCATGTACCTGCCACACTTCCTCCTGTGTTCCTAGCCTGCTCACCTTCTGTCTCCCTCTGAGCTGCTAGCTACCTGCCCTCAACCCTCCCAACCCCTTCCATCGTGCTTCCAGCCTCTTTCTTCCTCTACTGACTCCACCTGACACAACACCCACCCCTGAACACCTGCCAAACTGCAACATCGGCATTGTGTGTGTGTGTGTGTGTGTGTGTGTGTGTGTGTGTGTGTGTGTGTGTGCGCGCGCGCGCGCGCGCGTGCGTACGTGCATGGTGTAAGACAAGGATTTATAATTTCCCTATTATAATGTGACATAGTTGGAAACTTTATAATAGAAGAACTGTAAGACGTATTCCCAGAAGACAGAAGATATCCAGTCTCATTATTCAGCAGAAATAGAATGGTAGAAAACATAAAGAGTTTCTAATGATAGTAGCTGATACTGGAGAAAGTCTAAAGGTTTTGATAAAATTAACATTAATGAAATCTCTTGTGAATAGAGTACTACAAAAAGAAAATACTTGGAAATTTTGTTCAGGAAGAGTGAAGTGTTTAGATGCAGTTTTGTTATTGAAAAATTGTCAAGCCACCTTCATGGTTTTCAATTGAGTAACGTTTTACCATTATTTCATTTTATTAGATGTATGGCACTATCAATCATTCAGGTAATTACCAAGATGCTCTAACTATTGTCAATGATAGTACCTCATGTCTCAGTCAGAAAAGCAACATGTATCAGTCAGAAAAGCAAACTGGATCAGTTGCTCTTAATTTGTGACTTCTGACTCTTTTTCAGAGTTTTATTGTATTGAACTGTTTGGGCTCTGGATTTGTATTTGGCTGTAGATGATTTCAGATTCATATCTGGCCATCATGATGTAAATTGCTGACACTAACATTTATTGATCTTAGGTAATAGAGACAAAGCTTGGTTACTTCACATCTTCCCATGATCAGCTGAGTGTTGGTATAATGTAAAACTTTTAATTTCTGTATTCCTCATTCTCTTCATCCATCATCTCAGTAATCATTTACATATTTTAGCCGCCAAAGACAGAATCTTTTATTGTAAATATCTAAAATAAAGTCAAACATTTTTATTGCTGCTACCATTCATGCTATCAATTGTATCTTCATAAATTAAAGAAATTCCTTATACTTTATGATGATCTTTATTAAGATATGCCTAAAGTACCATTTTAATATATGTGTTTACAAAATGTTTGAGTGGGTATAGCAATAAAAACTCAACGTTTCAAATTGTTGGTCTTCTTAAATGACTACATCTACATTTTCATCTCCATCTACATAGATACTCTCCAAGCCATGGTGTGGTGTATATCAGATGGTACCCTGTACCACTACTAATTGTTTCCTTTTCTGTTGCACTCACAAATAGAGCAAGGGAAAAACAACTATCTGTATGCCTCCAAATGAGCTCTAATTTCTTGTACCTTATTTTTTTGGTCCTTAGGAACAATGTATGTTAGCGGCAGTAGAATCATGTGCAGGCAGCTTCAAATGGTGGGTCTTTAAATTTTCTCAATAGTGCTTCTTGAAAACAACATCGCCTTCCATCCAGGGATTCCCATTGGAGTTCCCGAAGCATCTTTGTAACAATTACATGTTGTTCTTACCTACCAGTAACAGTTATAGCAGCCTGCCTCTGAATTTCTTTGATGTCTTCCATCAGTCTGCCCAGGTATAGATCCCAAACACTCGAGCAGAACTCAAGAATAGGTTGCACCAGCATCCTATATGCAGTCTCCTTTACAGGTGAACCACTCTTTCCTAAAACCCTCTAAATAAACTGAAGTCAACCATTCTCCTTCCCTACTACAGCTCTCACATGCTCATTCCCTAACACTTTGTAGTGTTACGCCCAGATATTTAAATGACTTGACTGCGCCAATCAGGACACTAGTAATACTGTATCCGAATGTTACAGGTTTGTTCTTTCTACTCATCCACGTTAACTTACATTTTTCCACATTTATAGCTAACTGTCATTCATCACACCAACTAGAAATTTTGTCTAAGTCATCTTGTATCTTCCTACAGTCAATCAACTTCGACACCTTACCATACCACACAGCATCATCAGCAAACAACCGCAGATTGCTGCCTACCATGTCTGCCAAATCATTTATGTATACAGAGAACAACGGTGGTCCTATCATGCTTCCCCGGGCACTAGAAGATGATACCCTTGACTCTGGTGAACACTCGCCATTGAGGACAACATACTGGGTTCTATTTATTAAAAAGTCTTCGAGCCACTCGCAGAACTGTTAACTTTTTCCTCACGCTTGTACCTTCTTTAACAGCCTGCAGTGGGGCACTGTGTCAAATACTTTCTGGAAATTTAAAAATGTGGAATCTGCCTGTTGCCTTTCTCCATACTTTGCAGTATATCATGAGAAAAGGGCAAGTTAAGTTTCGCATGAGCGATGCTTTCTAAAACCATGCTGATTCATGGATATAAGCTTCTCAGTCTCAAGAAAGTTTATTATATTCAAACTGAGAAAAAGTTAAAGGATTCTGCAGCAAACCAAAGTGAGGGATATTGGTCTTTAATTTTGTGGGTTCGTTCTTTTACCCTTCTTATACAATCGAGTCACCTGTGCTTTTTTCTAGTCACTCAGGACTTTGTGTTGGGGGAGAGATTTGTGATAAATGCAGACTAGCTAAGTCGCCAGTGCCATAGAATACTCTTTTTAAAACCAAATTGGGATTCCATCCGGACCTGTTGATTTATTTGCTTTCAGATCTTTCTATGTCGTCCATATGGCAGTTTGCCAAATGGTCAAATGATGGCATGTTTGCATGATTCTCCAGTGTGAACGATTTCTTTAATGTGAAATTTAAAACTTTGGCTTTCGTTTTTCTATCTTCAACTGCCACACCAGACTGATCTACAAGGGCTGAATTGAAGCATCTCTCTGGTAAAAGTAGATTTTGGAGAGGAAAATGTAAAATAATTTGCTCATTTGGCTGATGAACACTTAATAACATTTCATTGTATAATTTCTTGGGGCAGTTCTTCACTAGGAAGGAAAGTAGTCAGGCAGCAGCAGCAGCCAGCGTAGATAGATGCAGCAACAGGGAACTAATCGATTTTGTGACATTTTACGAGTTCGTAACCAGGAGCAAATTGTATAGTTTCATCTGTATGCTTTGGCAGTTAAGTTTCTTGAGTTTTTGCATGTTAATTTAATATTTAATAGACACAGTTCTTGCATTTTTTGTAGCATCGGAAAGTAAACTGATTTTGTTGTATTTACAAGATCCTAATCAGGGACGAATTATTTGATCTCACCTGAGTGCTTTGGTAGTTCAGTTTTTGAATCTGTGCATGTTAATCTAATTTTTACACAAAGTTCATGCATTTTCCTCCGTTGTCTACAGTAGAGTTCTCTAGCGCGTGTCGATAGGCCTTGTTTGTCTGTGTTGTGTAGTTTTCCACAATCTTTATAACGGATGGGGACTGTGATTGCTGTGTGTGGATGTGAGCCGAGTTGGTGTCACTTCTCTCTCAGCTCCAAGCTGTGATGGATTTGGTTACACAACTTGAAGCTGCAGTGGATGTGCATCACTGTTGTGGATCGTTTGTGGGGTTCCCACAGACATCCAGCATGTCTGAATCTGCTCTTCTGTCTGCACCGGTGGCCAGCCCAGTTACTACTCTGAGGTTGAGCCCTCACCTGTGGTCGAGTGGGATGTCACCTTAGGGCATGGCAGGCAGAGAAAGACTTTCGAGGGGCCACACCTAAGGCCTTCCTGGGTAGTCTGACAAATAGGTTACAGGTGCTGTCTGTAACTGACACTGCCAGTCAACCAGATTTAGTGGCTTGTCCTGTTGCAGAGGAAATGTCTCTGCCTGCAAGATCTGGGCAGTCACAGAGGATTGGATTATTGGTAGTTGGGAGCTCCAGTGTTAGGTGCGTTACGGGATCCCTTAGGGACATCATTGCCAAGGAATGGAAGAAAGCCAATGTGCACTCAGTGTGCATACTGAGTAGAATCATTCCAGACATGGAACGGTTTCTTCTGGATGCCTGAGGAGCTCATGGTGCAGCCAACCGTGAGTGGCGGCTTACGTCACTACCAATGATGTGTGTTGCTTTGGATTGGAAGAGATTCTCTCTAGTTTCGAGCAGGTAACAGAAGTTGTAAAGGCTGCCAGTCTGGCTTGCGAGATGAAAGCAGAGCTCACCATTTGCAGCATGGTTGACAGGATCGATTTTGGACTTCTGGTACAGAGCTGAGTGGAGGTTCTGAAACAGAGGCACAGATTGTGTAGGCTGCAGATTCCTCGACTTGCACCATAGGGTGGTTGGGGTCCAGGTTCTACTGAATAGGTCAGGAGACCACTACATTCAGGAGGTGGCTACACAGATAGCAGGGGCCGTGTGGCAGTGATTGGCCATTTTTTTAGGTTAGATGGCCTCTGGGAACGCAAAAAAGCCCTCAGTCTCAAAGGGAGCAGGGTGAAAACAGGAAGAACATAGATACTGGAACCATCAGTATAACATTTGTAAATTGTTGTAGCTGTGTTGGGAAAGTACTGGAGCTCCAAGCACTAATAGAAAGCACTGATGAAATCATTATAGGCCTGAAAGCTGGCTAAAGCTGGAGATAAGTTCAACCGAAATTTTTGTGAAGCACTTAATCACGTTCTGAAAGGATAGGCTAAACACAGTGGGTGGTGGCACCTTTGTTGCTATTAGAAGTGGTTTATCTTGTAGAGAAACTGATGTAGACAGTTCCTGTGAGATAGTATGCGCAGAGGTCATTCTTGGCAACTGAAATAAAATAATAATTGAATCCTTTTACTGACCTCCCAACTCAGATGATACAGTTGCTGAAAGGTTCAAAGAAAATTTGAGTTTCATTTCAAACACATACTCAACTCATACAATTATAGTTGGTGGTAACTTTAATTTATCCTCGATATGTTGGTGAAAATACATGTTTAAATATGGAGGTATGCAAAAAACATCATCTGAAATTGTCCTGGGTGGATTCTCTGAAAATTATTTCGAGCATTTGGTTCATGAACCCGTGCAAATGGTAAATGGTCGTGAAAACGTACTTGAACTTGCAACAAATAATCCTGAGCTACGAGGGTGGTTTGAAAAGTTCTCAGAATCACCACGAGAGGTCAGTGCTAGCGCAATGAGTTGTTCAAGTTATATTCATTGAACTTTTGCCTATAAACACATGCCACGTCAGTGTTCTTGGAAGAGAGCTGTGACGATGACATGGCTCTGTTGTTGTTCCCGTGTAGTGATTTGCGAAGATGGAAAAAATCGAGATCCAAGCAGTGATTAAGTACTTCGTAAAGAAAAGTATGAAAGCAAAGGACATTCATGCCAATTTCCAGAATAAACTGGGGGACTCTGCACTTTAATATTCAACTTTTGCCAAGTGGACACACCGGCCGCTGTGGCCAAGTGGTTCTAGGCGCTTCAATCCGGAACTGCGCTGCTGCTACAGTCACAGGTTCGAATCCTGCCTTGGGCATGGATGTGTGTGATGTCCTTAGGTTAGTTAGGTTTAAGTAGTTCTAAGTCTAGGGTACTGATGACCTCACATATTAAGTCCCATAGTGCTTAGAGCCATTTGAACCAAGTGGACAAATCAATTTAAATTTGGTTGGGAGAGCTTAGATGATGATCCATGCAGTGATCGGCCAAGATGTGTCACTACTCCAGAAATTATTGCAAAAGTGCACAAAATGGTCATGGAGGATCGCTGATTGAAAGTGCATGAAATTTCTCATGCTTGCCAGATGTCGTGTGAAAGGGTGTATCACATTTGAATCGAAGAACTGGAAATGAAAGAATTATCTGCAAGATGGGTGCCACGACTCTTGATGCTGGATCAAAAACGCATGAGAATGGACATATAGAAACAATTTTCGGCCTGTTTTAGGAGAAATGAATAAGATGTTTTGCATCAGTTTGTGATCATAGATGAAACTTGGGTGCACTACTATACCCCAGAGACAAAACAACACTCAAAGCAGTGGAAACATGCTGATTCTCCTCCACTAGAGAATGCAAAGACAATTTCTTTAGCAGGAAAGGTCATGGCATCAGTGTTCTACGATATGAAGGGGATTCTTTTTGTAGATTATCTCACCACTGGGCAAACAATTACTGGAGAATACTATGCTAACCTCCTGGAAAAATTGCAACAAAAGATACGTGAAAAAAGGCCAGGTTTAGCAAGGAAGTAAGTCATCTCTCATCAAGACAATGCGCACCCGCACACAGGTGCCATCACCATGGCAAAATTACACGAACTGAGGTATGAATTGTTGCCACACCCACCTTATTCACCTGATATGTCTTCGTCAGACTTCCATCTCTTCCCAACACTAAAATTTTTCTTGGTTGATGAAGATTCACTTCAAATGAAGAATTGATAGCCGGAGTAGACAACTGTTTTGCAGGCCTGGAGGAAACTCATTTTTCATATGGGATCAAGGCGCGGGAACATCATTGGACCAGGTGCATTAATCTACAAGGAGACTACATTGAAAAATAAAAATAGTTTCAGTGATGTATGTACTTTTTTCCTATTCCATTTCGAGAACTTTTCAAACCACCCTTATAATAATGAGCTTCAAAGTGAATGCTGGGATTATTAAACACAGGGTTGTCATAGCAAGATTGAATATTGTCACCCCAAATCCTCCAAAAATAAGCGAAAAATATACCTATTTAGAAAAGCAGATAAAAATTCGCTTCCTGAGAGGCAATCTCCGCTCCTTCCAAATTAACAATGAAAGTGTAGACCAGGTGTGTCTTAAATTCAAAGAAATAATATCGAGAGCAGTTGAGATATTTATCCGAAATAATTAACGAAAGACTGAGCTGATCCCACATGGTACACAAAACAGGTCACAACAATGTTGCAGAAACAACGAAAAAAGCATGCCAAAATTAAATAAACCCAAAATCCCGAAGATTGGCAATCTAAGATCGAGATATAACATGGATTTAAATGTGAAATGCTTTAATAGTTTCCACAACGAAACTTTGTCTCAAAAGTTGACACAAAATCCAAAGAGATTCTGGTCATATATAAAGTTTGCTAGCAGCAAGGCACAATCAGTGCCTTCTCTTTGCAATAGAAATGGAAATATTATCAATGAAAGTGCTCCCAAAGCAGAATTATTTAACACAGCCTACTGAAATTCCTTCACCAAAGAAGATAGAGTAAATATTCCAGAATTCGAGTCAAGAACAGCTGCTAACATGAGTAACTTAGAAGTAGATATCCCCAGGGTAGTGAAGCAACTTAAATCACTTATTAAAATCAAGTCTTCCTTTCCGGACTATAGACCTTTCAGAGTATGCTGATGCAATTGTTCCATACTTAACAATCATGCAATCGTGTTCAACTGCCCGCTTGATGAAAGATCCGCACCCAAAGACGGGAAAGTTGCTCAAGTCACGCCAATATTCAAGAAAGGTAGTAGGAGTAATCCACTAAATTACAGGCCCATATCATTAACGTCGATATGCATCAGGGTTTTGGAGCATATATTGTGTTCAAACATTATGAATTACGTAGATGAGAACAATCAATTGACACATAGTCAACATTGTGAAACACAGCTAGCTCTTTACACACACAAAATGGTGAGTGTTATTGGCAAGTGCTTTCAAATGGATTCTATGTAACTAGGGTTCCAGAAGGCTTTTGACAGTGTACCACACAAGCGACTTGTAGTGAAATTGTGTTCTTATGGACTATTGTCTCAGTTATGTGACTGGATTAGTGATTTCCTGTTAGAGATGTCACAGTTCGTAGTAATTGATAGAAAGTCATCAAGTAAAAGAGAAGTGATTTCTGGCATTCCCCAAGGTAGTGTTATAGGGCCTTTGCCAATCCTTATGTATAGAAATGATTTAGGAGAAAATCCGAGCATTTTGTTAGTGTATATTTTTGATAGAACTGTTCACAAAATTATTGGTCATGGTTTACTAGAAGCTGATGTTTAGTTGTGCACTTAAAAGCAGTATCTGTCTGCTTTAGCAGCAGTAATTGTTTACTCGCTTCACAGAACAGCTTACATGCTAGTCAGGATCTACATGTTTGTCTGCACATATACTCTGCAAATGACTGTGAAGGGCATGGCAAAGGGTACTTCGAGTTCTTGGAGTTTCTCCCCATTCCATTCACTTATGGAGTGCATAAGAATGAGTGCTTAAATGACCCTTTGTGTGCTGGAATTAGTCTAATCTTCTCTTTGTGATCCCTAAATGAGCAGTAAGTAGGAGGTTGTAGTACATTGTATTCCTAGAGTTGCACAGGCAAAATGCAACAGCAGTGCGAGCTGGGTCACCATACAATACATACACATTTTTCAGTTGCTATCTGCGGACCACATGGGTCGAGCTTAACAACACCTACAGACGTTTGTTTGGTGCTCTATATTTGTTTGCACTTTTGCTTCATCGCTTCCGTGAAATACACAGCACCCTGCAATCATGAAGAGGTTCTCCTATGGTCACGCAATTGGCCAAAGCACACATCTCTGAGGAGTGTATACCCCGCAGAACAATGTTCGAGCGAAGATACGGTGTGACACCATTACTGTTATCACCAGCTACTAGACAATGTAATCAGAATTTATTTTGACAAGTTTTCATGTGCTTTATCACGTAGAATAAATGTGTTTACAGCAAATGTGTACTTTATGAATTCTCGTCCTCCTAGACTACATACGGAAATAGTGTGTGGGTGCAGCAGTAAACCCAGCTCACTGCACAACTGACACATAAGTGGTGGTACCCAAATGTTCCTTCTTCACTAGAACCAAATCTGTCACTTGCTTTACTTATGTGATTGTTTCATTTCATAGCCCTACACATCGTTACACTTCGGTAATTGTACAAATTGACCAATTCCAATTATGACTCATTGATATTTTAGTGATGGAATAATTTTCTTTTCATTTTGTGAAATGCACAATTTTACGTTTTTGAATATTTAAAGCAAGTTGCTAGTCTTTGTGCCACTTTTGAAATCTTATCAAGATCTGATTGAATTTAGTGTAGTTTATTTTCAGATACCGCATCATTATAGATAACTTTTGAGTGAATGATGATGCAGTGGAAATGTTTTTCAGATACAGTAACTGCATTGTAAGTAGGTATCATGTGCTTTAGCAACAAAATGAACAAGTTGTGGCATAGAAGGGGATATGATGTTCGTCAGGTAGTTTAGAACAATAGAATCTGCTGAGCGATAAGTCACCTGATCAGCTACTTGTTCTGCATCCCAGGTAACACTGTAGTAGTAAGTAGCAAAGTCAAACTTGATTAGTTCTTCAGCTTTCGCAAGTGTTGTATTCACAGAAACAAGTCAAGTGCCCAACATATGAGGTAGCAGGAAACAGACCTCCTACGACAGAATGTTTGTTGCTGCACGAGGTACCTGGCTTGTACGCTTTGCATTGTGATCACAGGGCATAATCTCTACAACAGTTAATATGCGCAGCACAAAATGAAACATGTAATAAACATTTAAAAACAAAAAAGTTGTCCTTGTATCAATGGTCTGTGTGACAGTTGATGGAACTAGCAGTGGATGGGTCTGACTCTGAAGGTTTAGTGGTGAAAGCAGAAATTGGTTTCAGACTGTGAGTGCCATGTAGGTAACAGCAGGTCAAAACTCAGTGTTACACCAAGGCTTGAAGAGTGTCTATTTGATAGCACTCTATTGTGTTATTGTTGTGCACCATATGGCTATGTGCAGAGCAACAAGTCATGTACGTGTTAGACAGAGGTGTATGATAGGTGTTGCATCTGGATAGTAAGTTCTTTCCCCAAAAGATGCAACTTTTGCAACAGTTACTAACAGAGATCTGGAGGCATGTTGAAATTTCTGCCCACAGCTTCTGGAGATAATAAACAAACAAGTCAATTTTCTGAACTGTTTCGTGAAGTCTGAAAGGCACATTTTCAATTTCTGTGGACCATATTCTTTGTAGCTTTTGAGGATGATGCAAGCAATGCTGTCACAGTCACAGGAGATCATTCATCGTATTGTTGCTATTTTTGCTTTATTTATCAGCATGTGATCTATTTCTGGAAAAGGTGAAGGGGGAAGAGGGGAATGTTGGTATCCAAAGTGTGTGCCTGTTGCCAATAACTATCCAGTAGGTGAAACACAACATTCGTATCAAACTGGAGGCCATAACAAGTGTTTTCTTCAAAAAGTTAGTGTGTGTGTGTGTGTGTGTGTGTGTGTGTGTGTGTGTGTGTGTGTGTGAGAGTGATCAAGTGCCCGCAATCATGCCAAAGATTGCTTTGCAACCAATGATGGACACATGACGAGCATCATTTACAAAAATGTTATATATGTAATGAATGTAACAACAAAAAAAGTCAATTTTTGATAACATAATGTTGTTCTTCTTCTTCAGTATCACTACAGCCCTTGGTGAGCCTTAGCTTCTTCAAAGATTTTCCTTCACATTTCTCACTTGTTTGCTGCTCTTTTCCACCCCTGGACTCCCATACCGGTTAGATCCAGTATTACATCGTCTCTAGGTCTCCCTTTTCACCTAGCTGAATGGATCACACCTTTCATCATTTTGTTTGGAATTCTATCCTTTGCCATTCTCTCCATGTGTTATAGCCATCATGTTTGCCATGATTTTACAAATTTTATTATGATCCTACCTTGGAATAACACTTGTAATTCGGCATTGTAGTGTATTCTCCAACCTTCTTCCTCCCTTATTTGATCATAGATTTTGCATAGTATTTTCTGCTCAAATCTTCTTAGTGCATTTTTGTCATGTTCTGTCAATGTCCATACCTCTGATCCATATGTGATTATTGAGTGGACTAGTGAGTTATATGTTAGCAGTTTTGTTTTTCTTGTAACAAAGCTATTTTTGAAAAGCTGCATATTTGCAAAGTAAGCCATGTTTCCTACTTGTATTCTTTCCCTTATAGCTTTACCAATACTGTTATCATTTATTATTAGGGCTCCCAAGTAGATAAAAGAGGACACTCCTTTGAAGAATTTCCCATTGATGTTTTAAGTCTTTATGGCTTCTTCTGGTGTCAGATTGTGACATTACCATGTATTTTGTTTTGTTTTCATTTACTGTGAGGCCAATTTTTAAGGCTTCTGTGTCTATTGCCTGGTATGTTTCTTGGATTGTACTGATATTTCTTCCTACTATAGCAGTGTCAGCTGGCCGGGGTGGCCGAGCGGTTCTAGGCGCTACAGTCTGTAACCGCGCGACCGCTACGGTCGCAGGTTCGAATCCTGCCTCGGGCATGGATGTGTGTGATGTCCTTAGGTTAGTTAGGTTTAAGTAGTTGTAAGTTCTAGGGGACTGATGACCTCAGAAGTTAAGTCCCATAGTGCTCACAGCCATTTGAACCATAGCAATGTCATCAGTGTATGCACATATCTGGCTAGTTTTCATAAATATGTTCCCTCTTTTGTTGATTTTATTTACTAAAATATTCAGGGCTATATTGAATAGGACAGTGGATAGACTATCACCTTGCTTCATGCCTTTATTAAAATCAAAGCTTTCACGTGCTCTGCTAAGGACCTTTACTTTTGCTCTTGTCTCTGTCATTGTCATTCTGGTTAGTCTTATTAGTTTAGCATTATACCAACTTCTTCCAGTACTCTGTATAGTTCTTGCTGGTTTATGCTGTCAAAGGCTTGTTTGAAGGTGATGGATAGGAAATGCAGATCTCTATCAGAAGAGAGATCATTCATCATATTGTTGCTATTATTGCCTTATTTATCAGCATGTGATCTATTTCTGGAAAATGGAGGGCGGCGTGTGGGAGAGAATGTGTGTGTGTCTGCTGCCAGTAACTATCTAGCAGGTGAAATACAACATTCTTATCAAAATGGAGGCCATAACAAGTGGTGTTTTGTTTTTTTTTTTCCATAAAGTTAGGGCAAGTGTGTGAGTGATGCCAAAGATTGCATTGCAACCAATGATGGTCACATGGTGACCATCATTTACAAAAAAGTTCCATATGTAATGAATGTAACAATGAAGATAGTCAATTTCTGACAATAGAATGTAATTGGAGAGTGTGACATCCCTTCCCTCCTTCTTCACTCGCCGGGAGGAGACCCGACTCGTAACGATGTTCGTCTCCGTCGGTATGACGTGGAACAGCACCCGTAACTCTCGTAAGAACACAACTCCTCATGTGGTTTAGAAATATTCTGTTATGTGCCCACAATAATCTTCTCAGCTTGTGCGAACTGGTAAACTGCAATCGTTTATTTTTATTTTTATGCTCGGTCAGTTCTGCGATGAAATAAAATCGTGATTCTTGATTTCATCATTATGATCGTTTTTCACATCATACTTAGCGAGGATGAAATTTTGCTGTCTACTATTCTGTTGCTATGTCAAGTTATTAACAATGGACCGATGTAACTCCAGAGACAACTTATGTTGGAGTAAATGGATTTTTAATACACCGTGATACTTGTTTAAACTAATCACTTTTAACTGTCCATTAGTCATATACTCACTTACTCAATTAAAGTGTTTAAAGAGTCAATCAACTTGCATTAATACACGTTGTATTGTCCATATAATGAGTTAGGCGACACGTAAGATTTGTCTTTTGACTCAGATTTTATTGTTCTTTCTGTACTTAATTGTTTGTCCCTACAACACACGCACACCGATATATCATTCAAGATTAACTTCTATTCAGTTCAGTAATTGTGACGCTGATGACAAGTTTTGACTAATAGGCGTACAAGTCTTTCTTCGTTTCTTCATTTTATTGTGTCCTATTCACGACTATGAATTGTTTTTCTGTGTTGATCCATTGCTCTCTCAAGGTTTGTAACTGTTCATCAGTACGAAGGCTGAGTCCGATAAACCAATATCACTCAGTTTTCGTCTTACTATACCGTCGCATTGAGAACAGTAAAGATTAAGTTTCATCAGTCGAATGACTGAGCAATACTTTAGTCTCTACCTCACGAATTATCAAACTTCCAAAACTGAAACAATCTAATGGCGTTTGGCTCGTCCAGACAACTATTGCAAAAGTACTCTAGAGTGACTCGAGAGCAACTAACTAACTAAACATTTCCATATCCGAGTTGCATTGTAGTCGCATTGAATTTCCTTTTCGATGCGGCTACAACTCTCTTCCATGGTAAATTTATCTCGAGTGAATTACTTCCTTGGATTTAACGTTCGTTCATATGATTTTGAATTTATTCTATGTGTTTGATAAAGAATCTATGATAATCCTTTCCTTTTATCTTCCCTTTTTGTATGCTATTTTCAGTATTTGAATGATATAGGTGTTAATCAAAATATTAACAGTGTAGATTTTATCGTCAATAGTTGCCATCACTGTCAAGATGACTCAATTCCCTACTTTAAGTTTCCACAAAGTTTGTTAATTGGGGTTTTCTGTCCTTGGGGTGTTACAAGAGACAAAAAATTTACTCACCAAGTGGCATCAGCAGAACACCACACACAGAAAAAGGTTTAAACTATGCAAGCTTTCAGAGCCAGTGGCTCCTTCTTCCGACAGAAGAGTTGAAGGGGAAGGAAGAGGGGTGAAGGAAAAGGACTGTAGAGGTTTAGGAAAAGGTGTATGGTTTGGAAGTCACCCTGAACTGCACGTCAGGGGAGACTTAACGGATGGGATGAGAAGGAAAGACTGATTGTCGGGGACTACGCCGGATGAGATTTGAAAACTGAAGAATTTGAAGGTGGAAGACAGGGTAATAGGCAAGACAGAGATTACTGCTAAAACATTGTACATGAGTTAATAAGAGTGAGAAGGTATGTGCATTGCATGTAACAGACTTGGGAGGGCGGGATGGCGAAGACACACCCTCTGCCTATGCCCATTCATCCAGACTGTAGCTAGATGGAAGTCACGCCGATGTAAAAGTCCGACTTACTAAAATCATGCCCTGAAACGAGATCCATTCTATCTGAGGTTTTGCCCACCATACCTAGAATAGCTTTTCATCACCCTCCCAATCTCTGCAATATTCTTGTCAGACCCTATGCTCCTTCTGCACCCATCTCCCCACACCATGGCTTCTACCCATGTGACTAACCCCACTGCAAGACTTGCCCTATGCACCCTCCTACCAGCCCTGCAAGTGGCAAAACATGTACTATCAAAGGGAGAGCCACCTGTGAAACAACACATATCATATACCAGCTGTTATGCAAACACTGTTCGGCCTTTTACATCGGGATGACTACCACACAGTTATCAGTCAGGTGAATAGTCATATTCAGAGGGTGTAGATCGAAAACAGACAATATCCTGTTGCAGAGAATACTCTGCAACATAACAGTCGTGACCTTGGTGCCTATTTTACCACATGCAATATCTGGATTCTTCCCCCAGACACCAGTTTCTCAGAACTCCACATGTGGGAACTAGTGCTACAGTGTGTCCATGGTTTTTGCCACATACCTGGCCTTAATTTATGTTAATTCCTCACATCTCAGCATTTCTTCACAGTAGCTACTCATTTCTTCACTCTTATTTTATAAATTTTCTGACCTGCCTATTTTTTGCCATTGCCCTCCCAATTCTGTTAAATACAATGCACTTAGCTGTTCACTCTTATTAACTCATGCACAATATTTTGTAGTAATCTCTGGCCTGCATATTACCATTGTCTTCTTTTAAGCTCTATAGTTTTCAAATCTCGTCTGATGGACTCCCCAACAATCAGTCTTTCCTTCTCATCTGTCTGGTAAGTCTCCCCCGACTTGGGGTTCTGGGTGACTTTTCTGAACTGTACCACTTTTTCTAAGCCTCTCCAGTCCTCTTCCTTATCCCCTCTTCCTTCTCCTTGACTTCTTCTCCTGGAAAAAGGAGCCACTGGCTCCAAAAGCTTGCATAAGTTTAACCTTTTCCTGTGTGTGTGTGTGTGTGTGTTCTTCTGATGCTGCTTGGTGAGTATATTTTTTATCTATCTATTTACATTATATGTAATGAATAGTATGAAGTGTTCCTTCAAACAATAGACATTAATAAAATGCAGTTCTAATTGTTTATGTTTAAATATAATGTAGGTGAATTGTAGTATTTACTACTCAGCTTTAGCATGGAGTAGAAAGAAGTGACACATAAAGGAAAAATTAAGTTAAGTATAAAAATCTTTGACCACCCACGCACAGAAGGGCCAAGTTACTATAATTTTGTGGCAACTTCTCCAGCTTCACAGAAGAATTCATCAATAAGTATTATAATATATAAGAATATGTGTGTTGTTCTAAAAACAGAATATCATTCACTGATGATGTGAGTTGGTGGACATGGAATGTCTGGAGAGATTTTGAATCTGGAACTTATTGACACCACTTTCAACATAGTGATACTCATGGTGTGTTAACAGTAGGCGAGTAACTAATTAACCTATTAACAGACCCGACCCAGTTGTATTGATGACTTTTACAGACTAATTGCTGAATAGTCTGGCATTCTGCAGTAATACAAACTGTGTCAGTTTATAGTCTGATTTAAGTTACTATCTGTCATTTAAAATCCAGAGTTGCAACAGTGTCACACCAAGTATTGTCTGCCATGGTGATAGAAAATTGCTTCTTAATTTTAATTAGAGGAGGAGTTTTGTCTTTTCTGCAATTTTCATGTCCAGTGAAGTTCCTACTTTCAAACTGGCAGTCCCAGTGCTTCTTGAAGTGGTAGTAGCAACAAAGTGGTATTACATGCCATTACTGCAGTTATCACTAATCAGAATTCAAAGATTCAGTAGAGTTGCATTGGAATCTTGCTAAGGGTATGCCCCTGTGGAAAGCAAATTGTCTGTATGTTTGTACATATCTGAAATACTGAGCAGGAAAGAAAGGGAGCTGCATTTATACATGACATTTATAATTATTTTTCATAATTTAATATTTGGATTTTGTCTCACAGGAGAAGTCAAACCAGTACTTTTTCGACATGGATGCGCCAGAAGATCATGGCAGCCGCAAGAGAAAGTCAAGAGGTAGTGATGGGGGACCAGAACGAAAACAACCTCCTGTCTTTGATCAAGGTATGTTGTTAATTGTGGTGGTAGTTTAGGGCAGTAGTTTGTGAAACTATGACAAATAAATTCTATGATTACACACTCATGTTATTACAGGTACTTGCTGGTTTTGCTTAGCCAGTCCAGAAGTTGAGAAACATCTTGTGATTAGTATTGGCACAGAGGTAATCAAGCCCTAACCATAGTTATTGTTTGTACACAGTTAGTTTTAATAGAGTTTAGTGCAGTGTGTTGATGTTAATTCTTTTCAGGCTTATCTGGCATTGGCCAAAGGAGGTCTTGTTGCTGATCACCTGTTGATTCTTCCAATTGGCCATCATCAGTCTCTTGCAAGCTTGCCGGAATCTGTGGCAAAGGAAATTAAGAAGTATCCTTTTCATCATCACATTCCTCTTGTTGTGAACAATGTTAATTTTCTAATAAATGTGTAACGTATCTCACTGAATTAGTAATACCGTATTTTATGGCCTATAAGACACACTTTTTTTTATTGCAAAAATTGTTTCCAGAATTCATTTGTGCCTTATACTTGAAATAATGTAAAAATTTCCAATGTTTGATTTAAAACTCCCACCATTCTTAAAAACGGCCATATATTCAATGCTCTCTCTCTCTCTCTCTCTCTCTCTCTCTCTCTCTCTCTCTCTGCCAATGTTGGATTCAACTGGCAACAGCAGTGCACTGATGAGAAAAACATGAGTTGTGAGGATTCACAAGCTCTGTAACACTGTTTCCCTCCCAACCTGCCATCACAAAACCAGAACACTATGTAGCCTATGGTGCGTTATTGTAGAGTACAGTGTCAGTGAACTTGAATTGAAAGTGATTTGTGTTATTGGTAACAATGCAATATTTTTGTTAGTAGCTAGTTTTGCAATGGAAAAAAATTAAAGGTATTCAAATGATGCAGGCTATAAATTGAAAGTAATAGCATATGTGGAAGAGCACGTAAACAGCAGCTGAGCAACATTTTGGCCCTCCACCAACAGAAAAAATCATTCACAATTGGTGGGCTAGTAAAGAAGAACTGAAAAAAATGAGGAAGACTAAATGTGCAAATAGAGGACTGAATGCAAGATGGCCATAACTAGGTGGTGACCTACTGAAATGGATTCACGGACACTGTCAAAATGGTGCGGAAATTAATACAAAAATGATTCAAATTCATGCTTGTAAGCTAGTGCTACAGTTGGAACTTAACACACCTTTATGAAGCGTCTTGGCCTTAGCATGTGAACCAAAACCAAAATATCTCAGAAAATGCCACAAGATTATGAAGAGAGAATTTTTTTTCTGTATTGCTTTATTATTCAGCATCAAAAGAAAACTGTTATGGAACTAAGCCAAATAGCGAATATGGACGATACTTCTCTGACATTTGATGTGCTGAGTAACAGAATTGTTGCCATGAAAGGTGCTAAAAGTCAACTATAAACACAAGTGGACATGAAAAAATGCACTGCATTGTTGTCAGTTCATGTTGTGCTGACAGTACTAAATGTAATCCAATGATCATTTTTGTGCAGTCCTAAAGCATCAACTGCACACCGAACAGTGCAGCTATGCGAAACAGCATCAAGAAGGCATTGAGATGTGTGCCAGTGGAAAGAGTGGGTAGTACCACAACTCCAGGAAGACAGAGTTCAGCACCCTCTGTCAACACTGATTTAACCAGCCACCCATTGCTGGTTGGCCCCAATTTGGTTTCAGACTTTGAGAGCATCAGTACTGAGTAGGAAGACTTTGCTTAGCCAGTGTTCTCTGAGTAGAAATAGTGAGTAAAGTACTTGCATGTAGGAGGCACAGAAAGTTAAGTTTCTTTTATTTTTAGAAAAAAAAGTGTCCAATTTATCTTCAAGTGTTATGTACAGATCTACTTGGATTCATGCCAGTGGGCGTAGCAATTTTTCTTCTTCCTTGTTTGTGTCTGTGCTGACTCCCACATTAGATGACACAACAATTTTCAAGAGCAAAACAATGCCAAAACTTTCTGAAATATTGCCAGGGATTGATGGTCAAGTACGTGACAAGGGTTGGATGGACGAGGCTGGTATGAAATTGTGGATTAACAGAGTGTGGAAGAGTAGGAAAGGTGCTTTATTGAAGAAGAGTTCTCTTCTTGTGCTTGATCAGTTTAGTAGTCATTTGAAAAATTCTGTGAGACAGGGAAATACAGAGCTTGCTGTTATTCCAGGAGAACTGACTTCACAATTACAGCCTCTTGATGTCTTGATAAATAAGCCGTTTAAAGTGTATATGAGAGTGGAATGGAACATATGGGTGATGGATGAAACCCAGCATGAATTCATACTCAAGGGAGCTTTAAAATAACCTAGAACCAAACAAGTGTGTCAGTGGATAAAACAGTCGTGGTCTAGAATGAGAAAAAGCATTTTTGTTAAATCGTTCAGAAAGTGTGGCATAAGTAACATTCTCAATGACAGTGAAGACCATGTTATAGATGAAGAGAACAACGATGATGATGAAGAAGAGGAGGAGGAGGAGGAAGAAGAAGAAGAAGAAAGTAGTTCAGATTACATTTTTTCAGGGATTTTAAAGATCAGTTTGATTTTATAAACAAAGAAGTCTTTTATAATCTGGATTCCCCATCTAATAATAAAAATAGTAAAATTATTTTTAAAAAATCGTAGAAATACGGTGCATCTTCGAGTCCATAGCGTCTTATAGTCTGTAAAATACAGTATACTTATTTCTTCTAAATTAATCTAATGGGCTTTATGTGGCATGAACTTGTTCCCAGTAATAAAGAAATTTACATTCTGTGGTATAAACACAAGAAGGAAAAAAATCAGTTCTTACCAGATATAAAAGATGTGGGATAGTTAATAGAAAAATTTGTTTAAATGTCATACTTTCTAATAATTATGTAATATAATTATTATTTTTGTTGTTTTTACTATTATTGTTCATGTATTAATCGGCAAAGCGACCAGATGACAGTACTATGTGATTACACCAAGAAGCAGAGAAAGCAGTAGAATACATTCCACTTCCCTTACATGTGGAGTACTATTACACGCTATAGGTCTGCACACACCTTTGAATGAAGTTTCCATTTAGAAGAAGAACAGAAACAGTATGTATAATATGGCTCACCTTCGCTGCTCACAGTACTTTGCTGGCAGTATTTGTAAAAATATCTTCCCCACTGATGTTGCTATTTTACACAGCTGTGTCTGTTGATTTGCTGCCAGCTGTTTCAGTCACAGATGAGAATGCTGACTCTTTGTTCAAATCTATACCAACTTATTTTATTACATTTTTCAGTCTCCACATTTCACCCACTGTCTGTCCTCCAGTAGTCATCACACACTTTTGCTGTGGTACACAGCATTTCTAGTCTTCTAATGGCTCAACAGTAAAAGCTAATGTCACAGCAATAAAAGCAAATTTACCATATGGTCTAGTGGTTAGCATTTCTGGTTAGTAATGGTGAGGTCCTAGGTGTGATTTTCAATGACACTTTAACTTCTTCTGTGGTGGATAGTCTGGAAGGAGGTCCACCAGCCTCGTGTGGTGATAGGAGGTGCATTGTGTTGGGAATGGCAAGATGCTAGATCGCAATAACAATAAATATTCAGTTTAATAAACTGTAGTTAATTTATTCAAACAACCACACAATTTGTAACTGAAAAGTGCCAGTGGAGGGCAACCAATATGAACATAAGAAAACAGTTAAGGTCAAAATCCAAAGACACTACACTGAACAGAAGCAAGTATACAGTTAACAAAATTAATCTCAGTTCCAAGAAACCCCCAGAGGCTCAATTTGTAAACTGGACCACAGTGATAGTAACATAGTGGCTTTAACAAATTACAAGGATTATTCAAAATAATTCCTGCAAGAAAACAATCTCTCTTCCACATTAATAAATGCTTCACAATGTATCAGAAAATGTAACTTGAATTTTCTTTGTTGCACAGAGCACTAAGTCAGTTTACTTATATCTTAATGTACTTTAACATCCCCCCAAAAGTGGTATGCACACAATATCTGAAATTGAAATTCCCACTGAAGCAGGCAATGTACATCAAAATAAGTTATCTTTGGCAGAACTGTTAGCAAGTTATACTTCCATTTAGCATGCTCCACCAATGGGATCAAGTAAAAATACGTGGTCCCCACACAGTGAAGAAATACAAAGGCAAAATATTATTACTCAGGCTGCAAGAGATAACTAAACATACTATCAAACAATGTTCAGAGCAGTGTTCCCTCTAGAACAATTTGGGTTATATTTGCATAGTATTCTGAGCCAACTAGTCTAGCAAGTCAAGAGGCATCAAAAGATTATCTCATTTAACTTGTGTCTGTAATAAATTAATCATGTTCTGTATGCATTATTTTGCCAAAAGTAACTTCAGTCAAGTCAGTCACATTGATCCTACAAAGAATACAACATGAACTGCTCCCTTTTCTGCGCAACTAGTATTTATGAGGAAGGCAGAAATTAACTTAACCAAACAATTGCTCTAACTTGACCTACTTAACAGGAATTTTGTTTTCCTTCTTCCTTTTTAAACATGGGTAGAAGGACACCCAACAGTCAACAATGTTCCAAAGATTTCAAACAGCATAAGGTTAATGCTATGCTGGATGGTTGTTGGAACCTTACAACAACAATCAAGCTCCCTAGGCATGCGACTAAACTAGTGCCGACCAGTGAATAATTTTAAAAGAAAGGTAACATACTCAAATACCTTGATTATGGTTCAAACACAGAATCAGTAATTCTGGGTGAGCAGCATTACATAGAATAGTACAGTTCTAAACCTAAACTGTATGGGATTTGATTTTAAAGAGTGCCAGAATAAACAAGTCATTATGAGTGGATGGTATAACATACTTACAGAAGAAAAAAGTCATGGGACTCCTAATATAATGTCAGACCACCTCTTGCCTGGCGCAGTGCAGGAACTCAATGTGGCATTGACTCAACAAGTCGTCGTAAGTCCACTGCATAAATTTGTGCCATTGCCTCTATAGTAGCCATCCATAATTGCAAAAGTGTTGTCAGTGCGGCATTTTGTGCAGGAAACAACATCTCGGTTACCTCCAATAAATGTTCGATGGGATTCATGTTGGGCAGTCTGGGTGCCCAAATCATTTGCTTGCACTGTCCAGAATGTTCATCAGACCAATTTCAAACACTTGTGGCCTGGTGACATGGCGCATTGTCATCCATAAAAATTCCATGATTGTTTAGGAATATAAAGTCCATGAATGACTGCAAATAGTCTCCCAGATAATTGAACATAACGTTTTCTAGTCAGTGATCGGTCCAGTTGGACCAGAGGATCCAGTCCATTCCACATAAACATAGCCCTCACCATTATGGAGCCACCATCAGCTTGCAGTTGTTAACAACTTCGGTCTGTGGTTCATGGGGTCTGCGCCACATTCAAACCGTACCATCAACTCTTACTAACTAAAATCAGGACCCACATGACCAGGTCATGGTTTTCCATTTGTCTAGGGTCCAACCAATATAGTCACGACCGAGAAGAGGTGTGGCAGGTGATGTGCTATGAGCAAAGACACTCATGTCGGTCATCTGCTGCCATAACCCATTAACGCAAAACTTTGGTGCACTGTCCTAATGAATATTTTTGTTGTAGGTTCCACATCGATGTCAGCAGTTATTTCACACAGTGTTGCTTGCTTAGTACAGACAACATTACTCAAATGCTACTGCTCTTGGTCATTAAGTGCAGGCCGTCAGCCACTGCGTTGTATGCGGTGAGAGGTAATGCCTGAAATTTGGTGTTCTTGGCACACTCTCAACACTGTGGATCTTGAAATACTGAATTCTGTAACGATTTCCAAAATGGAATGTCCCATGTGCCTAATACCAACTACCATTCCATGTTCAAAGTTTGTTAATTCGCATCATGCGGCCATAATCACATCAGAAACCTGTTAACATGGATCACCTGAGTACAAATGACAGCTCCACCAATGCACTGCCCTTCTCTGTGTGTACTCGATAATATCGCCATCTGTATATGTGCATATTGCTGTCCCATGACTTTTGTCACCTCAGTGTATATTAGATTTCTTTTTATGAAAAAGTGAAGAAGTGTAATTAATGTGACTTCTGGCGTATTAGACAAACCACTGACTCATACACATTACCCTGAGAGTAAATGTTGCAAAATACTGCCAGGCACTTATTAAGTGTGAATTGCAGATGTAGATGACGTGACAGTGTGTGAAGATTATTGTCAAACAAAGTGCCAGGCAACATTTAATTGTTGTGAATGCTTAGTTTTGTTACTTGATCACTTTCCCTCCATGTCTATAATAGGAAAATTCAGACTACAATACAAAAATGGACAAAAACTTTTAAAAAAAATTGAGAGAGAAATGTCAAACTTATGGTATTAATTAAGGAGGACCAACCTACTCATCTTTCTTCCACTGACAAAATTTTGCAAGAAAATGTTTTTTTTTTTTTTTTCCTATTGGTGCTGTACCATGCAAACCTAATTCCTGAGCAATTGGTCTGAAATCGTACAAATAATAATAACCTTCCCCCCCCCCCCCCCCCCCCTCGGAGTTTCTGTGCTAGTATGGAAGTCCAGTTCTGTACGACAAAAGCTGTGAAGTTTTTGTTCACAATACTCCAAAACTCAGCATTCTCTGCCTTCATCTGTAATCTGCATACCATTGACTTATCTAACTTTTGTGTGTCAATATTTGCTTGCACCTTCATTTGCCTTTTCTGTCCCGGCAATGTCTCACCTTTCTCATTCTCAGTATAAATAAAATTAATGACATTGACAACCAACTTTTCATGGCTACCCACAAAGGGTAGATTCTGAAATCCTGTTGCGTGATCACATTGCATCCTCAAACTGTGAGGTAACATCATGGTGTACTCTGAAGTGGAATGTGGATGTATGTAGTTCCCACTGCAACTGGGTCACCAGTTCACCTTGCCAAGTAATTTCATATCTCAACAGTTTACTATTATATTTTGAAATAATCTCTAAAATAATGCTGTCAAATAAATTGTAAAAACATATTGCACAGTTCTAAATAGAGACTGCATTTTCCTAACTAATTGAAGAATATTGCTAATTGCAGAAGTTCTAGAGCAGAAAACAGTACTTAACTTGAACAGTTTAAGGGTGATGTTCATTGTGGTTCATATTATTATTTATTTATTGCTGCTGATATCCCATCTTCATTACTATTTTGGATAATACTGAATTCTTTTGCAATTCTCACTGGGTAACTTTTTGAAATGAAAAGACTCAACACAGCTATTGATAAATTTTCTTCAGTTATTCATTCCAACTGACAACTGAGCAGAACTGCACTGACTGACAACTGACTTGAATGCACTCACAACCAAACAGTACTGCTCATACAATGAAGGCTTTCACAACCGGATATTTCAGCTGCTGAGAATTCTTTCGAGTTGTATGGCCGTGGTCCATGGAACTCTTCTATCCCTAAACAGTACTGCCCTTTGCCATCCTCATGGTTGCAGCTGCTGTCACGTATTTATTACCTTGACAATACATGATACTTACAGTGTTGTTATAATTAATGTTTTGTAATATTTACACTGGATAACACCTTATACAAAATTGTATTTTGTGTGATAGTACACTCAGCAGAAAACAAGAACAATTTTCCATCAATAGTTTCGTAAAATTCATAGTCTTCCAATGTTAAATTTTGGTAAATATGATTTTTAAAAAGTTACTTCAAAAAAATGTAAATTTCTACAAAATAACTTGATAACTTTGATTACTCACATTTATATATGCTCTAACTTTAAAGTCACATTTTTTTTCATGTGACAGGTTACTTTGTACATTATGGTATACTTTACTAAAAAGTGTTGGGGGGGAGGGGGGGGGGGGGGAACACCAAGTATAGTTTCAGAAAATTCCTAGCTCATAACTTCACACAAAAGATAACTGTGTTCAAATTGAGTTATTACTCTTTTAAATCTGACATTTTTGCGAACAGCTTGGTGTATTTAACATTAGTACCCATATAATCTTCAATTGTTCCAAATAATGTTAGGTAATAAATAATAAATGTGAAATATAGTCATAATATAACGCAATGCTCAATACAATGTATCAAGTAAGACACTAAAAACTATGTATTGTGCACTCCTACATGTAACCCAAGGTTGTTACATTACAGTGGTTAGAGGCGACTTTCTCTTTTCATACTCAGGACTGTGTAGATGTCTGCCATTTCTTATCCAAACCTCCCTCCAGGAACAGTGCTTCTTACATCGCATTGGTGATGCCTTGTCTGTTTGCTATGTTCAGGAGAATGGGGTCCCCCAAGACAGTGTACTCTGTATCATGTTGTTAGCAGTCTCTATCAGTGGTGTCTCCTCCGTAGTCAGGAGCTCCATGTTTGTAGATGACTCTGCAATCTTCTAATCTTTCTCCAATGTTACGACAACAATCAGACAGCTACAGCTGGCCACCAGGAAGCGACAAGTATGTGCGCCAATTTTAACCATGCTTGCCGAAGTTTTAACCAACCAGAGCTCACAATGGGGGCAATATTTTACATTTTAAGGACAGTGTGCCCTTTTTGGATGTACTATTGAATCAGAATTAACCATTGTCCCACACCTGAAAAACCTGTGACCAAAGAGCTTCAAATTGTTGAATATTTTGAAATGCCTTAATGGAAAAGTGTGGAGGACTGGCAGTACCACCTCCTGCAGTATTATAAAGCATTTGTCAGACCACGGTTAGATTACAGCAATGTGGCTTATGGATCAGCCCATATTTCCTATCTCAAGATGCTGGAGGCTGTCCACCACGAGGCATTTGGATATAGAATACAGCTTTTTGGGCCTGCCCTTTTCAAAATCTCTGGCAGAGGCTGGTAAACTACCACTCTGTATTTGGTGGCACCTCCTTCTGGCTCAACAGGGCCTGAAAATCTTCGCATACCATCAGTCATTGGCATTCAATGCAATGGTCCAACCCAACTTTGAGCAGCTGTTCAGCAATCAGCTACAAGCAACCAAGCCATTTGGGTCATGTGCTACTGACGGTTTCAAGGATCTGGATATATGAGACCTCCGAATGCACAGCCAGGGATAGCTCAAATTGCTGCCTTGGCATTTTCAAAGGCCAGAAGTGATTTTAAGCTTGACACAGTACAAGAAAAGTTATACTCCAGATTATGTTTTTACAACTCTGTAACCTTTCAATTTATGTATGAACCACAGCTTTATCGTTGTTTATACAGATGGCTCCCAGAAGACAATGGCTTTGGTCATTCAGCTGTTTTCCCTGGTTGGGTGTTTAGAACAATTTACAAATTATGATGCAGAGTTACATAGCATTATGAAACCATAGGAGTGGATTCACAGGCATCACAGTACAAGGTTCTTGTTTTGGTTGGCTGGAGAGCCAACACCGTGTTACTAGAGGAAACCGAAAGCCACGCGTTTTAGCTCACGCAGGCTGGCATGAGGTCTAGAACAGGACAAGGAAATTAGAATTTAGAAAAATGGACGTAGCTAGTGGAATACTTAACTTTAATCCATTAATGAAGAACATCGGTCGTGACGGTACATGAATCAATATCAATAGTAACTGATAATGGCGCCTTGCTAGGTCGTAGCAAATGACGTACCTGAAGGCTATGCTAAACTATCGTCTCGGCAAATGAGAGCGTTTTTTGTCAGTGAACCATCGCTAGCAAAGTCGGTTGTACAACTGGGGCGAGTGCTAGGAAGTCTCTCTAGACCTGCCATGTGGCGGCGCTCGGTCTGCAATCACTGATAGTGGCAACACGCGGATCCGACGTATACTAATGGACTGCGGCCGATTTAAAGGCTACCACCTAGCAAGTGTGGTGTCTGGCAGTGACACAACATTCCTCCCCCGCAAATCGGCATACGGTTGTGGCATAAGACTTCCGCCCACCGTGGGGAGGACCCCATGGTGACGTATGCGACGAGGTGGGGAGCCTAACAACAGGCAAGGCTGTGCCACCCGCACCCTGCCATTCGGACCGCGGGGAGCTAGGAAACGGCGGAAAACCTGCCCCAGGGTGCACGCCAACATGCGGTGTATGCGCCTGCAGAGAGACAGGAAGGGCCGAAGGGTCGACCTCCATCGGGTTGGGGCACCCGACGGGCGAAGACGACAGATGGTCCGGAGCGGGCAAGAGTTCCATTGCGGAGGACAACTGGTCATGTGAAGCGATCGGCAGCGCGTGACCTAGGGAGGCACCCGGCAGTTGCAGCGACGTGTCCACTGCGGACGTCGCCGGCGGGAGAACAGGCGGCGGCGGCGCGTCGCCATGGGGCAGCATGGGGCAAAATGGAAGGCATCATCTGTAACAGACCGGACGCCACCGTCGCTGAAAGCAGACGGCGAGCGGCAGATCCCACAGATCCCATGCGATGACAGAGGCGCAGCTGGTTGAGATGCCGGCGCACCTCACCAGAGGCCCCCAAAACCAGATACATAGCGCATCCGAGGCAGCGAAGAATGCGCCCTTCGAGCCAACGCCGTGAACCTCGATAGTGGCGATAGTAGACAACGTCGCCTGGGGCAAAAGCAGGTGTGTGCTGCTGCACAGGAACCTGATGCGGCGGATGTAGCAAAGACATCAAGGTTCGATGAGGGCGACCGTGGAGCAACTCAGCCAGCGAGCGAACATCTCAGGGCGGAGAGCGATATGAGGACAAAAAGAGCAATAACGCATCCTCCCGAGAATGCGATTCTTTTAACTTCAACATCTGTGACTTGAAAGTCCTGACCAATCGTTCAGCGGCACCGTTTGACTGTGGCGAAAACGGCGCGGACGTCATGTTGAATACCATTGGCCGTGCAGAATGACTGAAATTCTGCGGACATGAATTGGGGGCCATTGTCGGAAACAATAGTCTGTGGAAGACCTTCAATGCAAAAGATAGCAGATAACGCTTGGATGGTGGCAGATGACGTCGTGGAAGACATCTGGACAACAAAAGGAAAATTACTGAATGAATCTACCACAACCAACCATCGAGCATTCCAGAATGGACCAGCAAAATCGATGTGTAAGCGTTACCAAGGGGAAGTGGCTTTTGGCCATGCAAAGAATTTCCGCAGTGGGGCTGATTGTTGTTCGGCACACGCCATGCAAGAAGAGCACATATTCGTAATTGCGGCATTGATTCCGAACCAAGTACAGTGCTGATGAGCAAGTTGTTTCATTCTTACTATACCCCAATGTCCTTGGTGGAGAAGCTGTAAGACAGAGGACTGTAACGAACGTGGAACCACGACCCTGGACTGATCATTATCAGAACGCAACAGCAAAACACCACGTCGAACAAAAAGTCTCTCCTTGTGAGCAAAAAATCGGCGAACCAACGGATCCCCGATCCATGACTTTGACAAGGGCCATTGCGTAGCAACAAAATGCATAATGGTAGCAAGGACAGGGTCGGCAGCTGTGGCAGTAGCTACTTGACGAAAATCAGTCGGAAACAATTCGACCACTTCATCGGTTGCCGCATCAATGAACATGCAAGCAAGTTCGGAGGAATCGAATGCTCTATCCTCAGCAACAGGCAAACGGGACAACGCATCGGCGTTTCCGTGCTTAGCAGTGGACCGATACAAGATATCGTAGTGGTACTGCGAGAGGAAAATAGACCAGCGAATGAATTTCTGCGCTGTACGTGGAGGTACAGGCTTGGTCGGATGAGAAAGCGATGTCAAAGGTTTGTGGTCTGTGATTATGGTAAAGTGACAACCATACGAGAAATCATGAAACTTTGTAACAGCAAATACAAGAGCCAATGCTGCTTTCTCGATCTGTGAATAATTTCTTTGCGCAGATGAGAGCAATTTGAACGCAAAGGCAATAGGGCGATCGTGCGATCCATCTTTGTGCGCAAGCACAGCATAGATCCCAAAATCCGATGCATCCACCATCAACAAAAGGGGCTTCTGGGGATCGAATGGCGTAAGGCAAGTGTTGGAAAGCAACGCCGATTTCAACTGGCGAAAGGCGCGTTTGCATTCCGTCGTCCAGACAAACGGAACACCGTTACGGCGTAAGCGATGAAGCGGAACTGAAATGGAAGAGGCTTGCGGCACATATTTATGATAATAGTTGATTTTTCCCAGCACACTCTGTAGCTGCTTCAAATTCTGCGGTGAAGGCAAGTCTTGTATGGCACGGAGGTGCTCGGGACTAGGATGTATGCCTTGGGCATTGAGGACATGTCCCAGGTAGGGCAAGTCACGAGCAAAAAACACACATTTGTCCTTTCGCAAGCAAAGACCATTTTGTCGCAAGACCTGAAATAATATTCTGAGATTGGCCAAATGTTCTTCTTCCATCTTTCCGGAGATCACAATATCGTCCAGATAGTTTGCTGCAGTAGGGACCGATGCACAAACAGTTTGGAGATATTGCTGAAACAATGCAGGGGCGGATGCACACCCGAATAACGGTCGTTTGAACCGATACAAACCAAGATGCATGTTAACCACCAAAACGTGCTGGGATTCTTCGTCCACCGGTATTTGCAAGTACGCATCTGCTAGGTCCAACTTCGTAAAATATTTACCCGGGCACAGTTTGTCAAAAAGATCTTCTAGGCGGGGTAAAGGAAAAGTTGCAATCACTAGTTGTGGATTCACTGTTGCCTTGAAGTCCACACAAAGTCTCAATTTTCCGGAAGGTTTTGGCAAAATTACTAAGGGTGATGCTCAGAGAGAAGCCTGCACACGTTCAATTACACCTTGTGATTCCAAATTGTGTAATGTTTTTGCGACCTCATCACGCAGTGCGTGGGGAACATTGCGTGCTCTGAAAAATTTCGGTTTCGTGTTGACTTTCAGTTCCAAATGTGCTTTATAGTTCGTAGTGCAACCAAGGCCCAGTGCAAAAATGTCTGCAAATTCTTCACATAGACGAGAAACACTGTCTGAAGGCACAGTCTGGTTCACTGATAGTACCTGATTTACTATAGACAAGTTAAACAACTGAAATGAATCGAAACCAAACAAGTTCACTGCAGAAGAAGAACGAAGGACGTAAAATGACACAAGTTTTGTTTGTCCTTTGTATGTTGCAAGAATGCTGCACTGTCCTAACACAGGGATCTTTTGACCTGAATAGCTAGTTAGTGTAACATTTGCGGCACGCAACGGAGGTGTGCCCAGCAGTTTGTAAGTGTCGTGATTGATCAGTGAAACTGCAGCTCCGGTATCGAGCTGGAATGGTATCACTTTGCCGTTAATGTCCAAGTCTACAAAAAGTTTATTGTTCTGCTGACGACAAGAGCGACTGTCTCGTGCAACGTGAACTAACACTGGTACATAATCACTTGCGACTTGATGAGATTTCCGGCGATGTTGACGCACACTATTTGTGGGACGAACACAGTCACTGTTAGAGAGAATGGCACTGAGCGGAGTGGAATGAACTACATGAATTTCCATGGGCGAAGTTTCACGAGCCTGAGTATCCTTGGTTTGAATTCGGCGCGAAGCAAAGGGCCTGGAATGGATGTGAGTTTCCGATCTGAGCTTTTCCTGGCAAACACTCTGAACATGTCCTTTTTTATTACAGAAAAAGCAAATAGCCTGGCATGATGGGCAATTCTCACACGAATGTCTAGTAGCACACCGTGGGCATGATTTTAGCACTGCATTTACTTGCCTGCGCGGCACACGTGGCTGAGAGCCTGGCGGCAGCGGCGCGGCCGGGCGTGAGGGCTGTTTACTGCTCCGTGCAGCTCGCCCGGCGGGCCGGTTAACCTGACACACGGCTGGTGAAGTTTCAAATGATTCCTGAGCAAAGTCAAGTGTGTCCTGCTGATCCAATATGTCCATCACTTGTTGAAGGGAGGGATTGACTAGTTTCAAAATCTGTTCCCTTATACGAACATCAGAAATGTTCTGTGCAATTGCATCATGTACCATAGTATCTGAATAAGGGAGTCCTCATTGACACTCAAAAGCACAATCCCTAGTAAGGCCCTGCAAGGTTGCAACCCACTCCCGATTAGTTTGACCTGCCGTACATTTTGTACGAAAGAAGGTATACCTTTTTGCAACTACATTGACTGATTCTTTGAAATATGCATCTAATGCTGAATCGTTACCATGAATTCTGTAGGCGGCGAGATGGAATCCAAATTGGCGTGACCACTCCGTCCAGCTTTCCAGTGCAGCATCAAAAGGTCGAAAAGTTGGTGCAACAGCGTGTTGTGGCTGCGTTAGCGGTGGAGCGGCGGCTGCCGCATCGTTTTGCATTGCCCATTGACCCTGGACGAGCTGTCCAAGGGCATCCAGTAAGGCCTGCGTCTGCTGATTCTGTAAGCGATAAAATTCGGACAGTACATCTGGAGATTGTGGCGAAGCCATTACACAAGTAAATCAGGGCATTATCGATAAGAACGCGGAATTGCCTCATCGCCAATGTTTTGGTTGGCAGGAGAGCCAACACCGTGTTACTAGAGGAGGCCGAAAGGCACGCGTTTTAGCTCACGCAGGCTGGCGTGAGGTCTGGAACAGGACAAGGAAGTTAGAATTTAAAAAAATGGACGTAGCTGGTGGAATACTTAACTTTAATCCATTAATGAAGAACGTCGGTCTTGACGGTACATGAATCAATATCAATAGTAACTGATAATGGTGCCTTGCTGGGTCGTAGCAAATGACGTAGCTGAAGGCTATGCTAAACTATCGTCTCGGCAAATGAGAGCGTATTTTGTCAGTGAACCATCGCTAGCAAAGTCGGTTGTACAACTGGGGTGAGTGCTAGGAAGTCTCTCTAGACCTGCCGTGTAGCGGCGCTTGGTCTGCAATCACTGATAGTGGCAACACGCGGGTCCGACGTATACTTACGGACCGCGGCCGATCTAAAGGCTACCACCTAGCAAGTGTGGTGTCTGGCGGTGACACCACAGTTCTCTTCTGTTCTGACTTGCTCAGTGCACTACTAGCAGTCCACCGAATGCGTCCAGTAGACCATTTGATTCAGTCCATGCATGACTTCTTACAGTGGCTCCAACCATGTGGCAATGGGGTGATCTTTTGCTGGGCACTTGGGCACTGCACATCAGGATGCAAGGAAACGAAATAGCTGACAAAGAAGCATTTTGGGATGGTGTTGTATGTCCATGTGCCATCCTCTTGCACACTGTCATCTCATTTCTGACCGACAAATCATGTGTCAGTGGGAAACTGAATTGCTGGGGTTGATGGAAAACGAATTCAAGATGACCACTCAGGCATGGTGGGGTTCATGACAACCTCACTGATAGCAGGAAGTGCTACTCATCAGACTGCACATAGAGCATAGTCCTTTAACAAATGGTTTTATCCTCCAGTAGGAGGATCCATCACTCTGTGAAGTTTGTGGTGTGCCACTTTCGGTTCAGCGTATTTTTGCAGTGTTTTGTGTTATATACTGACATCATGTCAGCTCTCGGTTTGGCTGGAGATCTGCCCACCATCCTCACTGGTGGCACTGATGCCACTGTTACACAAGTTCTGAAATTTCATGAACTGTTGGGCTGGGGAGGAGAGGCAGATTTTAATGCATTATATCATGGTGCCAATGACCATGATGTTGAGTGCCCTGGATCTGCAATCATCATCATCATCATCATCATCATCATCACATCTTCTTTTCATACTGATAAATTCATTGTGTTTTTTCAGCTCTCCACAGAGATAATACTCATTATTTATTTCATTCAAGTTCATGAAGCAGGGCTCCTCTTCACCACCACCACCACCACCTCACCATCATCATCATACCCATCATCAGCAGCAGCAGCAGCATCAGCATCATTATCTTTTCATACCAATAAATTCATTCAGTGTTTTTCAGCTCTCAACATAGAAAGTACTCATTACTTATTTCATTCAAGTTCATGAAGCAGGATTCCTCTTCTGATTACTCTAAAATTTATATATTATCACCACTAAAATGAAAGACCATGATTTCTAATTTATTATATATTTTATAATTTTTATTCTGTGGGTTCTTTCTTTTCCTAGTACTAGCAAATGTGAATATCTCTTAATGTGCAGAAGTGAATTTTGTTTCAGTAACTACAGATTTAAAAAAATCAAAGATGCTTTTCTTTATTCCTTCTTCATACTGCATTGCATGTTCATTTATTACCTATATAATGTGAACAAAAACAATTAACCTGAAAACTCTTTCGTAATTTGATGTGTTTGCTACATGGGTTCAGCTGTGATTGACGAACATCGGCTACAGTTGAGAGATAAGACAGTATATCAGTTACAGGAATTTCTTTTAACAATAAAAAAATCTAAGTTAGAGTTTGACAATCACTAGAGACACCTCATCAACAATGGACTGTGAATTGTGCATATGTTGCAGTAAAATTGCACTATCCAAAATAGCAGTCCCAAAAGAGTTTATCTGAGACAATTTTGCTATGGCACAATATATACATCAAAATTGGCTGAAGTCATTACATTCACATAAATATGTAAGTTTATGTTCCCTAAAGAAGTTACTACACGTTTCACTCAGTTCTCATACGGGCAAGCATTAATGCATATTCTTTCAGGCACAACTTTTGTTTTATTTCCATGTATCAGTATACAATGTTGAACTAACTGTGTAAACATATTGCAAGGGTTGTTTGCTCTCCACCAAATATTTATCATAACTTGATACCATTGTATGTTAGGTATTCACGGAGTCCCATCTATTCATGAGCACATGTGTTGGCTGCCATAAAGAACATGCTTCTTATCATGCAACAACAATGTTTATAAAAATTAACAAAATAAAGAAAAGATAGACTGCTACTCACCATAAAGGTGATGTGCTAAGTTACAGACAGGCACAATGAAAAGACCCACATATAGCTTTCGTTGTCATTTTTTTGTGCCTGTCTGCAACTCGGCATGTCATCTTTATGGTGAGTAGCAATCTACCTTTCCTTTGTATTGTTGATATTCCAACCTTTAGCTTTTATTGTTCGCATAAAAATTAATATTGTCTCAATGATATTGCCAAGAAATGGAGACTTACTTGTATCATTATGTTGGTCAGTGTTGACTAATGGAGTGCCCCTTTTTTAAAACTTTCTTATGTTTCCTTTGTTGAATGATATTTCAGTGAATTAGGTCCACACTATAACTGCAGATTTTCGGAGTTGGATTTGTATTTCATTGTAAGACTTTGATATTGTAAATTGCATTTGTGCTGTGAGCTCAGTTGCCATAGATTGATAGATTTTGTGGAAATCAATGTGGGATAGACATTTGTACGTTGAAACAAAATAATTTGAATATCTGAAGTCTGTTGTTTGATTCTTATTTGAGAATTCATCAACAGGGAGCTTTTTGAGTCAAGCAGATTGTGAGTCTGGTGTTAGACCAAGTTAATTTAAAACAAAGATGTAGAAATTTTTTCACAGTTCAATTGCTTAAGTCTGTCATGAATGTCTTTACCTTTTTCATCTACAAAATTCTACATTATAATGTAATTTGTTGTTTTCCTTGCAGCCATTAATGCTCTATTTGTGCCACACATAAGTTTTATAGTTGTTGCCCCAACCATCCAGGAGGCTCAAGATTCAAATTCCCATCCACGCCATCATGATATAAGTTTTCCTTGGTGATTATGGTTGAAAGTGTGTATAATTCCTTCCACAGCCAATTTCCTGCCCCATGTCCGACCAATCCAAGTATGATCTCCATCTCAAATGATCATGCCATCATTGTTACAACAAACCCTTAACATTTGTTCTTTACTATCATTATTGCTTTCATTTTTGAGTTCCTACACCCTTGTCGTCATTGCCATAGTTTACCATTTATATTTTCCCTTTCCTTTTCTTTCTTACATATATAAATGATAACTATCTGTATCTTTTCTTTCTTTGCTACATCTTCTTCATTACGTCTGTTACTATTGTTTATTATCTCCTCATTTTTTAGCCCTCATTCTCTTTTTGATCTCATCAGCTCCCTGCTCTGCCGATTCTAATTTATCAGATTTCACATTTTATGTGTAGCTTGTTCTTGTGTGTTTTATTTAGTGAGAAAGAGAGAAACCGGTCTTTGAAATGTATCTGGCTGTAAGGACAACTTCCATCAGTTGTATCTCAAAAGCTCACAATTCTTAAGCGTATGCATCATTGCAGCATAAAATTACAGATTAGCATGGCATCTTTTAAAATATCACTCTTTTTTATGTCTGTGATCACTTTCGGTATAAGTGTATGGATGGTCATACTTCAGAAGATGAGACCTACCCAAATCCTTTGAATGATGCAATGGATCTTTATTGATCTCTGGTGCCAACTGAATGGCATTGTTAGAGATTTGTGAAATGTACCCAATTAAGTTCCAGACAAGGAAGTATGCAAAATATTGATAATCAAAAAGTAAAATAAGTAAAGCTAATGAATAAATGTTTAACTAATCACTAACATGAAAGCTCGAAACACATGCCTGTGGGATAGTCGCAGTATATGAAAAACAATGTATTGTATTCTATCAAACATCGAGAAATGTCCAAAAGTCCTTTTAAAATGGTGATTCACCGACCATATCTGGATTAACTTTGTAGATTCAATAAAAGGAGCAACAATAGAGTTGTTTGTGAAGGAATTGTAACAGCTTAACACAGAGTGATGCAGTGCCTCAATCAAAGCATCACAGTCAATGAAGAGAAAATTAATTTATGAGATCGTAATGTATACAAAATTACTTCGAATGAAGAAGCATGCGCTTCCTTGGATTACCTAGTAGATACACAATCCAGGAAAAAGTATTCAAATCTTCAGGGAGAGAAAAAATGTGATCTATAACAAAGAGGACTGTGGGACAGAACACCTGTTTACAGAGGAGAAAGTGCAAGGAAATACAGCTGACATCTCTAGCTATGCTCCAGTAATGCTGGCACATGGTTAAGATAGCATGTTACTTTGATGATGTGTAGGGAATCTCAATCTTGAGTTGCTGAAGAATGCCAGAATTTTCCACTTGGTGAACATTCCGGTGATAATGTTTACATTATGTATCCTACCTCTAGAGATAGGAAATACAGCATGTTATCTGTGTCTGAAGTGCTAGACAATGGAGAGCATCACAATCACAACTAGTGAAGGACGCTTTATGAGCCAAGGGATTAACATTCTAATCTCCCTCCCCCAATCACCCAACTTCAGTCTTATCTATCTCTTCTCCTCTACCCTTCTTCCTCTTTTACATAACTTTCTCTCCATGGAAATCTGGGCAACAGTTAATAGGGTTTGAGGCCATGCAAAAATTAGGCATAAAATAACAAAAATTGTCTTAATCTACTGTGGATGAAAAAAATTCTAATGAAACATGGTGTCCAGTAGTTTCTAGCATGCATATCATATGTAGAGAGAGCAATCCATAAATAAGTAAATAATAAATGGTCTCACATGATCCGAGATCTAAATGCAGTAGTCCTGTTTTTTTAAATTCTTTTCTTTGTTGTACTAGGTGAATGAACATTAGATTCAATACATAGAATTTTTGATAAATATCACTTTATGATTATTATAAATTTTATAAATATGTATATGTGGGGCAGGAGGTGGGTCGATGTGTGAGTGGACAGGCGAACAGGAGCATGCATGTGCACATGCAAGCATATGCACAATGCACTTAAAATGTTTTTGTTTGCTTTTCTTTCTGTTTTATTTTCCTCAATTTTACCATGTTTAAATCAGCAATAAAGAAATATTTCAATAAAAGACAGAAAGCTCCTGTCTTCTTTGAAAGAAATTACAAGACTTCACATCTGCAAGTTCAAGTTGTGCCAGTAAATTTGCGTGTGGTTAATATGCTTAAGGACATATTTCAGGTAAGTGATACCTGAAGCATGGCAATCATTTTTAAACGTATAATTTGCATAATGTTGATTCATAAGTAACCAAGACATTAGAGATTATGCTTTGAAACTCTCATGATATCTCAAAATTTCCACTCTGACACTGAGTTTATAGCACAGTATGCTGTTATGCTTGTAAAAATATGTAAACAGTAACCACAATGTCACTGTCGCATCCTTTCAATGCATGTAACATTCATTTCTTATATTAGAAAGATCCTCACATCTGTTTTCATTTTCTTAGTTGTGAAATACCTGCCCACTACATTGTGCCTTACACCCGTCATTCATAGAAAATATTTGATCAAAATGTATAATATAAGGGACAGTGAAATGAAAGCAAGACAGATGGAAAAACAGTAAGTAAACTGTTTATCATTTCAAAAGTAAACCATAACTGTTAGCACATTTATCCCACTGTGACACAAGACACTCAATGCCTGCATGGAAAAATGTTTCTGGTTGCCTGTGGATAGTATCCAGGGGTGCACATCTTTGTCCATAGCAAATCAATAGCCACGAATGTCTCTCTTCCGGGCTCCAAAAATACGTAAATTGCATGGCGAGAGACCAAGACTGTATAGAAAATATGTAAGGGCTTCCCAGCAAAACTTCTGCAGCATAGTCAAAATAACCTTGGCATCAAATCTCCCCATGCAGTTTATAAATTTTTGGAGTCCTGAAGGAATTTGGAGTCCTGAAGGAAGGCATTTGTGGCCATTGATTTGCTCCAGACGAAAAAATGCTCGTGTGTGTATAATCACGGTTCCATAGTCAAACCACAAACATTTTTCCATGAAGGGATTGACCTTCTTGCCTCACAGGGGGACACATGTGTCAAAAGTTACAGTGATTATCTTCCCTGTTTTCTTTTGACTGCTCCTTATACCAAAGAATGGTAGTAGATTAGAAAGTAGCTATTACATTTATAATGACCTGTAGCAGACCGATGCATGGAAACCGATGCATGGAACACAGGAACAGAAAACTAGATTCACACTAGTTTTAGAGCCGTTGCTCTTTTTCTAGCAAAAGTACAAAAAGAACCACACAGAAACCCAAATATGCAGTCCTGCAGTCTTGGCATGACTGATTATTGATACTCGATTATTGAAAGCAGCTACCCACACTTATGGAGATGGGGAGGGGGTAGAGAAGGAAGCAAAGAGGGGGCAGCGAGAAAGAGTCAGGTCTTTGGATAGATGACTTCGCAGCTGCACAACCACCTTCGTACCATTTGTCTTGTTGTGTGGCTGCAGTGTCATTTGTCCAAAGACCTGCCCCTTTCCCTTTATGCACTCTTTGCATCCTTCCCTACCCCCTCCCCACCTCAGTCAACTGTTTTCAGTAATTCAGTATCAATAATTAGTCCCGCTATGACCACAAGAGAGCACATTTGAGTGTCTGCGTGGCGCACCATGAAGATGACATGGATTGGGAGAGGGTGACAGGATATAGGAAGGGGAAATTGTTAGGTGGAGGGTGTGGGGAAGTGCGTTAACTTATATTGAGGCCAGGAGGATTATGGAAGGAAGGATGTCTTGCAAGCATAACTCCCATCTGCATAATTCAGAAATGTTTTTGGTGGTGGAAAGACTCCAGATGGCCCAGGTTTGAAGCAGTCATTGAAATTGAACATGTGTTCAGCTGCATGTTGTGCCACTGGGTGGTCAACTGTGTTCTTGGCAACAGTTTTGTGGTGGCTGTTCTAAAAAGCTGTGCAGTGATTGTAGCAGAGTTGCTATATGTAGGGACAGGAAAAAATCGTTTTATTTTATGGCCAAATTCTGTGTTTGTTTTGCCAAAGTCAGTGTTATTTTTTGACGAATTTGGTGTTATCTTTTGCAAAATTCTTGCTTTTTTTGCCACATTTGTCATCATATTTTGACAGAGTCTGTGTTTTTTGCCATATTAGTTGTTTTTTTGCCAAAATTGGTGCAGTCTTTTAGCCAAACTCTGTGTTATTTTTTGCCAAGTTCGGTGTCATTTTTTCACCAATTTAAGCTTTATATTTTTTGCCAGATTTGGTGTCCTTTTCTTGCCAAAGTCTGTGTTGCTTTTTGTCAAATTCAGTGTAATTTTTTTGCCAAAATCAGTGTCATCTTTTTGCTAAGCTCAGTGCTTTTTTCCAAAATCCATGTTATTTTTTGCCAAATTCTATGTTTTTTGTCAAATTCTGTGTTTTTTATCACATCCACAATTTTTTTTTTGTCAAATTCAATGTTATATGTTTACCAAATTTGGTGTTATCTTTTTATTGAATTATGTGTTATTTTTCTGCAAAATTCTGTGGAATTTTGGAGAGTACAGTGTTGTTGTTTCCAATTTTGGTGTTTTTTTGCCAAGGTCAGTGTTGTTTTTTGCTAAATTTGGTGCTATGTTTTGCCAACTCTGATGTTATGTTCTGCCAACTGTGATGAAATTCAGTGCTAATTTTTTGCCAGTTTCATTGTTGCTTTTTTTGTCAAACTCTGTATTGTTATTAGCCTTTTTCTTCCAATTTCAATGCTATTTTTACCCTCACATCAAAGCTCACTAAGCAAGAAATGAGCTGTCATTTCAAGATTATACAAAAAAATTACAGATTTTGTGATATCTCATAAAAATTGCCAATTTCTTGTTATTTTTGTAAAAACCACAAGTTATGCATTGTTTTTTGTTCATTATTTTTGTGAAATTTTCCTGTCCCTGTTTATATGACATGGCTGCTCTTACAGGTGGCACTGATTTTGATGGGGTAGGATGAGCATATGACGGACTAGAGTAGGAAGTGCTGGGTGGGTGGATTGGGTCTTCCACAGGTGTATGACTCTCCGGAAAGGGGTTGGGAGTGGGAGCGGCATAGTGATGGACTAGGGTCTTTTGTAGATTGGGTGGGTGATGGAATATCACTTTAGGTGAGTGGGAAGTATCTTGGGTTGTGTGTCCTTCATTTCTGGGCTGTATGGTAGATAATGGAAGTCGTGGTGAAGAATATTCTTCACTTGTTCCAGTCCAGGATGAGATTGGATGATGAGGGTGGTGCTCCTTTGTAGTTGATTCTTATGGGTTGTTGTAGGATTAGGGGTGTGAGAGGATATGGTCACCTGAATGTGGAATAGGTTCGTGGTGTAGTGCCTGTCTGTGAAGGCCCTCATGAGACCATCAGTATACCGGTAAAGGGAGTTCTCGTGACTGCAGACACGCCAGGCTGTATGGGAGTGATTTTTTGTGTTAGAGCTGTAGAAATCAGATTCTGTTGGCAGGTAGTTGGTTTAATGTGGACAGATGTGGGGATGGACCCATTGGAGAGACAGAGGTCAACATCTGTGATGATGGCACGTTGGGTTGAAGAGGACCAGATGAGGTGGGGAAGTGGGTGGGAGAGAAGGTGTTGAGGTTTTGCAGGCATGATTCCAGATGATGAAGATGTCTCAGTGAACTTGACCTAGATAAGGGGTTTGTTCTTTTGGGAGGCTAGGAATGTTTTCCTCTTGATGACCGATAAAAAGGTTGGCATACGAGGATGCCATGCAAGTGTGCAAAGCTGAGCCATGGATTTGTTTGTATACATTCCCCCCAAAGGAGGAGTATATGAACAAATCTGCACCATAGCTACAAATGAGTGCCCATTTTGTCACCCTGGACTGGAACAACTGAAACATATCTTTCGGCAGGACTTCGATTATCTACCATTTTGGCTATAAATGAAGGACACGCTACCCAAAATCCTTCCCACCCTCCTAAAGTGGTATTTCATTACCCACCCAACCTACACAAGATCGTGGTCCATTCTTATGCCTTTCCCACACCCAACACCTTGCCAGATGGACCACTTCCCTGTGGAAGACCCAGGTGCAAAACTGCCCAATACATCCACCCATCACTTCCTACTCCAGTTCTGTCAAGGGCTTATCCTACTCCATCAGAGGTATCCTACTGCATCAGAGGCAGGGTCCCTGTGAAAGCAGCCATGTCATGTACCAACCCTGCTGCAATTACTGCACAGCTTTTTTATGTCAGTGTGACAATCAACTAGCCGTCTACCAAAATGAATGACTGCTGCCCAACTATGTTCCAGAACAAAGTTAACCACCCAGGTGCACAACATGCAGCAGAACTCAACATGTTTGATTTCAATGGTTGCTTCATAGCCCAGTGTATCCTGATTTCTTCCCTCCTCCACCAGCATTTCTGAACTGCACAGGCGGGAGATATTATTGCAACACATCCTTCACTTCCGTAACCCTCCTGCCCTCAACCTCCTTTAACCCACTGTCCTCACATGCTCCAGCCAACAGTTTCCCCTTTGTTTGTTCTGTCATCCCCTCGTCTTCATTGTGTCCTTCATTGTAATCCACACCCCACCACTTACAGTACTTGTGCTTCAGCTGCCTAGCGCATGTCCCTGCCACACCTCCCTCCCACATTCCTAACCAGGAAACCAGCTGCTTCCTTCTGAGCCACTAACTACTCACCTCACCCACTCTTCCTGTCTCCCATCTCCCTGTTACTCCACCCACACCACCCAACACAATCTTCACGTGACCCCTAGTCCACCTGTCAAAATGCAATCCCAGCATTGTGTGTCCAGCTGGCACAATGTAGGGACAAGTGTGTGTGTGTGTGTGTGTGTGTGTGTGTGTGTGTGTGTGTGTGTGCGTGCGTGTGCGTGTTTTTACTCTAGCTTGACAAAGGATTTATTCCAAAAGCTAGCAAATTGTCTTTCCATTTTGTGTGTGCACTGTGGCCGACCGGTTCTAGGCGCTTCAGTCCAGAACCGTGCGACTGCTACGGTTGCAGGTTCGAATCCTGCCTCGGGCATGGATGTGTGTGATGTCCTTAGGTTAGTTAGGTTTAAGTAGTTCTAAGTCTAGGGGACTGATGACCTCAGATGTTAAGTCCCATAGTGCTCAGAGCCATTTGAACCATTTGTGTGTGCACTGATGAACACAAGGAGACACAATGGCAGCAATATGGGGCCACAGGAACAGCACACATAATTCTTCCTAGTCAAATAACTACTAATAGCTTAAGTTATGATACTTTTTTCCTTCTTAAGTGAGAGATAACTTGAACTATTTTGCAGTATTTTCCATGACACTGTAACATTCTGAGTTTTGACAAATCTCAGAAAATAACAAGACCTGTAATTTAGTGTTTGATAAATGAAACACCTATGACTTTTTTTAGGCTTTCTGACAGATCTATTGCAAATGTCTATCTCATATATTATTGAATAATGCAACTGTTCAATATATGCAGGTGGTGCGGTAGCCACAGCTGCAAGATACTACTGGTGTACATCTACATCTACATACATACTCTGCTAGCCACCATATTGTGCATGGCATAGAGTTTCTTGTACCACCACTAGTCATTTCCTTTCCTGTTCCAATCAAAAATAGAGTGAGGGAAAAATGATTGTCTATATGCTTCTATATGAGCCCTAATTTTTATTATCTTATCTTTGTGCTCCTTACACGGAAAGTATGTTGATATCGCCAAGCCACAACCAAGAATTGCACGTGTGCAGAGAAGCTCTTACAGTTGGACAAAATTCTTGATTTACCCCCCCCCCCCCAGATTCAAGGGACTTACACTGGCAGGCTTGCTGTAAGTGCAAATACCATCAGAATATTGTAACTCTAACTGTGACTGGGAATACATATTAATTGAGGTTAGATGATTAGGGCACCACTTGATGATGATGATGATGATGATGATGATGATGAGGTCCCATACTCCGAGGAGTGTAGGGGACGATGCGGGAGATCCACACTACTGTACTAAGCAAGGTCCTAGTGGACACCCAGTCATCTCAAGGCAGGAAAAATCCCTAACCCCGTCGGGAATCGAACCTGGGACCCCGTGCGCAGGAAGTGAGAACACTACCGCAAGACCACAAGCTGTGGACTAGGGCACAACTTAATACAATTTTTTCTGTGATTTTGTTCGATGTAAGTTTGAAAGAATTTCTTTACCCTCTTTCTTTTGTGTAGGCTTAACTTCAACATGTTTCAGCTAATTAGGAACTGTTCCAGTTATAAGCAATTGGTTATACAAGTAACTTAACAGGTTATCAAACCTTTAAATATGCTGAATGATCACCAAAGTTGTTTGTGACTGAGAGATACAATTTATCTTTAACCTACCAGATACGTATATACAGTAAACCATTAATCACATGTATAGAAAGTGCAGTCTTTAATAGGAGGCTTAGAATGGGCATCAGTGTGCATTCCAGCTGTATGATACTAACAAAAGGATATATTATTGCAGTATTAATGACTTTACTTTGTGAGAGCACAGGGAAATACCTCTTACCTACCACAACTCTGTCCACTGTTTTTCTGCATTTTAGCACAATTCTGGGCGAGGAAAAGTTTCTCGCCTGGCAGTAATATATCCACCTATAGTTGTAACATTTTCCAACCACATAATAAATGGATAGGAATCTTAGGATGCTCAAACTGATTAATAAGATGGATGTTTTCACACCAAACTATTTTCTTTTCGCTGTTGTGGGTATGTATTTTATATTGGTGCAGAACACTTTCATACTATTCACCAGTTATTACTTTACACTTTGGATGGTAATCAGCAAGGGAATCCCTTGTGTGTCTGAGTAAACACCAGCCATTCTTATTAGCCCTCCTTTTAACATTCATCTCTGTCTACAAATTCATTGTGTTGCTGTTTTTCCAATTTCATTCTGGTCTGCATTTTTGTTCGCTCTCTCCAGTTAGCTTTTATTTCATCCTTCTCCAATACTTCAAGTTATACGTAGTTTCTGAATTCTTGTGAGTACTACCCTTTTCACACAATCCATTATTTCTCAGCAACTGAAGTTTTTTCCTTCTTAATCGACCACTTATCTGCCTCTTTCTTCCAAAGTGTAAATTACTCCCTTCGTTGGAGATTTATTAACAACATTTATCTGTTTGGATTTTATCCTGTTATGAACTGTCTCTCTTGAAAATGAGACATGATGTGTCCTTTCTTTTGACAAATCATTCTCTGAAAATTTATTTTTCCGTATTTGTTTCTTTAACTTCCAAAATGGGAAACATTAAAATTAAACCTGTCCACAAATGAAAGACTGGTTTAAACACCATAGGTCTTTACTGGACAAAGCCCTAACGGAGGAGCTACACCCATGCTTACCTGTGGCTTTTGAGCTGACATACGCATCCAGTTATAGAGGGATGTAGTTGTGGACTTCGAACCCATAAATCTTATCACAGATGCAGGTAGTTTCCATTCCATCCTCCCTTCTGTCAAATTTTAGTGTTAATAGCAAACATCTCTATCAAACTCAAAGATCAGTTTATATACTCAGTAAACACACACACACACACACACACACACACACACACACACACGTGTCAAACGTATCGTCTTCAAATACTAAAGAGAAAAACAATTAGGAACAATTTCTTATGAAGACAGAAACCTGGGCGAGATGTATCATGTACCATGAAATGGCAGATCAGTATGTTATGTTAATGAAATTCCTGCAACTCGTAGTTTTCATTATTGCCACTTCTTCCGACTTTAACGTGACTTTTGTTTTGAACTGTGTCTCAGATGTTATTAAGAAATATAGTGGATAATAAAGGAACAACACCAACATGCACAGATTGATTTATAGTTCTTGAACCAGAATGTGGCTCATTGCTTCAAATAATTACATTGTTATTTATGGTAATAATAGTTTCTAACGTGAATGTTACAAAGACAGTTCATTTTATATAAACAAAAAGTGATACAGAATGAAAGGTCAGCCTCATAGTTGTGTAAGACATTTAGCTATAACACTGCATTTAATTACTTTTTAGGATTATGCCGAAGGTGAAGGAATACAACTGGATGAACTTCCAGAACATGCAAAATTAGATCAGATAGCACCTCCAGGGACTCCATACTTTTATGCTGAATTGCCTTCTGGTGAAAAACTTTTCCACAGAATCAAGAAAAACTTCCCATTGCAATTTGGAAGGTAATTATGAATAAAAGTATCCTGTTCATACAGTAAATAACTTTAACATTGATAAAGATGTTCTTTTATTTGTATTTTCCTACAGGCAGCATCTTATAATTTCCATATTAATGTGTGCTTTTGCAGCTTCTAATCATACCTACTTAGCATTTTGCACTTTCTATCAATTTCACATTTTTACGTATCTGTATCCCCTTTTGCCTACTTTGTTTTTTATATTTTATGCTTTTGTTAGTTAGTTCAATATGTGCTGTGTTATCTCTTGATTCCTAGTAGTCCATGTCTTTTTGCTTATTTGATTCTTTGTAGCCTTCACTATTTTCTCCCTCAAAGCTAACCATTTGTCTCCTGCTGGATGGACTGTAATCAAATTATAACACTTTTTTCTTTTTAATAAAAAGGGCACTAAAACACAAGACACTAGCAATTAACAATGGTACACATTGGAATAAAAGACCATGGAACCACTAGAAGTGAAAAAAGGGGGGGGGGCATGGAATACACTGAAATATTATACATGCACACAGCCATTCAGATGCAATCAGCACAGAAGCTATAGTACATAAAATTTTCTGTTGTATTTCTATTTCCATCTATTGCTGCCTAATGTTCACCATAAAACTCTCAGTGACCTCTCGTTCTTTCAGTTTATCCAAGTTGTGTCTCATTAATCTTCTAGCTTTTTGCAGTTTCTTCAGTGTCATTCTACAGTTCATAATCAATAAATTATGCTCAGAGTCAGTATCTGCCCGTGGAAATCTTTTTCAGTTTAAATTTTGATTTCTAAATCTCTGCCGTACATATAGGAGCAATTAGAAAGTTATTTAACATCAATCAACATACAACTTTATTTACACAGAAATTACAGAACATAGAAGTTACATAATGCCTTTACCTATAAATGCACAGATATAGAAAAAAATCTGTGATTACATTTGGCAATCTCCCACATCCTCCCCATGCTGGTCTATCTCTAGGGGTACAACCAGCTGGGCTGGCCTAATGAGAGGTCTTCCATCAGTAATGCCAAGGATGGCTGTGCATCTCTTTCCTTTTGCCACATGTCCCATAAGAGGACTTCATCTTGGTGAAGGGCAGTGTCTCAGACTTGAATCTTCACCAGTTTTTCCATTTAGGAATTTGGCTTGGAAATCACACAATAGCATGAGATACTCTTTGCTCCAGAAATCTTGTGCTGTTTTCCGATAAAATCTGAATTCTCTCATCATGTCTGTTACGATAGGTGGCTCAGGTCCTGTTGGCAATGTTGAGAGTCTTGATTTGTAGTTCTTGAACCAGAAAGTGACTCATTATTTCAAATGATTACATAGATATTTATTACAATAATAGTTTCTAATGGGAAAGTGAGAAAGAGAACACTTTGTCTTCAGTGTGGGAGATTGGCTTCACGTTGATGGTGGCTTCCTTTTCTGCGCTGAAGTGCCCAAGTACTTTTTGGACACGTCTTTTGGTCATCAGCAGAGATGACCATCTGTGGTTCTGTTATCCCTTTGTCAGTTGCATAAAATTTTTGGACGTTTTATGCTGTAGGTTGTATGTGGAATGACCATAAATCTTTGTAGTGCCAACAAAAATTGATTCGTTGTTGCATTGTGGGCTGTATGTAGGTAATTGGCTCTAGTCACAGCACAGATGAACAGTAAAACATAGCCGACAGATGAACAGTAAAACATAGCCGTGCGGGATAGCCGCGTGGTCTGAGGTGCCTTGCCACAGTTCATGCGGCTCCCCCTCCCCCCCCCCCCCTGCCCCCTCCCATGGGGATTTCAGTCCTCCCTCAGGTATGGATGTGTGTGTTGTCCTTAGTGTAAGTTAGTTTACATTAAATTAAGTAGTGTGTAAGCCTACAGACTGATGACCTCAGCAGTTTGGTCCCATAGGAACTTCCAACAATTCAAATTTTAACAGTACAACATAGCATTTCGTTGTTAGACAAAAATCAAACAGTGGAAAATCCAGAATGGAATGTAACAATATGATGAAAAGGAAAGTAGCTACTCACCATATAGCAGAGGTGGTGAGTTGCAGATAGGCACAACGGAAAAACTGTCGCAAATAATCTACTGGCCAACAAGGCCTTTGTCAAAAATATACTACACACACACACACACACACACACACACACACACACACACACACACGTACATGTGTGGTGGTAGTAGTAGTAGTAGAAGGAGGAGGAGGAGGAGGAGGAGGATAGGGACAGAGAAGTGCTGCTGGGGAATGCGCAGGGACGAAGTGGAGAGAGGGTAGGGCAGCTAGACGCAGTCGGGAGGTTAGACGGGGGGCAGGGGTGAGGTGGGGATGGGGGGTAGTGGAAAAGGAGAGAAGTAAAAAGACTAGGTATATTGGTCGAGTGAGGGCTGTGTAGTGCTGGAAGGGGAACAGGGAAGGGGCTGGATGGGTGAGGACAATGACTAGTGTTTAGGTTTGAGTCCAGGGTTATGGGAACGTAGGGAGAGTTCCCCCTGCGCAATTCAGAAAAGATGGTGTTGGTGAGAAGGATCCATATGAAATGAAGGATGTCGTGTTGGGCAGTGTGCTTAGCAACAGCGTGGTCCACTTGTGGCTCCATCTCCATGAGGTCGTCGCGCGGTGTGATGACACCCTCTGGCGACTGCTGTGACCACGCTGCCCTCTTGACCCGTGAATCTGAGGGAAGAGAGACTGAAATACCATCGTGTATGTGACATAAGTGAAGTTGATTTTGATGGCGGCGCTGCAAAATCTTCTGGACCTGAAAGAAGATAATGCAAGCACCAAGTCAACAGATGATCTTGCCTTGCACCCACTGTCTGCTGCTGCTAAAAACCCTGCAAAAGACAATATCATGCGGCGCCAGATGCTGAGGAGGGTGGAGCAGTGTGTTATGGCGGTGGCTGTGAAGCAGTTGTGCCAGCAATGGTGCATCTCATGGGTGCGAACGATATGAGGTGAGAAACAGTTGCAATGCTTGATCCCTGCTGTGTGCAGAGCAAAATTTGGCCATCTGCTGCTTGAATGTTCTGACTAAACATTCGCTTCACCATTTGATGGTGGATGGAATGGTGCACTAGTTAGATGCAGTATGCCATTGTTTTCACAGAATGTTTGAAATTCATGTGACGTTGACTGAGGCCCGTTGTCGGACACTATTACTGCAGGTAAACCTTCTGCGCAAAAAATCAATGATAACACCTGAACTGTGCTACATGACATCATCGAGATCAATGGCCCAGCAAATGAAAACTTGTTATATGAGTCAATCACAATTAACCAGCGAGCGTTCCAAAAGGGTCCCGTAAAGTCTATGTGCACACGTTGCCATGACGATAAGACCAAGCAGAGAACTTTTGTGGCAGAGCAGACTGATTTTTCGCACATGCGTGACACCGTGGCACATCTGTTCTATTTCGGCGTCCATACCCTGCCAAGTACAGTGTCAACGCACTGTTTCAAACAAACAATCCCCCAATGTTCTTGGTGAAGTAACTGCAACACTTCTTTTTGCAAAGGATTAGGGATCAACACACGTGATTGGAAACTATCATTCTCAACAAGAATTACACCTTTATGTACAGCAAGGCTATGCTGACGTGCAAAGTATCAACACACTCGAGTGTTCTTTATGCGATTCAATGAGGCCAGGATGTGTGAATATAATTGAGCAAAGTATTCAAATCTGGATCAGTGTACATGGCCTGTGCATTTTCCTATAGTTCAACAGAAAAGACTGAAGCAGTTCAGAACAATATGCAGCAGAAGCATCAAAGTCTGTATCAGGGCCAATCGGATGGTGTGGAAGTGCGTCCACATTACCATGCTGAGCTGTCGGATGATACACAACCTCGTAAAGGTATTGAGACAGCAACAAAGTCCACCTTTGCAATTTTTGAGCAGTTCGTACAGGAACTGGTTTTGTCCAATCAAACAAGGAGTGCAAAGGCCTGTGATCTGTTACTAAGTAGAATTTTCTGCCATACAAATAGTGGTGAAATTTGGTGACACCATACACAATAGCCAAAGCCTCTTTTTCAATTTGTGAATAGTTACACTGAGTTTTGGACAAAACTTTTTGTGAAAGCAATATGTCTGTCTTTATCGCCAATTCTGTGCAGAAGCACTGCTCCGATTCTGTAGGAGGAAATATCAACTTGCAATACAACTGGTTTGTCAGGATCAAAGTGAACTAAGCATCGATCACTGAGCAATGCATCTTGAAGTTTTTGAAAAGCTGCTTAGCACTCATCTGTCCAAACAAAGGGGACATTCTTGTGACGCAAGCGATGCAGCATTTGGTATAAACCGAATATAATAGTTCATTTTCCCTAAAATTGACTGCAATTCTGTGATATTGCGAGGAACTGGCAAGTCTTGTATGGCAAACAAATGTGACTGAAGAGGATGTACACCTTCACTGTTTATGACATGACCAAGATACTGCAACTCAGGTCTAAAAAAATTCACTTGTCCAGTCTGTACTTTAGTCTTGCCTCAGATAAAACATGAAATAAAGCATGTAAATTTGCAATATGTTCGCCAGGTGTACAACCTGCTACTACAATACCGTCCAAATAGTTTGAACAGTTTGGCACTAGTGCAGTCAGCTGTTCCAAATACTGTTGGAAGATGGCGGGTACGGAAGTGCTGTCAAAAGGCAAATGCAAATTTTTAAACAAGCCCAAATGAGTATTCAGTACACACACTTTTTGAGAGTCTTCATCGAGCGGTATTTGAAAATACGTGTTGTGCAAATCAATTTTTGAAAAGTAGTGTCTAGCACCTAAGTAGCAATGACAGTTTGTGGATTGACTGTAGACTTAAAGGTAACACAGAGGCGGATGCAACCTGAAGGTTTGGGGAGCAAAAACAGTGGACTTGCCCATTGACTAGCTGATAAGAGGGCAATTACTCCCATTATCTTGCAGTTCATTAAGTTCAGCAGCAACTTTGTCTCGTAATGCAATGGGAACAGTTCTGGCCCGGCAAAATTTTGGCTAAGCATTGTCTTTCAATGTAATATGTGCAACAAAATTGTTAGCTTTACCTACACCTTCAGAAGAGTGTTCTGGGAATTATTCTACCAAGCTAGCTACACTGTCCTTTGCATTGAATGCAGACACTGACAGCACATTGCCCTGAATATTAAAGCCAAACAAATCAAAAGAATCAAGACCAAATATGTTCTCACACTCGCGTGATTGTAGCTCTGTAAAGTCACTGTCCACATATGTGAGCGATGCTTAGCAGGCAAAGTACGTTCCGAGAACGGAAATGTCTTGTCCATTATAAGCAAAGAGAGTACATCCTGAAACAGATGGAGTTCTTGTTAGAAGAGATAGGTGGGGTCCTGACAGTGCAAAAGACTTGTGGGGAAATTTGCAGACTACCTAATAATGTACTACCTACAGCAGCCCTCTACGTTCAGTCAGTTAGGATGTACACCGTTAGTCAGGAAGTACAGTGTTCTGGCATAACCACAAGTGCTGGAACGAAGATGCGGAACGCAAGAGCAGAGAAGGCAGTGAGGAAATGGCAGCTAATGGTGCGCAGAATTGGACCGCGCTGCACCAAGAGCGACACCTGGAAGAAGCGAACTTAAGCACCACTCCTGCTAGCCTTGGCCACTCAGATTGGCACCAGTTCATGGACATTAGTTATCAGTGACACATGGAAAGTTGCCTGAACAATCACATATCAAGGGCTCTAAATTATATTGCAAGTCACCCCTCATTTGTGACTACTACTAGTAAATCTCCAAAGTTAAGTATTGTCAATTTGTTTTCTAGAAATAAAACTACTAATGTTATTTGTAGCTGGTGCCTTAATCTTCTCTTGTCTTTCCTTTGCAGGGGCGCATATTGCTTTAACAGTTTCTTTTCCTTTTAGCTGATCAGTGTTTTCAAGTGGGCATTGCAGAACATTTCTTTGTACATCTTTTTGTCTATTTGTTGCATTTGTGTCTTCCAACATGATCCCCGCCCCCTGCTCAGGCACTGCAGCCCCAAGCATTAGATGCCACACAACTCATGCAGATAATGGTAGGAAGTGCAGTGTTCAAACTTATCCAGAAGTTACATCCTAACACCACTCAGAGTGAACTGTCATACGAATGAGTAATTGCTTTGTTAACTAACTATTATGATCAACAAGTGAATGTGGTAGAAGCTAGGTATCAGTTTTTCAATTGCAAAAAACGGTCAGAACAAACTTATCGTGAGTGGGTAACAGATTTGCAGGGTATGACCAAGAAATACAAATTCAAATGTGCTTGTGGTGCTTTATATTCAGATGTTATGTTGCATGATGCGATTGTATACAATGTGCCTGATGTCAAAATCAGAGAACAAATTTTGAAACAGTCTGATCCATCATTTCAGCAGATAGTGAAATACTTGATCAGTATGATTCCGGTGCCTTGTCGGCTCATACACTTTAGCAGTCAGTTATTTGTTGGGTTGAGTCCCTTAGTTGTGATCACCCCATTCTGCACAGGCGGTGTACGCTAGCCACACCGGTCGAACAACCTTCCACACCGCCTAAACAGTTCGCTAAACAGGTGGCTACACAGGCGAACAGAATTAAGTCTTGCCCTTGCTGTTGTACATGGCACAAATGCCAAGACTGCCCCTCCCGACAAGCTTGGTGTTATGCTTCTGGTAGGAAAGGACATGTGCAATCTGTGTGTTTGTAACAGAACAGACATAAGAATTCGGCCTACTCACAAAACTATTATCACAAGGCCCATGTGATTAATGCAGTATATTCCAATCTGCAACTAGCAAGCGTGCAGTTTCATCAGTGATACGTCAGTCAACAAACTTTTTGTTCACTTGCTTATTTGTGAGAAAAGTGTGAAATTTCAGTTGCACACAGGTGTCTCTCTCACATTGCTAAATCGTTACACATGTGAACTGTTAGGCTCCCCACCCTTGTCTAAAAAATAGATGTTTGTCGAGAGTTGCCAAGTTTGGACTGAATCAGTAGAGGATTTGAACTGTTCCAATAAATGAGCCCAATGCTGAATGTCACTGGAAAATAGCTCTAATGTGATTAGCGGCAGCTGAACACTGTGAACACACAACTGTGTAATCCATGGTATATCAGGCTTCTACTGTTTTTCAATCAAGAGTGTTGAGTGACTTCTGTTATTTTAGAGTGTTGTGCAGGAACCAAATTACAGCATTTGTGGAGTACACTCAGTACCACTGTTACATTGGAAGATAAAATTGACAGCCGCGGTGGCCGAGCAGTTCTAGGCGCGCGACTGCTACGATCACAGGTTTGAATCCTGCCTCGAGCATGGATGTGTGTGTTGTCCTTAGGTTAGTTAGGTTTAAGTAGTTCTAAGTTCAAGGGGACTGATTACCTCTGATGTTAAGTCCCATAGTGCTCAGAGCCATTTGAACCATTTTGAAGATAAAATTATTTTTGTTTGTGTCTATACTCTGCAAAGCACAGTAAGGCATGTGGCAAGAACTGAATTGCCTTCCTGCTTTATGGCTTCAATTGTGGTAGCTACATGTTTGGGCTTCAGCTTTGTATGTGTTAGATGTAAAGGTAAAATCATTGTACTATTATTACCTTTTATGTACAAAAAATTTCATTCCTTTCATTACGAGCTGAATTAACCACTGTCTCGCATTGTTTATTGATCATATAGCAAAAAACGTTTGTTCACATATGCAATTTATTTTTCCTTTTACTTCAGCCTCCACACTGAAGTCAGTGTTTATGATTCCTGATACTAAATTTCAAATGAAGAAAAAGCATATTCTGATGCATTGGAAGAGCAGATACAACCTTGTTCAGTGCAAAACAATGAAAGTAGTTTGTTCCACAACACCATCCAAATTGGGCATTGTTCCGTCTTGATTTTTGTAAAGAAGCTTGTTTTCATATTAACTTAATATGTTACAGTAGATCAACTGAAAATATGGTCATTCAAGTATACATCTGACTTTCAAAAAAAAAAAAAAAAAAAAAAATGTTACCTTGTTCGTACACATGTTCACAATGTATGTTTGCATTTTCAGCTGTTTTCAATATTTAGTTTATTGTTGACAGTTATTTCTGAAAAATATGGATTAAGGAGTTTGCATTAAATTTTTCGTAAAAAATGGAATAAAATACAGCACAGCATTTGAAGTGTTTTCTGTGGCTGTTGGCGAATCCACTGTGAGTGAGACAAGAGTTTACAAGTGGTATAAATGTTTCCATAGAGGGTTGAGAAGATGTTGAAAAAGACGACCACTGTGGATGTCCCGGCACATCAGTTACTGACAACAATGTGGAAGAAGTAAAGAAAATGGTTCTGTAAAATTGCTGAATCACTGTCAGAAAGGTTGCTAATAATGTCACCATATCTCGTGCTCATGCCAAGCAATTTTTTCACATTTTGGGCATGAAAAGTGAAGCAGCAAAGTTTGTTCCAAAATTTTTGAATTTTGACAAAAAACGATGGATGTTGGTAGACATTGTTCAGGAATCCTGAATGAAGTTGACGATCTACAACTTCTAAAGAAGGTTATAACAGGTGACGAAACATGGATATATGGGTACGATGTCAAAACCAATGCCCAATCATCCCAGTGGAAATTGCCTTAAGAGCCAATACCAAAAACAACCAGAATTGTGGCAAAACCACTTGTGAAAATTGCATCACGATAATGCTTCCGCTTAAAGCTCAGTGCTTGTTCATAATTTTTTGGCAAAAGACAAAACAATTACGTTGCCTCACTACCGCATCGCACTCGACATGACTCCTTTCTATTCCTGAAGCTGAAGAGAACCATGAGAGGATGTAATTTTGTGACCATTGATGAGATAAAAACAGAATCACTGAAGGAGCTGAACACCATAACGAAAAGTGAATTACAGAAGTGAATTACAGAAGTGCTTCCATATTGGAAAATGGTGATGTTGAATAAATAAAGATTCTTTAAGAAAAATCCTCATTACTGTTTGATCACACCACGTATATCAACAGACATGTAACTGTTTGTTTAGTATTCATAACTCCACTCCTTTCCACAGTGGCTGTAGATTACGCTACAGAAAGTATTAATTTAATGAATCTAGTCATGAAAATTATCAGTCTTGTTTTGTTTTACCAGACCAAATTTTTATCGTGGACAAATGACTCCAAAAGAGTGCAGCCACCTGTCTTGCAGTAAAAGAAATGAACAGCCCACTCTCTCTCTCTCTCTCTCTCTCTCTCTCTCTCTCTCTCTCTCTGTGTGTGTGTGTGTGTGTGTGTGTGTGTGTGTGTGTGTGTTTTTTCATTGACTATATTTTTTGTTGCTTGTAACATTGCCAGTTTAGTGACACCCCCAATCCTCCCATTTCACTGTAGATATTAGCATAACTATGGTTTCCTTTTTTTTTCCAAAGGGAGTAAACTCCAAAAGCTTCTTTTGGATTAGGGAAAATTATCCTCTACTTATCAGCCAGGAACAATTTTTGGAGGATGACTTGAAATTATTTTATTCATAGTTTAAGGAATTTTTCCGTAAATTGACACCTGATTATAACTGTAGTGCAGAGTCATTATATACTGTTATTGCTTGTTCAGTTTATTATTTTTCAATCATATATAATAAATTCACACTATGCGGTATTAAATCATTGGTTTTGGTGTTCCAGAGATGTTCTGGCCAGTGAGTCAGTACTGAATATGGTGGATCGAGCAGATTGGAGAGACTGTAAAGTTTCTAAGGAAGAAGAAACCGAATTGACGAAAACTTTTAGGGCCTCTTTTCAGCCATTTGATTTTACTGTTTAAACATAATTTTATAATGAACATTTCAAGAAAATTTTTATTGTTTGAATAAATAATTAAGTTTATAAGAACTGAAAGTACAAAATGAACTTTATTTGGTATAGAAGAGAAGTGACTACTTACCACTCAATATCCCCATTTGTTATAAAAATACCATTATCCCAATAAAACTTGTAAAAGTGAAAGTTTATCCTCCATTTTACTAACTAATGTCAAAATATTTAAAATTATCACAAGGAGTTAAACAATAATGAAACAAAACTTCCATTGTTATATGTTGTATCACTCGAAGCCTATGTATACGCTAGTGTGCAATATACAACAATAAACAAATTATTTGCTGATGGACTATGTGAGAAGCAAAGTAAGAAACACAATCCAGCTGCTATCAGAAGAATGGAATATTTAACACAAAACTGCATTTAAGTAAATCGGATGTTTTCCAACCAGATTTTGCCAGGCACACCTGGCATTTTCATACTATTTACATCCAACAGATATTATTATTTTCCAAGAAATGTTGTATTTTCCCACTGTTACTATTTTGAGAGTGACTTGCAAAATTTCTACTTAGGAAGAACCTGAGTTTACACTCAAATCTCTATGGCTAAGTGCCAAAGCAACAGTATATATATATATATATATATATATATATATATATATATATATATATATATATATATATATAATATAATGGAAGGAAACATTCCACGTGGGAAAAATTATATTAAAAACAAAGATGAGGTGACTTACCGAACAAAAGCGCTGGCAGGTCGATAGACACACAAACAAACACAAACACACACACAAAATTCAAGCTTTCGCAACAAACTGTTGCCTCATCAGGAAAGAGGTAAGGAGAGGGGAAGACGAAAGGTCTGCTTGTGTCTGTATGTGTGGATGGATATGTGCGTGTGTGCGAGTGTATACCTGTCCTTTTTTCCCCCTAAGGTAAGTCTTTCCGCTCCCGGGATTGGAATGACTCCTTACCCTCTCCTTTAAAACCCACTTCCTTTCGTCTTCCCCTCCTTACCTCTTTCCTGATGAGGCAACAGTTTGTTGCGAAAGCTTGAATTTTGTGTGTGTGTTTGTGTTTGTTTGTGTGTCTATCGACCTGCCAGCGCTTTTGTTCGGTAAGTCACCTCATCTTTGTTTTTATATATATATATATAATTATGGTTTCAGTTTTTGTCAGTGTGGTAACTCTGTACTAATAATTTAATGTAGACCTATCTTAGCAAAGTAGTACATAGACTTTTTTCACAAAAAGAGGTGAACTCAACTCACACGCAACCGTGTGTGTGTGTGTGTGTGTGTGTGTGTGTGTGTGTGTGTGTGTGTGGGGAGGGGGGGGGGGGGGCATGGGTGCGCGCGCACTTTAGAAGAAGGCCTTTTGGCCGAAAGCTCACTTCTTTAGCAGTCAGTTTGTTGTGCCTGTCTGCGACAACAACATTATTCTACACACAAATATCAAGCTTTCGCAACCCACGGTTGCTTCATCAGGAAAGAGGGAAGGAAAGGGAAAGACGAAAGGATGTGGGTTTTAAGGGAGAGTCATTCCAATCCCGGGAGCGGAAAGACTTACCTTAGGGGGAAAAAGGGACAGGCGCACACACACACACACACACACACACACACACACACACACACACACACAGACATATGTAAAGGCAAATAGTTTGGGCAGAGATGTCAGTTGAGGCGGAAGTACAGAGGCAAAGATGTTGAGTGACAAATGATGAACGAGGGGCGGCAACTTGAAATTAGCTAAGGTTGAGGCCAGAGAGTATATATTGAAGGGCAAGTTCCCATCTCCGGAGTTCTGGTAGGTTGGTGTCAGTGGGAAGTATCCACATAACCCGGACGGTGTAACAGTGTGCCAAGATGTGCTGGCCGTGCACCAAGGCATGTTTAGCCACAGGGTGATCCTCATTACCAAAAAACACTGTCTGCCTGTGTCCATTCATGTGAATGGACAGTTTGTTGGTGGTCATTCCCACATATATACTTAGGCTATTGTGTAAGATTCAATTAGCAAGCATTCCTAATGGGAGAAATCACACAAACAAATGTCATGTAAAAAAAGAAAGAAAAAGATATATGAGAGTTAGCAGGAACTGAAAGGTAGACAGATAAGCACATTGCCCAATAATTTGAAGAACAAAAAGAAATGGTAGCTCAGAACTTTATTACAATTAAGCTCCATTATTTTTATATACAACATATCAGGTAAAACTATGTAATAATTGTAGTCTCATTGTTTTATCTAAGATGAAGTTCATTCATCTTCAGCAATGAGCAACTCCACAGCTTAAGACATTTTGTATTCACCTAGTTTTTGTTTTAGAAATAACTGGAGAGAATGCATGCAGCTATTAAAGCATAAATCACTTAACTGACACTAGCAATTCTCTTTCATCTCAGTTGTCTTTGTATTTGCTAAATTATTGTGTCACATTTATTTTGAAAGGCTTGACGGTTGAGGTATACGGTATTTCAACATTTCAATTTCAGCTTCAAAATATGAGGTATTGTGGTATGAGTAATATTCAGGATTTTTATATTCGCCGTCTTTGGATGCCCCAGGTCCTACTCCTAGAAAAAAAAAAGAGAGACTTTTCAATTTTTAAGCTTCATTTCCTGAACATACTAAATCTGTGATTATTGTTTTGTGTATACCTCCTGAAGGTACTTGGTAAACTGCTGCACTTAAACCAGGAACGTCTACTGATGTTATACTTGGTGGTACTTTACTTCCAGTTCCACTTGGTTGCTTAGGAGAAGCTGGTTTGCTACCAACACAGTAGCATCTACTTCCAGATACCTGCAAAATTTTTTTGTTTCAGTGGTAAACCTTTTAAGATATGTATATCAGCATTCTTTATGCTCAATTTGGACATGAGTCTACATGTATTGAAGAATATTTCATTGTTAGGTAAAAGTAAAATCATCATCAGTACTAGTGTAATATTACCGTAAAAAATAGCTGCACAAAATGATTATGTCAAAAGAACTTTAGTTGGATTGTAATTCTCTATTGCTTCTTATTTTGAAATGTTACTTTTTATGGCATACTGTGCTAATATTCCAAGGTTGTTATTCTGTGGTTCTGATCTGCATGTCCCAATGGTCTTATTTCTTCTTTCAAAATAAACTTGCTTTTGCCACAAGTTATGTTATTGCAATTCCCTTTAATGAAGAAATGTTAACCTAATGCATTTCTACATCAACACATCAAAACTATTATCAGCAATACAGTCACTGTGTAAATAAATAATTGCATAATACAGAAAATTCAGCTGGTGAGAACCACTATTGTGTGAAAAAGATTTAACATAAAATTAGTTTTCAGAGGTTAAAGTGATTCTTCAGATCCATAGTGCTGCAATTACACTAATAAATTAAATTTTCCTCTTGCCTCACTATTGGCTCCCTACAACTCAACCTGACAAGTTTTAGGTATTACAAACTTGAAATATATCTCACATACCAGGTGTGTTGTTGCCGATATACATCTGTAATTCACAACTTTATTGTGTGAAAGAGGCTACTAACATGCATCATTTCCCATTTTCTCTTCCATTTGTGTATGATACTTGGGAAGAATTACCATCAGTAAGCATCTGTATAAGCTTTAATTTACCTTATTTTACCATCGTGGCTATTTCACAACAGACATGTAGGAAGAAGTAACAAGTTGCTCGAATTTCCTTCTAATATACTTTTTCAAAATTATAAAATTAACCTTTGTGTGAGAATGCCTTTCTTGTAGCAGCTGCCATTGAAAATGGGTGAGCTTTTCTGTCGACACACAACTGCCGGACAAACTTGTGATGAATTCATTTAGGCGAACAGCTTGTTGGTGGTCATTTCCACATAAATGCTGTGCAGAGATCCTCTGATGGGGTAGAATAAGCCTGCGAGGGATTGGAGTAAATGTGTCTGGGTGTGTGTATTGATCACATCTTACATTTGCATCTTCCACAGACCCATGTGGCATGGGGCTGGAAGTGAATGTGGCATTAAGATGAACCAGGATATTGCATAGATTGGTTTGGAGGCGGAATACAATTTTGGGAGTGAGTGAGAAAGATTGTGAGTAAGATGTTCCTCATTTCCAGGCAAGATGGTAGATAGTTGAAGCCCTAGCCCTGGAATTGTTTCTGTCCATGCTGATATTGGGCTGTGATGAGGGTGCTCCTTCACAGCTCATTTTTGAGGGTGGTCTGAGGGTTAGGAGTGTGTGAGGGTATGGTGTAGAAATTATGTCTGCAGACTAGGTTTAGGGGGTAGTGCAGCATATTGGGCAACGTAATTCTTATCACTGCAAATGCATTGTCCATGGCTGGCCCAACTATATGGGGGTGATTTTTTGGTGTGTCAGGTATGGCAGCTACCAAAATGCAGGTACTGTTGATAGTGAGCTTGATATGGACACAAGTGTGTGTTGAGACATTAGAGGTGGGTGTCAGTATCCAGGAAGGTGGCATATTGGACGCAGGATGACCAGGTGAAGAGAATGGGAGAGTAGGTGTTGAGGCTAGGGGGAATGAGGATATGGAGGATAGGGTAGACGAGGGTTTGTGGTCTAGATGATCCCAGTCTTCTTCGTTCACCTCCCCCTCCCCCCTTTCCGATGACTCAATGCCTCTATTATTGAGTTGTTACCTGACTCCTAAATTATTTACATTCTGTAAAAGTCTAGATCTGGCTTACTTACCTGTTTCATGCAACAGTGTTGTCAGTGCTCGCTGTAAGGTATGATGGGAAAGAAAAAGGGTGTCAGCTACTGGGTCTAGGCACCCAATTAGAGAGCAGCTGACAGACTACATGTTTCAAAGGAATATAGTCACATTTTCACATCAGTAATCACAGCCTTCAAAATCTTAACACATTCAGAAGAAATATGCAAATATTTTTAGAACCAAGATTATTAATTTAATTTTAGCTTTGCTTTTTGTTCCCAACCAACTGCAAACTTGTTATTCTTCACATATTTGGAAGAAACAATGTATGTTACAACAAACATTATTAATTTAATTTTTATATCAAAGTAATCAGCAACCAGTTGCATAAAAGAAATTTAATTTCTTAACCAGTTTCAGGCACTTGGTGTCCTCCTTCAGGAAGTTATACCTATTGCCTTACTTGTGTCAACAATAAAATGCATACAGCAAAGTGCCACGGTAAAAGAAAACAAGAGCAATAATAACTAATTACTTATTGCTCCGGTATTTTTTTAGTACCATGGCATTTTGCTGTATGCATCTTTCTGACGACATTCGCAAGTATTGTGATAGGTGTAACCTTCTGAAGAAGGGCACTAAGTGCCCGAAACCAGTTAAGAAAGTAAATTTCTTTTATGCACCTAATTGCTGATTATTTCGATATGTACAACTGCGGTTACTGAGGATGAATAAAATATTAAATTTAACTTTTGCAAGTAAAACCATCATATTCCAGCCTAACCTAGGCCTCTGGCTAAGCTACAGATCAGTGTCATCACAACCAGATATTTTAGCTTTCACATTTGTTGGCTTTGCCAAGTCACAACCAAACTGTCACATTCCAATCTCACCACAACCTTGCAATGTGTGACATACATAGAAAGAGTGTCACATATTCATGACAACAAAGATTATAAGTTTAAACAGTGCTCTTGGGTCCCAACCTAATTGCAGTCTTGGAAATTGTGACATATTTGGAAAATAAAAGTAGCTGCACATTTGTGACAAACCAAATTATAAATTTTACCACTGCACATGCACAGCAATGAAATTTATAACCTTGTTTGTCACAAATTTTTCGCTATTGCTGTAAGAGCTTTGCTATCAGGTCTCAACCAAATTCAGGACATATTTGGGAAAAAAAAGACCCACAGTCCAATATTTGTGACAACACTGAATAACTGAACTGTATCTACTTCAATCCTGGAAATTCATTGCTCATTTCCTCGCCTCTCATTGGTATCATCCCATTGGGTATGTGAAACTGACATGTTGCCAACCAATAAACAGTAGAGGAATGCTGCCATTACTGCTGCTGGCCCTGATCTACACTTCAGCTTTTACATTACACTAGGATTTTCGACTGAAGTGTTTCCTTGGGATTTTTCCAATAAACATATTTATTTTAGTCAGAACTGTTTCATCACCAAACTGAGCTTTACTGCTGTAGCAGGACCAGTGGGAAATGCCATGTACAAGTAATAAAATACTATGGTAAGCACTTGAAGATGAGCTTTTAAAGCACAACAAGCATCATAGTTTTTACTCAAAACCTTGATTGTGACTCAAGTCTACTTCTAACTTTATGAGTGTAAAACAGTCACACCTCCAAAATAGGCACTATATATAAAATAAGTTTTAGAAGTACCTTCTGAAAAAGAAAGTCAAGAAAGTAAAGAATAAATGGTACAGAACATCACACAGTCCTTTTTTTATTTTTATTCAAATGTCATCACAGCTACATTAGCTCAAAGTGTACTACTTCTTTTCCTTCAGCGTTTGTCCCGCGTGCCTGTGGGGTCCGCTACATGGGTCCGTTGTCTCCATTTCACTCTATCATGGGCTGCATCTGGGTGAATGTTCATGCATTTAAGGTCTTTATGAATTGTATGAGCCCAACGTTGCTTAGGTCGTCCCTTGGTTCTACTGCCGACGATTTCAAGTGTGTAACCCGCCTTGGCAATAGAGTCTTCACCGGCCTGTAAAACATCCCCAAACCATTGAAGACGACTCTCATGCATCTTGTCTTGGATCAGTGCAACACCAAACTGTTCCCTAATGCTGTCATTAGAAACGTGATGTAACTTAGTGAGGCCCGCTGTCCACCTTAGCATCTTCGTTTCCATTATGCTTAGGCGGCGTTCTGTCTCAACTGTAGTCAGCCAGCACTCACAACTATACAAGGCAACTGGTCGGATGACAGTGCGATAGAGTTTTGATTTTAAATTATCTTTCCTCCTGCGGTTGCAAGTGACTCCGGTTGTTGTTGTTCGCCACCTCATCCAGGCTGCCTGAGTTCTGGTGTTGACCTCTTCAGTGGGTCGGCCATCAACGGTGATCGTGGAACCAAGATATTTAAACTTACATGAGTCAGATCTTCACCATTAATCATGATGGTTCCAATTTCATGTCTGTCTGATGTCATGTACTCGGTTTTCTTCAAATTAAGGTGCAAACCGTCCATTTGGCTACCTTCCAATCATGGGAACACCATAACTGCTGGAAGGACATCTGGGCCAGTGGCTTTCCCAGGCTTCATTTTGCTCAAAGCAGTCTTTACCTCTGCGACTGCAAATTCTCTTACGGGCCCTTCAACAGCATGGCCAATGGGTATTGGTCGATGGGGGGAACCCTTCTGTTGAGATCTTCTTGAAGTAGCTGCACCATCGTTCTTTGGCCTTCTTCCAGTCAACTAGCAGATTACCGGTCTCATCATTGACTCCGTAGAACTGATGAACATCATATGAATTGCAATGTCTTGCTTTAGTGAGTCGATATAAGTCCCGCTCTCCTTCACATGTGTCAAATTTTGCATATAGATCATCATAACGTGAGGATTTGGTTGCTGCTACAGCCTGTTTTGCATCTCTTCGGGCTGTTCTGTACGCATTCCATCGCTCTGGTGTTTTATCGGTAAGACTCATGATACAATCGTTTCTTTGTGTGTACCGTGTCTTTGACGGTGTCATTCCAAATCCACGCATCTCTATCAATCCCCTGTCGTCCTCAAAGTGTAAAAAGCAATTATAATTGCAACACAGTAACAAAAGGGGTGTATTCCCCTTCTGCTTTGACTATTGACATCACCAATGAACTTTTGTATAGGTGTTGTGACAGACTGATCTGTAGGACTGCCCCAGGTCAGGGTTATGTAGGAAGGTGATGCCAACAAGTATGTCAAAAATACGAAGCTGCCACATTCCCTCCCCCTAGGTATTTTTGACATTTACAGCAACAAATTGAAACATAACACACCCGAATGACAGGTTGTAGAATCTTAGTTTGTTTCAATTGAGAGAAGCCAATGAATGTGCTTGACAATACTCTTTTATATAAATTGTGTATTCCACAGTTATCTTTATATTCTACTTTCTCAATTTGATCTGATATTTTAAGGTAATGTCCAAATTCCGAAATACCGAGCAAGATAGCACAGTCATGTCACACTGGACTCGCATTTGGAAGTACAATGGTCCAAACCTGCGTCCGACCATCCAGATTTAGGCTTTCCATGACTTCCCTAAATCACTCCATGCAAATGCTGGGATTGTTCCTGTGAAAGGACAACCTTTCCTAATCTGAGCTTGTGCTCCATCTCCAACGGCCTCATTGTCAACTGGACGTTAAACACTAACCTCCTCCTCCTCCTCGTCCAAATTCGCAAGGGGTTTCGGTACTTTGTTGAAATACATGATTGTATGAAACCATCACTGGTCAAAGCTGACTGGTTACATAGTATTTCTCAATACCTCCACAAAAAGAGTTCCCACTATTTTAAAAAAAAGAAAAACCTATTGCTAACCAAGACTGCACAAAAAACTGTACATCTGAGATGCTCTACATCATGTTCTTTTCAAAGGAACTTAATTAAATCTCTAATCACTATTATGTGCGTGAACGTCCAATAAGATAAGTATAAAATTATTGTGCAGTCATTAACAGACCAAGGAAGGAAGATTGGGATACAATTTCCTGCTGAGATGGAGCTCAAACTGGGCAAGGGTGGGGAAAGAAAACCACTGTGACCTGTTCAGAGACATCTTAACCTTTCTAAGTAAAGTATAGAATTCAAACAATGGAAAATCCAGGACGGAATAATGATGATATTATGAGAAGGATAGATTGCTACTCACCATTTAGCACAAATGCTGAGTCACAGACAGACACAATAAAAAGACTGTTAAACACGTAAGCTTTCAGCCAGAAGGCCTTCTTCTGAAACAGACACCACACACACACATTCACGCAGATGCAGCTGACACGAACATGACCACTGTGTTTGTGTGAATGTGTGTGTGTATGTTGTCTATTTCAGAAGAAGGCCTTCTGGCCGAAAGCTTACATGATTAGTAGTGTTTTCATTGTGCCTGTCTGCGACTTAACATCTCTGCTGTATGGTGTGAAGCAGTCTCTGCTTTTCATAATATTGTCTTAAAGTATATAAATGTAACTCTGGAAGGCCAGAGCAAAATTTAATCCCACTCCTGAATATGAGTCCAATGCCACAGTCACACCAGCACCTCACTCTTTTAATACACTGATGCACTGGCCAGCCACATGACTCAGATTTTAAGCTTCACTGATTGAACAGACTGTGTTATACCATCATCAACTGGACCTACTTCTATACAATTGATTTTTAGTTTTATTTTTACAATTAAAATGAATTCCATGATGCCCCTTTAATAATTTCACAAATACAGTTTTCTAGTCGAGAGGAATTCACACAGCACTTTCAGTGTGTTAGAGGGTTCTCAGCATATGCTGGTCAACGATTTACTTTTTTGAAATCTGTGGCTAACTAGTACCAAGTTGCTGGTACACTGTGCCAGATAGCTGTTTTTTGAAATAATGGTTATTTTCATTGTATTGGGCCAAAGAAACCTCTCGTATAAATAATTATGGTGACAAAGAAACCAAACATAGCATTAGTCTAAGGAATAGGGGTTTACTTCTAATAGCACATTAACCTTGATTACTAAACCCTCACAAAATTTACAAAATGTATGAATTCCTATGGGACCAAACTGCCGAGGTCATCGGCCCCTAGACTTACTACTTGAACTAATTTACGCTAAGAACAAAACACACATCCGTACCTGAGGAAGGACTCAAACATTCAGTGGGAGGGGGCGCACAATCCGTGACATGGCGCATCAGACTGCACGGCCACTACGTGCAGCACAAATTTTACAATTGCAGTTCCTACAATCTGGACATGTGGTTTTGAGTACCTTGATGGCAACATTGTTTTTAACAATGGCTGAATTATTTACTGCCAAAATCCAGCTGAAACTTGTGCTTGTTTTGTGAACGTTCTGAATGTTTACTAATGGTGTGCCTGTTTGCTGATAGTCAGCATATTTGTTTTGTGGCTTAGAATTTATATTAGTATGGCATCTTTGATGAAATATCAAGCAGTCACAGTTAGAAGAGTGTGAATTTACATCACATTTCCCCCTTCAGTGCTGATCTCATCTTTGATGATGATGAGGTCCCATACTCCGAGGAGCGTAGGGAATGATGGGGGAGATCCACACCGCCGAATAGGCAAGGTCCTAGCGGAGGTGGTTTGCCATTGCCTTCCTCCGACTGTAATGGGGATGAATGATGATGATGATGATGATGAAGACAACACAACACCCGGTCATCTCGAGGCAGGGAAAATACCTGACCCCACCAGGAATCAAACCCGGGCCCCCATGCGCGGGAAGCGAGAATGTTACTGCAAGACCACGAGCTGCATAATCTCATCTTTAGCTACTAAAATTTGCACAACATACATGGTGCTGAGTTTGATTTTGACACTAACATACTGGGTGGTTTGCTCGAAGAAACTGACAAGAATAGATAATTTAGTGAATAGGATGATGATGATGATGATGATGATGATGTGTGTACAGATGACAGTGATGTAGGCCCACACTTTCAAGCAGCAAATGAGGAAAATGAGGAATCAGAAGAAGGATCCCTGAGTGGCCATGGAAGACTGAGCTAGGTCATGCTTAGATTATAATAGTAGTGTCTAAAGTAGAAGACTACTCATTTTGTGTGTAAAATACCTTCGCAGTTATGATGATGATGATTTATAACCAATGGATAACAGTTATGACTTATTTTCCAATAAGATTTTGAGCAGTAAATTTGTCAAGTTATAAGGTGTAAAACATGCCACTTTGTACTTATTTTGTATGTAACAAACCACTGGAGATCTAACAATTGCAATTAACTAGTACTTAGCCTATATATGACTTCCTCTGAATAAAATCTATAGTAGTAAAATTTATAACGATTTAGTAGCAATGTAATATTTTCCCCTCTTTAGTGTTCAAGGGTTAATTGGAACAAATTCATTAATAAGCTGGCGAGATGTAGTTTGGCATGCAGTAGACCTACATGTATGTGCCCACTGAAGGCAGGAGTCTACCAAAACTGTAACCAAAAGCAGTTCACAAGTCCAATAATTATTAAATTCTATATGTTCTACATCAGTACATTTTTTAGTGAAGCTGCAAACCATAGCACTCACAGTCACCAAGGTTGAAACCAAAAGAAGAGATTACAAGGGCCTATCAAACGAAACCTGGTAAGAAACTGAATAAAGACTCAGCATGGAAGAAGGAAGGAAGATATTAGAGTTTGACAACTCATTGAGGTCACTAGAAGAGAAGGAATGAAGATTTGGGTTTAACATCCCTTCGACATCAAGGTCATTAGAGACGGAACAACCTCTGTATGGATTGTCAGGCATGGATTTGAACTGTCGTCCTCCCGAATGCGAGTCCAGTTTGCTAACCACTGCACCACCTCGCTTGGTATGTCAGACTGGGGAAGAAAATTAACCACGGTCTTTCAAAGGAATCATCCACACAGATGCATTACGTAATTTACGCAAATCATGGAAAACCTACATCTCGATGACTGCACTAGGGTTGGAACCCTCTTGCCATTGTCCCAAGCAAAAGCTCTGTGTACTACCTCTCTCAATAACACCCATTATGGGACTGGGTATTTCTCACAGTGCCAAGTCTATATATGGAGATGGAAATCAGCAATTGGTACAGCTGTGGTAACTACAATCATTCAGATCATTTCGTTTTGACTGCAGAAAACACTGTTGTTGGTGAAGTCAGAGAGATTAAAAACTCCTGAATGGCATTGCAGTAATATTAGTCATAGTTAACTCAACCATATCATTCATTCATGGTGCGGCCCACTTCACGAAGTGTCTGCCCTGGAAAATGACTCCCGAATCGAAATGACATTTATCCAAATAAACAACTTTTGTGGTATGCTGAATCTGGTGATGCTTTCCTTGATAAAATTGTCAACGGATGAAACTCTTAGGTGCACTTCAGTTAACAATAATAATGGGGGGCTAAGGATTTTTTTAAGAAATTCATAATGGTTTCACAGAACATAGACAGTGAAAGATTAATATTTTCTGAATAAAAGCTTGGCTGTCTGCATATTATAACTAACAATTCGAAACACACTTAATACATAGGGAATAAGTATGGAAGTCAGTTCTCATCACCCCAAACCAAACAATTTCCTATCACCAGAAACAATTAGGCCTATCTAGCTTAACTCTGAGCAGGGGATTCCGAGTTTCCATATAACAAGACCATCTCCAACCCCCCCCCCCCTCCTCCCTCCCCTTTCCAAAATTGACGCACAATTTAGATACATGTTAAAACCTTAAGAACCAACTAGTAGCAATAAGTCCTATTCTGCACAAGCTCTCATCCTTTACTAAAGAAGTTTTGTTGAGTGCTACAGGACTTATACTGTGTGTGGGGAAATTGAATCTAAATGCAATAAAGCCCTGTGTATGAGGGTCCTACAGAAAAAAATTAATCTGTATCCATTAATATTTTTTTCCATTCACATGTAGCTGCATACAGTAATCTTTCGTGAGTAACTAAGACGAATGTAAAAGTTTTACTTAACAATTTTTTTTCTTACAAAAGGAACAACTGAAGGTTTTAAATGAAACAAGAACGAACTGTACCTCATCGTTTCTCACGCAGTAATATTACTTTACGTTACTTCCAACGTCCTCACTGCTACGAAATCCTTAATTATGCAGTAAACTCATTTCATTAGTTACTCTTTCGTTTCTGGATATGGAAACAATACACAGAATGTACTCGTTCAAGATTTGTGTGTGTGTGGATAATTCACTATTAAGCAAGTTCGACACATTTCTTTTAACATATTCACGATTGCGTACGTCACCAAATCCACAAGGTGCGATACCTTTCGATTTACGTTGCTGAGGAATGACAGGCGTATTATACTGCTGGCCATTTTAAAATACTTCATTTATTTACAATAACACAGCCGTTCCCTTAACTTTGTCCGCTGATAGCCGAATTCCCTTATGAACTCGTCAGAGATGATACGCACATGTTTTTCAAAGACACAGGTATTAAAGTACCAATGCATATGCAACAATCTATCTGCGTAGATTTTTTTTATTTTATTGGCTTCTAGCATAATGACTTTTTAGCCATCACAAATTAAATGTATTGATACATATACACATAGCAAAGTAACATTTGTTCTTCTTCATTCATATACGTCCTCAGACACAATTGACAGTTAACCACTTAGTTGTTAATTCATTTCTTTAGTTAAGTTCACTGGTCACAATTCCGTTTAAATTTTTATATCGTCTTTAGCTAAAAGTCTGGATATGGCGTTGTAGGACCTCCTGGTTGTGTCTCCGAGAACTGGGATCGTGCACAGTGGTTAGAGCTCCCATCACCTAGGAAGGCGCTTCCGCGCAATAGGGGGGGAGAGGAAAGGAAGCGTGAGGGGGATGAGAACTGCATATGCGCGGCTGCATAGAACGGGCAAATAAAAGTCCATGCTGCGAACTGCATTGCTGAGGATAACAGTCAGGCTCGTTTGTCTACGGTACATTGTATTATACGTTCAAATCTATGAGAGGAATAATAATCATTAAAAACAATTTCGAACAATCGCCATAAGAGAAATATTAACTAACATCATTAACTCATGTCCACTGCTCCACATATTTACTCTGCGTGGCGCCAATAACACGTTCGATATTCCAGTGAGAGACCACATTTATATTACATTGAACAAGCAAACAGTTAACCGTCATCCGCGAATAACTCCACGGAATCTGACCGATAACATCGTAAACCACCGATATCTCGACAAGTAACAGCTACTGTTATTTTAGGGCCTTATCCAGTTTGTGCCTTGAAAATGACAAAGGTGGGGGCAATATATTGAACATTATAGTATGCATAATTAAAACGATACAAAGTCCTAATCAAAAAGGCTAGGAAGTTCTTATTATTATGTATGTAACTGATAAATACCATTGCAGACTGGGAAACACCGAAAGGCACTGTGCAAATGGTGGACAAATTTAAATATGTGGGAGAATTTATAACAGGAAGGAACAGGAGCAAGGAGGGAATAACAGAGGACAAAGAAGATGAGGTCAGCCTTCTGCATGACGAGAGAGATATACAATAAGTAGAATATATCCACAGAGGCAAAGATAAGCACTACAAGGCAATGGTGAGGAATGCAGTATTATATGCTGCTGAGACGATGACACTTGGAAGAAATGGGGCAGAACAACTACAGAAAGAAGAGAGAAAAATACTGAGAAAAATACTAGGTCCCAAGGTGGAGAGAGGTGGATGCGAAGACTTAGTGAAGAATTTTACCGGAACATGAGAACAATATCTGAGGAAATCAGACTCAAAAGGACAAAGTTTGCTGTGCATGTAGTTAGGATGAGCATGGACAGAATGCTGAAGAGAGTGTGGGAAACAACAAGGAGGACAAGGGGAAAGACAGGAACCAAGCGGGTTGTTGAACTTTGGAAGGACTGGTTGGAATTGGGGATCAAGGTCGAAGGAAAGGAAAGTTGGAGGAACAAATATACACCGACCAATATGTCGGAGATCAATGACAGACAAGAATACAGGAATAGATTAGTGTGTCACTAGTGGAGCCGACAGGAGAAACGGACACTCAAGATCTCGGAAGAAGAGCGGGAGAGAAAAAGAGAAAAAATGAATAGGTTCTGGGAGAAGAAGAGGAAAATGCAGTCCACGAAGAGGCAGTAGCGCAAGAAGAAGAAGAAGTAACTAATATGTTGACAAACACATTTTTTAAACCACGAGTCTTTAAAACTAATAAATATTATTAGTTTGTTCCAAAGTCTACATTGTAATACCATCGTCACTTCTATTTGAGTCTGTTTCCAAACATTCTGATTTTAGAATTACGATGATAGGTTCAAGGCTTATATCCATCATCACTTCCCTGTCAAATTCTTCTTTCTGAAGCTTTTCAGCATACCACACAGTCTCCGCCCACGCTTCAGGTGGGATGTTGTCTGTTGCCTCATTGTCTATTGCTTCATGCACAAGTGATTCACTGTATGTTATCTTGAATGTTTTGTTTTTTTCTCCCACATGGCCTTAAATCCTTTGCCCAAATTAATTCCATGGGGCTACAATGACAGTGACATGTAGGTAAACGCAGAACTGTGTGATCCAATACATGTGCAAGGAAGTCAAGTTTGTATGTTCTTTCACGTGACTTGTACAGAATAAATTAACGAGCTGCAGGAGATTGGCACGAGTCTGGTGCTTAATATTTTTATTTTTAAGCCATGGAAAATATCCGCTTTTCTGATGTTTATACTTGGTGTTTCATCTGTAACTGTTGAATTATAACTGGCAATGGCCGACTTCGAAGCAAGGTATGACAAGAATTGTGAACCTTGTCACGAAAGTGACAATGTTCATTGCCGAATGGTAATCACTGCTGTTTTTTTGCACGTAAATACAAGTTTTATCTCAGAAATAAAACCAGAAGAAGAGTCAGCATGCAGAATAATTATCAGAGAACCTATCCCTATGAGAACTTTAAATCCGCCACTACCATCACACATTTTCGAGCAGATCTTCTTGGAATGATTCTAACTGACCCATGTTTCATCAAGGTAATACACTGTTGAATTACCTCCTTCTGTTGTATCATGAATCTTTGTATGGGATATAGTTCATGCTGCACCTAGGTCACTTCTTTGAACTAAAAACTCTCTTCTTCACAAATCTGGAATCAATGTTTTTTAAAATTCTTTACCTTGAAGAAGAGCTTACCATTGAAGCCTGCATAACTGTAACACGTTTTTGTTACGTCGGGCATTCGTCATTCACATGGAGAACTTTATAACATCGTTGTTAAAACTATCCATTTGTGTTACAGATTCCTCGGGATTTCGATGCTCTCCAGGCGACACGAAATCAACTGTTTCCACGGCTCCTACAGCTCTGACACTTTCCTTTACAATTTCCTTTACAGTTCTCTTGCTGACATCACATGGTTCTGTAGTCCATTCTTGTGTTTTCCAATGTGAACAGTAGGAGACCTGCTTTTAAATTCACGTTGTGAAGCACTTCACGTTTACTGCCGTCACCTGACTTCTTTTTATAGCCCTTAAACATTTACAAGATACACATTCACGACTATACTGCTACAAGAAAAAAAGGAAACAAAAAACTGATAGTTGAATGAATAATTCGGTCGTCGCGAAGTGCGGCAACAGTGCTGCATGTAGATGCGAGATTCTCGCTCTCTAGCTGTAACTCCCTGCTAGGCGCTCGGAAAGAGAATGAATATTTTGGCCGCCAGTGGTTAGTGGAGGGGGATGCACAGAACGGCTGGAAATTGGGCGTCTTCTTACACGACGCGAACAATAGCAGTGACCAAGTCTTAACAGCTCCTTTAAAAAGTTGACTCTGCCTTTCTCATAGAGTCTACACTGAAATAAGAAGTGATTTATATCAACAATTGTTTCCTCAGCACACTGACAGTAGGGTGTCTCCCATACGTCGGTTCTATGTAAACAGGCAGGGAAAGATCCATGACAGACACATTTTATCTGCGTAGATATCTGTGCACGCAATAAATCACCACAAATTTCGTTTCAAACTGCTGCTAGTCGCCCATCTGTCGGTCCAGGAAAGAACATTCACGAACGATTGCAATTCAGGAGAGTAACTCGTAACACAGGAAATTCTACTGTGAACTGTGTTCGCAACTAGCTTCAAGAAATGTCAACGAAAAATCAGAGGCGGGAATAACGATCTAGATAACCAAGATGGTGTCTCCTTAGGTGACGGTTGTTTTCACATATTAACCAGTATTTACTTCGCGAGCTACACTGCAAACTCGATAAAGAACTTGGTAGAATTATTTTCAAATGTACGGTAAGAAACTTAAATATCTATTGAAGCTCGTAGCTCTTCATGTAACATGGCTAAATACTTGTATGAGGAGAGTGCTTTCACCATAGTTGATATTGCGATTTGTGGCAACACGAAGAAGTTAAAAGGATTTACCATTTTCGACACTAATGTGCAAACAAGCATTGAATGAAATAATATCTGACACATGAGAAACTACATACACTATCCTGACGAAGGATTTCATGAAGACGAGTACCTCACTTCATAAAATATCAATCGCGACACATTGCAGACAACACTTTCATTAAAGTTTGTGTTGTAAACTGTTTTATTTAATAGCCTGAATTACATTTAAATATCTCTGTTTTCGCAGACACAGATTCACATATTAACCAGTATTGTTTTGGACACAGGAGCAGCTGTCATGGTTTTGTCATATAATTTCTATAAGAAAATAATTGAATTTGAACCTGTGCAGAGTTTCCTGTTCAAAAGTGTAAGATTTTAAGTGCCATAGGTAGTAAGTCTAGTAGAGTTACGAAACAGGTTTTTGTGAGCATTTAGATAGGTAATGGAACAGTACAATGGCCATTCCTCGTGGTCCAGAATCTAGTTACTAATTGTATTATAGGTTTAGAGATGTTATGTGAGAAGGACAGTATTATTGACTTCTAGAAACGTAAATGTTACCTTAGACATAAGGGCAGTGAAATCACGATTGATTTGGATAGCAGGACTCTCAAACATGACAAGTATTGTACAGGGTACAAAATTCAATTTTTGGAAGAGAGCGACGAAACAAACGTACAGACACTCGCATCTGATACGGAATATGATGACTTGAAAACACTGATTAGCCATAACTTAAGTGAACCCACTGCTATTACTGGTGATGAACGCAATGAGCTTTAACAAGTACTGTCTAAGTATATACAGGCCTTTACTAAACGACCAGGTGTCATTAAGAAATATGTTTACAATACTGAAGTCAAGCCTCAACAAATTTTGTATCACAAAACCTCTAATGTACCACTATCTCAACGACCTGCGGTGTGGCAAGAACTTAAACAGATGTAAGGGTGGAAAATCATCGAACCTTCCACATCTCCATACTGTAGTCATTTACTTGTTGTCAAGAAACCTATCGGAAATATTAGAGTAGTGTTGGACGCATGTTCCATAAATGAAATTATAAATTTTTAGATGATAAGTACTTTTCCACCATCGACTTGACAAATTCGTTTTGGCAAATCGCAATAACTCCTGATTCCAGTAAATATACTGCTTTCATATTTAGGGGGCGAACATATCAATTCTGTCATTTTCCTTCCGGATTGAGCATCAGCTCAGGCGTATTTATTACTGGTTTGGATACTGTGATTGGTGACAAGTTAGTTGAGACTGTTACACATTTCGTCGATGAGCTTTTGATAACTAGTAACACTTTGAATGAACATCTTGACACTCTGAAAAGATTCTGGATAAATTTTGCACAAGCTGGTGTAATAGCTAACCTAAAGAAGTCAAAATTTGCTTGTAGTGAGATTAGGTATCTTGGACACATAATTAATGCACAAAGTACACCCTGATCCAGGTAAGTGGGACGCTATTAGGAATTTTCCTAGTCCTTGCACTAAAAAACAACTGAAGTCATTTCTCGAACTCTGTTCTTTCTTTCGACGTTTCCTGTCATAACAACTATTGAACAGCAAGCGTCTCCTAAATTTACTTAAGAAGAATCAGGTATGGATCTCGTTTGAGCAGTGCCAGCAAGATTTTTATAACATTAAGCACTCATTGGTGAATGCAAACATTTTAGACCATCCAGACTTTAGTTTAGATTTTTGTATGACATGTGACGCTTCTTGCAATGGCTTGGGTTGTTGCCTATTTCAAGTAGTTAAGAACTGAGAAGAGGAACAGGAAAAAATCACTGGATTTGCAAGCCATACTTTAAGAGAATATGAATGTACTTATTCAGCCACTGAATTTGAAACTCTTTCTTTTGTCTGGGCTTTCAAAAAGTTTGACTATTATTTGTATGGTAAACACACGAAAATTTATACAGATCACCAACATTCTTGTTAACATGTGAGTTAGTTCATCCTAAATTATCAAGCTGGGCTTTATTTCTGCAGAATTACTCATTTGATATTGTATACATTAAAGCAAAAGACAACATCATTGCTAATGCTTTGTCCCATCTTCCGCAAGGTATGGATGATTGTAACAGTGATCTTGATAATGTGAACGACTACAGAAGTCTCCTAATGCAGGATAAACAATATTACCAATATTACATTGATTTGTGTAGAAATATGGCAGCTTTACAAAACTCTGATACGCAGTAGAACAAGGTAATGACTGTAGACATAGATCAACATGACCATCCACTGTCTAGCCATTATCTGATATATGATGACGTCTTAGTCTATCGTCATCATCATGATGGCTCTAACTGGTGTGTATGTATTCCCGTGGACTTGGAACAGAACTTAATCTGTCACACACATTTAGTTGGGGGACATTATGGAACGAAGAAGTGCCTTGCAAAACTTAACACATATTGTTATTTCGCTAATATGAGGCGAAAAATTCACAATGTACTTAAAAACACGCATATTTTGTCAGAAAATCTAAACCTCAGAACCTATTTTCAAAGACAGATCTACATTCCATACACCTGACAAACCTCTGGAGACTGTAAGTATGGAGATAAGTGGTCTACATCCAGCAAGTAGTGTTGGTGTGAAGTAATTTTAGCATTTTATGACATATTTCCTAAAGATGTTAAGTTGTACGCCGTAAAATCTGCAACTGCTAACGCCATCATCAGACGGTTCTCACGTGAGTACATTCCTCACGTGGGAAAACCCAAGGCAATTTTATCTGATAACGCCACAAACTGTACAGGGTACAAATGGTGTCAATTCTTAAAGGACAATAGCATTAAGAGCATCTTTATCTCGAAGGTTAGCTCACAATCAAACCCTCCTGAACGAATTTTCGGAGAACTGAACAGATTCATGAGGACTTATATACCTACAGAGCATTCTTGTTGGGTAAGTTATTTGTCACTATTTGAAGAAGTTCTCAACAACCTGAATGTATATGACACAAACTATACACCTAACGAGCTTATGTTCGACCGCAAAGAATCAAATGAGTGGAGCAATCCACTGTCAAAGATTTCATCTCGACAGGTGTCACGTGATAAAAAGGTGAGAGATGTAATAACCACGCTGACACAGCATGCTAATGCAAGAAACAGATACTACTGGTGTACTGGTAAGCGAAATCAGTAATTCAAGGTAGGTATGCAAGTACTATTGCGTACTCATCCCCAAATCTTCTGCTCTAAAGCGGCGCAACGCGAAGTAACGTCTGCTGTACGACGGTCCATGTGTAATTGTCAACTTACCGCATCCTGGTGCACACCTGTTGCAGAACACAAAAACAAATAGAATCATTGGGCATTACGCTAATCGAAATTTAAGAGTATTTCATTCCAAACAGTAAACGTATATCTATTAGTAATGAGTAAGAAAGCTGTATATTTATAAAACACACATACCTCTCAGTACTGCTGCACGGAAATTAGGTATCATAAGAAAACCAGCCAGCAATAGGCGAAGAAAGAAGAGATTTCGACTTCGCCGAACGTACATAAACAACATCAGCCTACATTTTAATGCAAATGTTATGATGACATTTACGCAAGTGCGATGAAAATATTTTGAGACAACATATTTGACTAACTATAGCGTTGGTCAAGGACTATTCATGGCTGATTGACGTATATGCAAAACAACACGACAACCAAATACTATCACCTAGGAACGGATTAGATTCACTTCATATTGTATAACACATGTCTATGTGAAGCCAAGGCCATATACACACTCTATACATACTCATAACAAGAGAATTCTGTAGGTTTGATTTTAGTGTGTTTCTTTAGATGTCTGTCCATTAGTAAATGTGTGATTGGGCTTCTTTGCTGATGTATCCAGATGTTGTGTCCAATCTTCCAAATTTCAGGTGACATCATTGCGCGAATGCAAATTCTTGGCTCAAAACTCTGTAATGTCTGTAATATTATGTAAACACTTCTACTCCACATAAAGTCAAAATGTAATGTATTTACGTGTAAATATTGGTGTAAAGCAAAAAGGAATATGTTGGTGCGAAAATGTGAGCAGAATTTATAATATGTATCAAAATGTGTCAAATCAGGAGATTTATGTGAAAGAGACTGCTTTAAAGACATTCTACATACATCGCAATGCCTGTAATTGCGATGAAGTATGTGTGCAAAATTGTTAAAACTATTCTTCATATATCGCTATGAGAATGATCGCAATGAAATATTTATCTAAAAAAACTTGATAACAAACATTCTTTGTACGCCGCGAGATAAACTGAGAGCGCGATGGAACTGTGCATGTAAAGTGCAACACCGAATGACATTTACCACGATATAACTGTGCAAAATAAGGAACTGGTAAACCACTGGACCTACTGTCGTGATGCACAAAAGCATTGAAGACAACTCCAGGAGTGGAGAAATTTTGGATGGGACTCCAGGGACTGTAATGTTCTCGGAATACGACGGCCACTCTTACATGGACAAATCGAGGATCGACGCCAGCAGTTTACCGTTTGAAGTATTGCATCCATACCCTCAAGGAACGTATGTTGTAAAATGGAAACCCACTGGTCTTCAATCACGCGATGCATGACCTAGGAAGAATAGTGTTATGAGTGAAAACACACAGTTCAACGAGTGAACATGCTCACATATCGGTTGTCAAATCTGTGAACAGTGACGTCGATATTCAATAACATCTACGTTTGGCAAACTACCAAAACAATGCTCACCTTTGCGTTATCATTGTATGTATTGCATATATGAACTGCAAAGGACGACATGCCCTATAAGGACAGCTAATCTGAAACAGAAAGACATTTTAAAAGCTATACTTTCCATGAGAGACAATGACCAATAATGAAATGTATTGTCCTTCAACATATGTAGTTTTAAGATTATTCTACCTGTTTTAGATGTTAGTGCATATTTTTTTGTATAAACTTCTTGGAATGTCCTGTCACAGTGATGTCTTGCGCACACGCACGTACGGACTGTCTGTAAACCGTGACCACCATGTCGCGAGTTCAACTAATGGCAACTGCCACATTGAAATAAACGGGACAGCGCATGCACGGCAGCCGCAATAGGAACATTGAAATCTTCTGGGCGCACGCGACTCATTCAAATATTGTATACCATGAACTGTATTTTAATATGTAGGTAAATATTGTACTGCCTCGTAATTCATGGGGAAATTTAAAGGCACATTTACAGGATGGGTGTAGATATGAGTTTACAATATAACTAAAGAATTACATAATATATTAACTAGTATACGCGGTTGTATCGATTGTAGCGTGCAACGGCTGAAACATTAGAAAAATTACGCGGTTCAGCTGTCTTGCCAAGAAGACAGCACCTTTTTGGTTCTGTAAGCCGTCCTGATCAGACACATATCTGCCATTGCTGCAGATAATTGTTTGGCACATCGCCATTATTATATATATTGAGACGCAATCTCACCAGACAAACTCATAGTTGCACACAGCAACAGAATTAATGTAAGTGACTATGTTATTTAATTTAATTCATTTATTTTGCAAGCTGTTGTGCCATTTAAACAGCGTCTTGGGAAGACTAAAGGTTCCAAGTTACAAATTATATCATAGGTCCAATGCGAACCAAAGCTTTAGAATTATTCAAACAACGAAGTCCGATAAAGAAAAATCACTCACAGTCCAAATTACAATGAATGGACCTTACACAAAAAGCCATTGTCAAGTGTGCAAAGTTTTTATAAACTGATCACATACTATAATCACTAATTGTTATTATTTGCTTGTCCTTCGATATACTTAAACCAGAGAAGAAAAGCTATGATAAATCAAAAGTTGTAGGAGGTAGTGAAGCAGTAAAAGAAATAATTTGGATCAAGAGACTTTTAACTGAACTTTGCCAGCAAAAGGATTCGAAACTTTGCCTATGAGTGGACAATGAAGCTGCTTCCGACTCACACTGATTCCTGAGTTCTCCAACAGACAAAACATTTTAGTTTTGGACATTGCTTTGTTCGAGAGTTAGTTGTAGCTGGTGAAATTACAATTTCAAGAGTAAATACAGAAAACTAGCTTGCAGATTTATGAAAAAAAAATCATTAATTGCTGTCCTACTACGACAGTTATGCAATAATATAAACTTGAGTAAGTTATAAATAAGGGAGTGTGTTAAAGTTTTGTGTTGTTAACATATTTACTTCTCACTTGAATGATATTTAAACATATCCGTCTCATCAGACACAGATTGTTTTATGCTCTGCCATAATGGAAGTAACTGTTATCATTGTTAAACATTAATGTGTAGACTTTTAATAACTCAGTGCTTTTGAATGAAGAAGAACTTGTTTTATTCCTAAATAATCAAATATGGAGAATCTGAATATCTATTGACATTGTAACTCCTCATGTAACATAGTAAAATACTCATAAGAGCAGAGTAATTTCACCACAGTTTTGACACCATGATTCATGGCAACACAAAGAAGTTAAAAGGAATCTTTTCGATCCTACCAAACAACCATTGAACGAAATAATGTATGAGACATGAGCAGCTATATACACTACCCTGAAGAATGATTTCATGAAGACAATTACCTTAGTTGTAAAATACGAGGATTGACTGAAAAGTAATGCCTCCACCTTCGTAACTCTTCAACAGTTGGCAGAATTGTATGTGGCAGACACTGGCTTGTTCCAATACCTCTTCTCTACAGCTCCAGTTGGGGGGAAGCCTTAGCATTGAACGGTTGTGTTATTACAGTGTAAAGTATGGAACCCTACGCAGTCGGTCGGTCAATGCGATTTAAGCAATGTGCAGTCATTGAATTCTTGACAGCAGGACGTGTCACCCCAAAGGAGAGTCATCAGAGAATGAAAGCAGTCTATGACGATTGTGTTGATGTGAGTACTGTGGGTCTTTGGGAGAGTAAGTTTAAAGATGTTTATGTGGGAACATCTGACATGCATGACAAACAAAGAGTGGGACGTCATGTGAAAGCAACTACCGAGTTTCACAACCAAAATGTTGACAGATTGGTTCAGGGCGATCGTTGTATCACTCAGGGAGAAATTGCAAGCACAATCGGCATTTCACAAGAACGTGTGGGTCACATTATTGCTTTACTTGGCTATGGGGAGATCTGTGCACGACGAGTACCCCAGATGCTCACTCCTGAAATGAAGTGTACGACATCATTCATAGAGTCCAGATTTAGCACCATAAGACTTCCATCTGTTCCCAATAATGAAAAACGATCTGCAGGGACATCATTGTGCTTCCGATGAAGACGTTGAGAGAACTGTGAGACTGTGGTTGCGGAAACAGTGTCGACTTCTTCCATGATGGCTTCAGAAAACCGGTTCACCTTTGGCAGAAATGTATCGAATTGGCTGGTGATGATGTGGAAATGTGAAAATTGGTAATTAAAGATCACATTCTAAGGATTATTTCTGCATTTTATTTATTAAAATATTCCCATCCAAACCAAATTAACGAAGGTGGAGGCATTACTTTTCATTCAACCCTCGTACATCAATTGTGACAGGTTACAGACAACATTTTTTTATCATTAGATGTGTTGTGGACTCCATATATTCTAATTACGATAGGAGTGGCCAATAAGGTTTCTTTTGATTTGCTTATGAGTTTCTGGAGATTTTTCTATTTCCTGACCACCAGCAACTTGTAATAAATTTTTGAACCAGAATGTAAAGTTCCTTTCTTGGCTCATGGTAAGAATTCATGGTCTATATTGGATGTTTTACCTTTAATATTGTGATAATGTATTGCACAGTTTTTCTCGAATTCAGTCTTGTTATGGACCAGATATTCCATAGTGAGGAAATGTATTGACACACAAGGGAAAGAATTCCTGTGCTTCTGGAGACACTGCTACAAGATGTTCCTTTACCAGCGTATCACTTGTCTATAGAATAAAAACTTTTTTTTTTCACTACAGTGTCATGAAAGATTTTTGCATTCCATAGTATTGAGTGCATGTATGCTAGCAATCTCTTATTCAGATCGTTATAGTGAGAAAATTCCTAGGTTCATAACAGGTAGAACTGACCATTTTGATTAAATGCACAGCAATTTCTTTTAAAAACTAGAGTTCCTGTGTTTCCTGTTGGGTCATCACTCTTCTTTCTCTATTAAAGAATTATAGACAGCCACCTTCTTAGGTCTTTCACTGTATTGTTTTTCTTACTTCCACAATAAATTCAGCAATAAACTACCCAAATCACTTACTTTTCTTCAACCATTTTATAATTCACTGCGCGCACAAAGATGAAAAACATTACACTAAACAAACAGCTGGCTTAAATAAGTTTAGCGCGCCACATTTGCTGCAATAGACTATACAAATTCTCTGATTTGTCTGCATAAATATGATTTGTGTTCACAGAGTTGAGTAATTTTGCACAAACCTCCAACTCCAACTTCAAAGTTTATGCACGTTTCATATCTGCGCAGATCTTCAGTCCTCTCTGTGCAGATTTGATGTGTGCAAACATTGGCATAAACAAATAGTCAAATGTGGTGTGGCCTTGACACTCTTGAGCGTCGCCTTAAGCTTTCGTTTCACCAAAGCGAACATAAGCGAACGAGAATTCTCGTTGGTGTAAATGCAAGGCGCTCGTACACAAAAGGCGTTCGGTTGAGTGAAGGTTGCATTTGTAGGTGTTCACTTCTGAACCGCTGGTCGTCGGTTTTAGAGCTAAATAAAACATGAAATTCGTGTCCTTTCTGCTTCAGTGTCATAAACAGAGCGCACTCGCTCTGCCAAAATGTACTGTTTTTTGTGCATGAACTATTAGTTGTTATTTATTGAAAGTTAGTTTCGTGGTGACAGAGTGACTGGATGATAGCGCAGGCTGTTTCTGTTGACAGAAGAGTACAGATGCTTGTGGGATCCTAGAGATCCACAGCATAAAATTCTGAACAAAAAGAATGATGCTTGGTTTTGTGTTAGCAGAAGAGCCAACACCGTGTTACGAGTGGAGGCCGAAATGCACGCGTTTTAGCTCACGCAGGCTGGCGTGAGGAGGGAAGAACTATACTGACGTGAGGTCTGGAACATGACAAGGAATGAGAATTCAGAAAGGGGACGTAATTAGTTTCATACTTAACTTTAATCCATTAATGATGAACGTCGCTCTTGACAGTACATGATTCACAATATTATCTGTTCAGAATACATTCTTGAGGATAGTAATTATAGTAACTGAATATGGCGCCCTGCTAGGTCGTAGTAAATGACGTAGCTGAAGACTATGCTAAACTGTCGTCTCTGCAAATGAGAGCGTACGTAGACAGTGAACCATCGCTAACAAAGTCGGCTGTACAACTGGGCGAGTGCTAGGGAGTCTCTCTAGACCAGACCTGCCGTGTGGCGGCGCTCGGTCTGCAGTCACTGATAGTTTCGACACACGGGTCCGACGTACGAGCGGACCGCTGCCGATTTAAAGGCAATCCCTAGTGCCTGACGGTGACACCACACTTGGCAAGAAATCATCAACGTGCTGACAATGACAACACAGGAAGTGAAATAGAAAAGGAACTCCATACAGTCTTCTTCTAGGCGAGAGAGGTGTAAAGAATGTACAATCCAGGAATGGGTGCAATGGGAAAGTATAATTCCAAGTGTTTTGCTTTCAAATTTCTGTCTTTCCTCCTTGATTAATATGAAGTGAAGGAAAACAGATTTTCAGAGGTTAGTACAATCGTAAACATGTAGTAGCAGTATTCTGCACTTATTTAGTGTAACGAGAGCTGTCCAAACAAAGTACTTATTCATTTTAAGAACATTTATCCTGCCATTCAACCCAATCATTTTCCAATTCAAAATAATAAACAAATTCATTTCTTATTTCTGTAGGAAATCTTGTTCCAGGCAGGTATGGGCAATTTCAATTGCTCTTATCAAGAAGGCTTGTCTAGTGACATAACGTACCCCTCTTCCCCCACAATATCTATAGGTACTGTATTACTGACAGATAATGTGGTACACAGTCTTTTTGGTTTCATTTTTGTATTGTTTTTTCGTTTACTTTTGATTTGTATCTAATAACAGCTATCAGAAAAATGAATATGATCCAAATAAACAGGTAATGTCGACTGATTAAAAAATATACCAAGTACTAGATCATCCCCATGGCTTATGTTCAAGGTGTATTTGTATATTACACATTTTAACTACTATTTTATGAAATTTAAATAAGTATCAGAATAAATGCAAACTGTTTTCTCTCAGATAATGACGTGCCCTGCCCAAAAAACTGTATTCCACAAGTTATGAAATAGCTTATCAGGCTGGTCTTTTGTATATTTTTAGATTAGATAACTCATTTCTACTGATGGCATGTTCCCCACACTTACTTTAATAAAATCCACGACTATTTTGCATATGCACTACTTAGTTCAGGAATTATTTTGAAAATAAATGCAGTTGATATACGAATACATACATCAAGCTAGTGTAACTGTCATCCTTTGTTAAGAAACACTGTCTTTTGTTAGTGTCAGCCCCTCTTCCATTGATATGGCTCAACGATAGTTCAGTTGCTGCTAGAAGAAGATGAAAATTTTATATTGACATGCTGGTGCGGTTTTGGAAGAATGCAAGCTATGGCTGCAGCTGTAAATCATTAATCATTGCTAATGGTAAATCATTTATCAGATCCAGACTATTAATCAGAGCCAGACTTCTTTCACACCTGCACAAAAATTAAAATACTCTCATTTTTCTGTATCTACAAAGTTTAGCTTACATGACCAACAGCATGGACACCATACAAGATATACCAAGTTGTATTTTTCTGTTCCCCGTCCCTCTATAAAGAAGAGATGTTAAGCAACTTTACTATGACAATGTTTTAGCGCTACCAAAAAATACATAAATAAAAAATGCATTGAATGCCTTCTCTTGCTTTTGCTCAGGTATATTTGCTTATTTGCAGGTACAATTCAGTGAACAGAATTCAGTGAACCTTCTGTGCATTGTTTGTGAAGTCACATTTGTTTGTGATCACTTTGGTATGCAGGGGGCTTTGAGAGTGTCACACACGAGCAACAAAAATCAGCGATCTGTCACCAGATCGTGCAAACTGTCCTCAAATTATAGCTATTGAATTCCTATGCAATTTGATGAATTGCATGCAATGAGTGCTGCATCAGTACCTGGCTGTTACTCTTTTGTCTAGTTATTAAGTGTAGTTGTGTAGTTTTGCTTTTTTTCACTTTGCCCACACTTGATAAGAACTTTAAGTTGGAATTTATATTAGAGAAGTGAAGATGAAGTTAGAGTTGCCATTTATATTAAGAAATAATACAATGATAAAAACATTGACGCTCTTATAGTCTCGAGTGGCTAGCATTTTTTAGTTAGCACTATAGAAGTAGAATTCATGGGAAGTTCATAGTTATATTCATAATATACTGGGCTCCATTAGTAATTTTATTTTATTTATGAAAGGATAACATTTAGTTTTTTACCTTCCTGGGATCATCTCACAATGACACAGAATTGTCATTACAAAACATAGAAAATAAATAGTACAGAATGGACACATACAGAAGCAGTACATCTAAGGGCCTTCCAGCCGTTTATTACTTAAAAGCGGTATTGAATTGTGTGGTAACATCGTCACAATTCAAGATGGCAGCCAACTGACATTGAAAATGCAAACATTAGTGAGGGTTACCTACATACAGGGGCAAACCTTTCAGCGATGTCATTATCCTTATCAGTGACATCATCAAGCTATGGCCCCTTTTTTCCTTTCCCCTCTACAGCCAATCAAGCTCCAAGATGACTAACTAAGCAAAGTATTAAAATGAGACAGTTAATTAGAGAATAATAGCCCTAAGTTCAAAGACATACTGTAAAGAACTATATAACCTTCACCTGAACAGGTGCCACAGAAAAAGATATGCATTATTTCTGTGAAGGTCAAATATGTAGTAGTAGTAGTAGTAGTAGTAGTAGTAGTAACTTTATTCATCTGTAGATCCCTGTTTACAACAATATAGGACATGTCAAAATATTTACAAATTGAGATCAATTTAAGATAAGCTAATTCGTATACTCATATATTTACAGACTTCTAGATACAATAATTAGATTTACTCCTGGTATACAATACTTTTTTTACAAATAACGTATTAAATTATGTAAGGCCACATTGTTCACTCATATCTCACTATCAGTCACTACACACACTATACACACATTGTTTCATAACACTTTACTCACTACACACACACACACACACACACACACATACACACACACTGGTGATCTCTGGGCCATTTTCTGTACCATAGCTTTCCAATTGGTATCCTGAAAAACTGAGTGAGCATCCATCCATAATGAGTGAGATGTTGAGCTCAGAAAGAGGAAGAGGTGTTAGTATTGTGCTATGCAAAGCTTGCTAGTAAGTATCTCTAGAAAGGAAAAAAGAAGCAAAAAACATTAAATGAAGGTGTTATGTGGAATGTGGGATACTTTATAATCATTATTATTGTTATTTATTTGTATAACATTTTTTATCAAACCTCTACTCTGTTTTAGCTAAGTAATCCTTCAATGTATAAAATGTATTGTATAACAGGTACTTTCTAGCTACCTTTTTAAAGAAGTGCATTTTTGCAATTTCTTTAATCTCTTTTGGTAATTTATTGTACAGTTTTATTCCTTGGTAGAAAATGCTGTTTTGAGTTTTATGCTTATTTTTTCTTGGTAAATGTAAGTTGAGTCTATCTCTTGTTGCATGGTCATGGACAGACCTGTTTGTGCAGTAATTACGAATGTTATTTTTGATGTGTACAACTGACTGGCAAATGTATTCACATGGAGCAGTTAAATCCCAGTGTATTGAACAGATCTTTACAATGAGCTCGACTAGTATTTGTGGATATTATTATTATGGCTCTTTTCTGGAGTTTGAAAATTGTGTTCATATTTTGTGCATTTATTTCCCAAAAAAGAATGATGTAGCTGAGATTTGAGTCTACATATGATTAGTATGTATCTAAAAGACACTGCATGTTACACACTGATGACAGGATTCTAAGGTCATAACATGCTGATGACATTCTGTTTGCAAGTGCCTTTGTGTGTTCACACCACTTCAACTGAGAATCAATATTCATTCCTAGAAATTTGGCATTTGTTACACAGTCTGTAGAGGTGCCATCTAAATTTAATTTAACATTGTCACTTTTCCTCTTCAAACTGAAATTCATGGCATTAGTTTTCTTTATTTTCAATGCCACTTTATTGCTTATTGACCAATAATAAACTTCCTTAAGAGTTTCCTTTGCTTTCTTGGCAAGGAGTTCTCTTGTTTTCTCAGTGACTATAATATTGCTGTCATCAGCGAAGAGAATTTTTTCACCATGAGTAACACTACTGGGAAAGCCATTGATGTATATCAGGAACAGTATTGGTCGTAATATGCTACCTTGCGAAGCACCTATATTAATCTATTTTGGTTCTGATAAGTGTTTTACTAAATGTTTAGATCTATTTGAAGTATGTTTTATCTCTAATCTTTATACCCTATCTGTTAGGTATGATCGAATCCAGTCATTAGCTACCCCTCTTATTCTTAAGCTGTCTAATAGAATCTTATGATCGACTGTATCAGACGCCTTAGAAAGATCCAAAAATATGCCTGTGACACACGCATCTTTATCAAGAGCATCAAGTACAACTTTTGTGAATTCTGCTATGGTTTAAAAGATTGTGTTTCTTCAGGTAATTCATTAATCTGTCTTTCTTAATTGCTTCTATTATTTTTGAGAATGGTGACAGCAGGGAAATGGGGCAGTAATTTTCTATGACTTCTGCATTACCTTTCTTAAGCAAAGGTACTACTCTTGACTGTTTTAACTGCTCTGGAAATGTCCCTGATGTGAAAGATTCGTTTATTGTATTTGTTAAGGGGCCTTGTATAATCCCTATGCATTGTTTCAATACATACATTGGTACTTCAGCTAAGCCTACTGACTTTTCATTTTTTATTTTTTGAAGAGTTTTATTGACCTAATTCTCTGTGGTTGGAAGTAACATCATTATATTTAGCGCAAATTATTTACATGTGTTATATTTGTTTAGGGGAATTTTTGCTACAACTTCTCTGCAATACTTTAAAATTCTCGTTTACATAGTTTGCTAAGTGCTGTGGATCATTTATTAGCTTATCCCCCTTCCTTAGTAGTATGTTATTCTGCATTTGTTTGCCTCTTCCTGTTTCCTTTTTTATAGCATCCCAGACTGCTTTGCTATTATTCTCTGCATTATATATTATTTTGTCATTAAAAGGCAGCAGTCAGCGCTTTCCTATAGATCTTTTTGTATCTATGATAGAAGTTTAAGAATTCTGAATCGTTGTGAAGCTTTTTCATGGAACTGAGGTGCTCAAGTGTTTGGAAGGACTTCTTAATACCTGCTGTTACCCATCTGTTTTTGTGAGATGTTGATACAGACATGCATACTTTTGGAAATGCCTTTTCAAAGTTCAATTTAAATAATGTGGAGTATTTAGAGAATTTCATATTCACATTGGTTTCCTTATACACTTCATACCACCTTTGCTTCCCTAGTTCTTTAGAAAAATCCTATATTTTCATTTCTGACAGATGTCGTTTGTAGGCTTGTAGTTTAGGGAATGATTCGATGTCTGATTTTACTGTTGTTATTTGACAGAGATGCTCTGATAGTCTGAGATCTTTTATAGCTACATCACATTTTCCACTGTCCAAATTTGTGGCCACATGGTCAATTACTGATGAAGTCATTGTAGTAACCCTTGTTGCACTGTTGACCAGTAGGGACATGCCAAAACTTTGAAGGATGTTTATGAAGGTGCTGCTGGATTCCTTTATGATATTAGTGTTGATATTAATGTCCCCACACAGAATTATGTTGACCTTTGTACTTGGGACTTTATCTATAACTTCTGTTAACTTATTGAAAAAAGTATCCACACTACCACTGGAAGATATATACGCACACAAAATGATTATTTCTTGGTGATATCAAGCCCTATTAATTCAATAGCTGATATTTCAAAGTGTTTGTCTTCACTTACTGTACTGAGGTCATGTCCTAATTTGAGATGTGTAATATAAATGCATGATCCTGGTTCTGTAGTAAGAACTGGTTCTGTAGTAAGAGTTTGTCCTTTCATTCAATGATAATAATACATGTTGGATTTCTGTGTATCTACATCAGTGCTCAGTAATAGAAACTACAGTGCAGTTCGGAGACTGGAGCTCAACTTCTATTAGTTGTATTTTATTTTTTATAGATTGCATGTTTTGATGGAGGATTGTTAAATCCCCATGTTACTCTTTCCAATGGTTTGTTTTTCTTTGTGGCAACTGGTATACGTGATATTTGAGATGATAAAATTTGTCTTGTGGGTGATTGTTTCAATATTTTTTTAAGTGCTGGAGATATTCTTTAGACAGGGGAACCTGTTGTCTGGATTTACCCTAAAAAAGTCCTATTTTTCCTACCTGTGACAACAGGTATTTGACCATGTGTAGCCTGAGAACCACCCCCTATACATTCATGAATCAGTTGTACCAGTCTTCCCTTTCCAGTCCTGTTTAGGTCGAGGCGAAGCCTAGTGAAACCCCATCTGTTGATAGTCACGACAGGCAATACAAATCTTTAAATTTATACAGCATAATATTAATATGATGCAGTTAAATGACACCAGGTTTGCATCTCTGAATAGGTTACTGCTAAAAAAACCAAACGTGTCACAGTTTAAAGAAACATGTATGTGTCATCATTTAAAGAAAGAGAAATAGAATGTTAAAGAAAAAGGAACAGAGTACCATTGAAAGAAGTAGAATGGAACACCAAAATTGCCAGCCATATAGCAGAAAAACTGCAAAAATTGCCCTGCATGTTACAGCAAAACTGTCAACTTGATTCCAAAAGTGTGTTAACTTGCCCCAAAAAATATGTCAACTTTCCCTCCCCAAAAGAGTATCAACTTGTCCCCAAACAATAGCAACTCGTCCTAAAATTGTACCGACTTGCTCTCTGAAACCACAAGCAGTTACCACATGTTACAGCAAATCTGTAACAGATTTTCTGAAAACTGTAAAAAATTGCGCTCCATTAACAGTGGAATTGCGACAAATTGTCCTCTATTTAAAATTCTGTTATGGATAAGCTTCAAACAAAATGCTCCACACATCATTATATCACATGAAATTGTGATAAATTGATCCACAGTGTTGTTCAGTGGACAGTGATAGGCAGTGCACAATGATAGTCAGTGAACAATGCTGGTCAGTAAACAGGGCGACTACCATCACTCTTTGTACTGCTGTGTGGATCTGTGACACAGACATACCTCTGTAAACATTGTACTGCCTTGTCATTTAAATTTTATATCACAAAATTATGTGTGCACAAAACATATTTTCACATTTATACTATTCATACACCATAGTAAATTTCACATTTCTCTCTCTTTTCACCTCTGCCTCGTCACTAAATATCATCTCAAATTCTTGATCACAAGTACTATAAACGATGCTCCCAGTAGCTGACGCCCATTGTATTGTTGAAGCAAGTATTGACTCAACTTTTTGCATCATGTTCAAAAATATATAAAAGGTGCAAGTTTTACTGTTCATAAAACACACACACACCTTAACTTTGAATCATGTTCACAAAAGTATTGATCTGAATGTTTCTAGCATCATGTTAAAAAGACTACTAATATTTGATCTATATTCATATGTAGCACAAACATGTTATAGACATGAGTCCTATCACTTGCTGGAAGAGACAAACGTTGTGGAGGCCATTTTGAGAGTTTTTTTCCATGGATGTCAACTCTCTAATGTTATGTTGCATGAATTAGATTAGATTATATGTACTTTTTGTGCCAATAGATCGTTAATGAGATCCCCCAGGATGCAGATCATCTCAGAAAACAAGCATACACAACAAATATTTACAAAGAAAAATGAATATGCTAATGTATATTCGATAGATTCCAACTGAAATGTTCCTCAAGGACGAGGAATAAGTCAGAAAATCCTAAATATAATTTCAGTTAAAGATAATAGCAAATTTATCACAAAACACGTAAATCTTGATTACACTAGGGTGCATATAACAATTCTTAGTCTTTTGTAGCAATGCTTTGTCAAACATAAAAATCATATCACAACATTTATCTATGATGATCACATTACTGTACTGAATTTGTACATAAGTCATATTGTACATGTGACCCACATTATTTGATATTATTGGTAAATACATCTCAGATGATTCTACTAAGAAATTCATTAGTGAAGTAGAAGGAGTTGGCCACCAATAAATTCTCATAAACGGAACTTCATTAGTAATTAAGCTTTCTAATTCCTGCTGACAAGTTATTGAAAACTGTGTACCTGAATGGTGGGCACCTACCTGGATTAAAGTAAGTGACTTTAAACACTTGTGAAGATTATTCTTATTTCTAATATTGATTTCATGAACTGAGCTGTTGGTTTGAAGAACATATATATTTTAAATAACAAATTTCCTTAAAAATAAGAATGAAGCAAACAAAATAAGGGCACAGGACAGCCAAAAAATCACTCAAACAAAAATACTCTAGACATAAAACGTATTATAATTTAGTTTTTATGCATTGTTTTTAAATTCAATATTTTTTCACTGTCTGAGCAGTTATGATGGATTTCTAAATTTCTGTTGGAAAGTACACATTGAGAAACTGATTAAGGAATATGCGATTTCACGTTATTTACACTTTTTACAGGTGTCTACAGTAAAATCCATCATCATCATTTTTCATGCACTGATGACCCTAAGCCTATGTATTTACCTTATCAGGAAGTATCAACCATTTGTAACTGTGTGAAGATGAACCAAGTTTGTATTTTTTAGTACCAGAAATGTATTACATTGACTGGATTACAAATTGCACAGTGGTTTTTACTTCTGAATACAATTCTGTGCATTTTGCATGTAGATTCAGTCTTGAGTGCATATATTTAAACCTACAGACCAACAAATTCTGTAATAGTTTCTTCTTTAAGTTGGTCTTTTACTTAACCAAACTCTTTTTTTATTTACCAGCAGAGTATTGTGTCTGTTATTTGCAGGATATCCCAGTGTTTCATACCTTGTAAGCACATCACTTCTGATATCCTCATAAATATTTGGAGCTGAAATGTGGTGGATTAAGCTATCGGTGTCAGTGCAGTACCAGTTTACATTATTTGGCAGAAACATGTGTAACGTTTATTCTAGGTGAAGGTCGATAAGACAAATTTTCGAAATTTACTAAATAGGCAATTCCTACTGCAATCTATTTATCAAAGACTACATTAAACCTATTCAGTTCAATGGCGACTACATAAAAAATAAAAATAACACTATTCTGAAACTTTCATTTGGCAGTTAATCCAGCTGTCCCAGAGTTGCTTTGCCATAATGCTGCTAGTCTTATGTTTCATACCTTATTCATGGTTTTTTCTAAATTTACCAATATTCATAAGTTTGAAAAAGTTCTTCTCCAATCATTGCTTGGACTCATGTGTGTTTGTGCATTAATCTCAATGTGTAGTTTCATGTATGGAGTTAGAGGCCAGACGAATGTGTGGTTGCTGAAGAGGGGCAGCGCCTTCTCAGTAGTTGCAGGGGTAACAGTTTGGATGGTTGACGGATCTGGCCTTGTAACATTAATCAAAATGGCCTAGCTGTGCTGGTACTGTGAACGGCTGACAGTTAGGGGAAACTACAGCCTTAATTTTTCTCGAGGGTATGCAATCTTTACTGTATGGTTAAATGTTGAAGGCGTCCTCTTGAGTAAAATATTCTGGAGGTAAAATAGTATCCCCTTGGGATCTCCGGGTAGGGACTACTCAAGAGGACGTCGTTATTGGGAGAAAGAAAACCGGTGTTCTGTGGATCGGAGTGTGGAATGTCAGATCCCTTAATCGGGCAGGTAGGTTAGAAAATTTAAAAACTGAAATGGATAGGTTGAAGTTAGACATAGTAGGAATTAGTGAAGTTTGGTGGCAGGAGGAATAAGACTTCTGGTCAGGTGAATGCAGGGTTATAAATACAAAATCAAACAGGGGTAATGCAGGAGTAAGTTTAATAATGAATAAAAAAAATAGGAGCGCTGGTAAGCTACTATGAACAGCATAGTGAAAACATTATTGTAGCCAAGAGTGACATGAAGCACACACCTACCACAGTAGTACAAGTTTATATGTCAACTATATCTGTAGACGACGAAGAGATTTAAGAAATGTATGATGACATCAAAGAAATTATTCAGATAGTGTCAGGAGACGACAATTTAATAGTAATGGGGGACTTTAACTCGATAGTAGGAAAAGGAAGAGAAGTAGAAGTAGTAGGTGATAAAGGAATGGGGGTAAGGAATGAAAGAGGAAACTACTTGCCAGAATTTTGCACAGAGCGTAACTTAATCATAGCTAACAATTGGTTCAAGAATCACGAAAGAAGGTTGTATACGTGGAGGAAGACTGGAGACACTGGAAGGTTTCAGATAGATTATACAATTGTAAGACAGAGATTTGGGAACAAGTTTTAAAAATGTAAGACATTTCCAAGGGCAGTTGTGGAGTCAGACCACGATCTACTGGTTATGAACTGTAGATGAAAACTGAAGAAACTGCAAAAAGGCGGGAATTTAAGGAGATAGGACCTGGGTAAACTGAAAGAACCAGAGGTTGTAGAGCGTTTCAGAGAGAGAATTAGGGAACGATTGACAAGAACAGGGGAAAGAAATACCTTAGAAGAAGAATGAGTAGCTTTGAGAGGTGAAATAGTGAAGGCAGCAGAGGACCAAGTAGGTAAAAAGACGAGGGCTAGTAGAAATCCTTGGGTAGCAGAAGAGATATTGAATTTAATTGATGAAAGGATAAAATATAAAAATGCAGAAAATGATGCACGCAAAAAAGAATACAAACGACTAAAAAATGAGATTGGCAGGAAGTGCAAAATGGCTAAGCAGGGATGGCAAAAGGACAAATGTAGGGATGTAGAGGCATATATCACTAGGGGTAAGATTGATAACGCCTATAGGAAAAGTAAAGAGACCTTTGAAGAAAAGAGAACCACTTGTATGAATATCAAGAGCTCAGATGGAAAACCAGTTCTAAGAAAAGAAGGTAAAGCATGAAGATAGAAGGGGTATCAGAGGGTCTATACAAGGGCGATGTACTTGAGGGCAATATTGTGAAGGAGGACGTAGACATAGATGAAATGGGAGATATGATACTGCACGAAGAATTTCATGGAGCACTCAAAGATCTATGTCGAAACAAGGCCCCAGGAGCAAAACATTCCATTGGAACCACTGATTTCCTTGGGAGAATTAGCCATGGCAAAACTCTTCCATCCGGTAAGCAAGATGTATGAGACAGGCGAAATACCCTCAGCTTTCAAGAAGAATATAATGATTCCTATTCCAGGAAAGCGGGTGTTGTCAGGATTGAAAATTACCGAACTATCAGTTTAATATGTAACGGCTGCAAAATACTAACAAGAATTCTTACAGACAAATGGAAAAACTAGTAGAAGCCGACCTCGGGGAGGATCAGTTTGGATTCTGTAGAACTTTTGCGACACGTGAGACAATACTGTCCCTACAACTTATCTTAGAAGATAGGTTAAGGAAAGGCAAACCTACGTTTCTAATATTTGTAGACATAGAGAAAACTTTTGACAGTGTTGACTGGAATAATCTCTTTCAAATTCTGAAGGTGGCTGGGGTCAAATACAGCGACCCAAAGGCTATTTACAGTTTCTACAGAAACCAAATGACAGTTATCAAAGTCGAGGGAGATGAAAAGGAAGCTGTGGCTGGGAAGAGAGTGAGACAGGGTTGTAGCCTATCCCTGATGTTATTCAATCTGTATATTGAACAAACAGTAAATGAAACAAAAGAAAAATTTGGAGTAGGAAAAAAAAATCCATGGACATGAAATAAAAACATGAGGTTTGCTGATGACATTGTAATTCTGTCAGAGACAGAAAAAGACCTGAGAGAGCAGTTGAATGTAATGGACAGTGTCTTGAAAGGAGGATATAAGATGAACATAAACAAAAGCAAAATGAGGATAATGGAATGTAGTCGAGTTAAATAAAGTGATGCTGAGGGAATTAGATTAGAAAATGGGACACTTAAAGTAGTAAATGAGTTTTGCTATTTGGGAATCAAAAAAACTGATGGCTGTCATAGAAGGGAGGATTTAAAATGTAGACTAGCGATTGCAAGAAAAGCGTTTCTAAAGAAGAGAAATTTGTTAACATCGAGTATAGATTTAAGTGTCAGGAAGTCGTTTCTGAAAGTATTTGTATGGAGTGTAGCAATGTATGGAAGTGAAACATGGATGATAAATGGTTTGGACAAGAAAAGAATAGAGGCTTTCGAAATATGGTGCTACAGAAGAATACTGAAGATAAGATGGGTAGATCACAAACTAATGAGGAAGTACTAAATAGAATTGGGAAGTCGAGGAATTTGTGCCACAATTCGACCAGAAAGAGGGATTGGTTGATAGGACTTGTTGTGAGGCATCAGGGGATCACCGGTTTAGTATTGGACAGCGGTATGGAGGGTAAAAATCGTAGAGGGAGACAAAGAAATGAATACAGTAAACAGATTCAGAAGGATGTGGGTTCCAGTAGGTACTGGGAAATGAAGAAGCTTGCACAGGATAGAGTAGCATGGAGAGCTACATCAAACCAGTCTCTGGACTGAAGACCACAACAACAACAACAACATGTCTGCTTCACAATTCTGCTGTAAAAATGCGGTAAAATAATATCTAGCGCTTTTTAAGATGTGCAAGGAAATCTATTTAAGAAACATGAACGAATATGTCATAACACCGCAATTTATCCCACTCAGTTCACCAGGGGAGCACTGTGGCGGCCAGCAGGCGGTATCTCCATGCGTCAATAAATATAATGGGATCAAAATAACGGCATTTATTTGGGTTACACACAAACCGCACTAAATGCACATGAGTGATTCGCCGAGGCAGAATTTCAGAGGGTAGGGATCACGTGGATTCCAGAGTCTAATCAGCCTTCTTCACACATAGAAATGGGAAATCTCTGAGTAGGCGAGCGCGAACGAGCTGCATTTCGCCGTGCGCAGTCAACATTCGCTTGTGTTTCGGTGGTTGTCGGTGTTTAAAAGAATTTCACACCCCTAGCAGTACAGAAAACTTTCATATGCTATCTTTTGTACCTCTGTTGCTTTTTAAATTAGCTGGTGAGCGGTCCAGAAAATGTAATGTTTTTGACAAGACAATATAAATATTGCAGGAAAAAAAAAATAATTGGTACAAACTTGCTTAGGCACTCAAAAGTCCAAAGAGAGTCACGAAAAACCTGAGATGTTTTCATCAAGTGGGAATAGGCAAAAGCTTTGTATTGGTGTCTGTTAAAACCGAAAATAACAATAACTTTCCTTGAAAGTATACAAATACAAAGGTGTATCTGTTAATGCTGATTAAGAATATATGAAAGATGTTTTTGTGTTCACACTAGCTGATGTAACACTGTTGTGGTAGAGATTTTTTGATGGAAAATAAAAGTGGTTTACCTGGGATCAAGCTGTTTGTCTTCTAATAAACCGTATAACAGATTTTATCACGTATCCTATGAGACAGGGCATATGAATATTTCATTTAATTGATGTTATCTTCCTGTGTAAAATTCTTGGAGTGCAGCATCAGAAACTGCGATATAGCAGCTATTGAAATGCTAAACCATCACTACTGTTAATGTATCCAGTTGTTAATAATCAAAGTGCAAATGCCAGTATTTTGATTTTTAATTTCCTTCTCGTAATGAGAAGTGTCAACCGAAATATGTTTAAAGTTTGTAATTAATGCAATAGAAAGCTGGAGCTGCAGTTAAGCGGTAAGTGCACTTTATCCACACATTTCGCTCTTACTTAAAAATTCAGACAAAAAATTCTTCTTTCCTAGTCCATCATGCTTATTTCGTAGTTTTGCAACGTGGCTCTAACTATATAGTTTCCCTTTAATTTCTAACAGAATAAAACAATAACACAATGTTCTTAAGTTACGCACGTTTACTATTCCTTTCCTTCTAGTGTAAACAGTTGCACAAGTGAATTATGACAAATTGTTTGTTCGTGCACTTGAGTGAAAACCACACAGAATGTTTAGGGGAGCTAACTTTGTGAAGCATCCATAATTGCTTAAAGTTTACCTGTTGCTGTCGAAAATGAAGTAAAAAACTCAACTGAAATTGTGTATGAGAACGTTCCTTCAGTTGAAATAGACGCCCATATTCGATTTTACAGAGGAATTGAAATTAGGCCAAGCCAGTATTACGTCTACAGTGCATGCAAGCAAGTGCACCCATCTGGAGGGCGGGGGTCTGTCTTATCGCAGGAAACAGTGGCAACTGTTGACATAGTTTTGTGGTGTCTTATGATGCACGGAATATTGGATTATTAAACTTGCCTTAACACGCGAAATACTTGGTTATAACAATTTACTTGTTGCAAAATCGTGGTGCAGAGCTTTAGAGTACTCTTAAACTACCTGTTTTCAGAGCTGAATTTTCCAAGTATCTATCATGATTCTTACGAGTATGGGAAACCTTTGAAAGAACAACAAGTTGGCATCTTGGTGACTAATGCCTAGTAATCACATTTTTGCCTGCTGACTGACCATGGTGGCACGTTATGGGAGTGGGAAGTCTCAATGTATGAGCTTTTATTTGATGCTGCTCCATCAGAGACTTCACAACTATCATCACAGTCACCATCACCACAAAATTTAAGAACAACTAGCCCTTCTACTAACAGATTATGTATATCTGGCTCATCAGTTACTTGTTGTAATATATGGAGCAGGGTTCCAAGATACAGAACTTGAAGTATGAGACTGAGGGTGGGAGTGCAGCATACACTGTAAGACTATTGACCTTGGAGAAGGAGCAGTACCATCCAGTTCTGAGCATGAAACACATCACCAGTGTTGGTTCATCTGAAAGAATGCGAGATATATCTGCTGCCAAAATTCTCGGCCATAATTTGTACAGGAACATGATGAAAGACCCCGAAGATGCTGCTAACTTAATATTTATTTAAGAACAAACAAGGATAAAATACCGATTGAAAGTAAAAAGTCGGGAAAGATATTAATTACGAAAGTGCAAAACAACAAATTAGTTTTTTCACTTTCATCTTTTGATGTACTGTTTTTTGTTTTTAGTAGTAGAACACAGTCAAGCTCTTTTCTCGTAAGAGAAGGAAGTGCATTTGTAGAGCAAAACTACTGCAGTCTAAGTGTATTTTATGTGCATGAATAATACAATATAGAAGACCAATATGAAGCATTTTTGTTTATGGAATTGTGTGAAGTGAATTTTTGTGTAATTACGACAAGCGCCAGTGGCCAGTGCCCACGGAGTCCTTTAGATGCCTGTATCTTCACCAGAATTGTTGGGAAGCTCGATGCAAAAGCAGACATTTTTAAACAAATTCAATTCATATTCAGCTACTCATATTCAATCAATCAATTATTAATTCATTTATATTTTTTAATATGTTACAAATTCTTCCTTAATTTGTTTATACCAACAGCAGTGCTGTGCACATCATCTATAATGGAAGAGTAAATAACATGGACACAGTTGATTTCCAAATATAGATACATAATTTATTTGTGCCTAGTACGAAAAAAATGTAACTTTCTACTCACAAAGATCATACAGTGGAAGAATAAAAAATACTAATATTAGATCTAGATTGTCCTGGTTTCCTGTTTAATTTGCAGTAGTGTTTAGTTCTCACATGTAGAATCAATGGCTATCTAAATGATTTTTCATGTGGGAGTTGAAAGGTAATACACTCACCACATTGGGAGTACTTGGTAAACTCTGAACACTCTCTTGTTTTTGAGTGTATAACATGTGTGATTGTATTTATTACAAAGGACTGTTACTGTATCAGTGCAACAAGCTATTTGATTTCTACATTAAGGATATATTATTTATATTATATACAGTTATATCACAAAATACAAAGGCAAATACATAAGTCAAAAGTGGATTGTCTAATGGAATTGTCTCAAATATTTACTTAAATTTAACAACCTACTGTTTACAATAGATACTGAACAGTGTTGAAGACAAAGATTAAATTTGTATTTTTCCACTCTCCAATGAGTGAGTGAAATGTAAAAATTCAATTGAACACTTTTTATAATATTTATGTCTATTGTTTTTTCTTTGTATTTAATGATGAGGAAAATGTACAAATATTTTCTGGCCACATATATATGTAAATATCTTTGTCTTTCAAGTGAAGACTGCAGAAATAATGCAACTTGACTCCATTTGTACTCACCAGTTTAATATTACACTGATTAAGTACAGGGGTATGTTTGTGTGCACAAATATCGTATCTTTGACCTTGGTACATATTCAGCTGAATGTTGCGTAATTTTTTACTGTATATCTTTGAACTTGGCGCCATTTTTTCTCAGCTGACAGTCTTATTTTAATACTTCACTGAGATTAGCGGAGAGAGGCAAGGGTAGGAGGTAGAATGAGCAACTGGTCTCACTCAACCATCTTGGATATTTTCACCACAACCACAATTGGATTAGTTCTGCAATCATGGTTTAAGATTGAGTGGAGAGGAGAGGAGGATGGGGAAATGAGGAATGGCTTGGTAATGTAATTGATAATGATATGACATCACTGATAAGATTACTCCTGCATTTGTACAACTAACACTTATACTTTTCAGTGTCACAAGACCACCACCTTGGATTGTGACATCAGTGGTATTGTGTACTTCAATACTAGTACTGCAATTATGTACAAAGTGTGCTGGAATGCTCATAGATATACTACGTGCACGGTATATATATATATATATATATATATATATATATATATATATATATATATATATATATATATATATAAGTACAGGGTGTATATGAAGTCTAGGAAGACTTTCAATGATTTATTGCACAAGAACTAAATATTGTACAGATGTCATACATATTGCATTTAGAAGAGAAACTCTGAAAGTTTTTTTACAAACATTCTATATGCGAACCATGTGTCACCTGGCAGACGTCAATACAGCAATCGAATTCTTGCCATACCCATCCCAGCATGGCATTGTCGACTGTGGCACTGTGGCAGTTGCTTCCCATATTCTCTCCTGGAGCTCTGCTACATCACGCGGTAGAGGCAGTATGTACACCAGATCTCTAATGTGCTCCACAGAAAAAAGTCACTCGGAGTGAGATCTGGTGATTGGGAAGGCCATTTTATGAAACAGCTCGCTCCGCACCTGAGCTCGTCATGTTGGCCACTAGCGCTGACTATTGGCAAATTACCAATCTACGCTGTGGCGGTATACATGAAAAAAACTTTCAGGGTTTCTCTTCAAAATGACGTACATATGATATCCCTACAATGTTTGCTTCTTGTGCAATAAATAATTGAAAGTGTTACCGGACTTCATGTACACCCTGTATACTTTTGTGATGGTAGGGCAGGTGTAAGAACCACCCTAGAATTGGCCTGAAATGCTTGAAGAAAACCACAGAAAAGCTAAATCAGGATGGATAGAAGGAATAAACTACATCCTTCTACTTATGAGATCAATGTGTTAACAACTACGCTGCCTCATTCAATTGATCCATATTTTATAATGTTCTTTGACTTATGCACAATTCGTTCCAGATGACTTATATTATAAAACAAGATTGGCACTTCATTGCCCGCCCCTTTAAGGACATCCGCTGGTGACTCCTGTATCATAAACATGCTGCTACATCTCAGTCTGCCTGAAAAGAGTCAGTATTCCATACCCCTTCCCCCCCCCCCCCCTCCCCCATGCTAATCGAGATGCTGAGTTAAGGAGAGCGGCAAGACATCACTATCATGCACTATAGATTTTGGTACATGATTTTCTTGTAACAGCATTACACTGTGATTATATACTGTGTTGTACTGTGGCATATTGTTGTAGTTGTCAACTTTCATTGTTAAGAGTATCTGCCCTGAGATCTCTCAGTAATCTTTATATGTGGAGTATTCGTTACTTATGAGTAATGTTTTAGGAATCCTTTTCAACCGCTTTTTTCAGTAATCTTTATCATTTACTTTGACAGTTTGTTCCAAAGTTTTATCCCCTGATAGACAATTCTGTTATCAGTTTTTAGTTCGCTTTTCCTTTGTACATGTTAAGTTCAAACTATCTTTTGTTCCGCGATCAATTACGGACCTATTTGCGAAATATTTAGTAACGTTTTCCCTATATGCATCACAGACTGGTAATGTACTCATTCAAAGCAGTAATGATATCCATTTTTAAACAGTTGTTTACAATGAGACTAACTGCTACTTATAGATATTACTCATATGACCCTTTTCTGCAGTTTAAAAACTGTGTCCACGTTTCGTAACTTGAATCCCCACAAAATATTCCGTAGCTAAGACTTGAGCGCACATAGGAATAGTATCTGTCTACAAGACATTGGTTGTTACAGACTAATGATAGAACTCTAATGACAGCCCTTTTATCAGTATCTTAGTGTGTTCCTTCCATCTTAACTAACGATAGATATTTCCTGATATAAGGGACATTATTAAAGTTCTTAACTTCTATATAGAATAAGACACAATAATATTAATGGGCATTTTAATTTAAATGTTTAGGTCAAACATATTTTACAGCTGTATTCAAGTACTTCCCATGTAATCTAACCATCCTTCATAAAATAAGAGTCATGAAAATCAGCAGTGCTGCTATTGACAACGTTTCTATGAACACACCGAAACTGCAAAACCACTGTGTAAATACTTGCAGACTACTGACTAAAGGAACTTAATACTAACAAACGAAAAACAAATTTTATTAGAACATTGGAAAAAAGTACATATCCCACTTGGCATCATTTGAAAAATGGTAATGTGTGGCTGTCGCTTAATTTTTAGGTGTCACTGAATTAATAGCAGCTCCATTATAGCCATGTGTTCAGCAAGCAGGTAGGCACAGAGGTGCTGATATTTAACTTCACAAGCGAGCCTGTTTGTACACAGCAAGGTCGCTGGGCCAAGCCAAGGAATCGTCGTAACATTTCAGAAAGGCCATACAACTAAGAGCCAGCATGTCGAATACATCCACGTTATGGAGACACAGGGCTGCTGATTTGAACATGTTTGGAAGCAGTACATCATCACAACAAGTGGGCTTTTAACCACTATAATTACCCTCTGATTTTTGCACAGCTATGCACAGTCTGACAGCACTCTCCATAACATCAAATTCATGGAAGTTTCCGTCAGGCTGTGGGCCAGCCAACAGCTGACACCAATCAGGGTAGCTAGCTCCATCAGACTAGCTCACTGTTCTATGTCTGCACCCATGGCCTTAGAATGATACAAAGGGTGAACCATCCCCTTGGTTCCATAGCAACACTGACTTTCTACCTTGGACGGCAGTGATTCACAGTCAGGTTGGTACTGATGCCATCCATATACGCCAAGGTGATCTTCTAACCAAGTAGCAGTGGATGCTTACAAGAATTCAGTGGACATACCGATCGTTTGCACTGCTCACCCAGGACCATATAGTGCTAACTGAGGCACATGCTGTTGAATGGGTTAAAAAAGTGTCAGGAGAGCAGGATGCAGACCTCAAACAGCCATCCTGTCGCCTTCGTCTTCCAGCGCTATCGGCACTGCCAATCGATGAAGCGCCCGTAGAAGTTACATGTAGCGGCGTCGCATCAGTCTGATATTGGAACTCAAGAAGAAATAAAATATGTTGTATCCTGTGGCGGAGTTTCCTTAGTTACCTTGGCCAGCACCACCACCTCCACAACCCGCCACTCGACTACCTCTGCGCCATAATGTGGCCACTCAACCTTGGTCACTAAAGAGTGGTGCCAAAAGTACTTGTTGACGTCGTCTGACAACTGGTGCCAGCGTAGTTGACTTCGAGGCACATGGCTTCGCAACCACGGCATGCAGTTTCGTCAGACAGTGGCGTCAACGAGTAGACCATTGCCTTTGTGATAGTTTTTCCCGTTTCTGGTGTAGATGGCGTAGAGTCTCAGCGAGTGATGCACATGGATTTGAAGGTTGCATTTGTACTGTCAAGGGAACATTACATGATAATACGAGGGAGTATTATTCACGACCTGTAAAATTTGATCAATGTAATTTGCCAGGCCACTCTGAAGCTTGTATAGAGACAGTACAAGTAATCTGTGTTAACTGTTATCGATACAGGCATATGGCTACTCAGAGGTCAGAGTCATGATGGATGATGCTAAGGTGTAAATGTGTATCGCGTCATACCGCCTGTTATGATTACATTTTGTGTTCCTTAAAGTGTACTGTAGATGAAGGTTCCTCAATGGAAGAAACTCAAACACTGGGTGTCACTAGGCAGGTTGCAGTTCAAGCATTGCTAATGAAATGGCACTGATAGCAGACAATGCAGACTTGCGTGATAGGTTTACAGCTGAGAGGAAGAATAATATGAAAAGCTGAACGAACTGCTTCTGTATTAGATCTAGTTACTGCCAGTTTGATCTCGCCTTCCTCTGGAAAGTCGACTGGCGACATATCGTGTTTTTGGATAATCAGCGGTTAGCAGTAAATATTGGAGGGTGGTCAAGGGATGAGTTATCACAGTTGACACAGTTATGGTTAGTAGGGGAAGCCAAATCGCGTTACGAATGTACAAAGGGACTAAGAGGCGCACAGACATTTGATGAGCTGAAAAAAAGGCTTGTTACAAAGGTACAAGAAGCAAAAAGAGTAAGATTTTTTTTCGTAAGAATTGGGTGGTTCAGCCAAAGAAGCATGGTCATTTGGTAGAAAGTATTGCGGAGAAAATATGATAAATGAATGTGCAGATATGACTTAGTGGGAAGTGATGAGGCAAATAGCGTTAAACTTCGTGAAGTGGAGCAGAGGGTGAATTTTTTAAGGTACTTGCCGTCTGATATGTGAAGAAGGGTGAAAATGGATGCCGCAAAGATTTTACTCTGTTGTCAGACTATACATGGACTTTGAAGAGACTGATGTAGTGGTAGGAACATGGGATAAGAGACAAGTATTCTCCATAAAAGGAAGTGTTATAGATTTGGGAGGATGGGACATATCCACAGGCAATGTCGCCAATCTCATTGTGACAAATATGGTGTTTTTGGCCAGCGTCAACGTGATTGTAGAAATGGTAAGGCGAAACGGAACGCATAAGCAGGTGTCAAACACAAAAGCGAACCACGAGTCTGCCGCACAGAGTTCCCAATAAATTGAAAGCAGCTAATACAGATGCAGAGGCAGAATGTAGTGCAGTAGGAATGGTTAGAGGTAAGAAGCACAAGTTTTTATTGGACACAGTGGTGCATGTGTTGTAGCAAGCATGGACCTTGTAGATCAGAGGAAATTAACGCCTCCCTCCCCCGCTATAATCTACTTGGAGTTGGATATGGCGGTGTGGAGTCCTTAGCTTCAGCAATGGTAGATTTTCAGGTTTGGGGAGCAGCTTTTGAAGTCGTCTCCTTGGTAAGCTGTAGTTATAGCACGGTCTTAGGATTACACTTTCTTATAACTCAGTGTACAAAAATTGACCTTAGGCATCGTGTAGCAGAACTTAGAGGGACAACATTCCAGATGAGAGAGACAGTCACCAGGGAAGAACGGATGCAAGGTGCATCAGTCTTAAGGGATGAACCACACTCAAAAATGCTAAAGATTAACTTGCATGTTATTCTGCTACAAGGCTCCAGGAAGTCGGTTTTGGTAAATGTGGGACCAGACTGGCCTGTTAATGCCTTATACTTGATAGAACCATTGGCAGAAAATGATGTATTAGAGACATCACATTGCTTTGTAAGAACATTATGCTTGTACGTGAGAATTAAACATGAAAGTAGTGCCTGTGACTTGAGATAATTATGGTGCTGATGGATTACAGTTCACCAAATAAATGCCGGTAGCTAATTTGGAAGTCCTGAACAATGTGGCTAAGGAGTCAGTGTGTACAAGGGTAGTGTGCATACCATCTCATAAAACCGCATTGCTTCGGAATTTGGAGCATCTTAGAGGTATAGATAGGTCGGAAATGGAGAAATTATTGTTTGAATTTGAGGAGTTATATTTTCCGCGAGGGCCTTTACGAGAAAGACCTATATTGCAGCATATGGTTATCCTTTAGGTATGTTATCATATGGTTATCTTTCTATAGTTACTGCATAATGTTAGGTGATCGTTTTCGTAAAAACCAACAACATAAAGCTTCTTCCAAAAGCTCATTTTTCGTTTCTTCGTCACTTTTCGATGTGTACTCCCATCTTCATTATGAAATTTGCAGGCATAATGCAAAACGGAATCCCTATACTTAATATTCCTTATCAGGGAAGTACCTACACCATACTTATCGTCTAACTTACGATCGGTTTCTTCTTTTTTAATGACTCAATAATATTTATTTTATCTTTAACCGATAACATCATTCACTTGCGGTTTGACACTTTTAAACATAGACTACAAACGGCGCAGCAGCAGCAGGTTAGCGACTGGCAAGCGTGCATCCCACTGGTTTTCAGACTGTGAGGAGTCTCCCCCCCCCCCCCTCAAGGGCGTCGTGGAGATATATAAAAGGGGGCGCGAGCGATGCCCACCCTCACTAACGCCGTCTGGGACGCAATGGCAGGCACCATACCTGATCGCACCTCACAACAACGCAGTGCGGCCCTGCCCCAGGAAATCCTGGGCCTATTCTCAATGAGGAATCGCCTCAGGAGACAATGGCAGCGCACCAGGAGTCCGTACTTCAAACGGCACATTAACAGACTACAGGGCATCATACACGATAAAATACAAACACACAGAACACAACAGTGTAATCAAAAACTCGAAGGGCTGGATACCGCACGACCTGGCGTGTGGCAGCTAGCCCGACACTTCACCAGGGAGAAAATATACACCCCAACGCTTCAAGGGCCTGACGGACCTGCATACTCAGCGGAAGAGAAAGCAGAACTAATGGCTCGAACACTCGCAGCGTCATTCACACCGAACCTGGTACCATCAGATCCAGTGTTCACACTTGCTACTGACCAAGAGGTTACACGCATTCTAGCCCAACCATCGCGCGACGACATTCGACATGCTAGCACAGCCGAAGTCTCCTGGGCTATAATGCATTCCGCTGCTAGGAAAACCCCTGGTCACGATGGCATTCAAAACCGTGTCCTCCAGGAGTTCACGGATAAAGCAACTGAGTACCTAACACACATAACGAATGCCATACTAAAACACCAACACTTCCCCGCCTTTTGGAAGACGGCCAAGGTCCTGATGTTCAGGAAGCCGGGGAAAGACCACAGCCTCCCACAAAATTACCGACCCATCAGCCTTCTGCGTTCGCTCAGTAAGATTGTTGAGAAGGTAATTCTCAAACGCATCACTAGGCACTGCATAACAAATGACATCCTGAGACCGGAGCAATTCGGCTTCAGGAATCACCACTCCACAACACAACAACTCCTACGGGTCGTTGAACATATAACACATGGCTTCAACATAAACAAAGCTACAGGTGCAGTGTTCCTGGACATCGAAAAGGCTTTCGACCGTCTATGGCACAACGGCCTCATCCGCAAACTCAGCGACGCGGGATTCCCTGACGGGCTGCTGCGTCTAATACTCTCATACCTCACAGACAGGAGTTTCAACACTGACGTGCAGGGAAAACAATCAACACAACACGGTATACACGCGGGAGTACCCCAGGGAAGCATCCTAGGGCCCCTACTGTTTAACCTCTACATAAACGATCTCCCAACCACACACAACACAATGATGGCAATCTACGCGGATGACACAGCCATCCTTGCGCAAGATTGGAAACCATCAAACATTACGTCACGCCTACAGACTGCACTCAGAGTAGCCGAGCCTTGGTTGGAGAAATGGCGTGTTAGAGTAAACGCCGACAAGTGCGAAGCCGTTCTGTTCACTAGAAGACCGAAGCAACTGCGCAAACACCGCTACTGCAGACCAATAACTCTACATGCACGCCCAATACGTTTCCGTGAGAAAGTCAAATACCTCGGTGTCTGGCTGGACCGGAAATTACTCTGGGGGGACCACATACAACACATGACCAACCGAGCTAGCACGAGGCTCAAACAGCTCTATCCTATGCTCAACAGGCGTAGCACACTGAACAGAAGGGTGTCGAGGTCCATGTACATGACACTTATCCGACCCCTGATGACGTACGCAGCTCCTGTCTGGGGATACGATGCGCCTACACGCCTGCGCCGTCTGCAGCTCATACAAAACAAAGTACTCAAAATCATAAGCAATGCTCCACGATACACACGCATCGCGGACCTTCACCGGGAATACCGACTTGAGACTCTTACGGAGGTAATCCACAAACTCACCACAAGACTATACAGAAACTCCAGACATTCGCAGAACCCGTTTATTCTGAATCTGGGGAACTACGACCACAACCATAGATGGAAACATAAAAGACCAAAAGACATACTTGTAAGGACATAACATCTATGGCCAAGCATATGCAAACATAACGGCACAGGCGAGCCCCTGTTAATCAGACGCCATTACTGGATATCCAGCTGGAATACACTGCCGAATAACTGGCAGACAGTGAGATGATCTATGGCCGATCTTCCACTACTGTATAACGATCTTGATTGTTCCAGGAATGCAGCAGCAGCAGCAACTGGGACACATCGCCATCGCTTGTCATGGTAATGATGCATGATACCTATACTAACAAATCCAACCTTGCATGAACTACCGCAACTAGTAAGCCACTACTGCTTTTACTACCCATCCCACTGTCGCAGAGGTTTTTTTTCCCACGGCACGAGCCATGGCACTTTTTTTCCTCTGCTCTTCAAATCGCTACCCTCACTCGCGTTTCGTCCACTATCTATCACCTGATGGACCGTGTTAATGCGTAGCCTTACCCAGACGCACGGACAACATCACAGCCCAGCATCCTGTGATCCACTTACTAGACAACTAACATGTTTACGGAGGTGACAGTAGAACTTTTGGTTTGGTCACCACGTTGGTGCGGGCGTGGAGGGGCCCCATCTTAAATTACCACTGGGTGCAGCGTCTTAACGCAACCAGATGGCCCCACCTGCTTCGCGACCCCTGAGTTGCCAGCACGTCCAGAACACCGTCCCAGCAGACTGACAGGACATCAAAAACGAAGTCACGCCACATCACACGCTCCGTCACTTTGGAGGAATAGCCTTCCGGCTTATACGCTATTAAAGAAGCTGCTATTTAGTCAAGACAAATGTTTTAGTACTTACGACGAACTGTCTACTGGGTACCAAGTATTTCATGTATGCTCTCTGATTCATTTTCATCTTAGATCATTATCCTGAAAGTAAGTGCAGTAACTGCCTGTAGCCAAACCACTCACTGGAATTCATAATGTACGAGCACAGCAGGCGTGCGAAAACGGTCTTCTGCATAGGATTTCTCAAAGCTTCAACGATATGGTAATTGTTGCCGGCAGTGACTTCGTTTCTAAGCAGTGTTGGCGCTCGAACCTTAGGTGGACTGAGTTGTTCGGTCAGCATCGATCAAACAAGCAGTGTAGTCGTGTGAACGTTTGATGTGAAAGTAAACTGTCGGTTTGTAAAGCTATATTTTTCTTTACTTCTTCATGAGCTTGTCGAAGAAACGCAGATACAGTTATGATTACATTAAATACGGTTTTGTTATTGTTCAAAACAATGGTGTCGACCAGCTTCATTGTGTTATTTGTTTTGACATACTGAGCAATGATGACATCAGATCTTGTAATCTTTAGCGGTATTTGTCGACTAAACATAACGCTTTGAAAGGTAAGCCGATGGAGGTTTTTTGCTGCAAAATGTGTGAATTTGGAACGTATGAAGATGGACAGTACTGGATCCTAGCTTTCTATGAGTTATCGCTATTCACCGTAAAGGCTAAGAAAAGTCTCATTGTCGGAGAAACATTTGTGAATCCCTGCTTGTTGAAAGCAGCTGATATTGTTCTTGGACCACAAAGTGAACAAAAACTTTGACAGATACCGCTTTCTGACAACACTGTGAAACGTCGGATTGATGATACGGTAGAAGATATAACAAATCAGGCAGTGAATTTGTCTCAATACAGTTAGACGAGAGTACAGAATTTGCAATTCGTTGTTAACTGCTATTTTTCGTTCGATACGTACAAACCGAAACTATTAAAAACGAGATGTAATTTTCTGCAGAGCTAACGACTACTTCAAATTCATTTCATATAATGATGGCGGTATCTGAACTGTCATGGCAAAACTGATTTTTGTATAAGCAGATGGCGCCCCATCCATGCTTGGATCTCGCTCAGTAGTCGTGCAAATGGTTAGAGAAAAGAATCTCAATGTTATTTCAGTTCACTGTGTTATACAGCGTCAAGTCCTGGCAGTTAAAACATTTCTAAACGATCTCAGTGACGTCTTTAAATTATACACCAAAATTTTGAATCATGTTAAAAAGAGTGCCTTAAATACTCGTATTTTTACGGCCCTTTGTGAAGATTTGAGAACAGAACATAAAAAATTGCTATTTCATATGGAAGTAGGCTAGCTCTAAAAACGAAATATGTTCGATTATTTGAACTTAGAGATGAAGTCATTCAGTTTTTGGAAATTCGAAACCTAACTGAATTGTGTGTGGAACTCTGAAACCCAAGTGCTCAAGCTGTGTTGGCCTATCTGTCAGATATTTTCGTTTCATTGAACTCCTACAACTTGTAACTTCAAGGTGAAGATTCGAACTTAACCTGTGACTGGTGAGGTGATATTTTTGTAACACAAATGGTGAGATTGGGTTATAGATACCCAATAATTTCCTTGGCCCTCATACTTCAATGGCGAAGGAGAAATGAAAAGTTTCTACATACGTTGCAAAAGTAACTTTTATTGACATCTCTGAACAACTTTTGGCTGCAGAAAATTATTTACAGTGAACAGAATAGACAATTTTTCAAATATATGTAAGTCCATAACAAATTTTGCAACATGTCACGAAATACATATATCTGCAAAAGTTTTATAAACAAATAAACCAAATTTGAATATTACAGTAGAAAGCAACAATGAACCTTTATAAAAGCACATTATTTTTTGATAAGTTATTACGCACAGAAGAATTGGCAAGCCATTACTCTACGCAATTTCGGCATGCAGGAATCGTGCAGGCTCCACAAATCGGTACGTTGCAGCTGTTACAGACCTTTTTCGTTTTTCTGTCAGAGCCTGGTGGGCACTTCTTACACCTCACTTGTTTGCCCAAGTCTCGTCTGGCTTCATGTGGAACTGGTATCTTGAGAATTCTGCTGATGTTTAGCCGCAATTCACGGGGAAAATGGTCGTTTTGAAGTCGACGATTGAGATGAGAGTCTACGAGTTCCTTGGCAAGATTTTTTATGTATTACAATCTGGTTAGCTCTGGATTCCCTGGGAATCCACGGTAGAGAACATAGGCAGCCACTAGGCTTATGTTCATTAGAGTGAAAAATATGGGTGATGGCCATTGCCTTATGCGTCGACTTGTTGAGTATACTGTGCATTTCTCATCTAAGGCGTCGACCCCACCTTTTGTGTTGTTATAATAGGCAATGATTTCTGGTTTCTGGGTTCCTGGATCAGTTGACTGGGTATGGTGCATTGAGGATACAAGTAGAATGGCCTTGCCTTCTTTGGTACATAGGAGAGTATTTATTTATTTATTTTTGCATTTATTTTACCTGGCAAGATTAGGGCCTTCAGGCCCTCTCTTACACCTAACCAGGCATACTCAAATTCAACAAATTTCAGTTTCTACAGAACATTAAGGACATATAACATGTTATACAGTATTAATGTTAAAGAAAAAAAATAGAGATTATGAAAGTAGTACAATGATGATTATAACAATCAAAAATAATTATAACAATCAAGAATAATAATAATAATAATAATAATAATGACTATGTATATGAAAGTAAACATATTTTTCTTTTATGCTAGTTGGGAATTTTCTCGTTATATTCTTGCAGCTTGTGAGTTATTCTCATCAAGCAGAGATATAAAACGATAGAATGGGGTGAAAGAGATATAGAAGAGGTAGATAGGTTTGAGTAAGAGAAATAGAATGGTAAAATTCGAAGCTATGATGGAGAGGTGAAAGAAAAAGATGAGAGGGGCACAACAATGGTGGATATACCGTCCCTAATATGTAAGTCTTGAGTTCCCTCTTGAATGTTGAGTGGTTCTGGATAAGACGCAGATCACAGGGGAGCGCGTTCCATAGTCATATGGCTGAGATGAAGACACGGAGAAAGATTTTGTGTTATGTAAAGGTACAGCCAAGATGCTAGACGTATCCGATCTGGTATTGCGGTTGTGGAATGATGATAGGTGTTTAATGTGAGAAGATAAGTACTGGGGGCACCAGTGGCTAAGAAATCGATGAAGTAAGCACATCGTGTGGAGATCGCGTGCCTTATGTGGGCGTATCCAACCTAGCTGGGAGTATGAAGGACTGATATGATCATACAACCGTATATTGCATACGTATCTAACGCAAGCATTCATCACTAGCTCGAAGCATCTCGAATTTTCACTATTTGTGCCGTGTTGAACTACATCACAGTAGTAAAGATTAGGCAAGACTAGTGTTTGGACTAATTTTTGTTTAACATGGGTTGGAAATATTTTTCTAAATTTTTGAATCGCATGTAGGGAGGAGAGCGATTTCCGGCAAGCTGTGACTGTTTGTTCTTCCCAGTTTAGGTGTTCATCCAAGATTATTCCAAGGTCTTTTACTGTTTTTTGGTATGGTAGTTGGGTACAATTGAGGAATATTTGAGGGACTGTTTCGCGAAAGTACCGACTGATTAACTTTGGATGAGATATAAGTATGACCTGGGATTTCTTGGGGTTTAGTTTCAGACCTAGGTTCTGTGCCCATCGAGAAACAGAGCAAAGATCTGCGTTCATACTCGCTACTGTGTCAGCAATGTTCTTGGGGCTTGCACTTATGTACAGTTGGATGTCGTCGGCATATAGATGGTAGTTGCAGGACTGAATCACTGAAGAATATCATTAATGTACACTGAGAAGAATAATGGACCAAGGACGGAGCCTTGGGGAACTCCAGAGCGCACGTTTTTCCATGATGACTTTTCCGACCCACAGATGACTTGTTGACTTCTGTTTTTGAGGTAGCTGTCGAACCAGTGTATTGCACTGTTTGAGAAATTCAGCTGCTTCATTTTAATTAGTAATATATCAAAGTCAACTGTATTAAAAGCCTTGCTAAAGTCAAGCAGTGTTAGGATGGTAGCTTCACGTCTGTCCATAGCATGTTTAATGTCATCAGTTACTTTGATTAATGCAGTTGCTGTACTATGGTGCTTTCGAAAGCCTGACTGATATTTGTTGTGGATGTTATGAGTTTTGAGGTAATCCATCAGCTGTTCATGGACGATGTATTCTAGGGCTTTAGATATTGCAGGTAGTATGCTGATCGGCCTGTAGTCACCTGGCGACTAAGGGTTGTCAGTCTTGGGTATATGTTGAATTAAACTTTGCTTCCACTCAGTAGGATATGTACTACTGACAAGAGACAGGTTGAAGATGTCTGTGATAACTGGAGTAATAGTGTTTACGACGTTCTTAATCATGCCAATGCTCACTCCATCATTTCCTACTGCCTCGGAAGAGATTCTCATAATTGCCTTGTGTACTGTGCCGTTAGTGACATGTTTTAGGAAAAACTTGTCTCTCGAGAGATTGATATCTTGGGGCTGGTAATTTGTCGCTGCGTGGCAGTTTACAGCTGTTGAGAAGAAGTCGTTTAATTCTTCTGCAGACGCTTGATAAACAGCGTCAGATCTTCGCTTCCCTATACCGAAACTGCGCAGCTTTTTCCACAGTGCAGCAGGTTTTGATATGCCGCATACGACAGAGCGGGCATGTCTGATTTTGGCATTCCTCACGCTTTGCTTGGTTCTATTTCGGAGTTTCCTATAAGCTTCGTACGCCTCGGGAGTTGGGTTACGCTTGAAAGCCCTATGTGCAGCATCACGTTTATTCATTAACTGGCGCAATGCAATGGTGAGCCACGGAGCGGGAGCTCTCTTTACCTTGACAGTGCGTTGAGGAGCATGTTTATCATACAGTGCAATAATTTAGCGACATAATTCCCGAATTTCTCCGTCTAAAGTCGGTTCATTGCTTATATCATGCCAAGGGATGTCTGAGCAATCCTTTTGAAGAGCGTCATGGTTAACATTTTTTAGGTTTCTGTAGGTTACCAGGTGAGATTTTTCTTTGGTAGTATGTACTGAGTAATTTAAGAATATCACGTCATGAGCAGAGAGTCCTGGAGCGGATGTCTGATTGGCGCGGATTATTTTATCTGGTCGTTTTGTTGCTATTATATCTATGAGTGTATGGCTGTGTGGCGTGTGATGAGTTGGGTCCAGCGGTGTTAAACTCATATCATTGGAGTGGAACGATCTCCTTAGCTTTTCTGCAGAGGGAGATTTTAACTGTAAGCCGATGTTTGTGTCGCCCATAATGATTATGTGTTCATACAGTGTCACGAGCGAGGACAGGGCAGACTGAAAGGAGGACATAGCACCGACGTTTGGAGGTTTATAGATTACTCCAATTAGCAGTTTCTGATTTGATGTATTTATTTCGAAAAACAAGAACTCTGCTTCTCCTTCGCCCTTTGCATCCGATGTGCATAGTATAGTAGGTCTCAGATCAGAGCGAACATAGGCACCCACACCACCCCCGCGTCGCGTTTCACGATCTGCCCTTAGGAGAGAGTAACCAGTGATTCGGGTAGCGTCGGAAGAAATGTTTGGTTTCAACCAAGTTTCAGAGACGAGGATAATATGGAACAGCGATTGGCAGAACAGGTCACAGAACTCGTCGAAGTGAGCCGTTAGCGACTGAGCGCTCGCGTGGGCCACAAAGAGCCCGCCGCCGGAACCGGTCCGTCCCATTGTGGCCGCCTGTAGGACCGAGCGCGCTCCGTCTACCTGCTGGCTGGAAGAGTGGAAGAGGGACAAAAGCTGGATTTCGCGGGGGAAGACATATTTACAGGTGTGTCCAAGGTCGTGACTGACTCAAGCGTCTGTGGGCTAAAGGTGAAAGACAAGCTGGAGGTATCGGAGAAGGGAGCGAAAAGAAAGATGGAAAGTGGCAGTAGTGGTTACGAAAAATATAATAGTAGTAGTAGTGGTAGTGACGACGATGAAAATAACAGATATAGAAAGGCGGTTTTAAGGAGATTCCTGTTAATGGAGAATGTTAATTCCCGTTTGACTGACAATATGAATATACATGAGCACTTATGATAGACAAATAAAGAAGCAATATTTATGTGAAATAATTGACTGATTTTAAATAGAGTACTTATGGTACTTATAGAAATAACGAAGCAATATTTACGTAAAAAAAATGAAAAGAAAGAATAAAAATTAACTTATATTAGACAGAGTACAATATGAGACTGTCTCGCGAGATTATTCCCGGAAAATGTGAAACGATATTATGTTTCCTTGTGCGAACGTTTGGAACTGGAGGTTTTTTGGACCATATGAAACGGTTCTTCCCATAATACTTCTTTCGCTCGTATTGACGATTCTGCCTTTTTGAAAGGGGTTCGTTTTCATCTGATGACGATGTGTCTGTTTCTAAGGAATGTGGGGGTTGTAGTGAACTTGGTGATGATCCACGAACTGTAGCATTAGGTATACCATGCACTTCATTCTCAGCTTCACATACTCCTTGCTCTGATTCGGTTTCATGGGAACTCTCGAAACCTCGTTCTATAACATTTTCATCTCCACTACATTCACTCTCAGACTCATCCACTATAGATCTCACCCAGTCACCAAATCCAGGATAACTAGGTTTCATAGACCACCTTGTAGATGGTATGTCAGCTGAAAATCGGAAAACGAGAAAATCTCAGGGTAACTAACGTGGTTATCAATAAGCAGAGTTTCTTATAATAACGAATCAAATAAACTCACTGCATTGATGAGAACTGCATCCAGGGTTATTAGTTATCACAGGAAACCTGCTAGATGCCATACTACCTATAAAGTAGAATATGATAATATTCCAAAAAAAGTTCAGCAACTGGTGAGGTTGGGTTAAAAATACCCAGTAACTTTCAAAAATCGCGCATAAACTCAAACAGCTCACCTCTGTGTTGAGTACCGCGCTTCAGGCCGACTTGCAACAAACTGACTTGAAGGTATAGGAACCAACAATGATGTACTCATGACAATCTGGTAATAATGGGGCTTCAAAGATTTAGCCGGGTATCTGACACCCAACAAACCAGTTACAAGTTAATTTATCATCAGGCTGCTATCACAGCGTATACTGATAAGCTGCAACTTTGAAAACGTAAAATTGTAGCCTACAATTATTTCTGTTTTCCCAAATTATTTGGAATACTGTTTATGGAGGTCTTTAAGCAAACTGATACTACGAAAAAACTATTAAATCATTTGCAGAGTCTAACTAACGAATTCAAACGCTAGTTTCCCAGCTTGTGTGATAATAACATTTACAGACTGGCAACAGATCCTATTCACATTGATATAGACGTGCTGTCGGAAACAATGCAAGAACAAGCTTTGCTGCAGCCAAGTATGACTTTGAGAAGATGGATAAATAATTATATTGGTATAATATCAAAAAGTTTATTCCAACATAGTGTAACCTCCCCACAAAAATTGTAAAAGTATTCTTATTCAAATGCTAATGGACATAGAGCTAAGTGTAACCCCCCCAGAGAATTTTTGAAAGGACATTAGTGTAATTTCACCGGAGAATTTTGCAATGACAATACTTAAATGTGAATACTCATCGTGCTAAGTGTAACCTCCCAGCAAAAACAAAATTTAATGACAATGCCAATAAATGTGAACTATCAATCTGAGCCTAATGTAAGCTGCCCACAAAAATGAAAGACAATTCAATGATAATGAAATCTCAGTGACAATGAAAACGCAAATAGACCGAAATGTCGATCTTAGGCCGTAATTAAACTCAAATTCTTACCTCAGTAAAACTGCATGTCTAAATTCTGCTCTTATTCTTGGCCATAGATTGGAGCAAATGCATCGCAAAAATTCTTTGAACTTAAGTAAATGTTTTCTTTAAGGAAATGCATGGGAAATTTTCTTTCAATAAAATGTTTGTTTTGTTAAAATGCTTGGTTTGAAAAACAAAATTATTATTGGGGCGATTCTTGAACAAATTAATTACACTCAAGATGCATTACATTACCAGATGAGCGCAATGCTGCTTCATTACCTTATTTAAAAAATATACCTCGTCCTGAATCTTGACCAGAGGCCCATGTCGACGCCCGCCGACTCCTCACACACAACTCCGACTGTCTCTCGCGTGCTACTACATGCTCTCGCGACTTGCTACGTACAACTGAACTTTCTCGCAACTCGACCGCAACTGCAACTGCCGACTCCCTACATGCAACTGAACTCTCGCGCGGTCAAGCGCAGACTAGCAACGATAAATACCTCTCTGGCCAGAGATTCTGTCATGCCTCGCCATCGCTGCTACAGAACATACGTGTTTCATAACCCTCCACTGGGGGGGGCAAAAATTTGGCAGCGATGGTGAGTCATTTGGACTTGCCATGAGCAACAATTTTTTTCTCAACTAATTAACTTTACAATTACAGCATATATACAGATATAGAACATGAAGGAATATGGTGCACATGCATCAAGTACAAAACATATTAGACAATGACAAAATGTGAGTACAAAACATATTCACAATTGGCAAAAGTGCACACGCACAGTAGTACAGAACATATCAGGTAATGACAAAATATATATACAATGAGTAGAAAACATATTAACAAAAGACATAAGTGCACACACACTGAAAAAAAACTCTTTAGCATTTTCACAACAAATAAACATAATGGCGAAAAATCATGTTGACAAGTGACATAAGTGCACATGCACTGCAGTTCAGAACATATCAGCAAATCAAAATTTATACGTAATGAGTACAAATGGCATAAAGTGCACATGCACTGTAAAACTCTCTAATATTTTTACGACAAATAAACCTAATGAGTACAAATCATATTGACAAATGACAAAAGTGCACACGCACTGTAGTAGTGAACATATCAGGAAATCACAAATGTATAGGCAACGAGTACAAATCATATTGAGAAATGACATAGAGTGCACACGCACTGTAACACTCTAGTATTTTTTTTACAACAAACAAACAAATCAAGGAGTGTAATAAGGTGCACATGCACTATAGAAGCCTTTAGTAATTTCACGACAACTGATGTTATTAACAAATGAAAGGAAGTGCACACGCACTGTATATGACTTTTTCATTTTACAAAAATTAGGGAAGGAATAGGAAGGATTGCGTCATGATTGTAGCACTTAGGCTGCACGCAGCTGCACTGAAAGTCCATATCTTTCCACAGAAATACAACACCAAGTGAGACAATTTGCAGTTCTTTTCCCAGAAGTATTTATCAGCGTAGCCAAGACACTGAAATGTCGAAGTAATATTCCACGTTATCATTTTGACAGTACATCAGGTACACCAAACAGTGGGACCATAATAACGTCTCCATCGCTCACGGTGGTGGACAGCATGTCGTGTCAACACCACGCTCTTACAAGGCACACCAACGTAGAATTAGTGCAAAAACCAAATATAGTGCTCCATGATCATGAGGATACACAGGACAAACGGATATTGCAGTAATTTCTGGTATTTAGGTCAGAAGATGAAGGACAATAAGTCACATACTAATCTTCATTGAGAATTACATTAGTCTAACAGCTGATTTAAGTAATTGGTGGCACTCATCGCCCAGTTACTGAACATTTCTGTACCATGTATGAAGTATTACAGAATAATGTTCATAAATCATCTGATTACAGTCAATATTGGCACTTATCGGCCAGTTATAAACCATCAGAAGTCATCATTGAAAACAGGAGCTAATGAATGGCATAGTATTAACATAATTCATTTAGTTATACTAATTATTGGCACTCATTGGCCAGTTACAAACATCAGAAGTCATCATTGAAAACAGGAGCTAAGGAATGACATAGTATTAACATAATTCCTTTAGTTACACTAATTACTGGCACTCATTGGCCAGCAAGTATTGAATAGTACAAAACACTGTTCATCATTCAGTATTATTCAGAACTCTCTTAAATGGATAGCATTATTTGGAACTGGTGATACATTTTTTTTGTTAGCAATGCATTGCTTTGGGTAATTATAATGGAAAGCAAGAAGAGAAAAAGAAAAAAAATTAGCTTCTGGGTTGTTCCTGTAAATGAAAAATGTGCAATATCATTCGTCATGAGTCAGCTGTAGCAAGGTTATGAAACAAGGAAGTATATGTGATCACATTTATAAATGATAGACACAACTGGGTAAAAAAATGCAAGTACTGGTATAGGTTTAATAAGTAACAAGTTTAGTAAGTATCATGAAAGGCTTCTCCTGGAAAAAATACAAAATGGATTATTGAGCTGAAAGAAGAAACGCATACTATGCTGAAAAGTAGTGAACTTAGATTTAACAGGCAGTGAAATGTGTATAAAAAAATGTGTTCCATAGCTGTCCTTTCCAAAACCTTCAGTCATCATACCATACGATATAAAACATACTGTCAAAACAAACTGCAACAAATACTTAAATAACTACATAGCATAAATACATAAACTTCAACATCATCCTCATCTGTAAAGAAAAAACTTCATTATCCATCACTTCATTATCCATATTATCATAACTTCATTATTATCATCACCTGTGAAGAAAAACTTCATTATTCATAGTGGCATATTCTTCATCATTATTCATCAGCATTCATTATCATCTGCAAAAAAATCACTTCATTACTCATTACACAACTATTCCTTATCTCTAGCATATTTCGTCACTAAAACTAAGATGTGTAGTTCTGTCTGACAGCCTGCATCAATCGCCTTGTATTCTGAAAGAAAAAATTAGTTAAGACTGCTATTCTACGATGTGTATAGTATATTCTTGTTAATGCTTGTTAATTCTGATCCATTTACTCTTCCTCATAAGGTTTTTGTATCTTCTTTCGTCTATTCCGTAGTTGAAATTCCCATTTCTGTTTAATTTATTTCCTTTACACATCATTTCTTTCTGAAATTGATGAACAAAGATTAATGTCTTGCATTTACATCATATACTCACTAAATAATGACTGGTTTATGGTGACATAATTAAGCATATAGCATAACATGACAGAAAACGTAATATGTCAAAAGCATAGACAGTGTTCAAAGGCAAAAATGTACAGAGAATATCACAATGCAGCAGCAGCAAAAAAAAATGTAAAACAGTCACGATGTTGAGATATCATATGGCAAAAAATGTCAAAGTCAACTGGTGTGTGTTATACCTTAACTATTTCACAGTGCATACAAATAAAACATGAAAACAATTGTACATACATAAGAAAGACAAAATGTGACGTTCGTTGTGTTCAGCTTGTATGTAGTGTAGTTAATAGAGGCGAGAATTAAAGACTTTAATGGAGAGAGAATTTGATAAAATTAATACGTCACTACATAGAATTGCATAATTATTCATAAAATACGTAAGTTTGTCTGGAAAAATATGTACGGTCTGATGTGTAACGACAAGAAGAGCGACCTGCTAACCTTACTTTGCCGGGCACTTGCCAAGAAAAAATACGATAGTCATCAATAATTAGTCACATAAATATAATTGCATAAGTGGTCATAAAATGTGTAAGTTCATCTGGAAAATATGCACGGTCTGATGTGTAACGACAAGAAGAGCGACCTGCTAACCTTACCTTGCCGGGCACTTGCCAAGAAAAAATACGATGGTCATCAATAATTAATCACGTGAATATAATTGTATCAGTGGTCATAAGTGGCATCATAGCACGTTAAATCATAAAGTGGTTTCATTCAATAAAGGGTTTAATGTTCGACACATGGTGGTTGCCCTTACTTTTCCTGGTTCTCAAAGTTTCGACGTGTACAACATTGGGGTGAGGAATGCTGCGAATCCGATATGGACCTGCGTATAGAAATTCAAATTTACTGCGCTTACCTTTTATTCTGCTGGATAAACAGTGTGTACGTACTAATACCTTCTGTCCAATGTGAAAGTCACGGCGTGTACAAACCTGTTTTTGCTGTCTTCTTCGGCGCTCTGCGGCACGTTTGATGTTGTTTAGCGCAATGTCAATTATTTCACGGTGTCGTAGCCGACAAGATGTAGGAAATGTTACCAATTCCAAATGCGATGTTTTTAATTACTGTACAACCATCTTCTTCAATTTCCTGAAAAATGTGTACACCTAAAGCGGTGTTGGAATTGTCGGTGGCAATGGAAAAAATTCTGGTAGGATCTGAGTGCGATAAAGGTGGAGCATTCAACAAGGCTTCTTTCAGGTTCATGAATTCAGAATGTGCTTGCTTATCCCAGGACCAAATAGCATTTTTACCTGTTAATTGGCATAATCTAGGTGTGTCTAAAGCAGAGTGATGAATAAATTTACGAAAAAAGTTAATTTAGCCCAAAAAACTGCGTAATTGTTTCTTCGTCGTAGGAACAGTAATGTCACGTAAAGCTTGAAGTTTTTCCGGATCAGGCGCAATGCCTTCTGCTGAAATTACGTGTCCAAGAAATTTTATAGAAGTTTTGCCAAAGTGCGATTTACTAAGATTAACTGTAAGTCCTTGTGCGTGAAAAGTTTGTAACAGTCGTTCAAGAATCATATTGTGTTCAGACCAGTTAGCTTCTGCGATAAGAATGTCGTCTACGTACGTCGTAATTCTGTCCTTAAGTTCTGTCGGAAGTATTGTGTTCAAACCGCGAATAAAAGCTGCAGAAGAAATAGTTAATCCGAATGGTAATCTACAAAATTGATAACAGTCACCAAAACAAAGAAAAGCTGTGTACTTTCTGCAATTCGGATGAAGTTGAATTTGCCAAAATCCCGATTTCAAATCTAATGTGGAATAAATAGCTGTACCGTGAAATTTCTGTAGTAGTTCTTCTAATGTCTGTGGTCGATCTGTTTCATTAATAATTATGTCATTGATGTGACGTGAATCAAGTACGAGGCGAAGTGAGCCATCTTTTTTCTTAACAATATGTAGCGGGTTTATGTACGGGCTAACTGCCGGTTCTATAATTCCTTGGCCCAGCATATCTTGCAACTCTTTCTTAACTTGTTCTCTGTGGATATATGGAATAGGATAATGCTTTGCTTTAAATGTGTCGTGCTGTTTGACTTGAAATTCATACATAAATCCGGACATAGTACCAGGAATGTTGTCGAAAACTGGAGCTTGCTGTAAAAGAGTTTTGTGTAGTTGCGTGCGTTCGTCGTCTGTATTTGCACTGCTTTGTTTAACTTTATCAGAAATCATCTGCATTACGTCGTAGTCAGCTTCGTTTGGAGTATTATAATTATGTACGTACGTATCCGTGAACAATGTGGAATTACAGTCTATGTTACGTGTTGCGGAAATGACCTCTGTGCGGTTAATTGTTTGCTCTTCTGCAGATAATGAGTGCTGAAATTCTAAAGCCAATTCTACATTTTCGTCCTTCAACATTAAATAGGAATTCTGAAAATCAATAACTGCGTCGTGTTGTACGAGAAAATTAGTACCTAAAATAACGTCTGTTGTCAATAAAGGAACAATCCAAAAATTTGAGTGAAATGTGTGACCTGCAATACAAAATGATAAATGCGACTGTAATTTAACGTCTACTCCTTTACTCGATACTGCTCCTTTCATTTTCGTTTTGCCTAATGGTAATGTAGGATAGGTATTCTCTTTGTTACACTCGTTGAAAGTTTCTTCATTTATTACTGACATAGGTGATCCGGAATCGATTACTGCTGAAAATTTCGATGAACCTATTTTAATTTCGACGACAGGATGTGAAATGGTTTTCTGAATAACTGGTCTTTCCTGTAAAAGAGTGTCTCTGATATCGTCAAAAGTAATTACATTTTCGTGAACAATATTTTGCGTGTCTAAAGTAGTGCTTGTGTTACTGCAAGATGCGATCTGTACTGTATCTAGTCAAATTCTATCTGACGTGTTATTATTATCAGGACGATTCTGTGGCATTTCGACTATTTGAACTGTTCTATTATTTCTTCCAGACGTGTTACGCTCTGGATGATACCTACTGTCGGGTTCATTCACAAGAATATGTTGTTGTTGATCATTTTGTTGCTGGTAAGACCGACTGTTATTATATGTACGCTGATAATTGTGCTCATTATTTTTACGTCTGTCGTAATAGTCATTCCTATACGGTGCATTGCGATAGGAATTGAAATACTGTGTTTTCTGTACGTAGTTGTTCCTTTGCTGCCGTGCGTTACTATTTGTTGTACCAGGGACTATACGTTCACGCGGCGAAACATTAAAGTTAGGTTGACCTTGTGTATTACATTGTTGGTTAGGTATGCCAACCGACTGACTTTCATGCTGTTGTGGTGGAAAACGTCTATTGTTACAAAAATGTGGTTCCTGTTGCTTAACCCTTTGAACGGAACATCGGTCTGAGATACCGCCATAGTTGACATTAACAATGCTAACGGCGCTGCATTGTTCGTGAGGGTGGGGAGAAGCCCAGTAATCTTCAGTCGGGTCCCGAACCGCAGCTGGCCAACAACGTATTGTCGGCGCATGCATTGTTTTCAAGTAAGTAGAATTTTTGTTACGTATTGTCGGTCTGTGAGACCGTGTTCCGAAAAAATGCATTCCCCTCCCGGTCTGACAGACCGGGTGTTCCTAAAAGTGTCAAATTTTTGCCGGTCTCCCAGACCGGTGTTCCTAAAAGTATCACGCATTTGTCGGTCTGTATGACCGATGTTCCACTCTTTGAACTCTTCTGTTTTCTGTGTAGCAACATTTCATCTATTTGATTGAAATTTTTGCCACCACACGATGCTTAATACTTTTGTGTTCATAGAAGAACGAGAAAAAAGTGTAACAACTCGTATTTAACGTTTTAATTTTTCCTCTTTCCGTTTTTCACACACATTCTCCAATTTACCGCGCAAACTTATTACAGCGATAGAATTATCCCCATTAAATTTCGTTAAAACTCATTTTTCCCTTTTTCCTTGCAGGTTTACAATGGAAGGTCCGAAATATGTTTCAAATCGGTCGAAAAGAATTGTAGCCCTTGCACGCTCTCAAAATTACCTTGAAGAATCAGACTCGGAAGTGGATTCAGATGAATCATGCATTCCAGATGAGGACCTTACTATCCAAGATCCTCGCAATGAAACAGATAATGACGATGACTCTCCCAATGATGATGATCGCGATGATGAAACTATTCGAGAAATATTTGAAGTCGAAAATACCGCAGTTCGCGAAGAAACTGGAGAGCAACCACAGTCTGACATAACTTCTGGTGGAAGCAGACTAATCACTCCACAGAAGCCTGCTGATGTTGCTAGCTCATCTACGCGTTCTGATGACACTCTAGATGAGAGTCGTCTTCCAGTTTCTTACTACGGAAGAAACAAGTGTTTCACATGGTCATCAACTCCTGTTCGCTCTAAGACGCGAACAGCAGCATCCAATATAATAAAGGTACGGCTATCAAAGATACAAGGGCCTGCTCTTACCGTGGGGAAAAACCCACTCCCAGGTGAAGTGTGGCGCCTTTTGTTTACTGACGACATGATTGAGACGATTGTAAAGCATACTAATGAAAAGTTGGCCAAAATTCGTTCTGTTATTGAACTAAAAGAAAGTGTAGCTTACAGAGACACTACTGTGCAGGAAGTGAACGCTGTGATTGGAGTCACAGTTCTTTGCAGCATATTCAAATCTGCGAGGGAGCCTATGACCTCGCTGTTTTCCACTTCGGTCTTGGGGAGGCCAATTTTTCGATCAATAATAACAGAAAAGCGATTAGGAATATTGCTTAGGGCATTTAGATTCGATGACTCGAGCACGAGGGAACAGAGGGAAAAATATGACCCAGCTGCTGCCATTACAGACATATTTAATAAGTTTATTTGGAACTGCCAACAAATTTATAGCCCTGGAGCGCATTTGACAGTTGATGAAACTTTGGTGCCTTTCAGAGGGAGGGTTAAATTTCGTATATATATGCCGAATAAACCGGCTAAATATGGCATTAAGGTCATGGGTCTGGCAGATGCACACAATGCATATATTTACAATGCCTACATCTACTCCGGCAAAGGCTGTGATGGAGCCACACTTTCTACAGCAGAAAAGAAAAAGAGCATTCCCACGCAGTCTGTAATCCGCCTATCTAAAGGGCTGTATGGCACAAACAGAAATATTAGTTGCGACAATTGGTTTTGTTCTGTGGAACTTGCCCAGGAGCTACTAGCTCACAATTTGACATTAGTTGGGACACTAAAAAGAAACAGACCCCAGATACCAGCAGAATTTCAAGCAAGAAGCGATCGTGAAATTGGGTCCAGCCTTTATGGCTTTACGAAAGAAATGACTCTGCTTTCTTATGTCCCAAAAAGGAATAAGGCAGTCCTACTTCTTTCGTCAATGCATCATTCCAATTACACTGACGTTTCAAATGATAAACCTGAAATCATATCTTTTTATAACGCCACAAAAAGTGGAATAGACACGCTAGATATGAAGTGCAGTGTTTATTCTACTAATCGCAAAACAAGAAGGTGGCCGTTGGCTATTTTTTACCACATGGTGGCCATGGCTGGATCAAACGCAAGTATACTTTATGGACTTTTTGGAGAGAAGAAAACCGTATCACGTTTTGATTTCCTGAAAAGAGTTTCTCTATATTTGGTCTACGATTTCGTAAAATCCCGACTGGCAATCTCCAATCTGCCTCAAGAGCTACAAAGTATTATTTCATCTTTAGAAGAAGAGGCAGCAAAAGAAAAGCAAATCGTTAGCCAACGGAATAAATTTGTTGTTCGAGTTGATGAGTGTCCGACGGACACACTTGGTAAAAGAAAAACCTGTCGATTTTGTCCATATCAAAAAAAGAGGAAAACTGCCTACAAGTGTATTTCTTGCGAAGAACCAACGTGCTTGGAGTGTTCACGAAAAGTGTGCAAGACTTGTGCAATTAAAAATAAAAGTTAAATTTTTTCTTTGCATTACATTTTAGTATTCATTTTCTTTGTGTTGTAACTATAATAATGTAAAAAAAAAGTATTTCTAAAGGAGTAATGTGTAAACAACAAAACACTGCAAATTAAAGTTTTTCCTAGTAATAAACTTGAATTTACTGGTATTTTAACAAATATTATGGTTCAAAAACCTATTATTATGTTTAATTACACCTTAAAGAGAGAGAGAAGCAACGTAGAAGTGCGGAAAAGTCATAAAAATAGAGAAAAATACACTTTAAATGTCCTAGCGGTCTAGCAGACCGATGTTCCATCTTACCGCCGAGTAAAAGATGTTCCGGTTAGAGGGTTAAAATTTTGACGATATTGATAATTAGAATTTTGTCTGCTATTAAAGTTCGGTTGGTTGTCTATTACTTTTACTATTGAAATTACGTGGTTGATCGTAATTACTGTATGTTTGCTGGCCTTGTTTGTTATATGAAAAATTTTTGTTTACGAAGGAATAATCTGATTGCTGCACTTCTAAAAGCTGCAACAGATCCCTGAATGCCGAAATATTTTCCTTTTGCTGACCCGTTAAAAGTGACACTGTTAATGATCGTGGTAATTTAGATATACATAATTGTATCAGTGCAGATTCACTGTACGGTTCACTTAGGTACTGGTTTTGTTGGACCATGTGCTCAAAAAATTGCGTGACACTGGGAAAATTTGAGTTCTCATAATTTGGCAAACTAATTAGTTGATCTTTAATTCCGCGCTGTGTCGTCTTCGACCAGTACGCTGACAGAAAAGCATTCTGAAATTCTTCTACCAAGTAGCATTGCCTCGCGATCGGTCTCATACGAGTTGCTGGTTCGCCTTCCCAAAAACTGCAAATAAATTCAAGTTTGTGTGTTATGGGCCAAGTCGGTGGAAAAGCAAAGCTAAATTGTTGTATCCAGTCCAGTGGGTGAATCTGTGTTCTGTCATTTTTAAACACTTTAAAGTTTCTCACTGACAGAAAATGTTTGTAATCAAAATTATCGTCTCTGTATGATGGAACAGGTTCAGGATTGTAAGAGAATCTGTTGAACTGTGGTTGTTCGGAATCTAAGTCCCGTACTCTCTGTAGATTACCCATATTATACGCGCTGCGTGAGTCTGACAAATGTTCGCAAAGTGGCGTCTGCCGTGATGTGTTACTAATTGAAATACTTTTCATCTCTGTTACTTCTTGCTGTAAACTTGACAATTTTCTACGCAACGTGTTATTAGACGAATCGATCTCATTAATTGTCTGCTGTAGATTTTGAAATTCAGGTATTTGATTAAATGAAACCGGTGAGGTATCGTCTGATTTGCTGTCATTATTACTTTCAATAACGTCAATACGACTGGCCAATTCATCACATTTTTCAGTCAGTATTTTTACCTGATCATCGGTTTTAGTATCAGAGGCATTAATCTGTTTTTTGCAATTTACATGTAGTTTCGTTCAGTTTTTTAACGTCAGCTTTGATGACATCGCAATCCTGTGTTAGTTCTAATTGTTCAAATCTGTCTGTCGCTGTCTGAATATCTGCGGTGTGTGTATCTGTTTTTGATTTAAGATCGGAAATTTCATCACGTAATTCTGTGTTCAACTGTTTGATGGTATTAATTTCGTCGGACACTGTAGCAATATTGTTATCTACGTATGTCTTTGCTTTCACGAACAATTTACGTTTGTCTTCCTGTCTCTGTGCAGTGATTGTTTCCATGACTTGACGTTTTACTTTATTTTGATCCTGAATAAATTTGCGGAAACGTGTATCACTATTTTGTATGTGTTGATTAAAGCGCTCGTTAATTTGAGTGTTCTGTTGTTCGAATTTCGCGTCTATCTTTGCGTCCATTGTGCGCGAGAGTTCTGCTGTCATTGCTTTAAACTCGTCGCGTAATTGTATAGCTTTTTCAGAGCATTGTTTAGCGACTCCGCTAATTTCGTTTCTAAGTGTTTCTGTTGTAGCTGTTTGCATTTCCCTTAATTCCTGAACAACAGCCCTAATTTCTTCGCTACTTTTTCTTGAACAAGCCTCAATTTCCTCGCGTAACTCTTCCTTAGTGTCATGACACTACGCGGCAACGGCTCTAATTTGTTCACTAAGCTGCCTGGAATTGTTGTCTAATTTTTCATTTAATTGTCTGGAATTATTGTCTAATTTTTCATTTAATTGTCTGGAATTGTTGTCTAATTTTTCATTAAACTTGTCTTGATTTTCGTTCTGTTGTTTGGAATCGTTATCAAGTTTTTCAATACGTTCATTAATTCGTAGCAACAATGCCATAATTGGATCCGACACAAAATTAGCATATCTATTCTCTGTGCTGTTTAATGGTGGATCTGGAATTGTCTCGCTTTCTGTAACCATTTGGTTATTCTGAGATTTACAAAAAGGTTTGCCAGTCGAATGTACACTGTCGGTCACTATTTCGGAATTAAATGGACCCGTCGTACCTTCAGTACACTGTCCATTTTCATTAGAAAAATTTGTCTGTACGTTATTTGAATTTTCCAAACCGGGTGTGTTAAGCTGGGCAGCGCTCATTACAGTAGAGCTTCCCACGTCATCAATTGTCGTCAAATTAACAGAGGAGACAGATGAGTTCGTTTGTTCATCAGTAAGATAAAAATCATCATTAGTGGTTGGAACGCACTGATTGTCAGTGAACACAGGATTGTCATCATTACACTGCGTGTCACAAGTACTATCAGTAAAGTTGTTTAAGTCGGTAATTTCGTTCATAATACCTCGCGATACACTATTCACAGTCTTTCGCGGCATTTTTACAATAGTCACAATTATTCACAAATGAAATAAGCACAATGCAAAAAGCAACAAACACAAATACAACAGAGCAACGAATTGTCGATGATCTGAGGAAAGAAAGTCACAAAATTGGTAAAAGCGTTGCGCCAAATGTTAAATATATTAAGCAAATAAGAGCAGATATCTGACTGTTTCTTAGAAGATTCCCAAAGAAATACGATCCTGGCAGGGTCGCCAAGTGTAACCTCCCCACAAAAATTGTAAAAGTATTCTTATTCAAATGCTAATGGACATAGAGCTAAGTGTAACCCCCCCCAGAGAATTTTTGAAAGGACATTAGTGTAATTTCACCGGAGAATTTTGCAATGACAATACTTAAATGTGAATACTCATCGTGCTAAGTGTAACCTCCCAGCAAAAACAAAATTTAATGACAATGCCAATAAATGTGAACTATCAATCTGAGCCTAATGTAAGCTGCCCACAAAAATGAAAGACAATTCAATGATAATGAAATCTCAGTGACAATGAAAACGCAAATAGACCGAAATGTCGATCTTAGGCCGTAATTAAACTCAAATTCTTACCTCAGTAAAACTACATGTCTAAATTCTGCTCTTATTCTTGGCCATAGATTGGAGCAAATGCATCGCAAAAATTCTTTGAACTTAAGTAAATGTTTTCTTTAAGGAAATGCATGGGAAATTTTCTTTCAATAAAATGTTTGTTTTGTTAAAATGCTTGGTTTGAAAAACAAAATTATTATTGGGGCGATTCTTGAACAAATTAATTACTCTCAAGATGCATTACATTATCAGATGAGCGCAATGCTGCTTCATTACCTTATTTAAAAAATATACCTCGTCCTGAATCTTGACCAGAGGCCCATGTCGACGCCCGCCGACTCCTCACACACAACTCCGACTGTCTCTCACGCGCTACTACATGCTCTCGCGACTTGCTACGTACAACTGAACTTTCTCGCAACTCGACCGCAACTGCAACTGCCGACTCCTTACATGCAACTGAACTCTCGCGCGGTCAAGCGCAGACTAGCAACGATAAATACCTCTCTGGCCAGAGATTCTGTCATGCCTCGCCATCGCTGCTACAGAACATACGTGTTTCAATAGGAATGCAAGCACTTCAGCTGTACCTACCATTTTCAAACACTTATTTGTGTGCAGGTTCGTTTTCACCACCTGCAACAATGAAACGAAATATAGAAGAAAGGTCACTTTTGCTAATGATTTCCGTTATGCGTTTTATCTATTCAAGCAAGAACAGAAAATCATTGCTAAATGTGCAAGCTTATCTATCACACTGATTTATTTCTTCTGTATTACCAAATACGTGCGTAAATCGTATATGTCTACAATAAAATATTTATACCACAAAGTGTATGAACTTCTTTTTGTTCTTATTAACCTGAACCGAACAAATAGTTGTGTTCGGTTGTCCAATGTTGCCCCCATTCAAAGCACTTTGTGTGAGCTGTCTTTGGTTTAAGACTGCTCACAGCCTCACCTATCTATCAGCAGTCGCTATTTTTCTTCTATTCATTGCGATGTATTCAAACAGACTTAATTATTTTCACAATATTTGCTGCAAATAAGCGTCGCATTTAAAACTGGTCATCTCTGTAATGAGTAGAGTCCTAAATTTCCTGCAAATGCACGATTCACCATTTTAGAGAATAACTGCTTATGTCAAAGAATTTTTTATTTGATATTTTGTAATTAGAAATTTATAAGGGATACAAATAATTTTCCTGGCTTCAATGGAAATGTTACAACCACTTGCTTAGGCATAATAGATACTCTATTTTCTCATATGAATTAAGACCAAATTGTCGATAACGTAAAATTTATGGTAATTTGGATCAACTAATTATTATTTTAGATTTGAAAAACTTTGGCAATTTTTGGAGCCCTTTGTTTCATAGAATTGTGGTTAAAATGCAACACAGTAGGCCTAAACCATTTCCTCCTCATGTCTATATTAAGATGTTATTCGATAAAGCAAAATTGTTACCTTGTTACCTACAAAGGGAAATGGCCGAGGGAAGTACAGTTGCACATTTTTAGTTGTTCTTCCCGTGGCACGTCAGAAAAGGGTGGAACATTTCATACAGATAAACCTCTTTCTCCCACTGGCGCCATCGTCAGAATCTAACTTTTGTGGCACTAAAGATGCAGAGGAAATGGTGCCATATCATGGTGTATTGTCCGACGTTGACAATTTAAATAACAAAGAAATGGGTGGTTAATTACTCATAGTGATAATTGTATTTATATAAAATTACCTGTTATTGTTGTTATAATCTTCACTCCAAACACTGGTTTGATGCAGCTCTACATGCCACTCTATCCTGCGCAAGCCTCTTCACCTCCAAGTAACTATTGCAACCTACATCCTTCTGAATCTGCTTACTGTGTTCGTCTCTTGGTCTCTCTCTGCGATTTTTACCCTCCAAGCTTCCCCGCAGTACTAAATCGGTGATCCCTTGATGCCTAAGAATGCGTCCTACCAACTGATCCCTTTCTTTCTTTTAGTCATGTTTTGCCGCAAATTCCTCTTCTCACCAGTTCTATTCAGTACCTCCTCATTAGTTGGCGATCTACCAATCTATACTCAATGTTAACAAATTTCTCTTCTCCAGAAACGCTTTTCTTACCATCGCCAGTCTACATTTTATATCCTCTCTACTTCGACCATCATCGGTTATTATGCTACCCAAATAGCAAAACTCATCTGCTACTTTAAGTGTCTCATTTCCTAATCTAATTTCCTCAGCATCACCTGATTTAATTCGACTACATTCCATTATTGTCGTTTTGCTTTTATTAATTTTCATCTTATAGCCTCCTTCCAAACACTGTCCACTCCATTCAAATGCTCTTCTAAGTCTTTTGCTGTCTTTGACAGAATTACAATGTCATCGGCAAAACTTCAAGTTTTTATTTCTTCTTCCAGGACTTTAATACCTACTCCAAATTTTTCTTTTGTTTCGTTTACTGCATGCTCTATAGACAGTTTGAATAACATTGGGGATAGACTGCACACCTGTCTCACTCCCTTCTCAACCATTACTTCCTTTTTGTGGCCTTTGACTCTTATAACTGCCATCTGGTTTATGTAGAAATTGTAAATAGCCTTTTGCTCCCTGTATTTTACCCCTGTCACCTTTAGAATTTGAATGAGAATATTCCAGTCAACATTGTCAAAAGCTTTCTCTAAGTCTAGAAATGATAAACGTTAGTTTGCCCTTACTTAACCTATGTTGCATGAGGAGTCGTAGGGTTAGTTGCCTCACTTGCTCCTGCAATTCTATGGAATCCAAACTGATCTTGGGTGACGTCAGCTTCTACCATTTTTTACATTCATATGTAAATAATTCGTGTTAGTATTTTGCAACCTACTGCGATCTTGAATGTTTCCTCAGTGTCAAATTTATACAATTGCAGCTTTTTGTCATAATGCGCGAATTTGCCGGTTGAACTGGAGACAGATAAACATTCCCCTCTCACGACACTCTCACTACAGTGACAATGGTACGCTCTTGCTTCGTGCTGTAACAAATACTCTACAGCTCATAATCCAATGAATCCATTAACATCAGTATAAATTTGTGTAGAACTATGAAGCGTACCCCTTGCACTTACCAGTATTGTGAGATTTGACCTTGTCCGAAAATGAACAGACTTCGTTGTTGTGGCTGTTATACATGCATTTTAGTTAGTGGCTTACCTCAAAAGCGTGTTTGAAGCAGAGAGAATTTTGTTTAGCCATCATGTTCGTGAGAGGCAGCATGTTTACATGGCTCCACATTGGTGCTGCTAACCCACAGACACATGCACTTGCTACAGCATGGAACTTGTGTCCACAGGCCAACGTTTCAGATAAAAGCATTGGCCAAAGTGAAGTAAACTAAAACTGAATTTGATACCGCATATTTTTATTGTTCTTTCGGTTCATTTTGCAATTTTGGTCTTGTGGCAGTTCACGAATGCATGCGGGTTTAAGACATCATACTGCATGGAAATTGATGTTCTAATAATGAGTCTTCACAAATACTGTTACATCTGTACAGTATTTATACCATAGTGGCTTTATTTTGGCAGTGCCGAGAGAGAAACTGCTACATACGCCCTTTTCATGATGACACTCTCTTCTCGCCAAGTTCTTACCATTTTCCCTTTTACCCCCCTCCCACCCAAGACAATGATCTAATCGCCCACATTTTCAGGTGCTTGCTGCAAGTAACACAGTATTATGATTGTGAAGGGGGCGCGAAGTTTCCATTTTTGGCAGTAGAGAGATGCGACAAACAAAAGTTTGGGAACTCATGGTGTAACTCAAACAATAGTGAAACACAGGCTGTCTAACTCAAACAATAATGAAACTTATGGGGCAGAGATCGCGCGGAGCGCTGGCGAGTAGAGCTAGTGTGACATGTATGTGCACACATGGACTACACTGCAAACATCTACATCTACTGGATATTCTGCAAATCATACTTAAGCGCCTGGCAGGGGGTTCTTCAAACCAACTTCACATCAATTCTCTCGAACAGAGTGCGGAAGAAACGAGCACCTACACCTTTCCATGTGAGCTCTGATTTCCCTTATTTTATTTTGATGGTCGTTTCTCCTTACTTTAGATCGGCGTTATCAAAATATTGTCGCGTTCAGAGGAGAAAGTTGGGGATTGAAATTTCATGAGAAGATCCTGCCACAATGAGAAAGCCTTTGTTTTAATGAAGTCCTTCCCAAATCCATATCATGTCCTGACACTCTCCCATATTTTTTGATAACACAAACGTGCTGCTCTTCTTTGAACTTTCTGGATGTACTCTGTTAATCCTGTCTGGTAAAGATCCCATACCATGAAGAAGTAATCCAAAAGAGGATGAACAAGTGTTGTGTTGGCATTATCTTTAGTAGATCTGTTGCATCTTCTACGTGTTGTGCCATAAAACGTAGTCTTTGGTTCGCCTTCTCCACAACGTTTTCTATGTGTTCTTTCCGATTTAAGCTGTTCGTAACTGTAATTTCTAGGTATTCAGTTGAATTCAGATTTGGTTGACTTTTCGTTTAACAGAAGTTTAACAGATTCCTTTTAGCGGTCACACTATTCGTTATTTAGGGTCAACCGCTAATTTTCGCACTATAAACATATCTTTTCTATATCACTTTGCAGTTTCTTTTCATCTTCTAATGGCTTTACTAGACAGTAAACGACAGCATCATCTGCAAACAACGTAAGACAGTTGCTCAGATTGTCTCCTAAATCGTTTATATGCATAAGGAACAGCAGATGGCCAATAGCACCATCTTGGTGAACACCGGAAATCACTTGTGTTTTACTCCATGACTTTCTTTCAATTACTACGAACTGTGATCTCTGTGAGAGGAAATTACGAATCCAGTCGCATAGCTGAGACGATATTCCTAAAGCATGCAATTTGATTACAAGCCGATTGTGAGGTACAATGTAAAAAGCCTTCTGGAAATCTAGAAATACGGAATCAAATTGAAATCCCTTGTCAGTAGCACTCAACTCTACATGTGGGTAAGAAGCTGGTTGTGTATCAAGAGAATGACGTTTTATAAATCCGTGTTGTCTGTGTGTCAATAGACCATTCTCTTCAAGGTAATTCATAGTATTCGAACGCAACATATGTTCCGAAATCCTGCTGCATGTCAACTTCAATGATATTTGTTCATGGTTGACAATCCAGGTTATTGTGAATCCTTATAACTGAGGTCCAGATAATCGAGTGTCCTTGTGTTCTCATTCCACGTCAACTGACAATCAATAGTCCTTGATACAAAATTCTGTTTTGAGTTTTTTTTTGCTCTTGTTATCTCTATACCCAAAATGGCGTTATTAAAGTTTTAAACATCTGCATATAATGATGTGACGTAATATTAAGTGGACATTTTAATTAAAATATTTAAATTATATATACTTTACAGCTTTTTCAAGTACCCCATCATTTCATATAATATAACCATCCTCCATACAATCTACAACAAGAGTCATTGAAATCAACAGTGCTGATATTGACAACTTTTATTTACATGTAGCGAAATGCACCATTTTTGTGAAAATATTTGCAGACTGATGACTGAAGGAATGTAGCACTAATAAATGAAAAACGAATTGTTTTTGGACACTGGAAAGGTGTACCTACACTCTTGACATAATTAAAAAGAGGCAATATATTGTAACACTATCACTAAATTTGGGCATTAATGAATTAAAATCAGGTCCCTTACAGCTGTGTGTGGTTCAAGCAGGCAGGCGAAGGGACACTGATATATAATTTCAAAACCGAATCTGTTTGTACACTGCATGGAAGCAGGGCCAAGCCGAGCAATCGTGGTGACATTTCAGAAAGGCCATGCAACTAAGAGGTGCCCTGCAGAGTATTTCTACACCATGGAGACACAGGAGTGTTGATCTGAATGTGTGTGGAAGTAACGTACTGCCACAACAGGTGTGCTATTAACCACTCTTAATACCCTCTGATTCTAGTTACGAACAGTCTGGCAGCACCCTCCGCATATTGGGTCCATGCAAGTCTCCATTGTGCTATGATCCAGCCAGAAGCCGACACCAGTCTGGGTAGCCAGCTCGACCATTGTTCTATGTCTACACCTGTGGATCTAGATGAATGAGCTATCCCCCAGTCTCCACAGCGCCACCGATCTTATGCCTTGGAAGACAGCAGTTCACGTTCTTTCACACCAGGGTGACCTTCTAACCTGGTAGCAGTGGAAGCATATGAGAATTCTTCAGACAAACACATGGTGGTAACTCAGGCACATGCTGCTGAGTAGGGCAAACAGTGTCAGTAAAGCAGGTTGTAGATATCAGACAGCCATTCCAGCGTCACAATCTTTTGATGTCCTCGGCACTGCCAGTGGACCACATGCCTACAGATGGCATATTGAGGGGAATCACAGCACTCTGACATTGTAACTCAAGACCAAATTAAATGTGTTGTATCTTTCATCAGAATTTACTTAGTCACCCTGGTCAACACTATCACCTCCACAACCTGCTACTGCACCACCTCTACTCTATAGCGGCCCCATTCACCCTATCTCACTTTGGATTTGTGTAAAGTAACCAACAGGTCCCCAGAAAAGTATTTCAAAACAATTTTAATAAATCTCAGTTCCTATTGATTTATTTATTTTGCAGCTATCTGTGGAGATGCTGAAAGTAACAGCTCATTTCCCATACTACAATGTCTGGACACAACCGTAAGTGGAAGACATGATTAGGTTAGAGTAGAGATGAGATTAATACTTGTTCCATAGATTATGAATACGACACTTCGTAATGATGAGGAACATGTCAGGTTAGTAAAAGATGTCTGTACAAGATATTACATTACACAAAATATTGCATGACACTAATGTTTAAGTTGGTTTTTTTCCCTTAATTTATATCTAAAAATTCAGCCAATGAGTAGAAGGAGTTGTCATCTAGAAATTCTTTTAATTTATTTTTAAATGCTGGTTGGCTATCTGTCAGGCTTTTGATGCTGTTTGGTAGGTGACCAAAGACTTTTGTGGCAGCATAATTTACCCCTTTCTGTACCAAAGTCAGATTTAACCCTGCATAGTGAAGATCATCCTTTCTCCTGGTGTTATAGCTATGCACACTGCTATTACATTTGAACTGTGTTGGATTATTAACAACAAATTTCATAAGTGAATATATATACTGTGAGGCTACTGTGAGGATCCCTAGATCCTTAAATAGATGTCTGCAGGATGACCGTGGGTGGGCTCCAGCAATTATTCTAATTACACGTTTTTGAGCAATGAATACATTTCTACTCAACGAAGAATTACCCCAGATTTGCTGATGTTGTACAAATTTCGAAATTTTTAACTGTGAAAACCTAATGCTGCAGTGTTCATCTTCGGCATGCCAGTATGAAAGTATCACAAATTCAGCTAAACAAAAAATTTGTCGTCGAGCGTGTCAATAAGTGTGTACATCATGATACATTGTGTTTTTTCGGCCATTTGAGAGTGCTGCGAAAAACGCATAGGAGAGTATATTGTCTGCAATTATCGTAAAGTAACGCTATTATCGAATTTATTAGCGACTACAACCGAAAAATCTTTTATAGAAGCAATGAATTCTGCACCTTATTTTTTCTGTTGTAATAGTTATGTCATTTTGGTTGTTTATTACTTCAGTTCTACATGCTACTGATAATGTTTATAGGATGATAGACCCACGAATTAAAAGATAATCAGCAATTTTAGTTTAAAGTTGCTTCTTTACTGTTCTGTAAAATATTGCACAAATGTAATGCAACCCCACTGTGTACGTTGCTCCCAGTCATGGATTAAGTTAGTTGCTATTCAGCAAAAGCTGGAAATCACTCTTACTAATATCAAGCGATTGGAAACTGCTGCAAATGTGTGTGCCGGGGGGGCCACCAACCACTATCCTCCACTGTGGATACTGTCTCTTCTCCAGGAAGTCCACTTGATTGTGAGTGGTGTATCAATGGAAGGTCCATCGTAGTGCACAGGGTAGACAAAGACAAGGCAGAACTCAGACAGGTCATAGAAATTCAAAAGCACAAAACAGTTTTAACAGAAAAGAGGAAGGACTGAATTCAGGTAAGTTGTGGGCACTACTGCTAAATCAAACAGACAGCGACAACGCTTCCCCACTACAAGCTCCATAATGTGCAGTCTTAGTTAGCAGTCTGATAACGTCATGGACCGACTGTTGCAGTGATATATATAAACCGTTCGGCTTGCTGGGCATGTGTGAGACTATAACCGATTTCTGAGTCATTATAGCCTCTGGTTATGTCGCCAGCATTGGAATATGAAATATTGGGAAGAGAACTATGCCTTGGACCCCGTGTTTATACCCATAGAACAAATGTTAACAGAACCTCAGACCCACCTCCCTAACCAAATCTGTTGGTGGTGGTGTCTTTCACTGAAACCGAAAATGAGCCATTGGTACACACTTTACCCCTTGGGAAACATGCTGAGTCCCATGTCAAGCTAAGGAAAATACAAAAGGCGTAGATTTTGATAAACAATGCCTGCCGTCTGGGCATGTGTTATTCCAGCGACCAGCAGAGATGGCTGAGAAAACCAGACTTGCTCATGGAGTTTCAATGAAGCTCACGAGCTGCGGCATTGTCCCCAGTACAGATTGTGTCTCCCTGGTCCTGAGTTGCGTGGAAGGCTTGAATCAAAACTGCGAAGTTTCTGGTACAATATAGACTGTGACTTTCTGGACTTGCGATACAGGGTTGAGAACTGTAGGATCCCCCTAAATGGATCAGGTGTGTCCTACATGTCAGAAGCTCCTACTCAGGGTGCGTGTTTCGATTAGGGGACTCTCAACCCAGTCCAAATAACGATAGATGGAGAAGACCTGTAAGTGTCAGAGTAATATTCAAATGGATACCCACCACAGGTGGGAGTATTAAAATTCTAGTGGTTAACTGCTGAAGCATTCACAACAGAGTACCAGAGTTTGAAGTGATCCTAAAAAGCAGTGAAGATCACGCAATACTACGTACAGAAAGCTGATAAAAGTGCGAAGTTGACAGCAGTGAAATTTTGGAGGAAAGTTCAAGCATGTATCGAAAGCATAGGCTAAAGGGAAAACGAAGATGATGCATTTGTTGCACTAGATCTATCAAGGTAGAATTTGAAGCTTTATGTGAGATCGTTTGGCCAAGACTCAGTATCAGGGGTGCACATAAAATTATAACTGTATCCTTCTATCAGCCATCAGACTCACCTCCTGATGAAACTTTAAACTTCAGTCCACTAGTATGTAAGGTCCCCAATCACACTGGAATCACTGTATAAGATTATGTAAGTTTTCTATACAGACTTTAACTACACATGAAAATACTAAATATTCTTTTTTTTCAAATAACATGTAATTTAGATATTTTGTTCAACTGCTGAGCAGTACTGAATGTTGGTTGGCCCTGTGTTGTGCATGTGAACATTTTCACGAAATAAAACCTTAATCTCAGTGAAATACTGAATCTGAAATAATGAAAACGAATCAAATTATATGCCACTAACTGTGTGCACAGTGAAAACTATTTAAGTAAAACTCAGTACTGCAGTACATTATAGAATTTGAGTAACATGAAGTGCAAAGTTTGAGTTGGAATATCCACAAGAATAAAACACTACTCTATTCATAAGAAAATAACTGTTTTGAGATTACCTACACTGTTCACAGCAAATTACTCTGCTTATTTAGCACAACACCTGAAAATTCTGACTACATGCTGTTTCCTCATGAGAATGCAGGGTGAGATCTGCCCTGAAGTAAAAGTAACTTACTTCTTGCTTAGCATGCTGTTTTGTGTCTGATGTACTGATGATCTTGAGAGCAAATAGAAATCAGCAGACGGAGCAACTAAAGAAATATAAACAACTCACTGCAAAATTTGTTGATGCTTGTCAGAGACAATATGTGGCTTCACTAAAATGTTCAAAACTTGACTAAGAATGTTGGATTTGGCTTTTACTTTAAAGAAAATGGTTCTTTAAAAAATAAACTCTAATTATTGACGAAAAAGGCTCTATTACATCAGAAGACCCTAACGCTTATGAACTTATGAAATTCTCGCAATAGAAAAATTACTTACATTTACACTAATTGCATTATTTGACACATAATGAAAACAAAGAGATCAAGTTAGCACTAATCATGAATATTTTAATTATTTTAGGAACAAAGATTTCCTTTCGTTAATAGTTCTGACACCGCCACGTGGGTTTAGCCGAGCAGTCTAAGGTGCTGCAGTCATGGACTGTGTGGCTGATCCCTGCGGAGGTTTGAGTCCTCCCTCAGGCATGAGTGTGTGTGCGTTTGTCCTTAGGATAATTTAGGTTAAGTAGTGTGTAAGCTTAGGGACTGATGACCTTAGCAGTTAAGTCCCATAAGATTAAAAAAAATAGTTCTGACAAACATACTTTCCATTCTTGCCCACGCATTATTTACCTTGAAAAATTGCTCCAAAAATCGATAATATATTTATATTTGCAAACAAATTTTCATCTCCATAATAAAGTATTCCAGATAACTTTTCTCAGAATCACAGATATCAAATCTCCTTCTCCCAAATCTCAACTGCCCCCTACTACACCTCAAATAAGAGTGCCCCAGCGCTGCCCAGCTGACTTGCGAAAAAGCACAACACAGATTATATTCAACACAAAGTCAAGGATCTAATCGATTTCTTGTGCAACACACTATTGATCTTTGTGCCAGTACACTACAGGTGAATTATCTACAATGGGAGAAAACATATCAAAACCTTACAACTTTAATCATCCAGCATTTGTCTGGGATAGTTACAGTTTTGCTAACAGTTGGTGTCACAGACATCCTGCCAAACATTGCTAAATGCCTTCTCTCGAAACTAACTCTCATGATGGAAGTACCTTAGATCAAATGGCAACAAATAGATCTGACCTTTCGAGTATGTCCACATGAAAGAAATGGTATCAGTGACCAAGAGGCAGTTGTAGAAACAATGATTGCCAACGTACAAAGGGCAACTAAAACAATTAGGAAGATATTCAGTAAACTGGATAAAGAAGAGTAGCGTCTTATCTCATTGAGGAACTCAAAGATTTTACCTGACGACAGGATCATGCCGAGGAACTGAGGCTTAAGGGGACCACACTGTGGTTCAGGTCGAAAAAAATCGATTTTCGGTTTTCATCATACTTCGACAGATTAAGGTTTTATTTAAGTACTGAAAAGGATTTTGCTGAAACAAATTATTTTGAGCATTTAATGAGCATTTTTCTACCATGTGTGTTTATCTGCCACGCCCACTTTTCTGTCACCCAATTTACTGCATATATTTTAGGTCTTTATATCCCCTACATTGCATGTTAGGGATTTTTTTCTTTCTCCCGAGTAAGTTGACTATCCTTAGAAAGCAATGGTCGGTATTCTTTTGTTTCTGCTGTTTGTAAACAACACGCTTTGAAACGTGTAGTTAGTATTGCTCAAGTGTGATTGCGAGTACTTGTTATAGAAAACTTGTAGGTATACTATGGACAGGCAATTAAGAGAAATAAAGAAAATCTGGAGGCAATGAAGAGAAATGTTTGGGCCATATTCTTCCATAAGTCTCTACTGATGATCAGTCATGTCATGGATTGTGTCCATCAGGAGAAAATTTGTTGTGCAAATACAATAGGGCTCAGGCAACGGGAGAATCTTATTCTCACCAGCATTCTATTTCTGCTGCTGTTATTACAGCAATTAAACCTAGTTTCAGTGACTTTGTTCACTCTGACCTTCTAAGGAAATGTCTGCATGGGCAGACACAGAACCGAAATGAATGTTTCAACAGCATAATTTGGAACTGCCTTCCTAAAACTGTATTTGTAGGCATACATACACTGAAACAAGGAGTTCATGATGCTGTTATTACATTCAGCTGTGGTAATATTGGAAAGTGTTGGGTACTGAAGAAGCTGGGAATTAATCTTGGTGAAAATATGATCACTGCGCTGCAATATTGCGATAAAATGAGGATAGCCAATGCAGACAGTTCTGCATCTAATATGGTCAAGAAAGCAAGACAAACGTCCAGGAAGGTGAAAAAGAAGCTCGAACACCTGCTAGAGGCCAAAGAAGGGCCATCATATGCGGCAGGACAGTTTTAATTAACTGTTTGTAACTAATTTCAAAAGTTTTTTCTTTAAAGTCAATTTATCACAAACTAAAATTTTCAGTGCATATGCCCTATTATATCAGAAACTATCATAGATAAATGAATGATATTTTCAGAGACTCTGCATTACATAAAAAGCCACCTCCACTAATACAGTCATTAATATTCCCCTAGGAATTTCCCAAAAAATATTTTCTGCAGAAAAAACTTAAATTTTATGTTAATAAATTTAAAGAAAACAATAAAATGGATAAAGTAGATTATAGTATAGTTGACTCTATTAGCATCGTGTAACATACAGTAAAAATATTAAGGTCCTGCATCAAATAGTTTTTTCAGAAATGGGTCAAATACGTGCCTAAGCTAAAATGGGATAGATAGGCAGGGTGTGGTCCCCTTAAGTTTAAAAGAATAGTTTACCATGAAACTGAAAAATAGAACTGTAGAATAGTTAACTGTACCCAGTAGAACAGTTTGTGATCGAAGGGACCCTTCGCGGTATGCAGTCACTATAGTGAAACTCATAAAGAGTCAGATAGTATAGTATAATAAGTATAAAACTAAGGGCTATTGATAGAGAGTTGCTGAATGGAACATATATGCCTGTCAAGATAGCAATTCATAAAGCCTTCAATGATACTGAATATAAGTGAAAGATCTGTCGCGGAAAAGTAAAGAAGTTCTGGCTGTATATGCAGGCTGCTAGTGGCACAAAAGTTAGTGTTCACCGATTCATGGATGAGACAGGAATTGAAATTGAGGTAGCAAAACGAAAGAGTGAATGTTTAACTCCGTTTCCAGATGTATACTAAGGAAAACCCTGGAGTATTATCACAGTTTAATTCTCCTAGCACTGGAAAGATGAGTGAAATAGGTGCTACTATTAATGGCACTGATAAACAGTTGAAATCGTTAAAACTGTACGTCGTTCCAGAACGCAGTGGATCCCAATCGGATTCGATATTGAATTTGTGACTGAGTTAGCCCCTCTTTTAACCATAATCTATTGGTCGTATGGAGCATCAAGCAAAATTTGTGATTGGGTTGTGAAGTCTTTGGTAGCGAGGATGCAGCGTGTGATCTTGGAAGGAGAGCCATCAACAGATGGGTGGGGCCCAGGGAAGCATGTTGGGACCCACGCTCATTCTGTTGGATATTAATGAACTTGTGGACAACCTCAGACGTTTTGCAGACACTCTAGTTATCTACAAGGAAGCACGGTGTGAAAGAAGCTGTGCAAATATTGTATAGCAAGTCAGGGTGAGTGGGGCCAATATGGTCTAGAGCTGGTGAAGCGGCGGGCTCTGGAGGTGGCGGTGCTGGCCGGATGTGGCTATGAAAACTATATTACAAGATACATCATCTTTTATATTGTCTTGAGCAACAATTTTGAAATACTGCAAAACCTCCAGATTCACCCTCTGCTGGCCCATGGTCTTGTGGCAGCGCCAGATATTCAGAAGATCTCAGCAGTGGTATTATCATTGACATCCAGGGCCTCCTTTGCTGACACTGTTTACTCCACTCATCAGCGGATGTCTGAGTTAGCACTAAGTGGCCTGAGTGAGAAGTGCCTGTGAAACTAATGTCCATTATCCAGCACTATGAGGACAGAAGCTCACACTGGTGTGGATGGATGGCAGCAGTACTGTTCTGGTCGAGAATCGCTACCCACCAAGGAAGGAGTTTGGTTGTTACTATGAAGCCTGGTAACTGCTCGTCTCTCATGTCGTTTCAACTCCACAGGTGCAGACTTAGGACCTACAGCTACTGTGGTAGAGGCAGCTGCCCAAACCAGGCATCAGCTGCTGGCTGAACATAATGTGGACCCGATGCCATGTAGGCTTCTGCCAGAGTGCTCACAACTGTCGTAGAATTGGAGGGAATTTGTACTGATTAATATCACTGTTGCTGTGCCAATACAATGTTTCCAAACATATACAGACCAACTCTTCATGTGTCAATGGTGAGGATATTCTCTACAAGCCTGTCTGTAGTTGTATGGCCATTCTGCAATGTCACCACAGATTTCGTGACTCATCCCAGCAGACTTGTGGTGTACAAACGAGCTCACTTGTGAAATTACATATCAGCGCCTCCACAACTGGCTGCTTGCCTCTCATATGGCTGCAATTGAGCTACTTCTCAACCAGTAATGCCCAAATTTAGCGGCAGTTACAACTGAATCAAATCTTGATACGATTTCAAAGTTGTGGCAAAATTGGCAACTTGCTCTATCTTCTGAGAAATGTAGTATTGTGCACTTTAGGAAAGGAAAAAACGTAGTATCGTACAATTATAATACCAGCGAATCACAGTTAGAATAGAAATACTTGGGTATAAAGGTTTGTAGGGATATCAAATGAAATTTCTGTAACAATTAAAGCATCCGGCAGACTGTAATCATTATTAGAATATTGGGAAAATACAGTTAGTTTTCAAGGGAGACTCAACACTAAATATTCGTGTAGGTCATCTTAGAATATTTCTCAAGTGTTTGGAACCCATTCCAAACAGGGCTCAGCTAATGTCAACTCTTCACTTCTAGACGCAAGCCTATTACACATCTGCAGTATCTGCCCTCAATAGCACCATTTCATTTACCAATGCTTGAACTGCCTCCCAACCAGTGACAGCCAGCGTCTGACACTCTGCTATTTCAGAACCTTAACCAGGGGATATGGAACAAATACAATGAAGGGCAGCACAAACGTTTAAATTTTGTTTGACCCATGAAAGAGTGTGATAAAGATGTTGAAAGAACGGAACTGGCAGACGCTTGAAGATAGATACCAACTATCCTATGAAAACCTACTGAGAAATTTCTAGACCAACTTTAAGAGCTAAATCAAGGAATATGTTACAACCCCATATGTATCGCTCGTCTATCGATCGCGAAGACAAGATAAGACTAATTACAGCACGCACAGAGCCATTTAAGCATCACCCTTCTCATAATCCATATGTGAATGGTACTGGAGGGAGTCGTAATAACTGGTACAATGGAATGTACCCTCTTTCAGGCTTTTCATAGTGATTTCCACAGTACAGCTGTAGCTGTTGTGGTGTAGGTAGATGGTGGCGTAGGTAATACTGTTGAAATTGCTCAGAAAAACCCTCGTTCACGGCAGGGTCGAACGAAGCGACCGATTAAAGGCGATATCGCCAGCGATCTGTCGTTCGTGTGTGGAGGTTCTTTACAAAGTAATCGCTGTGGAAACCTTTGGACAACGGCGGCATGTACAGCAATATCGCCAGCAGCCCATCGCTCATGTGTTGGGACCCTTTACGAAGTAATCTCTTTGTAAACCTTTGGACAGTTGGAAGTGTCTATGTACAATAATATCATGTATGTACAGGGTGGCTCACGAAATGTGTTACCATTTTGTTTTTGAATATAAACTTTGTTGTCAGTACAATCTGAAAGGAACATATAGTACAATGAAGAGCCCTCCATGGAAATTAGTTCTAACTCAGCACATGCTCAATATGTCCACCATTTAGTTTCCCAACTCTCTTCAAACGAACACTGAAGTTAGTGATTACCCTACGGCAAATGTCTTCCGTAATTTCATTGCTAGCTTGAAGAATAAGTCTTCTGAGCTACATTAAATCACGTGGACGTTTCGAGAAATTCTTTTTCCTTTAGGTACCCCCAAAGAAAAAAGCCACATGGATTGAGGTCTGGACTATTGGGGGGCCAATTTTGTCCATCATTGAAGCGACCTGGAAACCTGAGTGAAATGATCCGAATGTCGAAGTGCTCGTGTAAAAACTCCAACACAGTGTTTGCAGTATGTGGCCTTGCCCCATCTTGCATGAACCACTGCGTGTTGAAGGGCAAGACAGAAGCAAGAAGCTGTGGAATGAAGCTATTGCTAAGCATGCTTAAATAACACTCGCTGTTCACATTTTCTTCAAAGAAAAAAGGTCCATTAAGTCCGTGACTGGAAACGGCTGCCCACGTTGTAATCCTCAGAGCATAATGTTGTCGTTCATGAAGCACTTGTGGGTTTTCGGTGGCCCAAAAGCGTACATTTTGTTTGTTAACCACACCGTCTAAATGAAAATGCGCCTCGTCTGAAAGCCAAAAGTTGTTGAGTGTTTCTTCCCTATCCTCTGCCCACTGAGCAAACAGTAGTCTCTGCTGCTTGTGTTCTTCAGTGAGCTTCTGTGCACAGGTCATCTTGTATGGGTACAAATGGAAGTCACTTTTAAGAATGCGTTGAATGGAGCGTCTGGATATTCCCAGTTGCACTGCTGCCTTTCTACACTGTTTCCCAGGACTTCTCTGTACAGCCAACTCGTACTGCTTCAATATTCTCCGGCGAACAAACAGCATAGGCCGAGGTCGCTTTGCTTCCAATTCTGTTCCTTCCTGTACAAATTTATCGTACAGCCTGTGGATGGTCTTCTTGCAAGGGACCCATCGTGTGTTACACTGTTGTCGAAAACGCCTCTGAGTCACAAAAGGCTTTTCGTTTCATGAAAAAGTAACACAATTGCCGATCGTTGCTGTGTCGTCAGCCTTCCATTGTCAGCCATTGCTGCTTACTAGTCTCCTAGCGGCAGTATCGTGAATTACCCGTCATTTCGCAACTCATTTATTTTTCCAAGCTCTGTTGGTACTGCTGTAGAGATCCCAGCGGGATATCTAATGTGCGTCGTAAATTGTGAAAGATACAATTGGTTCAAATGACTCTGAGCACTATGGGACTTAACTTCTGAGGTCATCAGTCCCCTAGAACTTAGAACTACTTAAACCTAACTAACCTAAGGACATCACACATATCCATGCCCGAGACAGGATTCGAACCTGCGACTGTAGCGGTAGCGCGGTTCCACACTGTAGCGCCTAGAACTGGTCGGCCACCCCGGCCGGCAAAGAAACAATTGGTAACACATTTCGTGCCCCACCCTGTATGATTGGCCAAAATATAACACATCATCATTTAGAACAGTTGTATCTGCAGGGTATTAAAAAAGTTTGGAAATAGCGTCTTTCAGCCAATCAGCAAACAAGACTTTACTGTCCCATACAGCACACCAAGAAGTAGGCATATTGAATTTGGCAAAGAAGTGACTGCACAGACTGTGACTGGATGGCCGTAAGTTGTTCTAAATGGTGAAGTCACATCTCATCCAATCTGGCAAACAGGACCTTACTGTACGTAGGCGCTTCCTGGAAAATGAAGGTCGATTCACACTGGACGTGAACGAAACGAAAGGGAAAACCACATTTTCATTTACAGCAAAAACTTGCATTCCCATACCATCGATCTTGGAAGATAGTTAGTGCTTCCACTAATGCGATGAAATTTTCTACTGTTATATTTTTTAAGATGGTGTCACCTGAAATATTTCATGTGGACGAAATGTAGTTGTTCAAATTCTAGTTCAAGAACTCAGAGAAACATTAACAGAAAATTTTACCATAAATATTGGGCACGAAATTGCGTTTCTCCCAGAAATTATTTAGGAGCATCAGGCACGTTAATAATGTTGTTGTCGTCAAGAATGACTAAAATATAAATCACTTTTGAGCTATGCTTTTTGGTCTTCACAGAAGTGAGATACACGCCCTATGCAAAATCGTATGGCAGATAACGTTAAATTACAAGTAACATCAAAATCTCTGGCAACTGAAAACACTCTTTGTTAGCACTTTCACACACTCTAAGAAAAAAATAAAAGGTGCACCATCAAGGAATCATCCGATAGGGCGGAAATCTACATCTACATCTACATCTACATCCATACTCCTCAAGCCACCTGACGGTCTGTGGCGGAGGGTACCTTGAGTACCTCTATCGGTTCTCCCTTCTATTCCAGTCTCGTATTGTTAGTGGAAACAAGGATTGTCGGTATGCCTCTGTGTGGGCTCTAATCTCTCTGATTTTATTGTCATGGTCTCTTCGCGAGAAATACGTAGGAGGGAGCAATATACTAATTGACTCCTCGGTGAAGGTATGTTCTTGAGATTTCAACAAAAGCCCGTACTGAGCTACTGAGCGTCTCTCCTGCAGAGTTTTCCACTGGAGTTTATCTATCATCTCTGTAACGAAACGCGCTGTTCTCCGTTGGATCTTCTCTATCTCTTCTATCAACCCTATCTGGTATGGATCCCACACTGCTGAACAGAATTCAAGCAGTGGATGAACAAGCGTACTGTAACCTACTTCTTTGTTTCCGGATTGCATTTCCTTAGGATTCTTCCAATGAATCTCAGTCTCGCATCTGCTTTACCGATGATCAACTTTATATGGTCATTCCATTTTAAATCACTCGTAGTGCGTACTCCCAGACAATTTATGGAATTAACTGCTTCCAGTTGCTGATCTGCTATATTGTAGCTAAATGATAAGGGATCTTTCTTTCAATGTAGTCGCAGCACATTACACTTGTCTTCATTGAGATTCAATTGCCATTCCCTGCACCATGCATCAATTCGCTGCAGATCCTCCTGTATTTCAGTACAATTTTCCATTGTTACAACCTCTCGATATACCACAGCATCAACCGCAAAAAGCCTCAGTGAACTTCCAATGTCATCCACAAGGTCATTTATGTATATTGTGAATAGCAACGGTCCTACGACACTCCCCTGCGGCACACCTGAAATCACTATTACTTTGGAAGACTTCTCTCCATTGAGAATGACATGCTGGGTTCTGTTATCTAGGAACTCTTCAATCCAATCACACAGTTGGTCTGATAATCCATATGCTCTTACTTTGTTCATTAAACGACTGTGGGGAACTGTATCGAACGCCTTGCGGAAGTCAAGAAACACGGCATCTACCTGTGTCTATGGACCTCTGAGTCTTGTGGACGAATAGTGCGAGCTGGGTTTCACACGATCGTCGTTTTCGAAACCCATGCTGATTCCTACAGAGTAGATTTCTAGTCTCCAGAAAAGTCATTATACTCGAACATAATACGTGTTCCAAAATTCTACAACTGATCGACGTTAGAGATATAGGTCTATAGTTCTGCACATCTGTTCGATGTCCCTTCTTGAAAACGGGGATGACCTGTGCCCTTTTCCAACCCTTTGGAACGCTACGCTCTTCTAGAGACCTACGGTACACCACTGCAAGACGGGGGGCAAGTTCCTTCGCGTACTCTATGTAAAATCGAACTGGTATCCCATCAGGTCCAGCGGCCTTTACTCTTTTGAGCGATTTTAATTGTTTCTTTATCCCTGTGTCGTCTATTTCGATATCTACCATTTTGTCATCTGTGCGACAATCTAGAGAAGGAACTACAGTGCATTCTTCCTCTGTGAAACAGCTTTGGAAAAAGATATTTAGTATTTCGGCCTTTAGTCTGTTATCCTCTGTTTGAGTACCATTTTGGTCACAGAGTGTCTGGACATTTTGTTTTGATCCACCTACCGCTTTGACATAAGACCACAATTTATTAGGATTTTCTGCCAAGTCAGTACATAGAACTTTACTTTCGAATTCATTGAACGCCTCTCGCATAGCCCTCCTCATACTACATTTCGCTTCGCGTAATTTTTGTTTGTCTGCAAGGCTTTGGCTATGTTTATGTTTGCTGTGTAGTTCCCTTTGCTTCCGCAGCAGTTTTCTAAATCGGTTGTTGTACCACGGTGGCTATTTTCCATCTCTTACGATCATGCTTGGCACATACTCATCTAACACATATTGTATGATGGTTTTGAACTTTGTCCACTGATCCTCAACACTATCTGTACTTGAGACAAAACTTTTGTGTTGAGACATCAGGTACTCTGAAATCTGCTTTTTGTCACTTTTGTTAAACAGAAAAATCTTCCTACCTTTTTTAATATTTCTATTTACGGCTGAAATCTTCGATGCAGTAAGCGTTTTATGATCGCTGAGTTCCTGTTCTGCGTAGATCTGATGTTCATGTACAGACAAATAGATGATTACAATTTCAGAAAAACTGGATGATGAAATCAAGAGAAAGAGCTTCACAAATTGAGTGAGTCAATAACGAGTTGGTCCACACCTGGCCCTTATGCAAGCAGTTATTCGGCTTGGCGTTGGGGGCATTTTGAGGGATATTGTGCCAAATTCTGTCCAATTGTCGCGTTAGGTCATCAAAGACCTGAGATGATTGGAGAGACTTGCCCATGGTTGGTTGGTTGGTTGGTTGTTTGGGGAAGGAGACCAGACAGCGTGGTAATCGGTCTCATCGGATTAGGGAAGGATGGGGAAGGAAGTCGGCCGTGCTCTTTCAGAGGAACCATCCCGGCATTTGCCTGGAGTGATTTAGGGAAATCACGGAAAACCTAAATCAGGATGGCCGGACGTGGGATTGAACCGTCGTCCTCCCGAATGCGAGTCCAGTGTCTAACCACTGCGCCACCTCGCTCGGTCTTTGCCCATAACACTGCAAACGTTCTCAATTGGAGAGAGCTCCAGCGACTTTGCTGACAAAGGTAGGGTTTGGCAAGCACGAAGACAAGCAGGAGAAACACTAGTCGTGTGGGGGCAGGCATTATATTGCTGAAATGTAAGCCCAGGATGGCTTGTCATGAAGGGCAACAAAACGGGGTCTAGAATATCGTCAACGTACTGCTGTGCTGTAAGGATGCCACAGACGACAATCACAGAGAAATTTATGAAATGAAATGGCACCCCAAAACGTCACTCCTGGTTGTCGGACTGTATGGCAGGCGACATTCAGGTTGGTGTCCCACCTCTGTTGGGGGCATCTCAAGATACATCTTCGGCCTGTAATCTCATTGAATCGAGTAGAGTTGTCTTCAGTGATGAGTCCCACTTTTAACTTAACCCCAATGAGCAGTTAAGGCATGTCTGGAGATGCCCTGGACAGTGTTGGGATACCAATACAGCCTAACAACCAGGAGTGATGGTCCAGGTCGCCATTTCTTAGTATAGCAGAACCCCTTTTATTGTCATCTGCTGCTCTCATACATCACAGCGGTATGTTGACGATATTCTATGCCCCATTTAGTTGCCCTTCGTAGCAACATTTGCAGCACTATGGGAAGATCCCGCCAATAATCTCGGGATTTTGTCGGTCTGGCGCACCGACTGGACAGAATTCGTCAACATATACCTCAGAAGGTTATCCAACAACTCTACCAGTCAATTCCAAGCTGATTAACAGCTTAAATGAGGGCCAGAGGTGGATCAACGCATTATTGATTTGCACAATTTGTGAAGATCTTTTTCTTGAATAAATCTATTTTTTCTGAAATTATAATAATTTCTTTGTCTGTACATGTACATCACATCTACCGATTTCTGTCCCATTCTGATAATTTCTTAGTGGTGCTTAGTTTTTTTCATAGAGTGCATGCTCATTGCATTTTTAAAACCACATTTTCAAAGTTTTTATGTACATTTCTGTCTGTTACTTAGAAGATCCAGAAGAAACATTGGAAAGTAAGGCCTTATCTCAATGTTTCTGCTTTATAATTATTTTAAACTTAATCTGAATTCCAGAACATACAGGTTCTGTAAAGACAGGGTGTCTCAGAAAAACTCTGACAGTGGTATGCAACCTCAGTGGAAGTAAAAGTTATGTTATCACAGCTGTTTAGCTTTATAGAACTAATAAACCGAAGCATTTAGCAATATCACCATAAGTACTGCGTCCAGTGGGTTGGAGTGATGATTCTCATACACGTCTGCGAAGACGGTAGAACTCCAGCCACAAAATATAAAAAAACTCATTCAGACACTAGGATGTCAGAAGACGGTCCTCTGACTAGTGTAATCTAATACTGTCTGCTTCTCTCTGTGTTTTACAGACGAGAAACACGAACTCCGGCCACAAGGACGGAGTTCAGATAACGTCTCAACGTGAATTTAGGCAGAAGAAGTGCTCTCAATCACTGAACGCTGCGTACTCAACGACGACTTCCTACCCAGAAGCGAAGTCCAGAATCGTATAAGTTCGCAACAGTACAGTGCCTAACCGTTCTAACTATAAAATCTCCTAAGAACAAAGACAGCAAGTCCGATTGTAGCAACAAAGCTATTACTGTGCGACCATAAGACACGAGCGCTCTTTCTCTCCACCGCTGGCTTCCCAGCAAAGCTCTGCTCCCCTCCCTCATAAAAGCAGAAGGCGAATCATATTCTCAAAACTACAGAATATTCTCCCTCTCTACAGATTCTTCCTAACGTTGACCAATCGTATTTTAGTCTTTTGTCGTCCAGCACGGAAAGTTTGTGAGGAAATACCTGTCTGTGTTAATTAGAAATTCATACAATGGTACGCTTCTCAGAGTAAAAATCTTTGGAACTAAACCAGCCTGCTTGATATCTGAGGTAACGCTTCCTCGTTCCTCTCTGCTGCATCCAGAATTTTCAGAGTTTCTGAAGTATTATCTGGTTATCCTTCTGGTCCCTCTACAACACCTGCCAGCTGCCACCGTATTGTGCTTCAGCGCTCAGGTGCCCACAGTCTGTCTTGGACTACTTCCTGTATTAAGCACGACCAACACACCTGTGCAGGCTTTTCCATCCAAGGCCTGAGTTACGCCTGCCCTTTCATTTCCACTGGTGTTCCAACCTCTACTAGCGTAGGCAATCATTCATTACGCCATTTTAATAATACAGACACTCCATCACCTTAGATGCAACAAGCATTAACAACTATTTACAAGGTGTACTTGACAATGGCAGTCTTCTTTAAATATTCATATATATGATGTACAACCTATCAAATGATACCTAATTCCAGTTATAAATCACAGAAAACTATGAAGATGAGTGCTTGTAAGGTGCGAAATTATAGTCACCTTACAATATAATACCAGTAAGCTATTGGAAGAAATTTCTGAAGGCTAGAACGAGATTTCTATCACAAGGTTTCAGAACATTTTATCAATTTACAAAATGTTTATTTGCATAGGTGAAGACAAAGCCTACCTTTTCGCTATATTGCTAACTGTTCATATACACAAACAAATTACTCAAAACTTGTGCTATCAGATGAATGAAAGCAGTATGAGAGCAGATTCACGTAGCAGGAGTTGGTCTTGGATTGTGGGGGGTGGGAGGAGGGGTGAAAGGTGCATGAGAAAAGTAAGTTGAATAGCTTTCAACTTCTGCAAGCTTCCATCCAATTTCGTAAATGCTAGGAAACACATGGTTTATATCAATAATTCTTATAAAATGACATTTGCAGTTACATTCACTAGTTTTTAGACAAGCATTTTAACCCTACGACAGTTCAGTCCACTCTTTCATCATTCACATTACAATACAACTTCACCCTTGTTAGTGATATTTTGGAACAATTTCCCCATGAGCTCTGATAAAGGATAGAGACCTCTTATAGGATAGCTATAGATTCTCATCAAACACAGATAATTGTTCATCTGAAATACTTGAATCACTTGTGTCTGAATGTAACTACTTATTAATATTTTTTTCTTGTGTTTTTTGGTTAATATTCTTGCTTCTACCACAGTTACACTTGTTACTTTCTGCCAGAATTTATCCAATTTTTAATATTTAGCAGTTGTAATATTCGTTTATTTTCGGTTTCCAATGTAGCAACAAATCTTATGTATATCTAAATACTATTCAGCTAATAAATACCATCTACAGCAATGTAGGTGAAAATTTCACCTTACTCTATGTTCATTTATTGTCTCCCTCTTCTCAAAGATGGAAATAATGACAGAGAAGTTTGTTCTCGTTTGTCATTGGGGGCAATAAGATACTTTCTGTCTAAATGCTAAGACAGTGTGAAAACCTATTTTGTGTCTTGTATGTGTTATTAGTCCAAAAGAATTAAATGTTCCCAGAATCATATAGACAGAGAACAAATGAAGTATCTCTTTGTTATGGTATACCAGGGCCCAAGGCATAATTGACATGGTATATAACTGTATAATTTTTATTGGACAGACTAAATAAAAATGTTATCATCAGTTAATATGGAAGGCTTAAAATCGCAAAAAAGGAGAACGAGAAAATTAAAGAATACCTTAAAGGGCTACATGGCTGCTTTCATATACCTTCTTGTAAAGATGGATATCTGCTAACGACTGACAAGCGAGCAAAATGCGTCTTATTGGTTTCGATGATGAACTGAACTAACTTCTCTGGCTCTGCGTTGTCTTTGGAAAGAAGGAGACAAAATAATGTGTAGAGAATACTATGAACCTTTGTACTACCTTATCAAACCAGTATTTATTCACTGCAATATTATTTAATGAAATTTATTTCTGAAATTCAACGTAAGTGTTATAGGTATAGATGTACTACATAAAGCAATATAGGAAAATTTTTGTCAGGCTAGGACTCAAATCCATATTTCCCTCTTATCGCAAGCAGTCGACCTAATACTTAAGCTATCTCAGAATGCTCCTTGAAAGACCTAAATTTCCATAAATCACAAACCTATCTATTTCTTCTCATGTATTAATGATGCATTTACCCAAACTCTCACATTTCAAGTTTCCCATGAAGGTTTAAGAGTCAAGACAACAAGAAGTCACAGACTCGCATTATCATCTCAGCACAGGCCCGTCTTCACCTTATACAGAGTTATGTTTCACGATGCACTACAGTTTCAAATACTGAAATTTATTCCTGAAATTCGACTTAACTCTAATAGGCATAGATTTTCTACCTAAAGTGACATATGAAAATTTGAACCAATTACAGCTAAGTTGAATTTCAGAAACAAATTTCAATATTTGAAACTGTAATTAGTCATAAAATATATATATATATATATATATATATATATATATATATATATATATAAAAATCAGAGACAGGCCTTTGACGAAATTGACAATGATAGTCTATGGCTTCTTGTTGTCATGATTGCACAAAACACATGTGTTTGTGTAAATCAATTAATAAGTTAAGAGAAGAAATAGATAGGTGTGTGGGCTATAGAAATTTGAGTCAGTTTGTGTTGCATGCACTGATAGCCAAAGTGACTGCTTGCCAAAGCAGTAAATCCGGGTTTGTAACCCGGTCAGGCATAAATTTTCGTATGTTGCTTTAGGCAGTGCATCTACACCTATTACAGTTAAATTGAATTTCAGGAATAAATTTCAATATTTGAAACTGCAGTTTGTCATCAAATATAAATATAATTATTTAATGTTAAGATTTGATATGATTTTCTTCTACATTGAAGGCCTAATTTAAAGAGATATTACTTGTCTGTATAACTTTGTTTGATTTTGATTTTGCCTATCTTTCTTCACAACATGACCTATTGGCCCACTTTCTTACACCCAACTCCTAACTACTTCAAAGTGCATGCATGCTAAAGTGGAAGAAATTCGCACTGCCATCCCAACAAGGTCCAATGACACTCAATCTCCCAAAGCACATGGTTCCTGGCAGATATGATTATTATTACAAGCCTACAAATAATTTTTTCTAAAATTTCCAGGACTTTTTTAAAACAAAACGACCCAGTTGTCCCCTGAAGAGAAATAAACAACTTGTTTTATACATCTCCAAAACAATAAATGTGACCCTAAAGTTTATTGTATCCCACAATCAAGGAAAAGCCCTATAACTATTTCCTCAATGGCCAATTCTAAACCGAAAAAAGAATGTTTGCAGTGCACAGTTTTTATTCCTGTTCACAATAGTGCATTAAATTGTCGTTTCTCCCATGACAATAATTTATTTCCAACAAGTTTCTTCTTTTTGTAAAATGCATGACAGCAGAAAATAATACTAAGTATAAAATAATTTTTTAATGTAACAATTAGTTAATTATATGATATCTGCGAAATCTGTAACTATATAGTTTTTCATTATATGAACTGAAGATGATATCTCTTTTTTGTCTTATCATTAACCCAAAGACAAAAAATAAAATATAAAGATCAAGTATTCCCATACAAACGTCCTTGAGGCACCTATTAACAATAAGGTGTTTAAAATATTCTTAAAATATCTGCCACTTAAAGAAATCTACCACATGAAGAACCAACATTTGACCTCATGTCTGTACCTTAATTAAATCCATATTTTCAGAGTATCAGAGTGAAACGTTCGTTTTGTCTGTTTCTTCGATCTTCTGTAGCAATACACACATTAATAAACAGCCACAGCCAGAACCCTTGGTGATACAGGGTGGCAATTATTGAACTACATGAAATAAAATCGTTGTAACTTTTAAACTTTTTGCGTTAGGACATTCAAACTGCACGGTTGGCTGTGATGGGAATTAGTATGTGCATGCATATATGCCTTTTTGTTGTCGGCATTTGCACGTGAAACTGTCACAGTACAGCGTGTCTGAACACATAGCACTTGTGAAGGCCTACTATGTGAGCAATAACAGCCCAACTGCGGCTCAATGGAACTTTGCGACCGAGTTCAAGCTGAAGACAATGGATCCAAACGTGCTATTAATCAAGAATTTAAATTGCAAGTTTGACAGAATGGGTAGAGTTCGTGACAACGTCGGTCATTCAAAAAAAGTGAAAAAGTCTGAAAACTTCGAGAAGACATGCGCTGTGTCTCAAACCAGCCCCAGGAAATGGATCAGACAAGCTGCACAACAGGAATCAACTGGAAGACACTGGAATAAATTGTTGTTGAAGACCTGCATCTATTCCCATACAAAATTCAAACCCATGCCCCAGGGCCATGGAACAGTGGTTGCATTTCGCCAACACTATTTTCCACAGAGTTGACAAACACGACTTTGATATAAACATGGTTTGGTTTAGCGATGAAGCCCACTTTCATTAGGACGAGTTAATCAATAAGCAAAATTGGCACATTTGGGGAACTAAGAATTCACAGTCAAGAAGTCTCTTCGCCATCTGCAGGTGACTGTGTGGTGTGCAAATCCAGTCACAGAATAATCGGTATGATATTCCTTGATGCCACATTGGCTACTGAACGGTATGTGAAGGTTTTGGAAGATGATTTCATTTCCATTATTCAAAGTGACTGTGATTTCGACAAGATGTGGTTTGTGTAAGACATAGCTCGATCCCATCATAGCAGGAGAGTGTTTGATGTCCTGGAAGAGCACTTTGGAGACTGCATTCTGGATCTGCAGTACCCAGAGGCCATTGACATGAGCGTCCATTGGCCTCATATTCCCTGGACCTGAACACATGCGACTCTTTTTTGTGAGGTTATATTAAAGACAAGGTGTACAGCAGTAACCCCAAAACCTTTGCCAAGCTAAAAACAGCCATTCAGGAGGTCACTGACAGCATCCTTGTCCCGACACTTCAATTTGTCATTCACTATTTCGCTATTCGTCTTCGCCATATCATAGCCAATGATGGCAGGCATATCGAACATGTCATAACTTAAATCCGAATATATGTAGTGACATTTACATGTTGAACAAAGAGTGTGCACACTGTACCTTGTAACTATTTTACAGCGGACCAGAGTGGCTGGGGGGTTCTAGGCGCTACAATCTGGAGCCGCATGGCCGCTATGGTCGCAGGTTCGGATCCTGCCTCGGGCATAGATGTGTGTGATGTCCTTAGGTTAGTTAGGTTTAAGTAGTTCTAAGTTCTAGGGGACTGATGACCACAGCAGTTGTCCCATAGTGCTCAGAGCCATTTGAACCATTTTGAACTATTTTCCATATAGTTCAATAACTGCCGCCCTGTATGTGATGCACTAGACAAATTATGCAATGTACTTCTCCACATACAAGTATTTAACAAAAACATTTATTGGGACCTGAATTAATTTTCTGCACTGCTACACACATAAAATCAGTTTAAATAAATTTCAACAGTCTCACTTTGAGCTGTGAGACATGGTTAAACTTACCACTACTTCAGATTCAATAATTAATGTCTTGTTGCAATCCATCTAAGTCTGTTTCAGAATGTTTTGAAGTGTTGAAATCTGAATAGCGCAAGCTAATATAAAAAAGGTACAGCAACAGTGGCGCCGTCCATTAGCAGAGTGCGGAATGTCAAGTTGTCAAGTTACATTCCATATACAGGTCGGTACTCATGTCGTACTGGTCGAAGTACCATCGTACGTTCGCAGTGAGTGCCATTTTCGCTACAGCGAATTTGTCGTGCGTGTGAACTGTGCCGCGTTATCCAAATCTTGCTCGTGGAACAATATTAAATCAGGTAAAGAACTTCCATGCAACTGCCAGTGCATCGAATCGAAAGCCAGCCGACTCTTGGAAAACCATCCAAACTCCCGAGAGCATTAAATGTGTGCGTAGCAGTTTACACGCAAGCCCTCGTCGTTCGTTACGAAAACAGTGCGGAAACGTTCCAAAAAGATGGTGCGACATGCCATACATCCAGCAAGACCTTGCAAATTCTCCGTGAAGTGTTCGGTAACAGTATAATTTCCAAACGTGCTTGTGTCGAATGGCCGTCTCGCTCGCCCGCTTTTACCGTGCCAGACGTTTACCTGTGGGGTTGTATGAAGGCGAGAAGAGTATACTCCGACCGGATGGGAAGTTTGCACCAGTTAAAAGATCGAATTCATAATGAAATTTCCAGAATTCCTCCTGCACTTACGAAATATGTGTTCAAAAACTGGGTGAAACGCCTCGAGTATTGTGACCTGCGAATACTCATCATTTTTGTCCATTGCAATATTTCATAAGTGAACCTGAATAAATATTGTACGTCGTGTAAAATGCTCAAATTTATTTCGCGATTAGTTTATGTGTTATTAGAATTTGAGGTCATCGGAGCATTATGAAACACGCTGTACTAGCAGAAATACACTGCAATCCGATGAGTGAACCGAACGATATACTCTGGTGAAAGATCGTACTCAGTTTCCAACTGCCTCCTCCCAATTCTCACCAGTACTCTCCACAACAACACCACAGGGACACAATTAAACGTCAATAGCTCAAAAGAAATTCTAAGACACACACTCAAATTTTCATGATAATAAATAGAATTCATTTGCTTCAGTTAATCTTTGCCAAGATAGCCTCATTCACTAAATGCCACCATCAAGTTAGCTACTTGGTTGCAAGTTAGCTACTTGGTTCCACAACCTAATTTGGTGTTTCTGGCTATTGACGGTCTGCACACTCATTAAACAGCAACATTTGCTTGGAAACCAAGTATGACTAAACCCAAAATTCATGCCCAACCTACAGGAAAGTATTTTCAGGTTCTCACAATACTCAGTAGTACAAGAAATAACTCGGCTGATCATGAGGTATCACCTACTTCCGACTTCTGAAAGTCACTATGAAACACCACATCTGCCACAGCAGGTACACGACTTGTAAACCCATGACTGTTGTCAGCCACCTACACTCAGTAGCCAAATGCCACCAATTTCATTCGTTATTGCCACTAACACTAATCGCCCCCCTTCGAAACACTCCTGCCACAAGGGCTTAAGTGACGTTTGTTCCCCACCAGCAGGAGCTTGGAAAATCTTGCCATTCTGGAAAAAACACTTTTCCATGAGTAAACTTTTTAGGTCTCCTCAACAATCCATTTAAGAAGAGTACACAATGTCTATGTCATCACCGTCAAGCTGTAGCAAACATCTTTCCCTGGAAAACACAATAACCATAGAAATGAATAAATAGGCATGGTCCCAGAATGATGTACTATGCAACACCATTTTTCAGCGATAGATGAAATTATTCCTAATCAGGATAATGAGAAAATGGAGCTACAGAAATTTGTGTAACATGTTCAAGCAATAGCTAGATGGTTGGTGTCTACAGTAGCCACATATATACATTTCTAACTGTTTCTATTGTTCGAAAATAGTTACTTCAAATAAAAATGTAAATTACACAAATCGTAAATTCTAATATTGCAGGCTCATTACATAACTTAAGAAACAGCAAATACTAAAAACTGATGAGACACTTGAAATATATAATTTAAAATGACATATAAAGATTCTCATCTCTAAAAGCAAAAGAAAATGAATCTCAAATCATTGTAAGGTAACTGATCATTATAGTGCTGTTGCTTTAGTGATCAAAATGTTACAAATGAATTAAGGAAAATGAGTATTTTCTAAAATATCTATCCATCCAAACTGGAAACTAAAATGGCAATGATGTACAAGAATCTAAATACTCAGAAATCTTCCTACTTTTTTCCTTCAGCATTTGTCCCACATGCCCCCGGAGTCCGTTACATAGATCCATTGTCTCCATTTCGCTCTATCACGGACTGCATCTGGGTGGATGTTCATGCATTTAACGTCTATATGAATCATATCAGCCCAATGTTGATTAGGTCGTCCTTTGCCCTTCTGCTGACGACTTCATGTCTGTAACCCGCCTTGGCAATAGAGTCATCACCGGCCTGTAAAACATGCCCAAACTATCGAAGACGACTCTCACGCATCTTGTCTTGGATCGGTGCAACACCAAACTGTTTCATAATGCTGTCATTGGAAACGTGATCTAACTTAGTGAAGCGCGCTGTCCACCTTAGCATCTATGTTTCCATTACACTTAGGTGGCGTTCTGTCTCAACTGCAGTTCGCCAGCACTGCTGTTGCAAGTGACTCTGGTTGTTGTTCGCCACTTCATTCAGGCTGCCTGAGTTCTAGTGTTGACCTCTTTGGTGAGTCAGCCATCAACAGTGATCGTGGAAACATGGTGCTTAGACTTATTCACACATGTCAGATCTTCACCATTAATCATGATGGTTCATATTTCATGTACGTCTGATATCATGTACTCGATTTTCTTCATATTAAGGAGAAAACCACGTTGCAGCAACTCGTTACTCCATTTTTTTGTTTGGCTCTGCAGATCAAGCATGTTTTCTGCCACCAGCAGCATGTCGTCAGCATAAAGTAGGGTCCATGGTAATGGCTGGTGCAGATCAGCAGTTATGGTGACCATTACGAGAATGAAGAGAAGTGGTGATAATGCAGAACCTTGATGGATGCTGACTGTGATGGGGAAGTCCTTGTATAGTCCTGAGGATGTACTCAGAAATAAACAAAATAAATTTGTACTACTTCTCTAAATCCCTAAAGAGCTATTATTATGAACACAAAGACGTAAAAAAAGGATAACATTTAAAGATGTGGAACAAACAAACTGAATCAAAATGATTTAAAATCTCATTCAAACCAAGATAATTATCTCCTCAAGCATAAAAAAAATGAACTATAAATCACAAGAGCACAATGTTTTGATTCTTCCCCTGATACAGAATCAGTGAAACCAGTATGTAAAATTCTTTGAAATACTGTCTTTAATCCATACAAAATTAAAAACCAAATGTACATATTCGTCCAAATAGGAGCTACTAATGTAAACACATGTAAAAGAAATGAATGTATGAGCTAAACAGAAGGAAAGGTTTTTCTCATTAGGAATACCATTAATTAAGTACATGATCAGTATAAATGTGTGACCATCAACAGGTCAACAAAACCGTATATACAGTATTTTGGATCATGCATCTTTCACTAAGCAAACATATATATGTCCCTTTTTTGAAACGTGTATTGATAAACTGGTCACTGACAGAAACACAGCTCTCTTTAATGTCTGTGCTTTACTGTCACAACTGTGTATTCAGTGTACTTAACAAACACTTTGTACGATTGCGGAAGTGGATCAGAAGGGTGAAGGCCTTCACATAGGTTTCACATCTTTATCGTATAGTATCATTGTTTCATCCAGCATATATGTGAATTTTGACTTCCTATAACTTGGTCTGTGCATCATGATCGCTATCAGCCAGGAATTACATCTCACGTATTTACAATGTTGCAGTTGCTGTAAGGCATCTTTGCCTTGCAGTTGTCTTTGGGGCAGTTGAGCAGTGGCTGGGATGTGGACCGTTTATCATGGCTGTCTGATAAGCATAATCACACAGATAGTGAAACAATAGAAATAGGCTGAGTGCACAATTATTAATATTACAAGCTATCAAAAATGCTACAATGTGTAGATAAATTTGTGTTCAGATTAAGGAGAGTGATTTGTTGTTGAGGCTGCAGTGCCAGACAATTAATGTTATTGTTAGAGGAACATGAAAATAGCCTAAGTGCAGTTAAGAGGCAAAAAGTATATGTTTGTAAATATGTGAGTGATGAAGTTATGTGCAATCAACAGTTCTCTAGATTAATTGTGTGTTTGGAGAATTAATTAGCATAAATGACTGACATACTGGGGCATATTGTAATTAACTGTTCGTTTTTCACCAATGCATTATGTTTGGTGCGCACTAACTGTACAATCTTTGTACAAGAATTACACAGGGGGGACAAGCTGTGTGAACTATTAAAATTAAGTCATGATCATAAAAGAATCAGAGGCAAATGTTCACAGTAGATGGGATGCTACCCATTATCGAGTGGATGAACAGCATAATGGATGACACTGTGCCAATGAAGAGGAATTTTCAGACAGTTGTTCAAGTAAATGGGATATATTCACAAAATTGAAATGGCAGAAGAAATTTTAAAACATCATGGAGTAGCTTTCAGCGTTGAAGGGGACCCAACAGAAAACAACAACAGTTCAAGACAGCAAACAATAAGTTTGCAGCTGCAAGAAGTGCTGTAGTAGACAACTGATTGAAACTGTCATACATTTGGAGTGTGAATAATTGATGATGATTGAAAGTGAACTGCATTAAGTCTGCACTTTATGTGTTTGGCCAAATTATTATGCATGAAATACAACAAAATTTTTCGTAATGGCTGAAGGTGAAAATCATTTTTATAAGCAATAGCACACCTTGTTGAGGGATATGTGAAGGGCGACAACTGGAGGAAACAGTTATTAGTGAATCAGAAATAATAAAGGTGTTTGAGACACAAATGGAAAAACAGGAGAAAATGTTAAAGGCGTATATGGAAGAGTGATGGAGAAAACATGAAGAACGAGTGAATAAAAGCGAGGAAGAATATGAAGAACGATTGAGAAAGATATGAGAAGAATTTTGGACAAAAACAACAAAATAATCTGAAGAAATTTTGTTGTCATCATCTAGTTAGCTAGGAAAAGTGTGTCAGTTGGCTCTGAGCACTATGGGACTTAACATCTATGGTCATCAGTCCCCTAGAACTTAGAACTACTTAAACCTAACTAACCTAAGGACAGCACACAACACCCAGCCATCACGAGGCAGAGAAAATCCCTGACCCCGCCGGGAATCGAACCCGGGAACCCGGGCGTGGGAAGCGAGAACGCTACCGCATGACCACGAGATGCTGGCTGCTAGGAAAAGATATGGCCAGATATGAGGGTGTAGAAAAAAAATCAATTACTATTTCTGAAATGGACGCGACTTACAAACCCATGGCCAAACTGAAACATCCACAAACACATGAGAAAAAATAGTAATGAACGCATATTTAGATCAAGAAGACAGTTCAAAAGAAACGAGTGATACACTATTAGTGGATAGCAATGTAACCGAAATAGAGGGAGAAATTTATGCCATGGAGACTTTAGTAGTACCAACTTTGTATGTGGACGGTACTTTAGAAGAAGACTGAACGATTGAATGACAGGTGGAGGTTAATTTTGGCGAAAATGAAGATTTGGAAGAGGGAAAGAGAGCGAATGGTTACATCTAAAGGGAAGAAAACTGTAGAGAATACAGAGGCATTTGTAAGAGTGCACTGAGGTGACAGAAGTCATGGGATACCTCTTAATATGGTGTTGGGCCACCTTTTGCCGACATAGTTCAGGAACTGGAAGTAGCATGCGCTCAACAAGTTGTTAGAACCCCCTCAGCAGATATATTGAGCTATGCTGCCTCTATAGCCATCCGTAATTGCGAAAGTGTTGCATTGCAGGGTATTGTGCATGAACTGGCCTCCTGATTATGTTCCATAAATGTTCGATAGGATTCATATTGGGCAATCTGGCTGGCATAACCACTCACTCGAATTGTCCAGCATATTCTTCAAACTAATCATGATCATTTGTGGCTTGGTGACATGGGGCATTGTCATCCATAGAAAAAAACCACGATTTTTTGGGAATATGAAGTCCATGAATGGCTGCAGATGATTTCCAAGTTGCCAAACATAACAATTCTCAGACAATGATCTATTCACATGGACCAGAGGACCCAGCCCATTCCTTGTTAATAGGCCACACCATTATGGAGCCACCACCAGTTTGAATTGTGCCTTGTGGACAACTTGTGTCCATGACTTCGTGGGGAGTGCTCCACACTCGAAACCTACCATCAGCTCTGACGAACTAAAATAGGAACTCGTCTGACCAGGCCATGGTTTTCCAGTCATCTACGGTCCAACGCATATGGTCACAAGACCAGGAGAGGTGCTGCAGTTGATGTCATGCTGTGCGCAAAGACAATCATGTTGGTCATCTACTGCCATAGCCCATTAACACAAAATTTCACCACACTGTCCTAACAGATATATTCGCCATATGTCCCACATTGATTTCTGTGGTTATTTCATACAGTGTTTGCTTGTCCTTTAGCACTGGGAGCACTATGCAAAAGCTACTATCTCGGTTATTAAGTGGAAACCATTGGCCACAGCGTTGTCTGTGGTTAGAGGTAATTTCTGAAATTTGACAGTCTTAGCACACTCTTGGCATTTGAATCTCGGTATATTGAATACCCTAACGATTTTCGAAATTGAATGTCTAGCTCCAGCAGCTATTCCGCGTTCTGAGTCTGTTAATTCTCATTGTGTGCCCATAATCACGTTGGAAACTTTTTCACATGAACCACCTGAGTACAAATGCTTGCTCTGCCAATACACAATCTTTTATACCTTGTATAAGGTACACTACCGCCATCTGTAAATGTGTGTATCGCTATCCTTTGACTTCGGACGTAAATGTACTGTATATTGCACTATGGTAAATTAAGACTGTAGGAAGAGGGCACAAATGCGACATGTAAAATATAGTATTTTGAAAGAGCAAGTAGAAGAGGAATAAAACACCATTGAAGAACGGAAAATTACCCGGAAAATTGAAGAGAATGTTACCAAAACGGATGAAGACAGACCAAAGTACCAGAAAATTAAACTGAATAAGAAAAATTCGCAGCAAAGAAACAAGAGGGAAGCATGGATGGGACTAAAAAGCCTAATGAGACAGGTGACTCGTACTGTCCCGTGCGTACCACAGAAGAAGAACTTACTTTACAGCATGAGATAGAACAATAGAAAGAGGAAGAAAGAAGACAGACTGCAAGCCTCGTTATTATATAGTGACAGCAAGGGCACATAGGTGTTCAACACCAACTTTTTGAGTGTAAGTTATTTTCCCAATGTTGTAATGTTTTCTGTGAATGGGTGCTTAGGTGGTATTTATTTTTCTTCCAGTTTATAGCACAGGGGATGTTTAATGCATCTGCATGGACAGACGTTAGTATTGTGCAGATGAGAGGATTGGACTGCTCCCTCCCACTGAGCACTGAACTGGATCCAGTCCAAATATCGACACTGTGCAGGTGTAGGGAGAGTGTGTCCATCCAACACAGCAACCAGTGTGGGATTGCTAGACCTAATTCTCTGCATCAGTGAGATCTACACTGCTGGCAGAGCAGCAGCAACGGCCTTGAGGCTGTTCACACCATGTCGATAGATCATTGTGCCATATATGGTGACACATGGGTAAGCGGAGGTGCACTGGCTGTACCGTGAAAAACTGTGATTGATTGGCAGCTATGTGTCTAATGAAAATGTTTTAGTTTGTGAGTCGGAGTGCGCAAGAAGGGTGTACTCTACGCACTGTACATTTTTCTTTCTCTTTTTCTTCCAGTGAATGGATTCAAACAAGAAACGCAAGTTAAGTAATGACATAGCGTAAAGCTGAATCATTAAGTAATGGATGCTTAATGTATGTAGTTGTTGGTTTTATGATTTACCTACTGTGTTGTTTCTCGTATATTGCGACGTTAAAAGAAATCAGGGGACATGGAATCATATGAGTGGATTGGGTTGTGTTCACCGTTTCATTGAAAACATAGTCTAGTTCTCCTATACTTTTCCATTTTACGCTACACGAAACATTCAGCATATTATCCGGAATCTGCCACAGTATCTGAAGCATCAGAAACCAAATGGTTCCAAAATTTCTTTCTTCTATTCTGGTTCCTCCATTTCTTTTTTCTGAATACTTAATTAGCATTCCGCTATTTCCCTTGTTTCACTCCCGCCCAAAGTCTAAAGAAACTGATATACGTAAAATCTCTCCATAAGTTATTTAAAAAAATCTCTTCGAAATCATAAACCATTCGCACAGATTCCAGCAGTCAGGAGCACCAACGAGAAAATCAGCTGAGACAAGCACAAAACTAACCACCAGCACCCAGATTGCTCGGACTGTGTTGTGATAAACTGTAGCATATATCTAACTGTGATTTTTAATATGTACAGCCGACGTTCGATGCTTGCAGCCGGTGATGATATGATGGTCGATGTTACGATGTTACCATCAGGCGAAAATGAAGTTGTGTGGTGTCATTCCAATTCTGGCAGTGTCACCAGGTGAAACATTCCTTCCTTTCATTCCTCAGAATTTCTGTAGTGTCATGTGAAATCACACTCGCAGCTGTGGCCAGAATATGCGCATTCTTGGCATTATGCAGTGTTCTAGACAAATTTTGCGAAGTACTGCTCCACATGTTTTATCTTAAACCTTAATTGCCAGAACCAGAATAATTCTTTATGTAGCCACAGACTTAATATCACTTTAAATAAGGATTTACTGCTTCACCATGCCCCAAAAGACAAGATTAAGTTTCTCACTCCTCCAAACTCAATAATTAATGCTTCTCAACAAACAAACTACTATGAGAAATAATCAGTGTTCCAATCAATGGATTTTAAATGTTGTAATAATGCCAACACGGCACACTTTATTTTGTAATCCCCATTATTTTTCAAAGTATTAGAGTAAATCAGGTCGTAACGTAACAAAAAGAAATACACTCGTTCAGCTTACACTATTTTGTATCATTTTTGGTGATTTAATTTTTTTGGTAAGTTATGAGATTTAAAGTATCTTTTTCATCTCAGTATTCACAACGCCTTACGATATGGAAACATATCTCGTGCAAGATGCCGTTGGCCCGAAAGGGCGTCTTAGTTTATAATCTTGTAAGTATTCTATTATGGATTCAGTGTCGATCGTGTTCTTCAGTTTAGTTAACTCGTCTTGTATTCGTTCCGTTAGTATTTGTGAATGTAAAACTGTTATCCCAGGTCCATGTGCTCATTTACATTGCCTGTGAATACCACAGCCAAATACTCGGATACGCAATACCTAGCTTTTTTTCGGTGTGTGCGTTTGTAAGGTTGGTAGTGGCTGCCGCGATGCGGTGTTGGCTATGGTGGCTAACGGACTAATGTCTATGGCTGAGTTCAAAATAATGTGGACTATTTAAAATTGTGTGCAGCTCGCTTGCATTGGTGTTGTTCATGCAATCAGTATTTGTGTGTAATAGAGAATGGCATTCCGTACGCATCATGTAAGTAAACATAGAGATGTAATTTTTTGCGATGTTTTATTAATTTTATGAAGTATTTTCCTAATTGGCGGGATATGTCAGTGGTTGTCCTATTCATACCTGTACTGCTTCAGTAAGTTTACTAAGTTCAGGTTCTGACATTTCGGGTTGGATACCCAAGATATTTGTAGTGACTTTCAACAGCTTTTGGACTATATCATATCTTGTCAAAAGCGTTGTCTGTAATCAGCTAGTTGGTGTTAACCAGAGGAGTCAGCAATTGAATAATCTAGGATTTTACGGCACGTTTTTCAGTTTCAGTATGTGATGCTTGGTTTTTAGCTAAATGTAGCAGGAGCCCAAGTGAAAGCAAGGCCTCCATTACATGGCACGCAAAAGACGTCTGTGCTAGCAGAAATTGGCAATAAATTACGCTCACATAATGTGGAAGAAGATGCGAGGCGTCCACTGAAGCCAACAAATGTCTCCAACGTAATAAGGAAACCTTTGAAAGGGTAAGTGATTGGGACTGTAAGGAATCTCTGAGGAAACAAAATTTTGCGGTAGTGAGAATTGTACTATTGCTTGTGTAGTTGGGGTAAAGTGTAATGGAAGGATATTTTGCGACTGTCTTTGTTAAATTCGTGTTAGGTATTCAGTGTTTCGTGTAGTCCAAATTTTTTAGGGTTCTGTAGCTTCCTATACTTAAGAACTTAAATTTTGACTTCTAGATGTGTCGCAAAATTACTATTATAAATTAAAATTTAACTAATTACAAAGTGTGATCGTAATGTCACTTCATTTTCAGAAATGATTTTGGGTGTTTAAAATTATCTTGTAACGTCTCCAGATTCTGTGAGATTAGTATTCCGAATATATATAATTTCGTTTCTACCCCCCCCCCCCCCCCCCCTTCTGTTCATTAGTCTGGAAAATTTTCTTGTAAAAGAGCTAATGATTCATTGTCGAACATAAGATTCTGTAAATCCCATCCTGAAGCGGTTTCAGGCATGTATAATATCCAAATTTGTAATTTAGTGGCAGAAGTAGCAACCGAAGGCTACTTATGTGAGGTAGTCAATTATTCAAAACGACTGTCACAATCACATTATTTTGCCGCCAACCGGTTTCAACCTGCGATGGGGTCATCTTCAGGGCAATTTACACTATTTGGTCATTCGCTGGAGTCTTCACCCTGTCTGTGCATGGTTGGTGACGACTCCAGCAAGTGACCAAATGGTGTAAATTTCCCTGAAGACTACCCCTCCGTGGGTTGAAACCGGTTGGCGGTAAAATAAAAAATGCGATTGTGACTGTCATTTTGAATAGTTGAGTTTAGGTAAATTAATCGCTGTTTATCTCCATACAACTATGTTGTCTAAAAACTTATGTGAGGTATACTAACAACTAGTGCTCTTGATTTAAGCTGTTAATCTGCTGGTTTTACTTAAAACAAAGCATTCATGTAACCGTACACAGACACACTACCTATGCCGTGTATTGGTCAGGTCCTTCTGAAAACCAACATTAGTCATGTGTCAGCTCAACAGGGTAACTGATTCAGTCAAACATGTAAGGGTCACAACAAAATCATTCCCACATGTCATGTGTATGAGTTAACAGATTCCACCAGGGACTCACTGATATTAGTCATAGGATACTACGTTTTTTCATTTTGAAGTGCAAAATTTTAAATTTCTGGACATTTAAAGCAAGTTGCCAATCTTCCATGTTGGAGTGGATGAGGTATTCTTTCAGTTTGTTTCTGAATGTCTGGGCATTTCCAATTTCCTGTCTGTTCTTAATGATTGACTATTGAATTGACATGTAAAATTCAATTCAACTACTTCTAGGGATGCACAGTTGAGGAAATTTTGATAGTCTAGATCAGTGCCAGATGCATCTAAAATCTGAGAAATGTGACATGTGGGAATGATTTTGTTGTGACCCTTACATGTTTGACTGAATCAGTTACCCTGTTGAGCTGTAAGTTATTTCATTCTTCATCAAGGTTGGTTTCATCTACTGTATATAGTGTTCAAATAACTTGGGGGGGGAATGCAGTTGGATGACAGACAAGTGCTAGTATTTTGTCAGGTGCATACCCTGCCATTTATGATGCAAAACAGCAGCAACAGCTTTCAAAAGCTAGTTAAATTTTCTTCTACAACACTTACTTGCTGCAGTTTGTCCTTGAAAATTGCAGGGTCTGCATCTGTTGGAAGTATTATCAGTTGTCAACATCACCCAGCTGTATTACTGTAAGTTATGTAATTATTCTTCATTTTAAGAAATTCTAAGTTAGTTGTAGGGCTAATAGCATTGGATTAACACACTCTTGAAACTGAGGATCTACAATCCTTAAAGCAGTAGCCAGTCAGGTTGACTGGAGTAAAAATGTAGTAGTAATTTATGTAATCTGCTATAATTAGATTACTGCATAATACTGATATTTTTAAAATTGTCTTTATTTTAAGCATTTTTCTTTTTAACTCCATTTTATTTTTGTTTGCTGTTCCTATAACTGATTTTATTGTATATCTTTTTAACCACTTTCTTGTAGATTTCCTTTGTCTTCATATATTCTGTAAATTATTTTCAGTTGATTAAAGTGTTAGTGACTGGATACACTGGTATCTACTGATTGTTTGTGGCACTACATCGATTTTTGTGAGCTTTTTCTACGTCTAAATACATACTGTGCAAATCACCATATGGTGCAGGAAGGAGGGTACCTTGTACCCATACTATTCATTCCCTTTCCTGTTCCACTCGCAAATGGAGCAAGGGAAAAATCACTCTGTCTGCCTCTCTATGAGCTCAGATTCTGTTTATGTTCTCTTTCAGTCCTCATACATTGCATTTGTTGGTGGTAGTAGAATTGTTCTGTAGTCAGCTGCAAGTGGCAGTATTGAGTGTTTTGTGGAAGGGTCACCTCTCCAGTGATTGCCAGTTGAGTTAGAGCAGTTTCCATAATTGCTGAATATTGATTAAACAGCAGTTACAAATCTAGCAGGAGGTGGCACTGCTTGCAGCTATTGAGGGTGCTGGCTGCAGTCATCTTAGAGCTGTGGCTCATATCTGACACAAATGATACCTGTTGTTTAGATCTTGAGATCTTTTCTTTATTTTCAGAAGTCTTCTAGTTCAGTTCCTTCAGTATCTCTGTGACACTCTGCCTTGGTTCAAACAACCCTGTGGTCATTCATGGTCTCCTTATCTGTATTTGTTTGATATCCCCTGTTAGCCCTATTTGGTCCGGGTCCCATTCAGTTGAGCAATATCCTAGAACCAGTTACATGAGTGATATGTGAGCAGTCTTCTTCCCCAGTATCGTCGTACCAATAAACAGAAGTCTACCAACTGCTTTACCCCTGACTGAATCTATGTGGTCATTCCATTTCATATTCCTACAGTGTTAGACCCAGGTATTTTTGTATGAGTTAACAGATTCCACCAGTGACTCACTCCTATTAGTCATAGGATACTACGTTTTTTCATTTTGAAGTGCAAAATTTTAAATTTCTGGACATTTAAAGCAAGTTGCCAATCTTTGCGTGACTTCAAAATCTTATTGAGGTCTGACTGAAAATTTATGCAGCTTCTTTCAGATGGTACTTAATCATAGATAACTGCATCGTCTGCAGGAAAAAAGGCTGAGGTTACTATTGTCTTCAAGGTCATTGATATACAACATGAACAGTCCCAACACACTTTATTATTAGTGAAAATAAAGATTAGATATATTACAATACATTTATTGATATACAGGTCTGGTGATGAGTGTCCATCAAAGATATCATGCTCTCTCTTCCCTACCAAAAAGGCCTCAACCTAGTCACAATTTGCACTTGATAACCCACGAGATTGTACTTTCGACAAGAAGCGTAGGTGTGGTTCGGAGTCGGATGCTTTCCAGAAATCAAGAAGTACTGCCTCTACCTGACTGCTTTGATCCAAAACTTTCAGTATGTCATGTGAGAGTGGGAGTTGGGTTTTACGTGATCAGTGTTTTTGACATCCATGCTGATTGGCATGGAGCTCATTCTGTTAGATACCTCATCATGTTTGATTTCAAAATATTTTCTAAGATCCTATAACAAATAAATGTCAAAGTATTTTATGGTAGTTCTGTGGATTTTTACTGTCCTCCTTGCAGACAGATTTGACCTGGGCACTGTTTTTTTGTTTGAGGAATCTACAGTATTTTATAGTTAGAAAAGGGGCCAACTCGGCCACAAATTCAGTATAGAATCTGACAGGGATTCTATTGGGCCCTGGAGCTCTCAGATTTTAACAGTTTACTGTTTCTCAACACCACTGATACCATTGCTTATTTCATTCCTCTTTAGTGGTACGAGGATTAAATTAGGACAATTCTGCTGAGCTTTCCTTCCAAAAGGAACATTTGGGAACAGAGCTAAGCATTTCGGCATTAGATTTACCACACTCAATATCCATTCCTGTCTCGTTCATTAGGGGCTGGACAATAACTTTGGTGCTGTTAACAGCCATTACATACAACCGGAATTTCTTTGGGTTCTGTGAAAGGTCACTTGACAATATTCTGCTATGGTAGTCATTGAAAGCTTTGGGCATTGCTGTCTTGATAGTCAAACACATTTCATGCAACTTCTCTATGTACAGCCCTATGCTTAGCTTTCCACTTATTATGCAGTAATGTTTGTTTCTGTGGAAGTATTTTTAGTGATCATATACCACAATGGTTCCCTCCCATTACGAATTGTTGTACTGGTTACTATTCTTTTAAACTTGAGCCATAGTTCCCCTGTGTGCTCTCGCCCTTTGCTGAAAGTTTAAAGTTCCTCATTGAGATACAACTGTTGGATGATTGAAGTCTCCAATATGATTGGGAACTTGCGTACAAGTGAACTGAGATTTCCTCTAAAGATTTCGGTTACATTAGGAGAAAAGTCTGGTGGGTGATAGATTCAGTCATCGTTTTATGCCCACCATGATACAAGAGTCTTGCCAAAACAGTTTTACATGCAGCTTCATTTTCTATCTCACTGGATTTGAGTTTCTTGTCTACTGTGAAAAATATACCACCTGCATTTCCCATTTGCCTGTCCTTTAGATATAATTCAAAATTTCCCCAAAAATCTCACTATCATTTTCAGGTTTCAGCCAGCTTTCTGTACCTAATATTATGTGAACTTCACTGCTTTTCAGGAGGGCTTAAAACTCTCGCTTTGTTGTGAATGTCTCGGCAGTTGATCAGGATTTTAATACTCTTACCTGTGGTAGGCATTGCTTTGTTTTACACTGATACGTCTGTGTTTACTACAGCTGTTATCTGTATTGGATTGTTGTTAAAAAAAAAAATTATCCTTGTGGGCACCCCAGTCAGTAGCAGCCTCAGATGTGAGGTGCACACCTGACCCAATTAGGGAGACCCTACACTTCTTAACCCTGTGGCACAAATACAGGAAGTTGCAACCAAGCTAGTTCTCAGCAATGTAATGTCATAGTGCAGTGGTCACAGTATGTACGGAAGGTCGTAGGTTTGAATCTCGTAAAATACTTCAAAATTTTAATTTTTCTAAATACAATCAAGACTTTATTTTTTATTCAATTAATTGGTGTAAATGTAATGTTATATCCAGTAATTTGGCATATTTTTTTTATCGTTGTTTTGACTTTATTTGCTCTTATTTCTCTTCCTATCATTCTTCTTGTGGAATCTGCCTTTATGGCACAAAACAAATGAAAGTTTGATGTACGAGATCCAGACAGTGGTAGATGCTGGAACATCTCCTACCCAGATTTGGCTGCAACATAGGGGGCAAACAGTTTTGTAAAGTTAGACACAATCACCCTTAATGTTGTGGATTGTCACAAAAGGCATGACACAAGTTTTAATGTTGGCTGCAGCATTAACAGTGGTCCATTGTTCAGTAAATTCGCCAATAACACACCATGAATATCCCAGAACACTGTCAGAAGCACTTCAAATTCTTTCATAGTGGGAACAAGCATGTTTCTACTCCATAGAAGTCTCCCACCACCACGACCGCCGCCACCACCAGGGGGCTCGCCACTCTTTGACGGGTTCCTGCTTGGCTACCACGGGGCCCCAGCCTCTGCAGCATTTTTCCGTTACGTGCTGAATGTCTATCCTCTTCCTATTTTTTTCCCCTCTCTTGGGAAACATGTCTGGGGAATTTTTGGGAATGTTCTGCATTCTGTCGCTGACGTATCAACAGTCTTGCCTGTGTTTGTGGCTCCCATTTCCTTTGTTTCCCTTCTCCTCTTGTTCCTCCACTTAAGTGTTTCAGGATCCTCTTCTTTCCCCCCCCCCCCCCTCCCCTCCCTGTGCACTCCTGAAGACCGGCCCTGGTGTCTGACGCATGACAGGTGACTGGGTAATGCATAATTCCCAGCCCCAGACACAGATAGGGTTCGCACATACCCCTGGTACAGGCCAGGTCCAGGGAGGGGTGGTTGCCTGAGCTGCAACCTTCCCGAATTGCTGATTGGTCCCTCTGTCAGATGTCCGGGAGGTGTGACCTTAGGTGTGAACAGTCACCTATGGCGGGTGCGCCCCCTTGTGAAGGGAGCCCCCAGTTGGAAGGAGCATCCCATCAGAGATGCTGGCAATCATGGGGATTTCCGCACGATGAGTCAATCGTCTCCCCCATTCAACGTCTACCAAACACAAATGTGATGAGGCCATGGATTTAAAGACCCTTCCTGCTGCACCATGGCTTCTTGTAGTCTCACATACTGAAGACGGTCAATCCTTTGCCACGGTAAATCTGTTTATTATTCAGAAAGGCACTGATTCAATTGCTGACCCTGTGAAATACTGCTCTTGTTTATGGAATGGGACTTTGCTTTTGGAGACGGCATTATGAGTCATAATGCAACAATTGTTTGCTGCCTCACTTCTCCGTGGGTACCCTGTTTGTGTGGAGCCCCATTGCACTTTGAATTCTTCCCGTGGTGTAATTTACACCAGCTTGCTTGACAGTCCAACAGAGGCCGAAATCCTCTCTGGCCAGGGTGTCATTGCCATCCATCAGGTAATGAAAAATGTAGATTCATCCTTACTGCCCATTCACACTGTTTTTTCTCACCTTTGATAGTGTGGTGCTTCTATCAAAGATCAAAGCAGGCTATGAAATTATCAGTCGGACTGTACCTTCCGAACCCGATGCGTTGCTACCAGTGTCATAGTTTCAAGCACACTAGAATGTATTGTCAACACCCAGCCAAATGTGTAACCTCTGGTAGGGATGCACATGAGGGCGATAGCCCGCCGCCTCCTCCTCCTCCTCCTCTTCTTAAAAGTTACTGGCTAGTCAGAAACCCTGTGTTCTCCCGTGTGGCACCTATAGTTCTGTTCTTGTTACCCCTTGCTCCATGAAGGACATGACCACGCAGATATGCAACCTGGAATTCAGCTCTGAGGTTGTGAAGTTGCCCAATGTTAAGGTAGCGTTGCCATCCCCTCGTCCCACTGTGCAACAAACCGTCAAACTCTCACCTCAAGGGCAAAGCCACCAACTACACAACCAGTAGGCAGGAAAGGACAGAAGAGTAATCCCATGAATACTTCCTCCATCTCTCCAGCCAAACACCACCTGAGTCTTCCTCTAACCAGAAAGCCTCGAAGAACTCTACTAAAGGCAAACAGTCTTCTCCTTCGCCAACTCGAAGATCGTGTATGACGTTGTCACCGTGTGGTACCTTAGCCCAGCTGACCCCCGTTTCGCTGGTGCATGCCACTAACCGTATTTCAGTGTTAGACGCCACGGACCGACCGCACAAGCTTCTGTGGACCCCATGGAGCAGGATATCCTCCTGCCTCTGTGCCCTGTAGTTGTGACTCCTCACCGGCTGTCACTCGGGGTGGCTGCCGAGTGGACACCCCTACATCTCTTCCTCCTCATGACTGTCTTGTTGCTTTCAGCATCGCAGCATCCCCTTTTACTATGCCTTCAGGAAACAAAATTGCGCCTTCATGATGGCTTTGAGCTTTCACATTACTTAGCGATTCGTTTTCACCTTCCATCTGAGGTCAGCATTCCATCTCGTGGGGGTGTCGTGCTGCTCATATGGGATTACCTACATAGTCAACTCATTTCCCTGACTACCTGTCTTCATGCTGTTGCAGTTCGCCTTTTCCTTCCCTGCCTGACTTTTTCCTTCTGTACCATTTATGTACCTCAGTCATTCAATGTCACCAGGGCAGACTTCCCTCAGCTTATTGGGCAGCTACCTCCACTGTTTTTGCTTCTCGGTGACTTTAATGCACATAATCCCATTTGGGGTTCTCCCAGGCCCTGTCTGAGAGGTGTCCTCTTGGCTGACCTTAAACAACTCAACCACTTATGCCTTTACACTGGAGCGCCCACATTCCTTTCCAACTTCTGACACACCTATTACAATTTGGGCCTATCCTTTCGTACTGCCCAGCTTGCCAATTGTCTGGAGTGGTTTGTTCTGTCTGACACCTACTAGAGCAACATTTCCCGTGTGCTATCCATTTGTTGACTCCTACCCGACCTACGTGCATGCCCAAATGGCAGCTTACTAAGGCCAACTGGCAGCTTTGCACCTCCCTGGTGACCTTTGCAGAACAAGATTCCCCAGTTGTGGTGACCAGGTGGACTATCTCATAAAAACGTTATCCTTACTGCTGCAGGAAATTCCATTCCTCGCACTTCCTCTTTACCACGTTTTATTCCTTGGTGGACTGAAGCATGCTGCGACGCAGTTCTCGCACATCCACAAGCTCTCTGCATTTTTAACTGCCACCCTACGCTGGCAGACTTCATTCATTATGAACGGATGCTTGCAAAGTGTTGCCGCATTCTTCGGGATAACAAAAGAGCTAGCTGGCTTTCATTCACTAGCTCTTTCAAGAGTTTCACACCTTCTGTTGTGTGGGCAAACCTTGGACGGCTCTCTGGCACAAAGATCCATTCCTCAATTTCCAGCCTGAGAGTCGCTGACGATGTCATTGTGGACGCTCTTGCTATCTCCAACACCTTGGGCTGCCATTTTGCCGAAGTTTCGACATCTTCCCACTATCAGAAATGCGCGAAGGAGGCTCGGATGATACCCTTCTCTGCATCGGGAGTACTAGAGTGCGGCCTTCACTATGAGGAGCTAGATCATGCTCTGTTAATTCTGATCCTCAGCCACGGGGCCAGATACTATCCACATTCAGATGTTGCAACACCTTTCTCTTGCGGGCAAGCACTTTCTGCTTAACATGTACAACCACATCTGGACAGAGGACACATTTCCTGGATGGTGGTGTGGAGCCACCATCATATCCATACCTAAGCCCGGTAAGGACAAAAACCTTCCTTCTAGCTAACAGCCCATCTATCTTGACAGCTGCTCAACCTCTTATGCCTTTACACTGGAGTGCCCACATTCCTTTCCAACTCCTCGCACATCTATTAACCATGACCTATGGAGCGTATGATTCATGCCCGACTGGTGTGGTGGCTAGAGTCTTGCCATTTACTAACGAATGCACAGTGTGGATTTTGTGCGTGGTGTTATACAGTTGACCATCTCGTTACTTTGTCCACCCAGGTCATGAATGGTTTTCTGCTGAAATCACAGACTGGCCATGTTTTTTGATTTGGTGAATGCTTAAGACACCTGCCACCCGCCTCAGAAGTGGTATCCTCCATACTCTTTACTCTTGGTGCTTCTGTGGGCACCTGCCCTGTTTTCTTCGGGCATTTTTTACAAGACAGTTTTCAAGGTGCATGTGGGTTCTGCCTTGTCAGACATCTTTATCCAGGCAAATGGTGTGCCTCAGGGTTCCGTCGTGATCATCATCCTCTTTGCTATTGCCATTAACCCTACAATGGCATGTCTCCCGCCGGGCATATCAGGCTCTTTTTGTTGGCTATTTTGCCGTCTGTTGCAGTTCTCCACAGACCTGTCTCACTGAGCTGTCTTCAGCACTGTGTTGATTGTCTTTACTCCTGGAGCATCGACAATGGCTTTTGCTTTTCCACTGACAAAATGTTTGGTATGAATTTCTGGCAGCGCAAATGGTTTCTTTCACCATCTCTACATCTTGGGCCTGTTGCCCTTCCTTTAATTGAAACTACAACTTTTCTCAGGCTCATGCTCAATAGGAAAGTCTTGGTCCTCCCATGTGTCTTACCTGACAGCCTGCTGTACGTGGTCCCTCAATCTCTTAAGTGTTCTCACAGGTACTTCCTGGAGTGCCGATCAAACAAACCTCCTCGATTTGTACTGGTCCCTTGTCAGTTCGAAACTTGACTACGTGTGCTTTATGTGCCTCCACGCCCATCCCTCTTGTGCCGTCTCGACACTATCCACTATCATGGCATCTGTTTGGTCATGGGCACCTTGCTGAAGCTGCTGAACTACAGCTGTCCTACCGCCATGACTTTCTCCTCAGCAGGTATGCATGCGGTTTGTCTGCAATGCGTGGCCACCCATCATATGCCTCCTTCTTCGATGATTCCTTTGATCATCAGTATGGTGCTCGTCCCTGTTCTGTTACATCCTGGAGTCCACCTTCGCCACTTGCTATGGCGGCTTAACTTCACACTACCTACAGCATATATTTATTAGCAGTTATAGCGAATGACGTGTGGGCTGTTGACTGTGTTTAGCTTTTTATTTGCTGCAGCAATATGGTGAAGGCCATTTAATTTTTAGTTTTGAGCCTCTACAAATTTTTTTTTCCTCCACATTTTTAGCTGTCTCCTTTTCTGTCCATTGGGACTGATGCATAGTCATTTATCTCCAGTGTTCATGTTCTCTAGTTTTGACTGTCTTGGGGTGCAAATGATGCGAGCCTTCCCCCCCCCACCCCCCCCACCCCCCCCCCCACCCCTCCCTCTAAGCAAAACAAACTTCATAGAGGTCTGCTTGGTTTTAGATGTGTCATTGTATGCCCATGACTAATCACCAATGACCATTCCTTTCAGAAACTCGGGCCCTTCTGTGGTGTAATGGATTAAGTGATCCAAGCTTATCATTAACTGGCTCTTCTAGTTTTCTAGGTTCTTAGGCAACCAGCAATCACTAATTTTATGAAGTTTCAAACTGTCGTGAACAACATGGCACATCGCACCACAGGAAATGTTGAACTGCTGCAGTAATGTTTGCAGTTGCACGTGCCAATCGTTGGGAATTGCTGCCTCAATGGCTCAAACATTCTATAGGGTTTCAGCTCTTACCAGTCCCCTGAAATGTGGCAAGTCACTAAGGTTTACGTGGCACTCTTGAAAGAATGCACACCATCTGAAGACATTGCTACAGTCCATACAGTCGCTCCCATACACACTACCCATGTCCCTCTGTTGTGCCCTTTGACCCACAAATAGCAAACTACACTTTTGTGCAAGCCATATTTGTTTTGTAGCTCAGGCTTCTCTCCCTAGATCTACACATGAAAATGAAATATTCTCTGCTGTACAAACTTCAAACTGTATCTTAATGAAATTTCGATGTTCCAACTGCAGTACCACGAGAGAGAAAAAATATTGTGCGTTACTTTCCGCTCCTCCCTCATATAAAGACTTCTTATTTCTAGCCAAGCCTGTACTTGCTTATCAGTGTATAGTATCACATATTTTTGCTCAAATAATCTTCAGTAGTTCCATGTGACTTCCGTGTGATCGCAACGCAGTACAGTACGCTACACACATGCACCAACTGATCAAGAGTGCCTTTTAGTTAAACATTGCGTTAGATTAGTTCTATCATGGATGGAAAGTGATGTTAGGACACATGACTTAGATTCCAAAAAGTTACACATGCATTTTTGTTACAAGAACTTATAGCAATTTTTTTCTGACATGGGATAAAAATAAGTAAAATAAAAAAGCTGCACAAAGCACTCACTTGGATGATATTACATGATGGCTTAGTTGTATACCTTTCTTCAGAAAAAACTCTCCGAACACAAATTTTGAATATTTTAGGTTAATGATACTTGCCAAAAATGCACACAACATACTACTACAGGATTAGCAGTAATGGTTACGGCAGTTGTAATCAGCAATGCTCAAATCTTCTGAGGAACTATGCAGTTCAGAAATATTTTGCGTACTTAGTTTACCAGTTAGTGTTTTAATTGCAGCCTGACACTGATACAGGAATGATTTTAATTACTGAATCAGAACTGTAAACTTATTCCATTTTGTTTGTATTCCTCTACTGTACATAATTCATAAAGGTGCCAGGAAAAGTCTTTTGATCAAAATCGTACTACTACTTGGATGTCATGACTTTTAAGTGGCCATTATAAACTTGCTGTAGCAGTTTTATGATTTTAAAGCTAAGTCCACTGCAAACGTTTTTCTCCAAGTGTTCTGGCAAAATAGTGCCATTCTGCATCGATATTGTAATCAGTCTTGTGAGGGTCTCTAAAGATTTTGTCTTTTACATTGTGTGGAACAGCCACCAGAATAATAATACCAAAGCAAAAATTGCCAACATTCGAAATATTTCTGATATCAGCTTTAATGGGAAAACTTTAAGTGCTGCTGTTTCGTTTTCTAAGCAGCCAGAAATGTAATGTAGATGTTAGAGTTCTAATGCTTTAGGTGACCTGGAGTGTGGTGTGAAATTAAATTGCATGCAAAATTCACACCTCTCACATAAGTTTACTTGTTTACTTACATGGTATGCACAGTCGATTTTCTTCTCTGGATAGCCAGCTAAGTAGATCTCTGAAGAATACTGCTGGTTAATGGAATTTCAGTGTCTCTCTCTCTCTCTCTCTCTCTCTCTCTCTCTCTCTCTCTCTCTCTCTCTCTCTCTCTCTCTCTCTCTCTTTCCCCCCTCCCCCATCATGAAATTAGTGGATACTCACAGAATACTTTTAGTTTAGTCTTGGTATATTTCAACTTCCACAAAGAGCAAATTCAGCACTTCTCACATAAATATTCGAATGTTTGCAGGTCAACTATTCATCTAGCATTAAACTCTTATTAAATACATTTACTATAGTGTAGTTTTGGAACCACATAATTTATGAACATGTCTTCCTTCTAACAAGTCCAACACATGAAGTATAATCAACAATTTTTCAACTGTTCTTCTTTTTTCTCGTTACAATAATGGATACATAACACCATAAGATACATAAACACCCCATGTTCCAATACAACTTCCGTGGCATGAGCTGCAAACACTTTTTCAATGCCGTTCGACCATCGCATCTACCTTGCCCTTGTGACTCCTTTCCTGCCTGCAAACAACAAATATGTGTTGTGTGGTATGTTCATTTTCTCGCACTTATTTAAAAAAAAAAAATATCGTATGTTCGAGATGGTAGAAGGAAGAGTGTAATCCGCTTATAACCCTTTTATCTACTATTTAGCTTTTGCGTTTTCATTTTACTTTGATTATAAAACAGGAGTATTTAACTCAATGTTGGAGTCAATTCTTTTATATCTAGGAGTTATGAGGCCTAAACCTTTGGTTTCCAATCATAAGCCCCAGGTGTTCCTGACACTTGCGTATTTTACTCTTTATTCTGGTTCTGTGTACTGCGTCTTTAGTACACAAGTCTCATTTAGACTGTTTGTAGTCTGGAGGAACTCTGGGCAAATGAGTGTTCTTTTCTACCCTAGTAAACTCACATAAATCATAACAATGCTAGTGGAATACAGAACTTCCCCCTTAGCCATTGAGTAGGCCTCATGGTTAATTGCCCTAGTATACATCTTTATGTGCACTATAATTGAATATTTCCTGGTAAATGTATACATCTGTTATACACTCTGTATATCCTTCTTAATACTTCCTTTGGTCCCTAGAGTCCTCCCCTACTTTTCAAGTTATACATACTTGGTATATACTATGTCTCCATAAACTATTCAATATAAGTTTACTTAGGTTATAAGAGTCCCACTATCCTACAAACCATCAGAATATTTGTTATACTGACACTCCTTATTATTAAGCACAATAAATTCCTCTAGCCTTTGTTCTCCTCAATTACATTTCCTTCTTATGTATACCTGATGTAGAATTATCATAGTTTGTATAGACTTACGTATATATGCGATAAGAAATCGTCATAGTTCTCATTTCATTGTTTGCATACTTGTATATCTTTGTGTGTATGATGATTGGTATTTGTGCAGTCTGATTCTTCGGCCTTCTTATCTGAAGATAAGTTGTAGGTTATTGGAAACCACAGAAACCAGGAAGGACTTCTGTGATAGAAGTAGATGAATATGAAAAGAGGGGGGAAAATAGATAGGTACTTAAAAGATAAGTAGGGAAGGAAAAAAGAGAAATGGTTACTAAGATCGAACAAGAGAAAGAGAGAACATAGCCCCAAAGACAGGAAACCCTTCCCACACCTCTTCCCTAGGATCCCTACCTCACCGGTACTGGAGTGAGAAGCTGGAGGAGGGATGGTGTTAAATAATCTCCTACAGAAGACATTCTCACTTTCACCCTTGAGGTCCCTCAAGAAAATCTTAGCAACCCCTATGGAACGGCAAATAGTGAAGAATAAATCGCACTTGTTTGTGAGGGTTGTTTGAAAGGTGTGGTGTGTATTCTGTGTTAGCCATGATTTATATGTTGGTGTAAATCATGTTTTAATCTAAAATACCCACCCCCTTCCAAAAATTATACAAACCCTCCCATTTACATCACATTTCATAAAAGGTATAAAATATTCTATACCAAATAGAAAATTATACACTACTATAAAACAGTTATCTAGTTAGTCACTTTATATAATCTTTTTACATAAAATCCTCTATTCAGTTTATGTAGTCTCAACATCACTCTGTTTAAATAGCACCATCGTATTGTACTTTTCACTAATATAACATTCTATTCGTTTCATTTCATGTCCAGAGATCACTGTTCATTGGTGATTCTCGTAAGTTTTCTACTTAACTGTCATATCTAGTTTCTTATGTACTAAAATTATAGGATAGTTTAAGATTTTAGGAATCGATTATAGAATAGGTAAAGATTTGAAGATAATTTAGTGCAGGAAAACTATCTTGGAAGAAACACCGAAAACAACTCGGGATCAGAGGTTCGTCACTCCGACTGTTAACTCAGAATGTTATTGTCCCTGGGGGGATAGGTGTGACTCTGCCCGGATCCTGTGGATCAGACATTAACTTCAGTTGAGCAAGTGCAGACCAGTACTTCTCGTTAAGTTTTGTGTGAAAGTCTCCCCACGGCAAAACAATCGCCACTTTACTAGGTAACAAAACATCAAGTAAAGGTATTCTATTTTCTACTGCATTCTGGATAGATTTGATAGTCGAAATGTTTCCGGAGGTTACTCTTCCGGCAACTCCTCGATCTATCATTTCCTCAAATGGCTCCTCTAAACTACATACACTTGTAATATCAGAAGCTGGATATATTCTCTCTGAAATTCTGTTCTACATTATTTACTCGTGTACTGACACCTGTAATCTGCGAGTGGTTCATTGGTAATAACTTACTGTCTTCCAACATTCTCTCTTAAATTGTGTAATCTTTGCTTTACAGCATCAAACATTACATACATTTTGAAATGATCCTAACTTCTCACTAATTCAGATTCTACATTATTACGTTTACCTTCAATGTCACATTCTAACTTTGTAGCGAAGTCCTTAAATTGGTAACTCTGTGTCTGACTAAAGTCAGTGAACTGTTGGTTTACATGACTGCTTAACGAACTAGTTAATTCCTCTTTCAAACCTATTTCAAAATTTTCTGCTTTAATAGTTAAAGTGTCAAATTCTGTCTTCAGATTTCCCATACCTTCACATACATTACTAAATTTGTGAATCTATCTTAGCACTTAACAGTCCTAAAGTTTCATTCTGAACATCCAACTTATTGAGTATTCACTGAATCTAATTTAAGACTTTAAATGCTCAAAGTTGTATTTTGATCATCCAGTCGAGAATTTATAGTTTAGTTTAACTGCAAACTCTGGGCTTTTAGTTTGGCATTTAAAGTTGCACTTACTTCATTTCTCAAAGAAGCGCCCTGGTCATCTATTTTATCATTTGAGTATTTATTGAGTCTAATTTAAGACTTAGTTCATTTTTTAAAGCCACTGAATCTGCACTTTGGGCTTTGATTAAATTTACTACCTCAGACCAGTCTGGCACCTCCTTACTCACATTCATTGCCATAGCTGGTTCCGGAGTTTCCCCAAGTATTTGTATTATCCATTTTCTTCTTACTTTTAGATCTAGTAATCATAAAAAAAATTCTACACAGAGTTTAATAACTATCTTAAGTCTATTATTCAACAGTTTCTTTAACTTTACATTCAGACAATTATTGTTTTGCGCTCACTTGGCATAGTTCTAGCAGCATTGGTGAGAGGATGCGTAATCAGCACTGGTGAAGTGCACTGGCGCTGGTGGCGTTGAATGTCTGTTTCGGTGTCGACGAGCATATGTGGAATTGGCACCGGTGATTAGCGTCTTGTGCCGTCGTCGACTGACTTGGCTGGTTTCCACATCTGTGTCCCCACAATGTGGATCAGAGCCGCTTCCTCCTCACATCGGATCTTCTTCGATGAATTGTTCTTGTCATATTTCTTCTTAGTCTAAAACGTCAGAATCTTCCCTCTTAACATTATATCTTTCTTATGTCATCTCTTTTAGTGCATTTATTAATTTTCACCATTCTAACTTTTAAGTCGAATCCAATTCCATGCAACAGTTCTCTTGTCTTGTTATACCTGGTTGCTATGGCAACACATCATATCTTCTGCTTCAATTTACTCTCAAAATTCACCCCCCCCCCCCCCCCCCTCCCCAATTCCATTGGTTGCCACGTTCTAACACTTCTTAGATGATAGAACATATGGAGTAAATATAAAAACTTTGTTTTCACCAATCAATGATGTATTGTATTATGCAGAATAACATTCTCGCATTTCACATGTATATATCTCCGTCTTCTCATATTTCACTCATATTTCGAGCTTTAGAAATGCATTAAATTAACATTCATAAGCGAGTTGGTTTAAGAACCACTCGTAATTTAATAACATTTTTTGCTTCTAGAAAGTACAACACATGAAATACAATTAACAATTTTTCAACCATAAGATAATAAACACTCATTGTTCTTCCAGTAAGACTTCTGTGGTGTGAGCGGCAAACACTTGTGGGAACCATTAGACTGTCGCTTCTACCTTGTGCTCGTGACTCCTTTCCAGCCTGCACACACAAATGTGTCGCACAGTATGTACATTCTGTCTCCCTTACTTTTTAAAATATTGTGTGTCGAGATGGTGGAAGGACTAGTGGTTCTAGAATTTACGCAGAAAGCGAAGCTCTACAGAGTTAGCTACTATCCTCATTGTAGTACACAGCTAAAGGATGCTGTGTTCCTCGGTTGATAGTCCATTGGTAATATGGAATTTCATCTTGAAGCAGAAATGTCATTTCCAACAAAATCATAGGTTATGAGAACTTGTCTAAGTTAATCTAGTTGACCAGAAAACTCATTTCTCACTTTGAATACCAAAGATTTTCTAAAAGAAGTTGGTTATTTTCAGTGGCAGCTCCAGTGATGACTGTTGCCAGTACGTACCTAACACTTCGGGTCCTGAGCCATTGCGCGCGGTTGTCTACCATAAAGCCTGCTGATTTTAACGTATTTTAAACTACTAAAACTCGTGAAAGGTTTCAGTTATAGCAGTAAAATTACTCTTATTGAAAGACCTAGACTTTCTTATTTAAAACCATATATAATACCTTTCTCTTGAATTAATACATACTTTTGACAAGTGTTATTTTTATAACATTGTTTTTGAAAAAAGGAAAAATTGGTCAAAGGTATATTCACTGTATTTTCTAGAAGGAATTTTTTTTATATTTGACACAAAAATTGTAATTATGATGGATACAGTATGTCTTATCTACAGTAACTTCCTGTAACTATTTTAGGGTGCAATTTTGCTCTTTGTGTGGTAAATTTTGAAGCACGGCATTTTGCACAATGCTACTTTACATTCACTACACTGGTAGCTTGTCTTTTCGCCACACTTTTCCAGGCAGTTTTTTTCCTCTCAGAGAACACACTACACACTGCTTTTGTTTCTGTTTCTTACCTACTTCTGTCTCAATCATTTTCCAGGGAATGATTTCCAGTTGACAGTCTTGAGTGTCCAGATGGACCAGGTCGGGGTTCAAGATCTTTGCTTTGTGCAAGATCTGCACAGATAACTGTCGTGAAATGAGATGATGTGGGGTGTTTTCCAGTAACATTATTATATAATATGCAGGAATTTACAATCACCATTAGTATAACATGGAATGCCAACTTTCTCCACCACTTCAAAGTTCGATGTTCAAATGCGCCATATGACAATCGCTGATCTGATAAGTCAACACCAAACTTGTTATTGTAGTCCGCTATACAGGCTGGCTTTGACTTCTCTCTTCCTCTCTGATCAGTGAAAGTGACCATCTCAGTAGTGTGCCTTGTACTTATCATATGCACATTTCTTTTGTCCTTCCAACACAGTGCTAACATATTTCCTTTACGCCTGAAAATAAGTTCACTTCGCTGAAGGTTTCGTATCTTTTATAGCACGAGGCAATCCCTGCCGAGATTTTCTTGTTCCCACAAGAGCAGTTTTTGCAGCTTCCAGTTCTGAAGCAAGTATTGGACTTGTGTAGAATCGCCGGCCGAAGTGGCCGTGCGGTTAAAGGCGCTGCAGTCTGGAACCGCAAGACCGCTACGGTCGCAGGTTCGAATCCTGCCTCGGGCATGGATGTTTGTGATGTCCTTAGGTTAGTTAGGTTTAACTAGTTCTAAGTTCTAGGGGACTAATGACCTCAGCAGTTGAGTCCCATAGTGCTCAGAGCCAGAGCCATTTTTGTGTAGAATCTGTCTGTAAACAAAGTGTAGCCTTTTCCTGAAAGATTTGCAAGCAATGTCTTTACCAGAGTCACTGTAAACAGAGAAATTCCAGATGTAACCTGTGTCAGATTCGGATAACATGTACAGTTTGATACCATATTTAGTTGGTTTTTGTGGCATGTACTGTTTGAAATACACACGACCTCGAAATTTACACATGCCTTCATCTGTTGTAATTTTTTGAGAAGGTGTATACGCACGCTGGAAATTAGCACACACATTATCTAGGAGGGGTCTCACCTTGTGCAGTGGGTCATAACCAGTTTCTCCTTTCCTCTTAGCTAAGGAATTATCACTAATGTGGAAGTTTCTCAAAATAGAAAGAAATCTCATGGCTCAAGATGGTTTGGACAGAAATTACACGACACAACAGGGTTCTTGGACCAGTGCTCTCGTATACGTGGCCTCACACTTACACTCATATGGACTACAATTGCCACAAACTTCCTTATTTCCATAAGTGTAACTCCTTACCACTTTGATAATGAGTTGGTGGGTGAAAGGGAATTTGTGCTTTGTAATTTCCTGATGCATTGTTGAGCATACAGATTAGTTTGTTCCTTTATATGTTTCATCATACTGTCTCACAGGAAATGTGAGAAATTCTAGAGGTGCACTGTTCTTGTCTAAACTGACAACATTGCATATTACAGATTGTCCTGAGAATAGATAGATATCTTGTGCATAATCAGTAGTCGTCCAACCTTCCTCAGAATTGGTGCGGCGCACAGGTCTCGGCTTCCCCCTCGCCGTCAGCCTTGCTCGTTCTTCAGGTACAATGTAGATGGGATTACTTGCTGCTGAAGTGCTTGGACACCTGCTCTCCTCTTCTGAATCTATCAGAAGAGTAGTATTTGCAAATAAAATCATAATTACGTACTGAAAGTTTTTCAGTGAAAATCTGAACAAAAATTATACATGTTTTGTTGTCAGAATTCTTTACCTGAACTGCCAGAAACTTCTTCTTGAACATAGTCCACATCATCATCAGTCCTCTGCAATATCTTCCTCTGACAAATTAACGTCACTTTCTTCTAAATCACGATGTAACGCGCGAGCAATTTCTTCGTCCGTCAAGCCACGCTTCGCCATGTCGACGCTACTGAGACCGCGCGGGAAAAAATCGCCGCTCACAAAACACAACAAATGAAAAGGGAAGCACACCCTTCCACAGCATGCCCGCCCCATCTAGTGACCAATACTCAAACTACAGTCCATGCAGCACCTCCCAGACAAGCGGGAGCCATAAGAACACTCGAAGGAAGGAAGGGGAAGAACGAGAACCCGCGCCCGTAAAATTACAGGCGCCGGACTTTTGGGCAGGCCGTGCACGCCCATATTTTTACGGGCATCGGCACCTAAGTGCTAAGAAAGTTGCCCCATACATGAGATTATAGTGCTTCTCGTAATTGGTTCATGCAATATCTTCAAACACTAAAATGGAAAATAAAACTATTATCTATCAGTAGAATTCAAGCTACATCAAAATTCCACACTTTTTCGTTGTTGACAATTACTTGCAATATGAACTGCTAGGTAACATGTGCATTATGATACTTGCCAAACTAATTTCTCAGTGGAAAATATCCTTTCTCCTTTCTCAAATTTTCTCAGAAAATCACACATCTAAGAAATGTCTGTCTGAGGAAAATGTTTTTGAGTGTTAAAAAAACCTGTAATTTATAGGTTTTTGCAAGACTTCATATTACTGTAACGTTAATATCAAATTAAAGCACAGTTAAAGAGATTTGAACTGGTACCAGACAAAGTGCTATGGCTTCAGTAGTTCTTGTTATATTCAGATGTTTTAAGGAACACATTTGGGAAACCACATTTCCAATTTTGAAACTGAAAAACAAACTGGCACATTCAAAAGTTGGTAGAAGTGGCCATGTTAGTAAGTACTGTCAAACAGAAAATCAGAAATCTGAGACATTGTTTAAAAATTAACCAAAATTGATAGATTTTAGGTGCATTCTGACCTGTGTTTCTATAGACTAAATACTTATAGTTCTTTGCCATGTTTATTTCTTTACCAAGTCCTGTGGAAAGTGGTGGTCTGTGTTTCAAAAGGTACAGGTTGTGGTCTCAACAAGAGTTAACTCTAAACTGAATTCCAACCAATGCTTTCTGAATGTGTGTCATTAAGTATTTATATAATTACTAAAATTATCCTAGTGTTGCTTCTGAGTCTACAACTGTTAAGAAAAAACTTTCTGTAATAATCAGTGCACATACTGTGTGTTCCTGTGGGCTGTACATGCATTTCTAAGTTGTAGGAAAAGTTTTTCATGGCATGCATTGAATTAAGATGCTTATCATTGCTTGCTTTCAGTGTGGAAAATGAAGTTGTGCGCTTGACAGAAACATTAAAGTGTGTTGCCATAAATGATGCAGATCCACCTCCTGTAGAAGAAAAAAAGGTGGTTAATAAAGAACAGACTTCATATTCGTCAACTCTGTATAATATACAGGACATAGACAAAGAATCTGCAAATGATGTACTTTTTATTGGGGAATATGCAAAAGATATTTTTGAATATCTCAGAGCACTTGAGGTAATTGAGAAATATTTAATGATGTGTAATGTGAAATTACAATTTGTGATATGACATGGAATATATCTTAGGTAGATTGATGTTATTTAATGTTAGTATTTATCTTTATAAATTTTAGGAACATAGTTAATAGTTTTTATTCAGTTTAAATTATTAAGCAACAGATCATGAGCCTGTCATTCCGTGTTTTGAAATGAGGAGATAAAATGTTAACATAGTGGTATGGCGTTGAACACAGGACATATTGTTAATGTCCTAAAGTGATTGAAACCAGTGCAATTAATAGTGAGTAATAGTTTTTCTCAAACCTCAACAACTGAAGAAAGATGATAGCATATAAAGTAAAGAAACTAAAATAAGGATAAAATTTCTATACTTAGAAGCAAGACAAATAATAAACCAGACAATGGAAACTCCAGATAAGAATATCGATAATGTAGGAAAAGGCAGATTGCTACTTAGCATAAAGAAAGCACAATTAAGACACTCCTAGTGTTTGGCCACAGCCTTTATCAGTAATACACCCACACCCCCCAGGATTCCTGTCAGAGATGCTGGAGTTGGTGGTTGTGTGTGAATGAGGTGTGCTTGCCCCCTTTTTTTTTTTTTTGTACGTGTGTGCCTGTATCTCTTTTGCTGACAGAGGTTGTGGCCAAAAATGATATTTAGTGTCTCTAAATTGTGACTGTTGGCAACTTACGTGTCTTCTTTACGGTAAGTTGCAACCCTTCTTCTCATACACTGTAGACAAATAATAAAAATTTTTAGCGAACGTGTTTGGATTATTAAGAGGAAGTTATCATTCCAAATACTACATTGTTTTAAATTGATGTGCATGGTTCTTCAGTTAATGACATCATTTTGTGTCTTTAAATCTGAAAGAATCTGAGTGCAAAGTGTTTACTGCCTTGATTTGTGTATTTATTTTAATTAAAATTTTTTCCAATAATGAACAGTATCAGTATGTTGGTTTTATCCACGATAAAACTCTGTGATGGCCAGAAGGGTCCTTGTAAACAAGGACCCGTAATTTCCCAGAGCAAAAAAGGATATGGAAATTAAGGTAGTGGGTACCACAGGAAAATAAAGTTCTCAAAAAAAAAAAAAAAAAATTTGCCATAAGTGCAAATAGAGATAAAACATTTGCAACAAGATTCAAAATGTAAATATTGTGATGCAGTTGAACAATCCTCCTACCCGTTTAAGAGCTGCTCATGACACCTTTTCAGCTATTGATATTAGGATTCCCCCCCCTCCTCCTGTCTTGTGCCTACACTACAGTGGTCACTCTGTGGTCATCTCTGTGACTGACCATGTCCTGGTGATCTAGTCACTTCCTTGTCACCGTCTGATAGATAACTTACCATGTTGGACTCTTCGAAGAGCCAGCTGGCAGTTATATACCTCTTACCTTGACCCCCTCTGTCAGGCTGCGTCCATGAGATTGTGGGAGATGTGACCCACACAAGACCTGAGCTGCTGGAACTACTATTCCTCTTTCTACACACACACTCTGTCACCAGCTAGTCCCATGGTGGGCCACAGGCATACCAGCAGCTATTCAGGATTGTCATAGGGGCGCGCAACATCTCAAGCGGCATCCTTTACAGGCTACCTTCGTTACTTAAGTGACTCCATCCTCTCACTAGTTGTTTTACTCATTGCTGAGTGCCATGACCTCATTTCCTTATTTTTTCTTACGTAGTTGAAACATCAGACAGATGTCTCCATCTGTTTGCTGCTCTCCCATGTAGTCTTCTGCCCTAGATTTTTCCCTGCACGATGCTCTTCTCTAAATTATCCCCATTCCTTCTCCATCTTAAGGCTTCCTAATAATGTGCAGCAAGATGGAATGATGGCTACATTTCCTTCTTCGGAATATATACCTTTCCCTCCTGGGTGTGAGCCAGGGTTTGTGGTCTACAATCACTGAAGATTAACTGTTCAGGGGCTCATTCTTCAGGGCGGTTTTTGTGTTGATGCATAGGTTGTTGCTAAACAACTTGTAACACACTCTGTAACAGTTCTCTTCATACCCGGCAACATTTCCGACACAGAAACAAGTTAGAAATCACTCTGTCAACACCGCCCACAGACTGTGAACTGCTTCAGGCTCTTGTCTCGTAATACATATGAAATGAAATCAGTTAGTAACAGTTTGTTACAATTTGTGAAAACAGTGATGCACATATCTAAAACACTAGAGGGGAGAAATGACCTTAATTACCCACTGTTAGAGCTGAGGAGTTAATTATGCAGCAACAAAAATTTTTGATCATTTGCTCGTCAACGTAAAATGTCTTACAGATAGCAAAGAAAGGTTTAAATGTAATTTAAATCATTTCTTCTGAACAGCTCCTTCTACTCTGACAAATTTCTTCTTAAAAACCAACAGCCAGTAAAGTGTAGTTGCATGAGTAGGACTAAAAATTTCTACATTAATATTACCACTAATCATGCATGCATACATACCCTGTAAGCTGATTTGTTTTGTATAATTCTGATAAAAAAAATTATTCCAATGCTCTATGGAGCATCTAACAAACATGTCCTCAGATGCTCAAACATATGAACGTTACTCGAAGGCTACGTCTACTCAGGCTCAAAAACTGAATTTGGCTCAAAGGTGTCTGTTGACAGCTACAGACAGAATGCCTTGCCCATGTGCTCTGCAAACTGCTTGAAATGATTGCTCGCAGATTATGGTGGATTCTCAAATCTTAATGCACGATCCATAACTGAACCTCTGGTTAGGTTTGAAGCAGAAATCTGGCAGACCATTTTAAATACACACCTCAGCAGTCATTAGACATCTTGAGAGGGCAGAATGGGGTGCTGTGTGGAACTCAGTCTTAGTGTGGTCAGGTGATTGTCACTTGTCATATGTCTGTACACGAGATTTCCACACTCCTAAACATCTGTAGGTGCACTGTTTCTGATGTGATAGTAAAGTGGAAACGTGGAGGGACACGTACAGCATGAAAACATACAGGCCGACGTCTATTGACTGACGGAGACTGCCGACAGTTGAAGACGATAATAGTGTGTGATAGGCAGGCATCTGTACAGGCAGCTGCACAGGAATTCCAAACTGCATCAGGAGCCACTGCAAGTACTATGGCAGTTGGGTGAGAAGTGAGAGAACTTGAATTTCGTGGTTGAGCGGCTGCTCATAAGCCACACATCGAGCCAGTAAATGCCAAATGACACCTCGCTCAGTCTAAGGACAATGATTGAAGAGTGGAAAAATGTTGTGTAAAGTGGCGAATCATGGTACACAATATGGTGATCTAATGACAGGGTTTGGGTATGGCAAATGCCTGGTGAAAATCATCTACCAGCGTGTGTAGTGTCAACAGTAAAATTCGGAAGTGGTGGTATGGTGTGGTTGTGTTTTTGTGGAGGGGGCTTGCACCCCTTGTTTTGCTTGGCACTATCACAGCACAGGCCTACACTGATGTTTTAAGCACCTTCTTGCTTCCCAGTGTTGAAGAGCAATTGAGCAATGGCAATTGCATCTTTAAACACGATCGAGCACCTGTTCATAATGCACAGCCTGTGGCATAGTGGTTACACATCAATAACGTCCCTGTAACGGACTGGCCTGCACAGTCCTGACAGGAATCCTGCTGTATTACTTTGGGATGTTTTGGAACACCGATATCATGTCAGGCCTCACTGATAGACATAGATACCTCTCCTCAGTGCAGCACTCCGTGAAGGATGGTGATGGTGATGGTGATGGTGAAGTCCCGTGCTCCTTGAGAGAGCAAGCTTCCAGCACCTGGTTGACTGTGTGTCTGTGAGAGTGAAAGCTGTCATCAAAGCTAAAGGTGAACCAACACCATATTGAATTCCAGCATTACAGATGGAGGGCACCATGAACTTGTATGTCATTTTCAGCCAGGTGTCTGGATACTTTCGATCACATAGCGTATATGTGCAGACTGAAAGTGGCAGGAACAGTGATTGGGGGGAGGGGGTGATTTGCTAGGGTAGTCAATGTGGTTGTGCAAAGACATTGTGACAGGGTTTTACTGGTTAGTGCATCTGATTAAGTGAGCAGGCGATCTGGGTTTGTCTTTTGACCTTCGTACAAATTTTCATTCACATTGGTTCTTTCATTCCTTTTTTACTGTTTTAACTGCGTCTAGAAGTGGTTTTGTCTCATTCTGTTGCACCCTATTTTCCATTTTGGGGATAATGCACTGTTGAATAGTGTGCACTATTTCATGCCTCGACTATTATGGATCAGGGGTGGGAGGGCTCTAGTCATATGCAGTGCTCCAGATTCACTTATCTACTGCCATACCTGTTTTTCATCTTTTTGTTATTGGCGACCACCTGATGTCCATTACACTCTGTAACTCTTTGCCTAATCATGTTGGTGGGGATTGGATGCTGGTGTAGTTCCTCTCTGTGAATGAGCCTTGCGAGACGCCACTCGTGATCTGACCTACGTCCCATTCCAATCTATAAGCATCTTTGTAACTTATTTCTCATCTCGGGCATGAGTATCTTCAGTACCTTGGTTTTACTGCTTCTATGTACCTTCTTAATCCGAATACATTCCTGGCAGACATCACTGACTGCAGCTAAACTACCCCTGAACTAAAGGACTGATGACGGTTGCAGGCAGTTTGTGGAATTAGTTTTTTCTTATATAGTCCTGCTTTTGTGCTAGTCTTCCGCAGCATTTGGGTGTAGAAAAAAAAGGTGAGAAAGGGAGCAATATTTCATTCCACAAATAAAATTTTGAAAATAGTAAAATTTTGCCAACATGTTTTGGGATAAAGTTGTTAAAATAAATGCTGAAGGTAAGGAGTGATATGATTACTATGCAAATACAACTACACTTATGTTAAAGAATAATTTGTATACAGATTATATAAAGGTAGTCTCACAAAAATGTGCTGAAATTTATTAAGTATAAAGTTCTATTAAGTTTCAAAATTTGAACTTGGTAACTAATGTTATCTAATCAGAAATTCTGGTAAATTTTGCCACTGCTGAAAATTATTTATCCTTTCCTTCAAAAGGATGCTTTCAACCAAACAAAGCTAACCTGTAAATACTCCCTTACTGAATATTTAGATATTGATAGCTCTGGTGTTAGAAGAAAACTGGTTTATGCCACTAATTTTTACTTCCTCTACTTTTAACTAAATAAATAAATAAAAAAATAAAGCTACGCTTTTGAGAAATGATCAAGAAGTGGAATGAGATGCATTTTGCCTGTACTTTCATCAGTATGACTGGAGTTTATGCATAATCTTTGGTTGCATATATGTATAGTTTAATTTGATCTAAAAGAAATTAGTTGAAGTGTGCTTTAGTTAATATAAAAAATCATAGAAACAGTAATATTAGTGCTGTTGAATAAGAGGTGCTGCTCCAAGCATAAATAGTAATGAGGGAGAATTTTAATAATAGAATGTGGTGTATATACTTGACATTAAATCTAAAGTTAATTTGTGTTAAGATTTGGTGCAGAAAGCTGAGATTTATGTTGCTCCTCAGATCCAACCTTAAATGGCAGTTTTGCTTGTCCTAATTTTGTGTCAGATCCGTACTATATTCAATAATGTTAATGCCCATTACGTAAAGAACAAAGGGTAGGTGATAAAAGCTGATTTCTGATAATGCAATAAAAATATTGTAAATGTATATATGTAGAATCAAACAAAGGTGAAATTCTTCGTTTGGGACTGATAGGTCGTCTTCCAGTTTTATTTGATCAGGGAAGTAGATATGATGCACTGTGCAGCAAAATTATAGTACCATTATAATATTAATACCTGCATTAGATTTCAGCTATAAATGACCAGCTATGGCTGTCAGCTTTTCTATAGCACATTTTGCCAAGGACCAGTCCTTACCCAATCGGCTGTACCATTTTCCTGTCCCTGCCTCAGCACGGTAGAGATGGGGCTTGTTTAGTCTAGGTATCTATAGCTTAAGGTCAGCAGTTACCAACTACACACTGATTTAAAAATAGTTAAAATGCTGAGTTGTAAATAGGCACACAGAGAATATGGGCACAATTTAACAATTCAGGAAACATAAATTTCTTTGGTGTTCCTGACTACTGCGTACACTGTTTGTTCTCATTTTACATTAATTGTGAAACAACCTCAGTTTTAGAAGGTAATTTTGAGTTTATTGAATTTGACATTCTTTGAACATTAGAAACATTACTTTCCCTTTATTTTTATTAATCTTATTACAGATAAAATATCCTTTGAGACCAAACTTCCTGTGTGGCACAGTCACTCCACGGATGCGATTAGTCCTTGTGGACTGGTTGTTCGATGTACAGCTTCAATTTTCTTTGCTCTCAGAGACAATGTTTCTATCAGTAGCTATCATAGATAGATACTTACAGGTAAGAAAAATATTTGTGTCTTATACATTTATAGTTTTGAAAATGGTACTTACATGTGGCACTAAATTTTGTGGTCTCCTTCACATGTGAACTTTTACAATTAATAGGTTGTTAATTAACTGTAATTTCTAAGTTAATAGAAATACTGCTTGCATACAGTTGATAACCAAATTGGAAGCAATTAGTATTTAGAGGCATTGAATTCTTTAGAACAGAACTAAATATTAAACTTCCATGAGCATAATGTGATTTGGGAATACAATTAACAGTTGCAAAGAAAAGAAATAAGAAAAAAATTGCTGTATTTTTTTTCCCCCTCCCCTCCCCCATTAGAGCTTCTCGGGTAATGGGTTCTCAGGATTTTCTTGTTGCCATTCCCTGTTGTCATGAATTTAGTTCAGTATTCAACTGGCAGAAATATCTTAATTCTTACAGATTATGCTGTTACTCTAAAGCTATGACAAGTTGCAAGTTTTTTGTAACATTGTTCATTGTTTATTATGGATAAATCTTGTAAAATATGTTCAAGAATTGGTTTTGACCTTTGGAAAAACTTGCAAATAACTGAAATACTCTATTTAACTGCAGTTGTTCATTTCGTACCAAGGATACCTGTTTGCCACACCATTCACCAAAACTTTGAGATAATTTAGGTTGTGCACAGAGCCTTGAAAATCAGTTTGTTTTTAGGTGTTTAAACTGATTCCCTGTCCAACGATATTAGAAAGAATTGTGAGGAACTTGTTTAAAACACACGGCTGCTGTGACATTGTAGGTGAAATGACCCTCAATTACCCCTTTTATCAAAGGAAGTATCCACCTCACCCTTGCAGGAGTTTAAATTAGCTGAAACACAAATTAAACTTCCATTTCTTAACATAATGCAATTGTTAGTCTCACAATGCTCGTGATGTGGTGTACATGTTTGTCGACAAATATTAATTAGTGCATGTCTCTGCAAAATGAGGTGTTTAGCCAGTTTCTTGTTTTCAGAAAGTACATATAATAGACAAAAAGAAGATACAGTTACTTGGTGCAGCATCAATGTTAACAGCCAGCAAATATGAAGAAACATACCCTCCAGAGATAAGCAATTTTGTATATATTTGCAGTAATCTTTATACAAAAAATGAAATATTAAAAATGGAAAACCAAATCTTGAGGACCCTGGACTTCTTTATTGGCTATCCATTGAGTGTCCACTTCCTTCGTCGGTACAGCAAAGCATGTTCAGTAAGTATGGCTACTTTTATGCTCTGAATTTCAAGAGCTTAAAGTCTGAATGAGTGCTGTGCTTTGACACATTCCCCAGGACATTGCATTAAACTAATTCCAAATTATTAGGAATTTAAACTGTAGAATGTTTTTTTTTTAAAAAAAAGTCTTTTCCATGGTTCCTTCCATAATACACGCATAAATCACCATTTGTTCCCTTCGCAATTTTCCATTACAGAGTGAGGTGGTGCAGTGGTTAGTCCACTACTCACATATGGGCGGACAAAAGTTCAAACCTGCATCCGACTATCCTGATGTAGATTTTCTGTGATTTTCTTAAATTGCTTCAGGCAAATGCTGGATGACCTTGCTGTTTGGTCCCTTACATCAAATGAATCAACCAACTTTCCATTAGTATTATAACTAGTTTTGTGGTTTTTTATTATTGCAAATATTATGTAATTTACACTGCATGCCAAGTTACAAATCTTCTTTCATGGGCTCAAATTGCTGGAAGGTGCACATAAGGTACTTTGGTGTTTAATATCTTTTATCATACTGTCAGATCATTTTTTTTTTCATTGGCACTATTGCTTTTGAATGAGTCTAGCCTTCTGCTCAATGTAAAATCTGGGTTGTCTGTAGACATCATTTGGTGCCGATTGCATGTTTCAATTGTTAAAAAATAAGGAAAGAAATAGTTCATGGTTTCCAAGGAACCATGTCAGAATTCAGTTTAATTCATCCAGAAAACTATGAAAAACTTAAATCTGGACAGCTGAGCAACTGGTAGTGAATTAAGTGGTGCTCTGGAGGTAGTAAGTAGTATATTGCAATCTCCTTCTCCTCCCAGCAGGAACAGAGTATCCATACCCAATCCTCCAAATGAATGTAGGAGTAACAGGGCTCAAGGAGTCGTAAATCGGAATAAGTTTTCGGTGATAAGAGGAAGGACAGGACATTTGAAAAAGTGACTCCCTTCTATATCCATAAAGGCTTGGAAAGACTTGCTAGAAGCCTTCTATAAAGTAGCTGAGGAATAGTTCCCTGGTAGACTAACAGGGTAAAGCAAGTGGAACTACTTAAGAAGTCCAAAAAATTGTGTTAATATGATGTAAGTGTTGAACTGCCCAACTCTGGCAAGGGTGTGGTCACATGCCGTGCCTATGAAGCTGGGATTGACTGTCCATTTCCAGCAGTCTGTGTTGACTGCCCTGGGAGCCACCCAGTCTGGAGCAGAGATTTCCCTGCCCCACTTTTGCAGAAGACCGAAAAATTCAGGAACTTGATCACCAACCGGATCACCTATGCTGAAATCAAAAAGGAATATAAAGTGACAAAACCCTCCCGCCTTTACCACTTCTTATGCTTCCAAGGCACAGAAACCTGTTCTTAAGGTCGATGCTTCGGTGCATATGTTGTCCAGTGTGCAACCATCCACCACCAGCATCTGTACTTGCATGTGTACATGTGAAGGCAAAGTGAGTAATTATGAAGCAATGCAAGCAGCTGCGACAGAAACAACCAGCAACAGCAAGTTCAGTGAAGGCACATGAAAAGCAGAGTACCTCTCATTGCATCTGTTCCCTCATCCTCAAAGGGATGGGGTGCAGGGAAAGGTTAACGACCTTTGGTTCAGAAGCTGTCCTGAGCAGTCGGACATCATTCTTTCATGTCTGATGAGGACATCGTGGAGCTATATCCGTCAGATCCAGGCAGTCCCTCCATTCCTCCTCACTCTAAAAGTGCTTCACCTCTGCAGTGCAAAGGTAGGGGTAAACTAAAATCACATTGATGAAATGGCTCCCACCCTACAGTGTAACTTGCAGGGGTTCAGGACGCATGTGGAGGAACTATCTTCTCTCAGGGTAGACCACTGTGTCTGTCTCCAGGAGGTTAATCTCTCTGTTGTACACCCCTGAGCTACGAGGCTATGTCCTACACAAAAAAGACGACCTGAGTGGAGAGAAAGCTAGAGCAGGCATAGGTATTTTTGTCAATACTAAGTAGCACTCCTCACCTCTCCCCCTTACTAAGATTTTATAAGCAGTTGCCATATCTGTGTATGTGCGTCATCCATTGACTGTACATTCCATTTACTTGCCTCCACATGATGTGCTCAATGAAGAGGCCCTAACTGGCCTTATTACACAGCTCCCCCCTCCCACATCCCTTCATCCTCTGATTATTTTAATGCACACAATGTGCTTTGGGGCTCTGAAACTACCTACCCCAGGGGTAGAGCAGTTGAGAGGCTTCTCATGTCATCATGCACGTGCTTGCTAAATAGAGGACAGAGCACACATTTCTGCACAGCAACTGGGTTATCTGCCATTGATCTCTCACTTTGCCCTCCAGCTCTTGCTCACACTGGTCAATGGGAAGTGCTCGGTGATTTCCATGGAAGTGATCACTTCCCAATCTGGATTCTCCTGCCAGATGGAGTGGAACCCGAAAGGAAACCACCCCGATGGGTGCTCGGTAGAGGCGACTGGAAACTTTATAGCCAGTTGGCCCAGTTCGATCATTGTGCCAATGTCGAGGCATGTGTCGATTACCAGAATGATCCACCTCACCACTGCAGCATCCATTCAACAGTCCATGGGACATGAGAAGAGGCAACCTGTTCCTTGGTGGAGTGACAAATGCCAGTCTGCAATCGGGACTAGGCATGCAGCTCTGCATAGGTTCGTGTCGGCCAACTGCAGAGAATCTTGGAAGTCTTTCAGGTGGCGAGGGCAAAGTGTAGTAGAATTGTTTGAGAGGGCAAGAAGAGATAGCAACAGTTTCTGAACACCGTTAATTGTTCCACCAAGAGTTCAGTTGTATGGGAGACCATGAGGAAGATTTCTGGAAGAGGAGTGAGGTGCTCCATGGCTGCTGTAATGGGAATGACACTCTTCAAACCACTTGGCAAGACATTGCCCAGACTATGGCGCCCTATTTTGCCACACTGACTGCAACAGCCAGTCAGGGTCAAAGTTTCCAGTGCCATAGAGCAGTTGCTGAGAGGTGTAGTTTGCGCTACCGGTCCACCGCTGAAGATTACAACTCCTCATTTTCTAATGTGTCTGCAGCTTGTTATAAGTACCCTGGTTATGACAGAATCCATTATAGTTTGCTGTGGCAGCTCACAAGGCATAATAAAAATATCCTCCTCAGACTGTTTAATGCCATTTGGGCGTCAGGTCACTTTCCCAACTTGTGGCGCGAGACAATTTTAATTCTTCTTCTAAATCCTGGGAAAGACCGTACGTGCCCAAGTAGTTAGCATAGTGTTGCCCTCGCTAGCTGCATGGGGAAGACCTCGGAGTGGAGGTGAACTGTCACTTCGTCTGGATCTTGGAATCCAGACAACTCCATAGTCGCTGTCAGTGTGGGCTCAGGAGGTATTGCTCTCTTTGATGACCTGGCCCTGCTGGAGGCAGCTATACAACAGGTGTTTCTATGCCAGCATCACCTTTTAGGTATATTTTTCGACATTGAGAAGGTATAAGATAGTACTTGAAGGCATCTTATCCTCGAGCAGCTTCACGAATGGGGTTTCCATAGATATCTTCCCGTTTTAACCTGGTCCTTTCTCTCGCCGTGGCATTTTCAATGCAGAGTCAGTGACGCTCTGTCTGATTGCTCTGAGCAGAACAGTGTCCCCTCAAGTTAGTGTTTTAAGTGTGCCTCTTTGCCATAGCTGTGAATAGTATTATATCCATAATAAGTCCTCTCCAGTGTTCTTTGTGGGTGATTTGTGTGTGTTTTGCTCTTCTTCAAGCCTTGCAATGACAACACATCAGGTGCAACTAACTCTTCAACATTTAGAAGAATGAGCGTAGAAGAGTGGTTTAAATTTTCAACTGAGAAGTATGTGTTCTTTTTAACCATTCTTGTTCCATTTTAAACTTTCCTAAGTTGAGGACAAGGGACACTGTTCTTACTTTTAAAGACACAGTGAGGTTTCTGGACCTTATATTGTATTTTAAACTTACATGGTTGCCACATCTTAAAGACCTGAAAAATGGCCTCCTAAGGCTCTATGTATTTTAAAATGTCTTAGCCACAATACATAGGAAGCAGACAGGACTTTCTTTTGCTGTGATTTTTACAGGAATTTGTGCGATCTCAGCTAGATAACGGGTGCATGGTGTATGGGTCTGCGAGGCCCTCTTATTTAAAGATGTTGGATGTGGTGCACCATGAAGGGATTCAGTTGGCCACTGTGGCATTCGGAACAAGCCCCATACCAAGCCTCTGTGCAGCGGCTGGTGAACCTCCCCTTCACATCAGGTGACGGCTGCTTATGGTGTGCCAGGTGTATAAAAACACTGTCCACACCATACACACCCACCTACCATACCATTACTCAGCCTCCACTGGAAAGGCTTTTATGTAACTGGCAACAGAACTTCTGAGATTTGTGCACAGGATTGCCTTCTAGAGAAGGGTGTGACCAGTCTTGATGTTTTACATCATGGTTGGAGCAGTTTTGCACCTCAAGTTCTGTAGAGTCCTAGGCTTATTTTAGACCTGACCAATTTTAAGAAAGATAGGAAGTCAGATTTTACGTTTCAATCTGTTTCCTGGCATTTTAGACATGCATCACAGTTTGAAAGTCGTGTAAACTGATGGCTCCAAACAAGGGAATTCCCTTTCCTGATGTATACCGTTTTTCACAGTGGAGCTCCCCACGATCCTGAAGGCACTGGAGCAGATGCATCATATTAAAGGCGAACAGTTTCCCATCTGTTCAGATTCCCTCAGTGCCTTACCTTTCCAGATTCTGTAACCAGTTGAGTTGTTGACCCAGCTAATATATAATCAACTATAGTTGCTCTGGCAGGGAAAACAGGTGTCATTCTGCTGGGTGCCAGGGAATTTAGGGATACTGGGAAATGAACAGGCCAATTGGGCTGCCAAGGAGGTGTGCAGAGGACAAGATGTAGCAAATTGTCCTATTCCCTTGCAGGCTGTCATTTCTGCATTATGTAGGAAGCTCATGCAGGTATGGGGTGAAGAATGGCTGGCGGTGAATGGCGATAAGCTGTGGTTTGTGAAATTAACACTCCATCCGTGGCATTTCTCCTGCCAGTTGCTCAGGCAGGATGAAGTGACCCTTACATGTCTTAACATCGAGCACTATACTCTTATACGTGGCTTCTTACTATAGTGAAAGGATCCCCCATTTTGTGGTGCTTGTGGCATATAAATTACAGTATGCTGTATTTTGACAGGGTGCACTTTATACCGTGATGCAAGGGCGGAGGCAAATAACGGTGGGGATTTGTCCTCGGGTGGAGCTGATGATGAGTGTGACTAAAGTTTTATGATGTCTGGACTCTGGTCTAAGCTTTTAGGCTGGCAGTTCTAGTTTGTTCACGAGTGGCTGGGTCGTCCTTTCTTTATTCTTGTGGTCAGCCAGTCATGTCCATCTGATACATTGTTCTAACTCCTTGATCCCTTGGTCCTCCAGTTTCATTGTATTAAAATGGGCATTATGTTTCGTGCTTCCATGTGGTACACACAGTTTTCGACATTGCATTCCTTTTAGTTTCCATGTTGTTCTAACCATCTCTCTCTCTCTCTCTCTCTCTCTCTCTCTCTCTCTCTCTCTCTCTCTCTCTCTCTCTCTCTCTCTCTCTGACCACCACCAAACTGTTTCTCTGTTCTCTGCCAGATACAAAACCTGTAGTTAGTCATGTTTCCTGTACAGGTTGTTTACTGTAAGTACAAATGAAATGGATGTAGAGAACAATGAAATGAGAAAATGGTCCTGAGTCTGGAAACCAGTGGTTTCACAAACACAACATAAGGCTGAGTACAAAAAACACTGTAAAATAGTCCCAAAGGATCCAAATTGCAAATGTATACTTGAGGACATAAAGATTGCTAATGTTCAACATCAATATAACCACCACTTATCTGAAGGCAGATTTAAACAGGGCTTCTCAATGGTGTCTGGACATGTTCAAAAATGTCACGCGTGTTCTGAATTATTAAGAAGTATCGACAATGCGTTTCCAGAGTTAAACTAGCAACAGCACTGCATTACACCAAATCTCTTAAGTCCCCACGCAAAGCGTCAAATGGGTTCAAGTTGGGGAATGTAGGAGGGCATGGTACTGGTTAGCTGTGACTGATACACTTGTTGAAATGCTATTTATCAGTACTTAAATATCTGGAATTTCATTTATCACTTCATAATTTATGCTTCACGTGCAGTGTTATGAAATAAATGTAGCCACAGACATTAAAGTATTTGTAACATTGGCACAACCACACTTCTGCATATGTTGTATTGATGAATGTGTTGGGTTTCAGATCTGTTTTTAATAGGATACTTGTCATTGTCCTCAAATCGTCCTTTAATTAATGCTTATGCTGTATAATTGTCTAACACACACATAATTTTTAATTTCTGTCTTGTGTTGGGAGTTCAACCTTTAGGAAGAAACTTGAAGTCCTATGTAGCTTATCTGTCTATTGACTTGGTTAATGTCCTGTTGTATTTAAATGTAGAATGTGCTGGAGTGGGGAGGGGGAGGGGGGAGGATGCAAATGGAGACTAACAATGAAATGCTGTTTAATTTTGCAGCATTTTTAAAGAAATGTGCTTGCTAAGACAATAAGTTTTCAATTCCATCTACACCTGGTAATCATTTACATTCAGAAATGCTTCTGAAATCTGTGTCCATTCAGTTTTCCTTCAGATTTTTAATTCAGTTGTTTTCTTGTCCATAACAAATTTAAGTAACTTACTTATAAAGAGCTTATTGGTGTCTTTCTTCTCAAACAAAATAGGAACTGCTGGAATTTACGATTACACAAATTTTCCGTGTTCCTAGAGATACTATAGTAATTAGTTCTTCTGTGCTTCCTTCCTTCTTCCTGCTGTTTTTTGTGTATTCACTTGGTTTTGTAACTTTCAGCCAGATGAAGTAACGTACACTCTAGCAAAGTACTTCCAAGAAATGTGCTTAATGGAATATGAGCTGTGTTACCTAGCTCCATCACGCCTGGCAGCAGCAGCTCTGTATCTCGCACTGAGGTAAGATATAAAATAGTCCAGAAATGTCAGTTTGAATTCTTTTAATAATGGTTTCCCTCTTCCAGATGAAATCTGCTTATTGGGGTGCAAAATGTGTTGGTATTTGTACTCCTAAAATAGCTGAATCAAGCCTTCTTAGTCATTGCATCAAGAGAGCTTTGTGACAGGCAGAAGTTAATGAAATATACCCTGATTGTGTTACAGAATGTTCCTGTGGGCTGTATTTAGCTGTTTCATGAATTTGCTGCACATTGTGACATAAAGAAACATGACTGGTTTTCGTTATTGATGCCCTCGGCCCACTCAGCATAACCGTATCTTTTACTGTGAAGTTCATCACCTTTAGGAGATACTAGTTCAAAATGTCTAGTGATCATTAGATTTCGTAGTATCTGATCATGAACTTTTCTACTCAAATCTGTATGCAACTATATACTTACCGAGCGAGGTGGCGCAGTGGTTAGACACTGGACTCGCATTCGGGAGGACGACGGTTCAATCCCGCGTCCGGCCATCCTGATTTAGGTTTTCCGTGATTTCCCTAAATCACTCCCGGCAAATGCCGGGATGGTTCCTCTGAAAGGGCACGGCCGACTTCCTTCCCTAATCCGATGAGACTGATGACTACGCTGTCTGGTCTCCTTCCCCAAACCAACCAACCAACTATATACTTCTCAAAGTTACTATATTTTGTTTCAAAAAATCAATTTTTTTTCCTTTAATTGCAGTTCTGGATCCATAAGTGTTTACAATCCACCCCTGAATCCATTTTTCCGAATATGGAACGGAAATGTTTGTTGTTCGCACTTGAACAAAAAATATACCTGCCTGAAATCGGCCTTTTTCACGCACCAGTTTTTTCTGGGAATTTCGACTTTGCAGCCCTGAAAACTTATTCAATGTGCTTGCCCATGGCTAAAACTGATAAAATGATCAAGAAGCTTATGACGTACTATGGCTTGACACAGACGGCATTCCAATTTGGTGTAACAGAGGCGGCAATTTGGGCAACGTACTTCCACAAGTGATGGGGAAACTAGTTGGTGCAAGTGGCGCATTGCAGAGGCTACTGGACCTCTGGAAGAATATCAGCACGACCAGCCGCTCTCCAAAGAAGTTCAAAAAGTGATTCATCCTATCTACGAAGCCCTTTCGGAGGAAGAGTTAGTGTACTGTTGCTTTGAAGGAAAAGCATAAAGTTCAAATGAAAGTTTGAACGCGTGTGTTCGGAAGTTAACCCGCAAGCATTTGCGTTCTGGTGTGAAGACTGTGGAGAGTGTGACTTTCCTGGCAGTGAGCAGCTTTAACGAAGGGTACTCAGCATTTCTGAAGACCATAACAATAGAAATCACCCTGGGGCTCTATTCGACACAGTTCACCAAGCATTCGGATGACCACCGGATTCAAGCAGCCAAAACCGCTTGTCACCGGTTGTACGGGTGGCTGTGGAGCAGTGCAGGATGGCCTAGATCGAGCACAACGCCCTATATGAGGAAGAGGAAGGCCTAGTTTATGGATCTGGAATAGTAGATCGAACATAAGTTGCATAATATTACATTTATGTGTAGTCTAAACTTCAAACGCCTTTTTTCTTGAAACGCCCTTTTTTTCCCCTCTTGAAATAGATGAAAAAACGCTAGTTTTTTCAAATGGCCGCCATTTTGTTTCCTATAGTCCAGATAACTCAAGCGAGGTACAACTCCTAAATAAGGGAATGAACTGATGCTGCGGCAGTTGCCTCCGGAACCCTGGAGAGTGTGCATCACTTGCAGTGTGTCTGTGTGTGTGTGTGTCTGTGTGTGTGTGTGTCTGTGTGTGTGTGTGTCTGTGTGTGTCTGTGTGTGTGTGTGTCTGTGTGTGTGTGTGTCTGTGTGTGTGTGTCTGTGTGTGTGTGTGTCTGTGTGTGTGTGTGTCTGTGTGTGTGTGTGTCTGTGTGTGTGTGTGTCTGTGTGTGTGTGTGTGTGTGTCTGTGTGTGTGTGTGTCTGTGTGTGTGTGTGTGTGTCTGTGTGTGTGTGTGTGTCTGTGTGTGTGTGTGTGTGTGTCTGTGTGTGTGTGTGTGTGTCTGTGTGTGTGTGTGTGTGTCTGTGTGTGTGTGTGTGTGTGTCTGTGTGTGTGTGTGTGTGTCTGTGTGTGTGTGTGTGTGTGTGTCTGTGTGTGTGTGTGTGTGTCTGTGTGTGTGTGTGTGTGTCTGTGTGTGTGTGTGTCTGTGTGTGTGTGTGTCTGTGTGTGTGTGTGTCTGTGTGTGTGTGTGTGTGTGTGTCTGTGTGTGTGTGTCTGTGTGTGTGTGTGTGTGTCTGTGTGTGTGTGTGTGTGTCTGTGTGTGTGTGTGTGTCTGTGTGTGTGTGTGTGTCTGTGTGTGTGTGTGTGTCTGTGTGTGTGTGTGTGTCTGTGTGTGTGTGTGTGTCTGTGTGTGTGTGTGTGTGTGTCTGTGTGTGTGTGTGTGTGTCTGTGTGTGTGTGTGTGTGTCTGTGTGTGTGTGTGTGTGTCTGTGTGTGTGTGTGTGTGTGTCTGTGTGTGTGTGTGTGTGTGTCTGTGTGTGTGTGTGTGTGTGTCTGTGTGTGTGTGTGTGTGTGTCTGTGTGTGTGTGTGTGTGTGTCTGTGTGTGTGTGTGTGTGTGTCTGTGTGTGTGTGTGTGTGTGTCTGTGTGTGTGTGTGTGTGTCTGTGTGTGTGTGTGTGTGTCTGTGTGTGTGTGTGTGTGTCTGTGTGTGTGTGTGTGTGTGTGTGTCTGTGTGTGTGTGTGTGTGTGTGTGTGTCTGTGTGTGTGTGTGTGTGTGTGTGTGTCTGTGTGTGTGTGTGTGTGTGTGTGTGTCTGTGTGTGTGTGTGTGTGTGTGTGTGTGTGTCTGTGTGTGTGTGTGTGTGTGTGTGTGTGTCTGTGTGTGTGTGTGTGTGTGTGTGTGTCTGTGTGTGTGTGTGTGTGTGTGTGTGTCTGTGTGTGTGTGTGTGTGTGTGTGTGTGTGTGTGTGTGTGTGTGTGTGTGTGTGTGTCTGTGTGTGTGTGTGTGTGTGTGTGTGTGTGTGTGTGTGTGTCTGTGTGTGTGTGTGTGTGTGTGTCTGTGTCTGTGTGTGTGTGTGTGTGTGTGTGTGTGTGTGTGTGTGTGTCTGTGTGTGTGTGTGTGTGTGTGTGTGTCTGTGTGTGTGTGTGTGTGTGTGTCTGTGTGTGTGTGTGTGTCTGTGTGTGTGTGTGTGTGTGTGTGTCTGTGTGTGTGTCTGTGTGTGTGTCTGTGTGTGTCTGTGTGTGTGTGTCTGTGTGTGTCTGTGTGTGTGTCTGTGTGTGTCTGTGTGTGTGTGTCTGTGTGTGTCTGTGTGTGTGTGTCTGTGTGTGTGTGTGTGTGTGTGTCTGTGTGTGTGTGTGTGTGTGTGTGTCTGTGTGTGTGTGTGTGTGTCTGTGTGTGTGTGTGTGTGTGTGTCTGTGTGTGTGTGTGTGTGTGTGTCTGTGTGTGTGTGTGTGTGTGTGTGTCTGTGTGTGTGTGTGTGTGTGTGTGTCTGTGTGTGTGTGTGTGTGTGTGTGTCTGTGTGTGTGTGTGTCTGTGTGTGTGTGTCTGTGTGTGTGTGTCTGTGTGTGTGTGTGTGTGTGTGTGTGTGTGTGTGTGTGTGTGTCTGTGTGTGTGTGTCTGTGTGTGTGTGTCTGTGTGTGTGTGTCTGTGTGTGTGTGTGTGTGTGTGTGTGTGTGTGTGTGTGTGTGTGTCTGTGTGTGTGTGTCTGTGTGTGTGTGTCTGTGTGTGTGTGTGTGTGTGTGTGTGTGTGTGTGTGTGTCTGTGTGTGTGTGTGTGTGTGTGTGTGTGTGTGTGTGTGTGTGTGTCTGTGTGTGTGTGTGTGTGTGTGTGTGTGTGTGTGTGTCTGTGTGTGTGTGTGTGTGTGTGTGTCTGTGTGTGTGTGTGTGTCTGTGTGTGTGTGTGTGTGTGTGTGTCTGTGTGTGTGTGTGTGTCTGTGTGTGTGTGTGTGTGTGTGTGTCTGTGTGTGTGTGTGTGTCTGTGTGTGTGTGTGTGTGTGTGTGTGTGTGTGTGTCTGTGTGTGTGTGTCTGTGTCTGTGTGTGTCTGTGTCTGTGTGTGTCTGTGTCTGTGTGTGTCTGTGTCTGTGTGTGTGTGTGTGTGTCTGTGTGTGTGTGTGTGTGTCTGTGTGTGTGTGTGTGTGTCTGTGTCTGTGTGTGTGTGTGTGTGTCTGTGTCTGTGTGTGTCTGTGTGTGTGTGTCTGTGTGTGTGTGTGTCTGTGTGTGTGTGTCATTGACCTCGGTCGAAAAGTGGGAGAGGCGAAAATGGAGGAGCACTGGGAGCAGCGTTATGCGATTAAGTTTTGCGTGCGACTGAACAAAACCGCCACGGAGACTCACGGTGTGATTCAAGGGGCCTTTAAGGAAGAAGCCATGTCCAGTGCAATGGATTTCATGTGGCACAAATGTTTCAAAGATTGCTGCGGGAATATTGAAGACAGTGACCACTCTGGGAGGCCATCATCAAGCCAACCAGATCAAAATGTGGGGAGTGTGTGGGATCTTTCAAACAATGACCGTCGTCTTAGTACTAGATTAATTGACTGAGTCCCAGCTCATCGGCAGAGTACGGTGTGGAGGATTGTGATGGAGAATTTGATGATGCGAAAAGTGTGTGCCAAAAGTTGTTGGTGGATCAGAAGAAACAGCACACGACTGTTTGCCAGGAAATGCTCCAACAGTTGAATGTTGATTCGAACCTTCTGGAGAAAGTGGTTACTAGTGATGAGACCTGGGTCTAAAAGTCCGATCCTAAGTCGAAGCGTCAAAGCTCAGAATGGCGCAATGCTTCCTTGCTGAATCCCAAGAAAGATCGCATGAACACACATCTCCCCCCCCCCCCCCCCTCCCCCTCCGCTCCCCCATGGACAGTCACAGGTGCCTTTTATGCTGGAGTGCTTTGCCAGTTGAGGGATGGAAGGGATGGAGTTCGCCACATCTGCCTGGCAATCAAGGGCGATTTGATTCTTTACAACAACAATGCGCCCGCTCACAAGTCACGTGCCGCCGCCAACGTTTTGGTAAAATTAAATGTGACAACACTACCACAGCCACCCTACAGCCCCGACTTGGCTCCAAGTGACCTTTTCCTCTTCCCCTGACTCAAGGCAGGCCTAAAAGGGAAGCAATTAGGCTCCATCAACCGCCATCCAAGAGGCTGTGACGAGAGCCATTGACAGCATGACACCCGAGGCCTTCCAGCAGGGCTACAAACGGTGGAAGGCAGCGCTGTGTTGATGCTGAAGGATCATATTTTGAAGCATTTCAGTCCGGTGTACTTTTATGTCCAATAAATTTCTAGTTCTGAGTTAAGTCTTCAAACTTTTGAATCGCAGCCTGTATTCGGCTAAACACATGCAATGTGATATCTTAATGCAGTGCAAGTTGCAAGTTCGGTCTATTTGATCTACCAGGATGAACTACCAATTGTGTTGCTGCAGATGCCAATACCTCTCATTGTGTCTTCCATACGTTGTACACAAATTAGAGAGAGACAGGTCAGAAAACACAGAGAGTTGGACCAGGTTGCTGAAGCATTACAACCTCAAGTGAAGACAGATATCTGGCCATATGTTTATTTCGGTGTCGTACAAATACTGCCAGTCCTGCAAGATCTCAGAAGGGCCAGTGGAGCCTCTTGTCTGATAACTATGATGAACATTTTAATAGAAAGGACCATATGACTCTGACAACTTAGTGACCAGCAAAACATGTTAGTCACAGATGACTCCAGATCTCCTCAGATACAAAGTGGTGGCTGTGCTTGTGTGCAGCGACCCATGGTGAGAGATACCTGCCAAATGTCTGCCAGATTTCCAAGGTTGCGTGATGCTGAGAGTGGCTTGAGTGTTTCCAACCATATGGATCTTGTCATTTTCTGTGGTTACCTTACTGCCAGGCAGAACATCAGATTGTGTTGGACTATGTGGTAGCTGCTGTGTACAATGGTGGCCCCAAGTTCCTTCTGATGCCAGGGCCCATGTGACAAGCATCAGCAGGAATGTCTTAGGCTAGACATTGAAGTAAAGGAACTGCCAGTGGTGAATCACAACCTAAACTCCATTATGTATATTGTCATGGCAGTCCTGTTCCATCACACTCTTCGAGAACTCTCCGGGTTGTCATTGAATAATGGGAATGGATACCACATGGTGACCCCTGTAGATGTACGTGGAGCATGCCTCATAGGTGTCGGGCAGTAATAAATGCTCGTGGAGGCATACACATTATTGACGCTCTGACCAATGAAAAGCGCCTAGGATGACGGGAGGAATGATTTTCGCTTCGTTTTTGACGCCTGTCAAATGTTATAATTTTTTTTATATGAACAATTGAGAATGTGATGATTTGTTCTGTAGTTAATCTGTGAACGATAATGGTATAATGTAGATATACACAGTTCTCAATTATTGCTCATTGGCGAGTGGCAGATGCCCAAGTGATGTTCCCCTAATTCTTTTGAGCAGTGTATTTGTCCTTATTCATCTTAAAGAAACTGTTCGGTATCAATAACTTTCCTGTGCGAAAGCAGGATTTCCATTACCCACATCTGACTTTCTGCATGTTATTCAGTTATTAAATTGCAAGAGTTATTTTAATAAGTTTCCTAGAGATGGAAAAGCTTACTTCCATAAGTAAATACTGTTTTAGAAAACTTCATTTGTGTGAAACTATGCTTGCCTTTCTCCCGTGATATACACTGAGATAACAGGTTGTGGGATAGTTACATGCACATTTGCAGGTGGTGGTAATATCGCATACACAAGGTATAAAAAGGCAGTGTATTGGTGGAGCAGTCATTTGTACTCTGGTTGACTCATGTGAAAAGATTTCCAGCATGATTGTGGCCACACACAAGGAGTTCAGATTGGGACATGGAATGGTAGTCGGAACTAGGCGCAGGAAACATTCCATTCCAGGAATTCAATCCTTGGAGGTGCACAGTGTGAAGAATAAGCTGAGAATACCAAATTTCAGGCATTACCTATCACCTCAGACAGTGGCTGACAGTCTTCACTTAATGAAAAAGAGCGGCAGCATTTGCATAGAGTTCTGAATTCTAACAACAACATCATCATCATCTTGGACAGTTTCCAGCCACTGGCTGGGTCTGTCAGGAACACAAGCCTCTCCATCGTGTTCTGTCTTTCCACCATTCCCCCTCTTCCACCTTCGTCCAGTTCTCTCCTCTTCTCATCACACATTCCTTCACTCCCTTCACCCATCTATCTCTTGGTCTTCCTCTGGGCCTCTTCCCCTCCAGTTGCAGATCAAACATCCTCTTTGGAATTCTTCCCTCATCCATTCTCTTCATGTGTCCATACCACTGCAGTCTTGATTTTTCTATCCTGTCCTGTACTGGTTCCTCCTTTAGTCTTTCCCTCGCATACAAATTTCGCAATCTGTCTCGTCTTGTTACACCCAACCTGCTCCTCTGGAACTTCATTTCACTAGCCTGTATTCTACTTTTGTCGCTTTTGTGCATTACCCATGTCTCACTTCCGTATGTCAATATGGGGACAAAGTAGGTTCGGTATATAATTCCTTTGGATTTCTGTGGCACCTCCTTGCTCCAAATAAGCCCCCTAATGCATTTGTAGAACTGCCCTGCTTTTCTGCACCTTTCATTTATTTCCATTGCGTTTCCCCCCTTACTTTCAATCATGCTTCCCAGGTACTTGAAGTTCTCTACCACTTGTAGTTTTTCCCCTCCACAAGTTATATCCACATTTGGCCTATTCTTCTTCCTTGTTGTGACGATTATTTCACTTTTCTTTGCAGAGAAATGCATTCCATATTGTGCTGCCGTTGCCTCCCATGCATCTAACTGCTCTTGCACCTCCTTCACGCAATTTCCCCATAACATCAGGTCATCGGCAAAAAGCACTGCTTTCATTTTATGATCTCCAATTGCATCTGATACTTGCTGTAGGATTTCATCCATAACAATAATAAACAATAAAGGCGAAAGTGCACTTCCCTGTCGCAGCCCATTTTCCAGCTTGAACCATGCAGTACGTTCCCTCCCCACTTTCACACAACTCTCACTTCCCTCATACATTTTTCTGACTTTTCGTGTAATCTCTTCATCTATCCCTTTTGCGTTCAGCACATCCCAGAGCTTGTCCCTACAGATACTGTCATACGCCTTCTCAATATCCAAAAAGGCCATGATTAAGTCCTTCCCGTACTCATAGTGCCTTTCCTGCAGTTGCCTTACCGCAAATATGAGGTCCGTTGTTGATCTTCCCGGTCTGAAACCGTACTGCTCCTCTTGCAGTCTACTTTCAATACTGCTTCTTATTCTCTTCTCCAGCATCTTTTCATAGATTTTTCCACAGTGGCATAGCAGGGTGATTCCTCTGTAGTTCTCACATCTCCTTTTATCCCCTTTCTTGAAGATCGGGACTATAATTCCTTTCTTCCAATCCTCAGGAATTCTGTTCTCCTTCCACACCACCCTCAGCACTCTGTATAGCCACTGGGTTCCTACTTCTCCTGCTGCTCGTATCATATCCACTGTTACTTCGTCCCAACCTGGTGCCTTGCCCCCTTTCATCCTCTTTATGGCTTCTTCCACTTCATTCCAAGTTAGATCATCAATTTCCCCACTATTATAATCGTCTGCTGCCTTAGGCTCTCCATTGCTGTTAGTTACCTGCTTGGCAGCATTCAACAGATCTTCAAAGTACTCCTTCCAAATCTTTTTGAGCTCATGCATTTCCTCCACAACTCTTCCATTATTATCCATGATCCTCAGGCACTCGCTTCTGTCGTTCCTCTTATTTCTTACCATGGTGTAAAGTACTTTTTTGTTCCCTTCACTGTCCTCTTCTAACATTCTTGTCCATTTTTCCATCCACTTCTTCTTCTCCGCCCTTACTATGGTCTGTGCCGCTTTCTTGCTTTCCTTATATTTTACCCTAGCTTCCTCTGTTCGGGTCTGGAACCATTCTCTGAAGGCTTTGTTCTTTCGAAGTACTGCCTCTTTACATATGTTGTTCCACCATGGGGTTTCCCTAGTTCTCCTCTTTGTGCTAGTTCTTCCGCACACAGTCTCAGCTGCCTCAACTAGAGCCCTCTTAAAATCGCCCCATTCTTCTTCCACTGTTCTCTGATCTTCCTTTGGCAGCTTCTTCCTGATCAGTGTCTGGTACTGGGTCCTCCGTTCATCTTCTTTCAGCATCCATGTCTTCAACCTTTTCTCCTGTATATCTGTTGCCCTCCTATCTTTTTTCTCTCTCAGGGTGGCTACCAACAGCCGATGGTCGCTGTCTAAGGCCTCAGATGGTATGACCTTAACATCTGTGAGGCTGCTCATCATCTGCCTATCCACTAGTACATAGTCTACTACTGAAGTTTGGGACCAGTCCCCACTGTACCAAGTTATTTTGTGACTACTCCTCTTCTTGTACCACGAATTTGCGATCGCCAGCCCATTCCTCTTGCAGAATTCCAGCAACAATTTTCCTTCTCTATTTCGGTTCCCCCAGCCCTCTGGTCCCATTATCTCCTCGAATCCTTTCCTGTCTGTGCCAACATGTGCATTGAGGTCCCCTATTATAATCTGATTTCCTCCATTTAGCTGCTTTTGCATGTCATCTTCAAATTCCTCCTTCTCCTTTTTTGTACACCCCACCTGTGGGGCATATGCTTGGATGATTTCAATGCTTTTTCCTTTCACCCGTACTCTGGCTTTTATCATTCGATCATTGATACCTTCCACCTCCTCCTGCAGACCCTCTCTGACCACTATTGCCACTCCATTTCTTCCCCTCTCATTCCCTATCCAGTACAGTTTACATCCTTTACTTAGTGGTTTTTCACCAACTCCTCTCCACCTAGTCTCAGCAAGTCCCAAGATGTCCAATTTCCTCCTTTCCATCATTTCTACAATTTCTTCTAACTTCCCAGTTAGAGTCCTTACGTTTAAGGTGCCCAGCCGTAAACCATCTCGTAATCCTTTTCCATTGCTTGGTCGGTTTCCTTTAAATCCGTTCCGTGATCCGAGGCATGTTCCCTTTTTGAAAGCAGTTGATTTATCCACTACTGGCTTGCTAGGCCTATCGCAGCTTCACCAGAGCCCCGTTAGCCGTCACGTTTCAGGGTTCCCATAGGGCCTTCTCAGCTACCGTAGCGGTCCTGGGGCACACAAAGTCCCCGCTGTACATCGCCCCTAAAGGCAATCCCCTACTTTGTGCCGTTGCCCATCTCCCACGACTTGGACGAGGGGTTGGACTTATGGGAGACAGTTCTGAATTGACAAATGTACCACATTTGCACAATGTGGCAAAATGGCAAAATTTGGTGTAAGTGGGCTATGGCAGCCAAAAACACGAAATCAGCTGCAGTGCCACTCTTGCACTCATGATAACATTGGTTGGATCCTAGATGGCTGGAAAATTGTGGCCTGGTTAGATGAGTTTGTATTTCATCAGGTAAGAACTGATAGCAGGGTTCGAGCATGGTGCAGAGCCCATGAAACCGTAACTCAAGTCGTCAACAAACCAGTGTGCAAGCTGGTGGTTACTTCAAATGGTGTGAGCTATGTTTACACGGAATGGACAGGATCCTCAGATCCAACTGAAGTGATTGTTGAGTGGAAAAAGTTCAGCTTCTTGGAGACCATTTACAACCATTCATGGACTATTGTTCCCAAACAACAGTGGAATTTTTATGGATGATAGTGCACAGTGTCACCAGGTGACAATTGTTCATGATTGATTTGAAGGATATTCTGAACAGTTGCAGTGAATGATTTGGCCACACGAGTTGTCCAACATGTATCCCATCGAACATTTATGGGACATGACAGAGAGGTCAGTTTGTGCACAAAATCTTACACCAGCAGAACTTTCGGAATTATGGTTAGCTATAGAGGCAGCATGGACAACATGACTCATTATTTCTTCAAGGAATAGCCATGTCGAATTGCTGCACTATTCAGGGCAAAAGGAGATTAGACATGATATTAGGTCGTGTCCTGTAATCGCAGAAGGGTATTGCGAGGAGTGCTCAAGGGATTTGTGATAAGAATGCTATTATTATCAAAATATTTAGGAATAAAGAAGACTACTCAACTAAAGGTTGATCCTACTTTATATTCCTAAATAATTTGCTATTCTTGACCAGAACTTTCCTTGATATTGTGTCCTGTATGCATAAATGATCTGGTGGACAGGGTAGACAGCAGTCAGCAGTTGTTTGCTGATGATGCTGTGGTGTATAGGAAGCTGAGTGACTGTAGGAGAATACAAGATGACTGAAACAGAATTTCTAGTTGGTGTGATGAATGACAGGTAGCCCTAAATATAGAAAAAACATGAATGTGGATGAATAGGAAAAACATTAGCACATCAAAGCTATAAGAACTGCAATGAGCATATGAGGATTGTGGTAGATAAGGTGAATAGTCAAATTCAGTTTATTGGGAAAGTGTGGTTCATCTGTAAAGAAGACAGCATATATGATGCTACTACCACCTATTCTTTGATACTGCTAATGTTTGGGATTCACACCAGAGCAGATTAAAGGCAAACGTGGCAGCAGTTCATAGGTGGATTGCTAAATTCGACACCGGTAGGTTCAAACAACATATAGGTATTACAGAGATGGTCAAGGAACTCAAATGGGGAGGGGGGGGGGGGTCCCTGGAGGGTAGGCAACATTCTTTTTAAGTAAACACTGTTCAGAAAATTTGAAGAACTGGCATTTGAAGTGGACTGCAGAAAGATTCTACTGCTACCAACACACATTTTGCATAAGGATCACTTATATAAGATATGAGAAATTAGAACTTAGGCATATAGACAGTTGTTTTTTCCCTTGATCTATTTGCGACTGGAGCATGTAATGTCCAGTAATGGCACAGGGTATCCTCCACTGCACACCGTATGGTGGTTTGTAGAGTATGTATGTATGTATGTATATGCGGAAGCCGTTTTTTGCAGAGTTGATTTTGATTCATATGAACCTTTAGTATGACAGGACACCCAATGTCCCAATTTCTATGATCTTCATTTTAAGAAAACATCTGATTATGAAAAATTGAGATGGTTTTAGTCTTTGATTTTGACTGAATGTGATTCTTCTGAGGTGCTCTTATCAGACCTACTGTTTGTCCTTCATATGCCTCAATGGTCCAGTTCTTACTAAATTTCTTCTGTTTTATTATTTTCCTTTTGGTCTATGAATGGAATTATTTGATTATGTTCCAGGCTTGTATAAATTTTTGTTGAAAGGAGTAGAACTGATAATCTTGGCTGTTTTTTTTGCCTTGTAAGTATGCACTTTGCAAAAAAAAAAGTTCCATTTATGCCGGCTGGGTTTTGGTATATGAACACAATACAGAATATCTGATATGAGAGACCTGATTTCTTTTGTAAAAACATGCTTTGGCTGTTCGTTGTTCAAATTTACTGTCTGTGATTTCTTAATAACATAAGTTATGCTGGAGATTCCTTCCCTTGAATATTTTGTAGGCTGTTTCTCATCAAATAACAAAAATCTTGCCTTTTCTGTGATGGTAAGTCTGTTGCTGTGGTATAATAAAACAATGGCCAAATTTCCTGCTGCCTTGGAAGTTTCCCATTAAATACTAAAGGGATTACTATCTCTTTAAAATATTTACCCAGTTGAATCCTGCCATAGCAAAACGGGCTCTTTGCCATGTCAGCATTAACATACCTTATATCACCCTATGGCTGAAACAAGTCTGTGCTAAACGCAGACTTGTATGGATCTCTGGCCATAAGAGTTGTTAGCCTAATTTTAAGGTGCAACCTAATGTTTGTGTTTACTTGACGTCAGCTGAAGTATTTGTCCCTCCTTCTCGAAAGTTGTTTCATTGGAAATTCCTTTTTGCCACAATAGTGAGGAAATCTTAACTTGGAACATAAGTAACAGTTTCATCCTGCTAAATCACATTTCTTGGTATTACCAACAAGGACATATTTAATGCACTGCATCAATTACAGTGCACATTTTTGTAGTGCACAGGTTTCGACATGAAAACCACCAAATATAGCCCCACAGCTTCACACGAACATAAACTTGTGCATGCTTGGTTTGTTTCCATCACACATAACACTGAGAATGTTTATTTCAATATCAAGTTAGTATTATTATTTTTACCATTTCTTTAATAAATTTTGTGGTGACAGTGTGGTCCATAGCCTGCAGTTTAAGATAGATTGTAAAGTAATGAACTCCAGTATTTTTAAGAAACTTTCAAACTACCTCTTGCAGCACAATTTAAATTAATTTTATCATGAATGATATTTGTGCACTATACACATCCTATGCAGGGATTGGCTGATAGAAGCAAACTGAATAGGCCCAGTGTTAATTTGTGTTCGCAAAGACTACCATACTTTCACTTGCATGTTACAAAAATAGTTTAATTTTTGCACTGCAATAAAGATATCTCAAATCTGTCACTTTTGGTAAGATTCATTGCACAAGAGTTCAGGAAGTGTGGTGTTAACAGTTAAAATTGCTACTGAACTGCAGTTCAATGGAAGTAGGGCAATTTTTGTTTGGCGTCGCATACACAACCTCCCCCAGCAGGCTCGCAACTCTTCGGCAAATTTGTGCTTGGCTACCACGGGCCCCAGCCTTTGCAGCATCTTTCCCCTTCTGTGCTGCATGTCTATCCTCTATTCTTTTCCCTTTCCGTGGAGAACATGTCTAGGGTGTTAATGGGAATGTTCTGTATTGTCTGGCGCTGACATCAGAAGTCTCACCAGTTTTTTTGTTCCCTTCCCTTCCCTTTCCTTTCTTTGTTTCCTTCCTCTCATTCCTCCACTTCGGCATTTAAGGTTCCTCCCCCCCTCCCCCCTCAAATCCCTGTGCACTTCGACATCTGGCCCACGTGTCTGATGTGTAAAAGGTGACTGGGTAACACGTAATCCCCAGCCCGGGATCGACAGGTATGGTTCGCACATACCCCTGGTACAGGCCAGGCCCAGGGAGGAGTGATTGCCTGAGCTGCCACCTTACCAAATTGCCGATTGGTCCCTCTGTCAGGTGTTAAGGAGGTGTGACCTGAAGTGTGAACAATCACCTAAGGTGGGTGCGCCACTTGTGAAGGGGGGCCCACAGTTGGAAGGAGCATGCCATTGGGGATGCTGGAAATTGTGGGGGACTTCCTTGCAATGAGCCAATCACCTTCACATCATAGTCTCCGAAACATAAACTGAATGAAGCTAAGTATTCAAAGACCCTTCTCACTGCACCACAGTTCGTCATGGTTTCATGTACTAAAGATTCAGTCCTTCGCTGCAGTAAATCCACGTATTATTCAGAAAGGTGTTGATTCAGTTGCTGGCCCTGTGAAATACTGCTTTCATTTATAGAATGGGACTTTGCATTTGGAGACGGCTTATGATTCATAATGCGACAATTGTTTGCTGCCTCACGTCTCCATGGCTACCCTGTTTGTGTGGAAGCCCATCGCACTTTGAATTCGTCCCGTGGTGTAATTTACACCAGCTTGCTGGACAGTCCAACAGAGGCTGAAATACAATGTTACCTCTCCGATCAGGGTGTCGTTGCCGTCCATTGTGTAATGAAAAAGGTAGATTCTTCCTTAGTACCCACCCGCACTCTTTTCCTCACCTTTGATAGTGGTGCTGCTGTCAAAGATCAAAGCAGGCTATGAAATTATCACAGTCAGACTGTACATTCTGAATCCGATGCGCTGCTACCAGTGTCATAGTTTCAAGCACACTTGAATGTCTTGTCAACACCCAGCCAAATGTGTAACCTGTGGTAGGGATGCACATGAGGGCGATTGTGTGCCGCCGCCTCCCTATTGTATCAACTGCAATGGCAGCCATGCCACCTCATCTCGAGATTGTCCCTTGTATCATGAGCGGGCTGTCCAGGAGATCCAGGTAAAAGAAAAAGTGCCTTACTCATTTGCTTGCAAGTTATTGGCTGGGGTGCTGCCTTGTCGACCACTTTCATCCAGGAAACTGGTGTACCTCAGGGTTCCGTCCTGAGCATTATTCTCTTTGCTGTCACCATTGACCCTATAATGGCCTGTCTTCTGCCTGGCATCTCCGGCTTCATTTTTGTTGACGATTTTGCAATCTATTGCAATTCTTCATGGACCTGTCTCACTGAGCGATGTCTTCAGTCATGTCTTGATTGTCTTTACTCCTGGAGCATTGACAATGGCTTTAGTTTTTCCACTGACAAAACAGTCTGTATGAATTCCTGGTGACACAGTTGGTTTCTCCCACCATTTTATATCCTAGGTCTGTTGCTCTTCCGTTCATTGAAATTACAAAATTCCTGGGGCTCATGCTTGATAGGAAACACTCTTTGTCCTCCCAAGTGTCTTACCTGGCAACCAACTGTATGCGACCCATCAATGTCCTGTGTGCCCTCAGTGGTACTTCCTGGGGTGCAGATCGAACTACTCTTCTCCCTTTGTACCGGTCCCTTGTCTGTTCGAAACTAGACTTTGGGTGCTTCGTTTGTCTCTGCACATCTGTCCCTCTTATGCCGTCTCAATTTTATCCACCATCATGGCATCCCTTTGGCCATTGGCGCATTTTACACTAGCCTGGTTGAGTGTCTATATGCTGAAGCTACTGAACTATCACTGTCCTACTGCTGTGACTTTCTCCTCAGCAGGTATGCATGCCATTAGTCTGCCATGCATGGCCACCAATCCTATGCCTCCTTTGATGATTCCTTTGCTCACCAGTATGGGGCGCGTCCCTCTTGTTACCCCCTGGAGTCCACTTTCGGCACTTGCTCCAGGAGCTTAACTTCACACTACCTGCAACTTTCCTGGTGGGTGTGAACCCTTCACCACCTTGGCTCCACGAAACAGACCTTGTTAACCTTGGCTTTCATTTTCTTCCTAAGGACACTGCTCCAGCCTTGCTCTATCGCCTTCAGTTTCACAGTGTTTAGCACTTCACAGTAGCATGTTTGGGTACACTGATGGTTCTCGGGCTGGCCATGGTGTTGGGTGTGCTTTCGTCATTAGCGCCCACATCTTCTGAAATTGGCTTCCAGCACACTGCTCAGTTTTTACAGCTGAGCTCTTTGCCCTGTATCATGCCACTTAGTACATCCAGCGACACAGATTTTTCAATTCTGCCCTCTGCTCACACTCTCAGTACTTTTAAAGTGCAACAAGCCCAGGAAAACTGTCACGTGCTCACTCTTGATGGAGCTACTGTAATGTTCTTGGGTTCCTTGTCATGTTGCTCTGCCAGGAAACGAGGCTGCTGCCAAGGCTGCAGTCCTCGTACCTCAGCCCACTAGTTTCTGTATTTGCTCCAATGATCTGTGTTGCCATCTGTCAGGTGGTGGTGTCCCTTTGGCATCGCCATTGGTCCTCCATTCATGGGAATAAACTCAAGATTGTTAAGCCTCTCCCAGTAGCTTGGATGGCCTGCTCTCAGCCCTCCCTCCGGGATGGCATTTTAACTAGGTTGCGTATTGGGCACTGCCTTTTTAGCCATTGTAATTTGATAAGTGGCACTCCTCACCACTTTGTACACATTAAGCTGAGTTTTAAGTGTCCGTCACTTCTTGATGGAATGCCCATTTTTTTTTAAACATTTACGTTCCCAGTTGTTTTAGCAAATGATGTGCAGGCTGAGACTGTTTTCTAATTTTTATCCATCAAAGCAGTATGGTGAAGGCCATTTAAGTTTTAGTTTTGGACCTCCGTTTCTGTATGGTGTCTTTCGAAGCCCTTTCTCCACGTCCCGACAAATTTTTCATAATTTTGCGATGTCGTGTCATTGTTGTCCCAAATTCTCTAGACTACACATTTTGTTATGGAATATGGGGAATGGTCATCTTATATTATACTCCTTTGTCCTCTAAGAATTTCATTAGTATCTTGTTCACATATTCCGTTCCATAGCATAAAGATTCTTTCATTTCTTATTCTACACGTCTTTCAAACTCGGATAGTCTCAGGTACTCGATATTTATTTCAGCGGATGTAAAGTCTCTTTCAAAAATCAGTATTAGGCGATATTTAACTTGTCCAATTACATAGTCAAATTTATACTGACTCTACTAATTCCATAACATGTTCTACTGTAGAAGTGGAATGGGGAAGGAAAGTCTAGTCCAGTTACCTTTAAGGCATTTAATACAGAGTATTGACAGTTCCTTAATATGGTACTAGCGACCAGAACTTTTAGTAATTGTTCCATTCCCTCTGTGATGCAATGCAACACAGTGCTGTGCTCATTGTCAAGCACATACTTGGACAAGCTTTTTGTCAGTAAATGGCTGGTTTCCAATTTTGTGGAGGTGCAGTATTTGTGAAACTCTAAGAGATCTTTTGCTGTTAGAATTGTACTCAAATTCTTGATTACTGGTCAATTACATTGTGAAATGTGGAACTGATGCATTCATTATTTTATAAACCCAATTAAATTGCCATTTTTCTCTCTTAATTAAAATAATGCACAACATTTTGTGAACATATAGTGCTGGTGTATTTCATATATTACTTCATTTATAAATATTTAAGTGTTCATGTAAAGCAGATGTATGATTTACTGTCAGTTGCTCAGATGAGTGTATATAGAATGAATAAAATGTTAGTCGTTGCCCTCCTTTCTTCCAGGTTGAGGAGCAAGACTGATACTTCCAGTGTGTGGTCAGAAACGCTAATCTACTACTCACAATACAAACTAAAAGACATTGCAGATATTGCGAAAAAAATTGCATTTGCAGTCATGAACATTGAAAGTTCTAAATATCAGGTATGTTACTGTTTCATATTTTGGTATGTAGTGTTCCCATAGCATTGGTAGTCATCTGAGCCCTGGTAAAGAATGTTGTTGTTATATTTTATAATTTATTGTAGTATATTAAGTTACTTAACCACACAGCAATTGCTAAATTTAAAGCATTTTTTGGAAAAGGGAAAGAGAGGGGGATCAGCACAAAGCAAGAATAATAGATGCAAAGGCCAGAAGGAGTTGTAACTATAGTGATTCGGTGTAGTACAATATAAAGTTGACGTATTGTGCCAGGATTAAGTGTGGTAGTTATTAGAAAAAACTGTGTGCAGCATTTTCAAGGGAGGTTGACAGCTTTGTCTCCTGAGAATATAATTTCACTTAAATGTCAGGACTGTTGAAAAAAAGGCATTATAAATTGATGGGCTCAATAAAATGTTAGTAATAATAGTTGAGCAATACCTGCAGAACTTGATATACGTGAACTGGTAGGAAGTATTGAAAAAATTTTGAGCAACGTTTTGGTTTTGTTGTAATTAAAATGCTTAGGAATAAGTGATAGTGTTGCTGGTGCTAGTGTTTGCAGAACATACTGAATCACTCTGCAGTAACATTAGAACAATTCAGGGAGTTAGTGGCCTCAAAGTGACCATGCACGGGCAACTAGCAACTCTGTAATGAACCAGAACACAGGACACACTGATGCATAAAAGCTTGGGAGCTTTTAGAAGAATTCTGTGTACTCTTCAGTTACTGCATCATGCTTTCTGTTTGCCATTAATACTGCTATATTTCTTAATTTTCAGGCATTGTACCAAAAGTACTCCAGAAGCAAGTACCTGAAAGTGAGCACCCTTCCTGAAGTATCACCTGTTAACCTGAAGAGGATGACTAAACTTCTGTGATTTAGTTTTAAGGCACTACTCTGCTTTAATCCATAGTTTTTGTAATTTTGTATGAAGTAACATAATGAACATTTTATATGATCGACTCTGAAATGATGAAACAAATTTCTGTCAACTTTGTACTGTGTGTAAATGTGTAAATGTAATATTTGGAATAGCGTGTGTGTGGTAATGTGACCTTTCTAACGGTGTAGTTTTATAATTTTAGAAAACTACTTTGTCTCATCCCAGTGTATTTGTGACCTTATTTTACTGTACAGTCTGTAATAAATAAAGTAGGAACTAGAGAATTGGTATTAAATACTTTCATCCCAGCTCTGACAAAAGGAACAGAAAAATCTTAAATTTGAACAAAGGCCAGTGAGAAAGTTCAATGAAACCAGTGGGAGTTCCAGAAAATATTCATAGATCATTATTAACTGTAAACTTTTCTCCCACCAACACTGCTCATTGACAGTGTTTTGGTCAGTAACGGAGGAAATATAGCTTTGATATTAAAAGTAATTTATTTTTGCTATTTGATCATAGACTGAAAAATACTATTATCTAAAATCTAAGTATTATTCCTAGTAGCCAGAAGACCTCTTCCTTAAAATTTAATAATAATTCGCGTGGAGGCCCGGGAAAAGAATAGGCCTCCGGTATGTTCTGTCAGTCGTAAATGGCGACGAAAAGAACAAACCACTAATAGGGCTAACCCCCCTTTTAGTGTGATTAGTTGGTTCAGGACAGAACTAAAGAAGCCTCTGACAAGCGCCGTCATGGTCGGGGACGACGCTTGAACCCTATGCCCGCCCACAATGGTAACGACACTGCTAGCCAACTGGAAAATGATTCAAATCCAAATAGAGGTGTTTTGCAGGATATGCTTCCTGCAACCACCCTAGAAGGAAAACGGACAGAGGATGAGATGGTCAGATGAAGTTAATCGACACCTCATGTTCTGTTATTACCAAGTAACAAACCTAGGAACCAACACAACTGGATACAGATCACAAGTATACACAACATTTATTACCAGATACCCAGAATTAAAATTTTTAACAGAACGACTAGCTGATCAGATCCGTGTAATAACCAAAAATAACACGATACCCCAGTCAGAATTAGAAAACATCAAACAAGTACAACAAATACTGGAACAAAATAATGTGCAATCAGAAGAAGAAGAAAATACACTAATAGGCTCAAACATCCCAGAGCAAACAAACAAAGAACACGCATCAATTAAACAATCAGAGGAAAACGAAATCTTAAGACAGCCACCAGAACAAGCACAAATAGAACACGAGGTGACGCACATGTTAGATATAGAAGAAAAATTTCAGCTGACATGTATAGAATACAAAGACACAAACACAGATATTAGACCATTCTCACATAGACCGCCAAATAACCCACAAGTCGAAACAACAATAAAAAGTATCAACACAATCATACACAACAAAATAAATGAAAAAACTATGGAAGAGTTACACCTACTGGTTTATATAGGAGCACTCACTACACTAAATATACACACTAGGCAGAGATCAGAACCAACCAACACAGAAGAAACCCACAAAACCAGCATGGCAACACAGGCTACAGATCAGAATAGAAAAACTGAGAAAAGACATCGGACAGCTAACACAATTTATAAGAAATGAAATGTCAGACAAAAAACGAAAAAGGTTAGGTAAAATCTCACAACAAGAAGTGATAGAGCAATTAGATGAAAAGAAGCAGAAATTACAAGCATTGGCCAAACGACTTAGAAGATACAAAAAAAATGAAAATAGAAGGAAACAAAACCAAACATTCAACACAAACCAAAAGAAATTTTACCAGACAATAGATAACGCACACATTAAAATAGACAACCCACCAAACATAACAGACATGAAACACTTCTGGAGCAACATATGGTCAAACCCGGTACAACATAACAGGCATGCACGGTGGATACATAAAAGATGATACGACAAATGCCTGAAGTGATAATTTTGCAACATGAAGTCACCCAAGCAATTAATTCTACTCACAATTGGAAAGCCCCTGGAAAAGATAAAATAGCAAATTTCTGGCTAAAGAAGTTCTCCTCAACACATTCACATCTAACTAAATTATTTAACAGTTATATTGCAGACCCATACACATTCCCTGATACTTACACATGGAATAACGTATCTGAAACCTAAAGATCAAGCAGACACAGCAAACCCAGCTAAATATCGCCCCATAACATGCCTACCAACAATATACAAAATATTAACTTCAGTCATTACACAGAAATTAATGACACATACAACACAGAACAAAATTATAAATGAAGAACAAAAAGGCTGTTGCAAAGGAGCACGAGGATGTAAAGAGCAACTGATAATAGATGCAGAGGTGACATATCAAGCTAAAACTAAACAAAGGTCGCTACAGTGTGCATACATTGATTACCAAAAAGCTTTTGATAGTGTACCCCACTCATGGTTACTACAAATATTGGAAATATACAAAGTAGATCCTAAATTGATAGTTCCTAAACATAGTAATGAAAAATTGGAAAACCACACTTAATATCCAAACAAATTCAAATAATAGCACATCACAGCCAATACAGATTAAGCGTGGAATATACCAAGGGACTCGTTAAGTCCTTTCTGGTTCTGCCTTGCTCTGAACACACTATCCAACATGCTAAATACAAATTATGGATACAATATTACTGGAACATACCCACACAAAATCACACATTTGCTATACATGATCTAAAACTGGCAGCAACAACTCAACCAATTACTAAAGATAACAGAAGTATTCAGCAATGATATAAATGTGGCTTTTGGAACAGACAAATGTAAGAAAAATAGCATAGGCAAGGGAAAACACACTAAACAAGAAGATTACATATTGGATAACCACAGCGACTGCATAGAAGCGATGGAAAAAACAGATGCCTATAAATATCTAGGATACAGACAAAAAATAGGAATAGATAATACAAATATTAAAGAAGAACTAAAAGAAAAATATAGACAAAGACTAACAAAAATACTGAAAACAGAATTGACAGCAAGAAGCAAGACAAAAGCTGTAAATACTTAAGCTATACCAATATTGGCCTACTCATTTGGAGTAGTGAAATGGAGTAACACAGACCTAGAAGCACTCAATACACTTACACAATCACAATGCCACAAATGTAGAATACATCACATACATTCAGCAACAGGAAGATTCACATTAAGCAGAAAGGAAGGAGGAAGGGGATTTATCGACATAAAAAACCTACATTATGGACAGGTAGACAATTTAAGAAAATTCTTTCTAGAACGAGCAGAAACTAGCAAAATACACAAAGCAATCACTCATATAAATACATCGGCTACACCACTGCAATTTCATAACCACTTCTACAACCCTTTAGATCACACAACATCAACAGATACGAAGAAAGTAAATTGGAAAAAGAAAACACTACATGGCAAGCACCCGTATCATCTAACACAGCCACACATCGATCAAGACGCATCCAACACATGGCTAAGAAAAGGCAATATATACAGTGCGATGGAAGGATTCATGATTGCAATACAGGATCAAACAATAAACACCAGGTATTACAGCAAGCATATTATTAAAGATCCCAATACCACAACAGGTAAATGCAGACTTTGCAAACAACAAATAGAAACAGTAGATCACATCACAAGCGGATGTACAATACTAGCAAATACGGAATACCCCAGAAGACGTGACAATGTAGCAAAAATGATACATCAACAACTTGCCTTACAACATAAACTAATAAAACAACTCCTTCCCACATACAAGTATGCACCACAAAATGTACTGGAGAATGATGAATACAAATTATACTGGAACAGAACCATTATAACAGGTAAAACACCACCACATAACAAAACTGACATCATACTCACCAATAAAATGAAGAAATCAACACAACTAATCGAAATATCCATACCCAATACAACAAATATACAGAAGAAAACAGGAGAAAAAATTGAAAAATACATCCAAATGGCTGAGGAAGTCAAGGACATGTGGCATCAGGATAAAGTTGACATTATACCAATTATACTATCAACTACAGGAGTCATACCACACAGTATCCACCAGTACATCAAGGCAATACAACTACATCCAAATGCGTACATACAACTACAGAAATTTGTAATTATTGACACATGTTCAATTATCCGAAAGTTCCTAAATGCAATGTAACATATACCGTACAGTTAAAAGGAAGTCACGCTTGATCAAGGTCCGCGTAACTTTCCATTTTTAACCAGACATAACGCCTGAGAAAGGAAAGAAATAATAATAATAATAATAATAATAATAATAAAATACATCCAACTGGCTGAGGAAGTCAAGGACATGTGGCATCAGGATAAAGTTGGCATTATACCAATTATACTATCAACTACAGGAGTCATACCACGCAATATCCACCAGTACATCAATGCAATACAGCTACATCCAAACTTATATATACAACTTCAGAAATCCGTAATTATTGATACATGTTCAATTACCCGAAAGTTCCTAAACGCAATGTAACATATACCGTACAGTTAAAAGGAAGTGACGCTTGATCAAGGTCCGCGTCACTTTCATTCCGAACCAGACCTAAGGTCTGAGAAAGGGAAGACAATAATAATAATAACAATAGTAGTAGTAGTAGTAGTAGTAGTAGTAGTAGGCATGTGGCATGGTAAGGAAATTATATAGGTGGAGCATAGATGAATGGGAATCATTCTAGTGACAATATGGGCATCAAAAGGGGAAATTCACTAATATAAACAAATTTGACGAACGGCAGATTGTTATAGGCTGGTGTCTGGAGCAAGTATCTTGGGAACTGTGAAGCTGATTGGTTGTTGATGTTCTGTTGTTATCATCTATGTGATATTTCTGTAAATGATTGAAGGATGGTGAGAATAAGCCAAGATGATGATGGGTTTCCAATTCTCATCACAGTATGTGGGGTTCAGAAGCTTGCCTGCTCCTCAAAATGGAATAGGTGGTGATCTATGGCAGGTATGATGAGAGTAGACTGTTGGTCCAGGCACCAGTGATCCTGAGTAAACTGGTCAGTGCATGTCGTTGAACATGGGGCTATGCAGCAGCTGACCCCTGTGTATTCCCATGTAGACTCAATGACACCCACTTAAGATTGCAGTGCATACAGTCATCCAGGCAAATCTATGTATTGCAGAATTCCTGTTGTATTTTGTTCAAAAACTGGACAAACATTTTAAACATGTGGTCATCTTTCAGCTCACCATTTCCACCACCACCCGTCCCCTCCCCTCCTCCATGGGGCTCACCGCTCTTCAGTGAGAATGTGCTCAGCGACCACGGGGCCCGAGCCCTTGCAGCACCGCTTCTCTTTCTGTGCTGCTTGTCTCCTCTTCTACTATTCTTTGCCCCTCTCTTGAGGATATGTCTCGTGCCTCCATGGGCTCCTGAAGCTCATTTGCATTGGTTTCTGCTGCTCTCTCCCTGTGCCGCTCTCTCCCTGTCTCTTCCTTTCCTTCACCTCCCTGTGTGCGCCTGACTGCCACCCATGCGTTTTATGCGTAGCAGGAGACTGGGTAATGGGTAATTCCCAGCCCCAGAATGGCATGTAGGGCCCGCACGTACCTCCTGGTACTGGCCAGGCACAGGGAGGGGTGATTGCCTGCGCTGTTACCTTTCTCCTCTGCCCATTGGTCCCTCTGTCTGTCGTTTGGGAGGTGTGACCTAAGGTGAGGACAATCACCTAAGGCAGGGGGCTCCCCTTTGGAGGTCCCCCGGCTGGAAGGAGCGTGCCGTTGGAGACACTGGCAATTGTGGAGGACTTCTTCCCAATGACTGATTTTTCCTTCTCTTTCTCAGTGTTTCACATAAATGAAAGTTGAATGAGGCTCCTGCCTCAATGTCTCTTCCTGTTGCGCCTCGATATCTAGTCATCTCACGTTTAAACGAAAACCAGACTTTTGCTACTGTTAACTCCTTTGTTATACAGAAAGGTGTGGATTACATCGCCGGCCCTGTGAAGTCATGCTCTTGTCTCTGCAGTGGAACTCTGCTTTTGGAAATTGATAGTGCTCTCCAGGCCCAGAAACTACTTAAGGCCTAAATCCTCCACGAATATCCTATAAAAGTGGAGGCTTACAGGACAATTAACTCGTCCTGCGGGGTTGTCTACACGCGGCTGTTGGATGGTTTAATGGAGGACGAAGTAACTAATTATCTATTGGATCAGGGCATTTCTGCTGTTTGAGTTATGAAGAAGGGAGCTGCCAATTTGGTGCCCACTCATACGTTGTTCCTAACTTTTGATCAGTTAACACTTCCTACCAAGATAAAGGCAGGCTATGAAGTCATCTCTTACATTTGCAATCCATTGCAGTGTTATAACTGCCACTAGTTTAATCATAACAGTACGTCATGTAAAAATACACCTCCTTCCCCCTGCTGCATCAATTGTAATGGAGAACATACTGCTGCTGCTGCTTCTTCTCATTCTTGTCTCGTCAGTCAGGACAAGCGGGCTGTTCAGGAGATAAGGGTGAAGGAAAAAGTACCTTTTTCTGTAGCCTGGAAACTGTTGGTGAACTGTAAACCGAATGTCCCTTCATCAGGAAGCTACAGCACCATGTTAGCCTCTCCTGTCCCACAAAAAACATGGCTATGCTAACTTGTGACTTACAGTTCAGTGTGATGGTGACAGTCGCCTTGCGTTAAATCTGACACTCCCTTCCGCTTCCTGGGCTGTAGATTCTGCTACCTGCTCTTCGCCCTCACTAGTGAAGACTGTTGAAATGCAGCCAGCAAACCGTCAGTTCAAAAAGGATTATTCCCGAGACGATTTCTTGCATACCACGAGTTCACAGCTGTCTGGCTCTTCTGCAAAGTCAAAACAATCATCCAAAGGCAAACAGTCTTCCCCCTCTCGGCTCGTCGGCCCTCTCGCCTCGTCGGCCCTCTCGCCTCGTCGGCCCTCTGGCCTCGTCGGCCCTCTGGCCTCGTCGGCCCTCTGGCCTCGTCGGCCCTCTGGCCTCGTCGGCCCTCTGGCCTCGTCGGCCCTCTGGCCTCGTCGGCCTTCTGGCCTCGTCGGCCCTCTGGCCTCGTCGGCCCTCTGGCCTCGTCGGCCCTCTGGCCTCGTAGGCCCTCTTAGACCCATCGGTCCATTACAACTGACCGACACCGGGGAAGCTCCATTGACCGCTCTGAGTTAATGGACGAACATCCTCCACCTGTGGTTTCCAGTGGCCGTCCTCCCTTGATTGCTCGCCTTAAGTGACCGTCAAGGTGAGTGTTTCTTATTCCTTCTCCAGTGTTCCTAAATTTTTATGGCCCTCTTACAATGGAATATCTGTCGCCTTTGGTCTAACAGGGTGGACCTCCAGCTGCTCCTGCAATCGCAATGCCCACTTGTAGTCTGCCCCCAAGAAACCAAGCTATGTCCTCAAGACCATGTTGCTCTTTTCCATTTTACTTCGCTACAGGTGAACCTTCCCCTTACAGCGGGGATTCCTGCTCATGGTGGGGTCATGCTGCTTATACGAGATGATGTTTATCATCGTCCTATCTCCTTGCACACCCGCCTGCAAGCAGTTGCTGCCTGTGTTTTCCTTCCCGAATTTATCTTTTCCGTCTGCACCCTTTATATCCCTTCGTCTTCTGCTGTCATTAGGGTGGACCTGATGCAGCTTGTTGCTCATCTTTCTCCACCCTTTCTGCTCCTCGGTGACGCCAAAGCCCATCATCCTCTTTGGGGCTCGCCTGTCGCCTGCCCGAGAGATTCTCTTTTTGGCGTTTGTGCTCTTTCCGATACTTACTCGAATGACCACTTCCTTTCTGTGACTCGCCTGTTCAGTCGTACTCTGCCACAGCAGCCCACTCATTGGAAATTCTCTCTTGCTGACTGGAGGCTCTATTCCTCCTTGGTAGTCTTTGACGAATGGCCATTTCCCAGCTGTGATGATCAGGTCAAGCACCTCGTGGACGTTATTCTCTCGGCTGTCGAATCCTCTGTCCCTCCTACTTCTACTCCTACTCCCCATCGGGTCCTGGTCCCTTGGTGGACTTTGGAGTACAGCAATGCGAGTCATGCCCGACGACATGTGCTTTGTGTCTTTCACAGTCACTCTACTTTAATGAACTGCATCCACTACAAGCAACTATGTGCGTGAAGTACACCTGGTAAAGATAAATATCTTCCTTCCAGCTATCATCCAATTTCCCTTACCATCTGCGTTTGTAAGGTGATGGAATGCATGATCAATGGTCGATTAGTATGGTGGCTGGAGTCACACCATCTTCTCACTAATGCTCATTGTGGGTTCCGAAAGTGGTGCTCAGCAGTTGATCATCTCATCACCCTGTCGGTGTTCGTCATGAATAATTTTCTGCAGAAGCGTCAAACGGTGGCCGTGTCCTTTGGTTTGGAGAAAGCCTATGATACCTGTTGGCAGACAGGCATTCTACGTACTGTGCACACATGGGGCCTTCGCAGCCGTCTTCCTACTTTCATCCGTGAATTTTTAACAGACAGAGTTTTCTGGGTATGACTTATCCCACACGTTTTTGCAGGAGAACAGGGTGCCTCAGGACTCCGTATTGAGTGTCGTGCACTTCGCCATAGCCATCAACCCACCCAATTATGGACTGCCTTCCAGCAAATATTTCCGCCTCTCTTTCCGTTGATGACTTTGCTATTTATTGCAACTACCAGCGGATGTGTTTCCTGCAACAGTCTTCACCGTCGTCTGGACCGTCTCTATTCGTGGAGTGTTGTAAGTGGTTTCCGCTTTTCTGCTACCAAATCAGTTTGCGTCAACTTCTGGTGGTAAAAGATGTTTCTTCCATCGTCCTTAAGACTGGACCAAAATGCTCCCCTGCTCATGAATGCAACGAAGTTCTTAGGGCTTACGTTCGATAGGAAACTCAGTTGGTCTCCCCACGTGTCCTACACTGCACTCAGTCCCTCAATGTCCTTCGTGTATTGAGTTGTACCTCTTGGGAAGCTGACTGGACTGTTCTCCCCCATCTCTACCGATCTCTTGTCTGCCTCAAGTTGGATTATGGATGCATTGTCTTCTCCTCTGCACTGCCGTCTGTCTGTCTTATGCCATCTAAATACAGTCCACCATTTTGGGATTCGTCTCATCACTGGTGCCTTCCGTACTAGCCCAGTTGAGAGTCCGTACACAGAAGGCAGTGAATTACAACTGTCATATCAGCGCGACATCCTACTCAGTAGGTATGCGCGTTGGCTTTCTTCCATGCCAGGCTACCCAACCTTTGACCCTTTTTTTTATGACATACTTCACTGCCAATATGAGATGTACAGTCTTAGACATAAAGACTAGCCGCCGGCCGGCCGCCACAGAGACTAAGTCCGAGTCGTTCACTTAAGGTGGCCAATAAAACTGGCCGCCCCTGATAACTCTCTAAGTCCGGCCATCTGCACAATCTGGCAACACCGTAAGATGCGGAAGTGTTAGGAGGAAGTGTTGTCTACTTCCGATGTGTGCTCGCACTGTGTGAGCCCGTGGTCTAGCGGTAATAGTCGCGCATTCTAAACTGATAGTCGCCTGTTCGCGTCCACCTATATGAATTTTTTTTTTTTTTACTACATTTCGGCCCTCGTATAAAGTTATGAGTCTGATTGGACATCGAAGATAATTCGCTTGACATTCTACCCACCAGCAATAACAAGTATTCCAGAAACAATTCCGCAGGACAGCTCGTGGCTGCGTCGCGATCATAACAGCTTACGCTCGAGCGTTTCCTCGCGCTGCAGCGGCTAGCCGGCTACCGGCCACCGGCCAGACGCCACCCGCCGCCTGAAATCCGGCGCCGCCCATGTGAACGCAGCGCGACGCTGTCAGTATATGTTTTAACTGTCATTTTCGAATTTGAAGTTCTAGTTATCATCTTGCAGTGAAGCATTGCATTTTGCATACTTGAAAATCATGAACTACGGTTATGCATTGTAAAATTGAGTCGCAAGTGGAAGAAGGTGTAACATCTGCAACACAACGTTTACTTTTGGTATAACAGAGGGGTGAATGCAGAGGAGGCAACTAGAAAGATTTGAACTGTGTGTGGAGCGAGTGCTTTTGGGAAAAATACGCCAGAAAAAGATACTCTTGTTTCAACAAAGATCGTTCTGGCATGAATGATTTTCCACATTAAGGAAGTCTCGACTACTGATACATGTGATAGATTACCATTTCACCATCATGCGACATTTGCAATCAACAGGCAAAGTTCAGAAGTCTGGCGTAGGAGTACTGCATGCTCTAATTCGAAACAACAAAAATCATGGAGTGACTATTATTGAACGTCATCTGGTCGCTCATTGAGCATTCGTATGCAGTACTGTTGTTGGTGACGTGTTATGATGCCTTTATCGTTAACTTCCTGAGAAGAAATGAAAGGCTGAGCCCCACCAAAAGACGTAAACTCGAGCAAAGAGTAGTGTGAACATAATATTTTACATCTGATAGCTCCAAAAGTGTGTTTTGGGCTACGAATTCTGCCCCACGGGGTGTGTGCAACACAGCTGGAATTTGTTGCCAACAACTAAGACACCTTTTGGTGGCAGTGTAAGGAAATCGAGCAACAAAACTACATCACCTGTGCTACTGCATGATGACGCACTCTGTTGATTTGAGAAACAAAACTGTCCAGGAGATTGATAGTAAAGTCGTCTCTCAGGCATTTGTATTGATAGGGAAGTCCTCTCTCAAGCTCATGTCCCTCTCGTCATATATTTCATAGATAAAATTATGTATTCACAACAACAAAAAATATGTAGGTAGAAAACAAAAGTGGCATTATGAATTTGGCAGTACCATAAGGTTTTCGTTCTGACACTAACGTAAGGGTTCCTGAAAGTAGCAAGACCAATTTTGCTCGAGCGTTGTCTTACGATTCCCTTATTGAGTTTGTATCTGCCTGCTTGTAGCTCTGCTACAAAAGAATTAAAAATCTGGCTTTCAGCGAGTCTCTAAAGGCGAACGAAAGCAGCTTGCACCTGGTAGCCAAGCATGTTACCTCAGAACTGGTTTTTTCCTGAAGTGGGAAGACATCCTTTTGAGGTTCAATTGTTGGCAAATGTCAGTCAGACATGTGCCGTTGGTCTAAACGTTTCGGTGTGTTGAATTTGTACCAATGATTTTTCTACAGGTTTTTTCTGTCCCAAATAGAGAGTTGAAGTCTCCCATTAGTATTTTCACGTCATCTTGGTGAATTTTGCTCATAGTATTTTGAGTGTGTTCCAGAATTTTTCGACATTTTCGGTGTTTTTCTTATTTTCGATGTTGGTGGGGACATGTGCATTGATGAGTTTATATTTTTTACTGGGGCTCTTAATGGGCATAGTCATAAGTCGGTTGTTGATGGGCAGGCCGCGGTGGACGAGCGGTTCTAGGCGCTTCAGTCCGGAACCGCGCGACTGCTACGGTCGCAGGTTCGAATCCTGCTTCGGGCATGGATGTGTGTGATGTCCTTAGGTTAGTTAGGTTTTAGTTCTAGGGGACTGATGACCTCCACTGTTAAGTCCCATAGTGCTCAGAGCCATTTGAACCATTTCATTGTTGATGGGTGTGATTTCTTTGACAGAGTTGATGATAGATCTGTGTTTGAGAGATTCAATGCCAAAGATTGGTACGCCTTTCGCTACCTTTTGTTGTATTTTGCTCTTGAAGATTCAATGGTTTCCGTAATGCAAGGATTCATTGTCAGTTAGTCGTGGTTCATGAAGAGCAAGGGTGAGAATTTTTTGTCGGTCGATTTCTTATGTGAGATTATTTAGTTTTCGTGTTTTGATCAATGTGTCGATGTTTAGTTTTCAAGTGCATGTTTTCTGCTAGTAGGGAAATTTACCAGAGATCTTCGATATTCTCTGCCGTGCTAACCTGGACTCCCCAGAATCCGAAAATCCGACTGCCGCCTGTCGACAGGTGGGTTGTGTACCACCTGGGGTAATGTTGACTTTGCTTGCATAGTTCATGTTTCTTTGTGTCTCATTGGTTTGGCCTGGGTGATTCCAGGACCGGGCAGGACCATAGGGTGTTGAAGCCTTTGCAACCAAATATTTTCAGCTGAACTCATTGAGCTGACAGACGGTGACCCGAGTAGCGGTGATTTTCACTCAGACGTGTCTGGATTTTGGGTTCAACGGATTGAGTAGCCGTTCAGGATTGTGTTAGTATTTGGTTCACCCCAAGTATTTGATTTCCTCGGTACCACCCATATGGGGGAGGGTTTCCCCTATCCGCCGCACTGGGTTATTATTATTATTATTATTATTGTCATTATGTAATCAGCAAATCCGATATGGTGTATCTTCGAACCACTGAAATAGATGTGTATTGTTCGATTCAGTATTTCCATCACATAAATACGGGTTATAATTACGTTACATTGCTGCTAGTAGACATATTTCTCACTTTATCTTAGACAGTTGCTACCTGTTACTCCATGATAGGAATTTATGTGCGCAGCATTGTTGCAATACAGTCGTTCAAATTATACGATTTCTGTAGTTTCATTTCGATACCAGATCGTTCTAATCGGATTCAGTCAGTCAGTCTTAATGTGGATATTCGACTACGACCCTCATCATATGATAGGCTGGGTAAACCACATTCTTAATCGGACTGTTGAATATAGATCACTAATCTATGACAGGGTCTGAATTCTTAAACACTGTGGAAAATAATAATCCAATGTGCTTATAACAAACACGTTATTTAAATATAAATATATGAACTAACGAGATAACAGTTTATTTACAGGAGCAGAGCCCCATCCATCATAGCAGAGCAGTGCAAGATTGGTTTCAGGGCCAAGAGAGGATAAAGCTGTTGCCGTTTGTTGCACGATCGCCGAACATCAGCCAGATAGAGAATATGTGGGTAGAAGTAACAAGGTCATTGCCATGTGGACCTACAAATGCAAGCGACCTTTGGACGAATATAGAAATCGTATGGTGGGAAGTAATCCATCACGCTACACTGTCGACAACTTAATGAAATCAATGCCCCTACGCCTGCGAGAAATCTTACGTAATGGCCGTTGGTCGGTTGGTTACTAAAAGTATAGTCCACAAAACCCATGTGGACAATTTTCTGATAATCGGTCAAGCTTTGCTTTGTCGCAGCTCTTTAGCATAAAAGTCCATTTACTTTCAGTCTCCTCCTTACAATTCTTGCAATGCAAGGTAATTGAAAAATCTCATCCACTCGACGCCAACTGAGGAATTGACTGGTGCATATGTTGTTCAACACACAGTAGTTGTCACCCTCACTGGAATCAATGACTGTTTGTGCTTGTGTGTGTGTTTTCGTGTTCACGCACAATCTGAATCAATACTACTAACATTAGAGAGACAACCAACAATAAATAATGCATCAAATATGACTGTAAAGTATTTTAATGCGATGAAACTGAATTCTTACCCAACCCACGTCCTGCGTATTACGTTAAGTAAGATGTATTAACTCCATAGTATCGTTAGCAGAGACAGTGCGCTCTTGTTGTCGAGGCTCGCGACAAGTGCAGCGCTTAGCAGTGCCCAATGCCGCCGCGCTTTGTTTATGCTGGCTGAGCGTGGACACTGCAGCAGGCGCTTCGCCATAAACACAAGGAAATCACCTGGGCTCTGACAGCAGTGAGCGGATATCACTGCCTGCGTGTTCTTATAGTAACCAACGTGAGACTCTACTCACAGGTGCCATGGAGCAATTGCAACGGGTATCATGTCATTAGTCATCAGAATATCAACCAGTGATGAAATGTCCACTCTATTTGAATCCCACGAAAACAGGAACCTTATCAGAAAGGAATGTGAGGTGGTATTAAAATTTATCCAACATACAAAAATTAACTGCAGGGTTTTCAAGTATGCAGTAGCAGCACACAAGGAAATATTATGTCTTGGAAGCGTATATTTCATTTCCTCTTCTCATATTAACGCCCTTGTTTTAGTATGAAGTGAGAAAATAAACACGAAAAACTAAAGTTCCTGAGAAGTATTTAAGTCATTATCTCTTCTCATATCACGTTTGTTTTAGTATGAAGTAAAAAAATAAATAGTTTAGGGTTCTGAAGCATAGTATGACACCAGATTCTTATCGTAGGCGCTATCGGAAACGCAAAAACAGGGAGCTGTCCATCCTTTTGTCCAACAGGCTGTTTCCTTTCATGCCTTACTCTCGCTAGGAGATTCTTATTTAAGGACTTGTGGGCATCAAGTTCTTCAGCAGAATAAGCCTTATCTTATTGTGCTAATTACGGTACGGAAAAAAATGCAACAAAGACGAGTTCCCCTGAAGCAGTGAGGATATTTGCACATGTCTGTATTCAGCAATGACTGCCAGCTGCCACAACACTTCACAGAAACCATGCGGCAGGCAACACAACTGTGCGTGCGCTTCAGACTTCATTCAGTATGCCGTCAGGAGATGGATGGAAACGTCAAATTAACGTCGCTTTCCGAGTCGTACTCAATCCAGAATGAGGTGTTATTAAGGTAGTTGAGCGTTCTACCAATTACACTTTCATAATTCCAATATGAGTATCCCGACAGCCAAAAGAACCCGTTAGTGTGAAACCATCGGGAACTGCATTAATAGCAAACTGCAAGAACTTGAGGCAATACGTCGACTCTTTTCTTCGCTGGGTGACCTATTACTGTTATTTATGATTCTCTGTGTCCTAGCCGTAATGCAAATGGAACTTCAGAGGCGCTTTCCGCTATTCTTGACAAACATCAGCAACTTGTAATCACTGCGAGTTACAACTGCGTGATGATAATGGTTCAGGTTGTCAGTAGTTGTGGTGGTGTTATGCTGTCAAACTGCTTACAGTAACGTTAATGTTGGCGCACATAATTTAGCGCTAACTACCTACTTAAGTAAAGATAGTATTGTAGCGTCGTCGCTTCTCTTTATTTATCCTCAGCCTGAGTAATACAATTTTACGAACATACTACACCATTCGCGAGCTGCTAATGATACAGTATGACTACAGAGGTCATCGTGCGGGTATTACATTAATTCTACAATGAATTGCTTAGCAACTATTACCCTCAGCTATGCAGCTGGAATGACTCATTACACAGGTACTCTATGTTGCATTTGGTTAAGTGACCAGTTCGCTGCAATCCTGCTTCTACTGTTCGTAAATACTACTATATACTTAAAAAATGGTTCAAATGGCTCTGAGCACTATGGGACTTAACTTCTGAGGTTATCAGTCCGCTAGAACTTAGAACTACTTAAACCTAACTAAAATAAGGACATCAGACACACCCACGCCCGAGACAGGATTCGAACCTGCGACCGTAGCGGTCACGCGGTTCCAGACATAGCGCCTAGAAACACTCGGCCACCCCGGCCGGCATACTTGTATGCTGACCATCCGTTATTTGACTAAATATGAACTACAATCTGATTCGCATATATATGACATGGGTTATCGCCGGCACAAAGTAATGACTAAGGGTTGGATGCCGTTGAAGTCCCGTTACATTGATGGCAAGACAAATGTTCGCAAATCTCCTGTGCTGCCACAAAAAGCAATTGCATCTGAAGTATCGAAGGGCCGACGTCCACACTGTCACAGCGCGTTGAAATACAGCAACGATGGCAGATGAAAATTTGTGACCGACTGGGCTTCGAACCTGGACCTCCTAGTAACTAGACAGACGTGCTGATCACTGCACTATTATTAATTTTTTTTTATAGTTTGAGAAGACTTTCAGCACCAGGTAGGCGGAGGCAAAGAAGGCAGGTGTCGCAGATCCGAGGCCTCACCGCAATGCTTCCCCCGCACCTGTCACTGAGCACCTGCGTTAATCCCATGTATTCCATGTTTGCGCCCATATATTCCTTTAAATTGTAGAACAAAATTGAAGTAGTAATTAAGGTAAAATAAATTACAGTTGCCGCCTCCAATGGCGTGCATTCCTTGTAGAAAATAACTTATAACAGTGAGAAAGGTGACGGAAAAATACATGACAAACATTCATTCTGAAATATATTCACAATTTAGGTTATTATGCACTGGATGCATATGAGGTCTGTAATGAAGACATACATTTATCAACAAATGAAAAACGTTTCGGAGCTGGAGGGGTTTTGCCAAATTAGAACAGTTCTAATTTTAGGACCAACGTAAAAGAATATTCCGGGAATAAAAAAGTGAAAGAATAGTATTCTGCTTCTAATAAAAAAACTGTCCCCCTATTTGTAGCTCACATAAAGCAATAGATAAAAAAAATTGATAGCATTCCTTATATTTATTATTCTTTTTCAGCTTAAAATGTTCTTCTGCAATATAAAGCATGTACTCTTCTTAGTTCTAAGTTTTGGTTGTTACGACATAAAACCCAAACGATCCCAGATGTCACGAATAACTGTTATTCTTTGCATACGGGCAACATTTCCAGTCGGATTGTAAAGCTTCAGTTATCGGTATCTGACTTCTTGCTGTTCTGTGCTAATTTCTTCTCAGTCCAGTTCCAAATTCTGATTCTATTTGCACATAAGAACATGAGCGCTACAGTTTCTACCAGCCGACATTTGTGGCAGTATGGAGATGGTCTCAATTTGATTTTTCATAATCGTTCCGCTGTGGGTATGGTTTCGTTTACAACGTCGCACCATACGGCATTGACTCTACTTGGTAGAATTTTATTGTTGATATTTTTCCTGACGTTCCTCCAGTCTTTTGTAGGTTAATTTACCGTAATTAGTTTGTGAAGACGATGTCTGGTAATATAATAATCATAGACGGTTCTAGTGTTGGTTTGTGCTGGCGGAAGTCTTATAGCCGGCCGAAGTGGCCGTGCGGTTAAAGGCGCTGCAGTCTGGAACCGCAAGACCACTACGGTCGCAGGTTCGAATCCTGCCTCGCGCATGGATGTTTGTGATGTCCTTAGGTTAGTTAGGTTTAACTAGTTCTAAGTTCTAGGGGACTAATGACCTCAGCAGTTGAGTCCCATAGTGCTCAGAGCCATTTTGAAGTCTTATACAGCTGCAATCGCCATAGTACTTTCGGACGTAATCTAGGCTGGCATGCTACATTAACAGGAGCGTTCCTATCCCCAGGATCTAACGAGAGGAACAGAAGTTTCGTAACGCCTGTCTTAGTAGCATGTATTAGTTTAAAAGCACCTCTTCAATTCCAAGTCCTCTGCCTCTGCAAGTCATTGCCTCCGCAATGTCGCCGTGTGGAAGGATACTTTGAAGATATTTAGCTACAGCTAATAATTTATGTGCAGTGACCTGCGGTATCGGTAAGACTGCTGCGACACGATATATTTAGCTAAGTATGTATGTATTTTTAAATTGAACTTTCTGCAGTCGGTCTAACGATGGCATGTCGTTGTCCTTCAACAAGGTTCCGATGACATTTAGTTTCCGCTCCCAATTGTTCGTGGCCATGCGCTTGGGAATCGCCTTTAACCACAATCCGAGTAGGAGTCTCTCTTCAGTTACATCTAACCAGGGCGCACCTAATGCAATATTGTAAGAACCGAGATGCAGTATTTTGGATTTACAGTTTTGCAAATTTGTGGTAAGAACTTATGAGACCAAGCTGCTACTCACTACTTAATCTAACTTAAACTATCTTACTCTATGGACAACACACACACCCATGCCAGAGGGAGGACTCGAACCCCCGACGGTGGACTCTGTCGGGACACAGCATGCAACCTCACTGCAGCACCTATCTACACGCGCTCCTCGTCAGACGCTAATTCCCCCGGTCCATTATTCCACTCTCTCGAGGCCACACTGTATTCCCACGAGGTTTCGGACGATGACGGGTGGTTAGCACTGAAAACTTTTGATGACCCGTCGAGACCTGAGTAATTATACAGGATGTTTCAGGAGGAATAGATAGTCTTGTAGGAGAAGGTAGTATAGACAAATTGCAGAAAAAATACCATATAACACGTGTCCAATTTTTATTGCGTACATGTAGCTGGGTTCACTGCATTTTCGTTTCGTATGTTGGTCCTTACGGCACCCTGTTGTCTACACTTCCTAGAAAATGAGCTTCCAGCGTTATTGGAAGGGTTTCATTTGGCTACAAGGATGCGTATGTTCCTCCAGCATGACGGGGCTCCTGCACATTCTAGTCGTCAGGTGACACAGTATCCAAACCTAACATTTCCCGGAAGATGGATCAGTAGATATGGGCACTTTTCTTGGCCTTCAAGGTCTCCGGACCTTATCTCTTTGGCTTTTTGCTTGCGGGGATGGTTAAAGGCGAAGTCTACAAAGAAAAAGTAAACCCAACAGCCGATTTCATCGTTCGGATGATGAATAGTGCAGCTCTCATAAAAGAACGCAAAGACGACCTCAGATGAACTACACGTGGTGTTATCAAGAGAACTCAAATGTGCATTGAAGTCGGTGGGGGAAGTTTTGAAAATCAACTCTGAACGTCCTCATTTGCCTTTGCTTTGAGTTTGTTACGGCTACGTACTAACAACTGTATCTCTGTACTCAATAAAGAAATGGTTCAAATGGCTCTGAGCACTATAGGACTCAACTGTTGTGGTCAGTAGTCCCCTAGAACTTAGAACTACTTAAACGTTTACGCGTCATTGTAAGAAGCAGTGCCTCAGTGGCTATTCACTCAAACCAAGTGAATGCGCTAGACAGAACAGTGTGCTATTTATAGCATCAGTCCTGGCGCACGCAGCGGATGTGGACTCTTATCAGCTTACGCAATCGCACCGGAAGTGAGTTTTCCAGCAACACGCTCCTAGGAATACTAGGTAGCGTGTTGCTCCAACGCAATTGAATTGCGCGCCAAAAACACAACAACAAGCTAAGGACAGCACACACATCCATGCCCGAGGCAGGATTCGAACCTGCGACCGTAGCAGTCGCACGGTTCCGGACTGCACGCCTAGAACCGCGAGACCACCGCGGCCAGCTTACTCAATAAAAAGTGGACGCATTTATATGGAATTTTTTATGCAATTCGTCTGCACTACCACCTGGTAAAATATCTACTGTTCCTCCTGAAACACCCTGTATATGGATATATATATGTGTGGTGTCTGTTCTTTCGGACATGTCCGAAAGAAAATGCTTCATGGCATTTTGCAACGATCTTCGAGCTAGTTGCAGGGGCTGATAGATATTTCAGAGCTTCTTGGCTGCCTGAATAAAAGTAGATGTTACGATTTTTGTAGGGTCTACTCTAATTCTCCTCCGTGCACATGCTGATAGAAGATACCGTGTAGTACTGTGGCCATCATCCCGAAAGAGATTCTAGGCAGTACACCAGACCTGGTACTTTCATCTGTTTTCGACCTGTCAGTAAACCACTATATTATGTCTCCTGCACGGTGTTGTGGTTCGTTCTTCCACTGATCCCTGCTTCCAACTATTACATGGCAAGATTTATTGTAACAGCTATAAGCTATTGTATACTTAGTCGGCATTTCCCCAGCCATAGCAATACTGATTTGGGATTCCGTATATTCTAACTATATCCAGTTATTTCCAAATTTTAGCCTTTATGCCCCTGCCGCTGCCTCCATTTTAAGCCACAGGTGTATTGGAGGCACGTCTAGCATAATATCCATTTTAAGAGGGCTGCTAATCCCATCTGTTTGTGAAAGCACGGCAGTCTCTGTAGTTTGTCAGACTCCCTAGCAGCCACCTTCTGTTCAACTTTGTTCTTATTGTAGGCCAACAAATTATCATTGGTCTTTTTGCAGGGATGTATATCCAGTACGTACTGGGTTTAGACTCCAGTTTACCCTACAGCAGCTTCTAGTGCTTATACGATTATCTTTCTCAGTGGAACATATTCTTTATGAGAGGTTTCATAATAGTTTTCCATCCAGGGCTACCGCTAGATGCACTACAAGTCTCTCTACAGTTTCATCGAGAAACATAATTTCTCAGTATGTGTGCCGGGCATGCTTCTCCATAAATAATACTACACCAATTTTCGTGGGGCTCGTCTTTAAATACTTTTCCATAATCTTCAGTGCACATAGGTTTAACAGTACTAGCACATTTTCTTAGTCTTACTGTGAATAAATCGTCTGATTATTCTTTTCAAGAGTAGTCTCTCGCATTCAGCTCATCTATGAGTTCATTCACCACTAGCTTCTACATCTCTAACCACTTACTCGAAGATCGTATTATTAGAACCCCCTCGACCTACAGGAAGATATAGAGAGCATCCAGAAAGGGTAGTGCTTTTTCCACCTTCCCAACAAGTTGGTGAAGTGTTACTTCACATGATTTGCTTCGCAAGTATTGTGAAAATGTGGCAGTTCATAGATAAAATTACGTATTCACAACAACAAAAAATATGTCGGCAGAAAACAAGAGTGGCATTATGAGTTTGGCAGTACCGTAAGGTTTTTGCTTTGACACTAAGGTTTACTAAAAGTAGCAAGGCGAATTTTGCTAGAGCGTTGTCTTACGATTCCCACACTGAATTTGTATCTGTCTGCTTGTAGTTCTGCTACAAAAGAACTAAAAAATCTGGTTTTCAGCGAGTCTTGAAAGGCGAACAAAGGCAGCGTGCACCTGACAGGCAAGCACTTTACCAAGGAGCTAGCGAACAGGTGCGGGCCTTTGCTGTACTTACTGGCTCAGTAGCCGCTATGGCAGATAAATCGCAACATAAGATACGAGAGTAGTTGTATTTCCAGTGTGGAACCACTTTCGTTGACTCAAAGACATTAACTGATCTCCTTATGTCACATCTCAAGAGAAAATCACTCACAGTATTCAATTGAAATGACACGATAATATCAAGTGAATTTAGCAGGATAGTTCTATGCCATCAAGGAAGTAACTCGTCGGTCACAGAGTTGCCAAACATATTCTGCGCTGTTGCCAAGTATCAGTTATACTGCCAGGAAGGATACCAGCTGATGTGTTCTGTGAGTGACCTCAGAAGTGACTGTAGCTTCGTCTCAAAGTTGCGGGTGGCTAGGGCCGCAAGACCCTCATTATATATCAATGAGTCTTATTCGCATTCTGTAACTAGGTTTTGGAGCTAGAATGCAATTACTTGTAATACATCGATGTACTGAATGCAAACTAAATGTCATAAATTAATACTGCGACAATTATTTGTGTTTTACTGTCTTCATCGGACCGAAACCTTGAAAGCGTATTCACCAGACGCGATTCACAATTTTGGAGCTTCTCCAGTGGTTGAGTTGGCAATGTCTCTTTGCTGTACAATATTGTTATTGAGATCACTGTCATTGGCATATCCCCCAGAAGACAGGCATGGCCTTGTTTATTGTTGTCAGCTTTCCTGACGGATATTCTGCCTTTCCTCGAAACGTGAAGACTTAAGGTGAATTCGACCATTCCATATGGCGAAAATTTGATGTTTCTATTCTTCCAGTTCTAACATTCAAATAACAGTTACAATTAGCGGCAGAAAAGCGTCTTTGAACTAACAGTTAATAATGCAATCATAATTAGTGGAATCTGACAAATTCCATCTGTCATCTGATAATTGTGAAAAACTACTTTTTCCATCTTCACAGCACCGCAATATGAACTCAAGGGTTTCATAGGATACCTATACTTAATTTCGTTGTGATCGTTTTCAATCACAAAGGGGAGGAGCAAAACCATCTGACTTGAAACATACTTATCCAGCGGGATTTGAATCTTTGGCTACAGTTGCAGTAGCACGTCCAGTGAGGTATCAAGAATGTGAGCAATCACTCATTGCTATAGTATAGGCTAGGGCAGAAAGAAGCAGGTTTCCGACAAAGTAAACGATTAGAGGCACTGTCGCTGTCATTTTTTAAACAGGAATTGTTCAGAAAATTACAACTATATCTAGTGAAATGAGTAGGCTAATGCAGCTCCAGTCCGCCACTATCACTGAATTGCCGAACATTTTCCGAATATCACTTAAGATAAAAATGTGTGTGTGTATGTGTGTGTGTGTGTCTGTTCTTTCGGACATTTCCGAAAGAACAGACACTACGAATCGAAATAGACAGCCTTGTTAAACAATTAAAGATTGAAAGACAGATGTCCAGGCCGTCATGGGCATTAAAATAGAACAACGGCGTCAGATGAAAATTAGTCTCTGACCAGGTTCGAACCCGGATTTGTAGTGTCTTTTCTTTCGGACATGTCCGAAAGAACAGACAACACACACATATCCATATACAGGGTGTTTCAGGAGGAACAATAGATATTTTAGCAGGTGGTAATACAGACGAATTGCATAAAAAATTCCAAATAAATGCGTCCACTTTTTATTGAGTACAGAGATACAGCTGTTAGTACGTAACCCTAACAAACTCAAAGCAAAGGCAAATGAGGACGTTCAGAGTTGATTTTCAAAACTTCCCCCACCGACTTCAATGCACATTTGACTTCTCTTGATAACACCACGTGTAGTTCATCTGAGGTCGTCTTTGCGTTCTTTTATGAGGGCTGCACTATTCATAATCCGAACGATCAAATCGGCTCTTGGGTTTACTTTTTCTTTGTAGACTTCGCATTTAACCATCCCCGCAGGCAAAAATCCAAAGCGATAAGGCCCAGCGACCTTGAAGGCCAAGAAAAGTGCCCATATCTACTGATCCATCTTACAGGAAATACTAGGTTTGGATACTGTGTCAGCTGACAACTAGAATGTGCAGGAGCCCCGTCATGTTGAAGGAACATACCCATCCTTGTAGCCAAATGAAACTCTTCCAATAACGCTGGAAGCTCATTTTCAAGGAAGTGTAGACAACAGGGTGCCGTAAGGACCAACATACGAAACGAAAATGCGTTGAACCCAGCTATATGTACGCGATAAAAATTGGACACATGTTATATGGCTTTTTTCTGCAATTTGTCTATACTACCACCTCCTACAATATTTACTATTCCTCCTGAAACATCCTGTATGATTATTTGGGCCTCGACGAGTAATCGAAAATTTTCAGTGCTAGACGCCCGTCATCGTCCGAACCATCGCAGGAATTCAATGTATCCGCGAGCGAGTGGAGACTCGAACTCGGATTGTGGTTAAGGGCGAATCCCAAGCGCATGGTTACGAACAATTGGAAGCGCAAACTTAATGTCATCGGAACCTTGTTGAAGGACAACGACATGCGATCGTTAGACCGACTGCAGAAAGTTCAGTTTAAAAATACATACATACTTAGCAAAATATATCATGTCGCAGCAGTCTTACCGATACCGCAGGTCACTGCACATAAATTATTAGCTGTAGCCTCTTGGTATGTGTGGAAACAAAATATCTTCAAAGTATCCTTCCACACGGCGACATTGCGGAGGCAATGACTTGCAGAGGCAGAGGACTTGGAATTGAAGAGGTGCTTTTAAACCAATACATGCTACTAAGACAGGCGTTACGAAACTTCTGTTCCTCTCGTTAGATCCTGGGGATAGGAACGCTCCTGTTAATGTAGCATGCCAGCCTAGATTACGTCCGAAAGTACTATGGCGATTGGAGCTGTATAAGACTTCAAAATGGCTCTGAGCGCTATGGGACTCAACTGCTGAGGTCATTAGTCCCCTAGAACTTAGAACTAGTTAAACCTAACTAACCTAAGGACATCACAAACATCCATGCGCGAGGCAGGATTCGAACCTGCGACCGTAGTGGTCTTGCGGTTCCAGACTGCAGCGCCTTTAACCGCACGGCCACTTCGGCCGGCTATAAGACTTCCGCCAGCACAAACCAACACTAGAACCGTCTATGATTATTATATTACCAGACATCGTCTTCACAAACTAATTACGGTAAATTAACCTACAAAAGACTGGAGGAACGTCAGGAAAAATATCAACAATAAAATTCTACCAACTAGAGTCAATGCCGTATGGTGCGACGTTGTAAACGAAACCATACCCACAGCGGAACGATTATGGAAAATCAAATTGAGACCATCTCCATACTGGCACAAATGTCGGCTGGTAGAAACTGTAGCGCTCATGTTCTTATGCGCAAATAGAATCAGAATTTGGAACTGGACTGAGAAGAAATTAGCACAGAACAGCAAGAAGTCAGATACCGATAACTGAAGCTTTACAATCCGACTGGAAATGTTGCCCGTCCGCAAAGAATAACAGTTATTCGTGACATCTGGGATCGTTTGGGTTTTATGTCGTAACAACCAAAACTTAGAACTAAGAAGAGTACATGCTTTATATTGCAGAAGAACATTTTAAGCTGAAGAAGAATAATAAATATAAGGAATGCTATCAATTTTTTTATCTATTGCTTTATGTGAGCTACAAATAGGGGGACAGTTTTTTTATTAGAAGCAGAATACCATTCTTTCACTTTTTTATTCCCGGAATATTCTTTTACGTTGGTCCTAAAATTAGAACTGTTCTAATTTGGCAAAACCCCTCCAGCTCCGAAACGTTTTTCATTTGTTGATAAATGTATGTCTTCATTACAGACCTCATATGCATCCAGTGCATAATAACCTAAATTGTGAATATATTTCAGAATGAATGTTTGTCATGTATTTTTCCGTCACCTTTTTCACTGTTATAAGTTATTTTCTACAAGGAATGCACGCCATTGGAGGCGGCAACTGTAATTTATTTTACCTTAATTACTACTTCAATTTTGTTCTACAATTTAAAGGAATATATGGGCGCAAACATGGAATACATGGGATTAACGCAGGTGCTCAGTGACAGGTGCGGGGGAAGCATTGCGGCGAGGCCTCGGATCTGCGACACCTGCCTTCTTTGCCTCCGCCTACCTGGTGCTGAAAGTCTTCTCAAACTATAAAAAAAATTAATAATAGTGCAGTGATCAGCACGTCTGTCTAGTTACTAGGAGGTCCAGGTTCGAAGCCCAGTCGGTCACAAATTTTCATCTGCCATCGTTGCTGTATTTCAACGCGCTGTGACAGTGTGGACGTCGGCCCTTCGATACTTCAGATGCAATTGCTTTTTGTGGCAGCACAGGAGATTTGCGAACATTTGTCTTGCCATCAATGTAACGGGACTTCAACGGCATCCAACCCTTAGTCATTACTTTGTGCCGGCGATAACCCATGTCATATATATGCGAATCAGATTGTAGTTCATATTTAGTCAAATAACGGATGGTCAGCATACAAGTATGCCGGCCGGGGTGGCCGAGTGTTTCTAGGCGCTACAGTCTGGAACCGCGTGACCGCTACGGTCGCAGGTTCGAATCCTGTCTCGGGCATGGGTGTGTCTGATGTCCTTATTTTAGTTAGGTTTAAGTAGTTCTAAGTTCTAGCGGACTGATAACCTCAGAAGTTAAGTCCCATAGTGCTCAGAGCCATTTGAACCATTTTTTAAGTATATAGTAGCATTTACGAACAGTAGAAGCAGGATTGCAGCGAACTGGTCACTTAACCAAATGCAACATAGAGTACCTGTGTAATGAGTCATTCCAGCTGCATAGCTGAGGGTAATATTTGCTAAGCAATTCATTGCAGAATTAATGTAATACCCGCACGATGACCTCTGTAGTCATACTGTATCATTAGCAGCTCGCGAATGGTGTAGTATGTTCGTAAAATTGTATTACTCAAGCTGAGGATAAATAAAGAGAAGCGACGACGCTACAATACTATTTTTACTTAAGTAGGTAGTTAGCGCTAAATTATGTGCGCCAACATTAACGTTACTGTAAGCAGTTTGACAGCATAACACCACCACAACTACTGACAACCTGAACCATTATCATCACGCAGTTGTAACTCGCAGTGATTACAAGTTGCTGATGTTTGTCAAGAATAGCGGAAAGCGCCTCTGAAGTTCCATTTGCATTACGGCTAGGACACAGAGAATCCTAAATAACAGTAATAGGTCACCCAGCGAAGAAAAGAGTCGACGTATTGCCTCAAGTTCTTGCAGTTTGCTATTAATGCAGATCCCGATGGTTTCACACTAACGGGTTCTTTTGGCTGTCGGGATACTCATATTGGAATTATGAAAGTGTAATTGGTAGAACGCTCAACTAACTTAATAACACCTCATTCTGGATTGAGTACGACTCGGAAAGCGACGTTAATTTGACGTTTCCATCCATCTCCTGACGGCTTACTGAATGAAGTCTGAAGCGCACGCACAGTTGTGTTGCCTGCCGCATGGTTTCTGTGAAGTGTTGTGGCAGCTGGCAGTCATTGCTGAATACAGACATGTGCAAATATCCTCACTGCTTCAGGGGAACTCGTCTTTGTTGCATTTTTTTCCGTACCGTAATTAGCACAATAAGATAAGGCTTATTCTGCTGAAGAACTTGATGCCCACAAGTCCTTAAATAAGAATCTCCTAGCGAGAGTAAGGCATGAAAGGAAACAGCCTGTTGGACAAAAGGATGGACAGCTCCCTGTTTTTGCGTTTCCGATAGCGCCTACGATAAGAATCTGGTGTCATACTATGCTTCAGAACCCTAAACTATTTATTTTTTTACTTCATACTAAAACAAACGTGATATGAGAAGAGATAATGACTTAAATACTTCTCAGGGACTTTAGTTTTTCGTGTTTATTTTCTCACTTCATACTAAAACACTAAAACAAGGGCGTTAATATGAGAAGAGGAAATGAAATATACGCTTCCAAGACATAATATTTCCTTGTGTGCTGCTACTGCATACTTGAAAACCCTGCAGTTAATTTTTGTATGTTGGATAAATTTTAATACCACCTCACATTCCTTTCTGATAAGGTTCCTGTTTTCGTGGGATTCAAATAGAGTGGACATTTCATCACTGGTAGATATTCTGATGACTAATGACATGATACCCGTTGCAATTGCTCCATGGCACCTGTGAGTAGAGTCTCACGTTGGTTACTATAAGAACACGCAGGCAGTGATATCCGCTCACTGCTGTCAGAGCCCAGGTGATTTCCTTGTGTTTGTGGCGAAGCGTCTGCTGCAGTGTCCACGCTCAGCCAGCATAAACAAAGCGCGGCGGCATTGGGCACTGCTAATCGCTGCACTTGTCGCGAGCCTCGACAACAAGAGCGCACTGTCTCTGCTAACGATACTATGGAGTTAATACATCTTACTTAACGTAATACGCAGGACGTGGGTTGGGTAAGAATTCAGTTTCATCGCATTAAAATACTTTACAGTCATATTTGCTGCAATATTTATTGTTGGTTGTCTCTCTAATGTTAGTAGTATTGATTCAGATTGTGCGTGAACACGAAAACACACACACACGCACAAACAGTCATTTATTCCAGTGAGGGTGACAACTACTGTGTGTTGAACAACATATGCACCAGTCAATTCCTCAGTTGGCGTCGAGTGGATGAGATTTTTCAATTACCTTGCATTGCAAGAATTGTAAGGAGGAGACTGAAAGTAAATGGACTTTTATGCTAAAGAGCTGGTGGTGGTGGGTAGTGTTTAACGTCCCGTCGACAACGAGGTCATTAGAGACGGAGCGCAAGCTCGGGTTAGGGAAGGATTGGGAAGGAAATCGGCCGTGCCCCTTCAAAGGAACCATGCCGGCATTTGCCTGAAACGATTTAGGGAAATCACGGAAAACCTAAATCAGGATGGCCGGAGACGGGATTGAACCGTCGTCCTCCCGAATGCGAGTCCAGTGTGCTAACCACTGCGCCACCTCGCTCGGTGCTAAAGAGCTGCGACAAAGCAACGCTTGACCGATTATCAGAAAATTGTCCACATGGGTTTTGTGGACTATACTTTTAGTAACCAACCGACCAACGGCCATTACGTAAGATTTCTCGCAGGCGTAGGGGCATTGATTTCATTAAGTTGTCGACAGTGTAGCGTGATGGATTACTTCCCACCATACGATTTCTATATTCGTCCAAAGGTCGCTTGCATTTGTAGGTCCACATGGCAATGACCTTGTTACTTCTACCCACATATTCTCTATCTGGCTGATGTTCGGCGATCGTGCAACAAACGGCAACAGCTTTATCCTCTCTTGGCCCTGAAACCAATCTTGCACTGCTCTGCTATGATGGATGGGGCTCTGCTCCTGTAAATAAACTGTTATCTCGTTAGTTCATATATTTATATTTAAATAACGTGTTTGTTATAAGCACATTGGATTATTATTTTCCACAGTGTTTAAGAATTCAGACCCTGTCATAGATTAGTGATCTATATTCAACAGTCCGATTAAGAATGTGGTTTACCCAGCCTATCATATGATGAGGGTCGTAGTCGAATATCCACATTAAGACTGACTGACTGAATCCTATTAGAACGATCTGGTATCGAAATGAAACTACAGAAATCGTATAATTTGAACGACTGTATTGCAACAATGCTGCGCACATAAATTCCTATGATGGAGTAACAGGTAGCAACTGTCTAAGATAAAGTGAGAAATATGTCTACTAGCAGCAATGTAACGTAATTATAACCCGTATTTATGTGATGGAAATACTGAATCGAACAATACACATCTATTTCAGTGGTTCGAAGATACACCATATCGGATTTGCTGATTACATAATGACAATAATAATAATAATAATAATAATAATAATAATAATAATAATAATAATAATCCAGTGCGGCGGATAGGGGAAACCCTCCCCCATATAGGTGGTACCGAGGAAATCAAATACTTGGGGTGAACCAAATACTAACACAATCCTGAACGGCTACTCAATCCGTTGAACCCAAAATCCAGACACGTCTGAGTGAAAATCACCGCTACTCTGGTCACCGTCTGTCAGCTCAGTGAGTTCAGCTGAAAATATTTGGTTGCAAAGGCTTCAACACCCTATGGTCCTGTCCGGTCCTGGAATCACCCAGGCCAAACCAATGAGACACAAAGAAACATGAACTATGCAAGCAAAGTCAACATTACCCCAGGTGGTACACAACCCGCCTGTCGACAGGCGGCAGTCGGATTTTCGGATTCTGGGGAGTCCAGGTTAGCACGGCAGAGAATATCGAAGATCTCTGGTAAATTTCCCTACTAGCAGAAAACATGCACTTGAAAACTAAACATCGACACATTGATCAAAACACGAAAACTAAATAATCTCACATAAGAAATCGACCGACAAAAAATTCTCACCCTTGCTCTTCATGAACCACGACTAACTGACAATGAATCCTTGCATTACGGAAACCATTGAATCTTCAAGAGCAAAATACAACAAAAGGTAGCGAAAGGCGTACCAATCTTTGGCATTGAATCTCTCGAACACAGATCTATCATCAACTCTGTCAAAGAAATCACACCCATCAACAATGAAATGGTTCAAATGGCTCTGAGCACTATGGGACTTAACAGTGGAGGTCATCAGTCCCCTAGAACTTAAACCTAACTAACCTAAGGACATCACACACATCCATGCCCGAAGCAGGATTCGAACCTGCGACCGTAGCAGTCGCGCGGTTCCGGACTGAAGCGCCTAGAACCGCTCGTCCACCGCGGCCTGCCCATCAACAACCGACTTATGACTATGCCCATTAAGAGCCCCAGTAAAAAATATAAACTCATCAATGCACATGTCCCCACCAACATCGAAAATAAGAAAAACACCGAAAATGTCGAAAAATTCTGGAACACACTCAAAATACTATGAGCAAAATTCACCAAGACGACGTGAAAATACTAATGGGAGACTTCAACTCTCTATTTGGGACAGAAAAAACCTGTAGAAAAATCATTGGTACAAATTCAACACACCGAAACGTTTAGACCAACGGCACATGTCTGACTGACATTTGCCAACAATTGAACCTCAAAAGGATGTCTTCCCACTTCAGGAAAAAACCAGTTCTGAGGTAACATGCTTGGCTACCAGGTGCAAGCTGCTTTCGTTCGCCTTTAGAGACTCGCTGAAAGCCAGATTTTTAATTCTTTTGTAGCAGAGCTACAAGCAGGCAGATACAAACTCAATAAGGGAATCGTAAGACAACGCTCGAGCAAAATTGGTCTTGCTACTTTCAGGAACCCTTACGTTAGTGTCAGAACGAAAACCTTACGGTACTGCCAAATTCATAATGCCACTTTTGTTTTCTACCTACAAATTTTAGTTGTTGTGAATACATAATTTTATCTATGAAATGACACATTTTCATAATACTTGCGAATGATACACGAAATGAAGTAAATACAGATCTTTTCGATGTCAAAAGTCGGTAATATCCTACTAATTCGCGTTAAAATAGGATCAATCGTCTTATAGACACTTAATGTTTTATTAAGATAGACTGCCGTCGTGTTGTTACTGTAGTAAGCTGAATTTAATTTGTATAAGTACAGTGAATATTTTAATTAAATTTTCCATTAGTTTACTAAACGCATCAGTAACCGCCAAAGGGAAATTAATCAGGAGCACAAGTTTCTTTCACGATATCTAAAACAATCTGACAATGCTAATGTTGTTTACAAATTCTACGCCCGTAAAAACCCACTAGTTCTAACGATGTCATTAAACCAGTGTAGTTTTAAGAGTATTTTCGTCTAGAAATGAATTGCCTTGACGGTTGATCGATCAAGAGCGGGAAAGGTAAATTTTTACGAATATATGACGAGAGGGACATGAGCTTGAGAGAGGACTTCCCTATCAATACAAATGCCTGAGAGACGACTTTACTATCAATCTCCTGGACAGTTTTGTTTCTCAAATCAACAGAGTGCGTCATCATGCAGTAGCACAGGTGATGTAGTTTTGTTGCTCGATTTCCTTACACTGCCACCAAAAGGTGTCTTAGTTGTTGGCAACAAATTCCAGCTGTGCTGCACACACCCCGTGGGGCAGAATTCGTAGCCCAAAACACACTTTTGGAGCTATCAGATGTAAAATATTATGTTCACACTACTCTTTGCTCGAGTTTACGTCTTTTGGTGGGGCTCAGCCTTTCATTTCTTCTCAGGAAGTTAACGATAAAGGCATCATAACACGTCACCAACAACAGTACTGCATACGAATGCTCAATGAGCGACCAGATGACGTTCAATAATAGTCACTCCATGATTTTTGTTGTTTCGAATTAGAGCATGCAGTACTCCTACGCCAGACTTCTGAACTTTGCCTGTTGATTGCAAATGTCGCATGATGGTGAAATGGTAATCTATCACATGTATCAGTAGTCGAGACTTCCTTAATGTGGAAAATCATTCATGCCAGAACGATCTTTGTTGAAACAAGAATATCTTTTTCTGGCGTATTTTTCCCAAAAGCAGTCGCTCCACACACAGTTCAAATCTTTCTAGTTGCCTCCTCTGCATTCACCCCTCTGTTATACCAAAAGTAAACGTTGTGTTGCAGATGTTACACCTTCTTCCACTTGCGACTCAATTTTACAATGCATAACCGTAGTTCATGATTTTCAAGTATGCAAAATGCAATGCTTCACTGCAAGATGATAACTAGAACTTCAAATTCGAAAATGACAAGTTAAAACATATACTGACAGCGTCGCGCCGCGTTCACATGGGCGGCGCCGGATTTCAGGCGGCGGGTGGCGTCTGGCCGGTGGCCGGTAGCCGGCTAGCCGCTGCAGCGCGAGGAAACGCTCGAGCGTAAGCTGTTATGATCGCGACGCAGCCACGAGCTGTTCTGCGGAATTGTTTCTGGAATACTTGTTATTGCTGGTGGGTAGAATGTCAAGCGAATTATCTTCGATGTCCAATCAGACTCATAACTTTATACGAGGGCCGAAATGTAGTAAAAAAAAAAAAAAAAAATTCATATAGGTGGACGCGAACAGGCGACTATCAGTTTAGAATGCGCGACTATTATCGCTAGACCACGGGCTCACACAGTGCGAGCACACATCGGAAGTAGACAACACTTCCTCCTAACACTTCCGCATCTTACGGTGTTGCCAGATTGTGCAGATGGCCGGACTTAGAGAGTTATCAGGGGCGGCCAGTTTTATTGGCCACCTTAAGTGAACGACTCGGACTTAGTCTCTGTGGCGGCCGGCCGGCGGCCAGTTTTTATGTCTAAGACTGTAAATTTCTTCTATGCGGCCTCCCGGCGTCCACTTTCATCACCTGCTTCTGCAGCTGCAGTTCACACTTCCTGCCACCTTCCGATTGGGTGAGAGCCCCTCACCACCTTGGCTTCAGGCACACGTTTGTGTTCATTTTGACCTCAGCTCGTTCCCAAAGGATTCAACTCCCGAGCTGACCATCACTGCAAATATCTCAAACTTCAATCACAACTTGCTGATAGCATAGTTTTGTACACTGATGGCTCCAAGTCCACCCTCGGTGTTGGCTGTGCTTTTGTCATCAGGGATGATAAGTTTCAATACTAGCTTCTCGACCAGTGCACATTTTTTACTGCAGAGCATTTTGCCTTCTATCGGGCTGTTCCCTACGTCTGGAAGCACCAGCTCACTTGCTGTGTGATCTGCTCTGACTTCCTCAGTGCCCTTCAGTCTGGATGGTCCACATCCAGTCCACCTCATCGTTCGACTGATCCAGGACTGCCTCTGTTTGTTCCCGGATGGGGGAGCCCAAGTGATGTTCATGTTGGTTCCTGGCCATCTTGGTGTGCCTAAAAATGATGCTGCTGATGCTGCAGCCAAGGCTGCAGTCCATCTCCTTTTGGCCCGCCTCTTACTCTGTTTTTTCTATTGGCGTATCAGTCACTTTGGCATGACCATTGGTTTTCCCTTCATGGGAACAATCTCAGAGAAGTCAAACCTCTCCCAACAGCCTGGTCGACTTCCTCCCAGCTGTCTCGCCGTTAGAAAATAATGTTAGCTCGGTTTCGTATAAGTCTCTGCCATTTTAGTCACCACCACTTGTTGAGTGGCAACCCTGCACCAAGCTGTCCTTTCTGTAGTCAGCCATTAAGTCAGACATTTCCTGATCCTCTGCGCCTATTTTAGCCACTTACATCTCACGGTCGTGCTGCTGCCTGCTTTGCCGGACATTTTAGTGGATGACGTGCGAACTGTGGCTTGTGTTTTAAGTTTTCTTTTTTTTAAAGCAGTAACATGACAAAAGAGATTTGATTTCTACCTGGTGACTCGGTATCTTGTTGACATATTTTAGATACTCTTCCATAATGTGTCGACATTTTAGATTTGTTTTTTCTTCCTTTCTGTATTGGACCTTGAAATGCTTTTTAACTCTTGCGATCCCAGCTTTTTGTGGTTCTATACTGGGCTCTTATGACCTTAGATGTTTTACGCCCTAAGGAAAAAAAAAGAAAAAGAAACGGGTCATTAGTTTCACTATTTGGAATAAAAAATTCAAAGATGCTAACAGACACGGCGTGTCTTTGTAACATTTAAATGTATTGTGCCTAGACAGCGGCTTGAGAGTGAGAAATAAAAAGAAACTATGGAGAATGTAAGTTAAGAAAACCATCATGTATAACATATACATAGTAGTAAAGTTATGAATGCAAATATACAGCAATTTTGAATAATGAGGTGCACAGAGCCATTTGCTGCAGCTTTCACAGTGCATGGCTACCTCCTTCACTTTTTCTAAAGCTTTGGAGCTCAAGAATCACAGAAATTATGATTTCGCACGCTTTCCCATTTGTTTCTTACACAACTGTCAGGATGTGGCATTGTGTATATCCTGTTATTGGATCGAGAAATTGTAGCAGTCTTCATTGTTTGCTGAAACCTTGTGGAAATTTTTGCTCAATTGACACTGCCACTAAATATTAAAATTTCTACCTTTCAGTTATTTGGTTTGTATTTCCAGTTAATTTCTTACACAATATTGATTCATTTACTCTGCTTTAAAGAGCAGCTCAGATGATTTTGTGGTACTAGTGAATGGTCTGTTACAAGGGTGAGAAGTAAATAGCCATTCAGTTTGAAATGTCTACAGGTTCTCCTTTGCTGTGTTAAAGGACAATTGCTTGTTTTAGATTTTCATTTCCGGGATGGTACTGCATTGAACATATGGTCTGTTCACACACTTTCCTTCTCTTATTGTATTTTCCAACAATGCCACCAGACAACTCTTCAGTATCAGTTCACCCTTTTTATGCTAATTTTAGTAATTTGTGGAAGATACTGTTGTTTCTTAGTTGGAAGGTAGCAGTCCTCAGGTATATTAAAAAATGTTGTTCAGTACCATCTTAGTGTTGCTGCAGCTGGAACAATGCTTTTCTGTAAACTAAACTTAAATGTGAAAAGGTTAGTTGCATGTCAGTGTTATGTAATATTCTGTCTCCCATTTTGTTTGATTTTAATTTTGTTTATTATGTTACATTGCAAATTACGTTACATTGCGTCTTATGGGAGTCAATAATAAGAATTTCAGATGAATATGTACAATTTATCATGATTTCATGTTTTGTTTATCCAGGAGCCATTATAATGCCACCTGGCTTTGTAGTGAGACACATGGAAATGTTTGTTACTGCGGAGTCACTAATGTGACACAATCACTGAACTATATACATATTTCACAAGATTTATCACTGTTAAGTTGTGCAGTTACTTAATTGTTTTTCACATGATTTGTCTGCTGGTCTTAATTCAGTTTTGTAACAGATGAATGTATATTTTTCATTTATATCTTGAGACACCTGAAATCACCTAGTCCTGGGAACAGTTGCTTTACATGGCTCCCCCACATGGGCAATGTGCAACAGGAAACCCAGGAAAACTGTGCCGGAGCCCTTGGTCATATCACTGGCTTAACATTGCCATACTGTCATATTTGCCCAAGAGATAAACATGTCACAAATAATGAAAGTTACACATAATTAAATTACATAAATGTTGGTCACAAATACTGAATGTTTGTCCCTTTTGGACTCTGTTATGTAGTTCATGTTCAAACTGTTAGAGACACATGGTGTTGTGCAGGTTCTTCGAACGGAAAGAATACACATTATGTGGCCTACTGCGCATTTATTGTTTATCAAAAGCACTTTACTTGCACATTCTGTCCTGCTGTATTTTTACACAACGTTCAATTGTTGTTGTCTGAACAGTCATTTTTCTGTATCGTACAATCACATAATATTCTGTTCTTGTCTACCTCTTATATCTGTAATAATCAGGCTTCTCTCTCTCTCTCTCTCTCTCTCTCTCTCTTTCTCTCTCTCTCTTTTTTTTTTTTTTTTTTTTAAAATATGACACATCAATCCTTTAGAAATTTTACATTATCCGTTTACATTCTTTATATTATAAAAATTCGTTGCACTGCACATATTCTGGTGTGTGTGTGTGTGTGTGTGTGTGTGTGTGTATGTGTGTGTATATATATATATATATATATATATATATATATATATATATATATATATATATATATATATATATATATATATACAAAGATGAGGTGACTTACCGAACAAAAACGCTGGCAGGTCGATAGACACACAAACATACACACAAAATTCAAGCTTTCGCAACAAATTGTTGCCTCATCAGGAAAGAGGGAAGGAGAGGGGAAGACGAAAGGAAGTGGGCTTTAAAGGAGAGGGTAAGGAGTCATTCCAATCCCGGGAGCGGAAAGACTTACCTTAGGGGGAAAAAAGGACAGGTATACACTCGCACACACGCACATATCCATCCACACATACAGACACAAGCAGACATATTTAAAGACAAAGAGTTTGGGCAGAGATTGGGCAGAGATGTCAGTCGAGGCAGAAGTGTAGAGGCAAAGAAGTTGTTGAAAGACAGGTGAGGTATGAGTGGCGGCAACTTGAAATTAGCGGAGATTGAGGCCTGGCGGATGACGAGAAGAGAGGATATACTGAAGGGCAAGTTCCCATCTCCGGAGTTCGGATAGGTTGGTGTTGGTGGGAAGTATCCAGATAACCCGGACGGTGTAACACTGTGCCAAGATGTGCTGGCCGTGCACCAAGGCATGTTTAGCCACAGGGTGATCCTCATTACCAACAAACACTGTCTGCCTGTGTCCATTCATGCGAATGGACAGTTTGTTGCTGGTCATTCCCACATAGAATGCGTCACAGTGTAGACAGGTCAGTTGGTAAATCACGTGGGTGCTTTCACACGTGGCTCTGCCTTTGATCGTGTACACCTTCCGGGTTACAGGACTGGAGTAGGTAGTGGTGGGAGGGTGCATGGGACAGGTTTTGCATCGGGGGCAGTTACAAGGATAGGAGCCAGAGGGTAGGGAAGGTGGTTTGGGGATTTCATAGGGATGAACTAACAGGTTACGAAGGTTAGGTGGACGGCGGAAAGACACTCTTGGCGGAGTGGGGAGGATTTCATGAAGGATGGATCTCATTTCAGGGCAGGATTTGAGGAAGTCGTATCCCTGCTGGAGAGCCACATTCAGAGTCTGGTCCAGTCCCGGAAAGTATCCTGTCACAAGTGGGGCACTTTTGTGGTTCTTCTGTGGGGGATTCTGGGTTTGAGGGGACGAGGAAGTGGCTCTGGTTATTTGCTTCTGTACCAGGTCGGGAGGGTAGTTGCGGGATGCGAAAGCTGTTTTCAGGTTGTTGGTGTAATGATTCAGGGATTCCGGACTGGAGCAGATTCGTTTGCCACGAAGACCTAGGCTGTAGGGAAGGGACCGTTTGATGTGGAATGGGTGGCAGCTGTCATAATGGAGGTACTGTTGCTTGTTGGTGGGTTTGATGTGGACAGACGTGTGAAGTTGGCCATTGGACAGGTGGAGGTCAACGTCAAGGAAAGTGGCATGGGATTTGGAGTAGGACCAGGTGAAACTGATGGAACCAAAGGAGTTGAGGTTGGAGAGGAAATTCTGGAGTTCTTCTTCACTGTGAGTCCAGATCATGAAGATGTCATCAATAAATCTGTACCAAACTTTGGGTTGGCAGACTTGGGTAACCAAGAAGGCTTCCTCTAAGCGACCCATGAATAGGTTGGCGTACGAGGGGGCCATCCTGGTACCCATGGCTGTTCCCTTTAATTGTTGGTATGTCTGGCCTTCAAAAGTGAAGAAGTTGTGGGTCAGGATGAAGCTGGCTAAGGTGATGAGGAAAGAGGTTTTAGGTAGGGTGGCAGGTGATCGGCGTGAAAGGAAATGCTCCATCGCAGCGAGGCCCTGGACGTGCGGAATATTTGTGTATAAGGACGTGGCATCAATGGTTACAAGGATGGTTTCCGGGGGTAACAGATTGGGTAAGGATTCCTAAAATCCACAAACCCAATCATCCCGGCCGCCCCATCGTAGCTGGTTACCAAGCCCCCACAGAACGTATCTCTGCCTACGTAGATCAACACCTTCAACCCATTACATGCAGTCTCCCATCCTTCATCAAGGACACCAACCACTTCCTTGAACGCCTGGAATCCTTACCCAATCTGTTACCCCCGGAAACCATCCTTGTAACCATTGATGCCACGTCCTTATACACAAATATTCCGCACGTCCAGGGCCTCGCTGCGATGGAGCATTTCCTTTCACGCCGATCACCTGCCACCCTACCTAAAACCTCTTTCCTCATCACCTTAGCCAGCTTCATCCTGACCCACAACTTCTTCACTTTTGAAGGCCAGACATACCAACAATTAAAGGGAACAGCCATGGGTACCAGGATGGCCCCCTCGTACGCCAACCTATTCATGGGTCGCTTAGAGGAAGCCTTCTTGGTTACCCAAGTCTGCCAACCCAAAGTTTGGTACAGATTTATTGATGACATCTTCATGATCTGGACTCACAGTGAAGAAGAACTCCAGAATTTCCTCTCCAACCTCAACTCCTTTGGTTCCATCAGTTTCACCTGGTCCTACTCCAAATCCCATGCCACTTTCCTTGACGTTGACCTCCACCTGTCCAATGGCCAACTTCACACGTCTGTCCACATCAAACCCACCAACAAGCAACAGTACCTCCATTATGACAGCTGCCACCCATTCCACATCAAACGGTCCCTTCCCTACAGCCTAGGTCTTCGTGGCAAACGAATCTGCTCCAGTCCGGAATCCCTGAATCATTACACCAACAACCTGAAAACAGCTTTCGCATCCCGCAACTACCCTCCCGACCTGGTACAGAAGCAAATAACCAGAGCCACTTCCTCGTCCCCTCAAACCCAGAATCCCCCACAGAAGAACCACAAAAGTGCCCCACTTGTGACAGGATACTTTCCGGGACTGGACCAGACTCTGAATGTGGCTCTCCAGCAGGGATACGACTTCCTCAAATCCTGCCCTGAAATGAGATCCATCCTTCATGAAATCCTCCCCACTCCGCCAAGAGTGTCTTTCCGCCGTCCACCTAACCTTCGTAACCTGTTAGTTCATCCCTATGAAATCCCCAAACCACCTTCCCTACCCTCTGGCTCCTATCCTTGTAACCGCCCCCGATGCAAAACCTGTCCCATGCACCCTCCCACCACTACCTACTCCAGTCCTGTAACCCGGAAGGTGTATACGATCAAAGGCAGAGCCACGTGTGAAAGCACCCACGTGATTTACCAACTGACCTGTCTACACTGTGACGCATTCTATGTGGGAATGACCAGCAACAAACTGTCCATTCGCATGAATGGACACAGGCAGACAGTGTTTGTTGGTAATGAGGATCACCCTGTGGCTAAACATGCCTTGGTGCACGGCCAGCACATCTTGGCACAGTGTTACACCGTCCGGGTTATCTGGATACTTCCCACCAACACCAACCTATCCGAACTCCGGAGATGGGAACTTGCCCTTCAGTATATCCTCTCTTCTCGTCATCCGCCAGGCCTCAATCTCCGCTAATTTCAAGTTGCCGCCACTCATACCTCACCTGTCTTTCAACAACTTCTTTGCCTCTACACTTCTGCCTCGACTGACATCTCTGCCCAATCTCTGCCCAAACTCTTTGTCTTTAAATATGTCTGCTTGTGTCTGTATGTGTGGATGGATATGTGCGTGTGTGCGAGTGTATACCTGTCCTTTTTTCCCCCTAAGGTAAGTCTTTCCGCTCCCGGGATTGGAATGACTCCTTACCCTCTCCTTTAAAGCCCACTTCCTTTCGTCTTCCCCTCTCCTTCCCTCTTTCCTGATGAGGCAACAATTTGTTGCGAAAGCTTGAATTTTGTGTGTATGTTTGTGTTTGTTTGTGTGTCTATCGACCTGCCAGCGTTTTTGTTCGGTAAGTCACCTCATCTTTGTATTTATATATAATTTTTCCCACGTGGAATGTTTCCTTCCATTATATATATATATATATATATATATATATATATATATATATATATATATATATATATATATATATATTTTGTGCATTAGCTAGATGTTGGCATACTCTCCAATAAATACTTTTACTTTTCAAATAGTTGTCACATAAAATTCACTCCTATGGGACTACAGTGTAGTTTTCTCATAGTAAACAATATTTAGTGTTTCGCATATCCAAGTAAAAAAAATTGTGAATGTTTGTCATGCTTAAAGAGAAGCTAAGTTTCCATACAAAAACGTATGTTTTAGCGGGTTTGGAATTCATTTAAGAACGTTTCAGTGCCGATATCTAAGTCACTCATGATGTTGGCCCTTGTGTATTTGCTCATTATTTTTAAAATGTTACAATTTTTCTCTGAGACTCTCTCAGGGTTCTAACTCTTTGATTACAAGTACATATTATATACCAAGCAATGTGAAAAATAAAGCCTGTACACTAGGTACTATTCCCCTTGCACAAATTATCCTCTTTACTACTATTACTGTGAAAAATACAATAAAATTATTCAGTCTTTCACTGGTTCTCAGAAAAAATATTTAAGCTACACTGTCAGTTTGACACAAGTTTTTACATCTTGCACACAGTTCATGCTTGTAGCAAGTCTTCAACTTTGAAACAATCATATTTAATAATTATTTTCTATTAAATACACTATGTGATCAAAAGTATCCAGACGCCCCCAAAACATAAGTTTTTCATATTAGGTGCATTGTGCTGTCACCTACTGCCAGGTACTCCATATCAGTGATCTCAGTAATTAGACATCGTGAGAAAGCAGAATGGGGCACTCTGCGGAACTCACGGACTTCAAATTGGGTGTCACTTGTCATACATCTGTACGTGAGATTTCCACACTCCTAAACACTCCTAGGTCCAATGTTTCCGATGTGATAGTGAGGTGGAAAATTGAAGGGACACGTACAGCACAAAAGTGTACAGGCCGACCTCATCCATTAATTGACAGAGACCACCAACAGTTGAAGAGGGTCGTAATTTGTAATAGGCAGCATCTATCCAGACCATCACACAGGAATTCCAAACTGCATCAGGACCCACTGCAAGTACTATGACAGTTGGGTGGGAGGTGAGAAAACTTGGATTTCATGGTCAAGCAGCTGCTCATAAGCCACATATCACACCGGTAAATGCCTCACTTGGTGTAAGGAGTGTAAACATTGGATGATTGAACAGTGGAAAAACATTGTGTGAAGTGACGAATAGTGGCGCACAGTGTGGCGATCCAGTGCCAGGGTGTGGGTTTGGGAAATGCCCGGTGAACATAATGTTCCAGCATGTGTAGTGCCAACAGTAAAATTCGGAGGCGATGGTGTTATGGTGTGGTCACGTTTTTCATGAAGGGGGCTTGCACCTCTTGTTGTTTTGTGTGGCACTATCACAGCACAAACCTACATTGATGATTTAAGCATGTTCTTTACTTTGCACTGTTGAAGAGCAATTCGGGGATGGCGATTACATCTATCAACACCATCGAGCACCTGTTCATAATGCACAGCCTATGGCAGAGTGGTCACACAACAATCCCTGTAATGGACTGGCCTGCAGAGAGTCTTGACATGAATCCTATAGAACACCTTTGGTGTGTTTCGGAAAGCCGACTTCATGCCAGGTCTCACCGATAGACATAGAGACCTCTCCTCAGTGCAGCACTGCATCAAGAATGGGCTGCCGTTTGCCAGGAAAGCTTCCAGCACCTGATCGAACATATACTTGCGAGAGTGGAAGCTGTCATCAAGGCTAAGGGTGGGCTAATACCACACTGAATTCCAGCATTACTGATGGAGAGCGCCACAAACTTGTAAGTCATTTTCAGCCAGGTGTCCGGGTACTTTTGATCACATGGTGTATCAGTTAACAGATGTCTGAACTTACGGCTAGCTATGCTTACGTTCTAACACAAAGATACTAGTTTTGTAATACTACTATTTACACCTTATTACTGCCTCTGTGAGTGGGTATAGACCCTTTACTCTTCTTGTTTGTGGATGTGCTAGTAAATAACCACACCCATGCAGTAGTTTTACCACTTCAAATGGCCTTGAATATATGAGTTGCCATTTGCTATTTTGTTTCTGTGCAGTGGACAATTTCGGATGGTGTCTCACCAATACCAAATCTCCTATGCTATATTTTTTGTTATTTCTTACAGATGGATCATATTTTTGTTTTCTCTTCTGGGCATGCTTAGTCAGGTTGCCCAGCACATCTTTAACTTTTTCTTACTTCATCGTTTCCTTTCTTGGTAAATGTGCCAGTGGCGTAAGCCACTCGTTTTTTCCACTATCTTTACGTTTAATTACTTCCACAGGCGCATAACCTGTAGCTGAAAGGGGCATCATATTGTGAATTTCTTCATAACATGATATTAATTCTGCCCACTTTAAATGTTGTGCAGGTATATACATCCATATGAATTTGTTCATCTCTTTAAAGCTTCATTCAACTAAACTTGCTTCCAGATGGAATTTTGATACCAAGACATGTTGTATTCCCTGTTCCCTGCAGTAATTTTTCCACATGTGCTCAGTGAAATACATTGTGTTATCTGTCTCAATGGTTTCTGGCTTTCCTTCGTTTGGTAGGTATTCTGTCCCTATTTTTTGAACGATCTCCCTTGCTGTGAATGTTCTCATAGAGTAAATCTTGAGATATTTTGTGATGATGTCGTATACAGCTAATACATAACTTAGGCCTCCCCTGGCCTCTGGATAAGGACCTGCTACATCCAGCGATACCAATTGAAGTGGTTTTTCTGGTATGATGGGGTGTAATTAAAACTGCGTAGACACATTGTTGTGCTTTGCCATCTGACAAACCACACGGATTTGTTTTTTCATCCATGGGAAGTAACAGTACCTCCCAAGGAAGTCTGCAAAACCTCCCAATGCCTACATAACCCATGTCAGGTGTGTATGCCACACTATGCCTGTTATAGACTGGCTGGGCACACACACACACACACACACACACACACACACACACACACACACACACTCTCACCACTGGTCTTCAGATATCTTCCTTCTGTGAAACAGCACCCCCATCAACTACCTTATAGTTCTGCTGATATTTACTGTTGTCAGCTCTGATATCCTATATAATTTCTCCCCATATGGGGTCCACACTTGTAAATGTTGTATGTTTTTATTCATATACAGAAAATTTTTTCTGTACCCTTGATACTAATCGTAATTTACATTCTGTGGATTGCTCCAGGAGCTCCAATAATTCAGGAATTCAGGTAACTCTACAGGTAGTCAGTAGTTGCAATAATGCATTGGCTACTATATTGTCCTTTCCCTTGATATACATAATTTTGATGTGGTATTCTTGTAATGTGAGCCTACACCTTTTCAATCTGGTGTGGAACAGTTTGTAGACATTAAAAGCTTAAGACTTGATGGTCGTTGTATATGCAAATTTCTTTGCTGTATACACGTAATAATGGAATTTCTTTTTTGCCACACTACCGCAAGCACTTCTAGCTTCGCGACGGAGTATGTTCTCTCGCAGCTGATTAATGTTTGGCTTGGGTATCCAACAATTCTAATTTCAGCTGGATTGCTGCCTTCTTCTAATTGAAAGAAACATGCCCCCAGCCTATAAGAGGAAGCATCCATTGCTAGACAGAAGTCTTTCATCATATCAGGGTGCTAGAGTATATTAGAATTTACTAATGCTGTCTTTATTGCTTTGAAGGCTAGCTGGCATTCCCGAGACCACACCAGTTACATGTTTTTTCTGAGTAGGTTAAGCAGCGCCTCATTGTTAAGCAATTGTTCAGGTGCGAACCACCTGAAAAATGGCATTAATCCAACAAAGGATTTTAATTGTTTCTCTGTCCTTGGCCTAGAGAATTTCTGTATAGATTACGGCTTCCTTGCATCAAGACGGATCCTCTGTGGTGTAGTAATATGACCTAAGAACTTTATCTTATCTTGTCCAAATTTGGATTTCTCCAGATTTGCTGTTACACCTGCTTGTTCAAATTTCTCTAACACACTGTGTATCAGTTCTACATGTTCCTCCCACATGGCTGCAGCAGTAACTAAGTCATCCACATACACAGTAACCCTTTCAAGTAAGTCCTGTCCGAGGAATTTGTTGAACACTGTAATAAATACTCCGGTGCTGACGTTCAGCCCGAAGAGAGATACTTTAAATTGGTAGCTCCTAGCTCTGAAAATGAATGCTGTGAACTTCTGTGATTCCTGCATGAACAGACTCTGCCAGTATGATGCACTCAAATCGATGAAGGTCAAGTGCTGCACTCCATGGAATTTTGTATTTGTTCTTCTAAATTTTCTGTTTGTGTCCTGATGGGCGCTATTATCCTATTTATGTTTCGTGTGTCAAGTACGAGCCTGATCTTACCATTAGATTTGGCCACAGCCACAAGTGAGCTGCTGTATAGTGATAGCGAGGATTCTATTATGCCCCATTCTACCATCTTTCTTATTTCACCATCCATTGCCTTTTTTTTTGTCCATGGGATGGAGTAAGTTGCTTTACAGAAGTTTGATGTGGTACAACTTCTATGTAGTAGGTGTACCTATATATTATTCCTGGCTTTTCTGAGAACACATTTGCGTGGCAGAACAGTAACTGTGTAAGTGCTTGTTTTTGTCGAGTGCTTATACCTTGCGACTCCTGTACCTTAACCTGAATTGCATCTAGTTTTACTTGATAATCACTACTCTGATCATTTGGATAATATGACTCTTGTTCCAGTGAATTGTCATGTAAATGTAGTACCCCCTGGTTCCTACATTTTATGCTTAGTCTATTATAACAAGGCACAAGTACTTCCTTGGTCCAAAACATATGTAGTTCGATTCATCTACATCTATTTACATTGCTGAATTTCCCAGAAGAGAGGTGGATAATTGCATTCCTCTCTCTGAGGAAATTAACACCCAGGACGCAGGCCACTCTTAATCCCTTTACAACTAGGAACGAGCTAATTATTGCTTCATTTCCTATATAAATCTGCACCCGATACTTAATTAATTGTGACTGTGCATGGTCCAGGCACCTTACAATTATTAACTGGAAAGGTTGGTACCTTCCGTCCTTTCCCCATAGCCTTAAACAATTCCAAACTGAGGACACAACAGAAGCACCTGTGTCAATGACTAGGTTCAATGGAATATCATAAATTTTTGCTTCAATTGTCGCTTGTAGACTTTCATGGTTTTTGTTTATTTGATTTAGCAAGGAATTCTTGCTCCATACTGACTCCTTTGTTATACCTCAACATGTTCACACCAGTTAGTATGTCATCATAATTGCTCTCACTCCATCCCATGACCATCAACAACAGAGAGCATGTTGTAGTCGGGTCCAGATCGGTGGGAAGCTATCACTAAATATGTTTTATGCAGTTAAAATTAACAAACCTGTGTGCTATCAATGAATATACATATACTCAAACCCATAAGTTTGAGATGAAATGAGATCATGTTCATATGTTATTTTTGCTTTGGTGTACAATAATGTATACGCATGATAACATAACTTCAGTGAACGGAAATAATTATAATCAGTTATTTAGCAGAACAAAATCTTCATACCGCAGCTGAGTGTACACTGATACGAAACTTCCTGGCAGATTAAAACTGTGTGCTGAACCGAGACTCGAACATGGGACCTTTGCCTTTCGAGAGCAAGGGCCATGTCTCCACAATATCCTTTCTTCCAGGAGTCCTAGTTCTGACAGTTTTGCAGAAGAGCTTCTGTGAAGTTTGGAAGGTAGGAGATGTGGTACTGGTGGAACTGAGGCTGTGAGGACGGGTCGTGAGTTGCACTTGGGTAACTCAGATGGTAGAGCACTTGCCCACGAAAGGCAAAGATCCCAAGTTTGAGCAAGTTATTTAGCATACTGAAGTGTTGGGTGTAATAAATCTGTGTTAACAGTGTTACGGTTTAAAAGATTGTCTGGAGAAGATCTGTGATAAAAATAATTAATCATTATCTGTTTAAAAGACAATTGAATTTTGTATGTATATAGTCATAGGTTGTATCATACTAATGAATGTAATTGGATAGATAAAAAATCTATTCAGCAAGTGGCAGCAGGACACACACATGAAGGACAGTTGTAATTGGTAAACTTTTGGAGACAATGGCTCTTTCTTCAGGCAGAAAGGCCAAAGGGGAAGGAAGAAGGGTGAAGGTAAAGGACCAGAAAGGTCTAGGAAAAGGGGTAGATTTCAGGGAAAGTCGGAAAGTCACCCAGAACCGTGGTTCAGGGAAGACTTACCATACAGGGTGAGAAGGAAGGACATTATTGGGGACTGCATCGGATGAGGTTTGGAAACCTGAAAGCTTAATAGTGGAAGACAGGGTAATATGAAGACAGAGATTATTCCTTAAACATTGTGCATGAATTAATGAGAGTGAACAGCTAAGCACATTGTATGTAACACAGCTCAGAGGGGAGGCATGAAAACTAGTTGGGAAAGACAATGAAAGATGTAAAAAACTAAATCGGAGTGAACAAATAGTAGTTACAGTACAGGGAAGTTTGAATTTTGGCGGGAAGATCGATCAACTGGGCTACCTCCACTAACCTAACCCCCTTCACCCAGAAAATGGCGGGAAGTTCAAATTCCATCAGCATAATGCAACACACCTCTACTAACCTAATGAAATGGTGGTAAAGAAAGGGCAGTTGAGCTACTCCACTAACCCAAGTCATCTGACCGCCACCTCATCTGAGGAACTGGCGCGAAGTTTGAATTTTGGTGGTAAAGAAAGGTCACTTGGGCTCTCTCTACTAACCAAAGAAAATGGCGGGAACATAGGTCACTTGGGCTACCTCCACTAACCTAAGTCACCCGACTGCTAACTCCTCCTAGGGATTGGTGGAGAGAGGAATTGTCCTGTGCTGGACATAAGTCTTTATTACTTTGCATGCACCAGTCTTCATTTAAACAATTAGAGGCAGAACCACCATCCAGTGTGTCTGCCACGAGGTCTGGACTCCAAATGACCTAGGACACAGTACTGCCACCAGAGGGTGCTGTCGTCTGTTCTGTGACATAATCCAAGATGGCGGTCTAGGGTGGGGGGGGGGGGGAGAAATGGCGGGAAACAGTGTGGTCACCATGGGGTCAGGAGTCCAACTGACCTAGTATGCAGTATCACCACCAAAGGACGCTGTCGTCCTTTCCGTGACATAAACCCAATTGGCGGCCATAACGTCAGCTGATGACACAAGTACCATTATACAAGATGCCAGATTTTGGCGTGAAACTGTTCTGCACGAGGTCTGGACCTAGTACACAGTACTGCCACCAGAGAGCAATGTTGTCTGTTCTGTGACGGAACCCAAGACAGTAGGGGGGAAATGGCAGGAAACAGTGTGGTCGCCAAGAGGTATGGACATAATACACAATACTGTCACCAGAGGGAGCTGTTGTCCATTTCGTGACATAACCCAAGGTGACTTTCTGGAGAGGAAAATAACTCAGCCTGCACTGGACTGCTGGAGAGAGTAAGTAAGGAGTATACTTTATTTATTTTGGAACAATTGATTTAAGGATGGATTTTGAAAGGTAGTATATTTACCACACTGATACAAAAACACACTCTGACATGCTTGGGATCATGCTACACAGCCCACAGACCAGTAAACTACTCCTAAATAACGCTCTGCAGACATGCAAACAACTCCTAAATTACCGAAGTAATTTCGGTACAGACATACAGAGTCCTCCTAAATAATACAGTACACTGATGTGCGAACACGAAATCAACACATAAACTGTCCAAATAATCCATAGCGCAGCCTACAGACCTGCTCGCAAAATAATGTAACAGACACACAAACACCGTGCGAAAGCACCGCCCACCATCCCCTGTTCACAGGAATGCACAGGAGGCTACCGGCAATCGCTGCCCTCGCAACTGTGCCCACCACAGTACAGCCCGCCCGTCGTCCCCAAGCACTTAGCTGTGACTGCTGCTGCTGCCTGCAGCGAGCAAGTGACACTTGATTCTATATTTGGGCATACAGTTACAGTCCTTCTAGTGTTATGCTAACATCACAGAACTCTAATGCACGCTCACGCCAGTCCCAGATGCGAGACACCTCTGAGTAGCATGTGTGTTTCCCCATTGCTGATGTGATACTTGGGGATACTGACATCACCAAATACCACAGGGTGCATTGTTCTTAGCGCAACATGCGAGATGCGTCTAACTGTGCTTAACTGCCCAGCGTGACTGACGGAACACAATGAAGTGTGAGCGTGTAGCTGCAAACCATAGCAAGTGCATCTAACAAGGTTCCCAATCTTTTACTGATGTCATATGGCTATGTAAAATACACTACTGGCAATTAAAATGGCTACACCACGAAGATGACATGCTATAGACGCGAAATTTAACCGACAGGAAGAAGATGCTGTGATATGCAAATGATTAGCTTTTCAGAGCATTCACACAAGGTTGGCGCCAGTGGCGACAACTACAACGTGCTGACATGAGGAAAGTTTCCAACCGATTTCACATACACAAACGGCAGTTTCCCTGGTGAAACGTTGTTGTGATGCCTCATGTAAGGAGGAGAAATGCGTACCATCACGTTTCCGACTTTGATGAAGGTCGAATTGTAGACTATCGCGATTCCGGTTTATCGTATCACAACATTGCTGCTCACATTGGTTGAGAACCAATGACTGTTAGCAGAATATGGAATCGGGGGGGAGGGGGGGGGGTTCAGGATGATAATACAGAGCGCCGTGCTGGATCCCAATGGCCTTGTATCACTAGCAGTCGAGATGACAGGTATCTTATCCGCATGGCTGTAATGGATCGCTTCCTCCACAACGTTTGCAAGACAACAATCATCTGCATGAACAGTTTGACGACGTTTACAGCAGCATGGACTATCAGCTCGGAGACCATGGCTGCGGTTACCCTTGACGCTACATCAGAGACAGGAGCACACACAATGGTGTACTCAACGATGAACCTGGGTACACGAATGGCAAAACGTCATTTTTTTCAGATGAATCCAGCTTCTGTTTACAGCGTCATGATGGTTGCATCCATGTTTGGTGACATCACGGTGAACACACATTGGAAGCGTGTATTCGCGAATCGCCATACTGGTGTATCACTCAGCGTGATGGTATGGGGTGCCATCGGTTACACATCTCGGTCACCTCTTGTTTGCATTGACGGCACTTTGAACAGTGGACGTTACATTTCATATGTGTTACAACCCGTGGCTCTACACTTCACTCGATCCCTGCGAAACCCTACATTTCAGCAGGATAATGCACGACCACATGTTGAACGTACTGTACGGACCTTTATGGATACAGAAAATGTTCGTCTGCTGCCCTGGCCAGCACATTCTTCAGATCTCTCAACAACTGAAAAAGTCTGGTCAATGGTGGCCGAGCAACTGGCTCATCACAATACACCAGTCACTACTCTTGATGAACTGTGGTATCGTGTTGAAGCTGCATGGGCAGCTGTGCCTGTACACGCCATCAAAGCTGAGTTTGACTCAATGCCCAGGCAATCAAGGCTATTATTACGGCCAGAGGTGGTTGTTCTGGGTACAGATTTCTCAGGATCTATGCACCCAAATTGCGTGAAAATGTAATCACATGTCAGTTCTAGTATCATATTTGTCCAATGAATACCCGTTTATCATTTGCATTTCTTCTTGGTGTAGCAATTTTAATGACCAGTAGTGTAAGAACCGAGTCGACCTCTCAGGAATTGTATAGTGTCCCAGAAATAGTTAATGCTCGCTTTCTTGATGGCTCAGCTTGTATGCATGGAAATTCTTGCCCTAACAGAACATGTTTACGAAAATAGGGGAGAATAACATTGAGTGCAGTCTTCCTCGTGGTCCTAAAGTGGTGCCCCATCCATCATGTGTTACCCTTCCTGCTTTCAACACACACAAACGTTCCCACTGCTATGTAGAGACACCTGTATCGAAGTACTGTCCGCCTTTTTGTCTGCAGATGAGACTTTCAGCGGGAAAAAAACTATTTTAGACAGATAGCCATATTGCACCAGACAATTAAACCCTGCAAGGTGCCCCTATGTATCATCAAATAAGGAAAGACTTACTCAGTTACACTGCTCTCCCACTGAGGACAGGAACTTGAATATTAGACGACAAAACTGATCTCCAATCCAGTAATATAGCAACGTGTATCATGTTGATGTAGTAACCATACAATTCCTATCCTGCGACATACAAAATCATCCCCTTTACATCATTCATATATATATACCATGAAGACAGACAGCATTGTATATACCCTCCACAGCACTAGATATTTCCCTGCGAGGTCGGCGGTCATCCACGCCCGACGGGTGACCAGAACACCCTCAGCAGAACTGTTCTAAAAATTCAGGCCCACTTCCCCTTGGCACAAATGCATTACTGTTTCTGGTCTGGACCACCTTGCTTGCTTGCTTTTCTACACCCATCTCCAGACTCTGGGGTTACAAGAACATACGTATTTTCCTATGGTTTGCCATAATGTTATACCATTTTGGCAGTACTTCTCATTATCAAGCACAAAGCAGTAGCTTACCGATCGCTCATGCAACATAATTCTGAAGATACAGATTGGAAATTATTTCTCTACAAACCCGAAACTTTAGCACTTATCCCGTCTGTGAAGACCTTTACATGATAACTCGAAACAAATAGAGGAAACTGATATTTCCACATGTGAATACTGATGTCCGTGATGTAACAGATTCCAAATCATCCCTATAATTTACAGAGTCGAGTAAGGTGTTTCTCACATCTAAAGAATCAGCAAACCCATCTTCCACCTGCTAGATGCACACACCACAATCGATATTCTCTCAACTAAATAAAGATGGGAAATGTGAAGAAACAGTCAATCTGACAATTTACATGGGAGGGAATAACAGCCCAGTGCAAACACTCGTCCATTTTCACTCTTCTCAAATTTCCACTTGATCACGAAAGCCACCTAGCACTTACTAAGTATTACTTCGCTATTCGGTCGTCTAGAGGACAACATGGTCAAGTCATCTACATTCCTACGGTCCAACAGCTCTCTCCATTTGGACGGCCTCTGTTGTGAGCTATAAACGTGAATCATTCCCACCATAGGCCACGCATACACGGAATAATCCTACGAAATTGGACACATACGAGGGGGGACCCAAAAATAACCGGAATTTCTTTCTAGAAAGCATATGCTTTATTGTTTTCAAATACAACCTTAATCTGATTCGAAGTGCTCTCCATTAGCATTAATACACTTGTCCAAACGTTCATTGGGGTGTTCGAAGCACCTTTTAAATTCGTCCTCTTTGATACCTGCCAGCACTTTCATGACATTGCGTTTTACGTCTTCCACATCCGCAAAACTCTTCCCTCTCAAGTCTCTTTTCATCCTCGGGAATAGGAAGAAGTCCGAGAGTGCTAAATCCGGTGAATAGGGCGCATGGGTCAAGGTAGTCGTCTTCGTTGAGGCCAAAAACTGGCGAACGCTGAGAGCCGTGTGCGCGGGAAAGTTGTCGTGATGCAGGAACCACACGCCAGAATCCCACAAAGCCAGACGTTTTCGCGACAAACTTCTGCGAAGCCATTTCATAACCTCCAAATAGAATTGTTAGTTTACTGTCTGGTTTTCAGGGACAAATTCGGAGTGTACAATCCCTTTGATGTCAAAAAAAAAAAAAAAAAAAAAAAAAAAAAAAAAAAAAAAAAAAAAAAAAAAAAAAGATCAACATTGTTTTCACATTCGATTTCACCTGTCGAGTTTTTTTTGGTCAAGGTGAGCCGGGTGACTTCCATCGTGATGACTGTTGTTTACTTTCTGGATCATACCCATAGCACCATGACACATCACCTGTAATTATTTTGTTGAAAAAATGTCGATCATCTTTGAACGCGCCCGTCATTTCGAGACACGCTTGAATGCGACGATCCCTTTGATCGCATCCCCAAAGCGACGGTCAAGATGTGCTGAATTGAGCTCCAGGACAACCCGGACAAGTCCTCGAGTTTGTCGATTGTCCAGCGTCGATCTTCATTGATGAGATCACGGATTTTGATGTGGTCTTCGCTTCGAGCAGTTGAAGGTCGACCAGAACAGGGCTCATCTTCACCAAGACCACCTACAATAAATCAGACCTTAAGGCAGATATCGATAGTAGACAATATGGCGGCAATCGTGGGGGAAATAAACCAGCGTGCTTGTGTTTCCATAACGCGTGTGTGTAACATTGTATACGTGACGTTCAAGAGAAGAAAAAGCATTTATTACTAGCTGTTATTTATGCTATATGCTGTGAATGTCGTCAAAAGTGCTACGCTAGTATTTATTTTCTATATTCTGTGGTAAGTTCGGCAAAATTTAAAGTGTAAACTGTTCTTGCGATGGGTCGTAGTTGTTGTGTACCAGGATGTAAATCCAATTACGGCAAAACATACGATACCTCAACATTTAAGTTTCCCAAGGAAACAGCATTGAGGAAGAAATGGATTAAACTAATTCATAGAGATAATTTTGAAGTGAACGATAAAGCTGTGGTGTGCATTAATCATTTTGAACCTAAGTTTGTGGTTAGGGAAGACATTTTTCCTGTGGAAAATAGTGAACCAATACGTGTGCCACGAAAAATACCAAAACTAACAAATGATGCAATTCCAACCATCTTTCCTAATCAACCTTCTTATCACACAGTACCAGTTCCTAAGCAAAGGAAGAATCCTGAAGATCGTGTTCAACAGCTACTGGGATGTGATGAATGTAGTTTCAGTAAGTGGTGCGAAAATGACAATATGCCTGACTTTCAGCATTTTAAAAGCGAAGTGCAGAAAAGGAATGTTTGTCCATTTACAATTTTAGTAAAGGATGACTACATATCTTTCATTAAATTAAAGGATGATTCAGTCAGTGATGTGCCATTAGTTTCAGTGTGCTTCAAGATATCAAGTTCCTTGGAAGTAAAAGTGTTTCTCAAAAATGTGTGTTTGCCTACGGAAACCTTGAAATGGATACTACAGTCTGGGGAGGAAGAGAACTTGAAATGTGACAAGTGGACGAAATTTGATAATCTGGTGAGTCACCTAAATGGTTTCACAGATAACTCTACTGGCACCATTGACAAGATTATAATTTTAGTCAATGTTCTCAAACAAGCACTAAAAGCTGGTAGTGATTTTGACGCTGAAATAGCACCTAAAATAGAATTTGTTTTGGAGCAATTACAACTCGCAATAACAAAGCAAAGCAGATACTCTCCTGAGCTTTTGATATGGGCAGCAACCATTTGCTTTTCATTTCCTGGTGCCTACCATCACTTGAGAAAAACAAATGTATTAACATTACCTCATCCTGTCTATTTAAGGCAGTTTCTATGCAAAATGGGTCCAAATAAACCTTGTATTGGTCCATCACAGGTTGCTTTTTTTCAGGGAAAAAAATAAATTTCTTCAGGGAAGTGACAGGGTAATTTTAGTGATGCTAGATGAAGTTTATGTTAATTCAAAATTCTCTTATAAAGCAGGAAAGATACTTGGTGTTGCTGAGAATACTTCAGATACTACAACAGCAGGTACAATGCAGGTTTTCATGGCATCATCTTTACATTCTGATTATAAAGAAGTGATAGCTCTCTTTCCTGTAAAAAATGTTAATTCTGATACTCTACTGAAAATGACAATTGATGTATTAAAGTTAATGCATGAGCTGCAGTATGATGTTATATGCCTGGTAACAGATAACCATAGCACTAATAGAAAAATGTATCAGCTTATGTGTGGTGGCACTTTACAGCCGTGTATTACAAATCCAGTCACACCATCCAAATTTCTCTTTCTTCTGTTTGACAATGTGCACTTGCTTAAGTGTATCAGAAATAACCGGTTGAATGCAAAAAATGAATCCTTCATAATGCCAAATATTGAGGATACATTTGCTTTCATCAATACCTTTCTACACAGTGATGAAGGGAATGCTGCATGTGAATATACTGTCAGTGAAGCAAAGTTTTCAGATTTGAGGAACCTGTTTCCCATCAGCCACCAGACACGAATGTTCATATATGCTGATGATGCAGCAGTGGCCACACAGGATAAAACCTTTGAACAAGTGGAGGAGAATCTCACAGGAGCCTTAACAGAACTTGCTACCTATTATGACGGCAATAATCTCAAACCAAACCCCAGTAAATCACAAGTATCCGCCTTCCATCTTAGGAGCAATCAAGCCATACGGAAACTCCGAGTCATGTGGCAAGGGGAAGAGCTGAAACATACAAACAGCCCAAAATACCTGGGAGTAACATTGGACAGAGCACTTACTTTTAAGCAGCACTGTCACAACACTAAAAAAAAGGTCTGTGCCAGGAACAACATACTGCGGAAGCTAACAGGTTCATCGTGGGGAGCTCAACCACATGTTTTGCGCACCACAGGTCTGGTGCTGAGTATCTCAGCTGCGGAATATGCGGCGCCAGTTTGGAGGAACTCTGCCCACGCTAAGCAAGTTGACGTCGCCGTAAACAAAACTGTACGTATTGCCACAGGATGCCTCAAACCAACTCCCACAGACATCATTTACCCCATCATAGGCATAGCACCACCCACTATCCGCAGACAAGTAGCCGCCGAGATCGAAAGATCAAAACAAAAGAATGATCCTCGACACCCGATGTATATGCACCGAAAACAACGTGTCCGGCTGAAATCCCGCAGGAGTTTCATTGAAACTACTGAAGAGCTCGCCACCAAGCCCGTCGCAAGGCGGCTATCTCTCTGGGAAGAAATGGTGCCACACTCCACAATGGAACTACTTGAGGAGGGATCTGCAGGATTTCAACTACCTTTTACAATTTGGAGGTCATTAAACCGGCTGCGCACTGGAGTGACTGGGTGCAAATCAAACCTATTTAAATGGGGTTACAGTGATAGCGATAGGTGTGAATGCGGAGCAATACAGGACTTGGACCACCTACTGATCTGCCCAGACATGTCTATGACATGCACTAAAGATGATATTTTGAAAGTCAATGACAAAGCAATCTACGTTGCTAATTACTGGGAAGGGAAGATATAATTGGTGCATCCAGACACGGAAGAAGAAGAATTCTGAGAAAAATAAACTGTTGAAACTTGCCCCAAAGCTAGTGAGAAAGGCAGTGTATCCAACTTCTATTGAGAGACAGAATGTTACCCTTGCTCTCAGTGTTTTTGATTCTAAAAATGTGGCAGCACTAGAAATTTTGAAAAGTCAGGGGATTGAGAGTTCTGATGGCACTATTCAGTTTTTGAAATTAATCATTAAATGGTGGACAGTTTCTAATGTACAGCATCCCATGAAAGGCAAATACACATCAGATGATAATTCTAGCCCAATCACTGGACCTACTGACTCCAAACTTGTGTTTCTTGAAAATTTGAAAACATTTCTTGATATCTGGCATGCATTGCCTACTCATGGAAAATTAACCAATGAAACATATACTGCTTTCTCTCACACACTTGGAGCAACAGTTCAGTTATGCAGATACATTTTTAACACTTGCAACTGGTCCTATATTCTTACAGCAAAAGTACAAACTGATGCTTTGGAAGCAAGATTTGGAGCTTATAGAAGGCTAAGTGGCTGCACATATAATGTTTCAGTTGAGCAAATCGTGGAATCTGAGAGGAAACTGGAAGTAATAAGCCTACTAAAGCTCAGATCTACTAAACATGGTGAATTTACATTAAATGATTTTGCAGCAAAAGTAAATTACAGCATAAAAAACCAAAAGTACGAAAATTTGGATAAATTAGAACCTGCTCTAGAGGAACTAGCAAACATTCCCATGATGGATGAAGACTTAAAAGTCTTGGCCTGTATTGCTAGCTACACCAGCAAAACAGTGCTTGAGAAGCTGCAAAAAAGTGGAAAATGTTCAGGCTGTGAAGAAATGTTGCAGACACAGGATGAAATTTTGTTGCAGTGTGAAACCAAAAAACTCCTTTCCTATTTCAACCAACTGAATCGTGGGGGATTGAAGTGTCCTTCTTCTATAATGATTTTCTTGTGTTGTAATATATATAAACTTTTTCAAGTTCTGATTAGCAGCACATATGAACCAGAATTCCTAAAACTTGAAAATCAGAGAGATGCAGTACTTGCCTTAGGAACTGAATTGTGTGAAAATGCCGTTAGTAACCTCAGTGATGTGTGCAAATGTGGCATTCCTTTAAAGACAATAATCAAGAAAAGTATTAAAGTGCTTTCAAATATTTTTATTAATATTACACAAAACTGTTGAATGAAAAGTGTGTTTCAAAGGAAATTGCTCGAACACTAGTCAAACAAAAAAGAGGAACTCATGAAGACATTGCAGCAAAAATAACAAAACGCAAAGTGGCCAAGCTGAGCAGCAAATGAATCCAACAGGTACTCATAATCAAACACTTCTAACATATTACGTAATGACAGTGACTAGAAATAACTGCATATTGTTTAATACAATTTTGTGCTTTAGTTACACGCTTCATTTATTATTGCTATGTAGCTTCTACTGTGCAAATTATTATTAGTGTCCAAATATGCCATTTACATGTGTTTTGTAGTAGTTTTTTGGATTTGATTTTGAGTTGCATCTCATAATTTTACTTCGTCATAATTCTTATTACGTAATTTGTGGCTTTAGTGACAATTTTTTATTTAAGTTTGAAGATAGAAAAATACATAACAATACATTTCTTACGCAATTTAGAATCTACTTTCCATTTATGAAGTCTGTAAATTATTCGTATTAGGGTAGCGCTGAAATACTTGGCCTACGACGGCCGCCATCTTGGTTTCTGTGTTGTGGTCTGATGTATTGTAGGTGGTCTTGTCTTCACCCACCATTTCTCCCTTTTTAAACCGAGAAAACCATTCGTACACTTGCGTTTTACTAAGAGCATGGTCTTTGTAGGCTGTCTGAATCATCGTAACAGTTTCTGCTACGTTCTTGCCAAACAGGAAACAAAACTCCACTGCCGCACATTGTTCGTAAGAACTAGCCATTTGCTCGTGTCACGTCTGCACTGTACGCACACTCAAAGAAGTACCAAAGAAACCACACTTCTCACTGTTGGGTATCAGGAATACATCCTGCTGATGGCTGTGGCTTTGGAAATAGAACTATCTGTATCATTCTTTTGACTCGACGTACTCTTCCCTCTGCTATCACAATATTCCACAGTCATCTCCTTCGCACATGTCGGAACACAAATACATACTTTATAAGCCAGAGGCTCAAGGTGAACCTATCATGCATCCCCTACTACTACTACTACTACTACTACTACTCCAAAGTATAATACTTTGTCAATAACTGATTGCCTAGATACGAAATAATACTGAGTGAAAATCAGCCATGGGTGGATGTTTCATAAGTTTTTCTTGCGAGTGTTACGATTGTGTCTCAGGAAGAGAGGCGTAATCGGCCAGGTGTTAAAAAACCTGATTGCAACAAATACTGTACCGTATGTTACTATCACAAGTGGCCTTCATTCTACAGGTGCACACAAGTATCCATGTTAAAACCTATACTGGCTTTATAAATCGAGGTACGACATTACCTCCGAATGACGTGGTTTTTCCGGACAAATACCGAGATGGTGATCGTAGGAGTGTCACACCAGCCGTCTGATTACATGTAGCCCACGATGCAACCTCGTGATAAAGTCGTTGAATTTTGAACGTGATTCGGCTAATGAACATGGAAAGTAAGTGGTATTTGCTATTCCCTCACACCGCCCCAGCTAGATATTTCTATAGTCTTAGTAACATATTCTGCCTTGATACCATGTCAGAGGTTCTGCGATATATCCACTGTGTTATAGGCGATGACTGACTGAGAAGGATCACAAACAGTAATAGATGGTGTGCTGATTGAGGTCGTAAGAAAATGTACACTAGCTTTTCAGATCTCTAGTGTTACACTGTCTGCTAGAAATGATTTCTATGATTTGGTCTTTCCATTCAACCACATACCTGCGTTGTATCCTATTGACAAGTTCTTTAATGATTACAATTACTACTCAATCATATTTCTGGCACTCTCACATCTCGGATCGAGTCACCTTTCTGGAACCTGTCTGCAACAGTAAAATTATAACCTGGTTTTAGTCAGCCCCTATGCATGTTGCAACTGCTCCCATTTCTACAGATTTGCGCATGTGATCATTCCAATTTAAGTTGGAACTGAGCAGAAGTCAGAGAAAGCCATATCCACCACCTTCTGCAACCCATGAAGAAACAGAACGACTTGAGTTAGTGGTACAGGACAGGGTGTTTTGACCATTCGGTGGAAATGCGTGGAATGTTGGTGCGTCTCCAAACCAGATACAGATACTACAGTCCAAAGCAGATCCACGTCTATTCACATCTATTGGTCCAACATGCTATCATCATTATTCTGTGCGACACATCAGAGAGAAAGTACAAATTATAAAAGCTCCACTAACTTTATCTGATATAGAACTCATCTAGACACCGTTGTCGGCGCGATGACGTATAGCTGAGGCGGGGGTCCAGCGCAGAGAGCGAGATGTCCCATGCTCCCCAGAATAGCATAGGGTGCATTCCTCCTAGCATTCCTAACGGAACAGCCCATCCGTCACTGAATTCACCTGTCAAACTGTTGCTGCTGCTGCCTGTGTAGGGCGATTCTATTAAATACACAGGTATGGATCCACTGCAGAGGCCAGTTTAAAGTTTCATCACCTTCGCTGTAGGAGGATGATCGAATACTGCGGACTATACTGTGAATCGCAAGAGACGCTCCTTGTGGCTATGTCTTGTTGTTTGAAGAGTTAGTTTTTTCTGCTGTAGCACACTTTGTACGCTGCTGTATATTTTGTTTTCTGCCACGACTTCGAGGTATGTGTCAGGTCTTAAACTGACATTAAGATGTTCTGATCAGCGGCCTCTCGTAGAAAACTAGACATGCCACAGTGTAAATCATATTGTTACTATGGGTACCATAACACGCCAGGTTCGAGAAAGGTGACTCGTTTCGAGATATGAGAGTGCCAGAAATATGATTGAGTAGTGGTTGTAATCATTAAAGTACTTGCCAATAGGATCCAATGCAGGTATGTGCTTGAATGGAAAGACCTGATTCCAAATCATAGACATTATTTCCAGCGGATAGCGCAACACTAGAGATCTGAAAAGCTAGTGTACATTTTCTTATGACCTCAATCAGCACACCATCTACTACTGTTTGTGATCCTTCTCATTCAGTCAGCGCCTATAACTCAGTGGATATCGCAGAACCTCTGATATGGTATCGAGACAGAATACGTTACGAATACTATAGAAATATCTAGCTGGGGCGGCGTGAGGGAGTCGCAAATACCGCTTACATTCCACATTCTTTAACCGAATCACGTTCAAAATTCAGCGATTTTATCACGAGGTTGCATCGTGGGCTACATGTAACCAGGCTGCTGGTCTGATAATACACGCTCTACGATCACCGTCTCGGTATTTGTCCGGTAAAACCGCCTCATATAGATATGAAAAGGGGGTCGCTATACTGTCGACTACCTAGTTTCAACTACTCTTCCAGGTTACCCAACTACCCACTGCTTAGCAAGAACACCTCATCCTGCCAAAGTCGATAAACAATCTCCTATTTATGATAATCCGTTCACGTCTTTTACATATTTATAGTGTAAAACAGTAAAAACAGGTTGTTGGTTGACCTGGAAAAGTGGTTGAAACTATGTAGTCGAAAGTATAGTGACCCTATTTTCGTACCTAAGTGAGCATCAGGCTTATAAAGTATGTGTTTGTGTTCCGACATGTGCAAAGCAGATGACTGTGGAATACTGTGATAGCAGAGGGATAAGTATGTCGAGTCATAAGAATGGTACAGATATTTCTATTTCCAGAGCCACGGCCATCAGCAGGATGTATTTCTGATACTTCACTCATTATCAAATGCCATTCAACTGAAACCACAATCGTAACATTTAATTGTAAGTATAGAAGGTTGTATACATGGAAGAATCCTGGAGATACTAGAAGGTATCAGATAGATTATATAATGGTAAGACAGAGATTTAGGAACCAGGTTGTAAATTGTAAGACATTTCCAGGGGCAGATGTGGTCTCTGACCACAATCTATTGGTTATGAACTGTAGATTAAATCTGAAGAAACTGCAAAAAAGTGGGAAATTATGGAGATGGGACCTGGATAAACTGAAAGAACCAGAGGTTGTACAGGGTTTCAGGGAGAGCATAAGGGAACAATTGACAGGAATAGGGGAAAGAAATACAGTGGAAGAAGAATGGGTAGCTCTGAGGGATGAAGTAGTGAAGGCAGCAGACGATCAAGTAGGTAAAAAGACGAGGGCTAGTAGAAATCCTTGGGTAATAGAAGATATATTGAACTTAACTGATGAAAGAAGAAAATATATAAATGCAGGAAATGAAGCAGGCAAAAAGGAATACAAACGTCTCAAAAATGAGATCGACAGGAAGTGCAAAATGGCTAAGCAGGGATGGCCAGAGGACAAATGTAAGGATGTAGAGACTTATCTCACTAGGGGTAAGATAGATACTGCCTACAGGAAAATTAAAGAGACCTTTGGAGGAAAGAGAAACGCTTGTATGAATATCAAGAGCTCAGATGGAAACCCAGTTCTAAGCAAAGAAGGGAAAGCAGAAAGGTGAAAGGAGTATATAGAGGGTCTATACAAGGGCGATGTACTTGAGGACAATATTATGGAAGTGGAAGAGGATGCAGATGAAGATGAAATGGGAGATACGATACTGCGTGAAGAGTTTGACAGAGCACTGAAAGACCTGAGTCGAATCAAAGCCCCGGGAGTAGACAACATTCCATTAGAACTACTGACGGCCTTGGGAGAGCCAGTCCAAACAAAACTCTACCATCTGGTGAGCAAGATGTATGAGACAGGCGAAATACCCTCAGACTTCAAGAAGAATATAATAATTCCAATCCTAATGAAAGCAGGTGTTGACAGATGTGAAAATTACCGAACTATCAGTTTAATAAGTCATTGCTGCAAAATACTAACGCGAATTCTTTACAGACAAATGGAAAACCTGGTAGAAGCCAACCTCAGGAAAGATCAGTTTGGATTCCGTAGAAATGTTGGAACACATGAGGCAATACTGACCTTATGACTTATCTTTGAAGAAAGATTAAGGAAAGGCAAACCTACGTTTCTAGCATTTGTAGACTTAGAGAAATCTTTTAACAATGTTGACTGGAACACTCTCTTTCAAATTCTAAAGGTGGCAGGGGTAAAATACAGGAAACGAAAGGCCATTTACAATTTGTACAGAAACCAGATGGCAGTTATAAGAGTCGAGGGGCATGAAAGGGAGGCAGTGGTTGGGAAGGGAGTGTGACAGGGTTGTAGCCTCTTCCCGATGTTATTCAATCTGTATATTGAGCAAGCAGTAAAGGAAACAAAAGAAAAATTCGGAGGAGGTGTTAAAATCCATGGAGAAGAAATAAAAACTTTGAGGTTCGCCGATGACATTGTAATTCTATCAGAGACAGCAAAGGACTTGGAAGAGCAGTTGAACGGAATGGACAGTGTCTTGAAAGGATGAACATCAACAAAAACAAAACGAGGATAATGGAATGGAGTCGAATTAAGTCGGGCGATGCTGAGGGAATTAGATTAGGAAATGAGACACTTAAAGTAGTAAAGGAGTTTTGCTATTTGGGGAGCAAAATAACTGATGATGGTCGAAGTAGAGAAGATATAAAATGTAGACTGGCAATGGCAAGGAAAGCGTTTCTGAAGAAGAGAAATTTGTTAACATCAAGTATAGATTTAAGTGTCAGGAAGTCGTTTCTGAAATATTTGTATGAAGTGTAGCCGTGTATGGAAGTGAAACATGCACGATAAATAGTTTGAACAAGAAGAGAATAGAAGCTTTCGAAATGTGGTGCTACAGAAGAATGCTGAAGAGTAGATGAGTAGATCACATAACTAATGAGAAGGTACTGAATGGAATTGGGAAGAAGAGAAATTTGTGGCACAACTTGACTAGAAGAAGGGATCGGTTGGTAGGACATGTTCTGAGGCATCAAGCGATCACCAATTTAGTATTGGCAGGCAGCGTGGAGGGTAAAAATCGGAGAGGGAGACCAAGAGATGAATACACTAAGCAGATTCAGAAGGATGTGGGTTGCAGTAGTTACTGGCAGTTGAAGAAGCTTGCACAGGATAAGGTAGCATGGAGAGCTGCATCAAACCAGTCTCAGGACTGAAGACCACAAGAACAACATAGTGATCAAATACGTATGTGACCGATTTCGTAGGATTATTCCTTGTATGCATGGCCTGTGGTGGGAATGATTCATGTTTCCAGCTAACGACGGCGGCCGTCCGAATGGAAAGAGCTGTTGGACTGTAGGAATGTAGATGACTTAACCGTGTTGTCCTCTGGACGACCAAATAGCGAACTAATACTTACAAGGGAACCTCCCCATCGCAGCCCCCTCAGATTTAGTTATAAGTTGGCACAGTGGATAGGCCTTGAAAAACTGAACACAGATCAATCGAGAAAACAGGAAGAAGTTGTGTGGAACTATGAAAAAAATAAGCAAAATATACAAACTGAGTAGTCCATGCAGAAGATAGGCAACATAAAGGATTGTATGAGCTTAGGAGCGCCGTGGTCCAGTGGTTAGCGTGAGCACCAGCGGAATAAGAGGTCCTTGGTTCAGGTCTTACCTTGAGTGAAAAGTTTAACTTTTCATTTTCAGACAATTATTATCTGTCCGTCCGATGCGAGGTAACTGCGCCGTAGTATGGGAACGCTACACCTAAACAAACATCGAAACACACGACGTCAGTCGACTACAGAGAGAGTATTCCTGCTAACGAGGCTCCCTGGCTGGCAGTTGACCGTTCGCTACTTTGGACGAGAGTGCATTAAATACGTGAGATGTATTCCGACTGTGAAACTGTTGCATTCATTTGTTGCAGTTTACCTGACAAACTCTTACGCCTTCATCACTTCTTTGGGAGTGATTATCACATCCACAAGAAAACCTAAATAGGTCAAGGTGGAAGAATCTTTTTACCCATTCGCCAAGTGTACAAGTTAGGTGGGTCGACAACATATTCCTGTCATGTGACGCACATGCCGTCACTAGTGTCGTATAGAATATATCAGACGTGCTTTCCTGTGGAGGAATCGGTTGACCTTATGACCTTGCGATCAAATGTTTTCGGCTGCCATTGGAGAGGCACGTCCTTTCGTCTACTAATCGCATGGTTTTGCGGTGCGGTCGCAAAACACAGACATTAAGCTTATTACAGTGAACACAGACGTCAATGAACGAACGGACAGATCATAACTTTGCGAAAATAAAGACTGTAAACTTTTCACTCGAGGGAAGATTTGAACCAAGGACCTCTCGTTCTACAGCTGCTCGCGCTAACCACGGGACCACGGCGCTCTTGAGCTCACGCAATCCTTGATGTTGCCTATCTTCTGCATGGACTACTCAGTTTGTATATTTTGCTTATTTTTTCATAGTTCCACACAACTTCTTCCTGTTTTCTCGATCGATCTGTGTTCAGTTTTTCAAGGCCTATCCACTGTGCCAACTTATAACCAACTCTGAGGGGGGTGCGATGGGGAGGTTCCCTTGTTAGTATGTGCTAGGTGGCTTTCGTGATCAAGTGGAAATTTGAGAAGAGTGAAAATGGACGAGTGTTTGCACTGGACTGTTATTCCCTCCCATGTAAGTTGTCAGATTGACTGTTTCTTCACATTTCCCACCTTTATTTAGTTGAGAGAATATCAGTTGTGGTATGTGCATCTAGCAGGTGGAAGATGGGTTTGCCGGTTCTTTAGATGTGAGAAACAACTTATTTGACTTTGTAAATTATAGGGATGATTTGGAATCTGTTACATCACAGACATCAGTATTCATGTGCGGAAATATCAGTTCCCTCTCTTTGTTTCGAGTTCTCATGTAAAGGTCTTCACAGACGGGATAAGTGCTAAAGTATCAGGTTTGTAGAGAAATAATTTCCAGTTTATATCTTCAGAATTATGTTGCACGAGCGATCGGTAGGCTACTGCTATGTGCTTGACATCGGGAAGTAACGCAAAAATGTTATAAAATTAGGGCAAACCATCGGAAAATACATATGTTCTTGTAATCTCAGAGTCTGGAGATGGGTGCAGAAAAGCAAACAAGCAAGGAGGTCCAGACCAGAAACAGTAACGCGTTTGTGCCGAGGGAAGTGAGCCTGTGGATGTCAATGGCAATTGTATGTTAACTACATCGACATGGTACACGGTGATACATTACTGGGTTGGAGATCGGTTTCATGCTCTAATATTCAAGCTCCCATCCTCAGTTCGAGAGCAGTGTAGCTGAGTAAGAGTTTTTCCGTATTTGACGATATGCAGGGGAACTGTGCAGGGTGTAATTGTCGGTGCAATATGGCGATCTGTGTAAAATAGTTTTTTCCCCATTGAAATTCTCCTCTGCAGAAAGAAAAAAAGAGGTGGACGGTGCTTTGATACCGGTGGCATCAGTAATTCAGAGGGTAAGTTCGAGAAGAGCCAATCATAATACTCGTTTCATTCACAAGACATCCTTTGTGCTAGGATACAGAAGTATCTACATAGTGGTGGGGACTTTTGTGTGTATTGAAAGCAGGACAGATAACATGTGATGTACAGGGTACCACGTTAGGACGGCGAGGAAGACTGCATTCGATGTTATTCTGAGCTATTTTCGTAAACAGGTTCTGTTAGGGCAAGCTGAGACATCAAGAAAGCGGACGTTAACTATTTCTGGAACACTATACAATTTCCGAGAGTTCGACTCAGTTCTTATTTTACATAGCCATGTGACATCAGTATAAGATTGAGAACCTTGTTAGATGCACTTGCGATGGTTTGTAGGTATGCGCACTCACTTCACAGCATTGCGTTAGTCATGCTGGTCAGATAAGCTCGGTTAGACGTGTCTCGCATGTCACGCTAAGAACAATGCACACTGTGATGTTCGGTGACGTCAGTATCCCCAAGTAATGCATCAGCAATGGTAAAACACATGTGTTGATCAGAGGTGTCTCATTTACGGGACCAGCGTGAACGCGTGTTGGAGTTCTGGGACATCAATATAACACTCGGAGAACTATAACTGTCTACCCGAAAATAGAAGCAACTTTCACCTGCTCAATGTAGGTAGGAGTGGCGTGAGAGCGATGGCTCGTGTTGGCTTGTGTCTGGGGCTGGCCTCTGCAAGTAGGTCTTCGCTCCTGTCCGGTCGCATCAGCAACAGTGTCTAGGTGATCACGTATTTTCGAGAGGAATTTCTCAGGTGTCAAGTATGAAATGGATGTCGCTGCCTCATGCTTGAGGGCACCTGTGTGTGGTTTGACAGCTGATTGGTCGCTTCACTTTGCGGCTACTGCCGGTAGCCTCCTGCGTGGTCTTGTGGACAGAGGGTGGTGAACAGTGCTTGTGCATGTTGATTGTGTGACAGTTGCATTATTTTCTAGCTGGTCTATAGGCTGTACTATGCGTTATTTAGACAGCTTATGAGTTGATTTCGTGTCTGCACATCAGTGTACTGCATTATTTAGGAGGAGTTTGTATGTCTGTACTGAAATTATTTGGGTAATTTAGGAGTTGTTTGCTTTGCATGTCTGCAGAGTGTTATTTAAGAGTAGTTTACAGGTCTGTGGGCTGTGTGGCGTGACCCCAAGCATGTCAGAGCGTGTGTTCTGTGTCACTGTGATAAATATACTGTCTCTCAAAATCCATCCCCAAATAAATTGTTCCAAAATAAATGAAGTGCACTTCTTCCTCTCTCCAGCAGCCCTGTGCAGGTTGGGTCCTTTTCCCACGAATTTCTAGGATGATGTGGCTGTCAGGTGGCTTAGATTAGTTGAGGTAGCCCAAGTGCCTTTTCCTTCCCACCATTTTCTTAGGTTAGGGGAGATAGCCCAAGTTATCTATCTTTACAGTCAAAATTCAAACTTTGCACCAATCCCTAGGAAGATGTGGCGGTCGGGTGACTTAGGTTAGTGGAGGTGGCCCAAGTGCCCTTTCTTTCTCACCACTCTCTTAGGTTAGTAAAGATAGCCCGATTGACTTATCTTCCCAGCAAAATTCAAACTTTGTGCCAGATCCCAGGATGAGGTGGTGGTCAGATGACTTGGATTAGTGGAGGTAACCCAACTGTCCTTTCTTTCTCGCCATTTTCTTAGGTTAGTAGAGGTGTATTGCACTATCCTGATGGAATTGGAACTTCCTGCCATTTTCTGGGGGAAGTTGGTTACATTAGTGGAGGTAGCCCAATTGACCTATCTTCCTCCGAAAATTCAAACTTCTCGCCAAAATCTGCCATCTTGAATGATGTCATGGCCTCCAGCTTGGGTGATGTCATGTGCTGTTGTCAAATCTACACGCTGCCATCTTGGATAGTGTCATCGCCACCATCTTGGATACATCTGGCAACAATGGAGAGTGGGCCAGAATGATCTTTGTACCAATACTAAGAAATGCCGAGACAGAAGAAATTAACGTAAATAAAGGCCAGGTGGGTAGCGAGAACCAGAGACATGTCATAGTGCTAGTTTCTACCTGCAGTATTATGAGAAACTGGTGTTTGGGGCAAGAATCCAGTTGGCGTGTGTGGTGAAACATGCTGTAGAGCATGCTCTGCAACAGGATGTTGTGAGTTGCGAGTATAGGCCTTCTGCCTATGCCCATTCATCCTAATCGATAATCTGGTGGTAGTCATGACGATGTAGATGGCCGAACCGTGTTTACGTAATAGCTGGTATATGAAGTGTCGTTTCGTAGGTGGCTTTCCCTTTGATAGTATATGTTTTGCCAGTTGCAGGGCTATTATATCCGGTGATAGAAGGGTGCATAGGGCACATCTTGCAGTGGGGACAGTCGCAAGTGTAGAAGCCATAGAATAGGGAGATGGGTGCAAAGGAGCACATGGTCTGACAAGATTATTGCACAGATTGGGAGGGTGACAGAAAGCTATTCTAGGTGTGGTGGACAAAATTTCAGACAGAATGGATCAAATTTCAGGGCATGATTTTAGGAAGTTATGGGCCTGTCAAAGCAGCTGATTAACACATTCCAGACCAGGATAATACTGAATTACCCATGGCGTGCTTCGAAGATGTGTTGTGGAGGGCAGACATACAAACAGATCAGAGATACAGCCATGGGAACCAGGATGGCTCCTTCCTATGCCAACCTTTTCAAGGGTCGCATGGAGGGGGCTTTCCGGGATCCATAAGTTTCCAACATGCTTTGGTTTAGATACATTGATGACATCTTTACCATATGGACTCGAGGTGAGGCTGACCTGCTAAAATTCCTGGAATCTCTGAATACCTTCTCCTAATTAAATTTCACGTAGTCCTATTCCGATTCCCATGCCACTTTCCTTGAAGTTGATCTCGTCCTCACTGAAGGCCATCTACACCCTTTTGTCTGCATTAAATCTACCAACAATCAACAGTACTTACATTTTGACAGTTGCCATTCTTTTCATGTCAAACGTTCCCTCCCATATGGCCTTGGCATCCGAGGCAAACGTATTTGTTTGGATGCAGACTCTTTACAGTAGTACTCCACCATTTTCGCTTCAGCTTTCACTGTACGCAATTACCCCACAAACCTAGTTAGAAAGCAGATTTCCTGGGCCATCACATCCAATCCTGGTACTGCTGATCCCTCCAAAAAACAGATACGACAATGATTCAGACTTTATCGACAACTGCGATTCCCACATGGTAAGCAGAAACGAAAAGTATAGATAAAAGTATTCTTGATTCGGCACAGGACGAAGTAGACAAAGACCAGTAGTGAAGGTGTTATCGATATTTGTGCACGGGGGGGGCTGGTTGTTTGATGTACAGCTGCCATTTTCTTTGCTCTGGGTGACAGGAGCGCCTGCTTAGCATCTCGCTCTTTTTCTAATGCAGCCCAATTGGCTTCATACTCTTTTTCTAATAAATCTCCATGTGGCAAGGTAGCTGACAAGCGCAGGTTGGAGAACCTGACAAGCAAATGTATAATAAAAACAATGCAGAGCAAAATCATGTGAGGCACACTGATCCTCAGTATGATAATACACCAATAGCACCGCCTATGTATGAACCCTTTAACGAGGGATGAAAAACACCAGCTATGAGACAAGCTGAAGTATGTCTTACACAGAACCAGGCATACTAACTTTGACAAACGTAATGCAAGAGGAAAGTTCGATCGGATCGATCGGATATCAGCAGTTCCAACTTTCAATGACGACAAAAACAATACCCACTCTGTGGTATTCATAAAGAATTTCCGAAGTGTTTTGCCAAGATTATGGACATAAAGGCAGAAAATTTGGTTTGTCGCCTCGTATAACTGGAAATGCATCACAATGGGCACTCCAAGTTGCATAGATATGTAACATATATCCGCATTTTGAGATAATTTTTAGGACAGTTCTGGTCTATATGTGTGCAAGAACGTCTTAGGAAACTTGTACACAGTCCAGAATTATATAATCTCAAAGTGGGAAATCTCAGAAAATACGTCGATATATATATTAACATGACCATATACTAGGATGAACCGATCTCTCATAAAGATGTTCTCAGAATGTTAAAGGCTCATTTTCCCATAAATATACAAGAGAAGTTAGTGTTCCTGACCCTGACCTGAAGTATTTCCTGTCAGTAATCGATTCCTTGGACCTCACACAGGAAGACGCAAAAAATTGAACGACAACAACTGGAACAATGGCAATCAATGTAATGATGATAGCTGCAGAAACGGTGGTTTCAGGTAAAATAACACCAGGAACAATGGTCAGAACAGTAACAGTAGGCCGCAACCTAAGGGCAATGGTACTAACTACCAAGCTGCCAATAACAACAATGCAAACTGCCAGTACAGAAGCGACAACTACTATAATAGAAAAAGACGAACTAATAACAAATTTGATGACAACAACTAACAAAAATATGAGGAATGCAAACAGATCATGTCAGAATTCCGGAAACAGTGGTTGGACGCAAAATACAGCGCTTCCCCACCATTGCAGCCACAAAACATGCACATTAATCATATGTTGGTGATACAAATGCCAGGCAGTAGTCAACAGCAACATTGACAGTCGCTGCAAATTGAGCAAAGTTCACATTCACAGCCAACAAACTGTGGGTGACCCCTGTAGTCAGTCGGTCTATGCACAGAATGAAGGCACAGCGAACAATAGTTAGCCATGTTGCGATACAGTGATGGAGATGACCTGCCGCAGAAGTTGTCTCAGGAAACCAGTAATTGCATGAAAGACCACGTGGAAATGGTACAAGCTGCTGTTGTCAGTTCCATCAACGATGCTGATGTACAGTTAGTGTGTGGATTATACAAGGAATAAAGAAATCATGTGGGACAAAAGGGCGGCTGTATTTAATATCTAGGAACAGCTCTGATGTTAGAATTGTAATACATTACAAAGAATACAGCAAAATATTGAAGCTAGCTTTATTATGAGAAAAAGATAATTACATCAGACAACAAATTAAAAATTATATGGAATACAGTGAAGACAGAGACAGGTGGGGCCAAAAAGGAAGAGGAACAGATAGCTCTAAAAATAAATGAGGCTTTGGTAATAAGTACATGTAGTATTGCAAACCTCTTAAACAAGTACTTCATTTCTGTTACTGATAGCTTGGGACTATCAGGTTTAGTGAACAGTGCAATGGAGTATCTCAGACTAGTCTTTAAAAATAACTTCAGTAAAATGGAAATGACACTCATGTCTCCCAAAGAAGTAGCTTCCATCATAAAACCCTTAAAATGTAAGTATTCCATTGGGTATGATAATGTATCAACAAAGTTAATGGAAGTGTGCTCATACCAGTTGAGTTCTGTCTTAAGTTATTTGTGTAATCAATCTATTATCAGTGGAACATTTCCTGGCTGGCTAAAATATGCTGAAGTTAAGCGTCTTTACAAGAAAGGGGATAAAGAGATATCACCAAACTGTCGGCCAAATTCACTTTTACCGGATTTCTCAAAAGTTTCTGAAAAGGTTGTGTTCAAGCATCTTCATAAGCATCTGAATACAAATAGTATATTGTCCAAGTCACAGTCTGGATTTCTTAAGGGTTCTGATATAGAGAAAGCTATTTACACTTACTGTGAGAATGTACTTCATTCATTAGATAATAAAGTAGTGGCTACTGGCATTTTCTGTGACCCGTCAAAATCCTTTGACTGTGTGAACCACAGTATTCTCTTAAGTAAATTAGAACATTATGGTATCACTGGCAATGCTGCGAAATGGTTTGAGTCTTATCTATCTAAATTAAAACAAAGGGTGTCGTTATGAAATACCTGTGCAGTAAGCAGTCTGTCTTCATCTGACTGGGAATTAATTACATGTGGTGTTCCTCAAGGTTCCATCCTGGGTCCATTGCTTTTTCTTGCGTACATTAATAAACTCCCATCTGTTACATTGCCAGATGGTAAGTTTGTTTTGTTTGCAGATGATACAAACATTGCAATAAGTTGCAAGTCGAGTTCAGATTTACAAATAGCTGCTAATATAATTTTCACTGACATTAATTAGTGGTTTAAAGCCAATTCACTGTCATTAAACTTTGAGAAGATCCACTATATACAGTTCAGGACCTGTAAGAGATTTCCTTCCAGCATGTGTATAACATATGAAGACATGCAGATTGAAGAGGTCGACAGTGTCCGATTTCTAGGATTACAACTCGATAATAAACTCACTTGGGAAGGGAATACTACAGAATTGCTCAAGCATCTAAACAAGTCTGTATTTGCGGTGAGGATGATGTCAGATGTAGGAGATATAAATATGAAAAATTTGCATATTTTGCTTACTTTCATTCTATTATGTCATATGGGATCATATTCTGGGGCCACTCATCAGACCAGAAGTTTTTAGGGTGCAAAAGCGTGTGATAAGAATCATTTGTGGTGTAAATTCAAGAACATCATGTAGAAACCTGTTCAAGGAACTTTGTATTCTAACCACTGCTTCTCAGTATATTTATTTCATAATGAAATTATTTGCAAATAACAATCTCTATTAGCAACCGATAGCTCAATGGATATTATCAATACTAGGAACAAGAACATTCTACATGAAGACCTGAAATAACTTACCTTGGCCCAAAAAGGGGTCCAATATTCAGGAACACACATTTTCAATAAAATGCCAATAACCATTAAAAACTTGGCTTCAGATAAAGCACGGTTTAAACAGAGTTTGAAAGACTCTACTCCATAGATGAATATCTTAACAATGACTGTTAAGCCACTTTAAGTAAAAATATCTGTTAGATTTTAGTTTTGACAGCACTTGGTCACAAGAAACAAGACTAGGTGTTTTGTGTATGATAAATTTATTAACAATGCATAACAATGTTTCATTCTGCAAGGTTGTTAATTCTGTAAATATTACCTGTACCAGGGTACCACACTGTATTCAGCTATTTTGACAGTCTCCTGACAAATGAACAGGGTAATAAGTATTATATTCAAATGATTTATGTTTTTATGTTATACTTTCTGACATGTTCCACACCATCGAGAATCATATCATTTTTTGGGTCTATGGAACTAAAACTGAATCTAATCTAACCTAACAGACACAGGAGCACCTATTTCAGTTATGGATTACAGCTTCTTCAGATGTATCAATCAGGTCAAGTGTTTGCTTATATTCCCCACACAAAATTATAAGGTTGTGGGGGCTATTAGTGTTAAAAGCCAAGTGATTAAACCTGCCACCCTGGGATGGGACTTTATGCGTGAGGGGGCTGCAATGATTGACCTCTCACGTTGGCTTATTTGCAAAACATACCATGAAGAGAAGATAGTACTGGATCTAGTAAAAACAACTGATGTCCATGGTAAAGTAGCCGAAGGTATGAATCTGTATGAATAAAACCAACATTGTATTACAACATACTTGACACTTGTAGTCCAGTGTGATCAAGTGGTCTTACTTTTATGCAGAGAACACTTTTCGTTGATGCAAATTAGGATTGTAATTAACAGCAATGTAAGAATGCATCAGTATTGGGGCAAGGCCTATTCAACCCTAAAGTGCTTTTATTCAAGATGGCGCCGTTGACGTTATCCAAGATGGCGGATTTTTGCTGGAAGTTTGAATTCTGGCTGGAAGATAGGTCAATAGGGCTACCTCTACTAACCTAACCTGCTCCCCCAGAAAATGGCGGGAAGTTCAAATTCCATCTGAACAATGCAGCCTCTACCAACTTAAGAAAATGGCAGCAAGATAGGTCATGGGAAACTATGTCAATTGGGCTACCTCCACAAACCTAATCACCTGACCACAACCTCCTCCTATGTATCGGTGGAAACTTTGAAATTTGGCCGGAAGATAGGTCAAGTCGTGTATGTCTACTAACCTAAGAAAATGGCAAGAAAGAAAGGGCAGTTGAGCTACTTCTACTAAATTAAGTCAACTGACCGCCACCTCATCCTAGGGATTGGTGGTGGAGGACTCAACCTATGCTGGACATAAGTCTTTATTATTTTGCATGCACTATTTAGTTAAGCAGTTGGAGGGACTACCATCATCCAGTGTAGTCGCCATGAGGACCAGAGTCCAACTGTCCTAGTACACAGTACTGCTACCAAAAGGCACTGTCATCCATTCCGGGAAGTAATCCAAGATGGCGGTCATGACGTTAGCTGATAACGTAAGTACCGTTATCCAAGATGGCGGAAAACAATGTGTCACCATGAGGTCTGGACCTAATACACAGTACCACCACCAGAGACCACTGTCGTCCGTTCCGTGACTTAATCCAAGGTGGTGGGCGGGAAAAGCGGGAAACAGTGTGGTTGCCATGGGGTCTGGACTCCAACTGACCTAGTACTCAGTACCGCCACCTGAGGGCGCTATCGTCCATGCTGTGACATAACCCACAATGGCGATCTGGGGTGGGGTAAACTGGCGGGAAAACGACTCTGCCTGTGCTGGACGTAAGCCTTTATTTTGCAGGCAGTGTCTCCACCACGAGATCACGACTCCAACTAACCCAGTACACAGTACTGCCACCAGAGGGTGCTGTCATCCCTCCTGTGATGTTATCCAAGATGGTGGTCTGGGGGGAAAATGGCGTGAAAATGATTAAGCCTGCGCTGGGCTGCTAGAGAGAGTAAGCAAGGAGTGTAATTTATTTATTTTGCAACAATTTATTTAGGGAAGGATTTTAAGAGATAGTATATTTGTCACACTGATACAAAACACATGCCCTGACGTACTGGGGGTCACGTCACACAGCCCACAGACCTGTAAACTATTCCTAAATAACGCTCTGCAAGCAAGCAAACAACTCCCAAATTACTGAAATAATTTCAGTACAGACATGCAAACTCCTCGTAAATATTGCAGTACACTGATGTGTACACATGTTCAGTACTTGTAAACTATCTGCGATTAGCACATAGCACAGCTTACAGACCTGCTCGCAAAATAATGCAACAGACACATGCAGGCACCGCCGGCCGTCCCCAGTTCACTGGACCCCACATGCTCCCAGAAGTCGAGATGCACTGACAGCCCCATGAAGTGACGCAGCCACCAGCTGCCAAGCCACGCACAGGTGCGCATTCAGGTCCCCCAAGCATGAGGAGGCGACATCCGTTTCATACTTTGTACCTGAGATAGTCATCTCAAAATTCATGTTCACCAAGGCACCGTTGCTGACGCTACCAGACGAGAGCGAAGACTTACTTGCAGAGTGTGTCAACGCCAGATGCAAGACAGCACGAGCCATCACTCTTACTCTGCTGCCAACAGCATATGAAAGTTTACTGTTGTTGGCGCTGTGATCGGGAAGCTGCGGTGCGGGTCCAGTGGGAGCACCATTCGCCATAGTTTTCTGCAGCCGAGACTCTCGGCAGTAAAATTATTTTGCACAGATCGCTAAATTGCATTGAGAGGTGAACCTGCAAAAGTTGTCTGTGGATCATCAAATACATACAAGACTCACAAGAGTATCGGAAGCCAGGAACATATTTAGCAGTGTAACTACATTAAATATTACGATTGCTGCTACAGTCTGGCACCGATCGATGTACAGATGGCTGCGGTTCTGGAATGAGTCCCTGTATCTACAGGGCACATAATATTCCACGTAAAAAATCTCTCTCATATTCTCGCGATTATCGATGTGTTGAATCTATACATCCCTCACAATAGGACACACACTCATCTTCTCTGCTCATGACTCAACATAAGCCACAGTAACTTTACAACGCAATATATACACATTTTACACAAACAGTGAGCTATCTTTTACACCTGTACAGCACCTGCAAAAATTATGGTATGCCTACACTCACACGGGCTATATGTCTCGATTCTCCTATGTCCAAGGGAATTATGTGCTGAAGTCTTACAATCAACGCTTCTGGAAGGTGCTACATCCTGCCAAGGTTCTCTCAAACAAGTGTTATGAAGGACAGGCGCCAGGCACTATGTGTGGTAATGAATATTGCATCTGCAGACGTATTACTTGGAAAGACATCATCGACACAGGTTGGTGTACTGTAATCGTCACTATCGATAGGACAACAAGGAAAACGCGAATTCGTTCTTCCTCGCGGTCCTAACGTGGCACCCCATCCTCCACGTGTTACCTTTCCTGCTTTCAACATACATAAACGTTCTCACCACTATGTAGAGTCTCCTATATCCCAGCACAAGGGATGTCTTGTGAATGAATGAGGGGTTATGATTGGCTCTTATCGACTTTACCCACCGAATTACATACATCGTCTGTGTGGAAGCACCATCCGCCTTTTCCTTTTCTTTCTGCAGACGAGACTTTCAGCGGCAAAAAACTATTTTACACTGATCGCCATATTTCACTGACAACTAAACCTCGCAATGTGCCCTACATATTGTCAAATATGGAAAGACTCTTACTCAATTACACTGCTCTCCCACTGATGCAGGAGCTTGAATATTAGAGCGTGAAAACAACCTCCAACCCAACAATATATATCACAATGTACTGTGTCAATGTACTAAACATATAATCCGTATCCTACACCATACAAGAATCGACCCTTTTACATCATTCATAGATATATCGCAAAGACAGACAGCACTGTAGGTATACTTGTGGCATTAGATATTTCCCTGTAAGGTCGGCGGTCACCCACTCCTGATGGGTGACCTGAGCACACTCAGGAGGCCGAAGTCATTCTCAGAACTGCTCTACAAATTCTGGCTCATTCCCCCTCGGCACAAACGCATTACTGTTTCTAATCCGGACATACTTCCCTGCTTTCTTTTTACACTCATTTTCAGACTTTGGGATTACAAGAACAAATATATTTTTGCATGGTTTGCACACATCAGTATCCTACCGATCACTCATGCAACATAACTCTGAAGATGCAGACTGGGAATTATTTCTCAACGAATCTGAAACTTTAGCTAGGCAGAGCGTGCTCTAGACCATTTAGTAACTAGAAACTTATCCCATTTGCAGAGACCGTTACATGAGAACTCGTCACTTCATGGGGCTGTCAGTGCATCTCGACTTCAGGGAGCGTGTGAGGTCCAGTGGACTGGGGATGGCAGGTGGTGCCTGCATGGGTCTGTTGCATTATTTTGTGAGCAAGTCCATAAGCTGTGCTATGTGCTAATCGGACAGTTTACAAGTACTGAGCATGTGTACACATCAGTGTACTGCAATATTTACGAGGAGTTTGCATGTCTGTACTGAAATCATTTCAGTAATTTAGGAGTTTTTTGCTTAGTTGCAGAGCGTTATTTAGGAATAGTTTACAGGTCTGTGGGCTGTGTGGCGTGGCCCCCAGTATGTCACAGCATGTGTTTTGTGTCAGTGTGGTAAATACACTATCTCTCAAAATCCTTCCCTAAATAAATTGTTGCAAAATAAATAAATTACACTCCTTCCTTACTTTCTCTAGCAGCCCAGTGCAGGCTTAGTCATTTTCGCACCATTTTCCCTCTCCAGACCACCATCTTGGATAACATCACAGGAGGGATGACAGCACCTTCTGGTGGCAGTTCTGTGTACTGGGTCATTTAGAGTCGAGATTTCGTGGTGGAGACACTGCCTGCAGAATAAAGACTTATGTCCTGCACAGGCAGAGTCGTTTTCCCGCCAGTTTACCCTACCCCAGATCGCCATTGGGTTACATCACAGCATGGACGACAGCGCCCTCAGGTGGCGGTACTGTGTACTAGGTCAGTTGGACTCCGGACCTCATGGCAACCACACTGTTTCCCACCATTTTCCCCCAACCATCTTGGATTACATCGTGGAATGGCGACAGCACTCTCTGGGGGTGGTACTGTGTATTGGGTCCAGACCTCATCGTGAACACATTGTTTTCCGCCATCTTGGATAACGGTACTTATGTCATCAGCTGATATCATGACCACCATGTTGGATTACGTGATGGAACAGACGACAGTGCTCTCTGGTGGCAGTAGTGTGTTCTAGGTCAGTTGGACTCTGGATCCCATGGTGACTATACTGGATGGTGGTAGTGCCTCTAATTGTTTAGCTGAATAGTACCTGCAAAATAATAAAGACTCATGTTCAGCACAGGTTGAGTCCCCTCCCATCAAGCCCCAGGATGAAGTGGCGGTTGGGTGGCTGAGGTTAGTGGAGGTAGCTTAACTGTCCTTTCTCTTCCACCATTTTCTTAGATTAGTAGAGATACGTGACTTGTCCTATCTTCTGGCCAATATTCAAAATTCACACCAGTACATAGGAGGAGGTGGTGGTTGGGTGATTTAGGTTAGTGGAGATAGCCCAATTGATCTTTTGTTGCACCATTTTCTTAGGCTGGTAGAGATAACCATCGTGTATTGCATTATCCTGATGGAATTTGGACTTCCCACCAATCCCTAGGACGAGGTTGCATTTGGTTGACTTAGGTTAGTTGAGGTAGTCTAAGTGACCTATTTTCCTGCAATTTTCTTATCTTAGTAGAGGCTGCATTGTCCTGATGGGATTTGATCTTCCCACCATTTTCTAGGGGAGGGGAGGGGCTGGGCGGGGGATTAGGTTAGTGGAGGTGGCACAGTTGACCTATCTTCCCGCCAAAATTCAATTTTCCCGCCAAAATCGGCCATCTTCGATGCCATCATCAGATGACGTCATGTCCGCCATTTTGGATGATGTCAATGGCACCATCTGTGATTATGGTACTTTGGGGTGCAACAAGCCTTGCCCCAATACTTGCTTCAACTGTATACTTTGACAACATATATTCCATTCGCAAACTTAATGTGGCTAATGAAATTGTTTAAAGACTGTACTAATGTGTGATAGCGCCTATGTCAAAGTACTTAGAACAGGAGAGTACTTACTGTTGGATTGGCAGAAGAGTCAACGCCATGTTACTAATGGAGGCTGAAATGCATGCTCATGCAGGCTGGCGTGAGGATGGAAGAACTATACTGACGTGAGGTCTAGAACATGACAAGGAATTAGAATTCAGAAAGCGGACGCAATTAGTTTCATACTTAACTTTAATCCATTAACCCATATTACTGGCCATTGTCCCTTTTTTGGGACGCATATAATTTACTTATTTCTACGTAAGCAATGGAGCTTTTAGCCTTTATTGTTGCACCTGTTGGTTCAACTAACTGCTATAATGCCTGTAAATGTAAAATAAATAACTTTTTTCTAAGTACTTCACGTCAGGAAAATTATAAACTTGCCGATTTTTTGTTCTCGCACTTGGCAGCACTGTATGCTCTGCTGGTAGTTCCTGGACGACTATGAACTGTGTTTTAGTTGTTTGGGCGTGTTTGTTATGAACATATGGATGCCCATGTAAGATTAAGTATATTTCAGATTTTTTCAAGTAAGTGCAATATCGATATATTTTATGCGTCCCAATAATGGGACAATGGCATGTTACACAATCATTTATTGTTGATGTGCCCTATTCTTGTATACACGTATTATACAGAGAAGAACTGCATTTTACGTTCTTTATATATGCTTTTTTACGTTCTATTCGACTTTTCAGTTTCCAACAGGATAAAAACATGCCACGTGAACTAACACTTGAAGAAATTCTAGCAGAACTACCGAACCATCAAGAGAGTGACGATGAAGATGATGACGTAGAATTGGCGATTATTCCACCCGATGCAGATGTAATAACAGATGAAGAAGACATTGACAAAAATGTATTGAACAATGAGTCTCTTGTACAAGATGTAGCGGGTTTAGAGAGAAGCTCTCACTTTTGGATGTCCGACAGAGAATAGTGATGTTTTACCTATCAAAGAAAACAGGTTCAGTACCAAAATGCAGAGGACCACAAGGAAGCAAATTGATGGGAGGATGGGTGAGCACAGATGTACGACTAGATCCAGGAAATCACTTCATTGTGTCAAGTAAAACACAGAAGAGAGTAAAACACAGAAGAGATGTGCTTACTGCAAGAAAAAAACAACAAAAATTTGTGATAGGTGCAATGTTGGTGTACAAGACAAGTGTTTTGCTTCATTTCATACTGAACAGACATTCAATAATATTAAAACATTCTTTATTTATTGTTTGTGTTGTTTCTTACAATATTATGCATGGAGAATAAGGTTGTGAATTTGGATAGCGCATTTGGCCAATGTCCCAAAAATGGGACGGTCTGTAGTTTTTGTTCTAATAAACTAAAAATTTTCAAAATAACTTTTTATTCAATTAATCACTCAATGTAACGTATTTATGTATAAAAGTTTGCAAAAAATGATCCGATAGAGTTTTGGCCAGTAATGGGTTAATGATGAACGTCGCTCTTGACGGTACATGATTCACAATATTATCTGTTCAGAAGACATATAGTAACTGAATATGGCGCCTTGCTAGGTCGTATCAAATGATGTAGCTGAAGCCTATGCTAAACTGTCGTCTCGGTAAATGAGAGCGTATGTAGACAGTGAACCCTCGCTAGCAAAGTCGGCTGTACAACTGGGGCGAGTGCTAGGGAGTCTCTCTAGACTAGACCTGCCGTGTGGCGGCGCTCGGTCTGCAATCACTGATAGTGGCGACACGCGTGTCCGACGTATACTAACGGACCGCGACCGATTTAAAGGCTACCACCTAGCAAGTGTGGTGTCTGGCGCTGACACCACACTTACTTGATTTAAGATAAACATGAACTGTGTATGATTGATGTTTACAATGTACGTGGACTAATAAAACATTTCATATAAATGTGATCAGTGATGAATAGAGATACTCTGTGAGTGCCTTTCAAACTCTTTACGTGAATGAGAAGACATTCAATTACTGAATAACTTTAGAACTTACTGAAATAGGAACAAAAAATTATGTAGGAATGAAACTCTGTATGGAAGTGTGTGCAGTCTCAAACCTTATGGCATGGACTGTATCAGTGCAGCGGCCAACAATCAATGTTTTGCATTTTTGCGCCGTAGTGGCGCACTAATGTGCTTGCTTCTGTGACCTAGTGAAATGCATTCATGTGCATCTCTTATAGACACTATAAACAGTGAACTGTGGTGCCGCTTGCCTTATCAATTGCAGTACTGCTGCTGGAATTAAGCTGGACCATGTACTGACTACACAGACACTCAAACATTAAAATACTAAAGCCTATGAGCAAGTCAAGTGTGAATCGGAGCAAACATTAATACTGCAGACCACAAACAAGTCAAGTGTGAATTGGAACAAACATTACTTCCCTTCCTTGCAACCTAGCAAGGTATTAGGTGTATGAACTGATTACAGTTGTTCATTCTTTCATACAATGATGATACGAGCTCCAGAGGAAACTGCAGCTGGACTTCGTAGTGCAGAGAGTGGCATGTGTTTCTGGCTTCCTTTCTAGCAGTTGGATCACATCTGCAACCGTGAACGACGCGTTCCGGATCGGCCTGCAGCGTGAGCTGTCTACCTGTCTACCACTGACATCACGTAATAGTGTAAAGCAAGAATGTAGACTGTCAGTTCGACGAAAGCATTACTAATTTGCTATGCAAACTTGACATTTATTTTCACTCATACTTAAAGTTTATCCAGAAGATTATAAACAAACATGAACTGATTTTTAACCACAAGTATATTATTTTCCAAATGTATGACAACATTTACACAAAAACTTGGACTGAATATATAATTTTTTAATTAATTTTATAAACTTCATTAAAGGACTGATGTTTTCAATTAATTTTCGTAAATGTTACAAACAATTCTTTGTATATGTTCACATCCTATTGACGTTTGTGAAAGAATACAGCAACATACGAATTTAGTTTGTTCAACTCATGTCAGGTGATGTAGTCTGAAGGCTCTGGGGTGGTTTTAATCCTGGTTTTCCACAGGCCCGTAACCCAAATGGGGAAGCAAAGACTAATATAGTCTGAGGAAGTGTACAAAGTATTTTCCAGACTACATCTACCATGACAACACATTATATTACAATACACCACTAGTAAACACAGCAATAATACAAATATCTTCTGCAGTGATCAAAAATCTGTTTTACACTAAATTAAATATAAAATGTATGTAACCTTGTAAACCTCAAGTAATGTAAAACCTGCAACTACAATTCAACGTACTCACTTACGAAAGCTGATGCAATCATATGTAGTATATGAGATGAACTTGTACCAGTTCGAGATACGTGACCTGTTAAACCATAATATTTCATGTAAATGTCATAAACAGTTCAGGGGGCTATGTGTTGTCTCCTGGCATATTGATCCCTGTGAATATACTTGAAGAAAAGACTCCACATTTGTCTGTAATATGTGATAATCATTGAACTTTTCATGTGAAAGGCATTGACTGAAAAGGACAAAGACAATATGCACGAATTATTATCACAGAAGGCAACGATTAAAAAAGACAATTTTCATTTGTCTGATGAGAGAAGACATTGTACTACTGATCTAGCCAGATGCATTCTTCCTATGTTTCATATTAAGAAGTCTGTAATAAGTGTAATAATTGTTAATTTATCTAAATCATTTTCAGAATACAAAATTTTATTTGTTGCTAATGAAACCATCGTTTATTTATAGAAGAATTGTGTCCTTTCCTGCAGTTATTAAAACTTTTATTAGATACAATATTACCCTGTTGTTGCCCTCTTACACAGCCAGTACAACTATTTTTGGTAAGTACGACTCTTCTAGTTCGGATATTGAGATCTTATTCAGTTTATGCATTTATGAAAGCATTGAAGTATCTCAGTCATTATTTTCATTTTCTGATGCAAATTTTTCCATACTGGGTCACGAACGTCAAGTATGTTATTTTTCACATAGGCGACGTTAAAGAGAATGCTATAACTAAATGTGCTTTATGCAGTTAAAATTAAGAAACCAGAGTGCTACTAATAAGTACACATACATACGAACCTTGAAGTTTCAGCCCCTGAAACCGAATGTGATCATGTTCATATGTTGTTTTTTCTTTGGTGTGCAATAATGTACCTGCACAATAACATAACTTCAATAAAAGGAAATAATTATAATCAATTATTTAGCACACTGAAGTTCCAGGTGTAACAGGTCAATGTTAACATTTTCGTAGTTCAAAAGGCTGTAAGATGATCTGTGACAAAATAGTGAACCATTGTCTGTTTAAAAGATAATTTCATACATACATACACACACACACAATATATATATATATATATATATATATATATATATATATATATATATATATATATATATTTCACATAGGCGATGTTAAAGAGAATGCTATAACTAAATGTGCTTTATGCAGTTAAAATTAAGAAATCAGAGTGCTACTAATATATATATATATATATATATATATATATATATATATATATATATATATATGTTACACTTTGTAAGATTCCATTTAGAGGTACATGACATTCTGTGTATGTCAATAAGAAGCCACATCTGACAGTCATGATATTAAAGATACACCACATCAAGATATGCTGTCCTGAACAGACTGAAGTATGTGGATGCTAGCTGACAGTATCTTGTAAGAATGCTAATGCCATCAGTCTGATAAGTACACCCCCTGCATTTTTTATTTTTTCTTCAGACTGCTGATGGAGGTACATATTTTATAGACCAGATTCGTCTGGAGCAAGGTTTTGGCACTTTACACATTTCAAGAAATATCAGCAATATGAATGAATCCAGTACTGTAATGTTATCTTATTTTATAGGAACATTGGTTAGTCCAGTTTTGTTAATTTTGTGTAGGTTTGCTAGAGGTATAAACTGAAGTGACCAAAATCATGGGACAGCGATATGCATATACCTAGATGGCGGTGGTATCATGCACACAAGGTATAAAATGGCAGTACATTGGTAGAGCTATCATTTGTATTCAGGTGATTCATGTGAAAAGGTTCCCAACATGATTATGACCACATGACGGAAATTTACAGACTTTGAATGTGGAACAGTGGTTGGAGCTAGAAAAATTGGGCACTCCATTTCAGAAACCTTCAGCGAATCAAATATACCACGATCCACAGTGTCAAGAGCATGCTGAGAATACCACATTTCAGGCATTGCCTCTCACCAGGGACAACACAGTCGTCAACAGCCTTCTTTTAGAGACAGAGAGTATTGGTGTTTGCATAGAGTTGTCAATGCTAACTATTTACCACTGGTCTTCCCTTCTTTGGAACTAGCTCCAGGGAATTAAACCTCTCCCAGTTACTTGGCCAACCTCCTCTCTGCCCTCTTGCCACAAGGAGATCATTTTGGCTAGGTTGCTTATTGGACATTGTCGTTTTAGCCATTGCCATTTGTTAAGTGGTGATCCCTCATCACTTTGTGCTTCTTGTCATCAACCTTTGACAGTTCACCATTTCTTGAACGAATGCCCTTTTCTAATCACCTATGTTCTAATGTAATTTTGTCATTTGAGTTATCGGCCATTTTAGCAAACGATGCACAGGCTGTATCCCGTATTTCACTTTTTATCCATAGTAGTAATATGGCGAAGGACATGTAATCTTTAGTTCAGAACCTCCGTTGCCTCTCCAGCGTATTTTTGTGGACCTTTCTCCAGGAGGATGACCTTTTTCTTAGCTCTCGTTCTTTCCATCGATTGGACTTAATTTCTTTTTCATAAAAGTGTTCTAAGGTTTCGACTTGGGCGCTTATGACCTTAGTTATTTTTGCGCCTTGAAACAAACCAAAATCAGTGCTAATAGACAAGAAACACTGTGAAGTAACAACAGAAATCAAAGTGGGACGTACAACGAACGTATTTGTTAGGACAGTGCGGCGAAATTTGGTGTTATAAACAACCCCGCTAGGACCTTGCCTAGTACGGCGGTGCGGGTCTCCCGCATCGTTCCCCTACGCTCCGTCACGGAGTATGGGACTTCATCATCATCATCAAGGCTATGGCAGTAGACGACCAACGCTAGTGCCTTGGCTAACAACATGGCATCAACTGCAGTGCCTGCTCTGGGCTCATGATCATATCAGCTGGACCCTAAACGACTGGAAGACAGTGGCCTGATCAGATGAGTCCTGATTTTAGTTAGTAAGAGCTGATGGTAGGGTTTGAGCGTGCTGCAGACCCCAAGAAGCCATGGACCCAAGTTGTCAACACGACACTGTGCAAGCTAGTGTGAGCTGTGTTTACACGGAATGGATTGGGTCCTCTGGTACAACTGAACCAATCATTAACTGTAAATGGTTCTGTTCGGTTACTTGGAGACCATTTGCAGCCATTCATGGACTTCATGTTCCCAAATGACAATGGCACTGTTATGGATGACAATGTGCCATGTCACTGGGCGACAATTGTTCACAATTGGTTTGAAGGTTTTTTTGGACATTCTAGCGAATGATATGGCCATATAGATTGCTCACCATGAACCTCATTGATCATTTATGGGACAGAATTGAAAGGTCAGCTCGTTCACAAAATCCTGCGCTTGTAACGTTTTGGCAATTATGGCTGGCTGTAGAGGCAGCATAGCTCAACATTTCTGCAGTGAACGTTCAACGACTTGTCGATTCCATGCAATGTCTAGCTGCTGCCCTATACCTGGCAAAAGCAAAAAAAAAAAAAGTGTGTGAAATTTAATGGGAATTTACTGCTAAGGTCATCAGTCCCTGAGCTTACACACTACTTAACCTAAATTATCCTAAGGACGAACACACACACCCATACCCAAGGGAGGATTCGAACCTCCGCCGGGATCAGTCGCACAGTCCATGACTGCAGCGCCCTAGACCGCTCGGCTAATCCCGTGTGGCCTGGCAAAAGGAGGTCTGGCGCTATATTAGAAGGTATTCCATGACTTTTGTCACGTCACTGTACATTGTGAGGAATCCCAAGTACCCACTACTTAACACACTGACTGCTGCATGCATAGTGATGAGAGTTTCACTGCCAGGGCAGACCAGGCACACAGCTTTGGCGTGGCTGGCGGCTGCTGTACTGCAATCACCGTATTAAAAACTACACTCTGATATAGTCTGTCATAGAGTTGAACTATGTAGCACCTGGAACGTCATGGAATAGGTTCTGGCGAGCAATGGTATGAAGTAAGCATATCTTTTGGAAATCCATTTAGATAAAGAAAAACAAAACATAAATACACACCTGGAAATGGAAAAAAGAACACATTGACACCAGTGTGTCAGACCCACCATACTTGCTCCGGACACTGCGAGAGGGCTGTACAAGCAATGATCACACGCACGGCACAGCGGACACACCAGGAACCGCGGTGTTGGCCGTCGAATGGCGCTAGCTGCGCAGCATTTGTGCACCGCCGCCGTCAGTGTCAGCCAGTTTGCCGTGGCATACGGAGCTCCATCGCAGTCTTTAACACTGGTAGCATGCCGCGACAGCGTGGACGTGAACCGTATGTGCAGTTGACGGACTTTGAGCGAGGGCGTATAGTGGGCATGCGGGAGGCCGGGTGGACGTACCGCCGAATTGCTCAACACGTGGGGCGTGAGGTCTCCACAGTACATCGATGTTGTCGCCAGTGGTCGGCGGAAGGTGCACGTGCCCGTCGACCTGGAACCGGACCGCAGCGACGCACGGATGCACGCCAAGACGGTAGGATCCTACGCAGTGCCGTAGGGGACCGCACCGCCACTTCCCAGCAAATTAGGGACACTGTTGCTCCTGGGGTATCGGCGAGGACCATTCGCAACCGTCTCCATGAAGCTGGGCTACGGTCCCGCACACCGTTAGGCCGTCTTCCGCTCACGCCCCAACATCGTGCAGCCCGCCTCCAGTGGTGTCGCGACAGGCGTGAATGGAGGGACGAATGGAGACGTGTCGTCTTCAGCGATGAGAGTCGCTTCTGCCTTGGTGCCAATGATGGTCGTATGCGTGTTTGGCGCCGTGCAGGTGAGCGCCATAATCAGGACTGCATACGACCGAGGCACACAGGGCCAACACCCGGCATCATGGTGTGGGGAGCAATCTCCTACACTGGCCGTACACCACTGGTGATCGTCGAGGGGACACTGAATAGTGCACGGTACATCCAAACAGTCATCGAACCCATCGTTCTACCATTCCTAGACCGGCAAGGGAACTTGCTGTTCCAACAGGACAATGCACGTCCGCATGTATCCCGTGCCACCCAACGTGCTCTAGAAGGTGTAAGTCAACTACCCTGGCCAGCAAGATCTCCGGATCTGTCCCCCATTGAGCATGTTTGGGACTGGATGAAGCGTCGTCTCACGCGGTCTGCACGTCCAGCACGAACGCTGGTCCAACTGAGGCGGCAGATGGAAATGGCATGGCAAGCCGTTCCACAGGACTACATCCAGCATCTCTACGATCGTCTCCATGGGAGAATAGCAGCCTGCATTGCTGCGAAAGGTGGATATACACTGTACTAGTGCCGAGATTGTGCATGCTCTGTTGCCTGTGTCTATGTGCCTGTGGTTCTGTCAGTGTGATCATGTGATGTATCTGACCCCAGGAATGTGTCAATTAAGTTTCCTCTTCCTGGGACAATGAATTCACGGTGTTCTTATTTCAATTTCCAGAAGTGTATGTACTTATTTTTCTCGCACTTTGATTATTGTGCATTGTGAAACTTCACTGTCCAAAAATGAGCTATTAAAAGGAAGTTATCTCTTGGAATAGTTGCTTGTATGGGCTACATTGTGTTACTTTGTGCTGATTTATGCAAAGGCTTACAAAATGTTGTGTGGTATGTTGGATTTTGAAGAAAGGCTCAGTGCTCAAATACAAAAACAGATTTTGCCATACGGAACTCATACTTTCCCTTTTTCGTTTACATATAGCATATCATCTCTTGGCTGCTTGGGGACTGAGGGAGCATTATTGGAAAGTGGGCATTGGTAAAGAGGTGTTGTATCCACTGCAATGTTTTTTACTACTGCTATTATTATTTTGCAATTTATTTTTGCTTTAAACACATTTTTAAAAAATGTTGAGAAGGTGAAAATTAGACATTGAATGTTTCCTCATAATATAGAGCTATGCATTTAACACTATTCCAGTATATGAACCATACTACTTACTGCAATATATGAGAAAGACAGATTGCTATTTACTGTAAAGATGACACGTTTAGCTACAGACATGGACAACTAAAAGACACTTACACATTAGCTTTCGACCACAGCTTCCATCATAAAAGTAAATACACACAAATTCATTCTCACAAGGAAGTCCAATCCACACACACATGAGCGCCATATCCTGCAGCTTGGACTGGAATTCTGGGCCGAGATGCTGGAGACGGCAGTCGTATGTGTGTGAGATGTGCTTGCTTCTGTGAATGAATGTGTATATGTTTTTCCTTTTATGATGAAGGCAATGGCTGAAACCTAATGTGTAAGTGTCTTTTAGTTGTGCCTGTCTGTAACATAATGTTTCATCTTTATGGTAAATAGCAGTCTATCATTTCCTTATATTGTTGATCTCCCACGTTGGAGTTTCCATTCTTAGATTTTATTTCTTTCTACTTATTTATTAACACATTCCCTTGAACGTATTGACACAATAACTGAAGTGTCCATTACGTACAATGAAAGTTAAATAAAAGACAAATGAGTTTAAGTACCACTCTGGTTTTGCAGTCCACTCTAACATCTATCCCAGTGGTTCAATATCAGTTAGCATTCAGGCTTCTTACTTCTTATTTGTCATAGTGTGTGACAACAGGTAAAATCAGATTATGTGCAGATCTGTTTTCTTTATCTAAGCAATGGAAAATCCGGGATGGCAAAATCACATATAGAGAAGATGTTGAGTCGGAAATACGCACAACAAAAAGATTGCTATGCGGTCGAGTTTTTGGTCAAAAGGCCTTCTTCTAAAGTGGAAAATACACACACACTTATTCAATCTCAACTCACACACACATGACCACTGTCTGGCCACTGAGCCCAGACAGCGAGCAACTGCACCTGATGAGGGAAGCAATCAGTAGGTGGAGGGGCAGGAGGCATGAAGGGGGAAGGGTAGAAGAGTAAGGATGGGGGAGGACATAGTACTGCTTATGGGAGCATACAGGGACATGGTGGGGACAGTGTAGAGCTACTAAGTGCAGTCAGGAGAGTTGACGCAGCAGTGGGGGGCAGGAGGGTGAGGGGGTGGGGTTGATGTCAGGGAGCAGAAAATGAGAGAAGTATAGGAGGGGAAAAAGACTAGTGGGTGCATAGGTAGAATAAAAGGCTGTGTAGTGTGGAGTTGGAGCAGGGAAGGGAATAGGTGGCTGAAGGGCAAGGCCTAGCGAAGGTAAGGACCAGGGTGCAATGAGAATATAGGATAAAGTGCAGGGAGAGTTCCTGACACTTGTTGTCTTACACAGGCGTTGCTGCCTGCAGCGCCATATTCTGCCTGTGTACATATCTCTGATTTTGAATACACATACCAGTAGGGGCACAAAGTGGTCGTCACCCCATATTCCATTGTTGCCAGATGTATCCAAGATGGCGGTGATGATGTCATCCAAGATGGTGGCATGTAGACTTGGCAACAACACATGATATAATCAAAAATGGCGGCCATGACGACATTAAAGATGGTGGATTTTGGTGGGAAGTTTGAATTTTGGTGGGAATAAGGTCAATTGGATTATCTATACTAACCTAACCCCCTCTCTCCAGGAAAATGCTGGGAAGTTTAAATTCCAATAGGATTATGCAACACACATCTACTAACCTAACAAAATAGAGGGAAAAAAGTCACTTGGGCTACCTCCACTAACCTAAATCATCCGACCACTACCTCTTCCTAGGAATTGCTGGCAAAATGACTCAGACTGTGCTGGGCTGCTGGAGAGAGGAAGGAGTGTTCTTCATTTATTTTTGAACAATTTATTTAGGGATGGCGTATATTTATAACAGTGATACAGAACACATGCTCTGACATGCCACACAGAATACAGACTTGCAAACTACTCCTAAATAGAGTCATCTATAATGCTCTACACACTTGCTGCTAGTTGTAATTGCCTGCTAATTGTAAACTGTCAAAATAACGCATTGTACAGACTACAGACATGCAAACCACTCGTAAATAATACAATACATTTACGTCCAGAGGGCCAAACAACTCGTAAAATGTCAAAATAACAATCCATCTAAAAGACTCTGCAAACATGCTTGCTGATCGTCAATGGTCAAAATCATGCACAAGTCTTTATTTAAACAATTAGAGACAGCACCACCATCCAGTGTGTTAGCCAGGAGGTGCACACTCCAACTGACCTAGTACACAGTACCACCACCAGAGGGCTTGTCGTCCATTCTGTGACATAATCCAAGATGGCAGCCATGAAATCAGCTGATGACGCAAGTACCCTTATACAAGATGGCGGCAAACAGTGTGCTCACCATGAGGTCTGGACCTAGTTCATAGTACCACCATCAGAGAGCGCTGTCGCCCGTTTTGTGACGTAATCTAAGATGGAGGGGGGAAATGATGGGAAAACGACGCTGTCTGCAATGGACATAAGTTTTTATTTTGCAGGCAATGTCTCCATCACGAGATCTAGACTCCAACTGACCTAGTACACAATACTACCGCCAGAGGGTGCTCTCATCCCTCCTGTGACGTAATCGAAGATAGTGGATTGGAGGGGGAAAATGGCACGAAAACGACCCAGCCTATGCTGGGTTGCTGGATAGAGTAAGAAAGGAGTGTACTTTATTTATTTTGGAACAATTTATTTAGGGATGGAGTATATTTATCACACTGATACAAAGCACATCCTTGGAGTCACGCCACACAGCCTACAGACCTGTAAACTACTCCTAAATAACGCTCTGCAGACACGCAAACAGCTCCTAATTTACCGAAATAATTTCAGTACAGACATGCAGACTCCTCCTAAATAGTGCAGAAGACAGATGTGCAGACACTAAATCAACTCGTAAACTGCCCAAACAACGCATAGCACAGTCTACAGACCTGCTCGCAAAATAATGAAACAGACACGCAATCAACATACTTGGACACCGTCCGCCACCCCCTGTCCAGTAGACCTGCAGCCCCCTGAAGTGACGTGGTCATCAGCTGTCAAACCACGCACAGATGCCCACACGCATGAGGTGGCGACATCCCTTTCATACTTGATACCTGAGAAATTCCTCTCGAAATACATGCTCACCTAGGCACAGTTACTGACGCACTGGGCAGGAGCACAGTGACTCCAGGGACGCGCGCGCCATCACAGTCTCGAGCTGCCACCAGACGCAGGTGAAAGTTGCCTCTATTTTTGGGTATACAGTCAGTGTTATACTGACATCACAGAACTCCAAGGTGCGCTCACGCAGCTCCAATATCCAAGACACCTCCGGGCAGCACATGGCTTTACCATTGATAACAGAATACCACATGAAGCGTTGTTGATAGCGCGACATGAGAGATGTGTCAAACCAGACTTAACTGGAAATAGCACAGAATAATATCGAATACACTCTTCTCAGGGTTCCTAACGTGATACCCCAATCCATTAAGTATTACCAGGCTCATATATCCCAGCACAAAAGGTGTGAATAAGTCGAGCATTATGATTGGCTCTTATCGCATTTACATGCCGAATTACTGATGCCATCGATATCGAAGCACCATTCACCTTTTCTTTCTTTCCGCAGATGGGACTTTCAGTGGGTAAATTATTTTGCACAGATCGCTAAATTGCACTGACAGTTAAACCTGCAATGTTGTGTACTGATCATCAAATACATATGAGACCTACAAGAATATTGGAAACCAGGAACATATTTAGCAGTGTAACTACAATTAAATATTACGCTTCCTGCTACAGCCTGACACTGATCGAGGTACAGGTAATATCCCTCTTGATGGCTGTGCTTCTGGAACGAATCTCAGTATCTATAGTGCACATAATTTTCCACGTAAAAAATCTCTCTTATATCCTCGCAGTTATCCATGTGCTGAATCTATATGTCTCTCACGATAGAACACACAGTCATCCTCTCTAGTCATGCCACAACATAAACCACAGTAACTTCACAATTCAATATATACACATTTTACACAACATAAGCCACAGTAACTTTGCAGTGCAATATATACACATTTTACACAAACAGTGTAGACATCTTTTATATCTGTACAGCACCCAAAAAATGTATGATATGCCAAAATCACACTCGCTATATGTCACAATGCTCCTCAGTCCTAGGAAAGCGCCATCTACCTTTTCTTTTTCTCTACAGACGTGACATTCAGCGGCAATAAACTATTTTACACTGATCGCTATATTTTACCGATAACTAAACCTCGAAAAGTGCCACACATATCGTCAAATATGGAAAGACTCTTACTCAATTACACTGCTCTCCCACTGAGGACAGGAGCTTGAATACGAGAGCATGAAACCGATCTCCAACCCAGCAATAATATCACCACATACCGTGTCGATGTAGTAAACATACAATTCATATCCTCTGCCATACAAAATCATCCCTTTTACATCATAATCCCGTCAGTGGATAGAAGTCACTCTCAGAACTGTTGTGCAAAGACTAGCTCATCCCCCTCCCCCCCCCCCCCCCCCGCCCTCGGTACAAACGCATTACTGTTTCTGGGCCTGCCTGCTTGCTCCCGCTTCTACACCCATCTCCAGACTCTGGGACTACAAGAACATATCTAATTTCACATGGTTCACACACAGCAGTATCCTACCGATTGCTGACGCAATATAATTCCAAAGACACAGACTGGGAATTATTTCTGTACAAACCCGAAACTTTAGGTAGGTGGAGCATGCTCTAGACCACTGAGTAAAGAGAAACAAACAGACGAAATATGATATTTCCACCCACGAATACCGATCTCGGTGGTGTAAGGGATTCGAAATCATCCCTATAATTTACAAGGTCAACTAAGGTGTTTCTCATGTCTAGAGAATCGGCAAACGTGTCTTCCATATGCTAAATGCACAACCAAAGATCGATCTTCCCTCAAATAAATAAAGTCGCGAAATGTGCAGAAGCAGTCAACTGAACAATTTACACGGGAGGAAATAATGGTCCAACGTAAACGCACCTCCATATTCATTCAAAAATTTCCACACATACTAAGTATTAGTTCGCTATACGGTAGTCTAGAGGACAACACTTTTATTCATCTACATTCCTACACTCCAACAGGCCTCTCCATTCTGACAGCTCCTACCGTTAAAGGGAAACTCCAATCACCCCCACACAGGTCATTGGCGCTGCAGGCCCAGCATGCACAGCTAGAATCAATCATCCTAAGAAATCGGTCACATATATATTTCATCCCTGTACTTATAACTAAATGTTACGATCGTAGTCTCAGTTGAACGACATTTGACAATGAATGAAGCATCATAAATACACCCTGTTGACAGCTATGGCTCTGGAAATAGAAATACCAGTACCATTCTTATGACATGACATACTCTTCCCTTTGCTAGCACAGTACTAGAGGTCAAATCGATACCTTCCTTATGAATGGACATAGTCATTTCCTTTGCATATGTCGGAACACAAACACTTACTTTATACGCCTGATGCTCAAGGTGAACCTATCACACACCCCCTACTACCAAGTATAACTGATTACCTATGATACAAAATAATACTGAGAGAAAATCAGCGATGGTTGGACATGTCTCATAAGTTTTTCTTGTGAGTGATACCACTGTGTCTTAGAAAGAGCGCCATAATAGTCTCATATGTTAAAGAACCTGTCACAAGCGGTCTTGGTTCTATAGGTGCATACAAGTATCAATGTTAAAAGCTATACTCGTCTTACAAATCGATGTACGACAATACCTCTGAATGAGGTGGTTTTTTGCCCAGAAAAATACCGTGACGCAGGAGTATATAGTATCAGACCAACACGTCACAGACGGTGCAACCTCATAATAAAATTACTCAATTTAGAAAGTGATTCAGCTATTGAACGTGGTATGAAACCGGTATCTACGAATCCCTCACGCCACTGCAGCTAGATATTTCTACAGTATTTGTAGCGCATTCTGTATCGATCCCTTGTCAGAGGTTCGGTGATATATCCACTGAGCGATGGTTGAGTGAGAAGGGTCACAAAAAGTAGTAGATGATGTGCTGGTTGAGGTAATACGAAAATGTACACTAGCTTCTCAGATCTCTAGTGTTACACTATCCGCTAGAAATGACGTCCATGATTTGGAATCAGGTCATTCCATTCAGGCACATAACTGCATTGGATCCTATTGACAAGTACTTTAATGATTACAGCCACTACTCAGTCATATTTCTGGCACTCCCATATCTCAAAACGAGTCACCTTCTCCGAACCTTCTCTGGATGTTCTGGAAAACTACTGTAGATGCACGTCTGGGACATATTTTATTAGATTCGCCAGACTAATAACAACAAAATAAATGGAGATCGTGCATTACTCTAACGTCATACAGTTTTGTGATGGCTTCAAATTTGCGAACTTGCTAAATTTCAGGCAAATCCTTTATTAGCTGTAACTCCGTAACCAAACATTTGCAGACCTCTGTTTGTATGAACTTTTTTCTTTAGTTTACTTGTAGAATAACATATTAAAATATTTGCATATCTTCGTGAATCACCCTGTAGAGAGAAATGACGATCATGTAAAGTAAGAGAAATCGGAGCTCACACCTAAATGTTTAAGCGCTTATTTTTCCTATTTATCTACTTGAGAGTGAAACGGTGGAAACATAGTCTGAAAGTGAGTCTGTGAACCCTCTGACAAAATGCAAAGTGTGAATTGCAGGGAAATGATGCAGATATTAGCAGGTCTTGTGACTGTGTTATACAATGAAGAGCCAAAGAAACTGGTATACGCATGCGTATTCAAAATCAGATATATGTAAACAGGCAGAATACGGGGCTGCGGTCGGCAATGCATATATAAGACAACACGTGTGTGGCACAGTTGTTAGATCGGTTTCTGCTGCTACAATGGCAGGTTATCAAAATTTAAGTGATGTTATAGTCGGCGCACGAGCTATTGGACACAATATCTCCGAGGTAGCAATTAAGAGGGGATTTTTCTGCATGAGCTTTTCATGACCGTACCGTGAATATCAGGAATTTGGTAAAACATCAAATCTCCGACATCGCTGTGGCTGGAAAAAAATCTTGCAAGAGCCGGGCCAACGATGACTGAAGGAAATCGTTCAACGCAATTTGCCGCATATTTCAATGCTGAGCCACCAACAAGTGTCAGTGTGCGAACCATTCAGCGGCTTTTGGAGCCAAAGGCCCATTTGCATAACCCTGATGACTGCACTACACAAAGTTTTACACCTTGCCTGCGCCTGTCAACACCAACATTGGACTGTTGGTGACTGGAAACATGTTGCCTGGTCGAACGAGTCTCGTTTCAAATCGTATCAAGTAGATGGGCGTGTACAGGTGTGGACACAACCTCATGAATCTACGGATCCTGCATATCAACAGGGAACTGTTGAAGCTGTTGGAGGCTCTGTAATGCTGTGGGGCATGTGCAGTTGGAGTGATATGTGACCCTTGATACGTCTAGATACGACTCTGACAGGTGACACGTATGTAAGCACTAAGCATCCTCTCTGAACACCTGCATCCATTCATGTCCATTGTGCACTCCGACGGACTTGAGCAATTCCAGCAGAACAATGCGACACTCCACACGTCCAGAATTGCTCTCTTCTGAGTTTAAAATACTTTCGCTGGCCACCAAATTCCCCAGACATGAGCATTATTGAGCATGTCTGGGATATCTTGCAATGTGCTGTTCAGAAGAGATTCCACCCCCTCGTAGTCTTACGGATTTATGGACACCCATGCAGGATTCATGGTGTCAATTCCTTCCAGCACTACTTCAAATGTTATTTGAGTCCATGCCATGTAGTGTTGTGGCACTACATGATATTAGGCATGTGTACCAGTTTCTTTGGCTCTTCAGTGTATAATGCTGCTGCTTGATTGCTGTTTGACCTAAAACTGGAGAGTACAGATGTCACTGGGATTGACAAGCATACTGTTGTGAACCAGCCTCTCCCTGACACCATGTTGCAGCATCAAAAGTGCCTAGGTCGTGTTGTGATCAGGATGTCGATTATAGAGTGATGGTGAGTGGTCCAGTGCACACCTTGAAGCATCAGTGATACAGCAATATCTGTAGTAACGTTTATTGGATGAGCAAAGTTTATAAGAGTATAACTCTCTTCAGAGCAAAACCGAGCGAGGTGGCGCAGTGGTTAGACACTGGACTCGCATTCGGGAGGATGATGGTTCAATCCCACGTCTGGCTATCCTGATTTAGGTTTTCCGTGATTTCCCTAAATCGCTCCAGGCAAATGCCGGGATGGTTCCTTTGAAAGGGCACGGCCGACTTCCTTCCCCGTCCTACCCTAATCCGATGAGACCGATGACCTCGCTGTCTGGTCTCCTTCCCTGAAACAACCAAACCAACCATCTCTTCAGAGCTGCAGTCAGTGGCTAGGAGTGACTGCATGTGCCACAAAGGAGGGCTGACGCCTCATCAGCGATTTGTAACGTTGCCACTGGAGATCAGTGGCATGCCCACGTGCTGAGCTGCCATCAGTGGTGGGGCAAGGAAGACGTTGGCCGCCCAGACATTTTGCGATAACCCAGTACAGCTACCACTTCAGCACTCTCAAAGATTGCCAATCATGCACTCAGGTGGAGACTGCTGACTATGGTCCAGGAGACTGGTTGTCATTTTGGCTAGGCCCAGGTTACTCACCAAGGGTCAACCATGACTGCAGGAGATGCTCACGAGTTGGCCATGAGTTGTGGATGTGCTTCGCCTGGTCGGTGTCAAAATGGTAGCTTGCAGGTCATTCCTGATGACACAGTAGTGGACGAGGGCGGCTGCTCATCCTCAATCACCCAGCAGGCAGCAGTGGCAGATCATGGCTGTGGCATGCTGCGGTTGCCTCCCTCTCAGTGTTGAACTCAGCAAGCGAGTAGCAGGGTGGCCATCATCGATCACTGTGTCATGGTTTTACTGAAACTCTCTCTGGTTCTAGCAATGTGGACACAGTGACACCACAACAGAATGTGATCTTAAGCTCTGAAAGCCTCTCTGTTTAACTGGCCGAGCCTATGCCTTATGATGTATTGGCTATGGATGTAAGAGCACATTTGTCCTCATTTATCAGATGCGTCAGCACTCCATGTCTCACTATGGTAATTTCAGTAATGATTCTGGGTCACTGAGCTCTGTCCTTCTTGTCCATGTTTAATTTTGTAGCGGGGCTTGGGCAGTGAAGTTGCACCTTGGCTTTGTAGTTCTTATGAGAGCAATATATGGAGGCTGCAGTAGTTTCCTGGATTCTTCTCTTTGTACTAGTTCTTGAAACCTTCGTAGATTAGTTGGTGTCTGTCTTCAAGTGTCTGTTGGTCAAAGTTTTTCAGCATTTCTGTGATGCTCATCTGTAGTGCAAATAAACTTGAGACCATTTGTGCTTTTGTACTCTGTATATGGGCATTATATTCTGTTACAACTATGTGGTATGACTCCCACACACTTGAGCAATGTGACAACAGTCTTTCTTTGTAAGCATTCTACTTTGCCCTGTCAGTTGCACATTGTCAGGCATTATGCACAATCAAGTTCAAATCCGAAAGCAGGGCCATCAGTGAAGTTCCACACTTAGCACAGAAAGCACTTTCATTGTAGGTGGAACAGAACCGCCTAACGGACGGAGAATGCTGCTATTGATACACACACTGAGTATTCCAGAATATACAAAGATAAGACACTTTGAGAACCTTCTAGAACTGATAGAAACTAAAGAAAAATATTTGCTAGTGATCGTGTTTGAACTGGTGGCCTGCAGCATGCCAGTCAACAATGCAGACTGATACCCCACATTACAACCGGCATACCTTGAGGCAATATTGTTACAAATTGTTACATCTAATTATTTATATGAGTTGACCTATTCCAACTGGATATAGTGTGGTACTCTTGTTGATCTGCAGCCAATGTGTAAGATTGTAGCCCCAGTACACTGTTATGTGAGTTTTGACAGACACTATGTACACATGGGTGGAACATTATATGATAACAGTAGCTGGTGATTGATTTAATTTTGTGACACAGATTTTTAGGTTTAATTTTGTACTCACTGTGGAATTGAACATGTAGCCACAGAACCATTTGACTGAGAAAATACAGCTATCCCACTAACTTCACACAAAATGTTAAGAGTGGCTTAAATTAATGTCTTTAGTTTGCCTGATACACTCTTCCAATGCCTAAAGTGACTGTGTAGCCTAACCTGTTAAATGTTAGAGTTTAAGTGGCGGTGGAACTTACAAGTTTATTTTTATTTATTTTATTGGTATTCATTCTGTTCATCAGGGAGATAACAGTTCTCCTCACATGCCAATGTACTATTGTGTTGTGAAAGAGAAATAAGATAATAGTGTTTGAAAAAAGAAGTAAATCCTAATTTACTATGATGAAACCCACCAACTTTCCATTGGTGCAAAGAAAGAAAAATAAATCTATAAACAAAGAAATAATGTTAAAAGCAGAAATATTACAAAAATAATTCAGGAAGTTTTAATCCATGTGTAAGAAACAAAGATATTAAGAAGTGGTTGTTATCTAGGAGAAGAAATAATTTACAAATAGGATCAGGAATCATTTGAGTATTATGAAAAGGAAATAAGATTTTGAGCAATTGATGTTATGAAACATCCTGTAGTGGTAGTAAAGAACGAGATTATCGGTAATCTGTCTGTCAATTACATTAATCACTGACCTTAGAGAAAAGATTTGTACTCTTAAACATTCATCACTGACTTCAGAGAAAAGATTTGTACTCTTACATGAGAATATTTCATCTTGAAATGCAGTACAAACACTGGAATAAAAATATCAGGCTTGCTTATTTGAAGAACATTGCTTTAACAGTACAGGAATTTGTGAGTATTTAACCTACGAGTGAGTAAGTTTTATGAAGTGAATCAACAGTGATGCAATCCTGCAAGGTTCAAAAATACATGGCTGACCACCATTAAGTTTGACATATATTTAGTTATGAAAGGAAAGAATTATTAGATATTCACATATAAGCCCCAAGACAGACTTTACGTTTGAAACTACTGAAGAAAACGCAGAATTTATTGTGGGACATCATGGAATATTGTAGCTTCAGCCCCATAATTTCATGAAGTTCCAATAGATGGCAGCACTATACGTGGCCTTCAAAGTCGCGTCTGTAATGGAGGGGCATTCCAAGCAGGGAGGTCATTGAGCTTCTTTTGGTAGAAAATCAGAGCATCACAGACATTCATAGTTGCTTGCAGAATGTCTACAAAGACCTGTGAGTGAATAAAAGCATGGTGAGTTGTTGGGCGAGGCATCTGTCATCATCGCAACAAGGTCGTGCAGACCTGTTCATTCTCCTGCTTGCTGGTCACGTGCACACAGCTGTGACTCCTCCAGTGTTGGAACATGCAGACACTCACTGCGCAACAAGATGTCTCTGTTGGTAGTGCTGGCACACTCATCCAACACTGTGACTCCTTAACAATGCCAGTGGCTGAAAAATGTGCATTGATATTTAGACATATTTACCAGACATATGAGCTCAGTATTCCTCACACAGGTACTGATATATTTGCTAATCCAACAATGATACAGTACAATGAGCTAGAAGACACGTAAACCTAGAAATTTTATTATGATGTTAATTAAGTATCCCAGGTAGACATGAGCCAGACAGTCAAGAATCTACTGTACCAAAAGAGCAATAAAAATCATATACTTGTAATAATTTCAACAATACCACTTCTGATGGTTTGCCAATAAAACTGTAAAACATCAATGCTGAACGACTATTCAGCTTGTAGTACGCTTAAGACAGACAGAACGAACCTGAGTGTGGTGCTGATTTTCTATGCTGCACGTCAGTCTGTGCAGTGTGTTATTAATGTAGTCCCTATATTATATATGAATGATGTCCCCAGGCTACTAAAAAATTTACATGAAAATTGTAGAGTTGTGATGTGATGGCCGTAGTAGTAGCTTGCTATCTCTCACAGTCCCAGTGAAACAAGGATCATCTCAGTGAATGTTGACCCTGGCTTCTACATGCACTTATTTTTCCTCACCTTCATATCCTGGTGGTAACATGTCCCAAAACGTTTATCCATCCATATCTCTCTTATTTCCTCTACAGCCCTTCACCTCTTTTCAACTGACAATGGACCAGCATGCAAAGATATGTTCCAGACCTTTCCTGAAGGAAATTTCGAACTTTCAAACAGGCAATTAGAGCTAGACATTCAGAATCTTGCTCTGTAATGTAAGTGTGTCACATGCATTCTTGTAAAGCAGTGGGGTTGAGAGGGTCAAAGATTCGACTAATCAAATTAAACCACAAAATTTACACAATGGAAATAGAAAAAGATTTATCAAAATTTTGTATGTTGCAGCATATAATATTTGCATCATAACTTGAACATTTCAGCTATTTATAATACGAACTGGAGAACTTCAAATGGAACATACTTATAATCAGTGAGACGTGACTCAAAGGTGAAGTGGCTACTATGTCCAAGTCTGGGCATCTTCTGTTTCACAATAACTCAGACGTAAATTCGCATATTGATGGTGTAGCTCTGCTAATCCGCAACAGGAGGGAACACCTGATCACATAGACCATGTACATTTTAGGCATAATGCCCTACAAGACCCTTGAGCTGAATGTTAAATTTAGCCTCCAAATCATCTGTGCCTATTCACCTACTTTGATCCCAACTGATGAAAAACTAGAACAGTTCTATGAAGACCTGTCAATAGCAAAAAAAAAAAAAGAGAAACCATCATAATGTCCTCAATACTTGGCAAGTTTGATGCCAAAACAGGAGTGAAGTCCACAGAAAACCATCCCTTCTTGGGAATTCTGACTTTCAACACGATACCAGAAAGTACAAATGACGATTAATTTTCATTTATACTGCATGAACATATCGTAGAAGAAAAATCTGAAGAGGAAATGGATATGGAGAAGCTCTGTCAGCATGATTAAGCATGAAAAAGGTTACATACTGACATCAAACAACTAAATGTGGTCAGATGTACCAGACATACATCGCTTCAACACGGGTAGTGACTATAGGCTGGTTATGGCCAGGTGCTATATTAACCATTGACTCCGGTGAGAAATTACAACGATATTCAAACAGCAGTAAAGAGAGTCAGTGCACTTAAAAACAAAACCAAAAAAAGACCAAGAAACCGAGATTCGACCTCAGATCAGACAACTTATAAAGGAAAGGCAAAACACTTACACACACCTAAACATAAGCAAAAAGAAGGCAATCAGAAGAGAGCAGTAAATGCAAAACAAAAGACTGATCAAGAAGACCATCAAAATCAGTGTGAACATAGGAGTCATTCATTCCAATCAGTCAAAACGGTAGTTTATCATCCACAAGATTTGGAATGGCTATGCATGAGCAGAAATTGTTAGTGAAAGAGACAACACTATAAAAACAATGGAGGACTTTCATTGGATGCTCTACAGTTATTCAGTGACAAGCCAAAACCAGTATGATGAATCACAAAGATATGTTATGAATGTGGGATAGGAAAAACAGCGATGCGAGGAGATCACATCATGAGCAAGATGCTCAAAGCTGGAGGACACGACAAAAAAGAACTCGCTATTCTGTTACATGAATGTTTCGCAGAAGTGTAGATGCCAGAGTTATGGAAAATGCAGACGTCATCCCCTTCTTAAAAAAGTGTGACAACACAAATGTAGATAATTACAATCCTATTACTCTTATATCTATATTTGACAAAATGCTAACAAAAATCATTACGAACAGCCTGAATCAGAACTTTGACTTTTAACAGCTAATCGAACTGGCGGGATTCAGAGAAGGATTCAGTACTACTGACCATACCCAAGCAGTATGTACACTGATAGAGAAATGCACAGAGTATAATGTTCCACGTCACATGGCCGTCATAAACTACCATAAGGTGTTTGACACGATGGAAACATGGACAGTACTGAGGACGATAACCAGCGTCTACATTGGCTGTAGATATACAAAATTAATACGTTATATTTACGAGGATGCCACTCTACATGTGAAAATAGAGGGAGGGTGGATCACAGAAAAGGTTCTTGTGAAAAGAAGGGTGAGGTAAGGAAGCACAATCTCACGTAAGTTATGCGTTTTGGCTTTGGAGGATGTGTTAATTTCCATCCTGTTGACAGAAAGGTACTGAGAACGTCTCAATCATCTTTTCTTTGGAGATGAAGTCATCCTATTTAGCAGCGAACAAACGAACTGTCAACCATGGTGATGACACTCATATCGATGGTAGGCAATAAAAACCTCTAAATCCATCTGTCTGTGAAAACTCGTAATTCCTACAAACAGTAACTCCAAAATCGAAGAGAGATTTGCAAGTGCATGGATTTCTCTCATCCGTTAATAACTAGGCTTGTATTCTACTATTACACATTTAACAACTTTCTGTATCACTTTGTATTATTTTTTAAGAAACCGTTGTCGCTTCACCTGCATAATTTACCAAAATTGAGTTCGAGGTTTTCAGTGCCCACCATCGATATATACAGGCTTCCGCTAACACGACCTGATAAGTTTATCAGTCCGTCAGCTGACTTTCTTATTGGCTCATTTTAGTCTTAAGTGTTCTTTTACGTTTTGTGGTTAAAAAAAGCTAGTTTCACCACATTGTGGTTCTGAATATTTCTCGTATTTTGATTGAGTTCTGCTCGCATTCGTAATATTACGTGGAGTAGGTAATTCCATATTTGGTTTTGTTTTATACAAAACAGAAGCCGGTTTTGTCAAATGGCTTTCTGTTAACTTTTGTGTACTGGCTACCGCTAACAAATTTGTGTGTGGAATGCTGGATTTAAATGCATGTTAAGTATATTGCCTTTATTCTACTCAATTTTTCTCTGCATCCGTTTTTCGTCCTTTCTCGCATTTATTGGAGAACTACATGTTAGCAGGTTTTGACATTACTGGTGTTCAACTTTATTACATGTTGTCAAGGAATGAGCATGAAATTCTTCTTTGAACAGCGTTGCAGTTTGCCATGCATTTCGTAGTGGCTTGGAGAGCATGGGGAGTAGATGTGGATGAGCATGCTTTGTAGGCTTGGCGACTAGAGCAGTCTTCCTTGCTTATGCTAAAAATTCAACAGTAATTACGCCAATGTTATCACAGGTTTTTAACAGATACTACAAGCATACATTTCAACCAAAGTCGATTAAAATTTTAGTGGCCTTCATTACATGCAAGAGTACGAGAAACGGATGGGAACAAAAATAATGAAATAATGTAGAATAAGAGCAGTATACTTACAATGCATTTAAATCTTGCAGTTCACACACGGATTTGTAAGAAGGAACAGGTCATTTTGATCTGAGAATTGTAATATTTCAGCATGATAACTGTTTAAGAAACATTGCATTATTCTGTAAAGCTTACTTCCGTAACTGATTTTGTAAAAACATCGAAATCTTAACTGAGACAGTTAAAAGCAAAGGGGTAAGTGATTAAATCACGATTCTGAGAAAATTAGGTTCAGAAATTGTATAATATTGAAAATATAATGTTCATTTGTCATATTGCCTACCATACCCACATATGAAGTTATTTTTAGTGAAGCTGTACTTACGATATCAGTGAATTAACTCGGAATATAGTAATGTCTTCATCAATAATCTAGTTAAAACTTACATCCCTCTGCCTCCATGGATGCCACTTACGTTCCTTGGCTCCCTGTGATGAAGTGATATGTCTGTCATAATTGAACAGATTTAATTGATTTATATGAGTGTGTAACCTATATCATTCTTAATTGTGCCTTCAGGGCTATTCCATGTCCTCATCATTTTCAAATTTTTCTTATAAAATATGTTCATGCAATATAACCATTCTTTGAGACTACTGACTTTGGTGATGGCACTGTTGTGTAAAATATTCTTGGACATCTTCCTTTGTCAATTCAGTACAAAACCGCGAACTTTTGACCATTGCCTCCATCGTCTTCTTCACGAGCAAATCACTGTCTAAATTGCTGCTATTAGGGTCTTATACAACCCATAGAGGGCTACTGATTGGTTGGTAATTACGTTAAGCTCTCACAGATGCTGTCGACGTGTGCCCAGTGGTGCCACTGCTCTTGTAGCACTGTATACTTTTCGACAGATATCTGTGCTTCTTCTCTGCATTGAGACCTCGCTTACATGCACCACTAAGATTATATCAACTCTCATGACTGAGGTTTTTCTTGCACATACTTATTTCTACAGACTCTATATTTACAAAATCCTAGTATATAAAAGCCTGAGACTAAATTTTTGGTTCTTCAAACAGTATGGGTTTGTTTGCAGATTTCTCCAGTTCCCGATTTTTAATATGCCATTGATGTTCTGTACAGTGGTGAGGAATAGCACAAATGGACTGGTTGATATAAATGCTTGCACACTCACAGGAGATGTTATAAATCCCATGGATTCTGAGACTCAGACTGTCCTTTATATTCTTAGGAGGTAGGAAAATAGGTATTACACAGTCCAGTCACATTAATGTGAACACTGTCTATGTTCGATATTTTCGTGCAATAATGACACACAGGCGACAAGTGGCAGCACTATTAGTGCAGAGTGTATAAAGTATGTTGGTGGGATACAGTAAACAGTGCAGTTGTTGTAATACAGAAATGGAGTGACTTATCTGACATTCAAAAGGGTACAACCAATGGCCTTTCTGAGCTCAAAGAGCATATATATTAACAATTCTGGGATAAAAAATAAGTTTTAGTTTCATCATATCCCCCTGCCAAAAATTTATCTGTACCCGCAAAACGAAATTTTCATTTCAAATTTAAAAATCTAATCATTTCTTTCTTTATAAATAAGAGCCACCATAACTCATCTATCTATACCCACAAAACGAAATTTTCTTTAAATTTAAAATGTAATACATTTTTTCTTTATAACCAAGAGGCAACAAACCTTATCTATAACCACAATTGAGATCCTCATTTATTTAAAAAACAAAAATCTAATAAATTTTTCACAAATAAGACCTACCACACGTTGCCTATCTATATCATCGATTCAAACTTAAATTTTAAAAAATTGAAAATTTAAATTTTTTCTATGCAAATAAAAGCGATAAAGAGTGTACACCAACGATGAGCTATTTCAAAACAAAGAATATTATATTCAAGGAAAATATGGATTAACTTATAACCATATGGAAAATTATTGTAATGAAAATTGTTATTCAAATGTAACAAGACAAGATCTTATGGAATTTATTGACTATTTTAATAAGAAAGAAATGAAGAAGAGTGAACTAAAATATAAAATTATAAAAGAACTTCTATCAATTTGTCAGACAAAATATTTAAAGAATTATTGCAAATCCGATAAAGAAAAATTACTCAATCTTATTGTAAAACCTATTGTCAATATTAATAACAAGGGTAATGACAGCGAATTTAATAAAATATCTTGAAAAGATCTTCATAAAATCTGTAAAACAAAAAATAAAAAATTATTCTAAACTTATCAAAAGATCTGAAGGTAATATCAATAATAACTATAACAACTTGAGTAAAAAATCTTTAAATGATCTTCAGCAAAGCTGTAAAACGAAAGACTTAAAACATTATTCAAATCTTAATAAACAATATATCAGTATTATCAATAGATATGAGAACAACATTAATAAAAATAATGATAATAAGAATTATTATCAGAAGTTTATAGTAGATAAATATAAAAAATTACATAAAAAATTATCAAAAAAATTTACTAAGTTTCAATTTTCTAGATGACGATGATTATTTAAAATCACATAAATGAATTTGTAAAAAAGCTTCTGTTTTTTAAATCTTCAGTAACAACTTATGAGATTAAAAGTTATGATAATATTGATGAACCACAAGAATTATTTTATCAAATTAAAGAAGACATAATTACCAAATAAAGGAATATTTTAATACAAACAAGAGTGATAAAAGCTAATATGAAAGTTTATTATAATTTTAAAAGACAAGGTGAAACACAAAAATTTAATTTTCAAACAACTATTCAGGTTTTATTAAGAACCACTGATTTAGGAGATTATTAGAAAAAATCAACGATTGAACTAGTAACTGAAATGGAAGATATAAGAAGGAAAAATTTGGTTGTTCCTATTTTATGCAGATAGTTTAGAATTGAGTGTTAATAGAAAGAACTAAATTCTTGTTCTTCTTGTATCGATTTACCAAAAGAAATTAAACATAAAAAAGCATTAATTAATGTAAAAAACACAAATCAAAATAGTTTTGTGTGAGCTATAAAATCTGTATTGCCTCCTATAGATAAACATTTAGAAAGGGTTTGAACTTCATGGAATTTTTGAAATATAGAAAATTAATTTTTGTATTCAGTTAACAGATATTTCAAAATTTGAAAAGAAATTAAATATTTCAATTAATGTTTATTCATATGAAAGCAAAGAAGAATTACTGTATATCCCATTTACCATACAAAAAATAAACAAGAAAAATTTATTAATCTTCTTTTAATTTGGGAAGAAAATAATTCTCATTATTGTTGGATAAGGGTCTATCAGAATTTATTAGTTCACAAACAAGTGAACAAAATTAGAAAATTTATTTTTGTGATTGATGTTTTAGACATTTTTATACACAAGTAAAATTAAACACCAATGACTGCAAGGAACATAAACAAGTAAATATAGATACACACTTTAAGGCTGAAGAAATGAATATGAAAATTATAACCAACCATTAAGGGTATCTTTTGCAATTTATGCAGAGTTCGAATTTATTTTGAATTGTTAACATTTGTCAACGAGATCCTGAAAACTCTTATATTAAAAATAGCAAAAACGTTTACTGACTTCATTCAGTTATTATGTTAAATATTCGAATGGTGATTATAGAAAACATTATATGTATATTGATAAAGAGGAAGCAAAAAATTCGTTGATAAGAACCTAGAGAAATTGCTAAAATATATAGATCAAATAGTACAATGGTAATGACTACAGAAGATAAAATAAGTTTTATAAATTCAAAAACTTGTTTTATTTGTGAAAAAGAATTTACTAAAGGAGAAAAAGTAACTGATCATGTCATTTAACAATAAAATGACGAGAAGCTGCACATGACCATTGTAATCTTAATTACAAAATCCCTAAATTTATTTCTCTTTATATCAATAATTTAAAAAATTTCGTTGTTCGTTTGTGTATCAAATAATTAGCAAGAGATAATAAAGATATTGATGCTATTGCAAATAATGTCCAAAAAATAATTATTTTAGTAAATATGTTGAAGATGGATTTAGATTAAGATTTTTGGTTACGTTTAAATTTATGCCTTCAAGTATTGATAAATTATCTTCCAATGTTATAAAAGAACAGTTTAGGGAAATAACAAAATATGTTGTTGATGAACAATTAGATTTAATAATTAAAACAGGAGTTTTGCCTTACAAGTCTATGGATCCTGAAGAAAAATTGAAAAAACTTAATCACCTATAAAGAATGTTTTCATTCGAGACCTAATAAAGATAATGTTTCTGATGAATATTATAACTGCACAAAAACAATTTGGAAAAATTCCAATATTAGAAATTTGTGTTAATAAACAAAATTATATAACAAATCTCATGAAAATTTTGGAGAGTATTAAATCTAACAAACTCGATTCATCCTGGTATTTTACAGCTCCAGGATTGTCTTGGGATTTCATGTTAAATATGACAAAAATTGAATTTGTTTTATTATAGTAATATGATACTTTATTTCTTGGGAAAGGAATTGGAGGAGGGATTTCTCAATGTATAAAAAGATCTGCTAAATCAAATATTAAATATACGAAAAATTTTGAGTCTGAAAAACAATCAAATTATACAATACATTTACACACAACTAATTTATATGGTTGGGCAATGTCACAGTTTTACCATTTAAAGATTTCTGCTGGTTTGAATTAAAATGTTTTGATTCTGAAAAAAATACTTAAAATGCCAGATGATTGTAAGTATGGTTATATTTTTGACATTAATTTAGAATATCACAAAAATTACATGATTTACATAAAGATATACCATTAATACCCAAAGGAGGGAATTAATTATTAACAGTATTAAGTAATAAAGAAAAATATGTTTTATGTTATAGAAATCTTGTGCAGTGTTTAAAGCTTGGATTAAAATTAACGAAAATTCATAGAAGCTTATCACTGAACAATCATATTGGTTGAAGAATAATATCAATTTTCATAGAGAAATGAGAAAAAATGCAGCTAACGAATTTGAAAAATATTTCTACAAGTTTATGAATAAATCAGTGTTTGGAAAAACAATAGAAAATATTAGAAATAGACAAATATTAAAATAAAAACAGATCTGTACGAATTATATTGCGAAACCAAATTATGAACATACTACTGTATTTTCAGAAAATCTACTATATGTTCATATTAAAAAGTAACTGTACTATTCAATAAACCAATTTATGTTGGAATGAGTATTCTAGATATGTCAAAAATAAAGACGTATGATTTGTATTATAATTTTATGAAACCAAAATATAGTGAAAATTTTGATGTATGTAATATGAATAGCGATTCTTTTTATTTATGATCCAAGAAGTGAAGATTTCTACAAAGATATGAAATCGATGATAGAGGAATTTGGCACAAGAGATTACTCAAAAGATAATATAACAGAATTCCTCAAGTAAACAAGAAAGTTTTAGGAGAAATGAAAGATGAATACTGTGGAAAAATTATGTTAGGGCACGTTATTTTAAGATAGAAAATGTATGCTTATAAAGTTGGTGATAAAGAAGAGAAAAAACCTAAAGGAGTTACAAATCTGTTGTAAAAACTAAAATTGGTTTTAATGATTAAAAAAATCTTGTTAATTGATAAAATAAAACAACATAGACAACAGACCTTAATTACATTATTTTACCATAAATTGTATATAGTTGAATGTAACAAAATTGTTTTAAGTGCTGATGATAATAAATTTGTTATATTACAACAGCAAATTAAATATTACCATATGGTCATTATAAATTAGCCCCCAATAAAATAATAGATGATGAAAATGATTTCTCTTGGGAATTCAACAGTTGCATAGAAGGTTGACTAAAATAAAAAAATGAATCAGTTTTAATATTTCTTCATTATATGGTAATTTTTTATGTTTTCCAAATACATTATACATAGAAATTTTCCACAAAAACATTCAACTTTTTGATATCTTTCTTTATGTCTTTGATAATTGAGAGCTACCTTCTTCTTTTTGGTTGATTATGGTCACAGTTATGAATATATTTAGAAGAATCTCTAATATCTTTTCAAGAATTTTCACAAATTAATGTTTTTTATTCCAGTTATGAACAAGTTCTTGTATATGTTGATTTTAATTTTCTCTATAATTTTTTTGTATCTTTTTTTTATAAAATCGACACAGCCCATTTCTGGTGGTACATTCTGTTTTGCTATTTCTATTTCTTTACGAATTTCTTTTTCTTCATTGGACAATGGACAAATCAGGTTATTTACACTTTCCATTTATAAAGAAAAATTTAATTAAAATTAAAAAATAAAAATCTATTAAATTGTAATAAATAAAAATGGAGTCGTTTTACATCTAAAAAATAACAAACATATATAATAATAAATATTTTTGATAATTATTGATGAAAATCATAGTTCATGATTTATTACAAAAGATGTGGCTAAATGTCTAGAAGTTAGAAATACAAGAAAAGAATGATTCGTTCATCTTTCATTATGAATCAAATTTTATTAATGAACCAATGTACTATTTATTTTTTATAAAATCAAAAATAAAGAAAAATTTGAGGATTGGGTATTTGAAGTCCTTCCACCCATTTGGAAACATGGAGAATTTAAAACTAGAAAAGGAGCAATAACGTTTTATAAAAATCACATAACCATAAAATTATTGTGCAGAACTGCTAGAAAATTTATTTTTGAAATCATTAAATTGAAATAGAAATATATATAATATTTAAGAGAAATGGCTAACATTGCTTCAGAAATAATAAATGAAAGAAATAAATGTGCTATGTTCTTCTACAACTATGTGATGAAAATATAAGAACAACTTTTGTTAATTTTAGATTGTATGTTTTTAATTATGAATAATATATTATTCAAGCACATTTTAAAAATGCGCAAAACAAATAGATATTATAAAAAATAGGTCTAAACTGTTAAGAATTTTTAAGAATTAATTATGTAAATTTATACCAATGAATGAAAGAAATTTTAACAATTATTTGCCCTAGAAATTATTTTAATACTTTGAATAATTATTCACATGAACAACTATATGATGACATAACTAATGTAGCAAACATTTCTTAGATTATGAAACTGAATTTCTAAGTTGTATTTCCAAAATTGAATTTTAAATAACATTGATAACTATTTTTATACACATCTAATACAAGAAACTCATCAAAACATTCTGATTACATTAATTCATATTTAAAATTTTCAAATAATTCCGAGATTGAATCGTTTTGTAACCTTTATTTGAATAATATAATTTAAAATACCTTCTTTAATAAAACAATAAGTGTGATGAAAATTATAAACAATACCAAATATGTTTCAATTTTACTGAGTAATTCCATTTATACATAAAATTTTTATCAACATTTTTAAAAATTGCATTACTTGTATTTACCCAACTGTTGTGTGAATTATTGAAAGATAACAATTTAACATTTCTTTATTACCTTTCTTATTTAAAACTTTTTCAACAAGATAAGCATCAGGAAAATTTGTTTTCAATAGTTCATGTTCATAAAAATTTCTTTTATTTTTTCATGAATTAAATCTTTCAATTTATATGTAGTTGGATTAGAATGAATGATATATACAATTTCAAAAATTTCTCTTGACCACTTGGCCAAATATCGTTTTTCAAAAATTATTTTTGATTTACTTATTCTTACTTTATCACCAGTTTTACAAAATATCTATATAAAAAATAGAAAAACAAAATTTTTCCTCAACATTTATGGTATCTTGATCCACCAAATAATTTTTTAAAAGCTTATGATACTTTTAGAGATTTTGAAAGAATAACCCAATTAAGTAATGATGTAAATGTTAGTTCATTCAATTTTATTTAGAATTATTATATCTATGTATCAAATATGTCTAGATGAATGAATGTTGTAACTACTCAAAAAAATACGACGAATTTATGTGCATATTTAATGAAATATATCTAATGAAACAACTCCATATATTATTATGTATGGTGAACAGAATATGACATAAGATACATATCATAGAATGCTTACTGAAAATTTTAATTACATAAATGACTAAAATATTAGAAAAAGTTAAAGTAGTCTTAACTTCATTTTTACATTTGCTTTTGAAATATTTTCAGAAAAAAGAAAAGATAAAAGATGAAAAATTTAAATTTTCAAAAGTTAAACTGATATTCAAACGTTTTAATGTTTGGAAAATGTAATTTTTTCTGTATAAATAAAATAAAAACGAAATGAACATGAACAGTAGTATTGAAAACCTGGTTAGTGAACTTAAGAATTATGGTAATGGTTGTGGAAAAGTGTTCACTAAATTTTTAGAGCCAAAAAAACATAAATCTTGCATCATTTCAAAAGCTGAATTTTACCAACTAAATATGGTGAAAAAATTTAATTTCTTTTGATGATAAATTTAAAATTACTCTTCCAGACTGTTGTACTAAAATATATTCAGAGGACAATTTTAAATTAGAGAAAATAATTGGATTACATTTTATGGAGGTGAAAAAACAATATAAAGATCGTCTGGTTTATGTTACTTAATTTGAATAAATTTTAGATTTTCTTTAATTCAATTTTTGAGAATTAATTTATATTCAATAATTTATTTTTTGAATTAAATGAAAAATTCGTTTTGTGGGTATTGATAAATTTTTGGTTAGAGGATAGGGTAAAACTAAAATCTCTGTTTATATCCTGGAATTTTTAAAAAATACGCTCATGAGCCAGATATCTCATTTATAGACTACCAGGGTGTATGCGTTTCTGAAGTGGCTGAGTTTGTAAACAGCTAACATGTCACCATGGTTAAAGTAAACCTTTCATGGCAACATTTCACTACAAGAAACAGGTGCCAAGGTCACTGTGGTGCACCATACGCTGTAGATGATGGGGTGAATTATGGCTGCAGAGATGTGTACAGGCGAATAGCCATGCATCCATTGAGCAACTGAATACCTAGATGAACCAAGGAATGTCAACAATCACTCCTCAATGATCATTCAGTGTACGTTGCTGTGTATGGGCCACCACAGCTGGTGGCCGGCTCATGGGCTCATGCCGACAGTTGTTCATCAGTGATGAAGACTGGAATTTCCATGCTAATACCGCAACTGGACATCCACTGAGTGGCGACAGGTGGCTTTTTGAGATGATTCGATTTGTATGCCCAATCAGACAGATGACCATTGAGAGGTAGGCGTGATACACCTGTAACGCATGTGTTATGGTCTTGGAAATGTTTGCATCGTATTCTCTGGGCGCTCTCGCCATTTTGTAAGGTACAGTGGATAAACACAAGCAACCATCTCTCCTCGTAGAGCATGTCCACCTCTACATACGGTTTATTTTTCCTCAGAACAATAGCACTTACCAACAGGACAATGGAACATGTCAAACAAATTGCAGTGTACCTGTGTCATTCAAAGAACACCAAGATGAGTTTGCGCTATTCCTCTGACCACCAAACTCCCTGACTTAAACCCAATAGAGAATCTACAGCACCACCTCGATAGGGCTTATCGCCTAATGAGTCCTCAACCAAGAAACTTAGCGCAATTGCCCATGTCATTGGAGTCAGCTTGGCTCCACATACCTACATCTGCATCTTCATAGGTATTCCGCAAGCCACCCTACATTGCGTGGCGGAGGGTACCCTGTAGAACTAAGAGTAATTTCCTTTCCTGTTCCACTCGCAACTAGAGTGAGGGAAAAACGACTGTCTCTATGGCTCCATATAAACTCAAATTTCTCGAATCTTATCTTCATGTTCCTTATGCACTCTTTAATGAACATTCGCCATCAAGGATAATATACTGCGTTCTATTACTTAAGAAGTCTTCAAGTCACATATCTGAGAACTTACTCCATGTACTCGTACCTTCATTAACAGCCTGCAATGCGCACTGTGTCAAGTGCTTTCTGGAAATCTTCAAATATGCAACCAGCCTGTTGCCCTTCATCCATAGTCTGCATTATATCATGTGAGAAAAGGGCAAGCTGTGTTTCGAATGAGTGGTGTTTTCTAAAACCATGCTGATTCATTGATATAAGCTTCTCAGTCTTCAATTGAACTGGGAATATGTTCAAGAATTCTACAGGAAACTGAAATTAGGGATATTGGTTTGCAATTTTAAGGGTCCACTGGTTTGCCCTCTCTATGTACTGGAGTCACCTGCGCTTTTCTCCAGTCGCTTGGGACTTCTTGCTGGGCAAAGGATTCACGATAAATGCACTCTAGGTAAGGAGTCAATGCTGGAGAATACTCTTTGTAAAACCGAATTGGATTCCATCTGGATCTGGTGATTTATTTGCTAATCGTAGATTATGCACTATGATCAAAGTGCTAGAAATATGTAGCTCCCTGTCTGGTATACTTTGGTATACATATGTTTGAGAATTAATAATGAATGGACATACTGGACAGTAATCTATCTACATTCACAATGGCACTCACAAAGTACAGGAGGGGTGGCTTAGTTAAGATACAGAAACAGGGAAGCAAGTTACTGTGTCACTGGTCAGCATTGAAAAACTGGTAAAACTGATAAAATTGATCACACGATCAACGATGATGTTTAGCACAATATATCAATGGTGTCTTCTCCATCTCATCCATCCACTGGTATGCTTTTGATTACTACTTAATAATTGAGTGACATCACTTCTTTGAAAGACCCTTGGTGGCTAGCTCCAATACAGCTATCGCACACATGACCACAATATGAGGAATCAGCCAAAATGGAACACTGAGCCATCTGCTACTCCATCACTGTGAAAGATGAGTTTAAATGTAGCGGCTATCAACCACATTTGGACAGCTGTTTGGAAACGATCCACAATACTGCAAAGCTCTTCCAGTGGGAGCAGCAGCAGCAGCAGCAGCATAATTTACACTGTGTGATATCCAGCTTTCAGTCAGAGCCAATGGATCAAAACGTGTTATTGTCAGTTTAGAACATGACTCAGACCTAGATGTCATGGTGAAAAAACAAAATGTATGGCGGTGGACAAAGCTGTAATGATTCACTGCTTGCATGTGTTACAGCAGCAAGAAAAACAATGTATCATGCAACAACACAGGGGCCCTCTCTGTGACTGACGGTCTGTGAGGTATGATCCTCCTACAAACTGGTGATGAAACTTTATACTGGTTTGTGCAGGTGGCTTCGATCACTAGTCACCTACTGCAGTGGATCAAAAGCTGTATATTTAATAGTATGGCCATATATGCTCGATCCCAGCACATAGACAGTATTTGTTTTCAATATGTTTATCGAGTTTTCTATCAGATGACAGTAGCAGCATTTTTATCGTTCATAGTTTATCTCTATTCCATGGTACAAAATAACGATGACAGAGAGAATATTTTGGGTGATAGACGTGACTGCGGTCTGCAGGATGCACATCTCCTTCAGACTGCAGTACCTGTATGTATTTTGGAGACGCATGGCAATGCAGTTACAAAATCTTCATCCTTCTTCCAGTTCCCGTATTGTCTCATACTATCTTTTATACTACCTCGTGTTGAAGGAGAAAGCTTCATTTGGCGTTGGCCTTACAAACTGTATATGGTTGGTGGAGCTATGACAACACGTTCCCATTTCCATTGATTGGTCAAAACACAGTCCTGTCACATTAACTAAGCTCACCCATTTCTACATGGGTTGCAGAAGGTGGCAGATATAGCACTGTCTGAATTCTGCTCAGCTCCGGCTTAAACTGGGACGATTATATAGACAAAGCTGCAGAGATTGAGGAAGTGTTACAAGAAGCAGATTGACTGAAAACCACGCTGGAGTTTTATTATAACAGCTATATTCAAAAAGGGTGACTTGTTTCGAGATATGAGAGTGCCATGTATGTAATTCACTAGTGATTGTAATCATTAGAAGACATCTCCATAGGATCCAGTGCAGATATGTGGTTGAATGGAAAGACTCGATTCCAAATTGCAGACAGCATTTCTACCAGAAAGTGTAACACTATAGATCTGAAAAGCCAGTGTATTTTGCACATTTCTTACGACCTCAATCTAGCGTTTAATTTTTTAAGTGATTCGTCATGTAGCACACTATCTACTGTATGTGATAATTCTCAATCAACCATCATCCTCCCTCACCTATAACCCAATGGACAAACTGCAGAATCTCTGACATGGCGTCGGGATAGAATGTGTTAAAATGCTGGAGAAATATCTAGTGGAGGCACGAGGGAGTTGCAAATACTGGCTTCATACCACGTTCCTTAGCCCAAATCACTTTCTAAATTCGGTGATTTCATTACGAGCTTACACCACCGGTGATGTGTACCTGCCCTTTCAGTCTGTTAACAAACATCCTAGTGGTAACTGTCTATATTCAATGTCGTGGTATTTGTGGTGAAAACCACTTCATTCTGGGGTAATGATATATCTCGATTTATAAAGCTTGTATAGTTTTTAACATGGATATCGTTGGTGATTCTTCTGTGCGCCTGTAGAAATAAGACCACTTGTTACAGTAACATAGCCATTGCAGTTGTGTTTCTTTAATAGTTGGTCGCTTATAAGGCGATTATGTCTCACTTCCTAGGACACATTGGTACCACTCGCAAGAATAACAAATGAGACATGTCCACCCATCGCGAATTTTCGCTCAGTACTGTTTGGTATCACCAGCTTCAGTTATCGGCGAAGTATTATACTTAGGAGGGGATGTGTGATGGATTCGCTGTTATCAGAAGGCTTATAAGGTATGTGTACTGTGGTCAGTGTTGCGACATGTGCAAAGAAAATGACTGTGTCCTATCGTAAGGAAGGTATGCATTTAATGTGGAAAATTGCGATAGCCATAAGGGGAATGAAAGATTTTTTTTACATAGAAAATTATATCCAGTCATAAGAATGCTACAGATTTTCATATTTCCAGAGCCACAGCCATCAGGAGGGATTGTTGCCGATACTTTGATCATTGTCGAATGTCGTCAGATTGAGGTTGCAATCATAATATTTCACTGTAAGTACAGTGATAAAATAAATGTGGCCCATTTCCTAGGACGATTCTGCTTGGTGTACAGGGAGCGCATATCGTGATAGCCTATGGATGGAACCTATGGATTTTGGTGGGAGTAGTCCAGGCTGGAGAGGGCGACTATGGTACAGGAATGTAGCTGACGTACCCATGCCGCCTTTAGGTGGGTGAATACCGAACTAATACTCAGTATGTGTTGGGCAGCCTTCGTGATTGCGTGTGCTCTCCGTGCAAATTTGCGAAAATTCATTGTTGGCTTGCGTTCGTACTGGATACTTATTCCCTCCCATGTAAATTGTCCGGTTGACTGCTTCTACAGATTTCCCATCTTTATTTGGTTGAGAGAACATCGACTGAGAGTATTAGGGCAAGGCCAGCATCATTCCACTCTGCATTTTGAGAGAACATTGATTGAGAGTAATAAGGCAAGTCCGGCATCATCCCACTCTGCATTGTTGCAAAATTTATCCAAGATGGCGGCGATAGGTCTGGCAACATAGCAATGAAACCATACAGGAAAGGGCTTGGTCTATTCATATATTAAAAAAAGGCCATTGGCAGTCCTACCAGATCGACCACTCCCAAATACTGATTTTCGTAAGTTTGTTAGAAAAAAATTCAACATTCGAAGAATCCGTGGTGTGTTTATGTGGTATATGTTACCAAAGACTATGTGGAAAACTGGTGAATGTGGTATTGTGAATTTAGATGTTGCTGGAGGCTGCGTCACTCACTGGGGGTCATATGTTATGAAAACTGCGGATACCGTCTACTATTTCGACTCATTTGGTGACCTACAAACGCCAGAAGAATTACAACGTTACTTCACTCACAGAAGACGTGTGTTCTACAATTTTCGGCGCTATGAGGACTTTAATACACATCTATGTGGACATCTGTGCATCATGTTCCTCTTGACGTTTACAAAGAAGAGGAAGAAGCAGATTATATAAGGAGGAACTTTAAATATCCCTTCATCAGTTGAGGTTCACATGCAATGTCATAAACTTTGATGTTAAGAGAATGATCAGCTGTATTGCATACAAGTTACTTCCCACCACTTGGTTTCAGCATTGGTATATGGATTACTGCATTGATTGGACAGGAGACGTACAATAGCATCCCAAATGTCACTGAGACTAACAATAAACTGCATCTGGACATTAATGGTGAAAAAGGCATTGTAGAAATAGAACCGGGTGCATACGATATTGACGATTTAAACGAAGTCTTAAATAAGTCTGGGAAAGGTATTGAGCTACGTGCAAATATCAATACACTTAAATCTGAAATAAGGACTGTAAATGCAACGATTGACTTTTACCAGAAAGGTTCAATAGGGTGCCTACTGGGTTTCACAAAAGTGCAGGTTTTGACGAAGGACCCTAGTAATTTTTACAAGTCAGATCAGACTGTGGACATACCGCCCATCAGCACAATCCGAGTCGAGTGTAACATTGCAACGAGCTCATATCTCAACGACAGTCTGATACATACTATTGACGGATTCTTTCCTTCAGTTGCAACAGGGTATAAGATTGTTGATACTCCTACCAATGAAATACACTTTCTACTGACAGTTCAGACGTTGGACTATTTGTAGCTGCGTAATGTGGACCAGAATAATCAACTTGCCGACTTTTGTGGTGAGGATATCATTGTACGATTACATCTAAGGCAAAATCGGCATACGGTATAAAACTAGGGCACGCAATCCACAGCACATCACTTCGCTGCAGAACTGCGAAGTGATAGCATGTGTGAACTACCACTTTGTTAAATCAGTTGGGTTGAAACCTCGCGATGATGTCCCCACTCAATATAACCAGTCCTGTAGAGTACGATGAGCGAATTAATCGTCACGAATACTTCTCGCATAAACTTTTCGCTTCAACCACATTTATCAAGAATGATGAAATTAGGATTGGCATTTAGCACCAAGTTGCGCCAACACATCTATGTAAGAGTTTCATGTATCTGGAGGGGTCATTCAAGAAAACCGATGGCAGCGCTACAGTGGGATCCAAGCTTACACATAACGCTTTAACATTCCTGTTTCAAGAGATACCTATGTACTCATGGGTCTGAGATCGACTGTACACGCTATGCCAGCATAACGTCAACCCTTAAAACAACTGTCATTGCATCACCCACGGACTTGAATTGTTTAGAAAATGAAGGACGATCCGGAGGATAGAACAGTTGCAGAGTTCAAACGATTTACTGCATGCATACCACTAAAAATGCTTATGGGCTATTGGGCTATGTTGAGGACATGAGGCAGATTATTATGAATTCTAATAGGAACACATTCTGGTATGGAGTGTGTCAGATAATAACTCATACATTCAAGGAGCTCAAGAGGAGAATATGATAACAGTCAGCAAGACAACATGGAAAATGCCTCACGTCAGTGTATCAGACGAGGAGCATCTGAAGCTTTTAAAAGTCATGAATTCCAGTACATTTCTGTCACTAACACTTCGCATGTGGGAGGTTGTCTGCAAGCAGACAAACATGGGCTATTAAAACCTCTTCACAGCTAGAGACACCAAGATTCATCATATTTGCGTTTCAGACTGATAGAAGAGAGAATATAGCAAATGATTCCAGTGTGTTCGACAACTGCAAGTCTACCTCAGTTCAGAATTCTACCCATATGACAATTTACACCTGCAATTGGATGAAAGTGTATACAATCTAGCATACAATATGTATGTGAAGTTTCGTGCTTCATACTATGCAAGTGCTGAAGTAAAAGGAGGAGGGTGTCTACTTAATCCACAGAAGTTCGAGGAGCTATCACCGATCATCGTAATAGACTGTTCGAAACAGAGCGAGGTAATTAAGTCTGAACCTATAGATGTGAGAATTGAATTTCAATCTTCAACAAATTTCCCAGAACACACTGCCACGTATGCTCTAGTTCTAGATGACCGTGTGATCAACAACTGGCCACTCAGCAGTGTTGTGCAACGAGCTGTATAAATGAATAGGTGCTGCGGCATACCTAGAACATTCCGCAGTGTCATTTCAAGCTGTGAAGATCATTGCAGATGCTCAGGGTTTCTATGATGGTGAGTGTAGACAGTTCATATTTAAAGATGTTGCATTCATAGCATACACAGAAGATGCAGGAATAAGAGAGACATTCTCAGCAAACATTGCGTCACTGAGGTCTTTCAGGTGTGTGAAGTGTGCTAAGATCCAGAAGAGTGCAAAATGGTTAACACATTTCTACCATGAAATTCGCTGAGATGATCCTGGCATACCCTATAAAGATATGGTCACGTCACTTCAATTATTCGACCACACAGATACCATCATCTACCTGAAGGGGAAGAAGAAGATCTCATGGATGCGTCAAATCTACTAGATTGTTGCTATTCAAGACCTGGTATTCTTCCATCAACTGAAGAAGAAGAAGAAGAAGAAGAAGAGTGAAAATAATGTTGCTGTGTCTGCTTATGAAAATGTAAAATTACTTTTAAGTTGGAAGAGAAATAAATGAATTTTTACCTCACAACCTTTATGTTCTTTTATTTTCCTTCAACCCTGTTCCCACTTTGACAGTGTACAGTTTTAACCAGATGCTATGTCTGAGGTTTTCTTAAAGGACAGGAGATGTAATTTTACACATGTCAGCTACATATCTTTGGAAGTGGGCACAACCACGTGTCTCCTGCTCCCATAACCCAATTCGTGCTACACAATAGGCGTAATTCCATCTAACCATTCTATATATTTTGTTATCTTTCATTTTAAACTTCACCCCTTAATAACACTCATATTCAGCAAAACTAATGTTGTTTGTGACCTGCACAGCCCTTATATATATATATACATACATGCATAATGCAATATGGGGTATGTTTTTTTGTAAATAACAACAACAAAGACGAATGGTGCTGAATTTTTTCTTTCATTTATTCAGTTCACGCAAATACAATGTAGTTTTCGAGGTACAGTGTAGTATTCTTGAGTTACAAATTGACTCTGCTATTCGAATGCACAGATACTTTTGACTTACGCCCTCCAACAGTAACACAGGTCAAAATTTTTTTTACATAATTCTACGCTAAAAAATATTGCAGAGATACTTTCTTTACTAAAACTTAATTCTACACTCCCAGTGGCACAGCTTTTACAATAATTCTGATGGACTGTGCACACTAAGAATCTGATTTCAACAGCCCCAATAGCAAAGGTTTTTACAATAACAATTCTTATGGACTGTGAGCTATATAGATATATGTACATTTAAGAACTATTCTGACTTGGATGGCTAGCAGCAGGTGAAAACTTAAAAACTTTTCTATTTACAAGACACACACACACACACACACACACACACACACACACACACAGACACACACACACACACACACACACACACACACACACACACACACACACACACACATATATATATATATATATATATATATATATATATATATATATATATATATATATATATATATATATACTATGTTTATGCATTTTAAATACTTTTTGCTTGTTTTTTATAGCATTTCTTTCTTTCACATGCACATGGTGTTCATATACATACATTTTTTCTCCTTCTTATCCATTTTTCCACATATGCTCTAGATGTATGTATATACACATGTACATAGTACATATAAATATTTACACAACACACACACACACAAATCACTTACACTATGATAAAAGGGCCATACTACTGCTCTGCAGACTATCTCTCTATCTCTCTCTCTCACTCAATCAGAGTCCCCCACTCCTACTCTCACTACAAGTTAGAAGTGTGAGTTTGGAAGAGTTTCAATCCCGTCATCACAATGACCCTTTTATCATCATGAGGTGACAGGCCGATTTTAGACTGCAGCACAGTGTACACCTCGTGTCCTCTCAATCGAATACTGGTCTGCTGTACCATATGCAGCGGCTGTGCTGCAGCACCGTGAATATCACTGTGCAGGCAGCGTAAATAGTCTTCGATAGAGAGGGCTCTCAATGACATACAACACATACCCTTAGCCCCCCTCTGGTGGCACCTTCCAGTGTGCGATATGTATACATTTTTGATCGCAGACCTACAAACTCCCCAACAGCCATCCATTCGCCTCATCCTTCGTAAGACCGATAAACTTCTTGTTCAGTGGAACAATACCATAAGGATTATCGGCTGCATATGAGGATGTGTCTAATTCATTGCCAAGATACCTCATTACTTCATATGGATCATAGTTCTTCGTCCAATAGATGAAGCTATCTGTATCCATATAAAGTAATTTACGATCTGTGAAATGAGTTTTCGCAAACTCATAATAAAACCGGTACATGTGAAGTTTGGATAGGCTTAGTATGCACGTCCACACATAAATAGGTTTCTCAAACTCTACTGGAGTCTTCGCCATCTGCACAGCAACAAGTCCTTATTGAATGTAATGACCCGCTTAAAATTTGGTGTTGCAATATGTTTTTTACGCCATAACGCCCATCCTATTCGGTTCCAATCAAAATTTCGCGTAGTTCCCTCAAATTCTGCATTGTTTTACCGAAAATTGAATCATTTATTAATTTGTAAAAATCTTTCTCAAAGTCACAGGTCACAGAAGCTCTCTGTCTTGTATCTAAATCGATATACTCCTTCAACCATGGGGACTGCTTGAAGGAGATAGCTCGGGTGATTCTAATGAGCTCCATATCGAAACTGAGACACTGCTGGAAATTACGGTAATGAATAATGTATCTCCCTTATTCCCTAGCGTTTTCATCTATTTCGGCGTGGATACTCCTCGCGGACCTAGTTTCTCCGGATAAAGGAGCGAAACGGCGTGCGCATCTTTCAAACTAATAGGGTATGTGAGTTCTGTCTTCACCACATACCCTACATTAGAATCAGCTGCCATACCCCCCCCCCCCCATGATGTTTCCGCTTAATCCCTTGCATTCGTCTTTGGGCACCCATAGAAACTCACCAATCGGCATGCTCTTGTAAGTTATTTACGTCCAGGTAGATTATGTAATTCGAATCAAGGGATGCGTTGAACCTGTCACCCATCCATGGGTTATTTCCCTTCGTGTGCCTATGGACACATTAGCAAAGTACCCCACAGATCCCTCGCTCAAAGAAAAGAAGCACGTCAGCATCGGTGAATAATTCAATGCTGCACATCGTTTTCTTGAACATTGATTCCCAAGACATCCCAGGCGCCGTGTAATAAAAGGCGGGATCCAGAGAATTTGTGGCCGTGCATAGACTCTGGAATTTCACGAAAACGTCCTCAAGCAAGCGCATGTGTCCATGTAAAGCCATGCATACTCTCCTAAAGTGGATAGGTTGAATTCCCGCCAGACATTCATGGTATGCTCATATTCTGCAACCGTTATGGCATCGCCTGTAAGGTTGCTGGAGAATGCAGTTATGTCGGGTAGCCTGATTTCGTTGAGTTTCGCCATACTATCCACATACTCATATGGCAAAACCCACTTCCTAGTCACAAGTTGAAACTTTTCCTCGTGGGAAAATGCAGCTCAAGTGATATGCATATCCTCCCAAGGTAGAGTTTCAACGAATTTCTAGAGTGGCGCCTGTATAAAACATAGCGTATCAAGGGAGCGGAGTGTAATTCTTGACGTCATTAGTTTGGAGAATGAAATGTATTTCTCGACGCTCTTAGCTAGGACACTGACCTGATTTTTCTCCCAACCGTAGTTAGGCAAGTGCTCAACTAGAAAGTGAGCGTCATACCTGCTTAGATTATGAAAGAAAACGGAAATGTGCCTTGGTAGTTGGTACTTCAAATTGCACGCATCATAAGCTGCACCACATAAGTTCCCCACAAGATGACAGTGGTCCCTACGAGGAGTTTCCGTTTTTCTGTCTAACGGCAGCCCACAACTATGACAGTCAACTGCGTTATTGTATAAATCTTCACCTCCTTCGATTTGGTTATGGGAACGTTGTCACTGTTGTGACTTGGCAAGACAGCCAAGCGACTATGAGATAGCCGAAAGGCACGCGGTTAAGCTCACGCAGGCTGGCGTGAGGTCTGGAACAGTTAAAGGAGTTGAGTTTAGTAAAAAAAGTATGTAGCTTCTGGAATACTTAACTTTAATCCATAATTGGTGAACATCGGTCTGACGGTACATGCATCACAAGATAAATAGCAAATGATAATGGCGAATTGCTAGGTCGTAGCAAATGACGTAGCTGAAGGCTATGCTAACTATCGCCTCGGCAAATGAGAGCGTAATTTTTCAGTGAACCATCGCTAGCAAATTCGGCTGTACAAATGGGGCGAGTGCTAGGAAGTGTCTCTAGACCTGCCGTGTGGCGGCGCTCGGTCTGCAATCACTGATAGTGGCGACACGCGGGTCCGACGTATACTAACGGACTGCAGCCGATTTAAAGGCTACCACCTAGCAAGTGTGGTGTCTGGCGGTGACACCACAGTCACTGTAAAGCTTATCAACCTCCCATGAAAGTTTTTCAAGCAAAGTGAGCAGCCAAACTGCAAGGATTATCCCTGACATAAGATTTGTAGCCGTTAAGACAGGAATCATAGGACAATACAATTTGGTACGCTGCCACATATGGTACATGTTTTCCTGTAAAGGTGAGGCTGTAGGGTCACCTTCACAGCAGGTCACAGGAGCGAGGAGGCATTCGAAGTTGGCATACTCTACAAACGGGCATTGTTCCTGATCGTGAGCATTCTGAAACTTTAAGAATTTGTTTTCCTCAATAGGCATAATAACATGTACCAGGTCCTTGGAAGCACAATCTACTAGGTGCGCCGCTAATAACTTATCTGAGGAGAAATAATTCAGGCATCTTAAGCAAATATGCTGTTACGTTCATGTTTATTCATATGGGTGGAAAGGAGTCGGGTCATGTCTTTGATCCAGACATAGTGATAATTATCACCTTCAGAGAAGAGAAGCATGTTTACATACAACTCACGCTCACCAGCAATTTTTGGGAAATGGACGGGGTCGATGAGAATATGCTTGTCTTGCTCATCTGACTTGTTTTTCTTCTCCAGGACATAAACATGAACCGAGATTCTGGTATTCTGTGCATAAAATTTAAGTATGTCAGGATCTCGACAGGGAACTCGATAGCATCAAAGTTGTAACAACCACGAACATTATCATATAAATGGTATATACTGGGACGCTCGGGATGATCTCTGTAATTGTAATTTCTCACGCAAGCCAGGATTGACCAAGCAAAACATGCCTGATTGGTTTTATTTTCGACATTAATGCATACACGCTTATTAGCTATATCTTTAGGTAGCTTTATACAGCTAGACCCTCCATTTACCGGATCATAGACATGGGTATGGATGTTCAGGTGTAGTATTCAATTGAGTGCTTTAGCTGCCCCTCTCACTTCCATCTCGGAAAACCGGACCAGCATAGCACTCAAGGTGGATTTACGAAACCACTCGGTGATTGTCATGCTCCGCATTTTCACGGCATTTTCCTCCAAAGATAATGAACAGTTGTCTCTTCAACACCAGAATCAACTTTGGGGGAGGGGGGAGCGATAGTTCGATGCAGAGCACCGCACTGCATTTAATGGCGTGATGCCGCTGATCATTGATTTCTTTAAGAAGCTCCGTTCCAACGACAGGAAGGCACCCCCTTAGAAAACCAACATGGTCGCGGTACTCTCCTGCATGGTTTCCAATCCTCATGAACAAGATTCGCTCCTCAAAGGCATCTGCAGTCACCAAGTATTCTAACAGTGGTATAGTATCACTGACCTGATGTCCTTCGCTAGAAGAAGAGGAGAGAGAACTACCACCAGCCACAGGATCTTCTCTATTACTGTTAATGCTATTCAGCGTCCACACCGTTGATGATGGTGCTGGGGAGGAGCAAGTCGGTATGCACCGAGGCACACATACCTTGCTTTTATGTCGATTCTGATGGGGCTGATATGATGATGATGATAATGACAGAGGAGGATGCTGTGGTGCTACCAGGTCAGGCCAATGGGAACAGCCAAGCTGCAGTGATGGTTCCTGATGCTGTTGTTGCTGCTGCTGCTGCATACCTGACCCAGTAACTTGAGGGGTGGTGGTTCATTGCTCGACCCACAGATGCCAGAGCGGTGGTGTTGGGGTGGCGGCGGCGGAGGCGGCGGCGGTGGCTTCCTGTGCTGCGACTATCAGCGCCATTATAGTTGATGCGTGCCTTACCAGGTGCTGCTTTGATGAGGAAGAAGATTTAGCCGCCACTAGTATGCGCACCACACTGTGTTGCAGCTGCGTAGACGTGACCACTGTAGAAGAAGAGATAAAAATTAATAGTTAAGTACATTGCTTACTGTTGCTGGTGCTGTGAAAGAATGAACAGTGACGATCAAAAGATTATAAGCAGAGTGAGTAATTACTTCTTTCTCTCTGGCTCCAAGGCATTAACACTTCATTGGGCGACTCCACCACACCCTCGAAGAATTCAGCATCATCATCATCATCATCATCATCTAACAGGGCCAGGTCATGGCGCCTTTCCTCCTCCTCTAGTTCAGTGGACCTTTGTCTGACCCATTCTTGCATGTCATTGTCCTCGCCAGAATCGGAATCCGGCGACTGGTCGGTCTCGCCTACAACAACAAAAAGCAAGATATATAAACCGAAAAAACAAGTATGAAATAAGAAAATTTTGAATCGCTACTATACAAGAACAAATTACTATGAAAATTCTACTCACATGGCAATCCTGGCTGCGAACCCACCACAGGAGGCTGAATTTCGAGATCCTGCCATGGTCCAGCACTTCCTGTTTCTCCTCACACTTCAAGATAAATTCCTGGAGTTGTACTATAACAAGGAGACGGAATTAATAAGGTGAATTTAACATACACACGAAAATTTACACTCAAAATACAAATTATTTACTCACTTGGTAATCCTGTCTCCAGTCCTCTACACCTTCTGCCGCTGTATTCTGAATCCTTGCTGCTGCTACCTCTCTTAATCATGGGGATGAAAAAAAAAAAAAAAAAGAAAACACGCACACACAGAGATGAAGGTACGGACAACAAGGCAGACAGCAGTGGACTGACGACAATGGGGGTTGGTTGTGGGTTTCTATATGGACTGAGGCTACCAATGATAGAGCTTCATTTTAATGGACAGCCAATGAAAAGCCTTTATGGAACGTCACTATTTCCTGGAAGGACTTGATACGACCATCGTCACTCATTCCAATTAACAAGAATGCTTTTATGATTAATGGTGTTTTCACAAGCATGCACAGACATGATGAAGGCTTTTAGCGGAGAGAATGTTTACCATTTAAGAGATGTTTTCTGAAAGCAGGTCGTCACGATTTATAGGAAAGGTTGCACAGCATGTCTCATTAGGACCATCAGGAAGAATTCAATCGGTGTTATTCTGGGCTATTTTCGTAAACGGGCCCTGTTAGGGCAAGAATTTCCATGCAGACAAGCTGAGATATCACGAAAGCTCCAACAACAAAAGCGACCGTTAATTATTTCTGCGCCACTTTACGATTTCCGTGAGGGGCTGATATGTGATGGATGGGCTCTGCCATTGGACCATCAGGAAGAATGCATTTGGCGTTATTCTGAACTATTTTCGCTAACAGTTTCTGAAAGCATTGCAAAAGATTTCTATAGTGCGTCCAGAGGAAGACCTGACTGTCATTTACACAGACATGAGACATCAGTACAACACTGAAAACCTTTTATATGCAACTTGCGGGGGCAAGTTGCTACGCAAACATCTCTCGCTTGGCAATTAGGCATGCACTGGACCGGCAGGTACGCTTGGTGGCTAGGTAAATATGTGCATGGCCAGAGGTATCTCGCATGTGGAACGAGCTGTCCTGTTAGAATCGCTAGGAACAGTGCACCCTGTGTTATTATGGGATATTTTCGTAAACAGCTTCTGAAAGCATTACAAAAGATTTCTATAGCGCGTTCAGAAGGAGGCTTGACTCTTATTTACATACACATGTGACATCAGTATAACTGTGACAACCTTTTACCTGCACTTGAAAAACTCGTAAATTACCGCTAGGCAAACACCTCTCGCTTGGAAATTAGGTCTGCAGAAATACAAAAGTTATGCATCGGCAATGGTAAACATGTGCACGGTCAGACGTGTCGCCAGCCACTGTGGCCGAGTGGTTCCAGGCGCTTCAGTCCATAACCGCACTGCTGTTACAGTCGTAGGTTCGAATCCTGCCTCAGGCATGGATGTGTGTGATGTCCTTAGGTTAGTTAGGTTTAAGTAGTTCTAAGTCTAGGGGACTGGTGACCTGAGACGTTAAGTCCCCCATAGTGCTTAGAGCCATTTGAACCATTCTGAATAAGGCATGTCTCGCAAGTGGGACCGACATGCTCACGCTGCCCTGGCGAGTGGGCTTTGGAGCTCTGTAGGCAACAGTTCGCTGATATGTCGCCGTCGAATTTCTTAATGATAGCTAGAAAGCGTCTTTACGTGCAATGAATGTTTGTGCACTGCATTATTTCAGCTGTTTAAGGGTTGTGAACGTGTTTGCAGAGCATTATTTTTTGCCATTTTGATGCAGAGTGGACATGTCTGTTGCATTATTTTGTGAACAGATCTATAGGCTGTGTAATGCATTACTTCGGCAGTTTATAATTAGTGAACATGTTTGCAGAGCGTTATACATGCATTATTTTGACAATTTGAGGTTGTTTGTGTGTCTGTACGTCAATGTATTGCATTATTTTGTGAACAGCTCTGTAGGCTGTGCAATGCATTATTTTGACAGTTTGCTATTAGTGAGCATGTTTGCAGAGCGTTTTACATGCATTATTTTGACAATATATGAGTATTATCATGTCAGTACATCAGTGTACTGCATTATTTCGGTAATTTTCGAGTAGTTCACAGGCCTGTAGGCTATTTATTGTAATCTCATGCACACCAACGCGAATTTTTTGTATAAACTACGTGAAATCCGTTCCTAAATAAACTGTTCCAACTTCCCACTGAAAATAAATAAAATACACTCCTTCCTCTCTCCAGCAGCTGGATACAGATTGAGTCCTTTTCCCACCATTATTCTCTAGAGCACTGTGGAACTACAGCACCTCTGGTGGCAGTACTTTGTACTAGGCCAGTGGGACTCCAGACCTCATAGTGAACACAGTGGATGGAGCCACTCTGTATGCCAACTCAAACTGCTTAAATAAACACTGCATGCAAAATAAAGACTTATGGCCATCCTATCCAGCAGCCCAGCACAGAGCGAGTCCTTTTCCCACCAATTCCATGGAAGAGGTGGTGGTCGGATGGCTTAGGTTAGTGAAGGTAGCCCAAATGACCTACTTTCCCGCCATAATTTTCCCGCCACTTTCTTAGGTTAGTGCAGGTAGCTCAAGTGTCCTATTTTCCCACCAAAATTTCCCAACATTTTCTTAGGGAGGTGGAAGGGGAGGAGGGATGGGAGGGGGAAGGAGGGGGCAGGGTGTTCTGTTAGTAGTGGTATTCCAATTGGCCTATTTACCTGACAAAATTTGAACTTGCCGCCATAACGTCACTGCGACATTGGCAGACCTATCACCGCCATATTGGATAAATTTGGCAACAATGCAGAGTAGAGTGACGCTGGCCTTACCGTACTACTATTGTGGTGTGCATTGTGTTCATCTAGATCATGAAAGACAGTTGAAAGACACGTTTGCTGGTACTCTAGACATGAGAAACACGTTAGTTGACTTTGTAAAGTAGAAGGATGATTTGGAAGCTGTTCTATCATTGACATCATATTCGTTAACAAAAATATTCGGAACTACCAGTGTCCATTATTTTTTCGAGTTTTCACGCAAAGATGTTTGCAGACGAGATAAGTTGCAGTTTCTCAGTGGTATGCACCACGTTCCACCTTGCTGCACCTTGATAAAGTTTCGGGTTTCTAGAGATATAATTTCTACCCTTTATCTTTGAATCTATACTGTGGAAGCGATCGGTAGCATACTGCTATGTGCTTGATATTGAGCACTACGCGTAAATGGTATGATATTCTGGCAAGCCATGTGAAAATACCTATGTTATTGTAATCCTGGAGTCTGGAGGTGGCTGTAGAAAGCATGACAGCAAGCAAGCAGGTACGAGCCAGAAACAGTAACGCCTTTGTGCCGAGGGGAACCTAGCTCAGTACACCAGTTTGGAGTGTGACCACAGTCCACTCAGGGCTTTCTGATCGCACCTTAGGGCAGTGAGTGCGATGGCAGTTGACTTGTGACTGTTGGCCGCAGTGGATGACTGACCGTCCTCATGGGAAATATCTAGTGCTGTGACGACTACACATGGTGCATGTGCTCGTGTTTTTTTGGGATCTTTCTGTCTTTGCACTATATGTATGAGTGTATAATGGTCGATAGCTATGTGCAGGATGCAGAAAGGATGATTTTGTATGTTGCCGGAAACGAATCGTGTGTTTCCTACATCGATAAGGTATGTGGTGGTATAGCCCGGTTGGAAATCGGTTTCATGCTGAAAAATTCAAGCTTTCCTCGACAGTAGCAGAGTAGTGTAATTGAGTAGTGTATGTCTTTGGCGATAGTTTCCATATTTCATAATCTGTAGACCACTTTTGCAGGGTTTAACTATCAGTGCACTATGAATGCTGTATGTTTTTTTCGATCTGAACAAAATAATTTTGCAGCTGGAAGTCTCGTAAATTGTGTCTGCAGAAATTGGCGGACAGAGCCCCCACACTGGCAGCAGGAGCTGTGTGGAGGATAAATTCAGTAAGAACCAATCAGAATATTCGATTCACAAGAAATTCCACAACATCAGAGAGTCACAAGACATCCTTTGTGCAGGGCATAGGAGACCCTACAGACTGGTCCAAACAAGGCGGCGGCAAGATATCTACAGGAAGTTCTACGACTTCTGAGAGTCACGTGATGTCTTCTTTGTTCGATTGTTCAGAGATAGGTCCAAGCAGACCATCCTCCTCTGGTTCAGTCAGGTGGGACGCTATACCTCACCTGTTATTGTGGCTTTAGGGCATCTACACACCAGCAACTGTAGGACACCGAAAATTCCAACCATTTTTCTCGTCTGTAGGATGGTGCTTCGAATTTTGTTTGTGTAACTGTTCTGATTTTCCCGCCTGTGCTTAGACACCACGGTGTGCTTCGAGAAGTGAGAAAAATAACGTCCCTGACTCCAGCAGTAGTAAATACAGACTAAGCCCACTCACTTCAGAAAAGTGATGAACGTCACAGCAGCTGTAGGACTCAGGAATTTTTCTGTCTCTGGCAGTGTCTTTAAACAAGTAGCTAAAACTCGAAAAGTGGTGAGCGTCCTGTTCGGTGTTACAGAGATATTTACTTCGACTTCCGGATATCATAATTTTGACATTTAAAAATCAGACATTGCTGCTGATACCGGTTCCGGGATCTGCTTCCACAAAAGCGTGTGAAGCGTCTCAGGGAAGTTTCACAAGTGTCCAGCGATCTATTTAGAGTCTGTGTTCGAGTGTAGCCAAATTAACGCAAACTGCTGTGCAACAATCGTTTTTGAAAGTGTATTTAGAGACATATTCAGTTCGATTTAGTAACTCCTGAAGCATCCCATGCTTAAAGATAAGTGTATATCCCAAAAAAGTGTGCGAAGTGTTTCAGGGACGTTTCCCACAAAACCGCGCGAAGTGTCCCAGGGATGGTTTCATAATTGAGTCGAAATCTTTTTTTAGAGTCCGTGTTCAAGTGCGGTGGTGGTATTCCTCGAAATAAAATGTGCAATTACATCGAAAATTCCAGAGTGAGATTTTCACTCTGCAGCGGAGTGTGCGCTGATATGAAACTTCCTGGCAGATTAAAACTGTGTGTCCGACCGAGACTCGAACTCGGGACCTTTGCCTATCGCAGGCAAGTGCTCTACCAACTGAGCTACCGAAGCACGACTCACGCCCGGTAATCACAGCTTTACTTCTGCCAGTACCTCGTCTCCCACCTTCCAAACTTTACAGAAGCTCTCCTGCAAACCTTGCAGAACTAGCACTCCTGAAAGAAAGGATATTGCGGAGACATGGCTTAGCCACAGCCTGGGGGATGTTTCCAGAACGAGATTTTCACTCTGCAGCGGAGTGTGCGCTGATATGAAACTTCCTGGCAGATTAAAACTGTGTGCCCGACCGAGACTCGAACTCGGGACCTTTGCCTTTCGCGGGCAAGTGCTCTACCAACTGAGCTACCGAAGCACGACTCACGCCCGGTACCCACAGCTTTACTTCTGCCAGTAGCTCGTCTCCCACCTTCCAAACTTTACAGAAGCTCTCCTGCAAACCTTGCAGAACTAGCACTCCTGAAAGAAAGGATATTGCGGAGACATGGCTTAGCCACAGCCTGGGGGATGTTTCCAGAATGAGATTTTCACTCTGCAGCGGAGTGTGCGCTGATATGAAACTTCCTGGCAGATTAAAACTGTGTGTCCGACCGAGACTCGAACTCGGGACCTTTGCCTTTCGCGGGCAAGTTTCTACCAACTGAGCTACCGAAGCACGACTCACGCTCGGTACTCACAGCTTTACTTCTGCCAGTAGCTCGTCTCCCACCTTCCAAACTTTACAGAAGCTCTCCTGCGAACCTTGCAGAACTAGCACTCCTGAAAGAAAGGATATTGCGGAGACATGGCTTAGCCACAGCCTGGGGGATGTTTCCAGAATGAGATTTTCACTCTGCAGCGGAGTGTGCGCTGATATGAAACTTCCTGGCAGATTAAAACTGTGGGCCCGACCGAGACTCGAACTCGGGACCTTTGCCTTTCGTGGGCAAGTGCTCTACCAACTGAGCTACCGAAGCACGACTCACGCCTGGTACTCACAGCTTTACTTCTGCCAGTACCTCGTCTCCCACCTTCCAAACTTTACAGAAGCTCTCCCGCGAAAGGCAAAGGTCCCGAGTTCGAGTCTCGGTCGGGCACACAGTTTTAATCTGCCAGGAAGTTTCATATCAGCGCACACTCCGCTGCAGAGTGAAAATCTCATTCTGGAAACATCCCCCAGGCTGTGGCTAAGGCATGTCTCCGCAATATCCTTTCTTTCAGCAGTGCTAGTTCTGCAAGGTTCGCAGGAGAGCTTCTGTAAAGTTTGGAAGGTGGGAGACGAGGTACTGGCGGAAGTAAAGCTGTGAGTACCGGCCGTGAGTCTTGCTTCGGTAGCTCAGTTGGTAGAGCACTTGCCCGCGAAAGGCAAAGGTCCCGAGTTCGAGTCTCTGTTGGGCACACAGTTTTAATCTGCCGGGAAGTTTCACATCGAAAATTGTTTAAATATTCTTTCATCATCTGCAAAGCTCTCTCACTCTCTTTGTGCAGTGGTACATTTAGTTCCTGTGACATCTTCAAGCCAGTGTCTCTGGGTCGGCATGTGTCCAAAAGGAGTCGGGATGGAGCTCCAGTGAGGTCTGCACAGCTAGTGCTCGCCCGACTGTGTGCGACTCATATGCACTATCTGATGGAAGGAGACTTGAGCAGAGACGACCGTTGGTAGGTCGTTCAGTCAGTCGTCTCATTGTGTGATGGGTATTTGGTCTTTTGACCGTTTCTGGGCCTTGTCAGTTGGTCATCTTGCTGGACATGGGTCGGTTCCTTCCTTGTGCAGAGATGTTGGGTGCCCAATGGGCAAGTGTTCCCTCTGCATGGTTGGGTCCGAGCCAGTGTGCCCGGGTCGCTGTGCCTCTGGTTTCTGAACAAATATCGAGTTGCGTCGGGTTGGAGCTGCAGTGAGCTCTGGACAGCCAAGACTCGCCCGACCATTGCCAACACTCATAACTTGAGTGGGGACGACCTTGGTTGGTCGTTTGGTCGGTCGTCTCATTAGACGGCGTGTATTTGGTCGGCGACCGCTTATGGAAACTCTGTGTGTGTGTGTGTGTGTGTGTGAGTTATCATTTCTCCTTGTTGTTCCACAGTGATTGGTTTTAGGATTGTCGGAGTTCTTGGTGTGTAGCTTTAGTGATTTCCGCTGAGGAGATGAATGCTGTCTGTGTACCGGTGTGTAAAGCAGTTGGTTGGTTGCGATGGAGCAGTGAGGAAGTCCTTCAGCCATCCCTAGGTGGTGCTGCCACCCGATTATTTAGTGTTACCCTTGGCTGCATGTCTCACCTAAACTGTTGTTAGAGTTTCCTCTCCAGGTTGACCCTTGGAACACTTCTGAGCACCACTGTTCTGTTGTTTGTGATTGTGATTTTCTTTTATCACAAATACTGTGCCAGGCCTTCAGCCATGTATTAATTTTGTCTGTTCTATGTTCAGTATATAGCCTTCAGCTGAACCTTATGTGAAGTATTTTGAGATTAGGCCTTCAGCTGTGTTTTATTTAAAATTTTTGTTGGCTTTGTATTTAGGCCTTCAGCCACATTTGTTTTAAAATTTGTGGCTTTCAGCCATAATGTGTAAATTCCTGTCTGTAAGGTTTCTCTTTAATTATCTTGAATTCTTAAAATGACCTTCAGGTTTGGGCCTTCAGCCGCCAAGATATTTCAAGTTTTCTTAAGATGGTTTTCTGTTGTGCTGTCTAAATGCTTGTCTGTAAAGGTTGCCTTTTATTGTGTTGAAATATTTTTGGACTTTCAGCCAAGGAATTATTTTAAATTTTCCTTAATATGGCTTTTAGCCAAAATTGGTAAATGTTTGCCTTTAAAGAATTTACTTTGATGATCTGAAATATTATTTGGGCCTTTAGCCAAGAAGATATTTTAATTTTACTTAATTAAGGCCTTCAGCCGTTTGTCAAATTCTTGTGCCTTAAAAGGAATTATTTAAGGATATTTTAGTTTTACTTAAGTAAGCCTTCAACCATTTCTCTAAATCCTTATGTTTTAAAAGGGATAATTTAAATTTTATTATTGAGAAGTTACTTGGGCCCTCAGCCATGGCTAGATCCTTATTGTTTTAAAGAGAAAACCGTACATTGGTTTTCGAGGAATAAAGTTCTGTGTTCTTGTATAACTAAGAGTAACTGATCTTGGCCCCTTTCATCAACCTGATCGGCTCTGTCCTGCAAAAACCAGATATCAATGGCTTAGCTGTTGGCAACAAATACCAGCTGAGATTGTTACATCCATGGGGAGGAATTTAGTACACATCATCATTTTGGAGCCTTTGCTTGAGTATGTCTTTTGTTTGGAATCAGCCATTAAATTATTCTTAAGAAGTTAACATAAAAGCATTATAACTCGTCAACAGTAACAACATTGCACAGGAATGTCAATGAGCGAACTGATAATGTTCAAATAAAAAATTCAGTAAGAGTCACCCTTTTGATTTTCGTTACTTTGAGTTAGAGCCTGCAGTACCGTTGCTTCCAACTTCTGAAAGTTGCCTATTGATTTCAAATGTCATACGGTGGTTAAATGGTCACAGTTCATCACTTGTGTTAGTTAGTAACAGTTCCTGAAAGTGGAAAAATGATTCATGCCAGAGCGATCTTCCCTGAAACATGACAATCATTTTATGATGTGATTTGCCCAAAAGCTCTTGGCCCCATACACAGTAGAAAGGTTTCGAGCTACGAATGCTGCCTTCACCCCTCTATTAATCTAATAGCGATTAGCGTGTCGTAAATGTTGGGCATTTTTCCACTTGCGACTCTATTTTATGCGCTTTAACAATATTAATAAGTTTCAATCATGCAACATCCGATATGTAAATGCAAAATAAATACCAAAACATCAAATCTGAAAATTACCTTGATAAATTCACTCACAGAATTGCAGCTTGGTCTTCTGGTTGAATGGCACCACACGTCAGGCGGCTGGTGGCATGTTAGGCCGGCCGCGGTGGTCTCGTGGTTCTAGGCGCGCAGTCCGGAACCGCGCGACTGCTACGGTCGCAGGTTCGAATCCTGCCTCGGGCATGGATGTGTGTGATGTCCCTAGGTTATTTAGGTTTAAGTAGTTCTAAGTTCTAGGGGACTGATGACCACAGCTATTAAGTCCCATAGTGCTCAGAGCCATTTGAACCATTTGGTGGCATGTTATCTTTTGAGGATGGTCACTGTAGGGCGAGGAAACACTCGAGCTTACTGTTCTGATTTTGATGCAGCCACAAGGTGTTTTGCAGTTTTGTTTCTGGAAGTTTTTCCTATTACTTGTGTGTTAGAAGGTGAAGCGAATTATCTTTATAATTGGATCATGCTGATAATTTTAACACACAGCCATAATGAGGTTTAAAAAGCAGTGTACTCCAACTTGCGACTTTGTGCCTACACTGTGTAGCATTTACCTCTAGATCACGAACTGATACAGCAATGTAACAAATTGGGAAGAAGACGACACTTCCTCCAGCCACTTCCACATCCTAGAGCGTTGCCACATAGTGTATGTACTTTGCCTTAGAATTATGAGGGGCGGCCAGTTTTATTTTTCTTATTGAGTGAACGACTCAGAATTAATCTGTACGGCGGCCTGGTTTCTGTCAAAAACTGTACATCATGCTATCATTGTAACAGATTTATGGTTCTTAAAAACTATTCCTCCACAGGGTAACAAATTTTTTAAGCAATCAGTCCTAACTACATTTCTGAAGCGCAGTATCACTTGCAACTAAAAATGGAGTGCGAAATAATTTGATTTCATATTGTAGGTAATACATATCCTCAAACTTTGTCTCATAATTCTGACGAATCAACACAACTATGAAATGTGTGTCTGGAGGTAATTTTAGCAGTAAAAGAGTTTAGAAAAAGGGTTTCATTAAAATGTAATACATAACTTGTTTAAATGCCCTGAATATCAAAGAGAAAAGCCAGGCCTGCTACTTAGTTGTTGTCCTTGCGACATAGCTGTGTCTGTCCCTTCATTTTCATAAACGGCTACTTCTTCCAAACTGAGAAGAATATGTCAGGAACTAATCTAACCTACTATAGTACCGTATTATACGGTGTGTCACCATATGCCTATTCCAGGCTAGCAGAAAGCCCTGGAAGTTTTGATGACTGACATCGTGGTGGCTTACATAATTCACTTGCTGCACCACAACCTTCACAATATTGTCATATTGGACACTTTCTGTTAGTTGTTGGCTTATTCATAAAATGACATATTCTTGTTGCAGGTTTGAGTTTTGGTCTCTCAAAGAGAACTTCTATGCTCGCCAGACAAGGAAACATCAGACTTCAATGTTTAAAAGATACAAGTTACTGGTCTGAAAGGATATATATTATGATGCGAGACCACTAATAGAATGATAGTTAACGGCCATTATGCTTCATCAATGATCCTTGGGCTGATTTCTGCGAGATAATACTACACAAATATAACTTGTTTATGGCAGAATCAATTAGATTTGGCATACCGTCATTTTAAATGAAACACCAATGCTTTTGATGATTTGTTTTATCAACTAAATAATTGTAAAGCGTTTGGTAGACTACACTAAGACGTTCCTCTCGAAACTCTAACAGACAGAACAGAAGAATAATAACTAAGTTTTTGTCTTTTGTTTTAGAAATAAAATTATGTGAAATATTATCTCTCATGCCTATCACATGTGTGTAAATTAATTCTTTGCCGCTACTTGGCATATTTATTTCACACAGAATTTTTCTTTTCCCTTAAAAGATATATTATAGTGCCCCATATATATTGAGGCTGATTGACAAATTACAGTTGAACTATTTACTTCTAGGGTTTATATACAATATTCTACAAAAATATACATATACCAGTTCTCTTTTACATTTATATACAATAATCAGATTTAAATTTTAGCACCACACTTCTTGGGGCATTATCGTAGTCTCAGTGTGCGAGCAGAATACTTCACAGCCGACGTCATGCAACGTTTATATTTCGATAGTCTTTGATATGCATAGTAGCTCGCTGTATGCCAGTCTTTCCATTGCACAGTGTGCGACGGTTTAATACTTTTTCGCTCATGATTTAATATTTAGCTTCCCATCATATGCAGTGTCTGTAAACATGGAAGCAGAGCTCGCTGATTGCAGCATAGTCGACATGACCGATTGCGGACCTCTGGTACAAAGCCGAATGGAGGGTCTGAATCTCAGGCTCAGATAGTTCTACGACCGTGTAGGCTGCAAATTCCTCGACTCCCGCCATAGGGTGGCTGGGTTTCGGGTTCTGCTGGATAGGTCAAAAGCTCACTACACGCAGGAGGAAGCTACACGGGCAGTAGGGGCTGTGTGGCTTGGACTGGGCGGTTTTTTAAGTTAGAGGGTCCCAGGAAAACGCAAAAAGGGCTTCAGTCTCAAAGGGTGCAGACCAAACACAGAAAGAACATAGATACAGGAACTTCCTGTAAAACAGTTGTAAATTATCGTAGCTGTGTTAGGAAAATACCAGAGCTCCAAGCGCTAATACAAAGCACTGATGCTCAAATCATTATAAACACTGAAAGCGAACTAAAGCTGGAAATAAGTCCTGCCAAAATTTTTGCGAAAGATCTAACACTGTTCCGAAAGAATAGGCTAAACGATGTTGGTAGTTGCGTTTTTGTTGCTGTTAGAAGTAGTTTATCTTGTCGTGAAATTGAAGTAGATAGTTTCCATGAGTTAGTATGGGCAGAGGTCATTCTTGGCAACCGGAATAAAATAATAATTGGATCCTTTCATCGACCTCCCAATTCAGATGATACAATTTCTGAAAGATTCAATGAAAACTTGAATTTAATTTCAACCACATACCTGACTCATACAATTATAGTTGGTGGCGCCTTTAATTTACACTCATTATGTTAGCGAAAATACATGTTTAAATCCGAAGGTATGCATAAAACATCATCCGAAATTGTGCTAAATACATTCTCTGAAAATTATTTCGAACAGTTAGTTCATGAGCCCACACAAATAGTAAATGGTTGTGAAAACACATTTGACCTCTTAGCAACAAATAATCCTGAGCTAATAACAAGCATCAAAACGCATACAGGGATTAGTGAATACAGGATTATCATAGCGAGACTTAATATTGTAACACCAAAATCCTGCAAAAATAACCAAAAATATACCTCTTCGATAAAAATTCACTTGACGCCTTCTTGACAGATAATCTCCACTCCTTCCAAATTCACAATGTAAAGGTAGACCAGATGTGGCTTGAATTCAGAGAAATAGCATCGACATCAATTGAGAGATTTATACCAAATAAATTAACAACAAACAATGGAGCTGATCCTCCTTGGTATACAAAACGGGTGAGAACACTTGCAGAAACAAAAAAAAAACAAAAAAGTAGCATGCCAAATGTAAGTGAATCCAAAATCTCTAAGATTGGCGATCTTTTACAGAAACTCGAAATTTAGCACGGACGTCAATGCAAGATGCATATAATAGTTTCCACAAAGAAACTTTGTCTCTAAACGTGGCAGGAAATCCAAAGAGATTCTGGTCGTTTGTAAAGTATGCTAGCAGCAAGAGACAATCATGTGATAGCAATGAAAATACTACAGAGTACAGACGAGAGTGCTGCCAAACCAGAGTTACTAAACACAGCCTTCCGAAATTCCTTCACCAAAGCTTTTGATGCTGTACCACACGTGCGACGTAGTGCAATTGTGTGCTTGTGGAATAGCGTCTCAGTTATGTGACTAGAATTGTGATTTCCTGTCAGAGAGTTCTCAGTTTGTAGTAATTGACAGAAAGTCATAGAGTAAAACAGATGTGATTTCTGGTGTTCCTCAAGGTAGTGTTATAGGTCCTTTCCTGTTTCTTATCTATATAAATATTTAGGAGACAATCTGAGCAGCTATCTTAGGTCGTTTGCAGATGATGCTGTCGTTTATCAACTAGTAAAGTCATCAGAAGATAAAAACTAAATTGCAAAATTACTTAGAAAAGTTATCTGTGTCGTGCAAAAATTGGCAATTGAACCTAAATAACCAAAAGTGTGAGATCACACACATGAGTTCTAAAAGGAATCCGTTGAACTTCGGTTACACGATTAATCAGCCAGATCTAAAGGCCATAAATTCAACTAAATACCTAGGAATTACAATTAAAAACAGCTTAAATTGGAAGGAACACATAGAAAATGTCGTGGGGAAGTATAACCTAAGACTGCATTTTATAGGCAGGCTGGCTCACGCCAGGAAATTTTCAGGAGATAACTTTTGTGATCCAACATACATGTGGACATTTACCACATGCATATTCCCGCCAAATAGCTAGTCCAGTACTATGAAATTTCTTTGGTCTATACCGTATAGTGCAGGGTCTTTGTCCTCATTTTACAATGCACATGTTTTACTGGGAAGGACAACTCACACCATCCATCACAGCACCACCACATCGCAGCACCACCACATAAGAGTGTACTCACACTGTCCATCATGTAATAACATGCCAAGTCAATTCAAGTCATGCGATCTCAACTCCCATTGCTGTCCTAAGCTGTCCTTTTTGCGGGAATTGCGATATTTGCAAGATGATTTTCAACTGTTTTTATGCGCGAAGTGCACATACACAATATGGTAGCTTATGTCCATGGATCCTGAAGTCCACATTTGTACGAAAATGACATTAATAGAACTCAAATGGTTTGCAGCTAGCATGGATAGCTTGTACACTAGAAAAGGGAGAGAGAAGTGCAAAACAACACAAAGAAAGTGCGTAGATCCTAAAAGATGTCATAACATCGTACAGAAGGGGAATAACACACATTATACAAGGAGTTTGAGGAAGACGAATCTGAATTTTATGTTTTTGAAAGTGGAAGTATCAGTTTCTTAATTTGTTACGTAAAATTCCACCCAGAATTACTAAATATATACTTTCACTAATGAAATATTAAATGATCTGAGTAACCAGAAGTCACCCATTGGAATTTTTTGTGATGTCTCAAAGGCTTTTGATTGTGTAAGTTATGGAATACTTCTAGATAAGTTCAAGTACTGTGATTTGAATGGGACAGCGCTCAAATGGTTTAAATCATACCTAACTGGAAGAGTGCAGAAAGTTGAAATAAGCAGTTCACATAATATGCAAAAAAAAAAAAAACTCGTGATATCTCAAACTGGGGAACAATCAAGAATGGGGTGCCGCAAGGTTTGGTCTTGGGTCCTCTGCTGTCCTTAATATACTGTATATTAATGACTTGCCGTTCTATATTCACGAAGATGCATAGCTGGTACTTTTTGCCAGTGATACAAGTATAGCTATCACACCCAACAGAGAAGAATTAACTGGTGAAGTTGTAAACGATGTTTTTCAGAAAATCATTAAGTGGTTCTCTGTAAATGGGCCCTCATTAAACTTTGACAAAACATAGTACTTACAGTTCCACACAGTATATGGAGTGACACCATTAATAAATATAGGCTTCGATCAGAAATCTGTAGCTAAGGTAGAATATTCAAAATTTCTAGGTGTATGCAATGATGAGGGGTTGAACTGGAAAATACACACGGAAGATCTGCTGAAACGTTTGAGTTCAGCTACTTATGCTATTAGAGTCATTGCAAATTTTGGCGATATACATCTCAGTAAATTAGCTTACCACTCGTATTTTCATTCTCTGCTTTCGTATGACATCAAATTCTGGGTTAACTCATCATTGACTAAAAGAGTGTTCATTGCACAAAAACGTGTAATCATAATAATTGCTGGAGCTCATCCAAGATCATCCTGCAGACACTTATTTAAAGAGCTAGAGATCTTTGCTGTAGCCTCACAAGATATATATTCACTTCTGAAATTTGTTAGTAACAATCTGAACGAATTGAAAAGTAATAACAATGTACATGGTTACAACACTAGGAGAAAGGATGATCAACACTACTCAAGGTTAAATCTAACTTTGGCTCAGAAGGGGTTAAATTATGCTGACACAAAAGTCTTTGGTCACTTACCTAATAGCATCAAAAGTCTGACAGACAGCCATATAGCATTTAAAAGGAAATTAAAATAATTTCTTAATGGCAACTCCTTCTACTCATTAAATGAATTTTTGGACATAGTAAGTGGGTAATTTCCCCAACCCCCACCAAAAAAATTAAGTGTCATGTAATATTTTGGGTAATGTAATATCTTGTATAGACACCTTTTATTAACCAGACACATTCCATATCATTACGAAGTATTGTATTCATGATATATGGAACAAGTACTAATCTAATCTAAAAAGAACATGGTGTTACAAACTGCGGTCACATCTCGTGAAAATTTAGTTGTGCATTAGTCATATCTCCCTCAATACATTACCCTTCAAGGCATATAGGTTTACTTTACATGTTGTATTTGGCTTTTAGTAGTTCCAGTGCCTAATTTGTACTGAGGTTAGCTAGTGAAACCACATAAATGTTGACCACTGATGCTTGCAAAACTGTTCCTCAGACAATTCAGAGAGCTACTGAACAATAAATACGATTGTTACAAATACATACTGACACACACAACTTACAGTGTCTGAAGGTTTCAGAGCATTTCTTTACATAACACTAAAAATGCATGACAGCATTCAAATAAATTCCCACATACTAATCAACCTCATGCTACCCACAGTACCTTTTTCATTTCAGGTTGCAGCCATGTTGCAATCCATTCCATTGAAAAATACTAAATACACTTCCGGTAACTATGAAAATGCACTTTATAAATGTAGTAGAGGACAAGTAATTTAGTACAATCATGCCGTACAATTCAGACTGCTGTCTCACTGCTTTAATTAAACTGTGATCATTCATTATAAATTTTAACAAAAGAAATAATGAACCGAAACAATTTATAGCAAACAACAAACAACTGATATCAACCACCAGGCTCTTCAGTCCAGATGGCTCTAACTACAAGCTGGAAACGTCAGTCATTCCAGCGACAGGCCACTGTCACCGCGCTCCCCACTCCTCAGACAGAATCGTCCTAGGAAGTCATCCACAAATATTGTATCAGTGTGTTTACAGTTACAAATATTACTGTTGCAGCCTCAATCTAACGACATTCGACAATGAGCGAAGTATTGGAAAAACGCTCTTCTGATGGTTGTGGCCCTGGAAATATAAATATCTGTACCATTTTTATGACTGGACTTAATTTTCCACGTAAAAAAAGTCTTTCATTGTCTTTACGGCTATCGCAATTTTCCACGTCTAATTCATATCTCCCTTACGACAGGACAAAGCCATTTGGTTTGTACATGTTGTCGCACACACGTACTTTATCAGCATTCTGATCACAGCGAATCTATCATGTGTTCCCTACTATTAAGTATAATACTTCAACAGTAACTGAATGCTGGTGATACCAAACAATAGTGAGCGAAAATACGCGATGGATAGCTATGTCTTATTTGTTTTTTTCTTACAAGTGGTACCAGTGTGTCTTAGGAAGACAGACGTAGTCATCGTACAAGCCACCAGATGCTAAAAACACGATCGCAGCGGCTATGTTACTGCCACAAGCGGTTTTGATTCTACAGGCACGCCCAAGTACCACTAATGATATCCATGTTAAAAACTATACAAGCTTTATAACCCGAGGTACAGTGTTGCTTCTGAATGAAATGGTTTTCCATACAAATAACACGACTTTGAATGCAGATGGTGATTGCGGGGTGTGTATTAACAGATGGAAAATGTGGGTGAACGTCACCGGCAGTGTAAACTCGTAATAAAATCACCGACTTCAGAAAGTGATTCGGCTATGTGGCATGAAGCCGGTATCTGCAACTCCCTCATGCCACTGATACATATTTCTCCAGTATTTATATCGTATTATATCCAGATGGAACATAACAGGTTCTGTGATATATCCATTGGATTATAGGCGGTGATTGATTGAGAATGATCACGTACAATAGATGGTGTTCTATGCAATGAATCACTTAAAAAATTAGATTGAGGTCGTAAGAAATGTACTCTGGCTTTCCAGATCTATAGTGTGCTTTCTGGAAGAAATGCAGTCTGTGATTTGGAATCAAGTTTTTCATTCAACCACATACCTGCAGTGGATCCTATAAATATGTCTTTTAATCATCATATTCGTGGCATTCTCATACCTCGAAACGAGTCACCTTTTTGGAATCTATCTGCTACAGTAAAACTCCAAGTTGGTTTTCTTAAACAGCCCCTATGCATCTTGTACCTTTTTCTCAGACTCTGCCCCACAATCCTTGCAGCTTTGTGCGGAATTGAGCATAAGTCAGAGAGCACTATATCTACCACATTCTGCAACTCGCGTAGAAACGGAGTGAGCTGAAATGATGCGACAGGACCGTGTTTTGATCACTTGGTGGAAATGGGAACATGTCGCAGCTCCGCCAACGGTGTACGATGTGTAAGGCCAGCGCCAAACGAAGCTTTCTCCTGCAACATGAGGTAGTATAAAAGACAGTACGGGAACGAAAAGAAGGACGAGGATTTTGCTACTGCACTGCTGTGTGTCTCCAAACTACTCACAGGTACTACAATCTGAAGGAGATCTGCATCCCTCAGGGTGTATTCACGTCCATCACCTAAACATTCTATCATGTCCCGTCCAACAGAGAATAAAAAAATCTACGAACTATAAAAACTCAGCTAACATCATCCAGTAGAGAACTCGATAAGATATTCCTGCAGCCCTGTATTCTCGTTACAACAACCTAGACAACTAATAATCGCTGAGAGACTCACAGAGGGTTTTAGGAAACATCTAGAATGTCAGTATATTTGGAAGGTGCAGGCCGCTAGTGAAGATTTGTCGATGTATGTGGAAAGGGTAAGGGTAGCTTCGCTAAGTGATTTGTCAGAAGAACAATTAATTGCAGTAGTTTTGGAAGGGATGGCGGCTGCTGATAAAATAGATTTTATTTTCAAGACACCCCCAAAGACCTGGGAAGAACTCTCTGTTGTTGTTACTTCTGCTTCTGCGCTGAAGTTAAGCGAGGACTCTAGGAATGTTAGTGTGTTGGGACAAGCGAAAGAAAATTTTGAAGTGGAGAGAGGTCATCGAAGTGGTAATTATCAAGGTGTATACAGGAAATGTTTTCGATATGGGGCTAGTACACATTTGGTTAGGAATCGTCCAGTTTTATGTGGGGCAAGAAGTACTAAGTGACATAAGGGCAGGCGGCACGTTTCCAGGAGTAACTTATTGTTTAGTAAGGGGCGTGCCGTAGTTGTCGATTCCCGGTTACGTCGACCTTAAGTTTGTCTGAGTTTGAATCAGGAACCCCTCTGCACCTTATTGGATACGGGTAGCACTTATTCCTTGCTTAATGCGGCTTGGTTTCTGGAATTTGGCAATCTTACGAGGCTCAAACCTGAAAAGATCCTGCTTTGGAGATGTTGTATGACCAATGGTCAGGTGTTGCCTCTGGAGGGGTGGGTTAAGGGTAGTGTCTCGGTAGGATGGTTCTCCTGGCCAATGACCTTTGCTATCGTTGCTAACTTGCCGGTAAATATGGTGCTGGGTTGTAATTTCATTTCTAAAACTCAACTTGTTCTGGATTATTCAGGGGATAAGTTTTTTTTTTTTTTTTAAATTTGCGCCAAGTCAGAAGTTCGGATTTTGTGAATGTTGAGCGGCGGTGTCATCCATGCCTTCTTCCTTGCTGGTCACTACTATCGATAATCTCAATCTTGATCATCTTTCCCCGAGTCAGGTTCAACAGGTCCATCAGTTACTGGAGGCTTTTCCTGACTTATTTTGCGATAAACTTGGAGTAACGAATAAATTAGAATATCATATTCGTTTGACTGACAATATTCCAGTTAGGCAGTCCCCATATCGTCTCTCACCACCTAAGTGAAAGTATTGCGGGAGAAGGTACAGAAGATGTTACATCAAGGGGTTATCCGTCCCTCGACTTCTCCGTATGCCTTGGTACCAAAGGATCAGGGTAGCGATTTCAGGGCGGTGGCTGATTACCGTCGTTTGAATGGGAAGGTGGTGTTGGAATCAGATCCGTTGCCTGATCTACACAATTCCTTTACTTGGTTTCAGGCATGTCTTGGTTCACTGTTCTTGTTTAAATCAAGCTTATTATCAGATTCCGTTGACTGATGAGTGTAAACATGTTACAGAGTTTTGCACCGATTGGAATCGATTCGGATTTAACCAGGTCCCATTTGGGCTGGCTACCAGAGCTGCTGTGTTGACTCGTTTATTAGATAGTATACTGGGTGAATTTAAATTGTGTTTTGTTTGTAACTATTTGGATGGCCTTGTGAAATATAGTAAATCGCTTGAAGAGCATTTCAGTCATTTATATCAAGTATTTACTAATCTTCAGCAGGCTGGTTTAACCGTTAAACTGTCGAAGGCTACACTTGTGAGGCCTCAGATTTCCTTTCTAGGCCATATTGTTTCAGGCGATGAGGTTTGGATCGATCAAGAGCGCACTAAAGCCTTGCGCGCACTCCCACCTCCTACTGATAAGCTGGGAGTCGCTAAGTTTATTGATATGGCAAATTACCCTTTCAGGAGGTTCGTTCCGAATTTTGCGGCCTTAGCTGTCCCTTTGAAACAGCTTCGTAAAAAAGGAGTTAAATTTACTTGGAGTCCCAACCAGCAGGCGTCCTTCGAACAGATCAAAACCGCCATCGCTAATCCACTGGTGCTTGGGGTGCCTGATTTTGATAAGCCTTTTTTTATAGTTCAGACGGACGCGTCGAGTGCGGGTGTGTCAGCCGTCTTATTACAAGAATGGCATGGTCAGCGGCAACCTTTGGCCTATGCCTCGCGCCGTTTGAATGGTACTGAGGCAAAATACTCAGTTTACGAATGTGAGGCCTTGGCGGTCCTATTTGCATTAGAAAAATTCCGGTTTTGCGTTGAGCACAAACCTTTTTTGCTGGAAATGGATAACCAAGCCTTAAGTTGGGTTTTGGCTAGGCCACGCAAGACCGGTCGAATCGCCCACTGGGCCGTGAGAATCTCAGCCTTTAAATGTAGGGTTAAGCATATCAGAGGTTCTGAGAATGTTGTGGTTGATGCTCTCAGCCGTATGTTTCACCCACCATCTGATGGTTCAAAGGAGCAGCATCAGGGTCAACTTTTGGTTTTGAGGGAGGTACCTCAGTTGTTTAGTAATCTTGAAGAAAATAGGAACAGGATGAGGAATTGGGTCCCATCAAGCAGTGTATTAGGTCAGGTGAGGTTATTGGAAATTACAGCTTGAGGAAAAGTATCCTATGTGAAGCAGTGGGCCGAGAGCGCCACCGTCGAATTTGCCTGCCACGAACATTAATCCAGACAATATTTCAGTATTTTCATTACTCTTCGGTGGGAGGTCACTTACGGACATATAAAACGATTTACAAAATTAAGCAGTATGTGACTTGGCCTCATCTGGAATGCGACATTAAGAAGTTAGTAGCCGGTTGTCATCTGTGTCGGGCCGCAAAACCTAGTAATGCCCTACAGCAAGGTCTGTTGTCTTCGGAACGTGAAAATTATCCAATGGGTCGTCTTTATATCGATTATGTGGGTCCGTTGCCACGTTCCAGTAGAGTAAATATGTACATTTTGGTGGTAATTGATGCATTTTCTCGCTTTACTTGGCTTATTCGCAATAGTAGTAGTACTACCAACGTAAATATTTCTCACCTTACTAACATCTTTTCGATCTTTGGGCCTCCTAAGAGCTTGGTTAGTGATAATGCCCCTGCTTTTGTGTCAAACAAATTTAAGATCTTTTGTTTTGGGAATGGCATCAAGCACATAAACACAACACCGAATTACCCTCAGGGATCCTTTGCTGAACGTGTGAATCGCAACCTAAAATCAGCTGTAATAATTCACCATCAAGTTAAACCGAGTAAGTGGGATACTAACTTGTCCTGGATTAATTTTGCTTTTAACACCGTGGTTCATGAGACATTGAAGACTACTCTGGCCTCTCTCTTATTGGCCTATCCTATCAATTCGCCTTTGTCTAACTTATGGCGCATCAAAGACTTACTTCCTGAGTGGGTATCCCCGGGGTTAATTAGAAGGAACTGGAATCGGGCTCGTCGCAATATAGCGGCTACCCATGGTCGTCAAGCTGTGCGGTACAACCGCAATAGGCGTCCTTATCAGGGAAAACCGGGGGATCAAGTCTATATTAAGAATGTTCAGGGTCGAGGAAGGATGGGGGGCCGAGTAGGGAAGTTCACACCCCAATTTATAGGTCCATGCACGGTGCTTCGTGTGTTGGGGACGGTTAACCTGTTAGTCAGATGTGACCAGACCGGTAGGGAATATCGAGTCCATTTGAGCCAGGTGAAGTCTCTGAGTTCGGGCGCCTGTTCTAGTTTGAAGGGAGGAGGTTGAGCTGTTTTGAAGAGCACGCAGCAGATCGTCGTGTGAAGTAGTTGCCCTCCGTTTCTGGCGTTGGCGCCGTTGTGGCAATCACAGCTTTGGTGTCTCCCTCTGGTGGGAAAGGGGAAAGGTTGCCCGTTCACGTGCATTTAAGGGGGCCTATGAGCTCGCCAGTCGGTCAATCTGGCTCATTCTCTCGTCCCCAGCTCGCTTGTCTGTCATTCGTCCGCATTTGTTAGGCAGTTAGTCTCTGTTTGTCGTTCGGAGTGCTAGTATGTCTGTCGCTCAGATCAACCTTTAAAGCTGGCAAAATGAGAATCTTTCCACTCCGCCAGTAAGAGAACTCAGCGAGTGGTCGCCTGGTTGGGGTTTAGTTCCTGCACCTGAGTCTGCGCGTTAGGCCGCCAGTCTGCTCGAGTTTGCTCTGGCAATGGTCATTGGCGGTTGGATCGATCGGTTGGTCGGTCGCGCACTGAGACACAAGATGACTTGTCCATCTTGAGCGTCGGCGCATGTGAGGTCGCCACGTGAGTCCAGTGGACCGCGGCGTATAGCGAGGGGTAGTGACTTCGCGGTCGACACGAGAGCAACGAGTCAACCCACGACAACAGTCTGGCTGGTGCGAGCTGCGACGTCGTGAGTTGGGAGATCAGCGCGCCTTTCTGCGTCCGTTGAAGTGGCTGGCAGCGGACGGTTCGGGAGAGCGATTTGGGGGTGCTGCGCCAGGTCTTTTCGAGAAATCGCAGTTTATTAGAAGTTAAGTGATTGGTGATATGTTGTTTGATTTATTCTTGTTAAATTCTACTTGTTTTTTTGGTAAGGTCACCAGCCGTTTTGCTTTGGGGTCGTCCCACCATTCTTCTCCGTTTGTCCACCCGCGGGAAGGTGGTTGTTTATAAATTGGGTGGTCCTTTTTTCTCTTGTGGAGTAGGGGTGGGTTAGAGCAACTTGCGGTTCGCGTTTTTCGGTAATCTCCCCATCAATCTACTGTACGTTAGTAGCTGCCTCTGTCATGTTTGTCGGATTTGATGTGTTAACGAATTTATTGCTTGGAGTGTAACGGCCTAATACCTGAAATATGTTTTGATCTTTGGAAACTTTGACATTATTCCCTATGATCTTGAGAGGTGGAATCTGTGTACTGTAGAGCATCTTAACTATTGTTTGTCCAACCTTGCAGAATTTTATATAAGATTGCATTTCATGGGCTTTTATTTAAATGATCATTTTAGTATATAAAGTTGCCACCCTTTCACCGTAAGACTTTTCTTACAAGTCAAAATCAAGTTGCACCTTCGGTGGCGAGGTTAATATTTTAATTGTTAGTGTTTTGTACCATTTCCATCCCTCCTACGGGGAGTGCATAGTTTGTCGGCTTGTGTAAATTGTTAAAACTCTCAGTTTAAAGTTATCTGGTGTGTTGCAGATTTGCACCAGTGTAGTCTTTCAGAGGCTATTGTAAGTGGTCGTAACTACGGTTGTGTCAAAAGGGAGTGGCAAGGTTCTCTGCCTGAAAGCTCATACAGTCAAAACTTGTTTCTTTCTGCCTCTGAATAAATTGTAACTTTGATATTTAGAGGGTGTTTTCTGATTATAATTTTAAATCTGTTTCTTTTTTTAAAAAAAGCTTTTAGGCACTATTAAGGTGAATAAAATTCCTGTTTGTTAAAAGGAATTTGGTTATGATTTCATCAGTTACTCCCTGGCAACTACTTCCATGCTTACATAGTGTGATTAAATGTCTTATTGTTCTTGATGAATCGCTAGTAAATAAAACAAATTCTTAAGAATATTCTTTGAAAATAAATCATCGTTCAGATACCCTTGCTCAACCTTTATTACGGTTTAGAGCGAATAGTTTGCTATTAAATGAAAGTTTAAAAAAGGCACTTAACTTTAGGTTCAAAAATATTCCTAACCATCTTGGATTAGAAACTGTTGTTCTTATTATCAATAAATTGAACTGTGAACCACACATTAAAGATGTATCTCCTAGGCTTTCAAGAGTTATTTATTTAATTAGAAATATAAAAAGATATGTCCTAGATAACTAGGTAAGGACAGCATATTTTGCCTTCTTCCAAAGTACACTCCTGGAAATTGAAATAAGAACACCGTGAATTCATTGTCCCAGGAAGGGGAAACTTTATTGACACATTCCTGGGGTCAGATACATCACATGATCACACTGACAGAACCACGGGCACATAGACACAGGCAACAGAGCATGCACAATGTCGGCACTAGTACAGTGTATATCCACCTTTCACAGCAATGCAGGCTGCTATTCTCCCATGGAGACAATCGTAGAGATGCTGGATGTAGTCCTGTGGAACGGCTTGCCATGCCATTTCCACCTGGCGCCTCAGTTGGACCAGCGTTCGTGCTGGACGTGCAGACCGCGTGAGACGACGCTTCATCCAGTCCCAAACATGCTCAATGGGGGACAGATCCGGAGATCTTGCTGGCCAGGGTAGTTGACTTACACCTTCTAGAGCACGTTGGGTGGCACGGGATACATGCGGACGTGCATTGTCCTGTTGGAACAGCAAGTTCCCTTGCCGGTCTAGGAATGGTAGAACGATGGGTTCGATGACGGTTTGGATGTACCGTGCACTATTCAGTGTCCCCTCGACGATCACCAGTGGTGTATGGCCAGTGTAGGAGATCGCTCCCCACACCATGATGCCGCGTGTTGGCCCTGTGTGCCTTGGTCGTATGCAGTCCTGATTGTGGCGCTCACCTGCATGGCGCCAAACACGCATACGACCATCATTGGCACCAAGGCAGAAGCGACTCTCATCGCTGAAGACGACACGTCTCCATTCGTCCCTCCATTCACGCCTGTCGCGACACCACTGGAGGCGGGCTGCACGATGTTGGGGCGTGAGCGGAAGACGGCCTATAGGTGTGCGGGACCGTAGCCCAGCTTCATGGAGACGGTTGCGAATGGTCCTCGCCGATACCCCAGGAGCAACAGTGTCCCTAAATTTGCTGGGAAGTGGCGGTGCGGTCCCCTACGGCACTGCGTAGGATCCTACGGTCTTGGCGTGCATCCGTGCGTCGCTGCGGTCCGGTCCCAGGTCGATGGGCACGTGCACCTTCCGGTGACCACTGGCGACAACATCGATGTACTGTGGAGACCTCACGCCCCACGTGTTGAGCAATTCGGCGGTACGTCCACCCGGCCTCCCGCATGCCCACTATACGCCCTCGCTCAAAGTCCGTCAACTGCACATACGGTTCACGTCCACGCTGTCGCGGCATGCTACCAGTGTTAAAGACTGCGATGGAGCTCCATATGCCACGGCAAACTGGCTGACACTGACGGCGGCGGTGCACAAATGCTGCGCAGCTAGCGCCATTCGACGGCCAACACCGCGGTTCCTGGTGTGTCCGCTGTGCCGTGCGTGTGATCATTGCTTGTACAGCCCTCTCGCAGTGTCCGGAGCAAGTATGGTGGGTCTGACACACCGGTGTCAATGTGTTCTTTTTTCCATTTCCAGGAGTGTATTATATCACATGGAATTTTATTGTGGGTGGTCATGTAAATGACATTTTACTCTTGCAGAAGTAAGTAATAAGAGTAATAACTGATTCTGACAATGCACAACATTGTAAACTTCAATTCATTAAGCTGGAATGTCTGACAGTACTAAACTTATTCACCTATAATATTTTATTGTATGTCTGAAATAATGTTTCTAATTTTGTATTGAGAAGTGATGTACATAGTTATAATGCTAGAAATAGAACATGTGTAGATGTGCTATATCACAGATGATCTAAATCACGTAACTCCTACCTAGCCCTTGGACTAAGGATGTTTAATAGGCTAAGAATAGAATTTAAAAAATTGGCTCTACATGTTTTAACCTCTCCCCATGAACAATGGACCTTGCCGTTCGTGGGGAGGCTTGCGTGCCTCAGCGATACAGATGGCCATACCATAGGTGCAACCACAACAGAGTGGTATCTGTTGGGAGGCCAGACAAACATGTGGTTCTTGAGGAGGGGCAGCAGCCTTTTCAGTAGTTGCAAGGGCAACAGTCTGGATGATTGACTGATCTGGCCTTGTAACAATAACCAAAACGGCCTTGCTGTGCTGGTACTGTGAATGGCTGAAAGCAAGGGGAAACTACGGCCGTAATTTTCCTGAGGGCATGCAGCTTTACTGTATGACTAAATGATGATGACGTCCTCTTGGGTAAAATATTCTGGAGGTAAAATAGTCCTCCATTCGGATGTCGTTATCAGGAGAAAGAAAACTGGCGTTCTACGGATCGGAGCGTGGAATATCAGCTCACTTAATCGGGCAGGTAGGTTAGAAAATTTAAAAAGGGAAATGGATAGGTTAAAGTTAGATATAGAGGGAATTAGTGAAGTTCGGTGGCAGGAGGAACAAGACTTCTGGTCAGGTGACTACAGGGTTATAAACACATAATCAAATAGGGGTAATGCAGGAGAAGGGTTAATAATGAATAGGAAATTAGGAATGTGGGTAAGCTACTACAAACATCATAGCGAACGCATTAATGTGGCCAAGATAGATACGAAGCCCACACCTACTACAGTAGTACAAGTTTATATGCCAACTAGCTCTGCAGATGGCGAAGAAATTGAAGAAATGTATGATGAAATAAAAGAAATTATTCAGATAGTGAAGGGTGACGAAAATTTAATAGTCATGGGTGACTGGAATTCGGTAGTAGGAAAAGAGAGAGAAGGAAACGTAGTAGGTGAATATGGATTGGGGCTAAGAAATGAAAGAGGAAGACGCCTGGTAGAATTTTGCACAGAGCATAAATTAATCATAGCTAACACTTGGTTCAAGAATCATAAAAGAAGGCTGTATACATGGAAGAAGCCTGGAGATACTGACAGGTTTCAGATAGATTATATAATGGTAAGACAGAGATTTAGGAACCAGGTTTTTAACTTAAGACATTTCCAGGGGCAGATGTGGACTCTGACCGCAATCTATTGGTAATGAACTGTAGATTAAAACTGAAGAAACTGCAAAAAGGTGGCAATTTAAGGAGATGGGACCTGGATAAACTGAAAGAACCAGAGGTTGTACAGAGTTTCAGGGAGAGCATAAGGGAACAATTGACAGGAATGGGGGAAAGAAATACGGTAGAAGAAGAATGGGTAGCTTTGAGGGATGAAGTAGTGAAGGCAGCAGAGGATCAAGTAGGTAAAAAGACGAGGGCTAGTAGAAATCCTTGGGCAACAGAAGAAATATTGAATTTAATTGATGAAAGGAGAAAATATAAAAATGCAGTAAATGAAGCAGGCAAAAAGGAATACAAACGTCTCAAAAATGAGATCGACAGGAAGTGCAAAATGGCTAAGCAGGGATGGCCAGTGGACAAGTGTAAGGATGTAGGGGCTTACCTCACTAGGGCTAAGATAGATACTGCCTACAGGAAAATTAAAGAGACCTTTGGAGATAAGAGAACCACTTGTATGAACATCAAGAGCTCAGATGGAAACCCAGTTCGAAGCAAAGAAGGGAAAGCAGAAAGATGGAAGGAGTATATAGAGGGTCTATACAAGGGCGATGTACTTGAGGACAATATTATGGAAATGGAAGAGGATGTAGATGAAGATGAAATGGGTGAAACGATACTGCGTGACGAGTTTGACAGAGCACTGAAAGACCTGAGTCGAAACAAGGCCCCCGGAGTAGACAACATTCAATTGGAACTACTGACGGCCTTGGGAGAGCCAGTCCTGACAAAACTCTACCATGTGGTGAGCAAGATGTATGAAACAGGCGAAATACCCTCAGACTTCAAGAAGAATATAATAATTCCAATCCCACAGAAAGCAGGTGTTGACAGATGTGAAAATTACCGAACTATCAGTTTAATAAGTCACAGCTGCAAAATACTAACGCGAATTCTTTACAGACGAATGGAAAAACTAGTAGAAGCCGACCTCGGGAAAGATCAGTTTGGATTCCGTAGAAATGTTGGAACACGTGAGGCAATACTGACCCTACGACTTATCTTAGAAGCTAGATTAAGGAAGGGCAAACCTACGTTTCTAGCATTTGTAGACTTAGAGAAAGCTTTTGACAATGTTGACTGGAATACTCTGTTTCAAATTCTGAAGGTGGCAGGGGTAAAATACAGGGAGAGAAAGGCTATTTACAATTTGTACAGAAACTAGATGGCAGTTATAAGAGTCGAGGGACATCAAAGGGAAGCAGTGGTTGGGAAGGGAGTGAGACAGGGTTTTAGTCTCTCCCCGATGTTATTCAATCTGTATATTGAGCAAGCAGTGAAGGAAACAAAAGAAAAATTCGGAGCAGGTATTAAAATCCATGGAGAAGAAATAAAGACTTTGAGGTTCGCCGATGACATCGTAATTCTGTCAGAGACAGCAAAGGACTTGGAAGAGCAGTTGAACAGAATGGATAATGTCTTGAAAGGAGGAAGTAAGATGAACATCAACAAAATCAAAACGAGGATAATGGAATGTAGTCGAATTAAGTCAGGTGATGCTGAGGGAATTAGATTAGGAAATGAGACACTTAAAGTAGTAAAGGAGTTTTGCTATTTGGGGAGCAAAATAACTGATGACGGTCGAAGTAGAGAGGATATAAAATGTAGACTGGCAATGGCAAGGAAAGCGTTTCTGAAGAAGAGAAATTTGTTAACATCGAGTATAGATTTAAGTGTCAGGAAGTCATTTCTGAAAGAATTTGTATGGAGTGTAGCCATGTATGGAAGTGAAACATGTATGATAAATAGTTTGGACAAGAAGAGAATAGAAGCTTTCGAAATGTGGTGCTACAGAAGAATGCTGAAGATTAGATGGGTAGATCACATAACTAATGAGGAAGTATTGAATAGGATTGGGGAGAAGAGAAGTTTGTAGCACAACTTGACCAGAAGAAGGGATCGGTTGGTAGGACATGTTCTGAGGCATCAAGGGATCACCAATTTAGTATTGGAGGGCAGCGTGGAGGGTAAAAATCGTAGGGGGAGACCAAGAGATGAATACACTAAGCAGATTCAGAAGGATGTAGGTTGCAGTAGGTACTGGGAGATGAAGAAGCTTGCGCAGGATAGAGTAGCATGGAGAGCTGCATCAAACCAGTCTCAGGACTGAAGACCACAACAACAACAACAACAACATGTTTTAAAGCTAAATTGAATCAGCTACTAGCAAACAATATTTGTTATACAACTGACGAATTTTTGAAGCTAAAAATTGTGCATTCTAACATGTAGTTTCTAATTGTACCTGTTTCATGTAAACTAAATTACATTGATATATTAGTTAGTGCAGAAATGTATGATTTTGGCTTTGTCTATTGCTCTAAGAGCAGTATGACAATAAAATTTTCTTCTTATTATTATTATTGTTATTGTTATTACTATGGATTACCAAGTGAAATTTGTGACTGGATTGGGGACTTCTTGGTAGGGAGGACACAGCATGTCATATCAGATGGAGAGTCATCGTCAGATGTAGAAGTAACTTTGGGTGTGCCCCAGGAAAGTGTGTTGGGGCCCTTGCTGTTCACGTTGTATATTAATGACCTTGCAGATAATATTTATAGAGGACTTTTTGCAGATGATGCAGTTATCTATAATAAAGTATTGTCTGAAAGAAACTACATTAATATTCAGTCAGATCTTGATAAGATTTCAGAGTGATACAAAGATTGGCAATTGGTTTTAAATGTTCAAAGTGTGCACTTCATAAAAATGAAAAAAAGTAGTATACTATTACTATAATAGCAATGAGTCATCGTTGGAATCAGTCTACTCATACAAACACCTGGTTGCAGCACTTTGTAGGGATATGAAATGGAATGATCACATCATTTCAGTCATGGATAAAACATGTGGTACACTTTGGTTTATTGGCAGAATACAGGGGAAATGCAATCAATCTACAAAGGAGATTGCTTACAAATCATCACTCATGTGATCAGTTGTAGAATACTGCTCAAGTGTGTAGGACCCATACCAGATAGAGCTAACAGGGTATATTGAACATACACAGAGAAGGGAAGCACTAATGGCCACAGGTTTGTTTAATCTGAGGGAGATTGTCACAGATATAACTGAAGGATATTAGCTGGAAGAGAAGATAGACATAAACTATCCCAAGAAAATCTATTAACAAAGTTTCAAGAATCAACTTTAAATGATTACTCTAGGAATATACTACAATTCCCTACATATCACTCACATAGGGGTCAGAAGAACAAGATCAGAATAATTAGTGCGCCCACAGAGGCTTTCAAACAATCATTCTTCCCGCACATAATATGTGAGTGGAACAGAAAGAAACCCTAGTAACTGGTACATTGGGACGTACCCTCTGAAACGCATCTCATGGTGGTTTGCAAAGTATAGGTGTAAATGTAGGTAGACATAAATCTGTAAAAATATTGTCAGAGTTGCTGAATGAAACGCGTTTGGCGGTCAGGAGAACAATGCCTGAGACCTTCAATGACTAACACAGCAGAATACTGTCAAATGAGATTTTATAAAATCCAAAGAGATTTTGGTGCTATGTAAAGGCTGTTAGTGGCACCAAAGTTAGTGTCCAGCCCCTACTGAAAGAGACAGGAACTGAAATTGAGGGTAGCAAAGCAAATGCCAAAATGCTTAATTGTGTTTTAAAATGTTCCTTTACAAAGGAAAACCCAGGAGAACTGCCCCAATATAGTCCTCCTACTACCACAAACACGAATGAAAAAGTATTAGTGTCAGTGTTGTTGACAAATAGCTGAAATCGCTAAAACTGAACTAAGTTCTAAGCCCAAATGGAATCCCTGTCAGATTCTACACTGAATTTGAAACTGATTAGCCCCTCCACTAACTATAATCTATCATAGATCCCTGAACAAAAATGCGTGCTCAATTCTTGGAAAATGGCTCAAGTCAAACCCGTCCACAAGAAGGGTAGTAAAAGTGATCCACTAAACTATCGTCCGATATCCTTCACACCAGTTTGTTGTGGAATCTTAAAACATATTCTTAGCTCAAAGATAATCAGGTATCTTGAACAGAATGACCTCCTCAACGCCAACCAGCATGAATTTCAAAAACATCAATCATGTGAAACACCATTCACACTTTTTTCATATGACATACTAAAACCTTTGGATCAAGGCAATCCGGTAGATGCTGTATACTTTGATTTATGAAAAGCATTTGGCTCAGTACTGCACCTATGCTTGCCAAAAGTACGACCATGTGGAGTGTCAAATGAAATTTGTGACTGGATTGGGGACTTTTTGGTAGTAAGGACACAGCATGTGATCTTGGATGGAGAGTCATAGTGAGCTGTAGAAATGACATCGAGTGGGTCTCAGGGAAGTGTGTTGGGACCATTGCTATTCATATTATATCTTAATGACCTTGCAGGCAACATTCATAGTAAAATCAGGGTTTTTCCAGATGATGCAGTTATCAGAAGCTGCATAAATATTCAGTCAGATCTTGATGAGAGTTCAACATGGTGTAGAGATTGACAATTTACTCTAAATGTTCAGAAATGTAAAATTTTGCACTTCACAAAATGAAAATATGTAGTATGCCATGGCCGCAATATTAGTGTATCACTGTTGAATCGGCCAACTCACACAAATACCTGGACTTAACACTTTGTAGGGACATGAAATGGAATGATCACATCTGTTCAGTCGTGGGTAAAGCATGTGGTAGACTTTGGTTCATTGGTAGAATACTGGCTAAGTGCAATCAGTCTACTAAGGAGATGTGCTTACAAATCACCACTCATGCGACCAGTTCTAAATACTGCTGTGGGCCCCGTACCAGATAGGACTAACAGGAGATACTGAGTGTATACAGAGGAGGGCAGTACGAATTGTCACAGGTTTGTTTAATAAGTGGGAGAGTGTCATAGAGATGCTGGAGGAACTGAACGGGCAGACTCTTGAAGATAGACCTAAACTATCCCAAGGAAATCTATTACTAAATTTTGAAGAACTGGGTTTAAACGATTATTCAAGGGACATATTACAACCATGTACGTATTGCTGACATTGGGATTGTGATGATAAGATTAGAATAATTGCTGCATCCACAGAGGCATTGAAACAATCATTCTTCCCGTGCTCCAAACGTAAGTGGTACAGGAAGAAACTCTAATAACTAGTACAATACGACTTATCCTCTGCCATGCACCTCACGGTGGTTTGCAGAATATAGATGTATATGTTGATGTAACTCTTCAGAATTGAGGTACAATACTTTACTTGCCATCATGAAATCATCCTTCAGGACAGCGTAAATTGCTCAAGTGTGGTGGGTATGATTTCACTCAATGCTTGTTTCGATATTGCAGTAAGAAACTCTAGAGCCTTGTAGCTCCTATTGCCAGGAATCTTGACGTTACCGTCAGTCACTCACGTGGAGGAATAGCTCTCCTTCTACAAGCTTTTTCTGTATTTTACTAGGAGTTATGAGTGTCAAAAGATAATTATACGTTTCTAAATCCATCCGTAAATAATTATACCAGTCGTTGAGTTCGTCCTGAACTCTTGAAGTAAATTAGTTTGCGAAAACTGCCTTTACTGAAGCAGACAGTTAGTAGATCATTGCCACTGCCGTCTGTCTCTGTTTATCGCATTTTGTTTGTTTTTTATTTTTGCAATGGGGCACATGAAAGGAGCCTCCATAAAGATTTCAATGATTTCCGACCAAGGTAACACTTGCAATTGGGCGTACCCTGGACGTCAGATGTCTCTGACAACTGATCTTTTCACAGCAGAAACATCATCTTGGTACTTTTCAGGACCACATTTGGCCATCATCTCGGTGAATATAGAAAGTATATCATCACCAAAAGAAGAACTGCTACAAGAGCTGTGCAGACAAATCAAGTGCGATGTACTCTGCATAGAGTACCTCAGAAGCTGTGAAATGCGCAGACCAAAAATAAATGGAATGCGACTGGCTACGGAAATATCCCACCGAAAATACGGAAGTGCTATATTTGTCCAACAAGATATATAGGTAATATCAACAGCATTTACTGAAGCAAATGATCTTGAAGTCTTAACTTTGGAAATCAAAGGCTGTACAATAACATCTGTATACAAGCCAGCGGATGTTGATCTCAAAATCAATATACCTGATAACTTTTATAGTCAACACACACAAATAGTGCCTGGTGACTTTAACTGTTACAGCACCACGTGGGGCTTTGATCATGATGATGAAAATGGAACAGTGTTACATAAACAGGCGGAAGGCACTCATCTGAGCCTTATACATGGCCCTAAAGAACGTGCATCTTTCAACAGTGGCAGATGGAAACGCGGATACAACACCAATCTGATATTTTGCAGCGAGAACATCTCACAACAGCACATAAAAACAGTCTGCAACCCTTTTCCAAATACACAACACTTAGACCACAGACAGTTTCGTTTAGAAAGAGGTTTAACTTCAGGAAAGCCAAGTGGCTAAAGTTTACAGAAACGCTGGACGCTGCAGTTCTCAATATTGAACCTTCACCTGACTCATATGACACTTTTGTGGGGCTGTAAAGAGATGCTCCTGAATTGCCATTCTTCGGGGTTGTCGAACATCATACATTCCTAGTCTAACTTCAGAACTCATTGCTCAATTTACAGAGTGTAAGGTACTTTTCGAAGAAGATCCATTGGGCGAGACAACGCTGGCGGCTGGGAATAAACTTATTACATCTCTGAAAGAATCCAAACGGAATTCTTCTGTTAAAATGTAGAAGAACTTGACCTAATCAGAAGCAGCCACAAAGCATGGAGATTATTGAGAAGCCTCAATAACGACCCAACCAGATCCACAGCACACTGCAACATCACTGCAGATCAGATGGGAAAGGAAGCCATAGAATCAAAGTGCCAAAAATACACTAAGAGGCCCAAGAACAAATGAGGGATCTGACTCACCCATTCGAGGTATCTGAATTAAACAAGGCTATTAAGGAGAGCAAAATTGGTAAAACATCCAGTTCAGATGACATCCGCATGGAGCAACTTAAGAATTTCAGCCCAACAACAAGAAAATGGATCCTGCAGCTTTTCAACAACTGCATGAACCAGTGCCAAACACCAAAGATCTAGCGAAAGAGCAGGGTGATGGCTTTTCTGAAACCTGGAAAGGAAGCAAATCATCGCAAGAATTTTAGACCATTTATCTTTTTGAGTCATCTTTATAAATTGTTCGAATGTGTGATTCTGAATGAAATCCTACCGGTAATTGACCCTATTCTCATACCCGAACAAGCAGGATTTCGACCAAACAGAAGCTGCGAAGGGCAACATTTGAATCTCACTCAATTTATAGAGGATGACTTTGAAACCCAACAAATAATGGGCGTGGTCTTCGTGGGTCTCACAGCAATATATGATACTGTCCATCATCAGTTACCCCATGCAGAATTATACAATATGATCAAGACCACCCACCTAGTTAGACTAATCAGCACCCTCCTCCAAAACCGCAGGATTTTTGTTGTATTTCAAGGTCAACGCAGTCGCTGGACAGCGCAGAAAAAAGGGCCAACTTCAGGGAAGCGTCTTGGCTCCACTTCTCTTCAATATTTATACCAATAACCAGCCACTGACCCCAGGCATGAGGAGATTCTTATATGCAGATGACCTAGCCCTTGCTACGCAGAGCTCATGCTCTGAAACAGTGGAAAGAAACCTGACAACTGCACTTAGAACACTGTCAAGCTACTACAGTCGGAACGAACTCAGACCAAACCCTTCGAAGACACAAGTGTGTACCTTTCACCTAAGGAACAGGGAAACTAATCATGAGCTACATGTTGAATGGTCAGGCATCCAACCACAGCATCATCACGCCCCTAAATACTTCGGAGTCACTCTCGATAGAACTCTACATTCAAAACTCACTGCAAGAACACCAAAATGAAAATCTCCGCTTGAAACCACCTAATTCGCAAACTAGCAGGGACACAATGGGACTCTTCTACAATGGCACTGTGCTTTTCTACTGCCGAATATGCTTTCCCAGTCTGGTACAGGTCATCACATACCAGTCATGTAGACACTGCTCTCAACGAAACGTTCAGGTTGATCACAGGTTGCTTGAGACCTACCCTAACCGACAAGCTCTACTACCTGGCTGGAATAGCGCCACAAGGTGTACACAGAGAAGTGGCTGCCAACAAGGAGACTGAAAGTGGAATAGAACAGTGCCCACCCACAGAATGGACATAATCCACCACAGCAATGGCTGAGTTCGCAGAAGAGCTTCCTGAGGACATCCAAGAAGCTCACCATTTCACCAGAGAAGGGAAAGGTGGAGTTATGGAAGAAGTCGATGCCTCACCTGCACGGATGGCTGACTGAATCTGAAGAACTACCACGTAGACACTATGAAAGCTGGCTGGTGTGGAAATCTTTAAACAGATTACAATCAGGAGTTGGGTGATCCAGAGACAACCTGAAGAGATGGGGCTTCATAACAGAAGACACGTCCTGTGATTGTGGACAAGGACAAACCACGAGCCACATGCTTCAGGGCCCTTTGTGCCTTACATCTTTCACGAAGAATTATCTCCTGCAAGTCACGCCAAGCGCCTTGGAGGTTGTAAAGTACTTGGCGCATATATATATATATATATATATATATATATATATATATATATATATATGTGTGTGTGTGTGTGTGTGTGTGTGTGTGGGCTACTGTAAATTTGGGTGTTTCTGACTCGGGAATAATAATTTTTGCAACACAGGTTACGAACACAAACCGTTATATAAGTGCCTCCACTTCTGAATAAATGACACAAACTTTGAGGTTACTTTGAGTGTAGGCGCCTACCACTGGAATTTCGTTTCTATGCCTACAGATGGCGGGCGAGCAGTAGTTGCAACGTGTGTTCATGTGTTGACATATCACATTTGCAGCGATCTATTGCATGCACAGACTTTTGCGCAGAGACATTGTTGCATAGACCACGTCTATGCGTCCGTGGCTGTGAGAGCGCTTTGAACATAATCGCAACTCACATGCCCGTTGACTGTGGGAAACTGCAAGAGAAACAAACAAGTTTCTTATCACGGAATCTATGCGATACGAGGCGCGTATCAGTAGTTGCCAACACCTGTTGTTACCTTTAAATGTGATAAGGGGCTTAAATTGTGGCTGCTGATGATAGGTGTTGCTTTACGAAGAAAGGAAAATACCATTTGACACTTAACGTCAGCTTAACCAAAATGACGAAGGAAGGACTTAGTTCGGGAGATCCTAATTCCTACTCCAATCCCGGTAGGTTTGATTATCATCCTTAATATGAATTACTATAAGCCATACTCCGAAGAGAACTGTGCAACAGCAACGTTTTAAGAAGTGTTTCATTATATGAATAAAATGACACGTTCATGCCTATGTTTTTAGCAATAAATATTTCGGGTTTGTTGACGTGAAGTATATTTTTACACGTAAATAGTAAATCGGCCAATTTTTTTTTTGTTTAACTGGAACCATGACATTATTTTTATACGAAGTATTGTTAGCTTAACATGTCTACAGTGCAGCATCACTTAGCACAACCTCAGATTTAAATTCAATGCCTCATGCAGTGTAGGCGTAATGTTAAAATCGTATAACTGTATTGCTTCGTCCATTGGGTATTATACCAGCAATGTTATAGCAACGGTAGACTTTTCATTTTGCCTAGAGTGCTTCAAACACTTTTCTCACAAACACAACTTTTCTAGAACTAGTTGTATATCACACATACAATATTCCGACAGATGCACTGTGAACATCAACATGAGTCTTTATTAGGTGCCGTGAAACACTGCTTGGGAAGACTCATTGGCATTATGTAGAAGTTTTCAAACTGGTGTTGCTTCAGATTTATGTAAGTTCCATTAAAGGTCCTTTTTAGCTGATGGGTTTTTTTTCGGTGATTTGCTTGTAACTTCAGGAATGTATATAAAATGTAAACTATTTGTATGTAAATGAAATAAATTTTTTTGTTATAAATCTTGATATGTTTCCTATATTTGTATATATGAGATTAATAAATCACATTCCACGTTACTCAGCTGCTATTTTTATCTAGTGGTGACTGTATTTCGTACTAAATATTTCTGTAACTTACAGCACTATCAGTGCTGTATATAAAGCTAACATGAAAAACCTGCTTAGTGTGAACATGAACGCCAACAAGAGTGTAGATATCCCTTTCTCCTAAGTCAAAATAAACAATATTACTAATGAACAGGTGATCTTGATCAGTTGATTGCTTATGGAAAGTTGATTGGCATTTGCTAAAACACTTTGTGTTATGTCTGGTCTTCCTGGTGAATAATTTAGTTAACTCCAGTAGAATACCTGGGAGCACATCCATGACAAAGACTTGCAGCTTCATGCTTTTCATGTTACTTGCAAAGAATAATGTACCCAGCAATATGGAGGAGGACCTACAGTTTTACGTGCACTGCAAAACATGGTGCAACTTGGAATTTATCACATTAATAAATCATGGCTGGAGATGAAAGAAGTCACAAGTGGCTGTTATAATCGTAGAATTAAATTGCAGATGAATGATTAGTGTTGTAGCCTTTGGTGTGGTAAGACCGGGGTTGAATTTGTGGTGCCCCGTCAGATTTTTTTCTGAGGTAAGGAGTTCTGGAATGGAATCAACTCAGCCTTGTGAGACCAATTGGGTTAATGGAAGTGCCCTATTCCACCTGTCTGCTTTGACACATGGCGTAAGGGTTTTGTGGCGTGTGACATCATTAAGGTCCAAAGTTTATGAGTTGGTTGTGTTCGTAGATGTTGTGTTGTTGTGTTTGATGGCGCCCTCTGTGTGTGCGCATGTGGTGTGTGTGTGTGTGTGTGTGTGTGTGTGTGTGTGTGTGTGTGTGTGTGAGAGAGAGAGAGTGAGGTGTTTTGGTTTTGATTTTTCGTAGTTGTAGGTGTTGGTTTTTTCGTATCAGTTGCAATGGTTAACCTATATAGATAAAGGAAAATGACCGATTCTATTTTTGTAGTTTTCTGCATAGGTATTGGTGTTTTGGTAATGTCAGCTGTGGTCAAGGGAAATGTCTGATTCCAATTTCCATAGTTTTTGCTTTACGCATTGGTGTTTAGGTATCGTCAGATTCCTGTAGATTTTGTAATTATTTTTTTCCATAATTTTGTGTTTTTTTTACTGTTATACTAACTTATCCCCTCCCAAAAACCCCCATTTTCCCACAGTTGTCATTTTAGCTTGATTGTGTTATAGGAGGGAGATGTTATTGTCTTATTTACACGTATTTTCGGGTTCGTTGCCCTGTGTATGTAGTCATATTGGAGACGCTTAGAATAGCCATATTGATGATGTCATGTGTCAAAGCAGACGGGTGGAATCGGACACTGCTTGAATAAAGCAGCAGTTGCACCATCAAGATTCATCTACTGGCAGTCATGGCTGGAGGGATTGGCAAATTGCCCATGTCCCATGATCATAGATCGCATCCTCGTACTGCCACTGCCTTGTAGGCAGCTGTTGGCTAGTTGAAACAGGCCTGGTGCCTAATCCATAAGTGGTGTTTCTGTTTGCTTTGAAAGTTTAGTTAGTTGTTCTGTAGATCATATTGATGGTAACTGTTATGAAGTGGAAGGCATCAATTGAACAATCTCACAGAGAGCTATAAAATACGAATTTATTTCTATGTGAATGGAGTTTTGAAGAAGAAGCAATTTTAATCTATATTTGAAAACACTGTTATATTGTGCATCTTTGGCACAAGTCACACATAACTACACAAATCTCCCTGTATCTTGATAAAGTAGTTACTAGGTAATATAAATCACAAGCTCACTATTACGACATCCCTGAACATTGCCGTGACATTAACGCATAATTCTTTGTTGGAGTGACTTAGGTATCACTCAATTAGGTTATGTTTATTACACAGTAAAATTTACTTTTTTGCTTGTCTCAAAACTTATTTACAACGCTTCAACAAGAACTCAGTCAAGTCAGTTTTTATTTATGTATTTCTATATTTATTTATTCACTTCCCCTTTTTTCAGATGAAGTTGCCGTCTCTCATTTAGATGTCTCACTAACTATTGATTTTGAACGCAAAATCTTGATAGGCGAAGTGAACTTGACCACTGAGAAGAAGAAGGATGATGCTCACCTCCTGGTTGGTCATTAATTGCTTTATTTATTCATTAATTTTATTAACTGCTATGTTTTATAAATGTATTTTAGGAGATTGTGGCCTTCTTAATTATTCACAGCATACACATAGAGCTGGCAAGTCAACATTCAGCAGTTGTTTCCTTTTCAAATGAAATATTAATAAATATTGTGGTATATTTCAGTTATTGATCACCACATTCTATTGCAAGATGTAAATAACTGTAAGATTAGAATCTTGAGTCTGATTGTAGTGCAACAGTAATATACAAATTAATTATAAAATATTAAGATGCAAAACCACATGGCATTTCTAGGCTTTAAAGTAATATCAAAAGCATGGAGCCACCCAGAAATTTATTGTAGGGTCAGTTCTGCCCAGTCTGTGTCACTTGTTTTAGCAGAGAAGATAACTAATGGAACTATAGTGCCTTTTCTGGATTAATTACATTACATGATGAAAGTAAACTACAACAGTATGACTCATAGCCTGTACTCTCAGTTTCAAATCAGTGCACTCTGCTGCAGAGTGGATATTCATTATGGACTTAAGAAACTGTTTGCATTACTAATAAATGAATTATTTGTTATGATGTGTTAGTGCATAACTGTTTTTAGATCTTGAACTGTGTCCTTAAAATATGACAACATTCATCAAAATCAATGAACTTGTTGGCAACTGTCAAGCACTTTACAGTAAATGCATTCTTCCAACTTGCCAAAAGGCAAAACATTGCAGTTCTGTGCAGCATTATAGAAAAGACATGCGGAATAATTTGTTTATTGCTAAGAATGAAACAAATCCAAGAGTCTTATGGTGGATGGTGGGGGTAAATTATTACAATGTGGCAGCACAAGCCAATCACCAATGAGAGAGAAAAGTACTGTACAGAGGATAGTGCACTGCTTTTCAACTATCCCAACTATGTGTAATGTTTTAACACAGTAACACATTTTCGTATATGTGAATGTCTCTTTCAGTATATAAACCATAATTAGATTTAATCTGCAACATCATTAATTAGCATATAGTCTGGATGTGTTAGTGAATTCCAAATGAATTCTTAGATCATGCATTGTCATTGCTGCCCTTGCTACCGATAGCAATGGGTCTCTCTCAGCTTGGCTTCAATAACATGTCCTACCCCACCCCACCCCATAAGAAGGTGTCCGTTGTTTCTGAAGCTAGGGGTGGTGTGATCACCTTCTGTATGCTTCTGTTTGTAGTACTGGGAGATACACCTCCTGAGTTTAAGTATTCACCAACTTTCCTGTGTTTTTTAATTATTTTCAAAGAACACCACTTTGCATGCAAGAGTTTACATTTTCATTGGGTGCACAACATTCCTTCCATTAATTTAAAGCGGTGAGGTGGGATTAGGAAGGATAGGTTATTACATGATTGGCAAAGACTTGCCAAGCCCACAGACTGCAGAACAGAGTAATTCCAGAAAGGGAAAAGTGTGACTGGTCATTTTACAAATTAATCTATTTACTGCTGCCCCTTGCGTGTGCTAGACATCAGTTTTGCGTGGAAAATGGTAAACATCCCCTTATATGTTGGATATCACTTTTGTTTCTTTTTCAGATACATTGTGTAAAAAGGTTGTATCTACATCTATACTCTGCAAACCACTGTGAGATGCATGGCAGAGGGTGCATCCCATTGTACCAGTTATTAGGGTTTCTTCCTATTCCATTCATGTATAGAGTGTGGGACAAATGAGTGTTTGAATGCTGTTGTGCATGCAGTAATTATTCTAATCTTGTCCTCACAATCCCTACGTGAGTGATAAGCAGGGAGTTGTAGTATATTCCTAGAGTAATCATTTAAAGCTGGTTCTCGAAAATTTGTTAACAGACTTTCTTGGGGAATACTTTAACCTATTTCTTCAGTGACTGTGTTGATAACTTATCAACAATTTTAATGGATCTCGACACCAGTGTGATTCCAGAATATAACATTACCTTTGTAGAAATGGGTTACCACATGACAACTAGACTTCCATCTGATTTCTTGAATCCTACACCTGTGGAGTGTGACATTCCAACTTTAATTTTGAACATGAAATGCCACATGGTGTCACTTAAACTAATTAATGTTCGACATCATGCTACAAAGTCTGTCTTCATCCATCATGAACTCATCACGTTTATTTGTAAGACATGGTGCACAGAGAAAAAACCTCTACAACCTATCTACAATATACCATATCTGGTACATTCACGTGCTGAAAAACACCTTGATATTGAAACGTCTCAGGATCAGAAGACCATCTCCATTGGCAGACTCAAGCCAGCCTTCCTACTGAAGAATGTGGATTCCAGATCATCTGTGCCAGCTCCAAGTAAACATTCAGTTCCAGCCACCAAAACTCCAGAGTGTCATCAGTGAACCCAATGAGCCGTATGTTCTGTCATGCTGGATGTGCAGTGCACTTCCTGAAGAAATATCTCAGCGTTTTCTCTGGGGAGGGAGTAATATGTTGCTGTAAGGGACACAGTGAAATGTAAACTGCATAAAATTTGTAGATACATGTTGGAGTAATTAGTCTTTTGTTATCTTTGGCTATCATTGCCATTAAAAAGTTATATGTGCATTCTTATTATGTTCATTTGTGCAGTGCAAAATAGATAAGTATTTTTACGAGAAACAACAATGTTATAAGCCACAGGGAATCACAACATGATGCAAAAAAAAATTGTCTTGAATACTTCGCAGTCTTCTCCATTTGTACAGAAAATTTTGTGAGTCCCTAGCTGATAATTTTTCAGGAAAGAAAGCTTTGAAAGCTATTCTTTATTTATTTATTTACTCTCAACTACTTTCAAGGTTATAAGTCTCATTACCAAGTGCTCATGCTCTTCGTAATCAGACACAATTTGACATCATGTACCATGACAGCTCATATCTGAATAAATAATATGTAGCTGTTTCCGGGAAGTCCTTTGTTGAAGCCCGTGTAAGTTATTTGGCATTCTTTCTTTTCCTGCGGGTTTATTCATTTTCATCTTCATCTACATGACTACTCTGCAATTCACATTTAAGTGCTTGGCAGAGGGTTCATCGAACCACAATCATACTATCTCTCTACCATTCCACTCCCGAACAGCGTGTGGTAAAAGCAAACACCTAAACCTTTCTGTTCGAGCTCTGACTTCTCTTATTTTATTTTGATGATCATTCCTACCTATGTAGGTTGGGCTCAACAAAATGTTTTCGCATTCGGAAGAGAAAGTTGGTGACTGAAATTTCGTAAATAGATCTCGCCGTGACGAAAAACGTCTTTGCTTTAATGACTCCCATTCCAACTCGCGTATCATATCTGACACACTCTCTCCCCTATTACGTGATAATACAAAATGAGCTGCTCTTTTTTGCACCCTTTCGATGTCCTCCGTCAGTCCCACCTGGTAAGGATCCCACACCACACAGCAATATTCTAACAGAGGACGAACGAGTGTAGTGTAAGCTGTCTCTTTAGTGGACTTGTTGCATCTTCTAAGTGTCCTGCCAATGAAACGCAACCTTTGGCTCGCCTTCCCCACAATATTATCTATGTGGTCTTTCCAACTGAAGTTGTTCGTAATTTTAACACTTAGGTACTTAGTTGAATACTGCATAACTATTCAACAGTTAAGACTGTTGCCACTTCTTTTTGCAATAAGTTGCATGTAACACATTACATTTGGATGACAAATGTCATAAAGTTCAGATAATACATTTTAACCAGAGTTCCTTTCTGCTTTTTATTGAGCTTCGGTAGGACTGTTTTCAGTTTTTTGGCAGATTCATCTTGCATCTCAGTTTATTTTCCATGTTCTCTTTATAGATAATTACTGCCAGTAACTGACTAGTATCGGTACAGTAGAAACATGAACTGCATCTTTCAGCAAACAGACTAGTAACATTTTCTTTGCATCGAATTATGGAGTGTTTTACAAAGATCAGGTATTATTTTCATTTTATTCTTATGATAAATGACAATATTATGAAAATGATAGGCTGCTACTCAGAATATAGATATAATGTTGAGTTATAGGCTGGCAAAATGAAAAGGCCCTCTTCCAAACGAAAACACGCACTTATTCTGGCCACAGCAACTGGACACAGTGGTCATGTGTGTGCGTTTTCTCTGTTTTGGAAGAATGTCTTTGGCCAAAAGCTAAAAATGTGTAACAGTCCTTTCATGTGACTCAGTCCTGTATGTGACTGTATGTATCAGTCCTGTATGTGACTCAGCGACTCCACTATATCTCTATATGCTGGGTAGCAATCTGTCTTTTCCGTAGCATTGTTGTTATTCCAGTCTGGACTTTCCATTGTTTGATAAAGACTTTTAGTTGCATTGACCGTGTGGTTGCTGTCTTCTCATAGTTGCTGGTCATTGGTTAAAGGAAAGAGTTGTTGAAAACTGTGAAGGTCCATCTCCAAAGGAAAAACATGATACCACATTGTCATGATTCCCTTCAGCTCCACAGAACAAAGCAAAAACACTTCACATGAATATAATGAAACATAAAGATTGCGACTACATTAAAATATTAATATTTAACCTGTTGTTGTTACCCAGAAAAAAGACTTTAGTGTCACTATCACCAATTTGCCCCCAGGGGCTCAGCATTCATTTGCTGGGTACGGGCTTGGCACCCCGGGGTTCCTGAGCTGGGGACTGGTAAGCGCCGCCAGTCCCCTGTCACCATAAGCTCTGGGCATACTTCAATGACCACCATGCGGCGCGGCGGTGGAATGTTGTGTGTCTCAGGGAGTGGGGATCTTGGCTTGACCGCCCGGCTCGCGAGGATGGAATAAACCTCTATAAACAACCCCTCAATCTCAAGGTGTGCTGCGCGCTGATGAGATGCATGGCTGTTGAGGTGGAACAGTCGTTAACGGGCAACCTCTGGGGAACCTGCCGCACCTCAGTTGTATAAGGCTTACCTAGGCACGCGGGGCTCTGTCTAGGTGGACTTGTAGTTCCCTAGCTGCTCGTGGGACCGAGATGGATCCTTCGAAATCCTCTTTTCTTCCTCACAGCGGAAAGGGTGGGCCGCTGGAAGGTTCTCACACCCAGTCTCTTAAGAGGGCTCGTGCAGTCAGTCCCCCTGACTCAGGCACTTCTTTGTCAAGTCCAGTCTTAGGTAACAGAATGCATTCTGGTAATCCGAATGTGTTTCTCATTGTGAAATGGAAGGAAGGTAGTTTCGAGAAGGTTTCGCCCTTCTATATACAAAAGGGATTGGAGGGAATCTGTGGCTCCTTAAAATCGGTGAAGCGCTTATGTAATGGGACCTTGCTAGTGGAGACTTCCACTTCCCAGCAAGCAAGTAACCTCCAATCTGCTAAATGCCTTGGAGAGTATGCCATAGACACTGAACTACACAGCACCTTGAACTACAGCAAAGGTGTTGTGACATGCCAGGATCTAGTTGACATTCCCAAGGAAGAACTGCAACGTGAGTGGGCTCCGGAAGGTATCGTTGATGTCCAACACATCATGAAGAGGGTTGATGGCAATCTTGTCAAATCCGACTCCTTTATTCTGACCTTCAGTAGCACAAAACTTCCTGAACATGTTAAAGCTGGCGTCCTTCGCCTTAGTGTGTGAGGCCTTATTTCCCGACCCCAATGCGCTGTTTTAAATGCCAGCGTTTTGGGCATACCACCTTAGGATGTAAAGGCGAAGCGACTTGTGGAAACTGGTAAGGCTGCTCATGAAGGAGATGGTTGCTCATCTCCGGCTAAATGTATTAATTGCTTTGGGAACCACCCTGTTTGGAGTAGGGACTGCCGAATATTTTTAGAGGAACGCAAAGTCCAGGAAATAAAAACAACCAAGCGTATCCCCTATGGTGAGGCCAAGAAGATCTATAAGTCGACGCAACCTCCCACATTTGCTACATCTTTTGCATCCCTGGTTCAGAAGCCTACTCCAAAAGTCGATGCCTCAACACAGACCGAGGTGGTGAGTGTTGGCACTAACACCTGCAGCTGTCAGTGCACTTGCAATGCAGCCAGTGTTTCAGAGCCAGTAGCCCCTACTCGAACGGCAGACAAAGGTACAGTGGCGAACTTGGGCCAGCCCCTGGCGCCTCCAACAGCTGAGGCTGTTCCCAAGCCCAGTGCACCACTTACCACTCCCACATCAGCTCCCCCAAAGCCCACCAAACCACAGAAAGCTCCTGTACAGCAGCAACAGCGGGTCAAATCCCGTGGTAAACCATCTGACCATGCGGATGTTATTTTACATGAGGCTTCATCTGACTCTTCCTCAGAGTTGATGGAATTCGATGTATGTGTGGGGCAATCATCTCATCCCACGCCTGCCCCTCCACCTGCTGCGGTCTCCAACATAGATGGCTCCCATACTTCAGTGGAACTTGCAAGGGTTCAGGACGCATGTGGAGGAACTTCGTCTACTCTCTCAGGGTAGACCACTGTGTCTATGTCTCCAGGAGACATATTTCCATCCATCATACTCCCCTGAGATACGGGGCTATACACTCCACAAAAAGGACGACATGCGTAGGGAGAGAGCTAGAGGCGGCGTAGGTATTTTCGTCAGGACGGACTACCACTCCTCGCCTCTCTCACTTACGACAACTTTACAGGCCGTCGCTGTGTCTGTGCACGTGCGTCATCCATTGACTGTATGTTCGCTTTACTTGCCCCCACATGATGCACTTGATGAAGTGGCCCTCACCGACCTTCTTACGCAGTTCCCCCAGCCATTCATTATTTGTGGTGATTTTAATGCCCACAATGTGCTTTGGGGCTCTGCAATTACCTGCCCCAGGGGTAGAGCAATTGAGAGGCTTCTCCTGTCATCCTGTGCCTACTTGCTCAATGGAGGACAGAGTACTCATTTCTGCACAGCGACTGGGTCGTTTTCTGCCATTGATCTCTCGCTTTGCTCTCCAGCTCTTGCCGCCAGTGCTCACTGGGAAGTGGTTGCTGACTTGCATGGCAGTGATCATTTCCCAATCTGGATTCACCTGCCAGATGGCGTGGGCCCCGAAAGGAGACCACCACGATGGGTGCTCAGTGGAGCTAACTGGACACTTTATAGCCAGTTGGCCCAATTTGAACACTGTGCGAATGTTGAGGTGTGGGTGGATCATATTACCAAAACGGTCCACCACGCAACTGCAGCATCCATTCCACAGTCCACAGGCTACCGGCAGAGGCCACCTGTGCCTTGGTGGAGTGCCGAATGCCGCTCTGCAATCAGGACCAGGCATGCGGCTCTGCGTCGTTTCAAGTGTCGGCCGACTGCTGAGAATCTTGCAGCCTTTCGGGTGGCGAGGACAAGATGTCGCCGCATTATTCATGAGAGCAAGAAGAGGTCATGGCTACAGTTCCTGAACACCATTAATCGTTCCACCAAAAGTTCCATTGTGTGGGAGACCATCAGGAGAATTTCTGGCAGAGGAGGGAGGTGCCCCATAGCTGCTGTAATGAATAACGGCACTCTCCACACGGATCCGCGAGACATTGCCCAGACTATGGCAGAGTATTTTGCCACAGTTACTGCAACAACCAGTCAGGATCCAGGTTTCCAGCGCCATAGAGCCGTTGCTGAGAGGTGTAGCCTGGACTTCCAGTCCACCTCTCATGAAGTTTACAACTGCCAATTTTCTATGTGGGAGCTGGATTCTGCATTGTCTGGAGCTCGTGACACATCCCCTGGTCACGACAGGATCCATTACAGTATGCTATGGCACCTCACAATGCGCAACAGAGAAAACCTCCTCACACTTTTTAATTCCATTTGGCCGTCGGGTCACTTTCCTGACACGTGGCGTGAGGCAGTTTTAATCCCTTTTTTAAAACCTGGGAAAGACCGCACGAGCCCAAGTAGCTACTGTAGTGTTGCCCTCACTAGTTGCGTAGGGAAGACCTTGGAGCGGATGGTCAACCGCGCCTTGTCTGGATGTTAGAATCCCGGCAACTCCTTAGTCGCTTTCAGTGTGGGTTCAGGAGGTTTCGTTCCACCTTCGATAACCTTGCCCTCCTGGAGGCGGCTATACAACAAGCTTTCCTGCGCCGTAATCACCTTCTAGGTGTATTTTTCGACATCGAAAAGGCCTACGATACCACTTGGAGGCATCTCATCCTGGAGCAGCTTCACGAATGGGGTTTTCGTGGTTGTCTTCCTCTTTTTATTCAGTCTTTCCTCTCGCCACGATATTTTAGGTACTGAATTGGTGACGTCCTGTCTGATCGCTTTGCGCAGGAGAACGGTGTCCCTCAGGGTAGCGTTTTAAGTGTGACTCTCTTTGCCATCGCTATTAATAGCATTACGTCCATAGTGAAAAGTACTGTCCAGTGTTCTTTGTTTGTGGATGATTTCTCTTTGTTTTGCTCTTCTTCAAGCCTTGCAACGACAACTTGTCAGTTGCAACTTACGATTAGGCATTTGGATGACTGGGCGTGGAAGAGTGGTTTTAAGTTTTCCACCGAGAAGTCTGTATGTGTTCTTTTTAACCGTTCTCGTTCGATTTTAACCTTTCCTGAGTTGAGGATGAGGGACACTATTCTTACTTTTAAAGACACGGTGAGATTTCTGGGGCTCATTTTTGACTCGAAGCTCACGTGGTTAGCTCATCTTAAAGACCTGAAACGGTGGTCACTTAAGGCTTTAAGTATTTTAAAATGTCTTAGCCACAGTACATGGGGAGCTGACAGGACTTGTCTGCTCCAGTTTTACAGGGCGTTCATGCGATCTCGGCTCGATTATGGGTGCACGGTGTATGGGTCTGCGAGGCCTTCTTACTTAAGGATGTTGGACGTTGTGCACCATGAAGGGCTTCGGTTGGCCACTGGCGCATTCCGAACTAGCCCCATACCAAGCCTCTGTGCAGAGGCTGGTGAAATGCCACTTCATATGCGGCGACGGCTACTTACAGTGCGCCAGACGTATAAAACTTTGTCCACACCATACACCCCTGCATTCCCCCTGCGGGTCCGGGGATTAGAATAGGCCCGAGGTATTCCTGCCTGTCGTAAGAGGCGACTAAAAGGAGTCCCCCCCCTCACGGGGGTAGTTAGCGCCTGCGTCCGGAGACGGACGGTTCCACGACCTCTATTTGCGGTCGTTTTGCTTTTTCACTTCTCGTTTCTTCCTACCTTTGGTTGGTTCCTTTCTTTGCTCTTCTCCACCTCACTGTCTTCCTTACTCTTTCCCCCGCAAAATCTCCTTGCCTTCTTATTGCCTTCTTCTCCTTGCCTTCTCATTGCCTTCTTCTCCTTGCCTTCTCATTGCTTCTTCTCCTTGCCTTCTCATTGCCTTCTTCTCCTTGCCTTCTCATTGCCTTCTTCTCCTTGCCTTCTCATTGCCTTCTTCTCCTTGCCTCCTCTGGTCTCCGCCTTGGCGTTTGAGACAGTCTGTCCTCTCTCTCTCTCTCTCCCTCTCTCTCATTTTTCCTCTTCTTCCTTCCTCCCTGTGCGCGCCTGAAGGCCGACCCACGCGTTCGCACGCGTAGCCGGTGACGGGGTAACGCGTAATTCCCCGCCCTGGGTAGACATGTAAGGCACGCGCGTACCCCCTGGTAAAGGCCAGGCCCGGGGAGGGGTGATTGCCTGAGCTGATACCTTCTGACCATGCCGATTGGTCCCTCCGTCTGTTTCTCGGGAGGTGTGACCTGAGGTGTAAACATTCACCTAAGGCGGGAGTGCCCTCTGAGAGGGTCCCCACAAGGAAGGAGCGCGCCATCGGAGACGCTGGCAATCATGGGGGATTCCTCCGCAATGGATTTCACTCCATCTGTCTCGACTTCTGCCCAAAAACGGAAACGTGACCAGCCACCAGTGACAAAAGTACTACCGCCTGTCCCACAGTTCCTCGTCGTTTCTAGATCTGAGGACGGAAAGGATTTTTCCTCTGTCAACCCTTTCGTTATCCAGAAGAGTGTAGATGCCATAGCCGGATCTGTCAAATCTTGTACCAGGTTGCGTAACGGTACCTTATTACTAGAAACTGAGTGCGCCTTTCAGGCACAAAAACTGCTTCGGGCCACACTCCTGTACACGTTCCCTGTGCGGGTGGAGGCTCACCGAACTTTGAATTCGTCTCGTGGTGTAGTCTATACTAGCTCCCTCGACGGATTGACTGACGAGGAGATTCAATCATTCCTCGCTGAGCAGGGCGTGACGGCTGTCCATAGGGTCATGAAAAAGGTCAACAATGACTTTGTACCGACCCGGACACTTTTCTTGACCTTTGATAGTGTTAAGCTGCCATCGCGCATCAAGGCAGGCTACGAGGTTATTTCTGTTCGCCCCTATGTCCCAACACCTACGCGCTGTTACCAGTGTCAGCGTTTCAATCACACTCGACAGTCTTGTTCCAATGCGGCTAAATGTGTCACTTGTGGCAGGGATGCCCATGAGGGTGACTGTCCACCTCCGTCTCCTCATTGTGTGAACTGTCAGGGTGACCATGCCGCATCCTCCCGCGACTGTCCTGTCTATAAGGAAGAACGCTGTATCCAAGAAATTCGGGTCAAAGAGAAAGTGTCCACCTCGGCTGCTCGCAAGCTATTGGCTAGTAGGAAGCCCACGCTGCTCCCATCGGGGAAATACAGTACTGTCCTCGCCTCTCCTCGGACTACCAGGGAGGTGGCAACCCAGACATGCGATCTGACCTTCAGCACCACGGTCGTCCGTTCGGCCAGTGCTAAGATCGCCCGGTCGACGTCTCCTCTTGCTCCCGTCACCCCACAGACACCAGCACCTTCATCAGCTTCTGCCAAGACAAAGACCCAGAAGTCAGATGCACAGGCTTTCAAGAAGGAACCGTCCCGTGCAGACTTCTTACGTACCTCAACCTCCCAGCCTTCGACCGGCACTTCCACCAAACGTCCTTCCAAGAAGGCGCATAGGAAGCACAGTTCTCCTTCTCCGCCACGGCGCATTTCTTCTCCTGCGCCACCCAGCGGTTGCCGCCCCAGGCCGTCATCCGTTTCGCCTGGCCGCACCGCTGATAGCCGAACATCTAGCCGTTCACCGGCGGAGGAAGCTCCCCCTCCCGGCCATCTTCTCAAGATGGCCGATGAACCTGTAGACCCCATGGACAATGACTGTCCGCCTACTGATACCGGCGGCAGTGCTCGCTCGAAGCCAGGCCCTCAGCGGCCTTCGAGGTGACCCCTTCTTTCGTCTTCCTTTTCTTCTTACGATGGCACTTATTCACTGGAATATTCGCAGCATTCGCTCCAACCGAGAGGACTTGCAGTTGCTGCTCCGCTTGCACCGTCCGCTCGTCGTAGCCCTCCAGGAAACGAAGCTACGCCCATGCGATCAAATTGCCTTGGCACACTACACCTCTGTGCGTTTTGACCTACCCCCTGTGGTAGGTATCCCGGCCCATGGAGGGGTTATGTTGCTGGTCCGGGATGATATTTACTACGATCCCATCACGTTGCACACCGGCCTGCAGGCAGTAGCCATCCTCATTACTCTCCCCACTTTTACATTTTCCATTTGTACCGTTTACACTCCATCGTCATCTGCCGTTACCAGGGCAGACATGATGCAACTTATTGCTCAGCTACCTGCACCATTTTTGTTAACTGGAGACTTCAATGCCCACCATCCCCTTTGGGGCTCTGCAGCATCCTGCCCGAGGGGCTCCCTGTTAGCAGACCTTTTCAGCCAGCTCAATCTTGTCTGCCTCAATACTGGCGCCCCTACTTTTCTTTCGGACACATCTCACACCTATTCCCATTTAGACCTCTCTATATGTACTCCCCAACTTGCACGCCGGTTTGAGTGGTATGCACTTTCTGATACATATTCGAGCGACCACTTCCCGTGTGTTATCCATCTCCTGCAGCATACCCCCTCTCCGTGCTCCTCTAGTTGGACCATCTCCAAGGCAGACTGGGGGCTTTTCTCTTTCAGGGCGACCTTTCAGGATAAAACCTTCACAAGCTGCTGAATATTCTATCCCTCACCCTACTTCTTCTCCACGTCGCGTACCGGTCCCCTGGTGGACTGCAGCATGTAGAGACGCTTTACGTGCTCGTCGATGTGCTTTACGCACCTTTAAACGCCACCCTACAGTGGCGAATTGTATCAATTATAAACGATTACGTGCTCAGTGTCGTCGTGTTATTAAAGAAAGCAAGAAAGCCAGCTGGGCTGCTTTCACAAGCACCTTCAACAGTTTTACTCCTTCTTCTGTTGTCTGGGGTAGCCTGCGCCGGCTATCTGGCACTAAGGTCCACTCACCAGTTTCTGGCTTGACGGTCGCGAATGACGTCCTTGTGGCCCCTGAGGATGTCTCCAATGCCTTCGGCCACTTTTTCGCCGAGGTTTCGAGCTCCGCTCATTACCACCCTGCCTTCCTCCCCCGCAAACAGGCAGAGGAGGCTAGGCCACCTAACTTCCGCTCCTCGAATCGTGAAAGTTATAATGCCCCATTCACCATGCGGGAACTCGAAAACGCACTTGGCCGATCACGGTCCTCCGCTCCAGGGCCTGATTCTATTCATATTCAGATGCTGAAGAACCTTTCTCCTGCGGGTAAAGGTTTTCTTCTTCGTACTTACAATCGCATCTGGATTGAGGGACATGTTCCCGCATGCTGGCGCGAGTCTATTGTTGTCCCGATTCCTAAGCCGGGGAAGGACAAGCACTTGCCTTCCAGTTATCGACCCATCTCGCTTACCAGCTGTGTCAGTAAAGTGATGGAGCGCATGGTTAACTCTCGATTGGTTTGGCTGCTCGAGTCTCGACGCCTACTTACCAATGTACAATGTGGATTTCGTAGGCGCCGCTCTGCTGTCGACCATCTGGTTACCTTGTCGACCTTCATTATGAATAACTTCTTGCGGAAGCGCCCGACCGCGGCTGTGTTCTTTGATTTGGAGAAGGCTTACGACACCTGTTGGAGGGCGGGCATTCTCCGCACCATACATACATGGGGCCTTCGCGGTCGCCTCCCTCTTTTTATTTGTTCCTTTTTAATGGATCGACAGTTCAGGGTACGTGTGGGTTCTGTCCTGTCAGACACCTTTCACCAGGAGAATGGGGTGCCACAGGGCTCAGTTTTGAGCGCCGCTCTCTTCGCCATAGCGGTCAATCCAATAATGGATTGCCTCCCAGCTGATGTATCAGGCTCCCTTTTCGTAGACGATTTTACCATCTATTGCAGCGCGCAGCGTACGTGTTTCCTGGAGCGCTGTCTTCAGCGTTCTCTTGACCCTCTTTACTCCTGGAGTGTCGCCAATGGCTTCCGTTTTTCTGCCGAGAAGATGGTCTGTATTAACTTCTGGCGCTACAAAGAGTTTCTCCCACCATCCTTACGACTCGGTCCCGTTGCTCTCCCATTCTTGGAGACAACAAAATTTTTAGGTCTTACATTTGACAGGAAACTTAGTTGGTCTCCACATGTGTCATATTTGGCTGCCCGTTGTACCCGTTCTCTAAATGTCCTCCGTGTTCTCAGTGGTATGTCGTGGGGAGCGGATCGAACCGTCCTGCTTCGTCTATATCGGTCGATCGTCCGCTCCAAGCTGGATTATGGGAGCTTCGTATACTCCTCTGCACGGCCATCCATCTTACGCCGCCTCAACTCCATACAACATCGGGGTTTACGACTTGCGATCGGAGCGTTTTATACTAGTCCCGTCGAGAGTCTTCATGCTGACGCTGGTGAGTTGCCACTCACCTACCGGCACGATATACTGCTTTGTCGGTATGCCTGTCGGCTACTGGCAATGCCCGACCACCCGTCTTATCGTTCCTTTTTTGATGACTCTCTCGACAGTCAATACGGGTTGTATGTCTCTGCCCTGCTACCCCCTGGAGTTCGCTTTCGTCGCCTCTTTCAACACCTTAATTTTTCACTCCCTGCAACCTTTCGAGTGGGCGAGAGCCACACGCCACCTTGGCTCCAGGCTCAGATTCGCGTCCACCTTGACCTCTGCTCGCTCCCGAAGGAGGTTACCACCGGTTCAGTCTACCACTCCAGTTTTATCGAACTTCGTTCGAAGTTCATTAATATGACCTTCATTTATACAGATGGCTCTAAGACCAATGACGGGGTTGGGTGTTCCTTTATTGTCGGGGCACAAAGTTTCAAATACCGGCTCCATGGCCTTTGTTCGGTCTTCACAGCTGAGCTCTTTGCCCTCTACCAGGCTGTCCTTTACATCTGCCGCCACCGACATTCTGCATATGTCATCTGCTCTGATTCCCTGAGCGCTATCCAGAGCCTCAGTGATCCATACCCGGTTCACCCTTTCGTGCACCGGATCCAACGCTCTCTTCAGCAGCTGGTGGACGTCGGTTCTCCGGTTAGCTTTATGTGGGTTCCTGGCCATGTCGGTCTCCCTGGGAACGAAGCTGCAGATGCCGCGGCCAAGGCTGCGGTCCTCCAGCCTCGGACAGCATCTTGTTCTGTCCCCTCGTCAGATTGTAGCAGGGTAATTTGTCGGCGCATTTTATCGCAGTGGCATGCCGATTGGGCTGCACTTACAGACAACAAACTTCGGGCCCTGAAACCTCTTCCCGTGGCTTGGACGTCCTCCTCACGCCCTTCTCGGCGGGAGGAGGTCGTTTTGGCCCGGTTACGAATTGGCCACTGCCGGTTCAGCCATCGCCATCTGCTGACGGATGCGCCGGTGCCGTTCGGCCCCTGTGGGCAATTGCTGACGGTCTGCCATATTTTAACGGTCTGTCCAGATTTTAACACCCTGCGTCTTGATCTTGGCCTGCCATGTACTGTAGAAGCCATTTTAGCGGATGACCCGCGAGCAGCTGCTCGCGTTCTTCATTTTATCAATTTGACAACCCTCTCAAAGGACATTTGATTCTGCTGTTTTCCTTTTTTAATCCTATGCCTGTCAGTCTGTCTTTTATCGTGTTTTCCGTTTCGTTGCTGTTTTAAATTTGTGACTCGCGGTGCATTCCTCACGTAGTCTGGGCGCTAATGACCGTTGAAGTTGTGCGCCACAAAAAAAAAAAAAAAAAAAAAAAAAAAAAAAAAAAAAAAAAAAAAAAAAAAAAAAAAAAAAAAAACACCACCCCTGCATACCATACCGTTGCTCAGCCTCCTCTGGCACGATTGTTTCATAACTGGCAACGTGCGACGCAGCCCTATGGGATTCGCGCACAGGATTGCCTCGGTGCGATGTCTATGGCTGGTCATTGTGTTTTACGTCGCGGTTGGAGCAGATCTCCACCTTGGCTCCTCCAGAGATCCAAACTTATTTTAAGAAAGATAGCACACCACATTTTACATTCCAATCTCTGTTTTTTAACATTTTAGATGTGCATCACGGTTTCACTGTCGTTTACACTGATGGCTCCAAACGGGAGAATTTCCTTGGCTGTTCTGTAGTGTTCCCTGATAATGTTACCTGGATTCGCCTCTCCGCTGAATATACCGTTTTCGCAGCGGAGCTCCACGCGATCCCGAAGGCACTGGAGCAGATGCATCGTGTCCGTGGCGATCGATTTCTTCTCTGCTCTGATTCTCTTAGTGCCTTACAATCACTGCAGAACCTAAACCCGACTGAGGAGATGGTCCAGCTGATATATGACCAACTGTACTTGCTCCAACGGCGGGGTAAGGAGGTATCCTTCTGCTGGATGCCTGGTCATGTCGGCATATGGGGCAATGAACAGGCCGATCGGGCTGCCAAGGAGGCCTGCAGAGAGCAGGATGTGGTCCAGTGTCCTATCCCCTTGCAGTCAGTCATCGCTGCACCTCACAGGAAGTGCATGGAGTTGTGGGAGGACGAATGTCTGGTGGTGATGGCCAATAAACTGCGGTCGGTAAAGTCAACCACTCGGCCGTGGCGTTCCTCCTGCCGGTTGCTCAGGTGGGAAGAGGTGGCCCTCACACGTCTTTGGATCGGGCACTGTCCTCTCACACATAGCTTTTTATTACGGCGGGAGACTCCTCCGTTTTGTGATGCCTGTGGTGTGCGCATCTCTGTCCGGCACATTTTAACAGACTGAATTTTATACCGTGATGCAAGGGCAGAAGCACAAGTTGATGGGGATCTGCCTTGTGTTTTAGCTAACGATGAGATGTGTGTGTCTAGGGTTTTTAAGTTTTGTGATGTGTCTGGACTCTGGCCTAAACTTTTAGGCTGGAGGTTTTAGTGTATTGCAGAGTGGCTGACTCCTCCCTTTTTTCCTTGCGGTCAGCCAGCCACTTCCATCTGGTACATTGTTTTAGCTCCCTCTACCATTTTCTTCCTGTGTTGTTCATGTTTTACTGCTGACGCCCTGCTTCATCCCACACTTCGGTGTGGGTGAGCACATATTTTTCAATGATTGTTCCCCGTGTTTTATGTTCCGTTTTATATAAGTGTTCTGAGATTTTTTTTTGACACCCGTCTCACTATGTTACTGAACGGGCGCTGAAGACCTTGCTGTCGTGCGCCCAAAAAACCCCTCTACTACTACTACTACTACTACTACTATCACCAATTTATGTTGCTTCAGCCCCCGTGTCATTGATCTTCGACAGGTCTTCCGTTTTTAGTGGCAGTTCCGTACCCAAAGGACAGAGGGCACCTTGCACCTCTTTACCCTTGTGCTCTTTTTTTGTCATTGCTGTTTGGAGAATGGAACCCTTCCCTGTAGCAGCTATAGGTGCTCAAAATAGCTTGTAGAGAGACCGAGATTGAACATAGGACTTTTCAGTTAGGAATCAGATATTTGGATCACTAATATGTCCACGTAAAAGCCATTACAAGAGCTAAATAAAAGATGACACTTACAAATATAAAAAATTATCAGTTTTGTGTGTGGGAAGCATCTTATTTAGTTTTGCACTTTCTGATTATGCACTTCTATATCTACATAGCTGTTGTTTTTGACAATCTCCATTAAAATCGTGTTTTCTCAGTTAAATCTTTGACCAATTGCAAAACGAGATACAATGGCATACCTGAGAAGACACAGTCAAGCTTCTCAAATCGTACAAAGTCAGGAATCTCTGAATTGTAAAAATACTTATAAAAATGACTACATTTAGAATGACGTGCATTTATAATGGGTTTTCAGAACATCACATCATGAAACTTTTTTATGTGGATATTTAGAGATTTGGTAATCGGAGTAAATCTTTCTTACAGGTAGTAGAAGTAGTGTGATATTTGGTTGCTTCTTCCTTTAGTCCTGTAGCAATAATTGGTAACTGCTTTGTCAACTAAAACCTACTTGGGAAGAAAAAAAAAGTGGAATAAATGTATTTACTGTTGTTCTTATACAATCATTACACAAAAAGCATTAAAGTATTCAATTCTACCGAATGATATCCATATATTGTCAACCGAGACAAAAATTGTAATTTCTTGTTTCAGGTTCTTGACACAAGAGAACTTAAAATAAAGGACATATCAGATAAGGACACTGGTACTAAGCTCGACTACACCATTGACAAAGATGACCCTGTGTTTGGATCCAAGTTGACAGTAAAATTACCTTCAAGACTTGGCAAAAAGTAATTGGATTGTATTTTATTTTTATTTATAAACTTGGTTATGGGGAACTGCTTAATTGGTGTGAGTGAGGCCACTGATTTTGATCCTTATTTTAACTTTGTGAGCTATTGAGGAAAGTATATCTAACAAGTTGTGCATTTGGCTATCGTACAAGCAGTAAGAATAACTATATTTACTGTTCTTATACAATCGTTACACCAAAAGCATTAAAATTATTGATAATACTGAATGATATTCATGTATTGTCGACTGAGACAAAAACTTTTCATTGTAGTTTCAACAGTATGAGTAAAGGGGAAAAAAGTAGGAGCCGTTATTTTTGCAGTGCTATCTCATAAGTAACTTATACCTTCCTCTCTGTTCTGTAAATCACTACTGAACGTGCATAATATGAGGTTAAATACTGTACCACCATTTTTACTGATGGTTCCAAATGTTGCATTCAAAAAGCATATACAATTGCTGTTAACTCACTTTGTATTTTCAATCATCCTTGATAATGAAAAAGGCAGCCAGGTTCCAGCTGCCACATATGATGCACCAGCAAAGTAGCAAGTTAATATTTCTATGATTCTTTTCTTTGTGTAATTGTGAAATTTCTTGTGTGTTTTTGTATTTACATGGTGTAACCTCACATTTTAGTAACTGTAAAGTGTAGATTCACACAGTTTCTAGTACAGTTGTCATTTGTTTGTCTTGAATGGTCAATGACTGTTTATCTCAACCTAGTCAGGCCCCAGCTGCTGCCTTTGGGACAGCATCGGAACAAGTTACGTATTTACATTTGTTTGCATTTTTCTTAGTTTGGTTCTTATATTTCTTATGTGTTTTTGTATGTAAAAGTAACTGTAAATTGTAGAGTCACACAGCCTGTAGTGCAGTTGTTATTTGTTTGCCTCAGGCTAATCAGTTTCCAGCTGCTACCTGCAACATACCAGCAGAGCAGCAAGTTACATACTTAGCTTTCCTGTGTCCTGTGGTTCGGGGGCTGCATCACTGCACTGACGCAGCATGGAGGCATCATCAGAGCGAAAAGTAGTATTTGGAGCATGTCAAGAATGTGGGGGAATACTGTTATTGCTAAGGGCACCCCAAGAGAATAATTAAAATGTCAGTATTATGCAGGTTTTTAAAAGGGAACTTTTGAACTGTTACATACAAGTTGCCATTCATCTTCCAAAATATTAAATAATACACCATATTCCCAGATCTAGCCCTCCCTCGCCCATACAAAATATTGCGTGGGTGCCCTTGTTTCTTTTCCACTATGTATGTATCATCATCCGTTCATCATAAGAATAAACCTGATGTAAACATTGCACTATGTGTTCTTCCAAGTTTGCTGGAAACTCATTGGATTTCCGTTTCACGTGGGACTGCAGCCAAGCTGTCTCGAATACTGTCAAGTACAATAATAAGGATACGTTTTGTGCTGTGCATTACACGCACATTGTCTTAACGATATTACAGGGCAACAGCCTTACCGGCACATTTAACTTGGACAGCACTGGCCGGTCAGCTGGTATAGCTAGCCTGCAGTGACATGACCAGCTGCAGTTCACACGTAAAAAGAGACGAGCAGAGAAGCAATACAGCTTCGAATGTCATTTAATTTTTAAGCGGAATGAAATAATATACTGCAAATCTCCCACAATGTGCTCTTTTGACGACTAAGCGAAAATCGCAACACGTTATCATTTTTAGCTTACGTACTGTTGTAATTAAAAACAATAATGATGAAAATTCCTGACTGAACCACAAGGTAATTTTTTTGCATAAGCTGTGTGTTACATAAGAGAGTATTGAGGGATTTCTCCATATAGTTAAATATTGATGCCGCTGAAGGTATTACTTACAGTCAGTCGTCTGGTAATCTCTTAGCTCCTTCCTTATTCGAATCTGAGAAATACATTTCAGTTCTGGAAGTGTCTCCTGCTACATTGATAATGAACCTGCCAACAACAGAATCTACGAAGCAAACCAGGCGCAGCATTTTCTCTTTTTTTATGACGAGCTGTTCTAAATCCTGCCAGTGATGTACGAAAAAGCTGCATATGTTAGTTCCAGTACATCTGGCAGCTTAACAGTCTTTGTTGCTTTTCGGGCCAAATCCCGCAGCTTGGCTTCAAATCAGTTCTGTTGGGTTCACACTGTAATGGTACAGTAGAAAATGTAAAAATGCAGCATTTGTATGACGTGCTCGACGCTGTGAAAACAATTTTTTTCATGTTTCTACTATACTTATCTACCTCTGTGGTATAAAACGATGGACATAGTCCAAATATAGAGGATTTAGTTTTTCATTTTTACCTTCAAAATTAAGTTGTTATGATTTCTTAATTTAAACAACTTTTATAAACAGCCTTTCATAAAACATCGATAATTAAGAATTTGTATTTGGAATGGAAACAGGAATTTAGAGTCCAATATGTAATTAGAAACAAAAAGACATGAACTATTCATAAAAAATGAGGTTTATAATTATGAGATGTAGGTATTTCAAATTGAATGAGAAAAAAAATGCTATTGGGGAGATATGAACCAATGCATGAATGCATGCATGTGATTCACATTCCATTATGATATCGACTGTACTATTTGTTTAACGAATGTTTGTATCTTAACTGCATCACATATAACAGTGGAAAACTTCAAAGCCTGTTATCTCCATAAATTTATGAGAAACATTAAGAACAGCCTGTTTCTCGACACTTTTTAACCATATTCCACATGCATGTATCACTATGAAGCAGAAAGCGGCCTCAGCTATTTTCATACTGCACATTAACAGCGCGACAATCAGAACACAACGCTACAGAGGCTGTGGCTGTCCATGATTTTTGATATAAAAACTGCTTAGCTAAAGTGTGATTAAGAAATATGTTGATGACTGTTAATATGTTTGAATATCTTAAAGTTTCATTTAACATAACTTAGTAATAAGGTATCTAATATGTAAGTAGGAGCTACTTCCAAGACCGTAACAACACCAGTGTATGTGTGCTACGGCTTTTGACCAATCATCGCATTTGTGTTTGTTTATATCAGGTTTATTCTTATGATGAATGGATTATAATTGAGCTTGCAGGTAGCATTTGCAGCAAACACAGTTTTGTTTGATGGTCATATTTAAGAATGTCATTAAAAATACAGGAAGACATGCATATTGTCAGTGCTTGGAGCAGTAACTGAATGTATTGCAATGAACGTAAGTAGCCAGTAGAAACTGATACCATCTGATTACACCATCAGTTATCAGTCACTGCCGGCTGGGGTGGCCGAGCGGTATTAGGCGCTACAGTCAGGAACCGCGCGACCGCTATGGTCGCAGGTTCGAATCCTGCCTCGGGCATGGATGTGTGTGATGTCCTTAGGTTAATTAGGTTTAAGTAGTTCCAAGTTCTAGGAGACTGATGACCTCAGAAGTTAAGTCCCATAGTGCTCAGAGCCATTTGAACAATTTTTTTGAACAGTCACTGAAATCGATCATAACTATCAGATATCTAGCAACATCAGTTCATATCAATGTACAGTGGAATAACAACATAATTCTAGCTGTGGGAAAGATAGCTGCCAGATTGAAATTTATTGAAAGAATGTGATGGTAGTGTACTTGCCCAAGAAAGAGTTCAATTACAAAATCCTTGTCATACCAGTCCTTGAGTGATGTTCATTTTGGACCTTTATGAAATTTGATTGAGAGAAGAAGTAGAAAAGATATGGAGAATTGCTGTGTAATTCATTAGATAAAAATGCAGTAATGTCATATCTCAAAGAGAAAAATTCAGCTCTAGGCAGGATCATGAACAGGAACTATGGCTTAAGTTTAAAAGAATGATTGACTATATAGTGGATAGATATGCACGTAGTAGAACAGAACACTATAGGAGAGGTCCTCCACATTGGAAGGCCTGTGTAAAGAAACTTCGTAAGAAATAATAATAATAATAATAATAATAATAATAATAATGTTTATTTGTCCATGTTAACTTTACAGTCTTGGACATCATCATTTTTTGTACAATTATTTCAATATCATGTCATTTCAAGAATGAATATATACATCAAGTAGCACATTGTATATCATTCCATGCAATAATGTTATAAACACATTAGCACATTATATATCACTCCATACATATAATGATTATATACATCAGTTAGCCAATTATAACAATACCACCACTAATATACTGCAGTATGTAAAAGAATAAACTAACAGTACTGCAGCTCAGAATTCTTTTAATGAGTATAAACATCTTTCTATTAACAAATTTTTAAACTTGCCCTTGAAAAGACTGCCTTGGAGTTGCTTTATATTTTTTGGCAACTTATTATAGAATTGTCTCCCAGTTACATATGGACTGTGGTCTGTAGCTTTCTTGTTAGTCCGTATCCTACGATAGTCACTTTTGGCTCGAGTATTGTAATTATGGGTGTCACTGTTCTTTACATTATTTTCCTCGTTCTCTTTTACAAACATTATGGTCTTAAATACATACAATGAGTAAACAGTAAGTAATTTATAATTTTTGAAGTAGTCCCTACAGGACTGGCATTTGCTTATATTAGCAATTATCCTAATTGTTCTCTTTTGAAGCCCGAAAATGCGATCCATATAGACAGTGGGTGCCCCACCCCAGACCTCGATCCCATATTGCAGATGTGAGTGTATTAACCCATAATACACTTGTTTAAGGACAAGGGGAGCTACTATATTTGCAAGATCTTGTAGTAGGTAAATATTACTAGAAACCTTTTTACAGGTGGAGCTGATATGCTCTTTCCAAGTGAGATGTTCATCAATAAATATGCCTAAAAACATATGTTTGTCAGATGTTTCAACTGTAGAAAATGATGAAGTATGAGTATTATTAAAATGTAGCAAGAACTTTATTACTACAGTCTTGTTCTTATTCAGTGTTAGCTTATTCACTTGGTTCAAATGGCTCTGAGCACTATGGGACTCAACTGCTGTGGTCGTAAGTCCCCTAGAACTTAGAACTACTTAAACCTAACTAACCTAAGGACATCACACACATCCATGCCCGAGGCAGGATTCGAACCTGCGACCGTAGCGGTCATGCGGTTCCAGACTGTAGCGCCTTTAACCGCTCGGCCACTCCGGCCGGCGCTTATTCACTGTTAGATATTATGTGATCATTTCAAAGTTCTCTTTGTTGCTTTGGAATGCTGCTCCCTCTGTACAGCCCAGCTAATAAAAGATGTATCATCAGCATAGTTCACTAGTTTGGAGTTTTGTGGCTGTGTTATATCATTAATATATACTATAAACAAGAATGGTCCAAGTATACTTCCTTGGGGAACTCCACAATTGAGAGTTGTGTAAGCTGACTTTACTATTTGGATTTTACTTTCATTCTTATAATTAAATTTTGTGCACTGTCTTCTATCACGGAGATACGAACTTAGTAATTTTAGAGCTACTCCTCTTACCCCGTAATTTTCTAACTTGGATAACAGTACTGCATGATTCACAGAACCGAATGCTTTAGACAGAGCTAGGAAAGTCCCTATAACTTTGTTTCCTTCATCCAGCCTGTTCAGGAGTTCTAGGAAAAAAGTTGCTAATGCTGTTATTGTAGATAGTCCTTTTTGAAACGCATATTGTGTTTTATTCAATAGTTTGTATTTACAGAAGGATTCCATTTGATCTAGAATTATTCTTTCAAGCAGCTTGCCAAGTGTTGAAGTCAAAGAGATTGGCCAGTAGTTATTTATGTCTGTGATAGCCCCCTTTTTATACACTGGTAGTATCTCAGTGATTTTTAAAAGCTCTGGAAAGGTCCCATGGCCAATTTAACTGTTAATTAGATGTGTTATTGGTTTTATTAACTCGTTTTTGCATTCTTTAAGTAGTGTGGAAGATATGTCATCCCAGCCACTAGATGATTTTACTTCAAGTTTTGAGATTATATTCATGACCTCAAACTCTGTTACACTCCTTAGGAAAAATGAATTACTCATTTTAACTGTGTTTATTTTCAGGGCTTATTCATCTTTTTCTTCTCTGCATGCCTTACTAAAATGTTTAATGAAGGCCTCACATACAGACTTTGGTTCATTCAACAGTATTCCATTTTCTTCTAATGCAATGTTGCTGCAGCCTGGTTTTTCTATATGTTCACATTCTTTGTTTACAATATGCCAGGCTGTTTTGCTAATGTTACTAGTTTTTCTTATCTGTTGGGCATAATGAAGTGCTTTTAGTCTCTTCAGGGATTGACTATTGCACAATAAGTAGAAAACGAAGCCTAAGCTACATTTTCCAATGTTCCTTTAGGTGTACTGTACCAATTTAACTCTCACATCACTCCAAAGATAAATGGTACTGTCAGTGGTATTGAGAAACAGCAGAAATCACTAAACTTGTACATAGATCAAGGGCCTAAAGGGATCCCTATCAGACTGAAAATACAATTTTCATCTGATTTAGCAATCACCTCTCCACATCGCCTCCTTTAGCCAAAATATGTTCTAAAGACTTAAAACAAACAAAAAAAAACAAAAAACAAAAAAAATGCTCAGTGCTTGGAAGAGAGCACAGTGAACCATAAAACTATCTACCAGTATCACTGACATCCATCTGTTGTATTACTGTAGAAAATATTCTGCGCTGAAACGTAATGATTAATCTCTACCGTAATGGTTTCCTCCATGTTAACAAGTATTGATTCTAAATACATCAGTCATGCAACACCCAACATGTGCTTTTCTCACATGACAGCCTAAAAGTGATGTATCAAGGCAATCAAGTAGCTGCAATATTTCTTGACTTGTGAAAAACATTTGACTCAATACCTCAGCAATGCTTTTAAAGGAAAGTACAATCATATGAGGTATGATTTGAAATTTATGGATTGAGAGTCGTTGACAGAAGTAGAAGTAACTTTAGGTGGTCAGCAGGAAAGTGTGTTGGGATCCTTGCAGTTCTACATTTACACTGTGGGTGTCACCATATGGTGAATGACAGGGTGTACCTTGTACCTCTGCTAGTCATTCCCTTTACTGTTGTATTCACAAATGGAACAAGAGAAAAACATTTGCCTGTGTTATTCTGCATGAGCCATGATTTTTCGTATCTTTTCTTCATGGTCCTTACATGAGATATATGTCGGTGTCAGGAGAATCGTTATGCCGTCTATCATAAATACTGGTTCTCAAAACTCCAGAGATTCCCATTTGACTGCATGGAGGATTTCCATAATACTAGCATGTTGATCAAACCTACCACTAACAATTCTGGCAGTGTGCCTCTGAATTGCTTCAATGTCTTCGTTTAATCTTGTCTGGTTGAGATCCCAAACACTCGAGCGGTACTCAAGGATGCATGCCACAAGTGATCTGTAACCACTCTCCTGTATAGCTGAGGTACACTTTCCTAGAACCTCCCAGTAAGCCGAAGTAAACCATTTATCTTCCTTATAACTGACATTACGTGCTTTTTCCATTTCATGTCGCTTTGTAACTTTATACGTAGATTTTTAATCAACATGATTCTGTCACGCAGCATACCACTCACACTAATTCGAACATTACAGGATGTTTTTGTCACTAATCTGAATTAACTTACATTTTCCTATGTTTAGAGCAAGCTACCATTCATCACACCAAATAGAAATTCAGTCAAGTCTTCCTGTATTCTTCTACGGTCACTCAGCCACTGTTCATAGTGTACATTAATGACCTGGCAGACAATGTTAAAAGAAATACCAGAACTTTTGCAGCTGAAGCAGTTGTCTATAATGAAGTACTGTATTAGCTGAAGAAAGCTGCGCACATATCCAGTCAGATCTTGATAAGTTTTCAAAGTGGAGCAAATATTGATGATTTGTTTGAAATATTCTGCGATGTAAAACTATATAGATAGATTGCTCCACACCACATAGATGTTGAGTGATACACAGGCACATTTGAAAGAAGACTGTTGAAAATGTGTCAGCTTTTGGCAAAAGTTCTTCATTATATGAAGCGCTCACGCGCGCGCGCGCCCACACACACACACACACACACACACACACACACACACACACACACACAGAGAGATTTGCACATATACATGGTCACTGTTGTCCCCAGGCACTTTTGTGCTGCTGCAGTGAGTAGCAATCTCAGTTGGAGTGGGTAATGGGAGGCACAGGAGGGGTCTGGAGAAGGGAGAGAGAGGTATAGCAGGGAAAAGGGTTGGGGGAAAGTGCTGTAACACTGTCTGTAGGAGTGTGCGGGTTAGAAGAGAAGGGGGAAGGACCGTGCAAGTGATCTGGGGGTACAGAAGGTGTGTGTGAGGCTGGTGTGAGAGTTGGAAAGGGGATAGAGGCATGTGGGAGAACTAGCAGAGGTCAAGGCCAAGGGGGTTACAGGAACAATAAATATGTTGGAACAACCTTCTGTTCCTCCACTACCAACTCCAGCTGAGATTGCTTCTCAACACAGTACTGGAGACAACACTGTGTGTGTGTGGGGGAGGGGGATTTGAAGGGTTTTGTCTGAAAGGTGACATTTTCCAACAGTCTTCTTTTAAATATGCCTGTTTGTTGCCCAGTGCCTCCCCTATGTGATGAGTTGTAATCCATCCTAATTCATATAGTTATTCCATTCCAAATGTTCCATTGTGTGAAAGTGTAGTATTCTGTGACTACAGTATCAGTGTGTCATAACTGGAATCAGTCAATTCATACAAGTACAAGGGTGCAACAGTTTGTGGCAATACAGAAGAAAATGATTACATTGGCTCAGTTGTAGGTAATGTAGGTGGTAGACTGTGGTTTGTTGCTAATACTGGGAAAATGAAGTCAGTCTGCAAAGAAGATAGCATACAAAACACTTGTGTGATGCATCCTAGAATATTGTTCAAGTGTGTGAGGCCCTTAATAAATAGGACTAACAGGGGATATTAAACTTATACAAAAAAAGATAGAACCAAGAGTCACTAAGTGCCTTTTGACACACATGATATCTGAACTGAAATAATCAATTTTTGAAAATATAATGTAATTGGTTAGGTAAAAAAATCAACTCACCAAGTGGTGACATGAGAACACACACATAAAATGTATTACATATGCAATACCTTCTATATATGTGTTCTTCCACCACTACTTGGTGAGTAGAGTTTTTACCAATCCAATTACATTATGATGTCTGAATTGGCAGACACTTGAAAACAGAAGAGAAATATTACGTGAAAGGCTACTTACAAAGTTTGAAGGAACCTAGGAATATACTAAGCCTACTATGTATCACTCCCATGAAGATTATGTACGCAAGATTAGACTAATAACACTGTGTACAGAGGTATTTAAGTAATCATTCTTCCTGCACACAGTACACTAATAGAATGGGAAGAAATCCTAAAATATGATACAATGGGAAGTACCCTTGGCCATGTACTTCAAAGTGGTTTGCAGAGTGTGGATACTGTAATACTTTGCAGTCTGACACTCAGGACAAAAGGATTTCATTTAAGCATCTCCCTGTTATTGTGACTTTACCAAAAACTACAGAAGATGGACAGGCATGCTTTGCAAGTTGTTTTGATTAACTCAGAAAGGGGTGTCCCATTTAAAGTATGACAGATGTCTGAGGGACACCACTGAGTTCTGAGGACCTGAGACACTTGAGAGAGGAGCTTCCAGACCTTCTCACAAACAGGCCTGGTGGTAAGCCTCAGCCATCTTAGGCCTCAGCAATAAAGAGAAAAGCGCGGAGACATTCTTAGCAGTTTTCTCAAGAAAATCTGGCCTGTAAGTCACTCGGGAAATGGCCACAAACAGTGGCTGGCACCACAGCAAGCGATGGTGTGAGAATGCTGCCTGCATTCCTGTAATCCCTATTAGCCACCAGCCAGCGACTTTTTGAAGCAAGATCAGAAAGATTGGCACCCTGTGACCAAAACCCACAGGGAGAGACTACCCTGTGCCAATCATTCATTGGGTGACATTGCAACCTGAGATCACCAGTAACAAGACAATATGACAGGAAATTCAGCACCCTGAAAGGCAAAAGTGGCAGAAGAGGATCAGAACTGCCAAGTATGGGCAGTCGGGATGATTCTTAGTTCCAGCTAACTCATTTAAGCTTTCATCCTGAGTTCATTCTGATTCTGGTTATTCTGAGTTCACACAGAAATTTTCAATCATTGTGAGTTGTTTTTGAGTCTTCATTGAGAGATGATTTAAGCCTATATTCTGAGTTCGTTTTGCTTCTGGTCATACCAAGTTCACTTGGAGCTTTTTGGAGATGATTCTGAGTTCATGTTGAATTCTTTTGGATTATTCTATGATGATTTTGAGAGTCACTCTGGAGAGCCTTTCAAGGGATTTTCTTGCTAAATCATTCACATGCTGTTTTGCATAGAGCATTGTGGTTTTGTGTTCTGAAGGCATGCCAACCTATTTTCTGCTCAGTTTTCAGACTTTGAATCTGATCCCTACATTCATCCTGACATCTGTTGTCACTTTGTCATATCTTCTGTTACCATTTCATGTTGGGTACACTTTCTTATGGTCCAATGTTTGAATCTTTAAGCATCTAAGTGTGTTCTTGTCACCTGACCTTTACTTCCAAATATAACATTCTGCCTCAGCTTTCTAATCACTGCAGGCAATAGATGCCCCATGTGCACTGGGACCTAGTGAATGGCCACTCTGGCAAGAACAATAGAGCTGCATTGGATTTACATAGAGAGTTCTTAGGCAGGAAGTGAGGGAAATCAGTGAAGTTGCTCTGAATGTCACCCTCAATGCTACAGATGTGGACATGACAGCTGCAGACTGTCAATCAGAAGTCACACAATGTCATGCCGCCTCACCTGGAGACTGCCATGTTACTCTGATATCACACTAGTCACCCACACTTATTTGCTGGTGATTCCATTATGTGGTGAGATGAAGTGGTTAATCCCCACCCTACATGCTCAATTATCGAATCATATCTGTGCCCAGTCAAATTAACACTGAGAACTTTGCTTGATGATTTGTGTATAATTATAATAAACCTAATTTTTCCTTGCTTTATAAATTTGAATTTATTACATTTTGGCACCCATATGAAGTCATGCGATCCCATTTCCATGGAAATTATGTTCTGTTTTTGCCATTGTTGGCACCTAAAGTGGACACCAAAAATGTGGTAAAATGCTTGGCAATTGGGATATGACATGCATATGGGATGGGATGGAATGAAATGCAAATGCAAATTAATGAAAACAGGGAAATGTTTCTATGTTGTTCTTCTTCCTCCATTCTTTTCCCTTTGGATGCAGAATTTCCTGTCATGTTGTCTTTTCATTGGCAAGCTCAATTTGCCAGGTGACCTGAATCATTGACTTGGAGTAACTCTCTTCGGTCAGTCTAGTTTACAGGGTGCTAACTTCTTTGATCTTGCTTTGAAAAATCCCTGGATACACATATATGCAAAAAATTGAACAACATGGTAGCTCAGCTTATCAACTCCTACCCCCTTCTTCGGATGTACAGATATATACCTTGTGTGTTTGATTGTTCTTGTGTGTTCTGAGGAACAACTCAAGCTTTTAACTTGAGCTAGTGTGTTCAAGGTCTTGTGTACATGTTCATTCACCACATTACTAAGTATAAAAAAATTCTAAATTTGCAGAAAGCGATGGATCGTCTGTCAGCTTATTAAAAATATTAGTTTAGTTTGCCTTGCTTGTGACATTAGTGATGCTGCAATACTTTGTGGAAGGGCTAAAAAAGCTATGCAGCTTCTGCATTCAAGGAAGGTCATATATTTTGAACTGCAACTACAGATCAGTTTATTTTATGCATTTTCACTAAGATTACCGAGGAAACACTATTTTAGTTTTGAAAGTCAGAACTGATTTTTATTTTATGTTGTCTCAACATAGTTTCCTTTCCTATTTAGGAACATCCTTACCTCTGTGAATATTCTCTCTGGTGGATACTTCTAAGAACAGTGTGATGGTGTAGCGATTGCCAGTCCCCACTCTCATGTGCTCACAAACCTATATATGGAGCACTTCGAAGAAGAAAAACCAAAATCAGCCACATGTAAGCCTACATATTCTTTTCATTACAGTGATGGAATGTTTGCAATTTGGCCGCAGGGGAAAATGGGAAAGACAAAAAAAGATATTTTCTATGTCAGCTAAATTCAAGACATTACGACATAGCTCTCATGCTAGAAGAGAAAATGAGAGAAACTGCCTCCTCTGGATTGATTAGTCAGAGGAATGTGAATAACATTCTGGGACATGGTATTACCACAAACCCACTCATAAGGACCTGCATCTGCATGCTGAACATCACCCCAAACCAATGCTGAAAAAATGATATTCTCAGGACACTGTTACACAAGGCCTGTACCACATCAGATGCACAAAACACCTCTAAACAGTATTCTGCAGCAATGATCATACAGACAAGCAACTTCTTCCAATCTGGCCATTGGGGACACAAGCTATGAGGAGGCATAGAATTCATGAGCCACTGCCTTTCTTGCAAATGGAGAAGCGTAAGTTGTGATGCATTTTTTGCCTGCCCAACAAAATTAGATCAGTTCTGGGCAATGTAAAAGATGCTTTGAGCTACCACAAACCAGGAGTTTACTGGATCCCTTACATGGGCCAAATAATCAGAGCCTTGACGAACACTGCATGAAACACCATTGACACACACATTTAGCATAATCATGAAGTCGGCAGTCACAGAACACTGTGTAGTGGTGGGACAATCCATGAATTCTGATGAAATGAAGATGCTGGCAAATACTTAAAAATTCAGTGGAAACCTAAACCAGAATATGAGAATTGAAAAGCAAATGTCAAACAAAATGGATGTGGGAATATTCAGGGGTTCTGTATGTCCTCAGCTATAAAGGGAGATTGCTCCAGCCCCTGACATCAGTCCATCAGCATGTCTGATGATAACTTGGTCTTTTGTCATCGTATTGTGGGTATTTGTTGTCGTGTTCTGGCAGTTCACCTTAGAACATTACATTTGTGAGATTTTCTGGGAAAAACGAGAAAAAGCCGATTTCATTAATGAGAAATGCAATTGAAAAAATGTAATACATTACTTGCCGTGGCCACAGGAGTGCGCATTTGGGTGTTGTGCGGTTGCCCGTGTGAAAGTGTACTTTTGCTAGAAAAAGAGCTAGTGCTCAAAAGCTGGTATGAATGCTGTTGTGTGTTTTTGTGCACCACATATCTATTACACACGAGTTGTTTCATTTCTGTTATATTCTTATTTCTCCATACAAGAATTTCCATTATTATAATACACTATTGATGTGTCCACAGATTTTATTTATTTATTTATTTATTTAAAGGCATTGAATTTACAGATTGAGAATATCATACATGGGAATAGTAACCAAGTACTATACAAAACCGATCCAAGTCATTCAAATGTGGCTTTATTCATAACCTCTGAACAATAAGCCTCATGGGACTCCACAAGACCCGGAATACTGATCTGAGTGATACATGCTAGAATAACAACAAGAGATTCAGTCAGCACTGCTCTGCGCATTTATAGATGCAGGCTGCATGTAGACGACACAGTGGAGACCATACTGTGTGCACGCTTCCCATCAGTGGACTCTAGTGGCCAGTCCATGCTGATACAGTTGGCTGGTGGTTTGAATTCACCCGCATTTATAGATGCAGGCTGCATGTAGACGACACAGTGGAGACCATACTGTGTGCACGCTTCCCATCAGTGGACTCTAGTGGCCAGTCCATGCTGATACAGTTGGCTGGTGGTTTGAATTCACCCATGGGGCAACACTACATTCGGTGCGCTTCACACTCACTGGTAGCAGGGTACAGCACACCTCTCCCTCATGCAAAGTGGACATCCAGCTGATGGAGGAGGTGCCGGCAGCCCAATGAGAGTTGAATATGGAGCAGCAACACCCGACGGCGACAATGGTGTTGGGACACTGCGCCAGGTGGACATTGGAGCGTAGGGCCAGAATGTGCAGGAATGTGGGCATGCCCGAGGATAATGGGCCCGTGCAGTGCCTGACAGCATCACCGGAGATGAGAGTGCCATTGACATTTCTTCATCATCATCAGCAGGCAGATCCCACTGCAGAAGAGATGGGGCTGGATCCACCGGCAATGATGGCTGAGGCGATGATAGTAAGCGAGCTGGTGGAGTTTGCCTGACTGGTACAACAGGTTGCAGCAATGGACCCAAGGCGGGAGACGGACCAGTGCCAGGTGCAGGGAAGCTGGAACCCCAGGATGCCACAGTGGAGGAGGCAGCCAATGGGATGGGAACGCATCCACAGCAGGTGATGGAAAGCTCGAGGTGGAGGGCAGCAGGGTGGGCTGCGGGGATGGAGGCCACACCTAAAAACCAGTAGCTTCTGGCAGTGAGCGGAGACACAACTGATCAAAGTGGCACGCTACTAGCCCTTCGGCTGTATGGATGTCACAAAGACAGCGGATGACAGTGGCTGGTATTCACTTTGGCCAGCGACCAAACCCTGGTGCCCATGCTGTCGGTCATCGCATGAAGTGGGCGGACAAACCCAACCACAGCAGGTGTGGCACAGGGTGCAGAAGGTGGAGGAGAGTGCGTGGCTGCCAGCTGTGAAGCAAAGTCCACCAGGCTCCATTTCCTGATAGGCGTGATGTGATAGGTATTCAGAAAACAGAGGACATTGTTTTGCAGCAAATCCACAAGAAACTTTTTTATTTGGGGCTTAAACATACACACTACTTGTTCCACCTCACCATTTGACTGTGGTGGAATGGCAGAGCCATAATATAATGAATGCCGTGACGGGAACAAAACGATTTGAAGGTGTGAGAAATGAATTGGGGCCCATTATTGGAAACTAAGGTACAAGTCAACCCCCCAATAGAAAATACCCTCAAAAGTGTATGAATTGTGGCCTCAGCTGACGTCAGCGCCCACCAGAGATGTAAGGAAACCAGGAAAATGCATCCACAACCAAGAGCCAATAGGAATTCAAGAAGGGACCTGCAAAATCTATGTGAATGCATTCTCATGGCAGGTGTAAAGCAGGCCAGGGCGACAGGGATGCCATGGGAGCTGCCTGTTGTCAGACACACTGCTCACAAGCTGTGACAAAAAGGAAAATTTTGCCATCAATCCCTGGCCAAAAAACATGTCTCCTAGCTAGCAGTTCAGTACACAAAATGGAGAAGGCATAGAACCTTGTGCCATATTGTGCAAGGAATGACTACTATAGGAAAGAGGTCTTCTGTGGACAACAGCAAAACAGTGTGAAAAACAGAGAGCCAATATCTGAACGAAACATAGTTACACAGGGCGTCTGAAGCCCGATCCAGCAGTTTGCCTGGCCAGCCCTGTTGAAAAAACTGAACCACCTGACGGAGAACTGGGTCGATGGTAACAGCAGTTGCTATGCGTGAGCTTCTAGTTGAGAAACCCTGGACTGGAGCCTGTGTTTCAATATCATGATGGAAGCAAAGCAATTCTTCGTGATCAGAGTTGGGATCAGGACCCACAGGTAGGTGGGACAAGGCATCCGCATTGGCATGTTTAAATGTAGGACAAAAATGGATTTCATAACTGTAGCAAGTCAAGAACAGCACTCAGCATCGTTGGCGGTGTGCTGCATTGTCAGGCAAGGAAATGTGAGGGTTAAACAAGGAAGCCAAAGGTTTATGGTCAGTAATAATATGAAACTTGGAACAAAAAAAAAACTTTGAATGTCTTGAAAGCCAATGCCAAGAGTCTCATTTTTCCACTTGAAAGTATCCCCAGAGTGAAAGATTTAGAGGCGAAAGCAACAGGTTGTTCAGAGCTGTCGGCATATTGATGTGCTTGGACCACTCCAAGGCCATACTGTGAGGCATCAGTCACCAAAATTATTTGCTGGTCCAGACAGGACATAACTAAACGAGGTGCTGAGAGTAGTTTGGATTTCAACATTTGAAAAATACATTAGCAATCTGGGTTCGAGCAAAATGGAACATTCTTGCATAACAGGGCACACAAATGGTGGGTCAATGTTGCTACCCCCAGGAAGAATTTATGGTAGTAGGTAATCTTCTGTAGGAAGGCCTGAAGCACCTTCATGGATGAGTGCGAGGCATAGATGTGACAGCAGAGATGTGGTTCTGGCAGAGGATGAATCCCATCCTACAAAACCTCGAACCACAGATAAACAACACAAGATTACAAAAAATTGAGATTTCACAAGGTTATACTGTAAGCTTGTGGACTGTAAGATGGAAAAAAAAGTCCTCAAACTTCTCAAGTGATCAACATTGTTTGGCGCCCATGACATTATCATCCAGATAATTAATGCAATGCGGGACATGCATAGTCAGTTGCTCTAAAAATGTTTGGCAAATAGGAGGGGCACTATGCACACCAAAAGGAAGGCACAAATATTGATAGGGACCAAAAGTAGTATTCAGAACCAGAACATGCTGAGACTCTTTGTCCACAGAAACCTGCAGATACACTTCAGACAAATCAGTTTAAGAAAAGTTCTGGCCACCTAATAATTTCACCAACAGCTCCTCCTGGCATGGGAGAGGATTGGTATCTACGCTCTACTGCTTGTTGACAGTAGTAGTGAAGTCACCACAGAGGCAAAGTTCCCCTGTTGGCTTTTGAACTACAAGCGGTGGAGAGGACCATTCACTAGTCAACGGGTTGCACCACCCCTGGAGATTGACATCCATCCAATGCTGGTTTCACTTGACCTTTCAGGGCGACAGGAGTAGGATGCGCATGACAAAAATGAGGCGAAGCTGTGGATTTCAAAGAAATGTGATCAGAAAAATTCATAGCACACACAGTACCTTCCAAAAACAAGTCTGAAAACTTCTCACACATTGTTTCCAATTGAGAATATGGTACCTGATCAGACGCAAGGTGAACTGCATGAGTTATGTAAAATCGCAATGCTGGAAATGCGTCCATCCTGAACAAGTTCTCAACACTGGCATCAGAGACCACCAAAAATGTAATGGAATGAACACTGACTTGTAAGAGGCAGCTACCATAAATTGTCCCAACAGCCCAGTGTTCTTTAATTATAACTGACCAGTGTCAAAAGCAGCAAGCCTAAACTCACGTAGGTTTGAGAATTCAAAACATCACTGCAGCATCTGTGTTGACCTGTAGCTGGAGCACATGGCGTAAAACATTTAACTCAATAAACAGCTTGGGAGAAGTCACAAACATTGGAGCCACACAATTTATATCCATGTCCATATCCTTGGCAAGCTTCGGTGAACGACACACAAAGGCCGTGTGGCCTTTCTTCTGGCAAGCATTACAAGTAGCCCAGTGCTTAGGGCATGCCGAACATTCATGGTGGACAAAATATAAAGACGAAACAGAAACAGAAAATGCTGACACTGGCACTGCAGGAGTTGCAGTTGCTTGGCCCAGCCTTGATCATCTTGATGCCGGCCCCGCTTGTTTACCACCACCACTGCCGCTTCCTTGTGTAAGCTACACATCATCCTAGGGGGCACATCCTGTGACACTACTTCCACATTGTCCTATGCTGTAATTTGGTCACCTGCTGCCCGAGAAACTTCAAAATATTCTGATATTTGCAAAACTTCTGCTAACAGCGTGTTTTTACGGAGTAAATCCTTCTGGTGCACTTCCTTGCCTGGAGCTAAATGATAACTGCATTGCATGCCATAGAGTCTCCATAAGAGTCATTATGGGCATCAGTAATGACCTGGCACTTATGGCTAAGGCCATGAAGTTCAGCTGTCCAGCCCCTGTATGACCGGTTTGGTTTCTTGCAGCATCAGTAGAATTCAGCTCATGCCACTATGACATGGGTTCATTTGCGATAGTGGTTGGACAATAAACTGCACACGTGATCAAAAATAAGAGCTGCCGGTTCTAACAAAAGGAGCAAGCTGACACAGTAATTGATACGCCTCAGGTGGAATCCACGAGAGGAAGAAGGCTTGGTACAAATTCGAGTCTTACACTGAAAGTCAATAAATGCTGTCTTGAGTCTTTTTTTCTTAAGCTTCTCAATCCTCACTGAACCTTCATATGGAGGAAAAGCGGGTGGATGGACTGGTAGAGCGGTACCCTGTCTGTTAATGGAAGCTAACAGAGTGGTCACAGCCAAGTAAACTGTTCAATCAAGGCCAGCAGCACCACATCTGTAATGGATAAATCTGATGAAACCAAACCTGCATTTTATTAGCAGGACACTTAGAAAATGTAACAGATCTACTGCTGTGCAGTGTGGGATCCTTACCAGATAGGACTGATGGAGTACATAGAAAAAGTTCAAAGAAGGGCATCACGTTTTGTATTACAGTGTCGTGAAATATGGGAGAGAGTGTCACTGAAATGATACAGGATTTGGGATGGGTATCATTAAAAGAAAGGCATTGTTTGTTGCGATGGAATCTTCTCACAAAATTCCAATCAACAACTTTCTCCTCCGAATGTGAAAGTATTTTGTTGGTTCCAACCTACATAGGGAGAAACAATCACTATGATAAAATAAGGGAAATCAGAGCTCATATGAAAAGATAGAGGTGTTCTCTCTTCCCATGTGCTATGCGAGATTGGAATAATAGAGAATTGTGAAGATGGTTCGATCAACCCTCTGCCAGGCACTTAAATGTGATTTGCAGAGTATCCATGTAGATATAGATGTAAAGATTGCACTTGCAGAAACCACCCCATCCTCGTCGCCAATTGTGTAGTAACTACGTAATACACAAAGCTGATCCAAGTCACACAAGTGTGGCTTTATTCATAATGTCTGAACAATAAGCCTCCTGGGACGTCATGAGACCCAGGACACTGATGTGCTTGATACAAACTAGAATAACAACAAGAGATTCAGTCAGCACTGCTCCGTGCAGTGGATAGCGCAACGAAGACTGCGCTGTGTGTATGCTTTCTACTGGTGGTCTCTATTGGCCGGTCTGCACTGATACTTTTGGCGGGCAATTTAAGTACACATGTACGCAACATTACACTTGGCGCACTTCACACATACACATACTACTAGCAGCATAAAGCAATTGGCAACAGGGGGAACAGAGTTTTAAGATCCTTTTGTATTTTTGATTCATGATAATGCCATAAAATACTGTTCTTCACACTCTTAACAAAAGTGGTTTTGCCGGTGAGACATCTTTAAGAATGTCCTTGTAGTCTGCACATCAATGAATGTCATTGAACTTTCAGAAAACTGCAGTAATAGAGCTCAAATGAAACAGCTACCTGAGTCTGAAATAAGTCTGTTCATTTTGAGTGAAAGGAAAACACTGTAAATTTGTGGAAATCTCAGTTAAGGACAATATGAAATGTGATATATCTCCTTATTTCTTGTCCAATAAATTGACTTTTAATCAATGTATGCACTACAAACATCTTGTATTAGTTATGGATCTAAATCCATACAATCGTACTAAAACTTGTTCCAATCTCTGGGAGTTCCTTTATGTATGTGTGTATTCTGAAAGTTATGTTGGTTAGCAGAACAGTTGGTCACAGCAAAAATTAAACTGTGGTATAGTACCATAAACAGAATGAAGACACCATTTTGTCATAGAACAGTATGATATGAAAATAATAATATATTCTAGTCTGAAATTATCCAGTGCATTGCTCAGTACAGTCTCAGCTTTTCTCTAAACCAAATCAATGTAATACAAAGAGGTTCTTGTGAAATTTATATTTGAGTTTGTTTGAGTAGGAGGTGGGGGTAGAAGAATTAACTGGTTTGTACTTACCATGTTGCATGTTTGCTTGTTTGCAGGAAAATTAAGGCTGTTTTATACCATCGGTGTATATCAATAGCTGTAAATGGTATTTGCAACTGTGAATGTATTATTTAATGATTTTAGAAGAATTATTTGTGTATTCTCTTGAAAGTGCAGTTTTTGATTCAATAGTTTCAGTATTATTATTGTATTATTTTCACACATTTGAGAAAAATGCTGCGTAAGTTCTGGTCAGAGATTATCTTTTTCTGTTTCAGTGTGATTGTGAAAATAGAGTATGAAACATCTCCAAGTGCTAGTGCACTCCAGTGGCTCTCACCTCAACAGACAGCAGGTGGAAAGCACCCATATCTTTTCAGTCAGTGCCAGGTAATGACAACACCAGTATGAACAGACACATCATGATAGTGTTTAAAATGCCAGAAGCATTATGTAATTTTTATCTTATTAATTTTGTGTACTTAAAGTAAGATAATTATCATTTAACAGAAACAAAAGAAAAATTACCCTAAATTAAAGAAAAAAGCCACTTCACACCTTCACGAGATTTGTTCTGTGGAGGTGAAAACTTCCAATCTGATGCAAAATGAAATACATGGAATGATGAATGGTGATGTACAATGTTGTGCTATGGAATTGTGATCTGTGGTTACAGAAAGTATTAAGGACAGTATATGGCAAAGTGAATTTGTGAAGATTTAACTTAAAATGCAGATGTGACTAACAGTATAGCAAACATGGTAAATAGTGAGAAAGGACTGGATAAGAGAATAATTTTAAAGCACAAAATTAGATAAATTATCTACGAAGAAATTAGTTTTACAAGTAAACCTTTGATTAATGTGTATATGAAGAACATACTGTCCAGTATACAAAAATAGATAATTTTTAACTACAGTGTGGTAAAAACAGCCTGAAAAGCTTATAAGGGTGTTGCAGGGTAGGTTGTGCTGAGAAATAATTGTTGAGAAAACAATTTGATGCATGCGCCTTTTGTGATTTAATTAGCATTGAAGTTAGCGAATCATATCATTGCAGGTGCAAATTTGAGCAGCCTGCCAGAGACAAGTGTTGCTAATCGTGTTCTTTGTTTGGTATCGTTGAATCAGGCAAAAGAAGCTTTTGCTCACCTAGCTTAAATTTGGCACATCCGAAAAAGGCACATTTTAAATGGTAATAAGCCTCTCAACAAATGGTAACTCACGGACTTACAGTTGTTTGTGCATTACTCCATTTCAGCAAATGCAATTGCTTGAATTTGTATATACAGTGGCCTGATTGCCTTACTTTAATGCTAGTTAAAATGGAACTCGAACAATGTATCGAATTTTTTTCTTAACAATTATTTCTCAGCACAACCTACCCTGCAACTCCCTTACAAGCTTTTCAGGCTGTTCTGACCACACTGTATATTAATTCACATTAGATTAAGTTGTAATATTAGTAAAATATTAACTGAGAGTGGACTGAAAATATGTGTTTCAATGGCAGTAACTCCAGCTTTTAATGCTTTAGTAGGTACATTTGAAAATACTGTTACCATTTTTTCCTACTAATCAGCTCTTCTGCTCTAATCAGTCTTAATCTGTATTTCATGAAGCAGCTAAAAGTACTGACTTTTCTTTAAATTTCAGGCAATTCACTGCCGTTCAGTGATTCCATGCCAGGACTCTCCAGCGGTTAAAGTTACATATTCTGCTCAGGTAAAAATACTCTCTCTCTCTCTCTCGCTCTCTCTCTCTCTCTCTCTCGTGTGTGTGTGTGTGTGTGTGTGTGTGTGTGTGTGTGTGTGTGTGTGTGTATCTGTATTTTCTATTTTGTAGTGAGGTGTATTTTAATTTATGTTGAAATTTTCATCATCTTGTCTTTGTTAACCACATTTCTTTCACACAATTAATGTATGGGCTCTAAACATCTGACTGTTGTGTGCTCTATTAAATATACCATCATCATTGATACTGAGGAAAATTAAAATATTGTGACCCTCACTTTAGCGACAGCATACATTTATTGAATGCAAAATTAGCATTCTCTAACAACAGATTAAATTATCCATTAGTTCACAGAACCAAATGATAACAGTTCCTGATTGAAGTTAATATAAGTTCAAGCTTGACTACTTTGTTGCAGACATGTATTGCAATTGTAATATTAAGGGCAATTTTCATATCCATAATAATGTGTAGAAAACTACAATTGAGACCTCCTTGTCACCAAACTTAGTAGGTTCTAATGCGCCCTTGTGAAGTTTGCATTCACACTTTGATTGAAGGCGCAATATTCATTTGTAGAGTCTTCTGAAATTAAGGTTACATGCCTTAAAACATCTGTGGTTTTTCCATGCCAATATATGTATATGTTCTTTACTTCACAGATACGTGCTCCTGAAGACTTGGTTGTGTTGATGAGTGCTGTGAGAGATGGGGAACCATCTCTTGTTGGTAAAGGATTAAAACTTCATAAATTTCGTCAGAATGTGCCTATACCTTCATATCTGTTTGCTATTGCTGTCGGAGCACTGGCGTCCCATCGACTGAGTCCCAGGTGCCAAGTGTGGAGTGAGAAAGAGTTTGTAGACCAAGCAGCCTACGAATTTGCTGAGGTATATTTGTGAAATTGCAGAGTTGTTCTTTATTCACAGCACAAAATACTGTAGGGTGTACGTGTGAGATTTGCGATTTAGTGTACAACACTGTTATATCTACACTTATTGTTGACAATCACTACATACATAAAAATTATGTCGGATGATAAATGCATGCCAGATGTTGACAGTTTTAGCAAAATATTAACATGACTATTAACTGTCCAAGTTCAGACTCCTGTCACTGGCAGCTGAATGCACACCAGCATAGACCTGGTCTGACTGAAGAATGTTTGCATACAGTGAAGAAGATGCAATTGGTTGAGGCCCTGCTGGCAGCGGCACGATGTATTTGTATTTGCCAGCTGGTGGGCTAGCTGCAGGCGACTGTAGCGTACTTGCTTTGCTAGGCCACCACTGGCACTAGATACAAATGCTGCAGTGGCATTGTGCAGCTTGCTGCCATGTCCCTCCTCTCTTCCGCAGAGCCAGTGCCTTTGGCGATGGCGCGTGAAAAAGGACGACCGTGCCGGCCAGATCGTGCTGGTGGAAGGTCAGTATCGGTGAGGAAGCCACCCGATCCACCCAGGTGACCTGACAGCAGTGATGGCAGCATCACATTTGCTGTTGTACGGTGACAGCATTGGCTTCCATTGGCTCATCATCATCCAAAGATGTGACTGTCAGCTGGCTCCGGCCGAGTGGGGTGTACAGGCAGGAGTGGCCTGGAGGATGGTGGACTGGCCGCAGTGATGACCCAGCATGTGGGGGCTCTGTGGACCCTGTGGCAGCAAGAGACAGGCAGTAACGACACGGGGATGCCTGGCTGTTGATCTGATGAGTGGGTGGCATCCAGGCAGTCACTGTCGGACATGGATTGAGGGTCTACATCCAGTGAAGGAGGGAGGCCTCCATGGCGTCTGGCCCCTAGGAGGGGGCAGTGTGTGCAGGAGGCCCTCTGACAGGTCTGCTGCAGCTGCAGCTGCAGCAGGTCATTGCCCCATCGAGGGCATAGTTAATTCTGATGGTTGGAGTGTGATGCCCCACTGATATTCACAGTGAATATTCAACTGGCCTTATTTCTCCCAAACGGTAGCCAGTGCCCATCCCGGCCACCAACTGAAGGTGCACGCCCAGACTGGATTCCCCCTGACATATTGTGAAGGGTAAGGCTGTGGTGCAGGACAGAGAAAATATAGGGGTGTCTGGGTTTGTCAGCCATGGAGGAGCTCCACTGGGCTATGGCCTATCAGCTGGGTGGTCCTGTGTCCGCCTAGAATCATAGGCACTGCCATATCTGAAGGCGAGTCTGCCAAGCATTTTGCTAGTTGCATCTTGAATGTAAGCACCGTACATTACACCTCACGATTTGATTGGGGTGAAATGGTGCAGACGTAAGGTGAGTAATACAGTTCTGGATGCAGAAACTGCGGAACAACACTGAGTCAAACTGTGGGTCTTTATCGGAGATGATCATCTGTGGCAATCCTTCGATCGCAAAAATCACTTTAGAGTCTCCGCAGTAGCTTTTGCTGGGGTATGCGTGACAAGTGGGTCATTTGGCAGGGCATCCACCATCACTAACCACATGGAATAACTGAAAGCACACACAAATTCTGTGTGGACACGGTGCCACAGCTGATGGGGGGTGGGCCCTGGAGCAAAAGTTCATGGGAGTGAGGGGGGGGGGGGGGCTGCCTCAGCACACTGTTTGCACCTGCAGACAAGCTTCTCAACTGCTGAATCAATGCAGAGCCAGTGGGCAAAATGCTTAGCTAGCGTTTTCATGCTGGTTATGCTCAAGTGACCTCAGTGGAGAAGTGCAAGAACCTGAGACCAGAGGACCAGCAGGGTGACAATGCAGACTTCATCCAAATCCATACTAAGGAGGAGTGTTTCATCAATCACTGCTAGCCAATTACAAAGAACAAAACAGTTGTGGAGTGGGCCTGACTCCTTAGCAGGTAGCTGTTTGGGCCAACTTTTGACACAAAATGAGACATCTGACAGAGAAATGGATCTTGCCGAGAGGCTTTCTCTACACTGTGACTGGGGGCTATCCAGTGCCTACTGCACATGATCATTGATTTGGAAACACACACATTCTCTTTTGTGAAATTCTGGGTCAGGACCAATGGGTAAATGCAACAGTGCATCTCCATTGGATGATAATGAATCTTATACTGATATGTGCTCAGAAATAAAGCTCACAGCAAAATTCTGTGTGCTGGCCTGTCTGGAGGACGGGGGCCAAAAAGCGCCGCAAGTGGTTTATGGTTGCTAATGAGGTAGAATTCATTTACATAGAGGAAATTGTGAAACTTGTGGACTGCTTAGACGATCATTGTCACTTTACTTTCTGTTTGTGAATAATTGCATTGAGCAGCTGACAGTGTCTTTGAGGCATATGCCAGAGTTTGTTCAGACCCATCAGCTTCCCTGTGTGACGAAACTGCCCCACGTCCATACTGGGAAGCGTTGGTGGCGAGAACCAGCTATTTGCCTGGTGTAAAGATTCCAGACATTAGCAAAGATTGGACATGGGCAAATGCCTTGTCTAAGTCCACTGACTAAACAAGAGGAACACCTTTTTTCCGTAGTTGTTTGAGGATGAATGACATTTGCTGCAATGGGAATAAGTTTTGAATGGTAACTGACTTTTCCCAAAAATGTTTGGAGTTCTTTCAGATTGTGCAGCTTAGGAAGGTTGGGAATAGCGGCTTGATGATGCAGTGTAAGATGGATGCTATCCTTTGAAAGAAAATGGCCCACATATTCTACTTGTGTCTGGAAAAACTGACTTCCACAGGTTGCACTTAAGGCCTGCTTCTTGCAGTTTAGTGAATAGAGTCTGAAGGTTGTCAAGATGTTCCTGTCATGAGGACTCTGTGATGATGATGTCATCTAGATAGTTTGTACAACAGGAGACATTACATTTTAACTGTTCTAAGAACCACTGAAAAAAGGAGGTGGGGAGGCCATTGGCGATGCCAAAAGGTGAGCACATCCAACAGTATAACCTGAACCGGGTGTTGATAAACATAATCTGTTGGGAAGTGCAATCCAGACAAAGCTATAGATATACCTCCTTGTAATCAATTTTTGAGAAACATTCACTACCCTCCAGTTTCGTGAGAACTTCATCAGTCCACAGAATTGGATAAGAATCTGCTACCAACTAAGTGTTAATGTTGGCTTTGAAATCTCCACACAAATGAAGTGCCCCTGAAGGTTTGCAAATGACAACAAGTGGTGTCTCCCATTGGCTAAAGGTGACCGGTTCAGTGATACCCAGACATTGCAACCTGTCAAGTTCCTCCTTGAATGCCGATCTCAGGGTGAAGGGGAGAGGCTAAGCACAACAAAATTTAGGTATGGCTTTCAATTTCAGGATTATGTGTGCCTCAAAATCTTTTACTGTCCCCAAACCTGACAAAAATGGGACCAAACTCATGGCAGAGGAGTTAGGGTTCCTTGAATGGAAGAGAGTTGAAAACAAGATGTACCTCATTTTGGATCTGAAACCCAAAGACTGTGAATGAATTGAGAGCAAAAATGTTCTCCAACCTTACACTGTCTACTGCTAAAAACTTGATCTCCCTCATCAGGAGGTGATATTCGATGTTGATCATGAACTCTCCTTGAACAGGGACAGGCTGGTTTCCATAACCAACCAAATGACAATTTGCAGAGGAGAGAGCAGGTCGACCCAGATGGTAATGTGTTTCCAGGTTCACAAGGGACACAGAGGACCCATTGTTGATCTGGAAACGTAACATTTGTTGTTGAATCAACTGCGCAGTGTTTCTGGGGACGTTGAGCTTGCAGCTATGGACTAGCATAATAGTATGCATTTTGCATTTCTGTGACCTGCACAACCAAATCTGAGGCCTAGCTACACAGGGAGCTTGACAGACTGTGATGACATGGCCTTGCTTATGGGAAGCAGCACACATGGTGCACCTGTGTGGGCAGCAGTGCCGGGAGAGTACTAGGAAACAATCAGAACATAACAGGAAACTGCAGCAGAAAACAGCAATGTCTGATTACAGCTTGAATGAATTAGAGAACATCAGGGAATGCCGCTGATGTGGTTCCAAGGAGCATATTGACTGTGTGGCCATGACATACTCAAATTGTTCAGACGCAGCTTGTGGCTCTTTGAAGGCCCTAGTGATTCCCAAAACGTACTCAACTGTTGGATCTTTTAAACGCTTCCCAACGGAGCTTTCTGTCTGGGGCAGTATGAACAACAACGATGTGAATTAAGGAATCGGCAGAGGCGTACTGGCGGTGAGCACACACAGATTTACATTTCCTACTTAGACCACAGAGACTGACAACCCATGCTTAGTAGGACTGGCCTGGTTTCTTTTGCCACTGGTGGAAATCCATGTGGGAAACCACCACATGGATTTGCATTATGTGATAAGTATTAAGTAAGTCACACATTGTGGGTCTTTCAATGGGGCAAAGTTTAAAAAAAAATCTAACAATGGATCCTGTACCTGAAATGCAGTTGCAGATGTCATGTGTATGTGTCCCAATCTTCCTCTGGTTTTTGGAGCAGTGCAGAAGGTTGGGGGGTGGGGCATGCAGGTGGCAGTGGGTGGGGGCAGGGGCAGTTGCTCCCAGAAAATTTGTAAATTATTGACAAAACAAATCTAACTGCTGCTGTTGTTTTTCGGGTTGTTGCTGCTGTTGTTGAAACTGAACCAACACCAGATCCATTTCACTCGCAAAAGACATGCACAGAACGAGCTACCTCGTCACCAAAACTGCTAAATCTACGCTCTTTGTTGACAACCATTACATACCCAAAAATTATGTCAGCTGGTAACTGCACGCCGAATAATGACAAAGTTAGCAAAAAATTAATACAATTATTAACTGTCCATGTACAGAGTACTATCACTGACAACTGAATGCGCACTGGCACAGAGCTAGTCTGGATTGAGAACATTTGCATACGGTGGAGAAGGTACAAGCGGACAAGGCCCCGTTGGCAGCAGCCTGACTCATTTGTATTTACCGGCTGAGACACTGGCTGAGAGTGACAGTGGTGCTCTTGCTTCTCCCAGCCTCTACTGGCACCAGATACAAATGCTGCCATAGTGGATTGCATGGGCGCACCATCATAAAAACAAGCTCCAGAAAGAGAAGTTGTGAATGTGGAGCAAAAGCTGAATTAAAATCATTTACTTTCATGTTACAAAAGATTTAAGGTTATGGATGCAATCTGGTTTTACTTCTTGATCATTTTTGTATGTACCATATTGATCAGCATCATCAGGGAAATCAGATGCAAATATATTTGCTAATTCTGTGCTTGCTTATGATTAAGAGAGTTCTGTTTTCTTAAATAATTCCTAGTTTTTATTTTCAGACTGAGAAAATGCTGTCCATTGCGGAAGATATCTGTGGGGAGTATGTATGGGGAGTTTATGATCTTCTTGTGCTACCTCCATCCTTTCCCTTTGGAGGTATGGAGAACCCTTGCCTCACATTTGTAACACCAACAGTGCTGGTAATTTGTAGAAACAATTTTTATGTCTAACTGTAATGGTAAAAGGTACTGTAAGATAATAATAGGAACATACTATCATTATTCAATGAGTTCTTAATGGTACTGTTTGTGGTAACAAGAAACTGCTATCTCAAGTTTTCAGTCAAAAACTATGTATGTAACTTTGCTTTTGATTGGAGGACTGACAAGTGCAGATTCTTTAAAATTACTTTCTGGTTGGAACAAGAAAATGAAAAAGGCAGTGAAATAAAAATGTAAATGTAGTAAAAATCACAAGCATAAGAACACTACCTGGAAATGGTTAGTGCCAAGCAACATGAAATGTGTACATTGTTCAGTAGTTGAATAATGTGTAGCTGCCATGTTGGAGAGAGAGGAAATTCCTGTCACCTTTGTCTGGGCTGGCTCCAGGAAGGGGCTATGGGGGGGTTGGGGTGAAGACTGTGCTGTCACCCAAGGTGGCAAGGTTTTGAGGGGGCAGAAAAATCTTTAATTTTAATATGATTCCAAAATGACGAATTAAACAAGACAATGAATGTTTTCCATAAATGAAGAAGTGTGATAGTGAGTTGGAAATATAAATCATTCATAAAATCAAGTGTCTTTCTGGAAATTATCTACAGCAGTGTGAAACAAATGACAAATGAAGTTCTGGAGCTGTTTATTTATTTATTTATTTATATACTTGTTCCACAGATCTGTACATGTGAGCAAGTCACTCAGATATGGAACATGTCAATATACATAATGAAATACATAGAATAAAGACATTGTTATAGTATTAATAACAGTGCACAAAAGTCATACTTATTAACTTAAAAACTAGTCAATATAATTGTGAAGATAGCAGTTTTATATTTAGGGCATTATTGCATTTATTTTAACCTTGAACAGTAATCAAAACTTCCCACTTTGGGTTTAAAAGTGACCCAAGAATGGAAATGAGAAAAACAGGAATTTTTACATTAGGGCATTATTACATTAGTTTAACAGTAAACAGTGTCAAAAAATTTAAAAACATCTTTCCAATCTGGGTTTTACTTATTTCTCTGAAAGAATTCCTCTAGTGAATAAAGTGATGTCTCAAGTAAATAATGTTTCAAGCTACGTTTAAATACTGATGTACTACTCCTTATACTTTTGATCCTGTTGGGTAGGGAATTGAAAATTTTCGTTCCAGCGTACTTTACCCCTTTCTGAATAAGTGTCAAGTTCTTTAACTCACAGTGGAAATCCTCTTTCCTTCTGGTGTTATGTTCATGATGTAGGCAATTCGTTTCATACAGAGTGGGGTTATTTATTATGAAGCACATCAGTGAATATATGTACTGAGATGTTGCTGTCAGTATTTCAAGTCGTTTAAAAAGATTTCGACATGAGGTTCATGGGGGTACACCACAAATGATTCTTATTGCTCTTTTTTGTGCTGCGAGGATTTTCTTTGCGGCAGGTGTATTGCCCCAGAAGATGATGTCATAACACATGACTGAATGAAAATAGCCAAAGTAAGCGGACTTTGAGATGGTAATGTCATTGAAGCGTGACAAAATTCGTAAAGCAAATGTTGCCGACTTCAGCCGTTTTAGTGTTTGTAGAACGTGATGTTCCCAGTTCAGCCTACTGTCCACGTATACGCCTAGGAATTTTGATAAGTACACTTGCTTTATCATCTAATCATTCTGTGTGATAACTATTTCTTTTGGGTTTTTGTGGGTTGTCTGGAACTGGATAAAATTGGTTTTTTTCAGATTTATTGAAAAGGAGTTAATACTAAACCAACCCAGAACTTCTTTAAGGATATCATTGACCTCGGATTCTAAGTCAGTAGTTGACACATTATCCACCACAATGCTCGTATCATCAGCGAACATTGTAAATTTACACTGCTTATTGATGGATAAAGGCAGGTCATTAACATATATGAGGAACAGCAAGGGCCCAAGGACTGATCCCTGTGTCACTCCATGCTGCACAATTCCCCACTCAGAGTCCACTATACATTGTGATACACTATCTGAAACATCTAGAATAATCTTCTGCATCCTATTTTCGAGGTACGATTTTAACCAGTTCCCTACAGGTCCTGTAATTCCATAATGACAGGCCTTCTTGAAGAGTATCTGGTGATCTACACAGTCGAACGCCTTTGATAGGTCGCATAAGACACCAATTGGCAGCCTCTTGCTGTTTATAGACTCTAGAATATCATTTGTGAATGAGAAAATTGCGTTATCTATTGAAACCCCCTTTTGAAAACTAAACTGCTGACTGTTAATGATGTTCAGGTCACCAAGGTGTGCCACAATCCTGTTGTACAGAGCTTTTTCTAGGACTTTTGAAAATGTTGTTAATAGAGAGATAGGGCGATAGTTTGACACATTTGTAGCATCCCCTGCTTTGTACAGGGGCCTGACAACAGAGTATTTCATTCTGTCTGGAAACACTCCTTGTTGCACGGATGTGTTGCAGATGTGAGACAAAACTTCGGCCACTTCACTACAGCAAGCCTTCAACAGCTTGCTTGAAATATCATCGATACCAGCAGAATGTTTATTTTTCAAAGACTGTATGATTTTTTTGATTTCATTGGCAGTAATTGGAAGCACACTTATTTGACTGAAAGGTTCTGGAAAATTATTTTTCGTTATACAGGCAGCTTTATCTACAGAACCATGGCAACCTATCTGTGTTGGGACAGTTAAAAAATGTTGGTTAAAGATTTCAGCAATTTCCTCACTATTAGTTATCTCTGAGTTGTCAACAGTTAAAACAATATTTTTGTCTTTGGTGTAGTTTACAGTCCCTGTTTCTCTCTTTATCACATTCCAGATTGTTTTAATTTTCATTTTCAGAATTAGTAATTTCAGATGCTATACACATACTTTTAGAGTTTTTAATTACTTTGGCAAGAATTTTACAGTAGAGTTTATAATGTTTTAGCTGAGCAGGGTTGTTAGAAGTCTTTGATGCTATGTAGAGTTGTCTTTTTCTCTGACAGGAAGCTATGATGCCCTTAGTGAGCCATGGTTTTTTGGCAGACCTAGCAGGTTGGACTCTGTATGACTTTTTTGGAAATACACTTTCAAAGGTACCTGCTATCTCATTTGTGAATAAATTGTATTTTGAATTAGCAGTTTCTGCTAGATAAACAGGTGTCCAGTCAGTATGCTGAAGACATGATCTGAACATTTGAATAGCTTCCTCACTTATTTTCCTTACTGTTTTCCATCTAAGTGAGGTGTCAATCAGAGGAATTCCCAAGCTGTTGAAAGTAACTCGTTGTCCGTCATGGTCAGACAGACCATTTATAACCATTTCAATATTAATATGGTTGACTTTACTCTGATCAACAAAAACGTTATCAATGGGAGTACTGGAAGAGGTTGTGGTTCTGGTGGGCGAGCTAACCACGGGAACAAGGTTGTACGTGCACATGAGATTTTCAAACTCCACCTTGCAGGGAGAATTAACCAAGAAATCTCTGTTAAAATCCCCAACAACTACCATGCCCCTATTTTTTTCTACTTAAGTATAACAAAAGAGTATCTAATTGTTTATCAAACACTTTAAAATTACCAGATGGTGCCCTGTAAACTGCCACAACTGTTAATCTGGAGACAGTGTCTGGCACCTCTATAGCACATACTTCAAAATGTAGCTCAAAGCAGAATCTTTGTACATCTATTGCCGTGAACAAGATATTGTTTTTTACATATACAGCTACTCCTCCTTTGTCCATATAGTTCCTGCAATAAGACGTTGCCAAAACATAGTTGGGAATAGGGACCACTTCAATACCAGCAGTGATGTGGTGTTCTGTTAGACACAGAATGTGGGCAATGTTTATACCTTTTGTGTCTTCTATATTTGCTGTGAACTGATCCAGCTTGCAGTATAAGCCTCTTATGTTCTGATGAAACACTGTTAACTTTTGTTTGTCTTTAATTGTATTGCTGTTTGAGTGAACTTTCGTTTGTGTATTAATTACTTGTTGCAGATTTTTATTACTGGACCAAATCCTGCTAGAGTTGGCCCAGCTCACTAGTTTCCCTCGTTAGTTAGGGCTATGACTGGTCTGCTTTCATGATCGTTATTGTTTAGGCCTATTATTTCATGAAAAGCTTTTCCAATGTCTGCTGCTAGTTTATTTTTGCCAAACTGATTTAGATGTTGTCCATGCTTTGTGAAGCAGTGTCTCTCATACCTGTCTGTATCCAGTAGTGTCACATTCGTAAACTTAGTGCAAAAGTGTTTCAGTTTACTATTCGTTAGGCGAATTTCTCTGTTCACACAAGACCAGTCTGCCAGGTCATATCTCGTGGGCACAGTTGTTAGTATTATGTTTGTATGCTGTAATAACTGCAGCAATACGAGTAGCTTTTTAATGAAAGTGCTGGCCTCGTTGCAATAAACATCGTTTGCTCCTGCGATTATCGCAACACAGTCTTTTTCCATGAATTTAGCACATTCTGTGTGTATGTCTTCTACCACATTCACGAATTTTGCTCCTGGTTTAACAATTGCTGATATACACGAACCATCTTGAGCAGAGTTCGACATGCATGTAGAAATATTGCGAGCATGACTGTCTCCAAACATTTTTACGTTATTTTTCCGTTGTGTTTGTTTACATACGCGATCGGAACTTTTTCTTACGCAACCACGCGTGTTTTGTGCGCACGTGTTGCCGTCTACTACAATTTTAGATGCACCGTTTTTGTTATTTGAATTATCACTGTTTATCAAGCACTGAACTTTGTCCACTGTTGGGGCTTCTTTATTCACTTGTGGGTTTCCTTTCTTGTATATAAATGTGGCGTCGTCGACGGTTACGTTTTCACGATGTACATAACACCGATCTACACACACTGTCGAAGCACTACTGTTTTGTAGAGCTGTATATCGGTCTTGGAGGACAGCGTATTTCACTTCTAGCACTTCAATATAGGTTTGTAGCATTCTGATTATTTCGTCCTTATTTTTGATAATGTTTGAAAATTTACTTTCACACGCGGCTGCTATGCACGGCTCACAGGTCCACAAATAGTCATCAGTTACGAGTTTTAAGTTGATCTTGCAGCAATTTTCATGAAACCAGTACTTGCAGGTTCTACACTGAATTCCTTTACAAACTTTTCTGATACACGATTTACAATTACTATTTCTTTTATCTTCATAACTGGGAGCTGAACCTACACGTACTTTCTCTATCGGCGCCTTTTGGATGTGTCTTCCAAGATAGCAAACCTTCCTAGTAGTAGTGTTGCCAACTCAGTTTCTGGCATGTGCCAGCAGAACACTTGAAATGCACCTGCATCAGATTGACAGCCCCCACAGAAGCGAAAAACTTTATAATAAAGAAATAAAGATAAGTGCCAACATATGATTGCCTAACAGGTCCTCTACAGCAAACTTGAAACACCTATAGTAGTAGCTCTGTCGCACGAAGGCGCGTGCAAATTGGTACCCAGTACATGTGGGAAAGAACCTAACCTTGCTGTGTGGACAGTGGATATGCGGCTCTGTGGTTGGCAGTTCCTTTGTACAGTGGTCATTTTTTTTGCTAAGTAGTGAGTGAAGTGTGATAAAGTGATTGAACTGTTGTTTTGTAGCTGATATAGATCTGTATGTGCTATGCCGGTTAGAAACATATTTAATTTACAATAAACTTTATTTTTGTGTATTAACTTTGAACAACTATGATGTACATGCAGAAGATTCTGTTGTTGGTCTTATCATTCCCTTGTATGTTGTTTGGTAAAGATGACAGAAATGATTGTGTTAAAAGTTAATACTTGCAGTTCAGCTGATGGTGGTCAGGGGTTAATGTTTTAATGTGAAAAGCCTTTGTCACTGTGACGTGACATGTTTCAGTAGGCTATATTGTGCATGTCATAAATTCTTACGATGTTTGATGTTAGGAAGCTCCCCTCAGGCAGTCAGTGTAGGAAAAGATGAGCTGAAGGAGAAAAGTAGATAAAAAATTGATATTTTCATTAGATAAGTTTTTTCACTTTAAGAAAGATGCTGACCAAGTTGATCCATGCATAAATGCAGCATAATCATTTGGTAGGTGAAGATGTACCCTCAGTGTCTTAGGGTAAATGAGATTGGTTCAAGCTCTCTAATGAATAAAAACTATTCCAGCTCAGTTTAGGAAGTAGTTGATTCAGGTCCTGAACAATGGCCGGAAGAAGTAGACAATTTTATTAGAACAACCTTAGTCAAAAGATCTCCTCCAGAACAAATAACTGAATTTGGCAGATAGTAACCATCACTTGACATCTAAAAATTACAATTATAGTATGTGCAGTGGTGAAATTGTTCAGAGAAAATGGTTAGTTTATTACAAAAGTACAGACTTTTTTGTTTCTACTGCAAACTATTTTCAAACACTATATTATTACTGTACTCACTTCAGGTGGTTACAGCAGCTGCTGGCATATTTCCGAGACATTAGCTAGCCAGGGTTGGTCCCAAGTGCACCCAGAATTGTGGCAAAAGTGGGTGGAGCTCTCCAGAAGATTAAAATCTTGCAATGCTGTCTATGCAGGGACTCTGCAGATATTAAATGTGGATACCTAGCCTTGGAAAGGTGTAATTAAACACCTTATATCAGTTATCATTTTTAGCTAGATTTGTGTCTTCCTTTAAGAGGAACAAACTGTTTGCTCACAACAATGGGAATTTCTTAAAGTTGGTCTAATTAGTGAGAAAATTTGATTCGGTTCTAGGCAAACATATATAGAGAATGGCATGTGGTGAAAATAAATCTCATCATTATCTGGGGAAAAACATGCAAAATTGAAAACAAAATATTGCCTTTATTGAAAACTGCTAAATATTGTAGTATAATTTTGGACTGTAAATGAGATATCTCTGTGTTGAGCATATGAACTCTACTGTTGCTGACACTTGTGGTATAAAAATTTTCTATATTTTGTATATGGAAGAGATACATCTGGTACTGGGCTTACAGAGGCTGTCTTGAAGCAGTTAGAAAAAATGAATGTGCCTCTTGAGTACATTAAGAGCAAGACTACGATGACAGTTCTATTGCAAAATCAAATTTTAGATATAAATCCTAAGGCATTTTGTGTTCCCTGCAGGAGTCATTCCCTAAATCCAGGTGTGAATGTTGCTGCTAAGGTGTCAGAATACTCAACTTCACTCTTTGGTTTTGTGAAAAAGTTTATGATTTCTTTTCCGCAACTGTGCAATGCTGGGCAGTCTTGAGTGGTCATACACAGGGCGTCCAACGAAGGAGTCCCTGGTTTCAAAATTAAATATCTCTAAAACTAAGATTAAAAGATGAGTTGAACAATGGTATGTTTATTGTGAAAGCTATACAAATTTTATACATGAGTTTCAAAATAGTTCGAAAAGCTGGTAACAGATGGCACTGTAATTGAAGTATGTAATGCCTACAAATAGCTGCTCAGAACTATCAGTTTCGCTGTTGAATGTCAAAGGAGGTTAGCATACCAAAAGAAGAGGTTGAAATCATATATTCCATTGAACAATGTGTTTTTCTGGTACTGGAATACCACATATTAGAACACAGTCATATGACAGGAAGGCACAATTTTCAAACACAATTTAATATTCCAAAAATGTTCAGTGTGAAAACCATTTGCAAACTCCTCACCAAATTCCAATAGATAGGCAGTGTGGCTAATGATCTAGTGGGGAATGTTAGCCCCAGTCAAACTGTATTTAAGCCTGAAAATGTTACCACCATTTCTGGAATTCTTCTGAAGAATTGCAGCAGACTAGTTTGAAGCATTCCAGCATGCAGAAAAAACCGAGATACAGCCTACACATTTCCATTCAGATTGCTAAGCCACCAGGTCATATCTGCACTAGTTGTGTGACAGAGGGTGGACTTTGCAAACCAGGTTGTCACAATGATTTATAATGAAGGATTTGATGTTGTCTGTATCGGTCAAGAATCAAGCACACTTCCACATGAATGGAGTCGTGAATAAACAAAACTGGCAATTTTGGGATCCAAAAATCCCCATTTGTTTGAAGCAAAACCACTGAATCCTCCCAAATTTACTGTTTGGTCTGCAGTATTGACTATTTTTTCATATGAGAAGCAATCACTAGTGGACATTATGTTGTAGTTTTGGAACAGTTTATTGCCTCACAACTAGTGTAGGAGGATTGACAACCCACCGTGTATTTCATGGAAGATGGGCCAGACCACATTGCACTGTACAGGTGTTTCATTTTCTTGATGAATACTCTGAGAATATCATCATTGCATTGGATTATTGCAAATTTACTGATGCAGGCATGGATTGCCCTCTGTAGTTGGCTGATCTGACTCTTTTTATGGGACCCCTTGAATGGCACTATCTATAGGAGTCATCTTGTAGTGTCCTACGAGTGTGAATCAGCAATCTATGTGGCACCTGAATCCATTTCCATTGAGATACTATAGGATGTGATAACAAATTACATTGTTGGTTTGCACCATCTCCATACTGTGAATGGTGAACATTTACAAAAGAATTGCAATAATTACTGCAAAAACTGTATGCAGAGGATGAGTTTGATTATGCATGCTGATACTGTATGAACTGCACAGTGTACAGTGCCATCTTTTGGCAGCTTTTTGAACTTTTTTGAAACTTCTGTATAAAATTTTTAGAGATTTCACAATAGTGTACCTTTCATTGTACTGGTCTTTTGATCTTAGTTTTTCAGATATTTGATATTGAAATCAGGGACGCCTTTACTGGACACCCTGTATCCGCCCTAACCTTGAAGCCATTGAAAGAAGGACTGATGCAGTATAACCTGGGTATGGCCTATGACGCACAAGCTGAAATAAGTGAAGATGAAAATATGAACAGAAAGAAGTACCTCAAAGCGGATCACTGGTACTAGTCGTGAAAGACTTCCTATCTCTTACGTAATGTAAAAACAGTTTTGTAGAAGTGAATCATGACTACCATGAGTGAGGTAACAGAATTTGTCAGATTATAGTGTAACCTTAATCGATGACCTGTGATATAGCTTCTTATAATCATTTCAAATAATAGCAAACTCCCTTTTCCTGGCACAAGCAGATTATACACGGTGCCAACAATTAGTTGCCTCCAAATGGTTCATATGGCTCTAAGCACTATGGGACTTTACATCTGAGATCATCAGTCCCCTAGAACTTAGAACTACTTAAACCTAACTAACCTAAGGACATCACACACATCCATGCCCGAGGCAGGATTGGAACCTGCGACTGCAGTAGCAGCGCAGTTCCATACTGAAGTGCCTAGAACTGCTCGGCCACAGCAGTCGGCTAGTTGCCTCCAAAGTGACAGTTTTAAATTGCCATTGTGGGGTAATAGTATTTGTTACAAAATAAATGAGCTTTGAATTATTAAACTACTCTTATTTTAGCTTACCCTTGCTCCTATTAAGTCATTTTTTTACACTTTTTTGTCTCCACTATATTTACCAGAACATTCTTGATCATTTATTATGATTATCATTATCATCATCATCATCATCATCATCATCATCATCATCTTGCCTATATTCCACTAATACCCCTGCCTCTTTATCATTGTATTAATTTTTCATTGACCTATGTGACTTTCGACCAGCAAGAAACCATTAGAGCTCAACAATGCATCAGCATATAAATGAAAAGAAATGCTGACAAAATTTATTATAATTAAGATTATTGAACAGTCAGGTCTAAATTGGGAAGCTTACAAAGAAAGAATGGAAAAAATAAGAGCATACAATCACTCTTGGAATAGATGGAATAAAACATCTCTACAGCAGAAGACAAATTTACATTATAGCAGTTGTTAAAACGATAGCACTTTAACATCAGAAACTATGATAACAGGTGGCAAATCTCAAATCAAAAAACAAAATTCTGAGGAAAATGCTTTGACCAAAATGATTGAGAAGTGCCAAAGGAATTCAGTCAAATTGAAGAAAAAATCACTGATGAAATCAGGAAATAGGAATTACAATTTTATGGTCACTTGTATAGAAAGAAAATTTTGAACTGAGCTTTATCAGTGAAGATCTGACAAGAAGTGGCTCACAGAAATCCTGGAGATCTAAAGGAAATTGTTCCAAGATTGAACAAAATTCATAATCGTAGTTAACAATCACAAATGTGCTGAGACATCCACTGGATGAGATACAGTATGGTCAGGAGAATGGAATAAGAAATAGAGCAAATCAATATACAGATATTAGAAGGGACATATAAACTCCTCAGCTGATCAGAATGCATAAAAAAGCTTACAGAGAAATGAAAGTACTCAACACTTTTTACCTTTGGTAGGCACCACTCTGAGTGTTACTGATACCACAATCTTTGAAGCTGTGTGAAGCTGGTGCTGAGTTTTACCAAACTGCAGTGATAGAACTTACTTTACAACTTCCCCTTTCATCCAACCACCCATCTGAATTTGCCTCCATTAATATAAACTCTCAGTCCCCGCAATTTCCCATATGATGTTTGCTAAAATGTTGTTATTCGTCATAGTATCAAAGGAAAATTTAATTGGGGAAATTAATAAATTATGAGACAGTATTACTGGTCAGTGCTTACATTTGGTAGGTAAAGTATGTAGTACTGCTGATAGACAAATATAAAAGTGATATACTTCCTAGCTTTCGGAACTAATAATACTTTAACAAGCTAGGACTCAATACATATGCGCACACCCTCGTATACACCTGTGCAGCTACATAGTGCTGGCTGAACATATTCATTTTAATTCATTTTTTCATCCTTTTTTGTGTGCATGTTGACAAATCAGTGTTTCCACTACTCAGTGAGATGTCTACTTTACTACTAAATTATTATGCCAGAACTTTTTTTTAGCATATTTATATTAGGCATTTGTAATGCGGGTTCTACTGTAGTTGTTAACTACCACATAGGTTTCACCATACCTACCAAGTAGAATATAAATCAATATTACCTCAGAACTGTCTAAAATATACAAATTTCATTTAAGTTATTAGCTTTTGTATTGTGGCATACTTTTGAGATGTAGTTAGCATTATCAGTATTCAGTGAAGCTGGAAAATAAAGAAAAAAAAATCTTCTACTCCCTATCCAGTTTTACACAAGTTATTTAATCGACTTGAAATCAGAGTTAAAACTAACCCAGAATGCATGTGTAAATTCCCAACTGCTTACCCAAATTCATAAATTCCACAGTACAGTTAAACAAACGTAAAGAGAAACACCTTCCAGGAAACCTCTGTTTTACTGTGTAATGTTAGTTCAGGGCTCGACATCTGCCAACTACATGCCATTTCCCACTGTCTGTGCATGGTAAGTCCCTGTTCGTGCCTCAATGCCAAAAATGTCATGTCTCACAAGCTGCGACATAGTCATGGCTTAAAACAGTGATCCAGGAAGTGAAGAATAAATTTCTTTTTTCTCCATCCCAAAATGTTTGGTTCTTAGACTACTGGTTTCAGTCAGCAATAACCATCTTCAGATCTGTGCAAAACATGGGAAATCAGATACTACTAGTTTACACCTTAATGGAATAAAATATGCCATAATTAAAAGTACTACTTTCATAGATGTGAAGACATGCTTAAAATATGATTAGGCATACCTATTGTACAAAGTATTCTAAATAATGAAGCCATAGTGGGATTGTCAATAAATATACATAAAATCAGCTTAGCTTAATTGCACATATTTAAACTATGGTGTAAAGTAGACCACAGTGCTGGCATAGTCATCCTGTTAATAGTGCTACTGTTCAGAACAAAGTGAGATACAGTAGCCACAGAATATGTTTGTGTCATAGGCATGTTAGATGTTCCTATTGTAAGCTTATTCGTATTTGTTTATTTTATAAGTGTGCAAAATGCAATAAAATGAAAAATACAGTACGTTAAATATATAGTGGGTTTGTAAGGTGCATACGTTTAACAGTGATAAAATGTAACAAATTAAAAGAGGCATAAAGTTAAATTTTAAAACTGTTAAAAGGGAAAAGTGACAAAATGTGGTTCTGAAATACTTTAGCAGTGAGTTTGCTAAAAAATATTACAACATAGACAAGAACTAGCTTTTGGAGCGAACATAATAATATGATTGATACAATAACTAGGGAAAGGTGCCAGATGGATGAAACAAAAGACTGAAGCAAGTAATTGGCATTGGCATAGCTGCCAAAGTGCAGTATATGCGAGAAATAGTCAGAGGATGTTAACTGCCAGAGGGTCTCTCGTGCCTTCTGACATGCCGTACCAAGAAAAAGATTGCACCAGTCAATTAATAAGATTATATAGCCAGTAAAATACAGGACATAAACAGAAAAGGGACCATCAGACATGAGAGTAATGCAATCCGTGCAAAAAGATGAAACAAATATGTGATGCATTCTAGGTAACAACAGGACAAGATATACATATGAGAGGTGTTCAGTAATTAATGTAAAACATTATCTAAAACATTGTCAAATAAAGCAAAGTAGGCAACTGGTACAAAATCACATTGCCCATCGAGCACTTTTGCACAGGCGTCAGGAGGATTCTGCTGGCACTGCGACCCAGTATTCTATATTTTAAATATGTTCGATGAAGCTGAGCTGATTTTGTACCCAGCACCTACTTTGCTTTATTTGATAATGTTTTACATTAATTATTGAACACCTGTAGTATTTGTACCTTGCCCCATTGTTACCTAGTATAGAGCACACAAAAAATTGTTTCGTCTTCTTGCACTGATCGCATTACTCTTGTGTTGATGGTTCCTTATCTGTTTATGTAAAGTACAATGTTTTATTGTCCTTTTCTTGGCACGGCATGTTGGGGAGCTATGAGAGGCCATCTGATGGTTAAGTTCCTCTGACCATTTCTTGCCTATGCTGTATTCTTTTGGCTGCACAAACAGACGGTACTAATTACTTACTTCAGTCTTTTGTTTCATCCATTTGGCTCCTTTCCCTAGTTACTTCATCAGTCATATTATTAATAGCTCCGTAAGTTTATTCTTGTCTATGTTGTTATATTTTTCATCCAAAATCACCGCAAAAGTGTGTTAGCATCTCATATTGTCACTTTTCCTTTTTAACAGTTTTAAAATTTAATTTTATTCCTCTTTTAATTTGTTATATATTATCACTGTAATACTTAATACACTGTACATATCCACTACGTATTTTACCTGTTGTATTTTTCATTTTATTGCATTTTGCAAATTATAAAATTAATGAATCTGAATAATCTTACAATAGCAATTTATAGTGCGCCTATAACACAAACATGTTTTGTGATAACTGTACCTCACTTTGTTTAGAGCATTGTTAATAGGATGATTCTGCTGGCTCCGTGGTGTAGTTTACACCATATTTTAAATATGGTGGTGTCACTATGGCTTCATTATATGAGGAAATGTTGTGAAACAGGCATTGATTCTCATAATTTAAGCACATGTTGTCATATCTAATCATTATGGCATATTTTATTGCTTTAAGATATAAACTGTGCGCTAGTTGTATTTGATTTCCCATGTTTTGCTCAGATCTGAAGATGGTCATTGCTGACCAAAGCCAGTAGACAAGGAGCATTAGTTTTGTGATCATTGCCAGAAATAAAAGAAACTTATCCTAAGTGGTTTATGTCGTGCTGTTGTCTACCATATTCATCATGTATTGCTAATCACAAATCTTGATATTTTAATACCATGGTAACATCTGTCGAGCCAATGCAGCTCTAAAATGCATTTAATCTTCAGATGTTTGTAACTGAACACCTTGCAGAAGCCTCTTCGGGGACCTAGGGGCTCAAAAAGCTATGTGCCAGTATAAAGGGTGAACCAGAAGAGGTGGTACTATGGACCAAAACAAGAAAAATATGTCTATTAAACAAGGGCTCTAAAATGCATATCTTAAGAGCTATGGGCACTTGTTCAGTAGAAGAGATCTACATCTACAGCTATACTCTGCAAACCACTTTAACATGCATGGCAGAGGGTACATTCCATTGTACCAGTTATTAATGGAAAGCTCTGAGATATTTAGTGAGCCATGGGACATATATCAGAAAGACAGATTAGAGGCTATAGGAGAGGGAGTGTTCATTGCAGTGGACAAAAATATTGTCACTGTTGAGGATGAAGCTGAATGTGACAGTGAAACTATCTGGTTACGTATAACAGGTCTAGATGAAACTGAGTTAATTGTTGGATGCTTTCACCAGCCACCCAATTCTGCTATGACAGCTCTAGAGTCATTCAAAGAATGTCTATGATCAGTACTGCGTATCCAGATCATCCATTACTAGTTGGAAGCAACTTTAATCTACCAAGTATAGACTGGGATGTCTATGGATTCAATGGAGAGGGTAGGACAGACAGTCATACGAAGTCCTTTTGAACACATTTTTTGAAAACATTCTTAAGGAGCTAGTTCTACAGTCCACATGCAGTGGAAATATCTTAGACCTTGTAGCTACAAATAGACTGGACCCCATTGACAACATCAGTATGGAAACAGGGATTAGCGATCATGATGGAATGGAAAAAATAAGAGCATACAATCACTCTTGGAATAGATGGAATAAAACATCTCTACAGCAGAAGACAAATTTACATTATAGCAGTTGTTAAAACGATAGCACTTTAACATCAGAAACTATGATAACAGGTGGCAAATCTCAAATCAAAAAACAAAATTCTGAGGAAAATGCTTTGACCAAAATGATTGAGAAGTGCCAAAGGAATTCAGTCAAATTGAAGAAAAAATCACTGATGAAATCAGGAAATAGGAATTACAATTTTATGGTCACTTGTATAGAAAGAAAATTTTGAACTGAGCTTTATCAGTGAAGATCTGACAAGAAGTGGCTCACAGAAATCCTGGAGATCTAAAGGAAATTGTTCCAAGATTGAACAAAATTCATAATCGTAGTTAACAATCACAAATGTGCTGAGACATCCACTGGATGAGATACAGTATGGTCAGGAGAATGGAATAAGAAATAGAGCAAATCAATATACAGATATTAGAAGGGACATATAAACTCCTCAGCTGATCAGAATGCATAAAAAAGCTTACAGAGAAATGAAAGTACTCAACACTTTTTACCTTTGGTAGGCACCACTCTGAGTGTTACTGATACCACAATCTTTGAAGCTGTGTGAAGCTGGTGCTGAGTTTTACCAAACTGCAGTGATAGAACTTACTTTACAACTTCTCCTTTCATCCAACCACCCATCTGAATTTGCCTCCATTAATATAAACTCTCAGTCCCCGCAATTTCCCATATGATGTTTGCTAAAATGTTGTTATTCGTCATAGTATCAAAGGAAAATTTAATTGGGGAAATTAATAAATTATGAGACAGTATTACTGGTCAGTGCTTACATTTGGTAGGTAAAGTATGTAGTACTGCTGATAGACAAATATAAAAGTGATATACTTCCTAGCTTTCGGAACTAATAATACTTTAACAAGCTAGGACTCAATACATATGCGCACACCCTCGTATACACCTGTGCAGCTACATAGTGCTGGCTGAACATATTCATTTTAATTCATTTTTTCATCCTTTTTTGTGTGCATGTTGACAAATCAGTGTTTCCACTACTCAGTGAGATGTCTACTTTACTACTAAATTATTATGCCAGAACTTTTTTTTAGCATATTTATATTAGGCATTTGTAATGCGGGTTCTACTGTAGTTGTTAACTACCACATAGGTTTCACCATACCTACCAAGTAGAATATAAATCAATATTACCTCAGAACTGTCTAAAATATACAAATTTCATTTAAGTTATTAGCTTTTGTATTGTGGCATACTTTTGAGATGTAGTTAGCATTATCAGTATTCAGTGAAGCTGGAAAATAAAGAAAAAAAAATCTTCTACTCCCTATCCAGTTTTACACAAGTTATTTAATCGACTTGAAATCAGAGTTAAAACTAACCCAGAATGCATGTGTAAATTCCCAACTGCTTACCCAAATTCATAAATTCCACAGTACAGTTAAACAAACGTAAAGAGAAACACCTTCCAGGAAACCTCTGTTTTACTGTGTAATGTTAGTTCAGGGCTCGACATCTGCCAACTACATGCCATTTCCCACTGTCTGTGCATGGTAAGTCCCTGTTCGTGCCTCAATGCCAAAAATGTCATGTCTCACAAGCTGCGACATAGTCATGGCTTAAAACAGTGATCCAGGAAGTGAAGAATAAATTTCTTTTTTCTCCATCCCAAAATGTTTGGTTCTTAGACTACTGGTTTCAGTCAGCAATAACCATCTTCAGATCTGTGCAAAACATGGGAAATCAGATACTACTAGTTTACACCTTAATGGAATAAAATATGCCATAATTAAAAGTACTACTTTCATAGATGTGAAGACATGCTTAAAATATGATTAGGCATACCTATTGTACAAAGTATTCTAAATAATGAAGCCATAGTGGGATTGTCAATAAATATACATAAAATCAGCTTAGCTTAATTGCACATATTTAAACTATGGTGTAAAGTAGACCACAGTGCTGGCATAGTCATCCTGTTAATAGTGCTACTGTTCAGAACAAAGTGAGATACAGTAGCCACAGAATATGTTTGTGTCATAGGCATGTTAGATGTTCCTATTGTAAGCTTATTCGTATTTGTTTATTTTATAAGTGTGCAAAATGCAATAAAATGAAAAATACAGTACGTTAAATATATAGTGGGTTTGTAAGGTGCATACGTTTAACAGTGATAAAATGTAACAAATTAAAAGAGGCATAAAGTTAAATTTTAAAACTGTTAAAAGGGAAAAGTGACAAAATGTGGTTCTGAAATACTTTAGCAGTGAGTTTGCTAAAAAATATTACAACATAGACAAGAACTAGCTTTTGGAGCGAACATAATAATATGATTGATACAATAACTAGGGAAAGGTGCCAGATGGATGAAACAAAAGACTGAAGCAAGTAATTGGCATTGGCATAGCTGCCAAAGTGCAGTATATGCGAGAAATAGTCAGAGGATGTTAACTGCCAGAGGGTCTCTCGTGCCTTCTGACATGCCGTACCAAGAAAAAGATTGCACCAGTCAATTAATAAGATTATATAGTCAGTAAAATACAGGACATAAACAGAAAAGGGACCATCAGACATGAGAGTAATGCAATCCGTGCAAAAAGATGAAACAAATATGTGATGCATTCTAGGTAACAACAGGACAAGATATACATATGAGAGGTGTTCAGTAATTAATGTAAAACATTATCTAAAACATTGTCAAATAAAGCAAAGTAGGCAACTGGTACAAAATCACATTGCCCATCGAGCACTTTTGCACAGGCGTCAGGAGGATTCTGCTGGCACTGCGACCCAGTATTCTATATTTTAAATATGTTCGATGAAGCTGAGCTGATTTTGTACCCAGCACCTACTTTGCTTTATTTGATAATGTTTTACATTAATTATTGAACACCTGTAGTATTTGTACCTTGCCCCATTGTTACCTAGTATAGAGCACACAAAAAATTGTTTCGTCTTCTTGCACTGATCGCATTACTCTTGTGTTGATGGTTCCTTATCTGTTTATGTAAAGTACAATGTTTTATTGTCCTTTTCTTGGCACGGCATGTTGGGGAGCTATGAGAGGCCATCTGATGGTTAAGTTCCTCTGACCATTTCTTGCCTATGCTGTATTCTTTTGGCTGCACAAACAGACGGTACTAATTACTTACTTCAGTCTTTTGTTTCATCCATTTGGCTCCTTTCCCTAGTTACTTCATCAGTCATATTATTAATAGCTCCGTAAGTTTATTCTTGTCTATGTTGTTATATTTTTCATCCAAAATCACCGCAAAAGTGTGTTAGCATCTCATATTGTCACTTTTCCTTTTTAACAGTTTTAAAATTTAATTTTATTCCTCTTTTAATTTGTTATATATTATCACTGTAATACTTAATACACTGTACATATCCACTACGTATTTTACCTGTTGTATTTTTCATTTTATTGCATTTTGCAAATTATAAAATTAATGAATCTGAATAATCTTACAATAGCAATTTATAGTGCGCCTATAACACAAACATGTTTTGTGATAACTGTACCTCACTTTGTTTAGAGCATTGTTAATAGGATGATTCTGCTGGCTCCGTGGTGTAGTTTACACCATATTTTAAATATGGTGGTGTCACTATGGCTTCATTATATGAGGAAATGTTGTGAAACAGGCATTGATTCTCATAATTTAAGCACATGTTGTCATATCTAATCATTATGGCATATTTTATTGCTTTAAGATATAAACTGTGCGCTAGTTGTATTTGATTTCCCATGTTTTGCTCAGATCTGAAGATGGTCATTGCTGACCAAAGCCAGTAGACAAGGAGCATTAGTTTTGTGATCATTGCCAGAAATAAAAGAAACTTATCCTAAGTGGTTTATGTCGTGCTGTTGTCTACCATATTCATCATGTATTGCTAATCACAAATCTTGATATTTTAATACCATGGTAACATCTGTCGAGCCAATGCAGCTCTAAAATGCATTTAATCTTCAGATGTTTGTAACTGAACACCTTGCAGAAGCCTCTTCGGGGACCTAGGGGCTCAAAAAGCTATGTGCCAGTATAAAGGGTGAACCAGAAGAGGTGGTACTATGGACCAAAACAAGAAAAATATGTCTATTAAACAAGGGCTCTAAAATGCATATCTTAAGAGCTATGGGCACTTGTTCAGTAGAAGAGATCTACATCTACAGCTATACTCTGCAAACCACTTTAACATGCATGGCAGAGGGTACATTCCATTGTACCAGTTATTAATGGAAAGCTCTGAGATATTTAGTGAGCCATGGGACATATATCAGAAAGACAGATTAGAGGCTATAGGAGAGGGAGTGTTCATTGCAGTGGACAAAAATATTGTCACTGTTGAGGATGAAGCTGAATGTGACAGTGAAACTATCTGGTTACGTATAACAGGTCTAGATGAAACTGAGTTAATTGTTGGATGCTTTCACCAGCCACCCAATTCTGCTATGACAGCTCTAGAGTCATTCAAAGAATGTCTATGATCAGTACTGCGTATCCAGATCATCCATTACTAGTTGGAAGCAACTTTAATCTACCAAGTATAGACTGGGATGTCTATGGATTCAATGGAGAGGGTAGGACAGACAGTCATACGAAGTCCTTTTGAACACATTTTTTGAAAACATTCTTAAGGAGCTAGTTCTACAGTCCACATGCAGTGGAAATATCTTAGACCTTGTAGCTACAAATAGACTGGACCCCATTGACAACATCAGTATGGAAACAGGGATTAGCGATCATGATGTCGTGATTGCAACTTTGATTACAAAGGTTAATAAACCAGTTAAGAAGGCTAGGAGAGTGTTTCTGCTAGAAAGAGCAGATAAACAGTTGTTAACATCTCACTTAAACAGTGAAATGACATCACGTAGTTCCAGTAAGATGGACATAGAGGAATTATGGGCACAGTTTAAGCAGATTGTAAATCATGGTCTGCAGAATTATGTGCGTAGTAAATGGATTAAGGACAGAAAATACCCACCATGGTTTAATATCAAGATTCAGAAACTGATGAGGAAGCAGAGGCAGTTGCACTCTCGGTTCAAAACAGAACACACAATTGATGACAAGCAAAGGTTTGTAGAAATTCACACATCTGTGAAAATATCTATGCTCAAAGTATACAAGCACTAGCATGTGAGTGGCTTGAAGACTTCTTAAGAAAGGGAGGCCAGTATTTTGTCCTCAACAGCGAGAGTTCATCAGAGAAAAGGGTATTGTCTGGAGTGCTCCAGGGAAATATAATAGAACCACTGTTGTTCTGTATATACATAAATGATCTGGCAGACAGGGTGGGCAGCAATCTGCTGTTGTTTGCTGATTTTCCTGTGGTGTATGGTAAGGTGTCGAAGTTGAGTGACTTCAGAAGAATACAAGATGACTTAGAAAAATTTCTAGTTGGTGTGATGAATGGCAGATAGCTCTAAATGTAGAGAAATGTAAGTTAATGCAGATGAGTAGGAAAAACAAACCTGTAATGTTCAGATGCAGCATTAGTAGTGTCCTGCTTGACACAGTTATGTCATTTAGATATCTGAGCATAACATTGCAAAGTGATATGAAATAGAATGAGCATGTGAGGATAGTGATAGGAATGCTGAATGGTCATCATCAGTTTATTGGGAGAATTCTAGGGAAATAGGGTTCATCTGGACTGCATATAAGATGCTGGTGTGACCTATTCGTGACTACTGCTTGATTGTTTTGGATCTGTACCAGATCAGATTAAAGGAACACATCGAAACAATTCAGACACAGGCATTTGGTACTGATAGGTTCGACTAACATGCAACGTTAGGCTTTCTTCCTGTTCCATTCACGTAAGTAGCTTGGGAAGAATTATTGTTTGAATGCATCTGTGCTTGCAACGAGCATATCCTCACCATCCTTATGTGAGCAGTATGTTGGGGATTGTAGTATATTCCTAGAATCATCAGATGTGTTTCACATTAGCAGAGGTGAACAAGTGACATCATTCTTAAGGTTCTAGGGTTAAGAACTGAGTTTAAAAATCCAGTGCAAAAGTCTAGAAGGGGAGCTGATACACATCAGATAGGAAACTGAAAATCCATAGTTATTCAGAAACCAATCAAAAGAATATCTCATTAGCCAGTCCTAGAACTTAAAAGTATTTTTGGACTCAGGGATAAATTTCTCATGATTCAAATGTTTCTGTTAAGCAGATCTTCACTTTGGCAGTATACAGACATCTGCTAGTGGTCTGTGTAAAGTAACATACATGGTTTGTGTGAAGTATTGGATAAAAGCAGCAGAGGAGCAGTATAAGAGGAGGAGCACTGTGTTTGTCTCTGCGTTTTTTTTAAGGAAAAGAAGTAGCTGTTCTTTTCTCTGAGTGTACATAGACACACATGCAATAATGTAGAAATAGTTTCTGTAGTAATTTGTTGTTGGTGTATTTTGCAAAAGTAGCCAGCAGTGGTTGCTTCATCCTATTAATGACTCATTGCATTTTCCTGAAGGCTTTCCTTTATGATGGGATTTGTGGAACATGATGTGTGAATGAATATATCAATTAGTGAACTGTTTTCCTTGGCCCGTGCGAGGAATGACAGATGAAATGACACTATAAGCAAACAATTCAAGGTTGGGAATATTTAATATCTGAATTCTACTAACAGCTATGCTTAATTATATATTGGCTGATATCATGATTTTAATACACATTTCTTTGCTGTGAAAGATTTTGGTACATTGTGTAATCTATTATGATTGTGGGTGCGAGAATGGTACTCTTTATGTGGATTTCAGTATTTCATATTCTGTTGTATGTATGTTTTCTACATTTTTTGTTATGTGTCTCAGAAGGGCGACCTTCACAGGAACTGAACATAGCATCAAAGATTTGTCAAAATTATTAACAACAGACAAGCAAGATTTACGTGGAGATCCTTATGAAACCTGTCAATTTAATTAAAAACCCAGGGCAGGATGAAATGTAATGGATTCTATAAATCACTCTTTGCAATCAATGTCTTTAATGTTTTAATGTTGATAGGGTTTGCTTGGTGTTTTCCATATTTCTTGTGGCTTTCTTCAGTGTCTCTTGCACCTTTTCCCTAACAAAATTGAGAGCTTGCCTAACGTTATTATGAAATATGTGTAAGTTATATGTTTGGGCACTGAGATTTCTTATGTGTTACTTTGTTTGTTCCCAGGCAGGAGATCGATCACTAGCTGATGTTGTAGCACATGAAATTAGTCATAGCTGGACAGGAAATCTTGTCACAAACAAAAATTTTGAACATTTTTGGTTAAATGAAGGATTTACTATGTTTGTTGAGCGCAAAATACTTGCACGTTTGATTCATCCAGACCAACGGAAGTTTTCTGCTTTCTGTGGACTTAAAGATCTCAGAGATGCGGTAAGTCTGGATATGTACTCACCATTTCTACAAGTTTTATAAAATTTCCTGTCATATTTTATTTTTAATGTATGATGAAGTAATAATGCACTTATTGTTGAAAGTCACAATTTAAATTTTTAATTCGGGTTAGGATATTATGAGTAATAGTGGTCATAGCATGCAAATGCTGTAGGAGTGTGGTTCTGGAATCACTTATTTTAGAATATTTAGCATCTTGTAGATGACTGATTTATTTTGCACAGATGTATTTTTTAGCTTTTCTATTTTGTTTACCTGTTATAGACAGCATGTTCTTGTGAAGTTTCCAGTCTGTCCAAGTGTAATTTCAGATTTGCGCAAAAATGTTACAAGTGATTGTGGCCAACATGCCAAAGTAGTATCATTGCCTCAGCACAAGTTTTGTGCTGCTGCTTTGCATGAGACCCATTGATATAAGAAGCATCAATCCTATTAAATATGTTATATATCTTCTGTGAAATGGAGAAGCTGGATGTCATCATTTCTCTCATTGAACATACTAGCAGATCCAGGAGAAGAAAGAGGCAGGATATTGAATAGTGACAGGAGATGTCAGGAGTGGGGGTTTGCAGAGGCAACTTATAGGTCAAGTACAAGATCAGTAAGGGCTGAGGAGTGATCAGTTTGGAGTTTAAGAATGGGGTTGTGGGAAGATAGGTTACAGGGTATTCAGTGACTATGGTTTTTTGTGAAATTATTTTACTGGACTTTACGTTTTTAATGTCTCCCGGTGACCAATTCACGTAGATTCAGGGACTCTGAAATAGTGCTGGGCAAACGATACTTGTGTTCAAATGAGCTTGAGATTTCCAGATACGTCACGGAGCTCAGTAGTCTTGAGTACTGCTCAAACAATCAGTGAAATTAGACTCGTGCATTTCTAGAGTAATTGATTGTGAGAAACTAAAAAAACTATCTCAAGAACAAGTTACAGCTATGCTGGAAATTTGACAGTTTAGTGAAACACAGGTGGAAATGGTAATAAATCCTCCCTACCACACAATCTAATGTTCTATCTGAACCAATTTACAATAAGGGTCCTCATACAGTATTTATGGGTGCTGTAAGTAATCATATGTGGTGATTTTTTATGGCAAGCTATCAGTCAAAGGCAAAAGTATAGTCCTTCAAAAATATTACTTGAATGTGAACACAATACAGTGTGTTGTTTGAGTATTAGAGATTGTAATAATTTACCAAATGAGTTGCAGATAAGTATTTCACATATTAGAATAATGAGTAAAAAAAGAAACCGGTGTTTAATGAGCTTTAAAACAAGATGATAGCATTCAGATGAAACAATTAATTGGAAATTAAATTCCTAATAAACAAAATACATCATATTACATAGACAATAACTTCGATCTGAGAATAAATAACAGTGGCAAGACCCTTGTGGATATAATATCAACAAGCATCAGTACATTGCAAAACAAGCTAAACCTTGAATTAGGTTGAATCATGATTGTGATTATTTATTTATTTATTAGTGGCATTGTTTACATATGACCTACACAATATGAGATACTGTAGTAAGTGCTTCACAGTTATTTTTATTATTAGAATCCATAATATATTAACAATGCTATGACACATCTTGGAAATAATACCAACAGAAGTTGCTAGATTTTGTAAGCTGATAAGTCAACTGCTCAAACTGCTTGAGTTTTGCTCAAGTACAGCACTGCTCTTAAATTTGGTCTACTCCTCTTCCTCTTCACAGTGTTACCGCTTTTTTCCCATTTATCTCATGTTCCCTAACCATATATCTCAATACTAACATCATTTGTGTTAATGTGCAATTGCCATAGCCGTATAACAGTCCCACAAACTTTTACTTTACACTTGCTTAACCTGTGGTATTGGTCCTAAAAGTCTTAAGACTTCCCACCTCTGGCACCAATCTATCTTCCACATACATTGCTTCTACGAACCACCACTGCCAAACAGCAGGTGTCGCTATTCAAAATCCTCCGTCTTTCTTTTCTTAAATCTGTTAGCACACTGAATAATTTTCTAGAAAACAGCTGCAAACTTGAATGAAACACATCACACAACCTGGGGAAGGTGTCCACCCTATTGCTCGAATACTTGCAAACATAGTCCTCTCATCTGCTTCCACAACAGTCATCCAAAACAGTAGCCCCAACAACCCTCCCAAGCCCCACCCCTTGTAGTGAGGAAACATATTCTGGCTCTTCTGTTTAACATCCCAGTCGCAGCATTCCCATTCAAGCCCAACCACAGCCATAAACAATCTCCAGTACCCCACAATTCTGGCTTCCATACAGTCCCAAATTGTCACCCAGTCCCTTTCTGATCTGCAGTCATCCATTCTTTTAGTCTAGTTGCTATGGTATGGGCACCTACATAACTAACTTGTCTTTGCCTATTAAAAAATGGAGAGTCCAGGATGGAAAACTACAGTATGAGAAGTATAGATTGCTGCTCTCAACGTAGAGGAGGTAAGTCGTAGACAGGCACAATGAAGGAGACTGCTAAACATTTAAGCTTTCTCCGAAATAGGAAAAACACACAGTTACCACGCACATGGCCACTTACTCTGTGAATTAGAGCTCGATTGCGACTGCATCTGGTGTGAGTAGCAATCTGGTGGAATGGGTGGTGGGGTTAAGGAGGATGCATGGGGCAGGGAAGGGGAGGGATAGTGGGATATTGGTGGGGGATGATGCTGCGCTGCCAGTGGGAGCATACAGGAGCGTGGTGAGAACGGGATAGGGCTGCTAGGTGCAGTGTTGGGAGACTTTGCTGGGTGAGAAGGGGAGAGGGGGGGGGGGGGCACAAGGGAAGAGGAGAGAACTGGGGAAGGGGAAAAGACTGGTAGGAGAGTTGGTGGGATAGAAGGTGTTTGTAGTGCTGTTGTGGGAGTGAGGAAAGGGATGGTAGGTGGCGGACAGGGGCTCGTGAAGACTTAAGTTTTTGGGTTATCTTTAACTGAAAAATGTAAACAATTATTAAATCTCATAGACTAATTCATTAAGCACAATAATTTTTTCAAAATTTTAAAAGATTAAGTGCATGACTAGATTAAAGTATTTTCAAAAGGTGGAGATAATGACGCATCAAAGCATAGTAGAGATATACGGAAACAGGATTTCAAGAGCGTAGGTTCAGCCACTTTTTCAATTTCTCTTCCATGTAATTAATGGAATGTGAAAATCTTGTAGACGTTGGTACACCTCTCTTAGGCTCAGCTATTTGAGCCTCCTTGAAGCCCATGAGAGCTGTATTCTGTAGAAAGCCATGACCCCAAACTTGTCCTATATGGAGATAACTGGAATTTCAACGTACAGCCTTAAGACCACTGTAGTTGCTGTTGTGATCTTTGATGCAGTTCTTCGTCCTAATCTATCCTGTGCAAACATCTTCATCTCTGAATATCTACTGCAACTTACATCCATTTGAAGCTCCTTGCCATATTCATCCCATCATAATTCTCTAATATTTTTACCCCCTGCAGTCCGCACCATTGCCAGACTGGTGATTGCCTGATGCCTAAAGATGTATCCTATCAGCTGATCCCTGCTTTTAGTCAAGATGTGCCATAAATTTCTTTTTTCCCCAGTGCATTTCAATATCTCCTCAGAAGTTATTTGATGTACCCATTTAATCACCAGCATTCTCCTGCACCACCACATTTTAAAAGCTTCTATTCTCTTCTTATCTGAACTACTTATTGTCCTTATTTCACTTCTATGCAAGGCTACATTCCTGACAAATACCTTCAGGAAAGACTTCCATACACTTAAATTTCTTTTTCAGAAATGCTTTTCTTGCTGTAGCCAGCCCGTATTTTATATTCTCTTTACTTTGGCCATCATCAGTTATTTTGTTGTCCAAATAGTGAAACTCATCAACTAATAGTAGTGTCTCATTTCCGAATACAATTCCTGCAATTTTGGCTGATTTAATTTGACTGTGTACCATTACCTCTGTTTTATTTTTGTCAGTGTTCATTTTATTGAAGTAACCTTGACCAAGTGGTGTATCAAGGCTGTGATTAATATGCATGTGTTGCAATAAGAACAGAAATGTCCATCTGTGATGATGAAGTGCAAGTGCCCGCTGTGACGAAGTCCACAATTGTTCGTAGTGGTGATGAGCTGTTAGATGCTAGGGATGTGTAGTAATACAGTCCAGTGAGGCCACGACCCATAGCCAGCCAAGGAGCAGGTGCAGTGGAGTGGGGGCTTCCGGAATGACTGACAAGAGTCCAGTGGGTGTGATCCGGGTGAAGGCATGAGATCGCACTGTCTCATGGATAGTCGAAGGAGCAGGCATTGTGATTCACAATGCATGCTCAAGGGCAGCTGGCAGTTGGTCTGGAGCCCGGTGCCAAACTGGCCGTCGAGGGGCTGAGCAACGACGTAAGTACCCATCAGTGAACGAATACAGGGACAGTGTCATGTGGACGCATGACCACACAGACACAAGTGGGTACTGGCAACTGCAACACTGTTTACTGTGTGACCTGAACAACACATATCAGCGGGACTTGCATCCTTAGATACTTTTATGACTTTCCATTTATTTATTCTTATTCTAAATGGGCAAACTGCAGATAGGACTTATGCCACATTTTAGATAGTCAAGTGCGACTTCCAATTGTCAAGTCTCAAGTTCACACTGCTAGCTCTCTTAACATTCAGTTTGATGAATGGCAGATGAATTCAACACCTCAGTTAATCGTACCAATCTCTTCAAATGTATATCAAGCATGATTGATTTTAGGACAGAGAATCCAGTATAGATTCATTTTGCTTCATTTTCTGATTGTATCATGAGTGGTATTAAATTCCTCTGGAAACTGGTCACAAACTTTATCCGTTTGTTGTGCTATAAAATGCTAGTGAATGACGTGCTGAAGATAGTGCAATACACCATTGGTCATATTCATTGTGGTGTTTCCATTCTTCTGGCAACCATTGGGAACAAACTTCGGGAGTTGATTCCTAGACGAACATGAACAAAAAACATTCATATCAACATATGTCCAGAAATTGATGGTGTATCTCCAATAAAGCATTTAGTATTGTAACGTTACATTATATGGTATTAATTTCTTCCACGTTACAAAAGATGTTGAATGTGGCCATCATAGGCTGCAAAGCACACATTCACAAATCACATTGTTAATTGCTTCATTCTTTTCCTGAGAACTTTCTGTAGCCCAAATATGTTATTGTGTAACTTTGTGACGCCATCTTTACCAGAGACTGTTACATCAGTGAAGAGTACTGTCAACAGTTGTCCCTTAATGACAATGACCTGTTGCAACAGTGATAATGATCTGTTGCAACAACCAGCAACAAAACCTACCCCATGGAGGAAAATCCATTGCCGATAATCACTAATGTAGTGCAAGTCACAGGGATAATATCAGTTTTCATCTTTGATTCACTCCATTCTGGCAGGCCATGTGCTAAGGTCCTGGGGTTAGTCTCAATATTGTGTAGAACTTATTGTTCCAGAGCTGTTCATCTCTCTGAAAAGATTTATGTTCACACAAGTTGATGCAAAGTTTTTGTAATTTGGGTGGTGATTCCTACCAAGGTAAGGCTTCTAAATCTGTGTAACCTCTCCAGCCATTTCCAAATGCTTGACTGTAGGCAGAAAACCACTTGTTGCTCTTTCTTCCACTGAAAATAACTGTTCAAAAAGGTGCCCCCACTTTTTTTGATTTCGTGGCAGATTTTTTGAGAAATAACCACATAAAATATTACATTTATTGTCCAATATTAAATTGTCCAATTCACGTTTATTGTCCGCTTTATTATCCATTAATGAAGTCCAAGACTTCCGTATAAGGTGAATAGAATTTGACATTGATTCTTTGTATGAGGACTACCATCTGGGCGTTTACAAAACCAATTCACAAAAAAAGTTTTTGGCACAAAAAGTTTTATTCTTTCTCAAAATATTCACCTTTAAAATTTATACACACATGCACTCATTCGAGCCTGTCCTTGGAACATATTTTCCATGGTGGTGGTGGTGGTACCTCAAAAATGTGGTTTTGGGACTCACCAATTTCTTGAGGTGAGGAAAAACTCCGTAGATTTTTTAAATGGAAATAATAAAAATGAATTTGTTAGGCAGTAAATTCAGAGAATCTGTGCAGTGAGACATTAATTTAGTGTTTCTCTCTATCGAATTATCAATTGTTGGACATGCTATGTGACAGTTGGCAGTGTTACAACGAGGAATGATGTGTGAGTTTTGGTTGTTTTCCCTTATTTCACTGATGACTCCGCAGTAAACAAATTGTATCCAATTTTCAGCAGTAACACTTCTTAAATCTCCTAAAGCAATGATTCTGACATATCCAGACTAACCAAAGAAATGGGTGGTCATTTTCTCAACAGTGCTTAGCAAATGAATCACTTTGGTCAATTTCAATTCATCTCAGAATGCCCAGTTAACTGTTGCTCAGGTTCCGACTCGTGCAGATATAGTCCCATTTTGTCCCGTGTTTTTATGTCGTATACAGATTTTGCATTTCCTCACTCCAATTTTTGATTGTTTCCTTACACTGATTGACATAAGCTTGCTTTTGAGCTTGGGTCAATTTGTGCAGAATGTAGCAGGGACAGGTCCTTCTCACAGCTAAATGGTCATGTGATGTTGAATGTATTGCAATCTTTGCTTTGCCGGAGATGCCTCTGTCTCACAGTAAGTCCCGTAACAATCCTCTTCTCATGTTATACATGAAAACATCTGTTTGTCGGTTGAACTTTCTTGTGTGACAAACAAACATTAGATTCAAATTGCTAATAACAACAGGACTAATACTGCATAAGCAGTAATTGAGCCAGCAATGGTTAGGATGTGCCTGTACCAGTTTGTTGTGCAGTATTTGTATTGCCTGTGACGACATTGGGCCAATGTAGCCACTTGCACACAATTGTTGTTAATAAACTCTGTGTAAAGTTGTAAAGTGATGTAGTGTGGAAATGCGCCTAATTAGGGCACTGTTTGGGGTGTCATTGTGAAGAGCTGCAGAGTACAATGAGGCGCCAAAGAGGGGCAGTAAAAATATTCACTGGAATACAGGTGAAAATAGGTATTAAATTAAAAATTGTAAAATAATTAATTGTGTTGTCCCTTATGACCATAAATATGCTTGCAGTTATAGGAAACCCAAGTCAAAGGAAAACTTGCGTCAAAAGGAATCTGAAGGGCCTAAGAATTGCAGTGTCAAGTGAGTGTGACAGCTATGGCAAAAAAAGAAAATAAAAATATGGCACAGAGCAATTACATTGCTGGCCCATCAGGCATAAGGAGGCTGTGGACAATCCAAAAGTCTACAGATTATGTACAAACAATCATTAGAAAGCAAAAAAAAAAAAAAAAAAAAAAAAAAAAAAAATCATGGTATTATAGTTGTAGATGGCAACATGACAGCACCAGACAGGTGTGCATTGCAACCACCTAATATTGTCCTGTCATCGGCTGACACATCATGCATCGACATCGATGGAGGGTTCTATGGTAGACTGTGATGTTATTGAGCAACCCCGCAGAGATACATAGATAGATAATCATTGAAGAGTGGCACGTAGTCACATCGGCGAGGCCATGATGATTCCTGCCCCTACACCACTCAGCAAATCAAAATCAATATGACCTTCACTAGACACTTACTTCGATGCAGTGTGAAGTGTACATGGGTTACTTAGTGACTACAAACCCTTGCTACATGCGATAAACTTGGGATTTATCTGTTTTGTAACCTTAATATTACTCTGTGTAAGCACTATGTTCAAGAGCTTGATAATTAAATTACATGTTAATACTAAACACTTGACTAATGACCTCAGTAGTTGAATCCAATAGTGCTCAGAGCCATTTGAACTAAACACTTGTTATGATTTTATCCTGTCATTTCCAAGAAAAATCTACAGTGTGGACCCAAACTGCACACACACACACACACACACACACACACACACACACACACTTACTTTTTTAATAACCAGTTTTGGTTGGACTTCTTGAAATTCATTGGTTATGGTGGCACCACGATGACAAAATTATGCAAACCAATAAAAAAAACTTTCTTTCCTGAACGTAATTTATTACAAAAAGTTGAACAAAAGGAATGGAGGATTGTTGTCATGTTAGGCCTGTACAAAAATTGTAAAACATCATCCAGTGAAAGTATAAACAAAAAACTGAATTTTTCGTAAAACTGTTTCTTTAAACATTTGCTGTGAACAAACTACTTGGCTAATTTCCAAGCGGCCATTTTTAATAACAACAAATCACAAATTTTAAAACAATAATGATGTCTTCTCAGTAGCACCATCTAGTGGTTGTTTGTAAAAACTTAAAATGTGGCACTCATATTTAAGCAACAGTGTTGTCTGCTATTTTTTTTAATGGTTTATCCTTCTATCTCTGCTGGCAGCACTTGCTATTATGTGTATTTATACAGCTACCTTGTCTGTTTAAAATTTTTAATACCATTCATTAACCAACAGATAAATACCCGAGGCCAGAACGACCCGATGACTTGTCTCGTGCCAGATTTAAGATCTGTGAGCCCTGATGACTCATTCTCAGTTGTTCCTTATGAGAAAGGTCATACATTTTTATACTACTTGGAGGAACTAGCTGGTGGCCCTGGTGAGTTGAAGTATAAATCAGTTGACTGTACAGTAATGTTTCTGAATTTTTTGGACATTAAATATTGCAAGTATTGTGAAGGCACCTGTTATGTATTATTCAGCACAACAAAAATGCTAATTTAAGTTAATCACAAACACACATTTGAGAAATAATTATTTGTGGATTAGCATTCCATATCATTCCTGGCTTTGGCAAAAATGTAACTATTTCAGATGAAGGAAAAAACTTACCCATTGGCGTGAAATAAGTTTCATTTGTTATCTTAGGTAAATAGTGTCTGCAGTGTTGACAACTTACAGATGGGGAAGGGGAGCATTTGTACCATATATGATAAAAAGAATAAAATAAAAATACAAGTGCCAGATTTTCATTCCACCTTATTTGTGCAACATCCCAAGGTATACTTGTTTCAGAGTAATAAAGTGATTGACAGGAAATTGTTTATAGGACAGCAACAATTACAACAACAAACCAGGGAATGAGCTTGGTTGCACATTCTGTTCCGTTCACCTTAGTCATTTTACTGCTACCTCAGATCCTGGCTACCATACACAGTTCTGGATGAGAGTTACTGATATGACCTGACGAAACTACAGTCTTCTGGCCGTAACTGTAGATTCTTCAATTGCTGTGGGAGATGGCTCATCAGAATTACAACATATGAAATATTAGAGCTAATTAGCTTATTACATGAAGGATAAAATGATTTATTTAACTTGATAAGATCTTTTGCCACAGGTGTGTTTGATAATTTACTACTGTTATGGATTATTAAAGCATCACTTGATTCATACAATTACAACTATTCTCTTGAAGTAAAACATTCAACATTCACAAAAGTCATTTACATCTGGGACTTGAATAATGCTTCAGTCGTACTCCATGATGCTGACTGCTTCAGCTGTCATCAACAGGGGTAGACTGCATCCAAGTTCTGCCTATAGTGACCTCCACAAGAGAATGCTGCTGTGGTGAGAGAGGAGGTGTGTCTTCGTTAGCCTCTCCCATTTGTCATTGGAGATTGCAGGGAGACATTGTTAATGTCTGTGGTGTTGATGCACATTGCCAGCAGTGGTGTGGCACATCTTTGGATGATACCACATTTCTTCCTTCAAAACCTCTGCATTGTCATCTTGTAGGGCGTTCACATGTGATGACTGCAGGTGGGGGACTTAAGGCAGGCACAGATGAGGAGACAAGGAGGGTAACTGCAGTCAGTGGCACCTCTCTGCTTGCACCCCAGTATCTACTGCATGGGCGACTGGAAACACTGGCCGAAAGACATGTCGCAGGGTGCTTGCCTGCATCTGGAGATACAGATGCTGTCTTTGGCTTGACAGCAAGTGGATCTTCTGGAGTGGTGTGAAGACCTTCTGGAAGTGGCTTGTCCACAGACATCGGTTTGGTTAGCTGGGGGGCTGCCATTGCTAGTGATGTCATCGGCAGGACTGTGTTGGCAACGAGGCATCGATCTCCTTGGGCACCGCAGTGGAAGGTACTGTTGGATGGATGCGTGAAACAGCAGATGAGGACCTCAGCGATGTGCTGAGTGCATGGACAACTATTCTGCGGCAGAAGCGCTGACATATTTGTATAAGTGGTGCAGCTGGTTTTAGTGGCATGACAGTAGCCCACCAAAACTGTGGATGACATAAGATGAGCTGTTTCTTTCCACAGACTTTGTAAAAGACTTCATCTTGCGACTGAAACTTTGTCCGACTTTGTGCAATGATTTGTTTCCGTGGTGGCCACAGATGCAACAGGGTATGGTGCCTTTGACCATGTAACAATTCTTCTGTGACTTTTGAACATTCGAATGAACCGTTGAGCTCCATTTGACTGTGGGTGAAAAGATGCTGTGCTCTTATGGTATATACCATTGGTGGCACAAAACTGTTAGAAATCAGCTGATGTGAATTGTGGTCTATTGTCAGATACAAAGACCTTAGGAAGACCCCCAAGACAAAAAATAGAATACAAAGCCAATACCGTAATCACAGTAGTGATGGATGTCATGGGACAACAAAAAGAAACTTACTGTAAGCATCTACCACTAACAACACTCATGTGTTCCAGCATGGACCCGTGAAGTCTATATGAATGCGTTGCCACAGTTCAAAAGGATGTGGCCATTCAAAAATCGTTAGAGCGGAGCTGACAGATTTTCTGCACAAACTTTGCAACAAAAGGTCATGTTCATTCTGGCCAACCATTCCCTGCCAAGTGTAATGATAGTGGGCGTGTTGCTTTACGTGAACTGTGCCCCAATGACCCTGATGCAATGAAGACAAGACTTCCCGCTGTAGGAACTGAGGAATCACAACATGTGCATCATCGTTCTCTGTGTGCAACAGCAGAACACGTGATCATGCAGAAAGTGCATGACAATGCGAAAACTAGTGCTGTGCTACTGGGTGGGAAATTCTTTCAAACTGTGTGGCCACCCACAGCCCTCATATTACAAAAACCCTGAAAAGCTGTCAGAAGTTGCTGCGGCAGCACACTGAAAATTGAGAGAAAATTTTTGAAGACATTCAAAATCCAATCGATTTGAAAACATGATTCCTTATATCAGTCAAATAATGTGTTGGGATGGGCTTGCAACTGAGACAACATGTCATTGTTCAAATGTAGGACAATGGGCTTGTACAACAACTCATACCAATAATCAGACAATATCAGAGCCCAAGGTTGCAATTTTTGCACTGCCCGATGTGGGACAGGATGGCAGCATTGAACAAGGCTGTAATAGTCCAGTGATCTGTCAGAAAATACTGGTAGAATTTGATAACATCTTAGATAATGTTGAAAGCCTCTTTTTCAAGCTGACTGTAGTTACATTGTGCTTTGTTAAGAGCTTTCAAGGCAAAAGCAATAGGTCTCTCAGAAGAACCAATCCTATAGGAGAGCACAGCCCTGATCCTATAAGAAGATGCAGCCACAGCTAACACAGCAGCAAACAGCTGTGTCAAAATCAGTCAAACATCAATGACTTAACAAGGCATCATTCAGTTGCTGAAATTCGTACTGGTGTTCTTTGGACCACAAAAAGAAATGTTTTTCCTGCGTATTTGGTTACGCAGAGCAGCAATTTGTGGGGCATTTGGAATAAATTTGATATAATAGGTAGGCTTCCCCATGACTGATTGGAACTCCCTAGTGTTACGGGATGCCAGAAGATCTCTAATTACAGTCAAATGCAAAGTAGTAGGATATGTACCCTGTGCATTTATTACGTAATACATAAGTGGGTTCCATTTTTCCTGGAAGAGGACACTGTGTTGCATTTAAGCATCAGAAAGGACTTGAAACAGGCTGTCTAAATTTGCAAAATGTTCAGCACGTGCGTGACCTGCGATGATAATATTGTCTAAATAGTTTGCGAAAGAATGAATGATTGGTGTTAACTGCAGTAGCCACCAGAAAGATCGCAGGAGGCGCACATCGGCACGGCGCGTCATGGACAGTAGTTGCCGCAAGTAAAGTCCCGCAACCAGAGGGCATTTGAGAATTCGGCTGCATCCTCTGCCGGCGGAACAACAACTCAGGCAGCACAGGCCGTGCCCAGCCAATTTACATCGGGCATGCTAGCAGACAGTTCCCGGTCGACACTAGTTGAAGTGCGGTGGAAACGTGAATCGTGTTACTACACAATTGGCGATGAGTAGGGTCGTTCTTTTGCGTGTTGCGTCGTTGTTCCGGTTTCACAGCATGGAGGGTTTAGTGCGGGTTTTGGTTGAGCAGCAGATGAAGCTCATGGCAACCATGAAACAAGTGCCTCCGGCATTGCTCTCCACGCAGTCTGCTCCAGCACCGTTCCCTCCTCCCTTTCCCCCGTATGACGAGACGGCGGAGGATTGGGACACATATGAACATCACCTTCGGCAGCATTTCCAGGCATTCCATGTTGCCGATGCAGAGATGTGTTGTGCTCTTTTCTTGTCTTGGATATCTCCCTTGCTGTATCAAGTTTTGCGACAGCTAGCGCCGTTGCTGGAACCCTCGTCCTTGTCTTTTGACGCATTGTGTTCATTGCTGTTTTCATTTTATCGCCGCCGCACGCATGTTGTGGCGGCTAGGGTCGAGTTCTATCAATGCAAGATACAGCCCCATCAGTCTTACCGGGCATGGGCCGCTACGCTGCACGGTCTTAGTCGCAAGTGTCATTTTGTCACGGAGCAGTCGCGCGAGTCGTATGCCCACGTTATTGTGCGCGACGTCATTGTTCGTTTCGGTCCCTGATAGGGAGGTCCAGCAATGGGCCCTGCAGTTGGAAGACCCTTCCCTCGAGGAAGTCCTGTCCATTGCTCAATCGTATGAAGTCTCTCACGCCACAGGTCAACAGTTGGAAGCGTGGTGCGACGTCGCGGTGGTTCAGGGTGGCGCAGCTGCGTCCACTGCATCCGGGTGAACGACATGTGCGCGGTACAATCCGGCCATTACAGCCACTCCCGCACGGTGCGTAAACAGAGTTACAGCCGCCGGCCCCTGTTATCGTCCTGTGCGTTGTGCTATATACATCATGATCGGTCAGAGTGCCCCCAGTGTTGGGCCGTTTGTCGCAAATGTAATAAAAAGGACACATTGCTAAAGTTTGCCGCTCAGCCTCAAATGAATCGAAGGAAGCAGGTACAGAGGACATGGACGTTGACATTCAGGAAGTTTCATCGGGTCAGGCTCCCGACGCATCGGCACACAAACTCTTTATTGAGGTGTCGGTTTGGTCGCGCTGATTACAACTGCCAGTAGATACGGGCGCAGTGGTCTCCTTGTTGAATGCACAAATTTACTCCAACCTTGGGTCACCCCCATTGGCGCCAGTTTACCAGTGTCTACGTTGTTATGGTAAACAGTTCATTCCCCTACTGGGTCAATTCACTACCGACGTTACTTACATATCACTCACTTGGCCTCTTACTTTTATTGTTGTCAGTGATGTGAGCTCCGCTAACCTTTTTGGATTGGATGCCTGTCAAGCTTTCAGTTTTTCTATCTTAGACACCATACAGTTGGTCTCCAAAGACGTTCCCTATCAATCATTGGAATCTTTGATCTCTGACTTTCAGGATATCTTTGAGGAGGGTCTGGGGCGTGTTTCAGACTTTGAAGCTCACTTAACGTTGAAGGCGTCGGCTCGCCCATGTTTTCTACGCGCGAGGCAGATCCCCTTGGCTCTCTGCCCTCAGGTAAAAGCAGAGCTAGACCGGCTGACAGCCCTTGGGGTTGTTCTTCCCATTTCTTCTAGTGAGTGGGCTTCTCCCCTCATGATTGCCATGAAACCCTTGGGAAAATTACACCTTTGTGGCGATTTCAAGGCCACCATTAATTCGCAATTGGTGGTGGACACCTATCCCTTGCCTCGTTCTGATGAATTGTTCTCCGCCATGGCGGGAGGCCAATATTTTTCGACCAATATTTTTCGAAAATCGATCTTTTGGAGGCTTATAATCAGATACCACTTGATGAGGACTCCAAACGGCTGGCGGTTGTCAACACCCCTTTTGGCCTTTACCAATACCAGCAGTTGGCCTTTGGAATATCCAGTGCCCCGGCGATATTTCAGCGTTATCTTGAGCATGTCACGTCGACAATCCCTCATTGTATTAATTATCTGGACGACATAATTGTTACAGGTCGCAGCACGGAGGACCACCTGCACAACCTTCGAACCCTCTTTCTAAAATTCAGGTCCGTGGGCCTGCGTTGGGCCCGGATCCTAAGTTTGATCGGGAGGAGATTATATGTTTTCATTTGGATGTGGCATCCCGCCAAGCGGTTGATGGCTTCCCAATCACTAGTTCTCGAGTCGCGAGGGAAACGGCAGCTGACCCGGTTCTCCGGCAAGTAGTTCGCCTCATTCAATGGGGTGGTCGTCCCGACCTTCAGGTCGGGCCTCGGACCCTCTTCGTAATTATTTTGTTCTACGAGACCGCCTCTTGGTCTTGGAAGGAGTTCTCCTTTTGGCTACCGATGATACAGCTCCTCGCGTGGTTGTTCCTGCAAGTTTGCGAAAGGAGGTCCTCACGTTACTACATGAGGAGCACTGGGGTGTTTCCCGTACTAAAACCTTGGATCACAGACATGTGTACTGAGCACTTAGTGGCCGCCTCCTCCCAGTGTGCGAGCCAACAGGCATCTCCCAGGTCGGCGTTCTCTTCATGGCCGCCGGCAACCCAGGCATGGGAATGTGTTCACATAGATTTTGTGGGCCCATTTCTCAATGGCTTTTGGCTCATTGTCATTGATGCTTATTCCCGATTCCCATATGTGGCTCACTGCTCCTCAACCACTTCAGAAGTTGCAATCCAGGCACTAGCAAAAATCTCTTCTGTGGAAGGTCTGCCAGTCACCCTGGTATTGGACAATGGACCTCAGTTTATTTCACAGACCTTCCAGGCTTTTTGTAGGCACTTCGGTATTCGGCATGCGAGAATTCGGCCGCGCCCTATGCCGGTGGAACAACAACTCAGGCAGCATGGGCCGTGCCCAGCCAGTTCACATCGGGCATGCTAGCAGACAGTTCCCGGTCTACACTAGGTGAAGTGCGACAGAAACGTGAATCGTGTTACTACATTAACTGTTCTAGGAAGCTTTGAAAAGTTGCAGGAGGTGAAGACTTCCAAACGGTAGTCTTTAATACTGGAACAAACATAAGTGAATGTTTATCGCAATATATTGCTTAGACTGTTCATGCAGTGGTAATTGTACAAATGCCTCTTGCAATTCTATTTCCGAAAAGTATGTACCCTGTCCCAGTCTGTCCATCAATTCCTCTGGACGTAAAAGAGGAAAAGAATCCATTACTTTTCGTGGCTTTACTGGTGCCTTCAAGTCAACACACAAACGTAAACAGCTGAAGGCTTCTTCAGAATGACCAAGGGTGATGCCCATTGGCTTGTAGAAATGGGTTGGATAACACTGATATCTTGCCATCTTCACAATTCCTGAGCAACTTGCACACATAATTCATTGGGGCTGTCATGCACGAAAAAATCTCGGCTGTGGGTTGTCCTTCACAGTTACATGTGCTTTAGTTGTAAACACGTTGTTTTGAATGCACAAATTGAATAAATCAAATAAATCTGATGCAAAAATGTTTGATTGCTTTTAGAATTGAGTGCAGGAAATGATAACACTTTGTCACACCTTGAAAAGTTGCCGGCAAACTCCACATGCCAAGGACTGAAGTAGGCTGCTGTAGCGATGGGCTGACGATTCTGTCATAAGTGTCTTTATTTATCATGGAAACAGAAGCACCAGAGTCCAGCTGTAAGTTAATTTTGTTTTGTTCCACTGTTAAATGAACAAAAAGTTTATTCGACTGTTGGGGTATCACAATGGAAGATTTCCGCAAAGTGGAAGTACTTGGTTTGGCTCGCACTTGAGTGAGTGGGGTGGCCCATACTGTGTACACTTCTTAACAGTGTAGTTGCTGTCGCCATGCACTAGCACATCAGTGGCTATCGCCCTGCCCTTGCTTGCTGCGTAAGCATGATGACTGAATGTGACCTTCACATCGACATTGAAAGCAGTTACCTTTACAACAAGGACAATCTTTCCGATCAGGCCTCAGAGTGTTGTAACACACACTGTGTGCCATGAGACTGAATGTTTTTATGTCTGCTGTTATTATTATTTGTCTGAGCTCTATTCTTAGTTATTTGAATAGTATTCTGTACACAATACTGGTGCACTACGAACAAAAGAAACACATGGAGACTCAAAGTCAACCTCTGTCGAGTCCACAGTTGTCTGAAACTCTGCTATATACAGAACTTCGTTTAAATCAGGGTCAGACCATATTAGAATTGCTGTACGAATGCGTGTATCTGATACATTTTGAGTGATAACATCATGCAACATGACTTCACTGTAGTTAATTCCAAATGAACACTGAAACTTACAATACCTGTTGAGACTGCTCAGTTCTGATATCCACTGACTGACTGAAGAGGATGCTACTCCAGACAAAAGAATTTAAACCATTCAGCTGCTACATGGATTTGACTATAAAAATGATCGTCCAACAATTTCACAAGGTCATCGTACAGGGTGACAATTATTGAATTATATGAAATAAAATCATCAAATCTTCTGGACAGTTTGTGTTAGGATGTTCAAACTGCACAGCTGGCTGTGGGGCATGATGGGATTGGTATGCACATTCATTGTTTGGTTTAGCAATGAAGCCCACTTTCATTTCGATGGTTTCATCAATAAGCAAAATGGGAGCATTTGGAGGACTGAGAATCTGCATTTTGTGTTCGAGAAGTCTCTTCACCCTCAACGGGTGACTATGGTGTGCAATGTCCAGTCACGGAATAATTGATGCGATATTCTGTGATGCCATAGTGACTACCAAATGGTACGTGAAAATTTTGGAAGATGCTTTCATCCTCATTTCCCAAAGTGACCCTGAGTTCGACAAGATGTGTTTCATGCAGGATGGACCTCAACCCCATCGAGGCGGGAGATTGTTTGATGTCCTGGAGGAGCCCTTTGGGGATGCATTCTGACTCTGGAGTACCCAGAGGCCACTGGTATAGGTCTCAATTGGCCACGATATTCTCTGGATCTGAACACATGTGACTCCTTTTTGAGGGGCTGTATTAAAGACAAGGTGTACAGCAATAACTCCAAGACCATTGCTGGGCTGAAAACAGCCATTCAGGAGCTCATCTATCGCATCGATGTTCCGGTGCTTCGGTGGGTCCTGCAGAATTTCACTATTCATCTATGCCACATCATTGCCGATGATGGGAGCCATGTCAAACATGTAATATGTCTGAATATCTGTAGTGACATTTACATGTTGAATAAAGTGTGTACACACTTTAGTGTGTAAATAATTAACATTTTTTTCGTGTAGTTCAATAATTGTCGCCCTGTATTTGACTTCCTCGGGAACAATTTTGGCATATAATTTGACATAGAGGTAATACATGTCAAAAACCATGGTGGATAAAAAGTATGCATTATGCTCTACAGCTGTTATTTTGTAGGTGGCGAAGTTTGCCTCTGATTGTGTCCTATAGTCCGATCATCCTGTTGTACCTCAGGCATGGTGAAATGTAGTAAGACACACACTAATGCAACAGAACAAAAACTGAGCAGCCAGAAAAATGTGTACAACGTGCTCATAGGGCAGGCAGCTGACATGAAAGGTGAACAGAGTAGGAATTGAAAAGGTCTGTAGTTGTATATGTTTTGTATGTTGCTTGTCTTGTGAGGAAGAATAATTATAGGACTGTTCCAGTTATGGTGAACTGTTTTCCTCCTGTGGCATTGTCCAAACAGTTTTGCAAGTTTCTTTTGTGTTATGCTGTAATCATTTCTACAGAAAGACGATCTCCAAGTGTCATTCCTTTCTTCATATCTTGAAAGGCTACATACTGGTGAACGTAATCTTGCAGTACTTCTGGGCAGTGATCATTTTTATTAGTAACTGCTTGTATTTCTGACTCGTCTTTTGAATTACAAAAACATTTAAAGAGATCATTTAGTGTCTGTACGATATTCTCTGTGTTGATAGTTCTTGTGCTGTCTTAGCTGTTGAAATGGCATGTCAGCCTAGCATAAGTTTCTGTTTTGTATCCTTCATAATGTTATTGCTTTAAAGTTGTTTTTATAATTAGGTTTTCATCATTTATTTTCATATCCTGTCTAACATGTATCTGAATAGTTCTGTATGATTCAGAATATTCTGTTGTGTTACCATTATTCACTGCTTCAAATTCTCACCTTCTCTTTGATAGTTCCTGTGTTCCATTTGAAATGTTATTTTGCTTGTTTTTCTTCCTTTCCTTTCTTCATATACCTGCATTATCTTTGTCAGTTTTACTAGGTGCCTTTGTTAAATCATTCTCTATTTCATGAATGTTTGTGGAACGTCCAGTTTCTACAATGATGAATCTATTTCTTAATTTGGTCTAGCATAACCCCCTATTCTTAAATACATTATCTGACTTCCTGCGTGGTGAGTCTGTTTATTTCTAGCTTTTTATTCATTTTCACTCTGCATCTTATGATTCTCTGATCAATTGCAATTTAAAATTGGTTCAAGATTGTCACATCTGGAACAGTTTATTTTATAGAATACCTCATTTTAATTTCACTTGGTTTTTCCAACTCCAGTTCCTGTGTTGTTGTTGATGTTGCTTTTTTTTTAAGTTTTGTAGTGAGATTTTTTTGTCGTTTATCAGTCTCTGTAGCTCTTGAGAGCAGTCTTTTAACTCCTCATCAGCATATGAGTGCATAGACTTGAATTATTCCCATGGAAATTGCTTTGGATATTTTTACAAGAAGTAGCTATTCTGCCTGAGATTTCTTCAAAGCTGTTTTTAATATTCTCATTTCCAACAATGGTTGCACTGAAATTTCCTCCCAGCTCTGTTTCTTTGTCATGTCTGATTTTAAATACTATTTTTATTCACCTTTTTCTATACATTTCTGGAAACCTTAGTATATTCTATTTGTTATCATTTAACTCCTCCACACTCCAGTAATATAGCTTCATATTCTAAAGTTCTGCACTTGTAGTTAAACACAGAACTGTCAAAAGGTGTGGTGTTTCTAAGGTTCATGCTACTGTCTACTTAACAAAACTTTGTGTAGCAACTTGCGTACCCATGGCCATAAGACATCACCAGAGCTTCTTCTGTATGTTACTCCCAATATCCTTTCATCTAGGCCACTATACCAGGAACTTGCACATGGAAGCAGGGTCTCTGACAACCCTATTTCTGGTATGCTTGCCTGTCAGAGCCCAGAGAATTTGTTGAAATATGTTAACAGTGGTAAAACTCAACATTGGAACACCAAACCTTGACAGAATTGCACTCATTGCAGTCCCAGCCTAAGTCTGGATGTAACAGCCTGGGAACAACATAACCAGCTTGCATGCTGTTCACATGCCAAGAAAGATTACAAGTCTCCAGTAACTACTGTTATTTAGGGGGAACTATTTGTGTCCCTGTAATATATTTAATCCAGAAGCTGATATAATTTGACTCATTACATTGTCTACAGTATGGGTTGGTGAGCAACCTGGCCATATTTATTCCTCCTAAAGTAATGCACCAAGATTATTGCCTTATGGTTACTAACATCTGCATGGGGTAAATCTGGATTGGAGATTGTTATCTACCCTGCTTGGTTTCTTTAATCTTCAGTAACATATAATTAATAACTGCTCCTCTCACCCTTTCAATCAGTAGTCATCACATCCGTATTGTACTTTATATTCAATACAAAATCTGCCCCATAGATCCAGTTTGATCGTGCTACAGGTAATACACATGTGAAGTGGCTTCTGGAAATTAATGAACTTAGGTACTGGTCAGTACGTAGAAGTAGTTAAATATCTTACATTTGTGTAACTATTGTGTAGAGCTGAATAAGAATGAATGGACTGAGGATGAGATGCCATATTTTGTGTGTGACAGCAATCTATATCCATTTTTGCTAATTATGTGATTTTGAATAGTTCTGAACTCTGCAATGTTCACCAGTCTTCCTTTATTCCTTATACTGAACATAACTGTAGATGCCAGCTTCCCTTCTGGTGACACTAACCATCTTTATATTTGATCATCCTTTCGGTAATGTCTATTTTCCTCATTTTTCACCAGTTCAAGCACAGTTTCCCTTTTCCTGCACTTTCTAGATTTTTTAAAAATCACACTTTTGTATTATATTGGCATTATGTACTCCCTACTTATCCTTTTAAGAATTACTTGCATTATTTTCCTATTGCTCCACCTATATTCACTTAAGTAAATACCCACTAAAAAGAATGTTTCTTTAAACAGTTGACTGTCCTCTCTCTGAAGTAATAACCATTGTTGGATAATAGACTGTTAGTGTACTAAGTACTTGTAAAATTTTACGGAGATGAAGAGTTTGGCATAGTCATAATCTGATATCTTAACCAGCTTTTTATCCAGTCACTATTGACTGCCAGTCAATTTTTCTTAGTTTCTACATGAAGTTTCTTGCTGATTTCAGTTCTCAAATTACAATTTGTTCTGACCTGTTCCTTTTGTAAGTGTATGCATCAATTTGCAAAATGCATAATGCATGCATTTCTCATGTGAGACTCTTTCTATATGGAAAGTATTAACTCTTTTGACAAGTTAAAACTGTGTTCTGAAGTGGGACTCAAATATATAACTAGGTCTTGCCTTTTGCGGGCAATGTTTTAGCAGACAGAGATTCTGCTACAATTCATGCAATTGGTGTACAGTTTCCACCTGCCTTACAAAACCTCACGTCTCTCTATTATGCTAATTCAGTTTCTTATACCTGGTTCAGAATAAAAAAAGTGATTGTCAACTAGGTTTGGTAAATGGTAATTAGGTTGGTTCAGCATTACCCCTACAAGCAATATGGCTACAATGCAGACAGATGTGCAATCCAGTATTGAACATGTTCACACTTTTTCAATTAAAATGCAGTGCAGATTTTGCTTTGCAAGATTGTAATGGCTTGATCACTTTATTGCTCACTTCCACTGGTAGCATCAAATACTCAGTTGAGGAAAACAAAAAATAAAATATCAGTACAGACAAACAAAGCATAACATAAAAATAAACCACAACAATTATGCTAGTGGCCGTAATTGTGGTATCATCCAAAAATTGCGGTGCCACACCACAGTAAGCAAAACACATTGATGCCACAGATGTGAGCAATATCTCACTGCAATCCACAGTGACAAATGGGAGAGGCTGTTCTCTCTCTCAGTGCAGCAGCACCCTCGTGTGAAGGTTGCAGCGGTGCAGTTTCGTTCGTCCATTACCTGCACCTACCTGTGTACTCTTTGCAGCAGATCGCTGGTAGGAAAGCTGAGCAGAAACCTACCATACTGCAGCTCACACCAGGCTGCATACAACATAACTATTCTATGAATAGGGCAGAGGTCTTAATTTTGAATGAAAGGTGGAAATACTAGCAAAACTTTGGTATATTCTGAACCTAGAGATGTACACATTCATTGCCAAGCCTGTGCTAATCTTAACACAGTCATGCACAAACCCTTTCGTTCATGTTAGTAAGTCTATGGTAATGTATTTTCCAAAATCTGAACAGCTACTAAGCACAGATTGTTCTTAAATGAAAATGCTTGCCATACTATTATGTTCATCGGTGTCTAACACACTCAAGTTTGTAGTCACCAATCAGCTCTATATGCCAAGTGGAATTACTATCTTTTCTCATACACAAAATTATTTAAAAATATCCATACTTTCTAGAAAACACACTGAAATAAATATGCCTTTACTTTAAAACACTTTTGCAACATGTAGCACAACTAAGACTGGCAAATTATAACTTCATTTGGAGCTCATACTACATACAACTGTACCATTGAAAGGCTGGGCTCCAACTCCCTTAGACTGCTGTAAGCATTCTCTTTCTCCAAGAGAAAAGATGCACAAAGAATACTCTGTTCTTGGTCAGTATTCTTTATGGCCAATAGTAAAACATTATTCTCCAGTGTTTGTACATGCTTTTCACGCCTAATGAATCAACAAATAACACAGTTTTGAACTGTACTTTTTACCGAGATAAATATTTAACATTCTGATATTTTGTTACATTATTAACTATTTTCATTTGCACTCGAATAATCTTTCCTTTTACATAGACTTACTTAGCATACTATAATACAAAATTCCCCGTCGTCTGCATTCACACTATCTTAAAACTTTCTCACACTAGTTCATACAGTGTTCATCAGTAGAACAATGATATACATATTTACTGTAGACCACACATCGTTCACACTACTAAAGCACACGCAAAAGTGTACAAACATAAATAAACAAAAAAGCCTTCAAGAAATAAACAGAACAATTCACAAAAACATTCTCTTGACCTGTTTCTTTAGGTCTCTGTGCACTCCTGGACTCTGGTGGTCAAAATTCTTAACTACATATACATTGGTTCTTTCTGTTTAGTCCTTTCCACTACTGACCTCTAGCAGATGAATATTAGAACTACGTACTTGACTGAACCCACTTCACACCACTTGTCACTCTGCACATATGAGTCATTCTCCCAATACACAGGCTCTAGACAGGAGCAATATAAGGCACCATGCCTCGAGGTCAATAAAGAGCCAAGCTTGGAAGCACTCTCCCCCACTTCATTACCTCAGCTGAAGCAGTCAACATTATCAAGTAAGACTAAAGAGTTAGTCGAGTCTCAGACAGAAATGTAATTTTGTAAAATGATGAACATTGTACTAAAGAGAAGAGTTGTAATTGTATGCGTCAAGTGAGGGGAAGGATTGTATCAAGTTAAGTAAATCTTTTTATCATGCATGTAATAAAGTAAACTAATATCTCATATGTTGTAGTTCCAATTAACCATCTCCCAGAGCAACCAAAGAACCCAAGTTATGGTCATAACAAGTGGGATCAAGAACTGGGGCTGTCTCAGTTCAGAGTTTTGCATTAGTAGTCCTTTCTCTTCCTCTGTTTCCTGAGAATGAGGCCTGTGGCATATAAATATTGAGAAGCCAGCAACTTGCAATATTTATGTTTCTGTTATGGTGGATTTATTGGGTACTGTTAGTATCTTCAAACAACTGCATGTTACAGAGAAATTTGATCCATTTCTAAGAGCATACCTTGAGAAATTCAAATACAAGTCAATTGGAACAGATGATTTCAAGGAATTTTTGTATGAATACTTTGCTCAAAATGAGGATCTGAAGAAAGTTGATTGGGACACATGGTTAAAGAAGCCAGGAATGCCACCAGTCATACCCGAGTAAGTACAGAAAAATTACCAAACAAAATATGTATATACTTTCTATTTATAAATTGTGTTTATTTTTTTACATGAGCTGGTGGTATGTTAAGTCCAGTTACAACCCTGATGTTTCTGTTTTTGCAGTTACAAAACTTCACTGGAGGAAACATGTACTGACCTTTGCAAGAAATGGGTGAAGTGGTCAGAAACTGAATCTTGTCCATTCTCTGCTACAGACCTTAAAAATCTGAGTTCCTTGCAAGTGAAAGAATTTCTGGCTCAGCTGTTAGAAGAGAAACCATTATCTCTTGAAAAACTCAAGACTATGGAAAAAATTTATAAGCTTAATTCAGTAAAAAATTCAGAGATTCGATTTAGGTAAGTTTCAGTGAAGATGCACACATACAAATTGGTTTGAACCACACTTTTCTGTTTTCATTTGATTTTTCTTCATATATTGGGTTTTGTTGCTACTGTCGCTGTAGTCATTACATTAATTCCCCACTTTCATGTTTTTCTTCTCTCTATCTGCAATTTACAAGATTCCTTGTCCAGTGTGAGGTGTGAGAAAAGAGATGACACTTCAAGTTGCGATTTAGTCTTATCTATTCAACTCGTTACTCAGTTGACTGCTTTTCAGTTTCTCATCAGTTTTTAGGGCTTGGATATTGTATTGTATCTGGACATCTTATATGCTATTGACATCAGACATGAGCAGTTTGCAAAATGGTGTTCTGTGGATCTGTCAACACTAAGAACAACTTCTTCTAAATGTAGTTTTACATTTTTAATTTTTTATTATTTACTTTTACTACTTATGAAATACTCTTATGCACACTGAAATCTAAAAATGCAGCAATAACAAATTTTAAATAGCATTAAATCGGACGCATTACATTTCATTCATGGAATAGAACAGCAGTATGTAGAAAAGAAGACAACATGTCAGTGACAGAATACACTACATAGCCATGAAATCTATGTATGTCCACATGATGCCTCTTTCCTTGTATCCAGCATAGGTGCTCAGGAATAAAAGTGCATGTACAAATTTTGGGCCAAGAATGTACTGTACTTATACTCACTCATGTGTACACCAATTGCCTCATTCTGCAAGCAGTCTGCTATGGATCCACTTGTTTGTTTGACAATTTGTGCTGTGTTTAGTGTGATGAAAGGTGACAATTAGAAAAAACAAAGACTACTACAAGTAAAACAGTATTTAAGTAACAGAGGCCAGGTGCAGCTTGTAGTTTCTGTACTGGAGAAGGCTGTACCATTTTTCGATTGGAAGTATGGTACCAGGACTCTCTAAAAATTTTACAGTCTGTATCTCATTTCCTTTTCATAATCAGCTACAAACAACACCAAAAGTGATCTCCAAGGAAGATCTGTACATGACATATTTAGCTGCCAACGTCACATTTCCCATCACTTTATCACAACAAACTGTACTAAAAAATTATGCATTTGGAGCCATCTTTACTGTAGTATATTAGCTTAATTTTTTCATGTTTTTGATCCTGTGCTTGAGACATTTAATATTTTTTGTGTGAGTTCTATCCATAGCATTTATTAGTTTGTGCAATGAGATAGTGATTTTCTAATTGGCTGACAGAAGCAAGCCCAGAAGCCGGCAAACTGTTTTAAACTGAAACTTCCTGGCAGATTAAAACTGTGTGCCCGACCGAGACTCGAACTCGGGACCTTTGCCTTTCGCGGGCAAGTGCTCATTTACAAAGCTAACCTGCCTTTTTTTTTGTTTATTCATACTTGTACATTATGTAATTAGGTACCTCAAGTGCTACACTGCATTAAAGATCTCGTCAAGCTAGTCATTTTTATTACGGTTTGTTGCATTAAAATGTCAGGAAGCATGATAACTATGCCTAAATGTGTTATCATGCAAGTACATTGCTCTGTTAAAATTATGTACTTAATCTTCCCTGTATTTGTACTGTGCCTGTTCTTGATTGATGTTCAGATCCCACGCTCAGGTTCCCGGGTTCGATTCCCGGCGGGGTCAGGGATTTTCTCTGCCTCGTGATGATTGGGTGTTGTGTGATGTCCTTAGGTTAGTTAGGTTTAAGTAGTTCTAAGTTCTTGGGGACTGATGACCATAGATGTTAAGTCCCATAGTGCTCAGAGCCATTTGAACCATTTGATGTTCAGATCAGGTCAGGGTGCACCAAGTTCCTTCGCTTCCAACATAAGTTCATGTTCTGAATTTTTGCCTAATAAATTGCACTCTGAATTAGCATTGTGTTGTTTCCAGACTTGTGGAGTGCTACAGGTATTTGTAAGAAAATAAAATACAACACGCAAGAACTCAGGCACAACACGCTCATAAAAAGAACCTTGCTAATAACACACTTTACCTCTCAAACCTTGTCAACAAACAAGGAAAAATAAAACACTTTATCCCTCAAATGTTGTCAACAACCAAGGAAATTATTAGCATCTAAAGGTAATGGGACATGTTTCACATTCTCATTTCCTCTAATCAGCTGTGAAACTCTTCCTAGACAGTCCCACTTATGTTACTGTGTTCTAGTCACTCTAGCGAGACAATTACAAACTTGGCATTCGATTCCTAAAGTGGATAGAGTTGCCAATGCTGGAAATGAAAAACTATCTTCAAACAATCTAAATATTAATATTAAACATTGGTCAGTGATGCATGAAAGCATAATAGAGATACCGAGGGATTAGATAACTGAGGTTCACTCACTCTGTGGATTCCATTTCATTGTAAACAACAAAATGTGAAAGGTTGGTTAGGCACCCTTAGGCTGAATGAACTGCCTACTGGAGAACCACAAGAGCTCTGTACCCCGCAGAAGCCACGATCCTAATGTCCGCTATGTGGAGCTGTAGTTGAGTCGACGTACATTGATCTCTGACAGCAGCAATGGGCAGGGAGTGGCAGCTTTGCAGGCCCACCTCAAGCAATAGAGTAATGTAATTTTGTAAACATCTCTATGGTATTGTCTCTCTGTTGTCACAGCTCTATAGATGGCTACTGTTTCTGCCTGCAGCCGTTACTGCTTCACAGCTGAAAGCTGGCAACAGTGGTGTGAGCTGTTAGGGATCTTCTTAAACTATCTCGACTATAAGTGGTATTTCAAGGTGCAATCAACAGTTCCAAAAATGATGACTGTCATCATTTAAATCTGCTGCAAAGTATTTAATTTAAATTCTGCAATCCATTACTGATAAACATAATTTATTATATAATATTTTGTGGCTGCTCTTCCTCAGAGTCTACAAATCTCACCTGACAAAGGTATTATATGTTACAAATACAAAGTGGTAGGAGCACTGTGTTTGCAAATTTCAGAAGGACATCATAGGAAGATTTTGCATTTCTGCTCGAGAAACTTTTGAGTTTTTGCCTCTAGGCAATACAGGGTACGACAGAAAAGTAATGAGCCTGACAGTACTGTGAGCAGCTGGGCAACTCTGTGTTGTTCTACTGGTGTAGACCCGTGTGTTTATGCCTTCCAGACACTCAGTCCGAGTCAGCTCTGTATAGCCATCACTTGATTTTTGAGAGTGCCATTAATGAAGTTGTGTTTTTGTTGTGTGGTACAGAACTGGAATAGTGGGATTTAGAGCAACATTATGCAACCAGATTTTGTGCTAAACTTGGGGAATCCACGAGTGTGATTTTCGAAAAGTAGAAACAGCCCAATGGGAAGAATTCCTTATCAAGGGCACAAGTTTTTTCTGGCACAAATCATTTTTGGAAGGCTGAGAATGCGTTGAAGATGAACCTTGCTCATGGAGGCAGTTGACTTAAAAAACCAATGAAAGTGTCGAACACGTGCATGGTCTTATGAGATCAGACCAACATTTAACAATAAGGATGGCAGGTAACCTGTTAAACATAAATACTTTCACCATACACCAAATTATGACTGAAGTTTTGCACTTGAGAAAGGTTTGTGCCATAATAATGCAGAAAAACCTCACAACTGAGCAGAAAGACAGTCGAAGAAACGTGTGTTGATCTTCTTGAGAAGACTGCCAGTGACCACAAATGGTTCAACTGTGTGATCATTGGTGATGAGCCCTGGATTTTTGAATATGATCCTGAGACAAAGTGGCAAAGTGAGGAGTGGCACACTGAGACATCTCCTCAACTGAAAAAAGCTCAAATGAGCAAATCAAAGGTCAAAACAAAGCCAATTTGCTTTTTTGACAGTAGGGGTATCGCACATAAAAAATTTGTTCCTCCAGGGCAAACTTTCAACCAAGTGTTTTACAAAGATGTCCTGTCCTTGAAAAGCTCAGGAAGAGGGTGAATCGAGTGAAACCGGACATTGCAAACAAGTGGATGCTGCCTCTTGTGGGGGTGCACAGAATTTTTTTCCAGGAGGCTGCACTGCAAGATTTTAAAATCCTCATTTTTTATGTAAACGAGTTGGTCAGTCTCAAGAAATCTTACACTGCAAGAACTAAATTTTGTAGTTAACACAAAAAAACTTATTATATACTGAGGGCTATCCACTCAATATATTAATGAAAACACTGTCCTTCAGATTCAAGGGGGAGGAGGGGACTGTGAGGCATGTGCCCCTCTTTGTCTGTAATCATCTATACATTTCAATGTACTTTCATTGGAGTCAACAGACATCATTTGCACATAAGTCATCTTAAAGCATAACCACAACACAGTACGTAACAAAACACACAGGGCACCAACTGCTTGTTGGCTGCTGAACATTGCAAGAGATTCCCACCTTACCCAGGAAGCTGCCTGTCCTACATTTCACATAAATTACAAACGACTGTGCTTGCAGTATTGGAAATTTGGAATATATGTGCAAAGTGAACAGAATAAAGGTGTTAAGTCATAAATACTCTGAAATGAAAATTCATCCTGTTTGGATAACACTGATCTGTGATCATCAGTGTAGCATTTAAATATTAAGTCAGTGGTCTTGAACTGCAACCTTGTATGTCAGTTTGTTCATACACCAACATCGCATGTCAATTTTTATTTAATATATGGCTTGAAATTAATTTTTGCATTGTTTCATCTAATATATTATTAATGAAGTGTACGAAGACAATAATTTCATCATCTATATCAAGATAAAGATGATTTTTTTCTCACTCTCCTGTAAAACTGAAGTTTTTAAAGTACGAGGTTGAATGGCATTAAAGTGTTACTTATTTTTGCTCCTTTATAGTGTATTTTGTTATTCAAATCTAGTGTTGTACACAATGCTACATCTTTCACTTCATACAATAACAAAAATTTCAAAAACCTCAGATCCTGATTACATGCTTCGATAGCTGCATTACCCTAGAGCTCTTGTTTCTTAATGTCCTCATCTTCCCCACCCTACCACCCAATCCCCTGCCACACTAAAATGTTTGTTTTTGGGGACAGACTTAGCACAAGGTGACAGTGTGGTTGTGAGCCAATGGGTGTGCATATGAAATAAAGATTGCGGCAACAGATTGACTTTTATCGTAGCCTGTTGTGTACATTTTTTGTTGGCAACATTTGCCCCATATTTAATACCTGTCATTGTAATGAAATGTGAATCCTGCTTTGAAATTGGTTCAGCCATTCCTATTTTCATAAAGGATCCATTATAGAGACTATTTTTAGGCAGTAAGTTGCTCTTGCCATTAGCTTTCTCTGATACTTTGCACCAAGATGTGATTTTTAACTTTTTCTCATCTTTGGTCAAAGAAATATAACAGACGGAGCTGTGTGAGTTCATGGTCATCACTTCATGAAAGTTATTTTCGTAGTTCATTAAAATAAAATTCAAGCATGTTTTCAATTTCAGAAGCATTATAATGCTTCCTTCTACGATGAACAACATTAGCACTGTTTTCTGCATTTCTTTCAGCTGTTTGAAAAGGGGCATATGAGGACTATTAATGATCTGGAATATTTTGCTTTCAAATACACTTTGTCAATCTAATTTGTAAATGATGAAAAACTGGACGTATATTCAAGAGAATGGCAACTCAAATTGCTGTCTGATCATCCAGATTTAGGTATACTGTAATTTCCTGAAATCCCTTAAGGCAAACTTGGAAATGCAACATCTGCTATCCTTCCCCAAATTTTGAGCCTGTAATCCTCTCTAATGACATAGTCATCAGCAGGCTGTTAACCCCTAATCTTTCCTCCTTCAGCACCTTTTTTTTTATCTTTCTTCAAGCTTTCTGCCTTATATTGTCAATTCACATGTTCTGTTCTGCAGCCTTTGTGTGCCCATTGTCTAAACATTCCTGTCCCATGTCAGTATTGCTTTCTAAACCTTTACAGCAAGGGTTTAATGTTTCTTTGATTTGTGTGTTTCTAATTCCACTGTTTGGGTTGCTATGCTGTTTCTTAGAAATTTCATTTAACTCACTTATATTTTACTGTTGTCCTTTCTTCATTACTCACTTCTCTGCTTCATACTTCATACATCAATATTGCAATGCAATGTGTTTGGTGCATCGCCCTTTCACTTTGTAGGGGTATTTCTTTGCTTCAGAACTGATTTTTCATGCTATTTAAGAATGCTTATACTTTCTACCTGTATTCATTAATTCTTTACCTTTTTCTACTTTCCGTACCTTGTAAATGCAATCCAGACAACTTGTGCTTGCCGTTTACAAAAGCAAATTTTTGAGTATCAGTGAGCTGCTTTCTCTCTCTGAATGAAACAATTACTAGAAAGACTTTTTTCCTTGATTTCCTAATGTGTAATGCAATGATTAATTGTAACAATCAATGGTCAGAATTGTAAGAGTATTGTTTTTAAAAGTTGATTTAATAGCTTCAGCATGCTCATTTCATGTCTTCTTTCAAATCTGATGATGAAGTTATTGAAAGGAGATGATCAAATTTGTAACCAAGCACTTCTGCCCAGCGTAAAGGATATAAATAGATACGATTGAAAATCAGCTATCTCTCTAACATAGATATTAGTTCTGCAGTAATAAAATCTTCAATACCTTGTTTCCCAGCTTTCTGACATGAAGCAGCAAATTTAGACAAAAGTTCTGTCCTACTGCATTCATCTGAAGTGAAAAGTCTTGTTTTTGGATTGTTAGATACCAACTTGACTTATGTGATGCAGTTGAAGAACTAGATGCTCGCATTTATTATTTCTCATATCTTCTTTCTTCTTTTATATTCCTATTTTTGCTGAGTCTTCTATCTATATGGAAAATAAAGCCTATTCTTCCTGATATTCTTTGTCACAGTAAGAAGACTGTCCCGTATGTTTGATAGTTTGTAGAGCATTGGCTTATATGATTTGAAATAAATTATTCAATTTGTTTGTCAGCTCCTTCTCATATCATGCAAGAACATTGTTCTTTGATTGCTTCCATTCTAAATCCAAATCAGTAAGTTTGTTTTACAGAAAGCAAGCAATAATTTTGTAAATTTTGCTTGCTCCTCCTTAAAAAATTTAATGTAATGATTCACACCTTCATTGATAGTTTCACTTCCATTATTTTCTAAAACAAAAAACAAGAACTTTTTGAATTTATGACAAATTGTGACAAGATATTTGGCATTCCATAATCCATATTAAGAGCGCTTTTCTTGGCATTGTATCAGTCATGTGACATGATTCACTATAATGATTTCCAAGCACAAAGAATATACTGCCCCATAACAGCTATCAGTGTCAGGTCTGAGTGGAGTACATTCAACAAATTTGAACATGTCCCTGCTCAGATCTCCAACAGATTTTATATGTCAGTGTTAAATTAATAGGCAAAAAAATTGGGGTTTCTGCATTCAAATATTTTGTGGTTGATAACTAAGGGGCAACCCAATCCATACTCCTAGCTGGAAATTTGTATCTTCCTTGTTGTTCATAGTTTATTTCCTCTTAACATATACCTTATTTACTCAAATCTAAGCTGCACTTTTTTCCGGTTTTTGTAATCCAAAAAACCGCCTGCGGCTTAGAATCGAGTGCAAAGTAAGCGGAAGTTCTGAAAAATGTTGGTAGGTGCCACCACAACTAACTTCTGCTGTTGAATATATGTAGCGCTACACAGGCATGCTTTGCAGGCACAAAAATAAATACTGGCTCCAAAAACTCTGCGTCAGTAAATAAATTAAAAAAAAGGTGGAAGACGAGCTTTTTTCCTCCGCCCCGAGTTTCGACCACTGCATTTTCATACATTATCCAATGAAGTAAATGCAAATTCCGTATTGTTCATCTTCGAATGTAGCAGCATTTCAATGTACTACGAAAATCCGACTGGCAAGACTGTTTGGGAATTGTCAATATGGCCAACTCTATGTTCTGAATTTTTTCCCACCTGTGAGAAGAGATGGTTGCTAATGGGAACTTTTATGAATAGTGAATCACATGCAGTATTCTCTTTACCATAAGAATAATACGAATATAAACATTTTGCCATGTATTCCTTTGTGTTTGCTGCTATCTCATTTAAATCCTGTCTGCCTAATAAACTACGAAACTAGAGTGAGACAACAGCAAACGCGGAAGAATATACATATTATGTCATGTTTATATTCGTATTATTCTAATGCCTAATAGTGATATAGTTAGAAACGAAGCACGACAATTGACTAGATTTTGAAATCTAAGGTGACTCTAATTTCTGTGCAGAATGTAATGTACTACAGAGGCGTCTGCAAAGATTTTCAAATGGAGAAAAATTTCCGCTATACTCTCGTTCAGAACATCTTCTACCATACGCAGTCTATTATTTGGTTCTTGTTGATCATTATCAAAGAAAGCAGCAGTGTAAGTAACAACAAATAGCAGTCTCTTGCCATTGTTTCGCTAATGAGAGAATTCCTCTCGTTTTTTTTAATTGTAAACGGCGGTAGCGCGCACAAAAGCAAGTCATGCCACGAGCGGCGACAGGTCGTGAACACTCAGAACGCGACAAACAATGGATGACACAGTACAGTAATGCATTTTCAGCTTAGAGTGACGTAAACACCTATAACAAAGAGAACGGCACTTATCAGATCAAAGAAAAATAAGCAATCAATTCAAACCAGACGAAGCACGTGAAAAAGGTAGGGTACCCCTATAAATACGGACGGAGTGCCTGATGCATAGCAGTGGCTACCTGGTAAAGCTTAACTGCTAAGCTTACGACTTGAACCAAACTACTGTAGCTGTATCGTCATTCATTCGACCTAAATTGTTTCTCGTATTACAGTGGACCAACTATGTTTTGATTTGGAGGTGCGGCCTAAAACTTTTCTCTCCCCTTGAATTTCAAGTCTCAAATTTCAGGTGCGGCTTAGATTCGGGAAATTTATTTTCCCTTGATTTCGAGTCTCATTTTTCAGGTGCGGCTTGGATTCCAGTGTGGCTTAGATTCGAGTAAATATGGTATTGCTTTCCTTTGCTCTTAGTTTTCACAGGAGGATGAGAAGAAGAGAGGAGGACAGTAGGGGTAACACTATGATAAGACATTGGACTCACATTCACCATGACGGCAAATCAAAGCCCAGTCCAGCTATCCAGATTTAAGTTTTTGGTGGTTTGCCTGAAGTGCAAAGTTTAAACTAAATGGTAGGATGGTTCCTTTGTAACTAACATAGGCTCATTTCCTTCCTCAACCAAAGCTCAAGTTCCACCTTTGTCTCCCTCCTCCCAACATCACCACCCCACTCATTCTCACTCTCCTACCCCTTTTTAATGCCATATTAGAGTTTCCTCTATTGAGCATACATAGAGTTCCTTACTGATGATAGTTGCTAATGTAACTCTGTTTGATCAATTCTTCACTGCTGCTACTGCTAGCCACTGAGGCAATACTCTATGAAAAACTATCAGGAAACCAAAAGATCATTTTCATTTTGACTCTGTTGTGCCACATTCTAACCATTGCAAAGTGATGCTGTACATACATTGACATCTAATAGCAGACATCACTTAAAGACAAACAAATGTCATGATATTTAATTTTGATATTGTAACTATGTATTCTTTCTTTTAATATAAATATAAAAAACACACACACACACACACCTGTCTGCTGATTCTTCTTTGTACCCTTGTGCTACTTGCAATTCATCTGAACTATGTGACTGTTTGCAACATTTTTGTAAGTTTTTTTTTCCATTCTATAATTTCCATTGTCATAATAAAATACACACAGATTCATAAATGATATATTTTGCATGCTTAGTACACTTTGAGGATCAGTCATATTTACTAAATGTGCAGTATTCTGTAACAGCAAGTCATTAGGAAAGAGAGATTGCATCTGATCTGCATGTGTTCTTGTTTTAAAGATGGCTACGTTTGTGCATTAGAGGAAAATGGAAGGAACAAATTCAGCATGCCTTGGACTTCGTGACAGAGCAAGGACGTATGAAATTTGTGCGACCAATTTACAGGTATGTGCTCTTATTCTCCTCTCGTGTTAGTCATGTTTCCCAAACAACCTACATATCTTATTATTTGCTGGGAAAATAATATAATTATTGTTGTCATTAATGAATAGATTAACATTTTTGTGGTTCCAACAGTGTCGATACACAGAAAAATGTGGCAATTTTAGGATAAAAACTGTATTTGTTAAATTAAAAGAATGGAGCCTGGCAGTACTAGAAACTGTTTCTAGCTGAAAGCATATACTGTAGTCAGTACACAGGCATTAGAAAGTTATCTTGGCTGAAGTGTGTACTCAAGGGGCTCTCAACACTTCTTACCTTCAACTGACCCATCATGCCCTTTGAAATTGAACACCTTGTACTGTTTTATCAAAAGCTTGTTTAGCAAGAGTGACAGGAAACAAACTGCAGAGTGTCTAAATAGCCACAATCAAACATGATGAAGATGAAGATATGTGTTAAGCATTTGGTGACTTTGAAAGCAAACTTTTTAAAAGCAGTGTAACTAAATATCCTAAGATTTCTTTGCACGTAAAGTCAGTACCTGTTTGAAATCGATTCTGTTGCTCAGTGACCGTACAGGTACCAAAACAGAAGATGACAGAGAAAAGACCAAAATACTGAATTCAGACTTCCAAAATTATTTCACTTCTGAAGATAGTAATATGATTTCACCGCTCACTCATCCTACAAATGCCGAAGTGGCAGATATTGAGGCAAATGATTGCAGAATAGAAAATCAATTAAATTTGCTCAATAGTGAAAAGGCATCTGGACTGGATGAGATACCTGCGAGATTTTACAGAGATGGCATGGAAGACATTGCTCCCCTTCTAACAGCATGTTGTCATAGCAAAGAAGGATACCAAGCAATTGGAAAAAGTGCTGGTCATTGTTGTTTCCAAGGAGTTATGGAACACGTTTAACTCTTGCAGTATGATATTTTTTAAGAACAGGAAGCTGCTCTATGAAAATCAACATGGGTGCTGTAAACAGAGATCTTGTGGTACACAGCTCACTCAATTCGTCCGTGAAATCCCAAGTGAGTAGACAAGAGCTCCCATGTGGAGGTCATGTTTCTTCACTTGTTGTTGTTGTTGTGTTGTTGTGGTCTTCAGTCCTGAGACTGGTTTGATGCTGTTCTCCATGCTACTCTATCCTGTGCAAGCTTCTTCATCTTCCAGTACTTACTGCAACCTACATCCTTCTGAGTCTGCTTAGTGTATTCATCTCTTGGTCTCCCTCTACGATTTTTACCCTCCACGCTGCCCTCCAATGCTAAATTTGTGATCCCTTGACGCCTCAGAACATGCCCTACCAACCGGTCCCTTCTTCTTGTCAAGTTGTGCCACAAACTACTCTTCTCCCCTATTCTATTCAATACCTCCTCATTAGTTACGTGATCTACCCATCTAATCTTCAGCATTCTTCTGTAGCATCACATTTCGAAAGCTTCTATTCTCTTCTTGTCCAAACTATTTATCGTCCATGTTTCACTTCCATACATGGCTACACTCCATACAAATACTTTCAGAAACGACTTCCTGACACTTAAATCTATACTCGATCTTAACAAATTCCTCTTCTTCAGAAACGCTTTCCTTGTCATTGCCAGTCTACATTTTGTAGCCTCTCTACTTCGACCATCATCAGTTATTTTGCTCCCCAAATAGCAAAGCTCCTTTACTACTTTAAATGTCTCATTTCCTAATCTAATTCCCTCAGCATCACCTGACTTAATTCGACTACATTCCATTAGCCTCGTTTTGCTTTTGTTGATGTTCATCTTATGTCCTCCTTTCAAGACACTGTCCATTCCGTTCAACTGCTCTTCCAAGTCCTTTGCTGTCTCTGACAGACTTACAATGTCATCGGCGAACCTCAAAGTTTTTATTTCTTCTCCATGTATTTTAATACGTACTCCGAATTTTTCTTTTGTTTCCTTTACTGTTTGCTCAATATACAGATTGAATAACATCGGGGAGAGGCTACAGCCCTGCCTCACTCCCTTCCCCACCACTGCTTCCCTTTCATGCCCCTCCACTCTTATAACTGCCATCTGGTTTCTGTACAAGTTGTAAATAGCATTTCACTCCCTGTATTTTATCCCTGCCACCTATAGAATTTGAAAGAGAGCATTCCAGTCAACATTGTCAAAAGCTTTCTCTAAGTCTACAAATGCTATAAATGTAGGTTTGCCTTTCCTTAATCTTTCTTCTAAGATAAGGCGTAAGGTCAGTATTGCCTCACGTGTTCCAACATTTCTACGGAATCCAAATTTATCTTCCCCGAGGTTGGCTTCTACCAATTTTTCCATTCGTCTGTAAAGAATTCGCGTTAGTATTTTGCAGCTGTGACTTATTAAACTGATAATTCGGTAATTTTCACATCTGTCAACACCTGCCTTCTTTGGGATTGGAATTATTATATTCTTCTTGAAGTCTGAGGGTATTTCGCCTGTCTCATACATCTTGCTCACCAGATGGTAGAGTTTTGTCATGACTGGCTCTTCCAAGGCCGTCAGTAGTTCTAATGGAATGTTGTCTACTCCGGGGGCCTTGTTTCGACTCAGGTCTTTCAGTGCTCTGTCGAACTCTTCACGCAGTATTGTATTTCATCTTCATCTACATCCTCTTCCATTTCCACACTATTGTCCTCAAGTACATTGCCCTTGTATAGACCCTCTATAGACTCCTTCCACCTTTCTGCTTTCCCTTCTTTGCTTAGAACTGGGTTTCCATCTGAGCTCTTGATATTCATACAAGTGGTTCTCTTTTCTCCAAAGGTCTCTTTAATTTTCCTGTAGGTAGTATCAATCTTACCCCAAGTGAGATAAGCCTCTATATCCTTACATTGTCCTCTAGCCATCCCTGCTTAGCCATTTTGCACTTCCTGTCGATCTCATTTTTGAGACGTTTGTATTCCTTTTTGCCTGCTTCATTTACTGCATTTTTATATTTTCTCTTTTCATAATTAAATTCAATATTTCTTCTGTTACCCAAGGATTTCTACTAGCCCTCGTCTTTTTACCTACTTGATCGTCTGCTGCCTTCACTACTTCATCCCTCAGAGCTACCCATTCTTCTTCCACTGTATTTCTTTCCCCCATTCCTGTCAATTGTTCCCTTATGCTCTCCCTGAAACTCTGTACAATCTCTGGTTCTTTCAGAGTATCCAGGTCCCATCTCCTTAATTTCCCACCATTTTGCAGTTTCTTCAGTTTTAGTCTACAGTTCATAACTAATAAATTGTGGTCAGAGTCCACATCTGCCCCTGGAAATGTCTTACAATTTAATACCTGGTTCCTAAATCTCTGTCTTACCATTATATAATCTGTCTGATACCTTTTAGTATCACCAGGGTTCTTCCATGTATACAACCTTCTTTCATGATTCTTGAACCAAGTGTTAGCTACGATTAATTTATGCTCTGTGCAAAATTCTACCAGATGGCTTCCTCTTTCATTTCTTACCCCCAATCCATATTCACCTACTATGTTTCTTCTCTCCCTTTTCCTACTCTCAAATTCCAGTCACCCATGACTATTAAATTTTCGTCTCCCTTCACTACCTGAATAATTTCTTTTATCTCATCATACATTTCATCAATTTCTTCGGCATCTGCAGAGCTAGTTGGCATATAAACTTGTACTACTATAGTAGGTGCGGGCTTCGTGTCTATCTTGGCCACAATAATGCTTTCACTATGCTGTTTGTAGTAGCTTACCCGCACTCCTATTTTTTTTATTCATTATTTAACTTACTCCTGCATTATCCCTATTTGATTTTGTATTTATAACCCTGTATTCATCTGACCAAAAGTCTTGTTCCTCCTGCCACCGAACTTCACTAATTCCCACTATATCTAACTTTAACCTATCCATTTCCCTTTTTAAATTTTCTAACCTACCTACCCGATTAGAGGATCTGACATTCCACGCTCCGATCCGTAGAACGCTAGTTTTCTTTCTCCTTATAATGACGTCCTCCTGAGTAGTCCCCGCCCGGAGATCTGAATGGGGGAATATTTTACCCAAGAGGACGCCACCATCATTTAACCATACAGTAAAGCTGCACGCCCTCGGGAAAAATTACGGCTGTAGTTTCCCCTTGCTTTCAGCTGTTCGCAGTACCAGCGCAGCAAGGCCGTTTTGGTTAGTGTTACAAGGCCAGATCAGTCAATCATCCAGACTGTTGCCCCTGCAACTACTGAAAATGCTGCTGCCCCTCTCCAGGAACCACATGTTTGTCTGGCTTCTCAACAGATACCCATCCGTTGTGGTTGCACCTACGGTATGACCACCTGTATCACAGAGGCACGCAAGCCTCCCCACCAACGGCAAGGTCCATGGTTAATGGGAAGCATTTTATGCACTTCCACACTGTTGTTTAGTGAACAAAATAAGGGCTTACCAACTATCAGATCAGATTTGTGACTGGATTTTTGCCTTCCTAGCAGGTGGAACTGTACACACTCTTAACAAGACAGTCAGCAAATATAAAGGTAATTTCAGAAGTAACCTGAGGGATTGTTACAGGGTTATTATTGTAGAAAAAGAATACCACAACTTTGAAAATCTGCATTTAATCAAAGAAACATGATGAAACCTTGGCTAATTAACCAATATGATGAGTACTTAACAGAGTTTCTTTCAGTAGAAAACAAGTTCATAAATGTTCAGTATGGCCCTCTCAAGACACTATAGCGACATCAGCCCGATACCCGAACTCATTCCACACATTCTGTACCCTGGCATAACAGTTTGGATAGCTGCAGTTATTCCTTCTTTCTGTTTCTTAATGTTAAGTGGAAGAGATGGTTGAAACATCATATCTTTAACGTACCCCCATAGAAAAAAGTTATAGGGGATGAGGTCAGGGTTTCTTAGAGGCCAGTGATGAATGTTCTGTCACAAGCTGCCTGGTGGCTGATCCATGGCTGTGGGTACCTTTCATTCAGACAGGCATGGGCAGATAAGTGCCAGTGGGGTGGTGCCTCATCCTGCTGGAATACTAATTGACATGCTTCTTCTTCGAGTTGAGGGAACAGCCAGTTCTGCAACATTTCCAGATAGGTTTGTCCAATTACAGATGCACCTTCGAAGAAAAAAAGGACCAAAAGCTTTATTGGCTGAAATGGCCAGTGCCACAATACAGACACTGTGCTGATTGACTTTCTCTGTTGTGTGAAATGTTGCTTCATAGCTAAACACTAGCTTTGAAATAAACTGGTCACCTGTTTGCATTTGCTCAAGGACAAATTTGCAGAACTCAATTCTTTTCACCTTATCAGCTTTGGAAAGGGCTTGAACCAATTGTAGATGATAAGGTTTCATTACCAACCTTTTCCTTAGGACTCTCCAAAAGGTCGGTTGCAGAATTTGCAGCTCTCTGCTGGCTGAGCAGGTTGATTTTCCTGGACTGCAAACAAATGCTTCCTGAATACGGCCAAACTTTTCTTCACTCTTGCATGGCCGTCTGGAACTTTTCCCTTTGCACAAACATCCTTTCTTTGTGAATTGTTTGTACTAATGTGTGATACACCACTTATCAGGAGGTTGAACCCTGTACTTGGTTCGAAATGCACGCAGAACAACTATCGTCGATTCGCTTCTGCCGTACTCTTTGTGCTGACAAAAGATATTAAAGTTACGCGGCCAACAGTGCTCCTAGTGACCAAATGAAACTTCAGAGCTTCCTTCAATCGACAGCAGAAAGAGCGTAGCTCTCCTTTTCCGATTTTCAAAGTTGTGGTATTCTTTTTGAATCACCCTGTATATATGATCTAGTGGATAACATCAAAAACTCTGTGAGGCTGTTCACAGACAATGCATTTGTCTGTAGGAAAGAAGAAACACCAGAAGAATCTAGTGAATTGCGGGAAGACTTGAAGACTGTTGATGACTGCAACAGGTATTGGCAGATGACCTTCAACGTAAATAAATGTAATACATTTCGCATAAATAGGTTAAGGGATCCACAGTTGTTCGATTAATTTTGCACAACTTGCATATCTGCAAAGACACCTGGCCATAGATTCAAAGGGAATAGAATGAAACAAACAATAATTTTACTATGAAATAAAACAAAACAATAACCAAAATAAATCCAGTCATGTAGAAAATGCAAATGACTGAAATCAAAATCTGCTGATGGGTAACATTCAGTACAGTGTTTTTCTACCTCAAGCATCCTTCATGGCTTACTGTCCAAAAGGTGGTTAAGATGCTGCTCAGCCCTATTCCACTCTTCTACGGAAGTCCCCCGTGGCCAGCCAGTGTGTGGGGAAAGTTCCTGTGACAATGCAATAGCAAGTTTCATTTGGTACCAAGTAAGCTCAATCAGGTTCACCTCAGTAGACACTGCACAGGCTTTTCCATTTAGTTGATGCTTGGCTCCTGAAGGAAGGTGTTCAGAAGGTGCACTTGGTGGGACTGTGCATTATTGTCTTAAAAGATGGTGATTCACCCTTCCCTCTGCTGGATCCACATGATTGCATGCCTGAGATGTGAACTGATACACTGCTGCCTCCACAATCTTCTATAATGTTCGTCAGGTGTCATACAAATCCTGTACTCTTCAATGAAGAGAACCCATTGCCATTGGCCCAGGTTCTATTTGAGATGTTCCTTTGTGCCCTTATTCACATCCTACTATGATGTTTGTAATTGACTTCTTCAGACTAAATTAATTGTGTGGAGACGTGTGCATATCCTGTCAGCATCAACAGCACACAGTTCTGGTGGATTATCTGCATATATATGAAGACTAATTTGTATGTAGCAGTCATTGATTGTTGTTGTTGTTGTTTGCTAGGGGTGACCACTATGAGGAAGATACTCAATGTTTTTCATCTCATGATACTGCTAGAATGAAATTGGTGTGATGTGCAACAATTCAGCAGGCACTTCCTATACCAACAACCCTTCATGGCTTTATACTGTATTACATGCAAAACTTTCTGGTCAAAATCGAGTACTTGGGGTGGGTGCATGTCACGTGTCAGCGTGAAAATCCACAGCTAACTGTATCTTGAGTGGGTTAAAGACCTTAGTGATCACCTGATTATGCCAAGTGTAGAATTCTAAAATTGTGGGTATGTGTAAGACTGTGCATGTGCGGAAACAGAGGAATGTGTCATCATATGTTGGGCAATCACATGACTTCCACCTTTGATGTAAGTCATGGCAGTGAAGTAGTGTGTTTGTCCCAGCTGATGTGTAGAGTCAGCACAGCAAATTAGGCTGACATGGAGGCACCCCAGAATGACAGAGAAGTGCTATTGCCTTTGGACCTCCCATACCACATTCTGAATGAAGATGCCCAATTTGTTGGTGTATCAACACAGGATGTCCTATGTGCCTACAATGTATGTTGTACAACGCAGCAATGGAATGTGGCATGGCAACAGTGATTGTACTATGATCCTAACCAACATGGTTGAAGATGAATGCCATCGCTCTTAAATGACAATCAGTTTCAAAGCCGACAGGAATTACTGTTCTTAGCGAACACAAGTTCATCTCGATCAATGTCCAAGGGAACATTGAAAAGGGAGCTGCATGCAGTTGTCATTTGGAATCGAGTGCCTCACGAAAGGATGAGTGCACCAAAGGCCCTACGAGGTATTTAACTTGCAGTGAAGCATGTAGTTTAGGCCAGAGGTGGTGATGTGATGTTTTGAATTTGTTGTTCGTATTATGACTTGGCTTGACTCAGTCAAGTGAACATGAACCAGATTGCTTATTACAACATTCTTGGTGATCAGATGTTGCACTTTCTTCTACATCTCCACGATGAGTATGCTGTGGACACTATCATATTCAAAGATGACAACAGCCATGTTCACAGGGCCACACTCATATATTTCTGCTTTGACAGACACTGAGGCAGCCTAACAGAGCTTGAGTGGCCTATTTAATCACCTGCTCTTAATCGCATAGAAAGGTGTGGGACTATTTGGAATAGCAGGTGGAACACAGTAGTCATTCTCACAATTTAGTACCTCTGTGGGATCTAATCACCAGTGTCTTCAGCTGGATATTGTGTACCTGAAGAAACTTGTAGACAATCTTCTTTGCTGGACTAAGGCAGTGTTATGTGGTGTTAGCACGATGTTTCCTGAGAATGACTAATTTTTTGTCTGTCATGCTTATTAACTGCTCAAGGATGTCCATCCCTCCAATCATTCCTCCAGGACTTTACTTGTTATTTACATTAGAAGGGACACCAGTATAATATTTAGTTACTGCATTCTGCAGTATCACTACCAATCTGTGGCCAAGAGGAGTGTGACCACCTAGTCTCAGAGGCCACAGTTTGATAATATAAGCAAATAGTTATATATAATGTACATACCTTTCATACTCAATGCCTTGTCTCAAAAGTAATTAGTGCCCTGTCCTGAGCATTGTTAAGTTAGTATTGCTATTATGTATATAACTTTATAGCATTCTGAATAACTCAAAACCTTTTTCATATGTTGGGTTAGCTGTTGAAGGAACATGTATTAGGAAAGGACAGTTTTTGATTCATAACTTACTGACAAGCTACCACAGAGATGAGGCTGAGTCATTCACTTAAGGTGACTATAAAATTCCAAAATTCTTAGTGCTTGTTCTTGGCAAGACTGACTTTTGTATGAATTGCAGCCTTCTGATTGGGATTGTTAATATTAGCCAATAGTTCTTTTTGTGTTAACTCTTTAGCACAAGCTCTTATTACAGAGACAAGTGAAAGCTTTTTACTCTGAAAATACCTCTTCTTTGTATTGTGCCCATTTTCGTATGATATAGTATGCTTATCTATCATTTCTGAATAAGTATATCACAAAATATACAGACTGAATTAACACTGATAACAGAACAACATAAATGACCACAAGCTGCACTACTCTTCTGGCCAGGAGATGAGCAACTGATTTTGGATGTGTATGTAGCACATTTGCAGGGTTCTTCCAGGAAAGCCTCTTCCCTGACCAAGAGCACTCCTCGCTCAAGAGTTTACTGACAGACTATGCAAAGTTGCAAGTTTGAGTCCACTTCATCCTTTGTGAGGGACCTCAAACATAATTTGCTTCACTTTTTAACCCACCAGCATAGCAAAAGCTTCCAGAAACATTTCTGCAAAAGAGTTTGAGATCAGAACTGAATAGGCCGAAGAACTTCCTTTTAATGCAGCAATCACAGACCACTGCCTAATGACCACCAGACTCCAGCCAGTATCCACCCAGATGATCACAACACATCATACTTTGGGCACAAAAATTTTTTATTATTGCTATTTGATTTTCTGCACAAAGTAACTTTGATATACAGAGTGAACACCGTGCAGCAGCACATCGGTGTGGAGTTTGCTCATGTAGCATATGTTATGAAGAATACTTAAGTCTGTAAACTACCATCACCGTTAAAAGTTACCTGAAACAGAATTGGGTTGATGTGTAAGTTCGTGATTTTTATTTTTGGCTTGTTGGTTCATAGCTCACTGTGAGTGTATTTATAAATTGTCATTTCTTACTTGAAGGTCTAGTACTTGTCTTGCAGTTACATATTGAATTTTGCATATTTTAATCTTATGAATGTTGTTTAAGCATCATAAAATAGAGTCTCAAGTGGAAGAGGGCTAAAATTTATAACGCAGTGTGCACTTTGGATGTAATATAGGGATAAAGGCAGCAGAGGTAGTTAAAAATGTGTGCCATAGTTGGGTTGATTGTTATCACAGATGTCACATCAGAAAATCATTTTCTCATTTCAAGGAGGAGTGTTCTCATTTAACCTTTGTGCAACATTTTTATTCATTGGACAAGATTCAGAAGTTGGGTGCGGGAGTGCTGCATAGTATAATTCATAGCAACAGATGCTGATGACAATTTGTGATGCCTTTATGTTAACTTCATAAGGAGAAATTAACAGCAGAGCCCTAACAAAAGATCTCGCCTCAAGCTTAGGGCAGTACGAACAGAAAATATGCTGCATCTAGTGGCACAAAAAGGATATTGTGTACTCTGAATTGCTATTCATTGCAGTTGGCGTTTGTTGCCAGTAACTGAGATGCCTTTCAGCCAAGGTCTAAGAAAAACTACCAAGAAAATTGCATCAACTGTTGCTGCTGCACGATATCACGCCTCTCGCTCTACTGATTTGACAAAAGAAGCTGTGCAGGAGCTTGTTTGGGAAGTCATCCCTCCTTGCACTTATTTTTCTGATCTGGTGGCCCCAAATATTTATCTTTATCGCTTCTTATCAAATTTCTTGTTGAACGAAAATGCACTTTAGACCTGGGTTGACAACGTTGTTAACTCCAAACCAGTCACTTTCTACAATTGTGTAATTGATAAACTGCCTAGGCATTGTCAAATATGTGAGGGAATATATTTTTGATGATTAATTTCTCACCTATGTTTACTGATGTGTTCAATAAAATAATGGAAAATGTCTATAAAAATATATTCTGCATTAATATAACTGAATTACAACTTTCCATGATGGCTTTAAAATGGAAGTCTATTTTAATGTAACACAGAGTATCTGTAAGGCACTTGTGCCTAAATTTTCACAAATTATTAAGACATTACACTCTCTGGACTTCAAAATGCTGTATGTCTGTGTGCTCTCCTGTGTCATACTCAAGTAGTATGGAAATGTGGCAGTTGGATGTGTAAAGAAACCCAGTTAACTAATGATTGTGCCACAATTTCGTTTTCACAAAACATTAAAATTATCCCAGCAGAAGCAGAAAAAGTAGAAATTGTCTAGCATTCAGTACATTTTACTCTTAGCCCCTAATTGGGTAGTGAAGGTGGTGAGGAAATTAATTACAGAGTTTTCTTAACATTTCCTTATTGATTTTCAAACTGGCTGCCTAGAGATCTGCCACAGAAGTAGTAAAAAGCTTCTCTCCATTGAGATTGGAAGCAAAAATTGATGCACCCTTTGCTTTACAATGCAACCAGATTATCATACAGATACCAAACAACCCTCATTGCCCCAGTATCAGCTAAGACAGATAATTTGCACTGTAAAAGATGAGATTAGCTGTAGTTTCTGCATAGAACAACCTTCCTGGACTCTAAACCATTTTTTGATAACCAGATATCCAACTTAAGCGCAAATCACTATGATTATTCAGTGAAAATGACAAGAAAATTTCAAATCAATCCTGTGCCATCAAGAAAGTAAATAGACAGTCACAGAGTTGCCAAGCATATTATGTGTTTTTTCCAAGTCTAGGATACTTTCACAGCTGATGTATTACTTTAGTGGGCTCAGAAGTGCTTTTTACAGTGACCTCAAGATACTAAATCAGGTCTCGAAGAGGTCATCAGTGACACATGTTAGGGGTTAGTTCATCATCTGGCGGTATATCAGGATGGGAAAACTTGTGGAAGTCATGCATTTTGTTTTGGCCTTGAAATGTTTAATTTGTTGCTGTCCCACAACTAAATTTGTTGCTTTGCCATTTAGTGATTTCTCAGTGACTTTATGAAGTCTGGCCATGTCAGTTGTGAGATTGCTAGTCTTCAAGTCTGTTTGTCATTCTGATTTTGCTGTATTTGTGAAACCCCAAATTTTTCAGTTGAAGGAACTTTGGTGAGCAATAAGATATGGAGAAAAGTGAATGTGCCCAAGAGCTCTCTGTGGGATCTGTTTTCTCGGTTTGGGACATGTCAAACACTTCAAGGATTGAAATCAAACAACTTTGTTTACCTGCCAGTGGTAAGCCTTGTTGCAATCTCTCTTCAACAAAGAGTTTAGCTAAAACCAAGAACTATATTCACATAACAGAAAATTAGATTCTGCTAAGGATCATACTTTATGAGAAATTGTCAGCTCAGGGAGGAAGTGGGGGGGGGGGGGGGGGCTGTGATAGTTTGTTACTCAGGTTTATCGCCTCCACAATGAGCTGTCAAGTCTGCTGTGGGAGAAATTTAATCATGTGTAGAAAGATGTAGCATATGGCATATTCCTGTGAATAACTAGCCTATGATTGGTCTATGCTATTTGTGGGATGCAGGGTGTAGATGCTTTCACAAACTGTTGAGCAGTTTTTCTCTGGAAGAAATTCAGTTTGGATTTTAATCCGACTGACAACAACTGTGTTGCATCATGGTGATGGTTTGACATTATAAGCATACTGTAAATTTGGAAGTATCAGCAGTGATTATTTTTTAATTGGTATGAATAGAGTTACTTTTCATTCTTGTGATTACTGTAGACTGAGTGACAGTTTTGTTAAACAATGACATATTCAAGACTTTACTGTTGTTGTATTGTGTTCCTTTTTACATTCCTTGGTTACATTTCCTTGTGTCTTTTTAAGACACTTTTTTTTCAATCATTGTGCATTGTTTATTTTTTTTTACCAGTACTGTGTTCCTCTGTTTTGGTGGTAGTGCCAGTGACAATAATCATTAGAAGTCTGTAATAATCGAAATACGTATTACCTACTCATAATGTTGACAGTCTAACAACTAGAGATGCTCCAAAAAAGTGAATTCTGTCCGGTGAATGAGTTTACCCGTTAGCACTCCACTTAAGACAGAAAATCAAAAATAATTGTGACAGTTATTCATTTATGATATCTAGCTTGCAGTCATTGCATTTGAATCTTATTAGTTATTATGCTCTAGTGCCTAAGCTTAGTTACAGAATGAACAGCCATGTCTTTGTGATGCAAGCTGTAACCCTTACTTCCGAGACTGCTCTAGCGACACTCCATGTGTAGAAATGTATTCTTCCTGCCGCTCATACAACCTAGACTAGGCAACAGTGCAGAATATCTTTGACAACTCTTTGATTGTCGAGGTTTCCTGGATGGCAAGGAATTACCTGCTGGTTTCATTTGATATTTTATTGTCATTTCTTTTGAATAAGCGGAGTAATTTTCACTGAAAGTGTGATATTTAGATGATAAATTAAAGTTTTTGAATCCAGAAAGGTTGATCCATACACAATCTACAACTAATAAAATCTTCTATGTTGCAAATTATTTGTGTCATATATCACTAAGGCAGAGACAGAGGAATGAATGCAGCAGGGGCACTAGCTAAGCCACTTTGAGAAGTGAATGCTACCATAGGATCCATCAATACCTCTTTCAGCATTTTACTTTTCCTCTAACTGAACTACAAGCTGTCAGACAGAAAATCAGCAAGGAACTTAGCAAATCTTTTCCTTCATAAGTCTTCTCATGACCTCAGTTATTTATTCCATAGAGCTGAAGATTAAAAAAGTATGGAAGTCTAGAGCTGGCAGTTTCATCTACATCTACATTTATACTCCGCAAGCCACCCAACGGTGTGTGGCGGAGGGCACTTTACGTGCCACTGTCATTACCTCCCTTTTCTGTTCCAGTCGCATATGGTTCGCGGGAAGAACGACTGTCTGAAAGCCTCCGTGCGTGCTCGAATCTCTCTAATTTTACATTCGTGATCTCCTCGGGAGATATAAGTAGGGGGAAGCAATATATTCGATACCTCATCCAGAAACGCACCTTCTCGAAACCTGGCGAGCAAGCTACACCGCAATGCAGAGCGCCTCTCTTGCAGCGTCTGCCACTTGAGTTTGCTAAACATCTCCGTAACGCTATCACGGTTACCAAATAACCCTGTGACGAAACGCGCCGCTCTTCTTTGGATCTTCTCTATCTCCTCCGTCAACCCGATCTGGTACGGATCCCACACTGACGAGCAATACTCAAGTATAGGTCGAACAAGTATTTTGTAAGACACCTCATTTGTTGATGGATTACATTTTCTAAGGACTCTCCCAATGAATCTCAACCTGGCACCCGCCTTACCAACAATTAATTTTATATGATCATTCCACTTCAAATCGTTCCGCACTCATACTCCCAGATACTTTACAGAAGTAACTGCTACCAGTGTTTGTTCCGCTATCATATAATCATACAATAAAGGATCCTTCTTTCTATGTATTCGCAATACATCACATTTGTCTATGTTAAGGGTCAGTTGCCACACCCTGCACCAAATGCCTATCCGCTGCAGATCTTCCTGCATTTCGCTACAATTTTCTAATGCTGCAACTTCTCTGTATACTACAGCATCATCCGCGAAAAGCCGCATGGAACTTCCAACACTATCCACTAGGTCATTTATATATATTGTGAAAAGCAATGGTCTCATAACACTCCCCTGTGGCATGCCAGAGGTTACTTTAACGTCTGTAGACGTCTCTCCATTGATAACAACATGCTGTGTTCTGTTTGCTAAAAATTCTTCAATCCAGCCACACAGCTGGTCTGATATTCCGTAGGCTCTTACTTTGTTTATCAGACGACAGTGCGAAACTGTATCGAACGCCTTCCGGAAGCCAAGGAAAATAGCATCTACCTGGGAGCCTGTATCTAATATTTTCTGGGTCTCATGAACAAATAAAGCGAGTTGGGTCTCACACAATCGCTGTTTCCGGAATCCATGTTGATTCCTACAGAGTAGATTCTGGGTTTCCAAAAACGACATGATACTCGAGTAAAAAACATGTTCTAAAATTCTACAACAGATCGACGTCAGAGATATAGGTCTATAGTTTTGCGCATCTGCTCGACGACCCTTCTTGAAGACTGGGACTACCTGTGCTCTTTTCCAATCATTTGGAACCTTCCGTTCCTCTAGAGACTTGTGGTACACGGCTGTTCGAAGGGGGGCAAGTTCTTTGGCATACTCTGTGTAGAATCGAATTGGTATCCCGTCAGGTCCAGTGGACTTTCCTCTGTTGAGTGATTTCAGTTGCTTTTCTATTCCTTGGACACTTATTTCGATGGCAGCTATTTTTTCGTTTGTGCGAGGATTTAGAGAAGGAACTGCAGTGCGGTCTTCCTCTGTGAAACAGCTTTGGAAAAAGGTGTTTAGTATTTCAGCTTTACGCGTGTCATCCTCTGTTTCAATGCCATCATCATCCCGGAGTGTCTGGATATGCTGTTTCGAGCCACTTATTGATTTAACGTAAGACCAGAACTTCCTAGGATTTTCTGTCAAGTCGGTACATAGAATTTTACTTTCAAATTCACTGAACACTTCACGCATAGCCCATCTTACAATAACTTTGACAATGGTTAGCTTCTGTTTGTCTGAGAGGTTTTGGCTGCGTTTAAACCTGGAGTGAAGCTCTCTTTGCTTTCGCAGTAGTTTCCTAACTTTGTTGTTGAACCACGGTGGGTTTTTCCCGTCCCTCACAGTTTTACTCTGCACGTACCTGTCTAAAACACATTTTGCGATTGCCTTGAACTTTTTCCATAAACACTCAACATTGTCAGTGTCGGAACAGAAATTTTCGTTTTGATCTGTTAGGTAGTCTGAAATCTGCCTTCTATTACTCTTGCTAAACAGATAAATATTCCTCCCTTTTTTTATATTCCCATTAACTTCCATATTCAGGGATGCTGCAATGGCCTTATGATCACCGATTCCCAGTTCTGCACTTACAGAGTCGAAAAGTTCGGGTCTGTTTGTTATCAGTAGGTCCAAGATGTTATCTCCACAAGTCGGTTCTCTGTTTAATTGCTGGAGGTAATATTTGGATCATGCACTCAGTATAATGTCACTCGATGCTCTGTCCCTACCACCTGTCCTAAACATCTGAGTGTCCCAGTCTATATCTGGTAAATTGAAATCTCCACCTAAGACTATAACATGCTGAGAAAATTTATGTGAAATGTATTCCAAATTTTCTCTCAGTGGTTCTGCCACTAATGCTGCCGAGTCGGGAGGTCGGTAAAAGGAGCCAGTTATTAACCTGCTTAGGTTGACATAAGTCTTACTTTTTTCCTGTAGCATCAAATAATTTTTTAACTGTTTAGTACCATGATTAATTGATATTTCTGAAATAATATCAAAGTAATCCATTACTAATATGTGAAATGTGGGTAGAAGCTTCTTATACATACTTTTTATTTAATAAAATTAGACTTTCAGCATAAGATTATCCTGATAAATTGCAATTAACTTGCATTAGAATAGTGCATGTTCCTGTCTGACAATGGTTTGGGTAGTTTTTCTTATTCATTGCCTGCAGAAATTTACTGTTTGTAAGTTAAAGATGGCAAGCCAAGTCTGAAATGGCTTCTTGACTGGAAAGGAATTTCCTTGATGGCCTTTCCAAAAGAAGCAAAAGAGGAAAATATATGACTGCACAAAATTGGAAGAAAAAGTTCGGTGAGAGATGACTTCCCAAACACACTGCTGAGTAGTTTCTTTTGTGAAATTAGTGTCATTGTGCATTGTGCAGTAGCTACAGTTCATGCAGTGTTCTTGATCTTTTTTCTTGTATTGGAACAGCAAAGGCATTTCAGTTTCTAGCTACAAATGTCAGCTGCTATGCTTACACTCCTGGGGTGCAGTTTGTAGTACACATCATCATCATCATCATCATCATCATCTTTGTGCCACCAAGTGCAAAATGTTATCTTTGAAGGACACATACTGCTCTTTGCTTGAGATGTTTTTTGTTAAGTCTGAGCCATTAATTTCATTTTATGAAGTTAACAGAAAATCACGATATCTCATTACATTAACAATAAAAGCATAGCAATGCCCCTGAGCCAACTGACAATATTCAAGCAAAAATACTTGCTGCTTTGAATTGGGGCATACACTATTCCTGCATCAGTCCAGAATCTTACCCATTGGACGCAGATGTTGCACCAAGGTTAAATAGTCGTGGGCCACACCATTTGCCAAGTATTGGGCACACTGACATTGAACATCATTGATTAAAGTTTCTACATGGTCTTCATCAAAGCCCTCAGGCCTCCCTGAATGTGAAAAATCATTAATGTCAGAACAGTCCTCCTTGAAAAAAAGAAAACAATTTTCTGGCTTGATTTCTCCAATAGTACTTTCTGCACAAATGGCATATATGTTTCGAGCTGCCTTCACCCCAAAAGCGAGCAAAATGTTAGATCTCCTTCCAGTTGACAATATTTTATAATGCTGAAACAATGTTCATGAGGTTCAAGTATACAAAATCCAATGTGTAACTGCAAAGCAAATAGTAAACCTTCAAATAAGAAGTGACAATTGATAAATACACTTACAGCAACTTAAGCGTCAACAGACCAAACGTAAGTTACAGCCTACACACCAACCCAATTTTGTATTAGGTAACTTACCTAACCCTTCCCCCTCCCCCCCCCCCCCCTCGTCGCCCTCACCCTACCCCCTGCTCCGTCCCCATGAACGATACAGATAACCATACTGTAGGTGCAACCACAATGGAGGGGTATCTGTTGACAAGTCAGACAAATGTGTGGTTCCTGAAGAGGGGCAGCAGCCTTTTCAGTAGTTGCAGGGGCAACAGTCTGGATGATTGACTGATCTGCCTTTGTAACATCGACCAAAATGGCCTTGCTGTGCTCATACTGTGAGCGGCTGAAAGCAAGGGGAAACTATGGCCGTAATGTTTCCCGAGGACATGCAGCTTTACTGTGTGGTCAAATGATAATGACATCCTCTTGGGTAAAATATTCTGGAGGTAAAATAGTCCCCTATTCGGATCTCCGACTGGAGACTACTGAGGAGGACGTCGTTATCAGGAGAAACAAAACAGGCTTTCTATGGATCCAAGTATGGAATGTCAAATCCCTAAATCGGGCAGGTAGGTTAGAAAATTTAAAAAGGGAAATGGATAGATTAAAGTTTGATATAGTGGGAATTAGTGAAGTTCGGTGGCAGGAGGAACAGGACTTCTGGTCAGGTGAATACAGGGCTATAAATATAAAATCAAATAGGAGTAATGCAGGAGTCAGTTTAATAATGAATAAAAAAATAAGAACGTGGATAAGCTACTATGAACAGCATAGTGAATCTATTATTGTAGCCAAGATGGACATGAAGCCCACACCCACCACAGTAGTACAAGTTTATATGCCAACTAGCTCTGCAGATGAGGAGGAGATTGAGGAAATGTATGATGTGACAAAAGAAATTATTCATATAGTTAAGGTAGACAAAAATTTAATAGTCATGGGGGACTGGAATTCGATAGTAGGAAAAGGAAGAGAGGGAAAAGTAGTAGGAAAATATGGACTGTGGGAAAGGAATGAAAGACAAAGCCGACTGGTAGAATTTTGGACAGGGCATAACTAATTCATAGCTAACCCTTGCTTTAAGAATCATGAAAGGAGGTTGTATATGTGGAAGAGACCTGGAGACATCGGAAGGTTTCAGATTGATCATATAACAGTAAGACAGAGATTTCAGAACCAGGTTTTAAATTGTAAGCCATTTCCAGGGTACGATGTGGCCTCTGACTACAGTTTACTGTTTATGGCCTGCAGATTAAAACTGAAGAAACTTGAAAAAGGCAGGATTTTGTGGAGATGGGACCTGGATAAACTGAAAGAACCAGAGACTAGAGAGTTTCAGAGGGAGCATTAGGGAACGATTGACAAGAACAGGAGAAAGGAGTACTGTAGAAGAAGAATGTGTAGCTTTGAGAGATGAAATAGTGAAGGCAGCAGAGGATCAAGTAGGTAAAAAGATGAGGGCCATTAGATATCCTTGGGTAACAACAGAGATATGGAATTTAATCGATGAAAGGAGAAAACATAAAAATGCAATAAATGAATCAGGCAGTAGGGAATACAAACGTCTAAAAAATGAGATCAACAGGACGTGCAAAATGGCTAAGCAAGAATGGCCAGAGGACAAATGTAAGGGTGCAGAAGCTTATCTCACTAGGGGTGAGATAGATTCTCCCTACAGGAAAATTAAAGAGACCCTTGGAGAAAAGAGAACCACATGTATGAATATCAAGAGCTCAGATGGAAAGCCAGTCCTAAGCAAAGAAGGAAAAGCAGAAAGGAGTATATAGAAGGTCTATACCAGAGAGATTTAAGTGAGGGCAGTATTATGGAAATGGAAGATCACCTAGATGAAGATGAAAAGGAAGATATGATTCTGCACGGAGAATTTGACAAAACACTGAAAGACTTAAGTCAAAACAAGGCCCTGGGAGTAGACAACATTCTGTTAGAGCCACTGATAGCCTTGGGAGAGACAGCCCTCACAAAACTCTTCCATCTGGTGAGCAAGATGGATGAGACAGGCAAAATACATTCAGACAGCAAGAAGAATATAATAATTCCAATTCCAAAGAAAGAAAGTGCTGACAGATATGAAAATTAACGAACTGTCAGTTTAATAAGTCACAGTTGCAAAACACTAACATGAACCCTTTACAGAAGGGAAAACTGGTAGAAGCTGACCTTAGGGAAGATCAGTTTGGATTCAGGAGAAATGTAGGAACACATGAGGCAATAGTGCCTTCTCATAGAAGATAAGTTAAAGAAAGGCAGACCTACATTTATACCATTTGTAGACTTAGAGAAAGCTTTTGACAATGTTGACTGGAATACTCTTTCAAATTCTAAAGGTGGCAGGGATAAAATACAGGGAGTGAAATGCTATTTACAATTTGTACAGAAACCAGATGGAAGTTATAAGATTCGAGGGGCATGAAAGGGAAGCAGTGGTGGGGAAGGCAGTGAGACAGAGCTGTAGCCTCTCCCCGATGTTATTCAATCTGTATATTGAGCAAGCAGTAAAGGAAACAAAAGAAAAATTTGGAGTAGGTATTAAAATCCATGGAGAAGAATAAAAACTTTGAGGTTCGCCGATGACATTGTAATTCTGTCAGAGACGGCAAAGGACTTGGAAGAGCAGTTGAACGGAATGGACAGTGTCTTGAAAGGAGGGTATAAGATGAACATCAACAAAAGCAAAACGAGGATAATGGAATGTAGTCGATTTAAGTCAGGTGATGCTGAGGGAATTAGATTATAAATGAGACACTTAAAGTAGTAGATGAGTTTTGTTATTTGGGAAGCAAAATATGGAGGATATAAAATGTAGACTGGATGGCAAGAAAAGCGTTTCTGAAGAAGAGAAATTTGTTAACATCAAGTATAGATTTAAGTGTGAGAACGTCCTTTCTGAAAGTATTTGTATGGAGTGTAGCCATGTGTGGAAATGTAACATGGACAATAAATGGTAGACAACAAAAGAATAGAAACTTTTGAAATGTGGTGCTATAGAAGAGTGCTAAACTTTAGGTGGGTAGATTACGTAACTAATGAGGAGGTACTGAATAGAATTGGGGAGAAGAGAAATTTGTGGTACAACTGGACTAGAAAAAGGGATCGGTTAATAGTACACATTCTGAGGCATCAAGGGATCACCAATTTAGTACTGTAGGGAAGTGTGGGGAGTAAAAACTATAAAGGGGGGCCAAGAGATGAATCCAGTTAGCAGATTTAGAAAGATGTAGGTTGCAGTAGTCAGTCGGAGATGAAGAGGCTTGCTCAGGATAGAGTAGTGTGAAGACGTGCATCAAACCAGTCTTTGGACTGAAAGCACAACAACCACAACAACAACTTACCTGTGGTGGTAGTTTATACATACATATACCATAGGCTAACGCCTTGCTGATGCACCTGTATTTATGGTAGTTTACACACTTAAATATTCCTCAAGTCATAAGCTGGGTGAGCAGCTTCACATCATTACGTTACTGCATGGCATTCACAATCGGTTTATTGAACTTATTTTGCATGGAAAATCAAACTACATTAATAAACAATTTTATGTTTGCCACTGCTTGAGCAGAAACATGGCCAAGGTGTACCACAATCAGCTGATCAGATGCCAGGTGATGGTGGCCAACAGCAAATTACGAGGGGTCTATAACCACTGTATAGCAAGGAAACTTTTGAATATAAATTGTTCTGATCTTGATGCAGCCATGAGTTCTTTCGTGGGAATGTTCCTGGATGGTTTGCTGCTACTGATGGGTTATAAAGTGAAGAAAATTGTCAGATGTTCCATCTTGTAGCAGACAGATGAAATGCAATTTAAAAAATAAAAGAAGTAGACTTGAACTTGTGACTTTGCACCTACACTGTGTGACTTTTACCACTAGACCATGAGCAGATTCAGCACTGTTGCACAAGAGCAGAAGACAACACACCTTCCAGAAAGTTCCATATTTTACAATGTTGTTGCCAGTTGCAGGTGACTGGACTTGGAATTCTGAGGGACGGCTAGTTTTATTGATACATTACCTGAACGACTTGCACTTAGACATTGGGTGGCCACTGCAGAGAGTATATCAGAGTTTTCAGTTAGTGAAAGCCCTAGATAGAAATGCCCAGGTATTGCCGCATTTAATTTTCAGATAACATTGCCAAATGTCCACTACCAGTATAAGGGACAGCCAAATGAAAATGAGGCATGGGTGTTGGTAATACATGTAGGAGTGTTTATAGAACTGCCCTTTATTTGGAACCAGGAAGGAACAGCATGAATGTTCACTGCTGTGCCATTTACCTGGTATACTTGATATGAAGTCAGTGAATCGAAGGAACAGCAAGGCGCAGTGCAGTTTTTGGCTGCAGAAAGAGGCCAAATGTCTGCTGTTATGTCAAACACAGCATGTCACGTGTACATGTGTTTGCATTGATTAAACAATTTCAAAAAGGTTGGGTGTCATTGAAACACAGCAGTCAGCCAGGACAGGCACATTGTGTCATTACCCCTTCTGTCGTTGCTGCAGTGGATGCTGCCATGAAAAAGGACCGATGGCAGGTGGTGGATACATTTGGCTCATATAGAGCATCAATCGCAGCACCACACACATCATCATGACAGAGCATTTAAAGTTCATCAAAACCTGTTGTATGTGTGCACATTTTTGTGAGCATGCATCAGTGGGTTTCCCACAGCCTGACAGAAGAGCAGATGTTGAACAGAACATTGATATCACTGCAGCATCTGGAACGGTAGTATCACAGTGAAGAATACTGTTTCCTGTACTGCATTATTGTGAGATATGAAACATGGTGTCATCATTTCCAGCTGGAGAGCATGTGTCAGAGCCAACAGTGGAAGCATATGGAGGCCATACAGTCCCAATCTCTCCCCATGCGATTTCCATTTTTGGAGCCCTGAAGAAAGACATTTGTGGCTTTAAATTTGATTCAGACAGAGAGGTGCATACAATCATGCTTCTGTAAGCAACCTCAAACATTTTTCCATGAAGGCATTAACTATCTTGTCTGATAGTGGGATAAATGTATTAATAGTTATGGCGATTACTTTTGAAATAATAATAAACAGTTTACTTATTTTTTCCCAACTGTCTTATTTTCATTTCACTGCCCCTTATACGTTGACTATTGTTAAGATTCCATAACTGTTATCAGAAAATGCCACAATTGCCTATAACAAGGTCTTAGTGGCACTGGTTTGCCATTGCTTCCCTTTGGTCTCTATGCAAGATGTACTAGATTTGTGGATGGCTGCAAGTGATTATGAAAGTGAAGCACTGCCGTGGAGGGGGGGGGGGGGGGGGGGCTAGGAGAGGAAATCCATGGACAGTTTATAACTCATTTCTTTCAAATGTACAAAACATTACTTTCATCTCCACACCACTCAACTTGCAGAACACTGTTTTAAAGTTTTATATTCAGTTCTGGAAATTAGTGCAGTATTTAATGTGTGTCATAGGTATGTCACAATGTCTTCTCTAGTTTTAGACCTGTATCACCACAGTAGATAAGAGTAATTTTTCCGTGGAACTGTAAATATTTGAGAAGTTATGTAGAGTAATATAGCTGATGCTTATCAAAATATTGTGAGACAAAGGTTTTAAACTTTTGCCTGTGGAAGACTTACAAGAGTAGCTGATGTAGCCCGGATGTGGGTGACTGCCACAGGAGTACTGTATAATATTTAAAACTTACAATTGGTTATTGCTTAGCTGCAGTTGACTTTAATGTCTGATAGTGGTGTTGGTTATGGATTCCAACATTTATAATTTCCTGTAAACTAAACAGATGAAATTTCTTATCAAGCTGTATTGTAAAGAATTAAACAGCTTTTCTTTGCTTCACACATTTGGCTCAAATACTCTGGCTAACGTTTGCACTATGAAAGTATATGAATGTGTCACACCTGAAAACAAATCACATGTGAATGTGAATAAATATTTGAATGCTTCGTTTTGTGTGAATGTACTGATAAAATTCTCTTTGGCTTCAAGTGCTTGAAAATGCATGACCTTTCAGCTGAGTACTCCTCTAGCTGTTGTCCAGTGGTGACTGTCTTGTGATTGCTGTTGACTTCATTAATAGCCATTTTTATTGAGGGTGTTTTCAGAAACTTTTATGATGCTATCCCGAAAACCACATGCCTGTATAACAATACATATTTCGTCAAATGCAATTTGGTTCCTTTTTCAGAGCATGCCTTGCTACTGCTGATTTATTGGGATACCATAGGCAGAAGCACCTCTCATATTCTGTACGCTGTCTCTCAGTAGTCTGCGCAGTCTGTCCAACATAAGACAGTCCACACCCAGGTGGTCTTCTGTACACTGCTGGCATTCTGAGACCTACATCACCTTTCACAGGCCTCCTGAAATGTCAGAATTCAACTGGAGCCCTGTCTCTTTAGGAGCCGGCTAATCTTTCCTGTTATTGAGCAATAGAATGGCAGAAACGCATGCTTTTGGTAGGTTTTCAGCACATGAAATAGCTTCTGCTCAATGTGCGAAGATCCTCAGAACAGAATGTTTCTGTGCTGAGTGGTGGTAGCTGGTAGTGTGCAGGTATTGGTGCATGTGGGTGGGGTTTTGGGATACCACTGTGGCTGAGACACCCATTTGCTTTTTTTTTTAGACGAGGACATCAAGGAATGGCGAGGCACCATCTATCTCCACCTTCATCATGAATTTGTTGATGTCATCCAAGCACTCTTCCAATTTTTTATGTGCATGAGGCCAGATAACTAATGTGTCATTGACATAAAGAAAAAAGCAATGCCTTGCATGAACCAAGGCCATGGGATGCCTTCAGAGTATTCCATAAACAAGTTGGCTATAATTGGAGCTAATGGTCTTACCATCAAGACGACCCCATCTGGTTAAAATATTCTCCACATCCAAAAAATACAATCACATCAGAGTGTGCCGAAATAAATTCACAATAATGTTGTCAAATAACTGGAAGATCGGATCTATAGTGTCTTTGATGGGCACGCATGTGAATAATGAGACTACATGAAAGGTGACCATCACGTCTCCTTCTTCAAGACACAGGCATTTTTAATTCATCTGATGAAGTCAGTCATATTCTTGATATGGTGCACGCACTGATCACTGTGCAGAGTAAGGATACTGGCCAGATATATTGCAAATCTGTAAGATGGTGACTTCGTGGTGCTCCTCCCTCAAGCCCCTCCACACCTACATTTTGTAGCCTTCCAGAAAGGATGACACAGTGCTATAGTCCACTGCGAGCGTCATTGGATCACCAAGTTACAGACTTGCAAAACATCTGGCTAACATCCTTACTTTTCATGCTAGTATCTGCGGGCAACACATCAAGAACACAACCGACTTCATCAGCTGAATTAAATTCCTGCATCTTGGAGAAGATATGATGTGGTCTCTTTATTCACACACGTTCCTATCAAAGACGCTGTAGATCTACTATGCCAGTTTTTTATGCCACTGCTATTGATTTATTTAAGTGCACACTGACATAATTTTTTTTTACAGTGGAGAATATTTTAAACAGGCAGACGGCATCACAATGGGAAGCCCATAAGCTATTGTTACAGCTAAACTGTTTATGGACTACTGTGAGGACATCGCCTTGGACATGTCTCCTGCAAGGCCTAGTTGCTTCTGTTGTTACATCAGGGACACAGTCATTGTCTGGCTCATGGATGTGAAAAGCTGGAAGAGTTCTTGAACAACATCAACATTATCCATGAGCACATCAGATTCATGATGGAGATGTAGGTGGATGGTGTCTTGCTATTCCTCGACATCCTTGTCGGAAGAAAAGCAAATGGAGATTCAGCCACAGTGTTTACAAAAACCACACCCAAATGGGCCAGCAGCCGCTTAGCACAAGTTACCACCATCCAGCACAGGTGCTGAAAACCTGCGGAAAGAACTGAACCACATAAAAAAAAGTTTTCAGAGATGGCTACAACAATCCGCAAATTTCACAAGCTATTTCACCCAAGACCCATAAGCAGAAAGTCATTGAGGAGACCTTGAAGAAAATTGTGTTTTTCCCACTCTGTGACTCAGTAACAGGATAGATTAGCTGGCTCCTAAAAGGGACATAAAATTGATTCAGTCTTAAGGCCTCTGGCAAAAATTCAACAACTCATGAGACCTGTGAAAGATGATGTAAGATTCAGAATGCCAGGAATATACAGAATGCAGTGTGGGTGCAGACAATTTTATATTGGACAAATTGTGTGCACTGTTGAACAGTGACTTATAGAACATGAGAGGCATATCTGCCTATAGCATCCCAAGAATTCAGCAATAGTAGAGCATGCTCTTGAAAATAGTCACCGAATTGCATTCAATTAAACATCTGTTATTAAATGGACAAATGGTTTCTGGAATAGCAGCATGAAGGAAGTGACTGAGATAAAAATTTCTGAAAATAATCTCAAAAAGACGACAATAAGCAGTTAAGCATAGCTTGGAACTCTGCCATCAGAAGATGAAAGTGGGTGCGGCAATTTTGCCATAAAAACTTTACGTTATATGGTAATGACCTGGTCGCCGGTGATGTCGCATGCAGTGATACTGTATAAGGACAAAAGCAGCCAACACACGACAGGCACCAATTGACAATGGCCAAGTAGTACTTGGTTGGCTCGTGGATTTGATACCACTTAGCGCTGCTGGTAGCCCAGTATAATTTTATCCACGTAAATATTATCAGTAAACATATACCACTACTAACAAAAGCTGAAGGAAAAGAAAAACTTGAGAGAGAGAGATGATAAATGTCGAGTTTGTTGAAATGCTCAATATGCATGTCTTGAAGAGTGGTGTGACAATACAGAACTCAGGACGTAGCCACCTTATCACATGCGAAAGTCAGCGGGTTAATTACAGTGGATAGTGTTGTGTTGTATGCAGTGGCGGATACATATGGGAGGGGGGGGGGGGTGCCCCCCCTCCTTACAGGGCAGTCTACATTGCCATCCGTGCCGCCCCCACCAGTCAGCCCACACGCTATTTGTTCGTTTCTTTTGTCAGTTAACTTGACTGAATCGAGTTATCGAGTAGTTGTACTTTCCTATGTAGCAATGCGTGTCTGCGTCATTGCATTTTACATGTATCTGTCTGGCACATAGACAGCTAACACATATCTACGAGAAAAGTCACAGCCATTCTAGTGATCTCGATACGTTATTCTGTGTGGAATTTGTTCGAGAATAGTCACGAATATTCTACCATTTTCTTGTACAGAAAACCTTCGATACGCAGCATTATAAAAACGGACTATTCGCCGAATAGGAAGCTAGTTTACATTCAGAAGGAGAAATATTAAGACTGAAGAACAGGCACATAGAACTCATTATTTAAGGAAGAGAATCACAACTGCAACTCTTTTATATCATAAGATGGCATTGTCTTGTATATGTATATAGTAACTTTAAATAAAATTTTTTTAAACTTTCCATGTGACTTGATTATTTTTTATTAGAGTAAAGGTAAAGGTAGCTCAAGATATCTTTAGTGCCCATTCCTTGAGATTTTTCTGTATCCACCACTGGTTGAATGACATTGCAAGTAGTAATATTTTCCTTATTCAACAGCAGTTTTTAGTGACTAATGTAAAAAATTTGTTTCAGGGAGTTATATGCATGGGATGAAGCCAGGGAAGCAGCCATCTCATCATATAAAGCACATGCTTCCAGCATGATGTATGTCTCTGCTTATACAGTTGGCAAAGATCTCCATCTCAACTGAACTAATAACAAAATGTTTGGGTACTACTTTGGAGCATTTTAATACCTGTTCAGTATATTAAAACCTGTAAACCACTCTGACAGTGGATTTGACTACATATAATAAATAAAAAAAGTAACAACAAAAAATCTTTCATGTCCACATTATAAAGTAAAGTAAGGTTGCTTATCACTTAAAGAGATATAAATTTATTTTTAAAAATCATGATGATCTAAAGTAGCTGGTGCACCTGATTCATCAGACACAGCATCTGAGACCAATAAAATAATTTTGAAGGCGAGTTTTGGAAATAAATGAAACTAATCAGTATTCTGACAGTATGAAAAGGAGAAGAGCGTTAATCTGTGAAGATATTTTTATGTGACAGAAGAAAATGCACTGAATGTTTTGGGTCCTTACATTTAAAGCTGCAGCCACATATTACATTTACAGGCATCACAGAGCAAGAATATATCTCTAATAAATGTAAGTCAAATGAATATTGATTCTTCATTATAGTGTTTCACATATTTGATATAGGCCACCTATAAATATAATTTTGTGCTCAAATTCATTAGAATCATTACATGCCATTTCAGAAAGCTTTTTTCAGCAAAAATGTGTACATAACTTATAATAATCAGAAATGAGCCTGCACAGTTTCCTATTGTCCTTCCTGAAACTCAAAAGCTAATCTGGCAGCAGCACAGACAGAATTAAAACAACCAAGATGTGACAGTAAGTTTAGGAACAGGGTAGGAGACTGAACTGTGGGTCATGGCTGTCAAATCCAGAAAGATGTTTAGAGATACTGCCAACTTTGGTAGCTTTAGTGTAGTTGTCTTAGAAAGAAAACGTATCGTGCTCTGCAGCTCCGTCACTGGCCTGTGGTGAAACAGATGTCCCTTTCTCCAAAAATGTACTCAATAGGAGCGTAACGTTGCAACCACACACACAAGTTGACCTGTTGTGTGAAAAAAACGAGTTAGTACATTTAAAACGTGAAATAGCTCATTTTAAAATCAACATGATATACCAAAATTCCAAAAGTATAAAACAGAAAAAATGCTTACCACAGAAAAAAACGTATCATGCTCCGCAGGTGGCTCACTGGCCTATGGTGCAACGCATGTCCCATTCTCTCAAAATGGGAGCGTAATGTTGCAACCACACACACAAGTTGACCTGGTGTGAGGAAAAAACAAGTTAGTAAATTTGAAACATGAAATAGGTCATTATAAAATCAACATGAAAAACCAGAATTCCAAAAGTGTAAAACAGAAAAAAATGCTTACCAAAGAAAGAAAACGTATCGTGCTCCTCAGCCGCCTCACTGGCCTGTGGTGAAACAGATGTCCCTTTATCCAAAAATGTACTCAATGGGAGCGTAATATTGCAACCACACATTTAAGTTGACCTGGTGTGAGGAAAAAACAAGTTAGTAAATTTGAAACATGAAATAGGTCATTATAAAATCAACATAAAAAAACAGAATTCCAAAAGTGTAAAACAGAAAAAAATGCTTACCAAAGAAAGAAACCGTATCGTGATCCGCAGCTGCCTCACCTGCCTGTGGTGCAACAGATGTCCGTATCTCCAAAAGTGTTCTCAATGGGAGCGTAATGTTGCAACCACACAGACAAGTTGACCTGCTGTGAGAAAAAACCAGTTAGTACATTTAAAACATGAAATAGCTCATTTTAAAATCAACTTGAAAAACCAGAATTCCAAAAGTAGAAAACAGAAAAAAATGCCTACCAAAGAAAAAAAACGTATCTTGCTCTGCAGTGCCTCCCTGCCCTGTGGTGCAACAGATGTCCCTTTCTCCAAAAATGTACTCAATGGGAGCGAAGTGTTGCAACTACACATACAAGTTGACCTGCTGTGAGGCAAAAACGAGTTAGTACATTTCAAACATGAAATAGGTCATTTTAAAATCAACATGAAAAACCAAAATTCCAAATGTATAAAACACAGAAAAATGTTCACCAAAGAAAGAAAACGTATCGTGATCCGCAGCTGCATTATTGGCCTGTAGTGTAACAAATGTCCCTTTCTCCAAAAAATGTACTCAACGGGAGCGTAATGTTGCAACCACACACTTAAGTTGACCTGCAGTAAGGATATAACGAGATAAAACATTACAAACATGAATTCGGTCATTTTAAAATCAACATGATAAACCAAAATTACCAAAGTATAAAAAAAAAAGATTGCTTACCAAAAAAGAAAAAGGAACATGCACCGCACCTGCCTCACTGGCTTGTGGTGCAACTGATGTCCCTTTCTCTATAATGTACTCAATGGGAGCGAAGTGTTGCAACTACACATACAAGTTGACCTGCTGTAAGGAAATAACGAGTTAGAACATTACACACATGAAATCAGTCATTCTAAAATCAACATGAAAAACCAAAATTCCTAATGTATAAAAAAGAAGAGATTGCTTACCAAAAAAGAAAAAGGAACATGCACCGCAGCTACCTCACTGGCTTGTGGTGCAACTGATGTCCCTTTCTCCAAAAATGTACTCAATGGGAGCGAAGTGTTGGAAGTACACATACAAGTTGACCTGCTGCGAGGCAAAAACAAGTTAGTACATATCAAACATGAAATAGGTCATTTTAAAATCAACATGAAAAACCAAAATACCAAATGTATAAAACACAGAAAAATGTTTACCAAAGAAAGAAAACGTATTGCGATCCGCAGCTGCATTATTGGCCTGTAGTGCAACAAATGTCCCTTTCTCCAAAAATGTACTCAATGGGAGCGAAGTGTTGCAACTACACATACAAGTTGACCTGCTGCAAGGAAATAACGAGTTAGAACATTACACACATGAAATCAGTCATTCTAAAATCAACATGAAAAACCAAAATTCCTAATGTATAAAAAAGAAGAGATTGCTTACCAAAAAAGAAAAAGGAACATGCACCGCAGCTACCTCACTGGCTTGTGGTGCAAGTGATGTCCCTTTCTCCATAATGTACTCAATGGGAGCGAAGTGTTGGAAGTACACATACAAGTTGACCTGCTGCGAGGCAAAAACAAGTTAGTACATATCAAACATGAAATAGGTCATTTTAAAATCAACATGAAAAACCAAAATACCGAATGTATAAAACACAGAAAAATGTTTACCAAAGAAAGAAAACGTATTGCGATCCGCAGCTGCATTATTGGCCTGTAGTGCAACAAATGTCCCTTTCTCCAAAAATGTACTCAATGGGAGCGTAATGTTGCAACCACACACTTAAGTTGACCTGCAGTAAGGATATAACGAGTTAGAACATTACAAACATGAAATCGGTCATTTTTAAATCAACATGAGAAACCAAAATTAACAAAGTATAAAAAAGAAAAGATTGCTTACCAAAAAAGAAAAAGGAACATGCACCGCAGCTGCCTCACTGGCTTGTGGTGCAACTGATGTCCCTTTCTCCATAATGTACTCATTGGGAGCGAAGTGTTGCAACTACACATACAAGTTGACCTGCTGTGAGGCAAACACGAGTTAGTACATTTCAAACATGAAATAGGTCATTTTAAAATCTACATGATAAACCAATATCCCAAATGTATAAAATAGAAAAATGTATACCAAAGAAAGAAAACGTATCGTGATCCGCAGCTGCATTATTGGCCTGTAGTGCAACAAATGTCCCTTACTCCAAAAAATGTACTCAATGGGAGCGTAATGTTGAAACCACACACTTAAGTTGACCTGCAGTAAGGATATAACGAGTTAGAACATTACAAACATGAAATCGGTCATTTTTAAATCAACATGAGAAACCAAAATTAACAAAGTATAAAAAAGAAAAGATTGCTTACCAAAAAAGAAAAAGGAACATGCACCGCAGCTGCCTCACTGGCTTGAGGTGCAACTGATGTCCCTTTCTCTATAATGTACTCAATGGGAGCGAAGTGTTGCAACTACACATACAAGTTGACCTGCTGTGAGGAAATAACGAGTTAGAACATTACAAACATGAAATCGGTCATTTTAAAATCAACATGAAAAACCAAAATCCCAAATGTATAAAACATAGTAAAATGTTTACCAAAGAAAGAAAATGTATCGCGATCCGCAGTTGCATTATTGGCCTGTAGTGCAACAAAGTACTCAATGGGAGCTTAATGTTGCAACCACACACTTAAAATGACCTGCAGTAAGGAAATAACGAGTTAGAACATCACAAACATGAAATCGGTCATTTTAAAATCAACATGAAAAATTAAAATAACCAAAGTATAAAAAAGAAAAGGTTGCTTACCAAAAAAGAAAAAGGAACATGCACCGCAGCAGTCTCACTGGCTTGAGGTGCAACTGATGTCCCTTTCTCTATAATGTACTCAATGGGAGTGAAGTGTTGCAGCTACACATACAAGTTGACCTGCTGTAAGGAAATAACGAGTTAGAACATTACAAACATGAAATCGGTCATTTTTAAATCCACATGAAAAACCAAAATTTCTAATGTATAAAAAAGAAAAGATTGCTTACCAAAAAAGAAAAAGGAACATGCACTGCAGCTGCCTCACTGGCTTGAGGTGCAACAGATGTCCCTTTCTCTATAATGTACTCAATGGGAGCGAAGTGTTGCAACTACACATACAAGTTGACCTGCTGTGACGCAAAAACGATTTAGTACATTTCAAACATGAAATAGGTCATTTTTAAAACCTACATGAAAAACCAAAATTCCAAATGTATAATACATAGAAAAATGTTTATCAAAGAAAGAAAACGTATCGCGATCCGCAGCTGCATTATTGGCCAGTAGTGCAACAAATGTCCCTTTCTCCAAAAATGAAATCAATGGGAGCGTAATGTTGCAACCACACACTTAAGTTGACCTGCTGTAAGGAAATAACGAGTTAGAACATTACAAACATGAAATCGGTCATTTTAAAATCAACATGAAAAACCAAAATTACAAAAGTATAAAAAAGAAAAGATTGCTTACCAAAAAAGGAAAAGGAACATGCACCGCAGCTGGAAAGAACTCAAACAACAGATTGATATCGATAACCTGTGGAAACAGCAATGGCAGGAAAGCAAAGTGGATAACAGTTTCCTTATTGAGGACCCATCTCAACGAGTTCCAGGCTTCCAACTCCAACGTAGAGTGTGGGTAACTCTAAATCGTCTGCGGACAGGTGTTGGTTGGTGCGGATGTTTGTTGAAAAAGTGGGGTTTCTCCCAGGGCCCCAATTGTGAGTGCGGAGAGAGTCAAACCATGCAGAATATAGTTGAGTGCGACGTACACGGACTTAAGGGAGGAAATCTGATGGACATACATGTGATAAGTGACCAAGCACTTTTGTGGCTGGAAACCCTGAAAATTTTATTGTAAATCATTGTTAATGTTAATTTAAATTTTTATGTTGATGTTTGTAAGTGTATCATGCTTTGCCTGTAGCTGAACGAGAAATAAAAACCGCAGCTGCCTCACTGGCTTGTGGTGCAACTGATGTCCCTTTCTCTATAATGTACTCAATGGGAGCAAAGTGTTGCAACTATACATACAAGTTGACCTGCTGTGAGACAAAAACGAATTAGTACATTTCGAACATGAAATAGGTCATTTTAAAATGAACATGAAAAACCAAAATTCCACATGTATAAAACACAGAAAAAATTTACCAAAGAAAGAAAACGTATCGCGATCTGCAACTGCATTATTGGCCTGTAGTGCAACAAATGTCCCTTTCTCCAAAATTGTACTCAATGGGAGCGTAATGTTGCAACCACACACTTAAGTTGACCTGCTGTAAGGAAATAACGAGTTAGAACATTACAAACATGAAATCGGTCATTTTAAAATCAACATGAAAAACCAAAATTACAAAAGTATAAAAAAGAAAAGATTGCTTACCAAAAAAGAGAGAGGATCATGCACCGCAGCTGCCTCACTGGCTTGTGGTGCAACTGATGTCACTTTCACGTTAATGTACTCAATGGGAGTGAAGTGTAGCAACTACACATACAAGTTGACCTGCTGTAAGGAAATAACGAGTTAGAACATTACAAACATGAAAGCGGTCATTTTTAAATCCACATGAAAAACCAAAATTTCTGATGTATAAAAAAGAAAAGGTTGCTTACCAAAAAAGAAAAAGGAACATGCACCGCAGCTACCTCACTGGCTTGTGGTGCAACTGATGTCCCTTTCTCCATAATGTACTCAATGGGAGCGAAGTGTTGGAAGTACACATACGAGTTGACAAGTTGACCTGCTGCGAGGCAAAAACAAGTTAGTACATATCAAACATGAAAAAGGTCATTTTTAAAATCAACATGAAAAACCAAAATACCAAACGTATAACACAGAAAACTGTTTACCAAAGAAAGAAAACGTATTGCGATCCGCAGCTGCATTATTGGCCTGTACTGCAACAAATGTCCCTTTCTCCAAAAATGTACTCAATGGGAGCGTAATGTTGCAACCACACACTTAAGTTGACCTGCTGTAAGGAAATAACGAGTTAGAACATTACAAACATGAAATCGGTCATTTTAAAATCAACATGAAAAACCAAAATTACAAAAGTATAAAAAAGAAAAGATTGCTTACCAAAAAAGGAAAAGGAACATGCACCGCAGCTGGAAAGAACTCAAACAACAGATTGATATCGATAACCTGTGGAAACAGCAATGGCAGGAAAGCAAAGTGGATAACAGTTTCCTTATTGAGGACCCATCTCAACGAGTTCCAGGCTTCCAACTCCAACGTAGAGTGTGGGTAACTCTAAATCGTCTGCGGACAGGTGTTGGTCGGTGCGGATGTTTGTTGAAAAAGTGGGGTTTCTCCCAGGGCCCCAATTGTGAGTGCGGAGAGAGTCAAACCATGCAGAATATAGTTGAGTGCGACGTACACGGACTTAAGGGAGGAAATCTGATGGACATACATGTGATAAGTGACCAAGCACTTTTGTGGCTGGAAACCCTGAAAATTTTATTGTAAATCATTGTTAATGTTAATTTAAATTTTTATGTTGATGTTTGTAAGTGTATCACGCTTTGCCTGTAGCTGAACGAGAAATAAAAACCGCAGCTGCCTCACTGGCTTGTGGTGCAACTGATGTCCCTTTCTCTATAATGTACTCAATGGGAGCAAAGTGTTGCAACTATACATACAAGTTGACCTGCTGTGAGACAAAAACGAATTAGTACATTTCGAACATGAAATAGGTCATTTTAAAATGAACATGAAAAACCAAAATTCCACATGTATAAAACACAGAAAAAATTTACCAAAGAAAGAAAACGTATCGCGATCTGCAACTGCATTATTGGCCTGTAGTGCAACAAATGTCCCTTTCTCCAAAATTGTACTCAATGGGAGCGTAATGTTGCAACCACACACTTAAGTTGACCTGCTGTAAGGAAATAACGAGTTAGAACATTACAAACATGAAATCGGTCATTTTAAAATCAACATGAAAAACCAAAATTACAAAAGTATAAAAAAGAAAAGATTGCTTACCAAAAAAGAGAGAGGATCATGCACCGCAGCTGCCTCACTGGCTTGTGGTGCAACTGATGTCACTTTCACGTTAATGTACTCAATGGGAGTGAAGTGTAGCAACTACACATACAAGTTGACCTGCTGTAAGGAAATAACGAGTTAGAACATTACAAACATGAAAGCGGTCATTTTTAAATCCACATGAAAAACCAAAATTTCTGATGTATAAAAAAGAAAAGGTTGCTTACCAAAAAAGAAAAAGGAACATGCACCGCAGCTACCTCACTGGCTTGTGGTGCAACTGATGTCCCTTTCTCCATAATGTACTCAATGGGAGCGAAGTGTTGGAAGTACACATACAAGTTGACAAGTTGACCTGCTGCGAGGCAAAAACAAGTTAGTACATATCAAACATGAAAAAGGTCATTTTTAAAATCAACATGAAAAACCAAAATACCAAACGTATAACACAGAAAACTGTTTACCAAAGAAAGAAAACGTATTGCGATCCGCAGCTGCATTATTGGCCTGTACTGCAACAAATGTCCCTTTCTCCAAAAATGTACTCAATGGGAGCGTAATGTTGCAACCACACACTTAAGTTGACCTGCTGTAAGGAAATAACGAGTCAGAACATTACAAACATGAAATAGGTCATTTTAAAATCAACATGAAAAACCAAAATCCCAAATGTATTACACATAGAAAAATGTTTACAAAAGAACGAAAACGTATCGCGATCCGCAGCTGCATTATTGGCATGTAGTGCAACAAATGTCCCTTTCTCCAAAAATGTACTCAATGAGACCGTAATGTTGCAACCACACACATGTTGACCTGCTGTGAGGAACAAACGAGTTAGTCAATTTCAAACATGAAAAACGTCATTTTAAAATCAACATGAAAATCCAAAATTCCAAAAGTTTAAACACAAAAAAAATGATTACCAAAGAAACAGATGACCCTTTCTCCAAAAATATACACAATGGGACCGTAATGTTGCAGCCACACACAGGTTGACCTGCTGGGAGCAAAAAGCGAGGTAGTACTTTTCAATTATGAATAAGGTCAATTTAAAATCAACGCGAAAAAAAACAATTCCAAAAATAGAAACACAAAAAAAATGCTTACCAAAGAAAGAAATTGAATCGTGCTGCGCACCCTCCTCCCGCCCTGTGGTACACAGATGTCCCTTTCTCCAAAAATGTACTCAATGGGACCGTAATGTTGCAACCACACACACGTTGACCTGCTGTGAGGAACAAACGAGTTAGTAAATTTCAAGCATGAAAAAGGTCCTTTTAAAATCAACATGAAAAACCAAAATTCCAAATGTATAAAACACAAAAAAAATGCTTACCAAAGAAAGAAAATGTTATTTGCTCTGCACCCTCCTCCCGCCATGTAGGGCAACAGATGTCCATTTCACCAAAAATTTACTCAATGGGCCCGTAATGTTGCTGCCACACACACGTTGACCTGCAGTGAGCAAAAAACGAGTTAGTAAAATTCAATTATGAAAAAGGTCATTTTAAAATCAACATGAAAAACCAAAATTCCAAAATATAAAACACAAAAAAAATGATTACCAAAGAAACAGATGTCCCTTTCTCCAAAAATGTACTCAATGGGACCGTAATGTTGCACCCACACACACGTTGACCAGCTGTGAGGAAAAAACGAGTTAGTACATTCAATTATGAAAAAGGTCATTAAAAATCAATTTGAAAAACCAAAATTCCAAATGTATAAAACACAAAAAAAATGCTTACCAAAGAAAGAAAATGTATCGCGCTGTGCACTCACCTCCCGCCCAGTGGTGCAACAGATGTCCCTTTCTCCAAAAATGTACTCAATGAGACCGTAATGTTGCAACCACACACACGTAGACCTGCTGTGGGAAAGAAAGGAGTTAGTACATTTCAAATGTGAAAAAGGTCATTTTAAAATCAACATGAAGAACAAAAACTCCTACAGTATAAAACACAAAAAAATTGCTTACCAAAGAAACAAAATGAATCGTGCTGCACACCCAACTCCCGCCCTGTGGTGCAACAGATGTCCCTTTCTCCAAAAATGTACTCAATGGGACCGTAATGTTGCAACCACACACACGTTGACCTACTGTGAGCAAAAAACGAGTTAGTAAATATCAAACATGAAAAAGGTCATTTTAAAATCAACATGAAAAACCAAATATCCAAAAGTATAAAACGCAAAAAAAATGGTTAGCAAAGAAAGAAAATGTATCGCGCTGCGCACCCACCTCCCGCCCTGTGGCGCACAGATGTCCCTTTCTCCAAAAATGTACTCAATGGGACCGTAATGTTGCAACCACACACACGTTGACCTACTGTGAGGAACAAACGAGTTACAAAATTTCAAACATGAAAAATTTCATTTTAAAATTAACATGAAAAACCAAAATTCCAAAAGTATAAAACACAAAAAAAATGCTTACCAAAGTAAGAAAATGTTATTTGCTCCACACCCTCCTCCCGCCCTGTAGGGCAATAGATGTCCCTTTCTCCAAAAACGTACTCAATGGGTCCGATATGTTGCAACCACACACACTTTGACCTGCTGTGGGAAAAAAAGGAGTTAGTACATTTCAAACTTGAAAAAGGTCATTTTAAAATCATCATGAAAAACCAAAATTCCAAAAGTATAAAACACAAAAAAAATGTTTACCAAAGCAAGAAAATGTATCGTGCTGTGCACTCTCCTCTCGCCCAGTAGTGCAACAGATGTCCTTTTCTCCAAAAATGTACTCAATGGGACCGTAATGTTGCAACCACACACACGTTGACCTGCTGTGAGGAACAAACGAGTTAGTAAATTTCAAGCTTGAAAAAGGTCCTTTTAAAATCAACATGAAAAACCAAAATTCCAAATGTATAAAACACAAAAAAAATGCTTACCAAAGAAAGAATATGTTATTTGCTCTGCACCCTCCTCCCGCCATGTAGGGCAACAGATGTCCCTTTCACCAAAAATTTACTCAATGGGCCCGTAATGTTGCTGCCACACACACGTTGACCTGCAGTGAGCATAAAACGAGTTAGTAAAATTCAATTATGAAAAAGGTCATTTTAAAATCAACATGAAAAACCAAAATTCCAAAATATAAAACACAAAAAAAATGATTACTAAAGAAACAGATGTCCCTTTCTCCAAAAATGTACTCAATGGGACCGTAATGTTGCACCCACACACACGTTGACCAGCTGTGAGGAAAAAACGAGTTAGTACATTCAATTATGAAAAAGGTCATTAAAAATCAATTTGAAAAACCAAAATTCCAAATGTATAAAACACAAAAAAAATGCTTACCAAAGAAAGAAAATGTATCGCGCTGTGCACTCACCTCCCGCCCAGTAGTGCAACAGATGTCCCTTTCTCCAAAAATGTACTCAATGAGACCGTAATGTTGCAACCACACACACGTAGACCTGCTGTGGGAAAGAAAGGAGTTAGTACATTTCAAATGTGAAAAAGGTCATTTTAAAATCAACATGAAGAACAAAAACTCCTACAGTATAAAACACAAAAAAATTGCTTACCAAAGAAACAAAATGAATCGTGCTGCACACCCTCCTCCCGCCCTGTGGCGCAACAGATGTCCCTTTCTCCAAAAATGTACTCAATGGGACCGTAATGTTGCAACCACACACACGTTGACCTGCTGTGAGGAACAAACGAGTTAGTAAATTCCGAACATGAAAAAGGACATTGTAAAATCATCATGAAAAACCGAAATTCCAAGTGTATAAAACACAAAAAAAATGCTTACCAGAGAAAGAAAACTTATCATGCTCCGCACCCTCCTCCCACCTTGTGTTGCAACAGATGTCCCTTTCTCCAAAAATGTACTCAATGGGACCGTAATGTTGCAACCACACACACGTTGACCTGCTGTGAGGAACAAACGATTTAGTAAATTCCAAACATGAAAAAGGACATTGTAAAATCATCATGAAAAACCGAAATTCCAAGAGTATAAAACACAAAAAAAATGCTTACCAGAGAAAGAAAACTTATCGTGCTTCGCATCCTCCTCCCGCCCTGTGTTGCAACAGATGTCCCTTTCTCCAAAAATGTACTCAATGAGACCGTAATGTTGCAACCACACACACGTTGACCTGCTGTGAGGAACAAACGAGTTAGTAAATTCCAAACATGAAAAAGGACATTGTAAAATCATCATGAAAAACCGAAATTCCAAGAGTATAAAACACAAAAAAAATGCTTACCAGAGAAAGAAAACTTATCGTGCTCCGCACCCTCCTCCCATCTTGTTTTGCAACCGATGTCCCTTTCTCCAAAAATGTACTCAATGGGACCGTAATGTTGCAACCACACACACGTTGACCTGCTGTGAGGAACAAACGAGTTAGTAAATTCCAAACATGAAAAAGGACATTGTAAAATCATCATGAAAAACCGAAATTCCAAGAGTATAAAACACAAAAAAAATGCTTACCAGAGAAAGAAAACTTATCGTGCTCCGCACCCTCCTACCACCTTGTGTTGCAACAGATGTCCCTTTCTCCAAAAATGTACTAAATGGGACCGTAATGTTGCAACCACCCACACGTTGACCTGCTGTGAGGAACAAAGGAGTTAGTAAATTCCAAACATGAAAAAGGCCATTGTAAAATCATCATGAAAAACCGAAATTCCAAGAGTATAAAACACAAAAAAAATGCTTACCAGAGAAAGAAAACTTATCTTGCTCCGCACCCTCCTCCCACCTTGTGTTGCAACACATGTCCCTTTCTCCAAAAATGTACTCAATGGGACCGTAATGTTGCAACCACACACACGTTGACCTGCTGTGAGGAACAAACGAGTTAGTAAATTCCAAACATGAAAAACGGCATAGTAAAATCATCATGAAAAACCAAAATTCCAAGAGTATAAAACACAAAATAAATGCTTACCAGAGAAAGAAAACTTATCGTGCTCCGCACCCTCCTCCCACCTTGTGTTGCAACAGATGTCCCTTTCTCCAAAAATGTACTCAATGGGACCGTAATGTTGCAACCACACACACGTTGACCTGCTGTGAGGAACAAACGAGTTAGTAAATTCCAAACATGAAAAAGGACATTGTAAAATCAACATTAAAAACCGAAATTCCAAAAGTATAAAACACAAAAAAAATGCTTACCAGAGAAAGAAAACTTATCGTGCTCCGCACCCTCCTCCCACTTTGTGTTGCAACAGATGTCCCTTTCTCCAAAAATGTACTCAATGGGACCGTAATGTTGCAACCACACACACGTTGACCTGCTGTGAGGAACAAACGAGTTAGTAAATTCCGAACATGAAAAAGGACATTGTAAAATCATCATGAAAAACCGAAATTCCAAGTGTATAAAACACAAAAAAAATGCTTACCAGAGAAAGAAAACTTATCATGCTCCGCACCCTCCTCCCACCTTGTGTTGCAACAGATGTCCCTTTCTCCAAAAATGTACTCAATGGGACCGTAATGTTGCAACCACACACACGTTGACCTGCTGTGAGGAACAAACGATTTAGTAAATTCCGAACATGAAAAAGGACATTGTAAAATCATCATGAAAAACCGAAATTCCAAGAGTATAAAACACAAAAAAAATGCTTACCAGAGAAAGAAAACTTATCTTGCTCCGCACCCTCCTCCCACCTTGTGTTGCAACACATGTCCCTTTCTCCAAAAATGTACTCAATGGGACCGTAATGTTGCAACCACACACACGTTGACCTGCTGTGAGGAACAAACGAGTTAGTAAATTCCAAACATGAAAAAGGGCATAGTAAAATCATCATGAAAAACCAAAATTCCAAGAGTATAAAACACAAAATAAATGCTTACCAGAGAAAGAAAACTTATCGTGCTCCGCACCCTCCTCCCACCTTGTGTTGCAACAGATGTCCCTTTCTCCAAAAATGTACTCAATGGGACCGTAATGTTGCAACCACACACACGTTGACCTGCTGTGAGGAACAAACGAGTTAGTAAATTCCAAACATGAAAAAGGACATTGTAAAATCAACATTAAAAACCGAAATTCCAAAAGTATAAAACACAAAAAAAATGCTTACCAGAGAAAGAAAACTTATCGTGCTCCGCACCCTCCTCCCACTTTGTGTTGCAACAGATGTCCCTTTCTCCAAAAATGTACTCAATGGGACCGTAATGTTGCAACCACACACACGTTGACCTGCTGTGAGGAACAAACGAGTTAGTAAATTCCGAACATGAAAAAGGACATTGTAAAATCATCATGAAAAACCGAAATTCCAAGTGTATAAAACACAAAAAAAATGCTTACCAGAGAAAGAAAACTTATCATGCTCCGCACCCTCCTCCCACCTTGTGTTGCAACAGATGTCCCTTTCTCCAAAAATGTACTCAATGGGACCGTAATGTTGCAACCACACACACGTTGACCTGCTGTGAGGAACAAACGATTTAGTAAATTCCAAACATGAAAAAGGACATTGTAAAATCATCATGAAAAACCGAAATTCCAAGAGTATAAAACACAAAAAAAATGCTTACCAGAGAAAGAAAGCTTATCGTGCTCCGCACCCTCCTCCCACCTTGTGTTGCAACAGATGTCCCTTTCTCCAAAAATGTACTCAATGGGACCGTAATGTTGCAACCACACACACGTTGACCTGCTGTGAGGAACAAACGAGTTAGTAAATTCCAAACATGAAAAAGGACATTGTAAAATCATCATGAAAAACCGAAATTCCAAGAGTATAAAACACAAAAAAAATGCTTACCAGAGAAAGAAAACTTATCGTGCTCCGCACCCTCCTCCCATCTTGTTTTGCATCCGATGTCCCTTTCTCCAAAAATGTACTCAATGGGACCGTAATGTTGCAACCACCCACACGTTGACCTGCTGTGAGGAACAAAGGAGTTAGTAAATTCCAAACATGAAAAAGGACATTGTAAAATCATCATGAAAAACCGAAATTCCAAGAGTATAAAACACAAAAAAAATGGTTACCAGAGAAAGAAAACTTATCTTGCTCCGCACCCTCCTCCCACCTTGTGTTGCAACAGATGTCCCTTTCTCCAAAAATGTACTCAATGGGACCGTAATGTTGCAACCACACACACGTTGACCTGCTGTGAGGAACAAAGGAGTTAGTAAATTCCAAACATGAAAAAGGACATTGTAAAATCATCATGAAAAACCGAAATTCCAAGAGTATAAAACACAAAAAAATGCTTACCAGAGAAAGCAAACTTATCTTGCTCCGCACCCTCCTCCCACCTTGTGTTGCAACAGATGTCCCTTTCTCCAAAAATGTACTCAATGGGACCGTAATGTTGCAACCACACACATGTTGACCTTTTGTGAGGAACAAACGAGTTAGTAAATTCCAAACATGAAAAAGGACATTGTAAAATCATCATGAAAAACCGAAATTCCAAGAGTATAAAACACAAAAAAAATGCTTACCAGAGAAAGAAAACTTATCGTGCTCCGCACCCTCTTCCCATCTTGTTTTGCAACAGATGTCCCTTTCTCCAAAAACGTACTCAATGGGACCGTAATGTTGCAACCACACACACGTTGACCTGCTGTGAGGAACAAAGGAGTTAGTAAATTCCAAACATGAAAAAGGACATTGTAAAATCATCATGAAAAACCGAAATTCCAAGAGTATAAAACACAAAAAAAATGCTTACCAGAGAAAGAAAACTTATCTTGCTCCGCACCCTCCTCCCACCTTGTGTTGCAACAGATGTCCCTTTCTCCAAAAATGTACTCAATGGGACCGTAATGTTGCAACCACACACACGTTGACCTGCTGTGAGGAACAAAGGAGTTAGTAAATTCCAAACATGAAAAAGGACATTGTAAAATCATCATGAAAAACCGAAATTCCAAGAGTATAAAACACAAAAAAAATGCTTACCAGAGAAAGAAAGCTTATCGTGCTCCGCACCCTCCTCCCACCTTGTGTTGCAACAGATGTCCCTTTCTCCAAAAATGTACTCAATGGGACCGTAATGTTGCAACCACACACACGTTGACCTGCTGTGAGGAACAAACGAGTTAGTAAATTCCAAACATGAAAAAGGACATTGTAAAATCATCATGAAAAACCGAAATTCCAAGAGTATAAAACACAAAAAAAATGCTTACCAGAGAAAGAAAACTTATCGTGCTCCGCACCCTCCTCCCATCTTGTTTTGCATCCGATGTCCCTTTCTCCAAAAATGTACTCAATGGGACCGTAATGTTGCAACCACACACACGTTGACCTGCTGTGAGGAACAAAGGAGTTAGTAAATTCCAAACATGAAAAAGGACATTGTAAAATCATCATGAAAAACCGAAATTCCAAAAGTATAAAACACAAAAAAAATGGTTACCAGAGAAAGAAAACTTATCTTGCTCCGCACCCTCCTCCCACCTAGTGTTGCAACAGATGTCCCTTTCTCCAAAAATGTACTCAATGGGACCGTAATGTTGCAACCACACACACGTTGACCTGCTGTGAGGAACAAAGGAGTTAGTAAATTCCAAACATGAAAAAGGACATTGTAAAATCATCATGAAAAACCGAAATTCCAAGAGTATAAAACACAAAAAAAATGCTTACCAGAGAAAGAAAACTTATCTTGCTCCGCACCCTCCTCCCACCTTGTGTTGCAACAGATGTCCCTTTCTCCAAAAATGTACTCAATGGGACCGTAATGTTGCAACCACACACATGTTGACCTTTTGTGAGGAACAAACGAGTTAGTAAATTCCAAACATGAAAAAGGACATTGTAAAATCATCATGAAAAACCGAAATTCCAAGAGTATAAAACACGAAAAAAATGCTTACCAGAGAAAGAAAACTTATCGTGCTCCGCACCCTCCTCCCGCCCTGTGTTGCAACAGATGTCCCTTTCTCCAAAAATGTACTCAATGGGACCGTAATGTTGCAACCACACACACGTTGACCTGCTGTGAGGAACAAACGAGTTAGTAAATTCCAAAGATGAAAAAGGACATTGTAAATTCATCATGAAAAACCGAAATTCCAAGAGTATAAAACACAAAAAAAATGCTTACCAGAGAAAGAAAACTTATCGTGCTCCGCACCCTCCTCCCACCTTGTATTGCAACAGATGTCCCTTTCTCCAAAAATGTACTCAATGGGACCGTAATGTTGCAACCACACACACGTTGACCTGCTGTGAGGAACAAAGGAGTTAGTAAATTCCAAACATGAAAAAGGACATTGTAAAATCATCATGAAAAACCGAAATTCCAGGAGTTTAAAACACAAAAAAAATGCTTACCAGAGAAAGAAAACTTATCTTGCTCCGCACCCTCCTCCTGCCCTGTGTTGCAACAGGTGTCTCTTTCTCCAAATATGTACTCAATGGGACCGTAATGTTGCAACCACACACACTTTGACCTGCTGTGAGGAACAAACGAGTTAGTAAATTCCAAACATGAAAAAGGACAATGTAAAATCATCATCAAACACAGAAATTCCAAGAGTATAAAACACAAAAAAAAAAGGTTACCAGAGAAAGAAAACTTACCGTGCTCCGCACCCTCCTCCCACCTTGTGTTGCAACAGATGTCCCTTTCACCAAAAATTTACTCAATGGGCCCGTAATGTTGCTGCCACACACACGTTGACCTGCAGTGAGCAAAAAACGAGTTAGTAAAATTCAATTATGAAAAAGGTCATTTTAAAATCAACATGAAAAACCAAAATTCCAAAATATAAAACACAAAAAAAATGATTACCAAAGAAACAGATGTCCCTTTCTACAAAAATGTACTCAATGGGACCGTAATGTTGCACCCACACACACGTTGACCAGCTGTGAGGAAAAAACGAGTTAGTACATTCAATTATGAAGAAGGTCATTAAAAATCAATTTGAAAAACCAAAATTCCAAATGTATAAAACACAAAAAAAATGCTTACCAAAGAAAGAAAATGTATCGCGCTGTGCACTCACCTCCCGCCCAGTAGTGCAACAGATGTCCCTTTCTCCAAAAATGTACTCAATGAGACCGTAATGTTGCAACCACACACACGTAGACCTGCTGTGGGAAAGAAAGGAGTTAGTACATTTCAAATGTGAAAAAGGTCATTTTAAAATCAACATGAAGAACAAAAACTCCTACAGTATAAAACACAAAAAAATTGCTTACCAAAGAAACAAAATGAATCGTGCTGCACACCCTCCTCCCGCCCTGTGGCGCAACAGATGTCCCTTTCTCCAAAAATGTACTCAATGGGACCGTAATGTTGCAACCACACACACGTTGACCTGCTGTGAGGAACAAACGAGTTAGTAAATTCCAAACATGAAAAAGGGCATAGTAAAATCATCATGAAAAACCAAAATTCCAAGAGTATAAAACACAAAATAAATGCTTACCAGAGAAAGAAAACTTATCGTGCTCCGCACCCTCCTCCCACCTTGTGTTGCAACAGATGTCCCTTTCTCCAAAAATGTACTCAATGGGACCGTATTGTTGCAACCACACACACGTTGACCTGCTGTGAGGAACAAACGAGTTAGTAAATTCCAAACATGAAAAAGGACGTTGTAAAATCAACATTAAAAACCGAAATTCCAAAAGTATAAAACACAAAAAAAATGCTTACCAGAGAAAGAAAACTTATCGTGCTCCGCACCCTCCTCCCACCTTGTGTTGCAACAGATGTCCCTTTCTCCAAAAATGTACTCAATGGGACCGTAATGTTGCAACCACACACACGTTGACCTGCTGTGAGGAACAAACGATTTAGTAAATTCCAAACATGAAAAAGGACATTGTAAAATCATCATGAAAAACCGAAATTCCAAGAGTATAAAACACAAAAAAAATGCTTACCAGAGAAAGAAAACTTATCGTGCTCCGCACCCTCCTCCCGCCCTGTGTTGCAACAGATGTCCCTTTCTCCAAAAATGTACTCAATGGGACCGTAATGTTGCAACCACACACACGTTGACCTGCTGTGAGGAACAAACGAGTTAGTAAATTCCAAACATGAAAAAGGACATTGTAAAATCATCATGAAAAACCGAAATTCCAAGAGTATAAAACACAAAAAAAATGCTTACCAGAGAAAGAAAACTTATCGTGCTCCGCACCCTCCTCCCATCTTGTTTTGCAACCGATGTCCCTTTCTCCAAAAATGTACTCAATGGGACCGTAATGTTGCAACCACACACACGTTGACCTGCTGTGAGGAACAAACGAGTTAGTAAATTCCAAACATGAAAAAGGACATTGTAAAATCATCATGAAAAACCGAAATTCCAAGAGTATAAAACACAAAAAAAATGCTTACCAGAGAAAGAAAACTTATCGTGCTCCGCACCCTCCTACCACCTTGTGTTGCAACAGATGTCCCTTTCTCCAAAAATGTACTAAATGGGACCGTAATGTTGCAACCACCCACACGTTGACCTGCTGTGAGGAACAAAGGAGTTAGTAAATTCCAAACATGAAAAAGGACATTGTAAAATCATCATGAAAAACCGAAATTCCAAGAGTATAAAACACAAAAAAAATGCTTACCAGAGAAAGAAAACTTATCTTGCTCCGCACCCTCCTCCCACCTTGTGTTGCAACACATGTCCCTTTCTCCAAAAATGTACTCAATGGGACCGTAATGTTGCAACCACACACACGTTGACCTGCTGTGAGGAACAAACGAGTTAGTAAATTCCAAACATGAAAAAGGGCATAGTAAAATCATCATGAAAAACCAAAATTCCAAGAGTATAATACACAAAATAAATGCTTACCAGAGAAAGAAAATTATCGTGCTCCGCACCCTCCTCCCACCTTGTGTTGCAACAGATGTCCCTTTCTCCAAAAATGTACTCAATGGGACCGTAATGTTGCAACTACACACACGTTGACCTGCTGTGAGGAACAAACGAGTTAGTAAATTCCAAACATGAAAAACCACATTGTAAAATCAACATTAAAAACCGAAATTCCAAAAGTATAAAACACAAAAAAAATGCTTACCAGAGAAAGAAAACTTATCGTGCTCCGCACCCTCCTCCCACAGTGTTGCAACAGATGTCCCTTTCTCCAAAAATGTACTCAATGGGACCGTAATGTTGCAACCACACACACGTTGACCTGCTGTGAGGAACAAACGAGTTAGTAAATTCCGAACATGAAAAAGGACATTGTAAAATCATCATGAAAAACCGAAATTCCAAGTGTATAAAACACAAAAAAAATGCTTACCAGAGAAAGAAAACTTATCATGCTCCGCACCCTCCTCCCACCTTGTGTTGCAACAGATGACCCTTTCTCCAAAAATGTACTCAATGGGACCGTAATGTTGCAACCACACACACGTTGACCTGCTGTGAGGAACAAACGATTTAGTAAATTCCAAACATGAAAAAGGACATTGTAAAATCATCATGAAAAACTGAAATTCCAAGAGTATAAAACACAAAAAAAATGCTTACCAGAGAAAGAAAGCTTATCGTGTTCCGCACCCTCCTCCCACCTTGTGTTGCAACAGATGTCCCTTTCTCCAAAAATGTACTCAATGGGACCGTAATGTTGCAACCACACACACGTTGACCTGCTGTGAGGAACAAACGAGTTAGTAAATTCCAAACATGAAAAAGGACATTGTAAAATCATCATGAAAAACCGAAATTCCAAGAGTATAAAACACAAAAGAAATGCTTACCAGAGAAAGAAAACTTATCGTGCTCCGCACCCTCCTCCCATCTTGTTTTGCATCCGATGTCCCTTTCTCCAAAAATGTACTCAATGGGACCGTAATGTTGCAACCACACACACGTTGACCTGCTGTGAGGAACAAACGAGTTAGTAAATTCCAAACATGAGAAAGGACAATGTAAAATCATCATCAAACACAGAAATTCCAAGAGTATAAAACACAAAAAAAAAAAGGTTACCAGAGAAAGAAAACTTACCATGCTCCGCACCCTCCTCCCACCTTGTGTTGCAACAGATGTCCCTTTCTCCAAAAATGTCCTCAATGGGACCGTAATTTTGCAACCACACACACGTTGACCTGCTGTGAGCAACAAACGAGTTAGTAAATTCCAAACATGAAAAAGGACATTGTAAAATCAACATGAAAAACCGAAATTCCAAGAGTATAAAACACAAAAAAAATGCTTACCAGAGAAAGAAAACTTATCATGCTCCGCACCCTCCTCCTATCTTGTGTTGCAACAGATGTCCCTTTCTCCAAAAATGTACTCAATGGGACCGTAATGTTGCAACCACACACACGTTGACCTGCTGTGAGGAACAAACGAGTTAGTAAATTCCAAACATGAAAAAGGACATTGTAAAATCATCATGAAAAACCGAAATTCCAAGAGTATAAAACACAAAAAAAATGCTTACCAGAGAAAGAAAACTTATCGTGCTCCGCACCCTCCTCCCACCTTGTGTTGCAACAGATGTCCCTTTCTCCAAAAATGTACTCAATGGGACCGTAATGTTGCAACCACACACACGTTGACCTGCTGTGAGGAACAAACGAGTTAGTAAATTCCAAACATGAAAAAGGACAATGTAAAATCATCACGAAAAACCGAAATTCCAAGAGTATAAAAAACAAAAAAAAGCTTACCAGAGAAAGAAAACTTACCTTGCTCCGCACCCTCCTCCCACCTTGTGTTGCAACAGATGTCCCTTTCTCCAAAAATGTACTCAATGGGACCGTAATGTTGCAACCACACACACGTTGACCTGCTGTGAGGAACAAACGAGTTAGTAAATTCCAAACATGAAAAAGGACATTGTAAAATCATCATGACAAACCGAAATTCCAAGAGTATAAAACACAAAAAAATGCTTACCAGAAAAAGAAAACTTATCATGCTCCGCACCCTCCTCCCACCTTGTGTTGCAACACATGTCCCTTTCTCCAAAAATGTACTCAATGGGACCGTAATGTTGCAACCACACACACGTGGACCTGCTGTGAGGAACAAACGAGTTAGTAAATTCCAAACATGAAAATGGACATTGTAAAATCATCATGAAAAACCGAAATTCCAAGAGTATAAAACACAAAAAAAATGCTTACCAGAGAAAGAAAACTTATCGTGCTCCGCACCCTCCTCCCACCTTGTGTTGCAACAGATGTCCCTTTCTCCAAAAATGTACTCAATAGGACCGTAATGTTGCAACCACACACACGTTGACCTGCTGTGAGGAACAAACGAGTTAGTAAATTCCAAACATGAAAAAGGACATTGTAAAATCATCATGAAAAACCGAAATTCCAAGAGAATAAAACACAAAAAAAATGCTTACCAGAGAAAGAAAACTTATCGTGCTCCGCACCCTCCTCCCACCTTGTGTTGCAACAGATGTCCCTTTCTCCGAAAATGTACTCAATGGGACCGTAATGTTGCAACCACACACACGTTGACCTGCTGTGAGGAAGAAACGAGTTAGTAAATTCCAAACATGAAAAACGACATTGTAAAATCATCATGAAAAACCGAAATTCCAAGAGTATAAAACACAAAAAAAATGCTTACCAGAGAAAGAAAACTTATCGTGCTCCGCACCCTCCTCCCACCTTGTGTTGCAACAGATGTCCCTTTCTCCAAAAATGTACTCAATGGGACCGCAATCTTGCAACCACACACACGTAGACCTGCTGTGAGGAACAAACGAGTTAGTAAATTCCAAACATGAAAAAGGACATTGTAAAATCATCATGAAAGACCGAAATTCCAAGAGTATAAAACACAAAAAAAATCCTTACCAGAGAAAGAAAACTTATCATGCTCCGCACCCTCCTCCCACCTTGTGTTGCAACAGATGTCCCTTTCTCCAAAAATGTACTCAATGGGACCGTAATGTTGCAACCACACACACGTTGACCTGCTGTGAGGAACAAACGAGTTAGTAAATTCCAAACATGAAAAAGGACATTGTAAAATCATCATGAAAAACCGAAATTTCAAGAGTATAAAACACAAAAAAAATGCTTACCAGAGAAAGAAAACTTATCATGCTCCGCACCCTCCTGCCACCTTGTGTTGCAACAGATGTCCCTTTCTCCAAAAATGTACTCAATGGGACCGTAATGTTGCAACCACACACACGTTAACCTGCTGTGAGGAACAAACGAGTTAGTAAATTCCAAACATGAAAAAGGACATTGTAAAATCATCATGAAAAACCGAAATTCCAAAAGTATAAAACACAAAAAAATGCTTACCAGAGAAAGAAAACTTATCATGCTCCGCACCCTCCTCCCACCTTGTGTTGCAACAGATGACCCTTTCTCCAAAAATGTACTCAATGGGACTGTAATTTTGCAACCACACACACGTTGACCTGCTGTGAGGAACAAACGAGTTAGTAAATTCCAAACATGAAAAAGGACATTGTAAAATCATCATGAAAAACCGAAATCCCAAGAGTATAAAACACAAAAAAATGCTTACCAGAGAAAGAAAACTTATCATGCTCCGCACACTCCTCCCACCTTGTGTTGCAACAGATGTCCCTTTCTCCAAAAATGTACTCAATGGGACCGTAATGTTGCAACCACACACACGTTGACCTGCTGTGAGGAACAAACGAGTTAGTAAATTCCAAACATGAAAAAGGACATTGTAAAATCAACATGAAAAACCGAAATTCCAAAAGTGTAAAACACAAAAAAAATGCTTACCAGAGAAAGAAAACTTATCATGCTCCGCAGCCTCCTCCCACCTTGTGTTGCAACAGATGTCCCTTTCTCCAAAAATGTACTCAATGGGACCGTAATGTTGCAACCACACAAACGTTGACCTGCTGTGAGGAACAAACGAGTTAGTAAATTCCAAACATGAAAAAGGACATTGTAAAATCATAATGAAAAACCGAAATTCCAAGAGTATAAAACACAAAAAAAATGCTTACCAGAGAAAGAAAACTTATCATGCTTCGCACCCTCCTCCCACCTTGTGTTGCAACAGATGTCCCTTTCTCCAAAAATGAACTCAATGGGACCGTAATGTTGCAACCACACACACGTTGACCTGCTGTGAGGAACAAACGAGTTAGTAAATTCCAAACATGAAAAAGGACATTGTAAAATCATCATGAAAAACCGAAATTCCAAGAGTATAAAACACAAAAAAAATGCTTACCAGAGAAAGAAAACTTATCATGCTCCGCACCCTCCTCCCACCTTGTGTTGCAACAGATGTCCCTTTCTCCAAAAATGTACTCAATGGGACCGTAATGTTGCAACCACACACACGTTGACCTGCTGTGAGGAACAAACGAGTTAGTAAATTCCTAACATGAAAAAGCACACTGTAAAATCAACATGAAAAACCGAAATTCCAGGAGTATAAAACACAAAAAAAATGCTTACCAGGGAAAGAAAACTTATCGTGCTCCGCACCCTCCTCCCACCTTGTGTTGCAACAGATGTTCCTTTCTCCAAAAATGTACTCAATGGGACCGTAATGTTGCAACCACACAAACGTTGACCTGCTGTGAGGAACAAACGAGTTAGTAAATTCCAAACATGAAAAAGGACATTGTAAAATCAACATGAAAAATCGAAATTCCAAAAGTATAAAACACAAAAAAAATGCTTACCAGAGAAAGAAAACTTATCATGCTCCGCACCCTCCTCCCACCTTGTGTTGCAACAGATGTCCCTTTCTCCAAAATGGTACTCAATGGGACCGTAATGTTGCAACCACACACACGTTGACCTGCTGTGAGGAACAAACGAGTTAGTAAATTCCAAACATGAAAAAGGGCATTGTAAAATCATCATGAAAAACCGAAATTCCAAGAGTATAAAACACAAAAAAAATCCTTACCAGAGAAAGTAAACTTATCATGCTCCGCACACTCCTCCCACCTTGTGTTGCAACAGATGTCCATTTCTCCAAAAATGTACTCAATGGGACCGTAATGTTGCAACCACACACACGTTGACCTGCTGTGAGGAACAAACGAGTTAGTAAATTCCAAACATGAAAAAGGACATTGTAAAATCAACATGAAAAACCGAAATTCCAAAAGTATAAAACACAAAAAAAATGCTTACCAGAGAAAGAAAACTTATCATGCTCCGCACCCTCCTCCCACCTTGTGTTGCAACAGATGTCCCTTTCTCCAAAAATGTACTCAATGGGACCGTAATGTTGCAACCACACACACGTTAACCTGCTGTGAGGAACAAACGAGTTAGTAAATTCCAAACATGAAAAAGGACATTGTAAAATCATCATGAAAAACCGAAATTCCAAGAGTATAAAACACAAAAAAAATGCTTACCAGAGAAAGAAAACTTATCATGCTTCGCACCCTCCTCCCACCTTGTGTTGCAACAGATGTCCCTTTCTCCAAAAATGAACTCAATGGGACCGTAATGTTGCAACCACACACACGTTGACCTGCTGTGAGGAACAAACGAGTTAGTAAATTCCAAACATGAAAAAGGACATTGTAAAATCATCATGAAAAACCGAAATTCCAAGAGTATAAAACACAAAAAAAATGCTTACCAGAGAAAGAAAACTTATCATGCTCCGCACCCTCCTCCCACCTTGTGTTGCAACAGATGCCCCTTTCTCCAAAAATGTACTCAATGGGACCGTAATGTTGCAACCACACACACGTTGACCTGCTGTCAGGAACAAACGAGTTAGTAAATTCCAAACATGAAAAAGGACACTGTAAAATCAACATGAAAAACAGAAATTCCAGGAGTATAAAACACAAAAAAAATGCTTACCAGAGAAAGAAAACTTATCGTGCTCCGCACCCTCCTCCCACCTTGTGTTGCAACAGATGTCCCTTTCTCCAAAAATGTACTCAATGGGACCGTAATGTTGCAACCACACACACGTTGACCTGCTGTGAGGAACAAACGAGTTAGTAAATTTAAACATGAAAAAGGGCATAGTAAAATCATCATGAAAAACCGAAATTCCAAGAGTATAAAACACAAAATAAATGCTTACCAGAGAAAGAAAACTTATCATGCTCCGCACCCTCCTCCCACCTTGTGTTGCAACAGATGTCCCTTTCTCCAAAAATGTACTCAATGGGACCGCAATGTTGCAACCACACACACGTTGACCTGCTGTGAGGAACAAACGAGTTAGTAAATTCCAAACATGTAAAGGACATTGTAAAATCATCATGAAAAACCGAAATTCCAAGAGTATAAAACACAAAAAAAAAATGCTTACCAGAGAAAGAAAACTTATCATGCTCCGCACACTCCTCCCACCTTGTGTTGCAACAGATGTCCCTTTCTCCAAAAATGTACTCAATGGGACCGTAATATCGCAACCTCATGCACGTTGACCTGCTGTGAGGAACAAATGAGTTAGTAAATTCCAAACATGAAAATATACATTGTAAAATCATCATGAAAAACCAAAATTCCAATAGTATAAAACACAAAAAAAATGCATACCAGAGAAAGAAAACTTATCATGCTCCGCACCCTCCTCCCACCTTGTGTTGCAACAGATGTCCCTTTCTCCAAAAATGAACTCAATGGGACCGTAATGTTGCAACCACACACACGTTGACCTGCTGTGAGGAACAAACGAGTTAGTAAATTCCAAACATGAAAAAGGACATTGTAAAATCATCATGAAAAACCGAAATTCCAAGAGTATAAAACACAAAAAAAATGCTTACCAGAGAAAGAAAACTTATCATGCTCCGCACCCTCCTCCCATCTTGTGTTGCAACAGATGTCCCTTTCTCCATAAATGTACTCAATGGGACCGTAATGTTGCAACCACACACACGTTGGCCTGCTGTGAGGAACAAACGAGTTAGTAAATTCCAAACATGAAAAAGGACATTGTAAAATCATCATGAAAAACCGAAATTCCAAGAGTATAAAACACAAAAGAAATGCTTACCAGGGAAAGAAAACTTATCGTGCTCCGCACACTCCTCCCACCTTGTGTTGCAACAGATGTCCCTTTCTCCAAAAATGAACTCAATGGGACCGTAATGTTGCAACCACACACACGTTGACCTGCTGTGAGGAACAAACGAGTTAGTAAATTCCAATCATGAAAGAGGACATTGTAAAATCATCATGAAAAACCGAAATTCCAAGAGTATAAAACACAAAAAAAATGCTTACCAGAGAAAGAAAACTTATCATGCTCCGCACCCTCCTCCCACCTAGTGTTGCAACAGATGTCCCTTTCTCCAAAAATGTACTCAATGGGGTCGTAATGTTGCAACCACACACACGTTGACCTGCTGTGAGGAACAAACGAGTTAGTAAATTCCAAACATGAAAAAGGACATTGTAAAATCATCATGAAAAACCGAAATTCCAAAAGTATAAAACACAAAAAAAATGCTTAGCAGAGAAAGAAAGCTTATCATGCTCCGCACCCTTCTCCCACCTTGTGTTGCAACAGATGTCCCTTTCTCCAAAAATGTACTCAATGGGTCCGCAATGTTGCAACCACACACACGTTGACCTGCTGTGAGGAACAAACGAGTTAGTAAATTCCAAACATGAAAAAGGACATTGTAAAATCATCATGAAAAACCGAAATTCCAAGAGTATAAAACACAAAAAAAATGCTTACCAGAGAAAGAAAACTTATCGTGCTCCGCACACTCCTCCCACCTTGTGTTGCAACAGATGTCCCTTTCTCCAAAAATGAACTCAATGGGACCGTAATGTTGCAACCACACACACGTTGACCTGCTGTGAGGAACAAACGAGTTAGTAAATTCCAAACATGAAAAAGGACATTGTAAAATCATCATGAAAAACCGAAATTCCAAGAGTATAAAACACAAAAAAAATGCTTACCAGAGAAAGAAAACTTATCATGCTCCGCACCCTCCTCCCACCTTGTGTTGCAACAGATGTCCCTTTCTCCATAAATGTACTCAATGGGACCGTAATGTTGCAACCACACACACGTTGGCCTGCTGTGAGGAACAAACGAGTTAGTAAATTCCAAACATGAAAAAGGACATTGTAAAATCATCATGAAAAACCGAAATTCCAAGAGTATAAAACACAAAAAAAATGCTTACCAGAGAAAGAAAACTTATCGTGCTCCGCACACTCCTCCCACCTTGTGTTGCAACAGATGTCCCTTTCTCCAAAAATGAACTCAATGGGACCGTAATGTTGCAACCACACACACGTTGACCTGCTGTGAGGAACAAACGAGTTAGTAAATTCCAATCATGAAAGAGAACATTGTAAAATCATCATGAAAAACCAAAATTCCAAGAGTATAAAACACAAAAAAAATGCTTACCAGAGAAAGAAAACTTATCATGCTCCGCACCCTCCTCCCACCTAGTGTTGCAACAGATGTCCCTTTCTCCAAAAATGTACTCAATGGGGTCGTAATGTTGCAACCACACACACGTTGACCTGCTGTGAGGAACAAACGATTTAGTAAATTCCAAACATGAAAAAGGACATTGTAAAATCATCATGAAAAACCGAAATTCCAAAAGTATAAAACACAAAAAAAATGCTTACCAGAGAAAGAAAGCTTATCATGCTCCGCACCCTTCTCCCACCTTGTGTTGCAACAGATGTCCCTTTCTCCAAAAATGTACTCAATGGGACCGTAATGTTGCAACCACACACACGTTGACCTGCTGTGAGGAACAAACGAGTTAGTAAATTCCAAACATGAAAAAGGACATTGTAAAATCATCATGAAAAACCGAAATTCCAAGAGTATAAAACACAAAAAAAATGCTTACCAGAGAAAGAAAACTTTTCGTGCTCCGCACACTCCTCCCACCTTGTGTTGCAACAGATGTCCCTTTCTCCAAAAATGAACTCAATGGGACCGTAATGTTGCAACCACACACACGTTGACCTGCTGTGAGAAACAAATGAGTTAGTAAATTCCAAACATGAAAAAGGACATTGTAAATTCATCATGAAAAACCGAAATTCCAAGAGTATAAAACACAAAAAAAATGCTTACCAGAGAAAGAAAACTTATCGTGCTCCGCACCCTCCTCCCACCTTGTGTTGCAACAGATTTCCCTTTCTCCAAAAATGTTTTCAATGGGACCGTAATGTTGCAACCACACACACGTTGACCTGCTGTGAGGAACACACGAGTTAGTAAATTCCAAACATGAAAAAGGACATTGTAAAATCATCATGAAAAACCGAAATTCCAAGAGTAAAAAACCCAAAAAAAAATGCTTACCAGAGAAAGAAAACTTATCATGCTCCACACCCTCCTCTCAACTTGTGTTGCAACAGATGTCCCTTTCTCCAAAAATGTACTCAATGGGACCGTAATGTTGCAACCACACACACGTTGACCTGCTGTGAGGAATAAACGAGTTAGTAAATTCCAAACATGAAAAAGGACATTGTAAAATCATCATGAAAAACCGAAATTCCAAGAGTATAAAACACAAAAAAAATGCTTACCAGAGAAAGAAAACTTATCGTGCTCCGCACCCTCCTCCCACATTGTGTTGCAACAGATGTCCCTTTCTCCAAAAATGTACTCAATGGGACCGTAATGTTGCAACCACACACACGTTGACCTGCTGTGAGGAACAAACGAGTTAGTAAATTCCAAACATGAAAAAGGACATTGTAAAATCATCATGAAAAACCGAAATTCCAAGAGTATAAAACACAAAAAAAATGCTTACCAGAGAAAGAAAACTTATCATGCTCCGCACCCTCCTCCCACCTTGTGTTGCAACAGATGTCCCTTTCTCCAAAAATGTACTCAATGGGACCGTAATGTTGCAACCACACACCCGTTGACCTGCTGTGAAGAATAAACGAGTTAGTAAATTCCTAACATGAAAAAGGACATTGTAAAATCATCATGAAAAACCGAAATTCCAAGAGTATAAAACACAAAAAAAAATGCTTACCAGAGAAAGAAAACTTATCGTGCTCCGCACCCTCCTCCCACCTTGTGTTGCAACAGATGTCCCTTTCTCCAAAAATGAACTCAATGGGACCGTAATGTTGCAACCACACACACGTTGACCAGCTGTGAGGAACAAACGAGTTAGTAAATTCCAAACATGAAAAAGGACATTGTAAAATCATCATGAAAAACCGAAATTCCAAGAGTAAAAAACACAAAAAAAATGCTTACCAGAGAAAGAAAACTTATCATGCTCCGCACCCTCCTCCCACCTTGTGTTGCAACAGATGTCCCTTTCTCCAAAAATGTACTCAATGGGACCGTAAAGTTGCAACCACACACACGTTGACCTGCTGTGAGGAACAAACGAGTTAGTAAATTCCAAACATGAAAAAGGACATTGTAAAATCATCATGAAAAACCGAAATTCCAAGAGTATAAAACACAAAAAAATGCTTACCAGAGAAAGAAAACTTATCATGCTCCGCACCCTCCTCCCACCTTGTGTTGCAACAGATGTCCCTTGCTCCAAAAATGTACTCAATGGGACCGTAATATTGCAACCACACACACGTTGACCTGCTGTGAGGAATAAACGAGTTAGTAAGGTCCAAACATGAAAAAGGACATTGTAAAATCATCATGAAAAACCGAAATTCCAAGAGTATAAAACACAAAAAAAATGCTTACCATAGAAAGAAAACTTGTCCTGCTCCGCACCCTCCTCCCGCCCTGTGTTGCAACAGATGTCCCTTTCTCCAAAAATGTACTCAATGGGACCGTAATGTTGCAACCACACACACGTTGACCTGCTGTGAGGAAGAAACGAGTTAGTAAATTCCAAACATGAAAAAGGACATTGTAAAATCATCATGAAAAACCGAAATTCCAAAAGTATAAAACACAAAAAAAATGCTTACCAGAGAAAGAAAACTTATCTTGCTCCGCACCCTCCTCCCACCTTGTGTTGCAACAGATGTCCCTTTCTCCAAAAATGTACTCAATGGGACCGTAATGTTGCAACCACACACACGTTGACCTGCTGTGAGGAACAAACGAGTTAGTAAATTCCAAAGATGAAAAAGGGCATTGTAAATTCATCATGGAAAACCGAAATTCCAAGAGTATAAAACACAAAAAAAATGCTTACCAGAGAAAGAAAACTTATCGTGCTCCGCACCCTCCTCCCACCTTGTGTTGCAACAGATGTCCCTTTCTCCAAAAATGTACTCAATGGGACCGTAATGTTGCAACCACACACACGTTGACCTGCTGTGAGGAATAAACGAGTTAGTAAATTCCAAACATGAAAAAGGACATTGTAAAATCATCATGAAAAACCGAAATTGCAAGAGTATAAAACACAAAAAAAATGCTTCCAAGAGAAAGAAAACTTATCGTGCTCCGCACCCTCCTCCTGCCCTGTGTTGGAACAGATGTCTCTTTCTCCAAATATGTACTCAATGGGACCGTAATGTTGCAACCACACACACTTTGACCTGCTGTGAGGAACAAACGAGTTAGTAAATTCCAAACATGAAAAGGGACATTGTAAAATCATCATGAAAAACCGAAATTCCAAGAGTATAAAACACAAAAAAAATGCTTACCAGAGAAAGAAAACTTATCGTGCTCCGCACCCTCCTCCCACCTTGTGTTGCAACAGATGTCCCTTTCTCCAAAAATGAACTCAATGGGACCGTAATGTTGCAACCACACACACGTTGACCTGCTGTGATGAACAAACGAGTTAATAAATTCCAAACATGAAAAAGGACATTGTAAAATCATCATGAAAAACCGAAATTCCAAGAGTATAAAACACAAAAAAAATGCTTACCAGAGAAAGAAAACTTGTCGTGCTCCGCACCCTCCTCCCGCCCTGTGTTGCAACAGATGTTCCTTTCTCCAAAAATGTACTCAATGGGACCGTAATGTTGCAACCACACACACGTTGACCTGCTGTGAGGAAGAAACGAGTTAGTAAATTCCAAACATGAAAAAGGACATTGTAAAATCATCATGAAAAACCGAAATTCCAAAAGTATAAAACACAAAAAAATGCTTACCAGAGAAAGAAAACTTATCTTGCTCCGCACCCTCCTCCCACCTTGTGTTGCAACAGATGTCCCTTTCTCCAAAAATGTACTCAATGGGACCGTAATGTTGCAACCACACACACGTTGACCTGCTGTGAGGAATAAACGAGTTAGTAAATTCCAAACATGAAAAAGGACATTGTAAAATCATCATGAAAAACCGAAATTCCAAGAGTATAAAACACAAAAAAAATGCTTACCAGAGAAAGAAAACTTATCGTGCTCCGCACCCTCCTCCCACCTTGTGTTGCAACAGATGTCCCTTACTCCAAAAATGTACTCAATGGGACCGTAATGTTGCAACCACACACACGTTGACCTGCTGTGAGGAACAAACGAGTTAGTAAATTCCAAACATGAAAAAGGACATTGTAAAATCATCATGAAAAACCGAAATTCCAAGAGTATAAAACACGAAAAAAATGCTTACCAGAGAAAGAAAACTTATCGTGCTCCGCACCCTCCTCCCGCCCTGTGTTGCAACAGATGTCCCTTTCTCCAAAAATGTACTCAATGGGACCGTAATGTTGCAACCACACACACGTTGACCTGCTGTGAGGAACAAACGAGTTAGTAAATTCCAAAGATGAAAAAGGACATTGTAAATTCATCATGAAAAACCGAAATTCCAAGAGTATAAAACACAAAAAAAATGCTTACCAGAGAAAGAAAACTTATCGTGCTCCGCACCCTCCTCCCACCTTGTATTGCAACAGATGTCCCTTTCTCCAAAAATGTACTCAATGGGACCGTAATGTTGCAACCACACACACGTTGACCTGCTGTGAGGAATAAACGAGTTAGTAAATTCCAAACATGAAAAAGGACATTGTAAAATCATCATGAAAAACCGAAATTCCAGGAGTTTAAAACACAAAAAAAATGCTTCCCAGAGAAAGAAAACTTATCGTGCTCCGCACCCTCCTCCTGCCCTGTGTTGCAACAGGTGTCTCTTTCTCCAAATATGTACTCAATGGGACCGTAATGTTGCAACCACACACACTTTGACCTGCTGTGAGGAACAAACGAGTTAGTAAATTCCAAACATGAAAAGGGACATTGTAAAATCATCATGAAAAACCGAAATTCCAAGAGTATAAAACACAAAAAAATGCCTACCAGGGAAAGAAAACTTATCGTGCTCCGCACCCTCCTCCCACCTTGTGTTGCAACAGATGTCCCTTTCTCCAAAAATGAACTCAATGGGACCGTAATGTTGCAACCACACACACGTTGACCTGCTGTGAGGAACAAACGAGTTAGTAAATTCCAATCATGAAAGAGGACATTGTAAAATCATCATGAAAAACCAAAATTCCAAGAGTATAAAACACAAAAAAAATGCTTACCAGAGAAAGAAAACTTATCATGCTCCGCACCCTCCTCCCACCTAGTGTTGCAACAGATGTCCCTTTCTCCAAAAATGTACTCAATGGGGTCGTAATGTTGCAACCACACACACGTTGACCTGCTGTGAGGAACAAACGATTTAGTAAATTCCAAACATGAAAAAGGACATTGTAAAATCATCATGAAAAACCGAAATTCCAAAAGTATAAAACACAAAAAAAATGCTTACCAGAGAAAGAAAGCTTATCATGCTCCGCACCCTTCTCCCACCTTGTGTTGCAACAGATGTCCCTTTCTCCAAAAATGTACTCAATGGGACCGTAATGTTGCAACCACACACACGTTGACCTGCTGTGAGGAACAAACGAGTTAGTAAATTCCAAACATGAAAAAGGACATTGTAAAATCATCATGAAAAACCGAAATTCCAAGAGTATAAAACACAAAAAAAATGCTTACCAGAGAAAGAAAACTTTTCGTGCTCCGCACACTCCTCCCACCTTGTGTTGCAACAGATGTCCCTTTCTCCAAAAATGAACTCAATGGGACCGTAATGTTGCAACCACACACACGTTGACCTGCTGTGAGAAACAAATGAGTTAGTAAATTCCAAACATGAAAAAGGACATTGTAAATTCATCATGAAAAACCGAAATTCCAAGAGTATAAAACACAAAAAAAATGCTTACCAGAGAAAGAAAACTTATCGTGCTCCGCACCCTCCTCCCACCTTGTGTTGCAACAGATTTCCCTTTCTCCAAAAATGTTTTCAATGGGACCGTAATGTTGCAACCACACACACGTTGACCTGCTGTGAGGAACACACGAGTTAGTAAATTCCAAACATGAAAAAGGACATTGTAAAATCATCATGAAAAACCGAAATTCCAAGAGTAAAAAACCCAAAAAAAAATGCTTACCAGAGAAAGAAAACTTATCATGCTCCACACCCTCCTCTCAACTTGTGTTGCAACAGATGTCCCTTTCTCCAAAAATGTACTCAATGGGACCGTAATGTTGCAACCACACACACGTTGACCTGCTGTGAGGAATAAACGAGTTAGTAAATTCCAAACATGAAAAAGGACATTGTAAAATCATCATGAAAAACCGAAATTCCAAGAGTATAAAACACAAAAAAAATGCTTACCAGAGAAAGAAAACTTATCGTGCTCCGCACCCTCCTCCCACATTGTGTTGCAACAGATGTCCCTTTCTCCAAAAATGTACTCAATGGGACCGTAATGTTGCAACCACACACACGTTGACCTGCTGTGAGGAACAAACGAGTTAGTAAATTCCAAACATGAAAAAGGACATTGTAAAATCATCATGAAAAACCGAAATTCCAAGAGTATAAAATACAAAAAAAATGCTTACCAGAGAAAGAAAACTTATCATGCTCCGCACCCTCCTCCCACCTTGTGTTGCAACAGATGTCCCTTTCTCCAAAAATGTACTCAATGGGACCGTAATGTTGCAACCACACACCCGTTGACCTGCTGTGAAGAATAAACGAGTTAGTAAATTCCTAACATGAAAAAGGACATTGTAAAATCATCATGAAAAACCGAAATTCCAAGAGTATAAAACACGAAAAAAAATGCTTACCAGAGAAAGAAAACTTATCGTGCTCCGCACCCTCCTCCCACCTTGTGTTGCAACAGATGTCCCTTTCTCCAAAAATGAACTCAATGGGACCGTAATGTTGCAACCACACACACGTTGACCAGCTGTGAGGAACAAACGAGTTAGTAAATTCCAAACATGAAAAAGGACATTGTAAAATCATCATGAAAAACCGAAATTCCAAGAGTAAAAAACACAAAAAAAATGCTTACCAGAGAAAGAAAACTTATCATGCTCCGCACCCTCCTCCCACCTTGTGTTGCAACAGATGTCCCTTTCTCCAAAAATGTACTCAATGGGACCGTAAAGTTGCAACCACACACACGTTGACCTGCTGTGAGGAACAAACGAGTTAGTAAATTCCAAAGATGAAAAAGGACATTGTAAATTCATCATGGAAAACCGAAATCCCAAGAGTATAAAACACAAAAAAAATGCTTACCAGAGAAAGAAAACTTATCGTGCTCCGCACCCTCCTCCCACCTTGTGTTGCAACAGATGTCCCTTTCTCCAAAAATGTACTCAATGGGACCGTAATGTTGCAACCACACACACGTTGACCTGCTGTGAGGAATAAACGAGTTAGTAAATTCCAAACATGAAAAAGGACATTGTAAAATCATCATGAAAAACCGAAATTGCAAGAGTATAAAACACAAAAAAAATGCTTCCAAGAGAAAGAAAACTTATCGTGCTCCGCACCCTCCTCCTGCCCTGTGTTGGAACAGATGTCTCTTTCTCCAAATATGTACTCAATGGGACCGTAATGTTGCAACCACACACACTTTGACCTGCTGTGAGGAACAAACGAGTTAGTAAATTCCAAACATGAAAAGGGACATTGTAAAATCATCATGAAAAACCGAAATTCCAAGAGTATAAAACACAAAAAAAATGCTTACCAGAGAAAGAAAACTTATCGTGCTCCGCACCCTCCTCCCACCTTGTGTTGCAACAGATGTCCCTTTCTCCAAAAATGAACTCAATGGGACCGTAATGTTGCAACCACACACACGTTGACCTGCTGTGATGAACAAACGAGTTAATAAATTCCAAACATGAAAAAGGACATTGTAAAATCATCATGAAAAACCGAAATTCCAAGAGTAAAAAACACAAAAAAATGCTTACCAGCGAAAGAAAACTTATCATGCTCCGCACCCTCCTCCCACCTTGTGTTGCAACAGATGTCCCTTTCTCCAAAAATGTACTCAATGGGACCGTAATGTTGCAACCACACACACGTTGACCTGCTGTGAGGAACAAACGAGTTAGTAAATTCCAAACATGAAAAAGGACATTGTAAAATCATCATGAAAAACCGAAATTCCAAGAGTATAAAACACAAAAAAAATGCTTACCAGAGAAAGAAAACTTATCATGCTCCGCACCCTCCTCCCACCTTGTGTTGCAACAGATGTCCCTTTCTCCAAAAATGTACTCAATGGGACCGTAATATTGCAACCACACACACGTTGACCTGCTGTGAGGAATAAACGAGTTAGTAAGGTCCAAACATGAAAAAGGACATTGTAAAATCATCATGAAAAACCGAAATTCCAAGAGTATAAAACACAAAAAAAATGCTTACCAGAGAAAGAAAACTTGTCGTGCTCCGCACCCTCCTCCCGCCCTGTGTTGCAACAGATGTTCCTTTCTCCAAAAATGTACTCAATGGGACCGTAATGTTGCAACCACACACACGTTGACCTGCTGTGAGGAAGAAACGAGTTAGTAAATTCCAAACATGAAAAAGGACATTGTAAAATCATCATGAAAAACCGAAATTCCAAAAGTATAAAACACAAAAAAATGCTTACCAGAGAAAGAAAACTTATCTTGCTCCGCACCCTCCTCCCACCTTGTGTTGCAACAGATGTCCCTTTCTCCAAAAATGTACTCAATGGGACCGTAATGTTGCAACCACACACACGTTGACCTGCTGTGAGGAATAAACGAGTTAGTAAATTCCAAACATGAAAAAGGACATTGTAAAATCATCATGAAAAACCGAAATTCCAAGAGTATAAAACACAAAAAAAATGCTTACCAGAGAAAGAAAACTTATCGTGCTCCGCACCCTCCTCCCACCTTGTGTTGCAACAGATGTCCCTTACTCCAAAAATGTACTCAATGGGACCGTAATGTTGCAACCACACACACGTTGACCTGCTGTGAGGAACAAACGAGTTAGTAAATTCCAAACATGAAAAAGGACATTGTAAAATCATCATGAAAAACCGAAATTCCAAGAGTATAAAACACGAAAAAAATGCTTACCAGAGAAAGAAAACTTATCGTGCTCCGCACCCTCCTCCCGCCCTGTGTTGCAACAGATGTCCCTTTCTCCAAAAATGTACTCAATGGGACCGTAATGTTGCAACCACACACACGTTGACCTGCTGTGAGGAACAAACGAGTTAGTAAATTCCAAAGATGAAAAAGGACATTGTAAATTCATCATGAAAAACCGAAATTCCAAGAGTATAAAACACAAAAAAAATGCTTACCAGAGAAAGAAAACTTATCGTGCTCCGCACCCTCCTCCCACCTTGTATTGCAACAGATGTCCCTTTCTCCAAAAATGTACTCAATGGGACCGTAATGTTGCAACCACACACACGTTGACCTGCTGTGAGGAATAAACGAGTTAGTAAATTCCAAACATGAAAAAGGACATTGTAAAATCATCATGAAAAACCGAAATTCCAGGAGTTTAAAACACAAAAAAAATGCTTCCCAGAGAAAGAGAACTTATCGTGCTCCGCACCCTCCTCCTGCCCTGTGTTGCAACAGGTGTCTCTTTCTCCAAATATGTACTCAATGGGACCGTAATGTTGCAACCACACACACTTTGACCTGCTGTGAGGAACAAACGAGTTAGTAAATTCCAAACATGAAAAGGGACATTGTAAAATCATCATGAAAAACCGAAATTCCAAGAGTATAAAACACAAAAAAATGCCTACCAGGGAAAGAAAACTTATCGTGCTCCGCACCCTCCTCCCACCTTGTGTTGCAACAGATGTCCCTTTCTCCAAAAATGTACTCAATGGGACCGTAATGTTGCAACCACACACACGTTGACCTGCTGTGAGGAATAAACGAGTTAGTAAATTCCAAACATGAAAAAGGACATTGTAAAATCATCATGAAAAACCGAAATTCCAAGAGTATAAAACACAAAAAAAATGCTTACCAGAGAAAGAAAACTTATCGTGCTCCACACCCTCCTCCCGCCCTGTGTTGCAACAGATGTCCCTTTCTCCAAAAATGTACTCAATGGGACAGTAATGTTGCAACCACACACATGTTGACCTGCTGTGAGGAATAAACGAGTTAGTAAATTCCAAACATGAAAAAGGACATTGTAAAATCATCATGAAAAACCGAAATTCCAAGAGTATAAAACACAAAAAAAAAGCTTACCAGAGAAAGAAAACTTATCATGCTCCGCACCCTCCTCCCACCTTGTGTTGCAACAGATGTCCCTTTCTCCAAAAATGTAATCAATGGGACCGTAATGTTGCAACCACACACACGTTGACCTGCTGTGAGGAACAAGCGAGTTAGTAAATTCCAAACATGAAAAAGGACATTGTAAAATCATCATGAAAAACCGAAATTCCGAGAGTATAAAACACCAAAAAAATGCTTACCAGAGAAAGAAAGCTTATCATGCTCCGCACCCTCCTCCCACCTTGTGTTGCAACAGATGTCCCTTTCTCCAAAAATGTACTCAATGGGACCGTAATGTTGCAACCACACACACGTTGACCTGCTGTGAGGAACAAACGAGTTAGTAAATTCCAAACATGAAAAAGGACATTGTAAAATCATCATGAAAAACCGAAATTCCAAGAGTATAAAACACAAAAAAAATGCTTACCAGAGAAAGAAAACTTATCATGCTCCGCACCCTCCTCCCACCTTGTGTTGCAACAGATGTCCCTTTCTCCAAAAATGTACTCAATGGGACCGTAATGTTGCAACCACACACACGTTGACCTGCTGTGAGGAACAAACGAGTTAGTAAATTCCAAACATGAAAAAGGACATTGTAAAATCATCATGAAAAACCGAAATTCCAAGAGTAAAAAACACAAAATAAATGCTTACCAGAGAAAGAAAAGTTATCATGCTCCGCACCCTCCTCCCACCTTGTGTTGCAACAGATGTCCCTTTCTCCAAAAATGTACTCAATGGGACCGTAATGTTGCAACCACACACACGTTGACCTGCTGTGAGGAACAAACGAGTTAGTAAATTCCAAACATGAAAAAGGACATTGTAAAATCATCATGAAAAACCGAAATTCCAAGAGTATAGAACACAAAAAAATGCTTACCAGAGGAAGAAAACTTATCATGCTCCGCACCCTCCTCCCGCCTTGTGTTCCAACAGATGTCCCTTTCTCCAAAAATGTACTCAATGGGAGCGTAATGTTGCAACCACACACACGTTGACCTGCTGTGAGGAACAAACGAGTTAGTAAATTCCAAACATGAAAAAGGACATTGTAAAATCATCATCAAAAACCGAAATTCCAAAAGTATAAAACACAAAAAAAATGCTTACCAGAGAAAGAAAACTTATCATGCTCCGCACCCTCCTCCCACCTTGTGTTGCAACAGATGTTCCTTTCTCCAAAAATGTACTCAATGGGACCGTAATGTTGCAACCACACACACGTTGACCTGCTGTGAGGAATAAACGAGTTAGTAAGGTCCAAACATGAAAAAGGACATTGTAAAATTATCATGAAAAACCGAAATTCCAAGAGTATAAAACACAAAAAAAATGCTTACCAGAGTAAGAAAACTTATCGTGCTCCGCATCCTCCTCCCACCTTGTGTTGCAACAGATGTCCCTTTCTCCAAAAATGTACTCAATGGGACCGTAATGTTGCAACCACACACACGTTGACCTGCTGTGAGAAATAAACGAGTTAGTAAATTCCAAACATGAAAAAGGACATTGTAAAATCATCATGAAAAACCGAAATTCCAAGAGTATAAAACACAAAAAAAATGCTTACCAGAGAAAGAAAACTTGTCGTGCTCCGCACCCTCCTCCCGCCCTGTGTTGCAACAGATGTCCCTTTCTCCAAAAATGTACTCAATGGGACCGTAATGTTGCAACCACACACACGTTGACCTGCTGTGGGGAACAAACGAGTTAGTAAATTCCAAAGATGAAAAAGGACATTGTAAATTCATCATGAAAAACCGAAATTCCAAGAGTATAAAACACAAAAAAAATGCTTACCAGACAAAGAAAACTTATCGTGCTCTGCACCCTCCTCCCACCTTGTGTTGCAACAGATGTCCCTTTCTCCAAAAATGTACTCAATGGGACCGTAATGTTGCAACCACACACACACGTTGACCTGCTGTGAGGAATAAACGAGTTAGTAAATTCCAAACATGAAAAAGGACATTGTAAAATCATCATGAAAAACCGAAATTCCAAGAGTATAAAACACAAAAAAAATGCTTACCAGAGAAAGAAAACTTATCGTGCTCCGCACCCTCCTCCCGCCCTGTGTTGCAACAGATGTCTCTTTCTCCAAAAATGTACTCAATGGGACCGTAATGTTGCAACCACACACACTTTAACCTGCTGTGAGGAACAAACGAGTTAGTAAATTCCAAACATGAAAAAGGACATTGTAAAATCATCATGAAAAACCGAAATTCCAAGAGTATAAAACACAAAAAAATGCTTACCAGGGAAAGAAAACTTATCGTGCTCCGCAACCTCCTCCCACCTTGTGTTGCAACAGATGTTCCTTTCTCCAAAAATGTACTCAATGGGACCGTAATGTTGCAACCACACACACGTTGACCTGCTGTGAGGAATAAACGAGTTAGTAAGGTCCAAACATGAAAAAGGACATTGTAAAATTATCATGAAAAACCGAAATTCCAAGAGTATAAAACACAAAAAAAATGCTTACCAGAGTAAGAAAACTTATCGTGCTCCGCATCCTCCTCCCACCTTGTGTTGCAACAGATGTCCCTTTCTCCAAAAATGTACTCAATGGGACCGTAATGTTGCAACCACACACACGTTGACCTGCTGTGAGAAATAAACGAGTTAGTAAATTCCAAACATGAAAAAGGACATTGTAAAATCATCATGAAAAACCGAAATTCCAAGAGTATAAAACACAAAAAAAATGCTTACCAGAGAAAGAAAACTTGTCGTGCTCCGCACCCTCCTCCCGCCCTGTGTTGCAACAGATGTCCCTTTCTCCAAAAATGTACTCAATGGGACCGTAATGTTGCAACCACACACACGTTGACCTGCTGTGAGGAACAAACGAGTTAGTAAATTCCAAAGATGAAAAAGGACATTGTAAATTCATCATGAAAAACCGAAATTCCAAGAGTATAAAACACAAAAAAAATGCTTACCAGACAAAGAAAACTTATCGTGCTCTGCACCCTCCTCCCACCTTGTGTTGCAACAGATGTCCCTTTCTCCAAAAATGTACTCAATGGGACCGTAATGTTGCAACCACACACACACGTTGACCTGCTGTGAGGAATAAACGAGTTAGTAAATTCCAAACATGAAAAAGGACATTGTAAAATCATCATGAAAAACCGAAATTCCAAGAGTATAAAACACAAAAAAAATGCTTACCAGAGAAAGAAAACTTATCGTGCTCCGCACCCTCCTCCCGCCCTGTGTTGCAACAGATGTCTCTTTCTCCAAAAATGTACTCAATGGGACCGTAATGTTGCAACCACACACACTTTAACCTGCTGTGAGGAACAAACGAGTTAGTAAATTCCAAACATGAAAAAGGACATTGTAAAATCATCATGAAAAACCGAAATTCCAAGAGTATAAAACACAAAAAAATGCTTACCAGGGAAAGAAAACTTATCGTGCTCCGCACCCTCCTCCCACCTTGTGTTGCAACAGATGTCCCGTTCTCCAAAAATGTACTCAATGGGACCGTAATGTTGCAACCACACACACATTGACCTGCTGTGAGGAACAAACGAGTTAGTAAATTCCAAACATGAAAAAGGACATTTTAAAATCATCATGAAAAACCGAAATTCCAAGAGTATAAAACACAAAAAAAATGCTTACCAGAGAAGGAAAACTTATCGTACTCCGCACCCTCCTCCCACCTTGTGTTGCAACAGATGTCCCTTTCTCCAAAAATGTACTCAATGGGACCGTAATGTTGCAACCACACATACGTTCCCCTGCTGTAAGGAATAAACGAGTTAGTAAATTCCAAACATGAAAAAGGACATTGTAAAATCATCATGAAAAACCGAAATTCCAAGAGTATAAAACACAAAAAAAATGCTTACCAGAGAAAGAAAACTTATCGTGCTCCGCACCCTCCTCCCGCCCTGTGTTGCAACAGATGTCCCTTTCTCCAAAAATGTACTCATTGGGACAGTAATGTTGCAACCACACACACGTTGACCTGCTGTGAGGAATAAACGAGTTAGTAAATTCCAAACATGAAAAAGGACATTGTAAAATCATCATGAAAAACCGAAATTCCAAGAGTATAAAACACAAAAAAAAATGCTTACCAGAAAAAGAAAACTTTTCATGCTCCGCACCCTCCTCCCACCTTATGTTGCTACAGATGTCCCTTTCTCCAAAAATGTACTCAATGGGACCGTAATGTTGCAACCACACACACGTTGACCTGCTGTGAGGAACAAACGAGTTAGTAAATTCCAAACATGAAAAAGGACATTGTAAAATCATCATGAAAAACCGAAATTCCAAGAGTTTAAAACACAAAAAAAATTGCTTACCAGAGAAAGAAAACTTATCATGCTCCGCACCCTCCTCCCACCTTGTGTTGCAACAGATGTCCCTTTCTCCAAAAATGTACTCAATGGGACCGTAATGTTGCAACCACACACACGTTGACCTGCTGTGAGGAACAAACGAGTTAGTAAATTTCAAACATGAAAAAGGACATTGTAAAATCATCATGAAAAACCGAAATTCCAAGAGTATAAAACACAAAAAAAATGCTTACCAGAGAAAGAAAACATATCATGCTCCGCACCCTCCTCCCACCTTGTGTTGCAACAGATGTCCCTTTCTCCAAAAATGTACTCAATGGGACCGTAATGTTGCAACCACACACACGTTGACCTGCTGTGAGGAACAAACGAGTTAGTAAATTCCAAACATGAAAAAGGACATTGTAAAATCATCATGAAAAACCGAAATTCCAAGAGTATAAAACACAAAAAAAATGCTTACCAGAGAAAGAAAACTTATCATGCTCCGCACCCTCCTCCCACCTTGTGTTGCAACAGATGTCCCTTTCTCCAAAAATGTACTCAATGGGACCGTAATGTGGCAACCACACACACGTTGACCTGCTGTGAGGAATAAACGAGTTAGTAAACTCCAAACATGAAAAAGGACATTGTAAAATCATCATGAAAAACCGAAATTCCAAGAGTATAAAACACAAAAGAAATGCTTACCAGAGAAAGAATACTTATCATGCTCCGCACCCTCCTCCCACCTTGTGTTGCAACAGATGTCCCTTTCTCCAAAAATGTACTCAATGGGACCGTAATGTTGCAACCACACACACGTTGACCTGCTGTGAGGAACAAACGAGTTAGTAAATTCCAAACATGAAAAAGGACATTGTAAAATCATCATGAAAAACCTAAATTCCAAGAGTATAAAACACAAAAAAATGCTTACCAGAGAAAGAAAACTTATCATGCTCCGCACCCTCCTCCCACCTTGTGTCGCAACAGATGTCCCTTTCTCCAAAAATGTACTCAATGGGACCGTAATGTTGCAACCACACACACGTTGACCTGCTGTGACGAACAAACGAGTTAGTAAATTCCAAACATGAAAAAGGACATTGTAAAATCATCATGAAAAACCGAAATTCCAAGAGTATAAAACACAAAAAAAATGCTTACCAGAGAAAGAAAACTTATCATGCTCCGCACCCTCCTCCCACCTTATGCTGCAACAGATGTCCCATTCTCCAAAAATGTACTCAATGGGACCGTAATGTTGCAACCACACACACGTTGACCTGCTGTGAGGAACAAACGAGTTAGTAAATTCCAAACATGAAAAAGGACATTGTAAAATCATCAAGAAAAACCGAAATTCCAAGAGTATAAAACACAAAAAAAATGCTTACCAGAGAAAGAATACTTGTCGTGCTCCGCACCCTCCTCCCGCCCTGTGTTTCAACAGGTGTCCCTTTCTCCAAAAATGTACTCAATGGGACCGTAATGTTGCAACCACACACACGTTGACCTGCTGTGTGGAATAAACGAGTTAGTAAATTCCAAACATGAAAAAGGACATTGTAAAATCATCATGAAAAACCGAAATTCCAAGAGTATAAAACACAAAAAAAATGCTTACCAGAGAAAGAAAACTTATCGTGCTCCGCACCCTCCTCCCGCCCTGTGTTGCAACAGATGTCTCTTTCTCCAAAAATGTACTCAATGGGACCGTAATGTTGCAACCACACACACTTTGACCTGCTGTGAGGAACAAACGAGTTAGTAAATTCCAAACATGAAAAAGGACATTGTAAAATCATCATGAAAAACCGAAATTCCAAGAGTATAAAACACAAAAAAATGCTTACCAGAGAAAGAAAACTTATCGTGCTCCACACCCTCCTCCCACCTTGTGTTGCAACAGATGTCCCGTTCTCCAAAAATGTACTCAATGGGACCGTAATGTTGCAACTACACACACATTGACCTGCTGTGAGGAACAAACGAGTTAGTAAATTCCAAACATGAAAAAGGACATTTTAAAATCATCATGAAAAACCGAAATTCCAAGAGTATAAAACACAAAAAAAATGCTTACCCGAGAAGGAAAACTTATCGTACTCCGCACCCTCCTCCCACCTTGTGTTGCAACAGATGTCCCTTTCTCCAAAAATGTACTCAATGGGACCGTAATGTTGCAACCACACACACGTTCCCCTGCTGTAAGGAATAAACGAGTTAGTAAATTCCAAACATGAAAAAGGACATTGTAAAATCATCATGAAAAACCGAAATTCCAAGAGTATAAAACACAAAAAAAATGCTTACCAGAGAAAGAAAACTTATCATGCTCCGCACCCTCCTCCCGCCCTGTGTTGCAACAGATGTCCCTTTCTCCAAAAATGTACTCAATGGGACAGTAATGTTGCAACCACACACACGTTGACCTGCTGTGAGGAATAAACGAGTTAGTAAATTCCAAACATGAAAAAGGACATTGTAAAATCATCATGAAAAACCGAAATTCCAAGAGTATAAAACACAAAAAAAATGCTTACAAGAGAAAGAAAACTTATCATGCTCCGCACCCTCCTCCCACCTTGTGTTGCAACAGATGTCCCTTTCTCCAAAAATGTACTCAATGGGACCGTAATGTTGCAACCACACACACGTTGACCTGCTGTGAGGAACAAACGAGTTAGTAAATTCCAAACATGAAAAAGGACATTGTAAAATCATCATGAAAAACCGAAATTCCAAGAGTATAAAACACAAAAAAAATGCTTACCAGAGAAAGAAAACTTATCGTGCTCCGCACCCTCCTCCCGCCCTGTGTTGTAACAGATGTCCCTTTCTCCAAAAATGTACTCAATGGGACGCATCCACACACACGTTGACCTGCTGTGAGGAACAAACGAGTTAGTAAATTCCAAACATGAAAAAGGACATTGTAAAATCATCATGAAAAACCGAAATTCCAAGAGTATAAAACACAAAAAGAATGCTTACCAGACAAAGAAAACTTTTCATGCTCCGCACCCTCCTCCCACCTTATGTAGCTACAGATGTCCCTTTCTCCAAAAATGTACTCAATGGGACCGTAATGTTGCAACCACACACACGTTGACCTGCTGTGAGGAACAAACGAGTTAGTAAATTCCAAACATGAAAAAGGACATTGTAAAATCATCATGAAAAACCGAAATTCCAAGAGTATAAAACACAAAAAAAATGCTTACCAGAGAAAGAATACTTATCGTGCTCCGCACCCTCCTCCCGCCCTGTGTTTCAACAGGTGTCCCTTTCTCCAAAAATGTACTCAATGGGACCGTAATGTTGCAACCACACACACGTTGACCTGCTGTGAGGAACAAACGAGTTAGTAAATTCCAAACATGAAAAAGGACATTGTAAAATCATCATGAAAAACCGAAATTCCAAGAGTATAAAACAAAAAAAAAAAATTCTTACCAGAGAAAGAAAACTTATCATGCTCCGCACCCTCCTCCCACCTTGTGTTGCAACAGATGTCCCTTTCTCCAAAAATGTACTCAATGGGACCGTAATGTTGCAACCACACACACGTTGAACTGCTGTGAGGAACAAACGAGTTAGTAAATTCCAAACATGAAAAAGGACATTGTAAAATCATCATGAAAAACCGAAATTCCAAGAGTATAAAACACAAAAAAAATGCTTACCAGAGAAAGAATACTCATCATGCTCCGCACCCTCCTCCCACCTTGTCTTGCAACAGATGTCCCCTTCTCCAAAAATGAACTCAATATGACCGTAATGTTGCAACCACACACACGTTGACCTGCTGTGAGGAACAGACGAGTTAGTAAATTCCAAACATGAAAAAGGACATTGTAAAATCATCATGAAAAACCGAAATTCCAAGAGTATAAAACACAAAAAAAATGCTTACCAGAGAAAGAATACTTATCATGCTCCGCACCCTCCTCCCAACTTGTGTTGCAACAGATGTCCCTTTTTCCAAAAATGAACTCAATATGACCGTAATGTTGCAACCACACACACGTTGACCTGCTGTGAGGAACAAACGAGTTAGTAAATTCCAAACATGAAAAAGGACATTGTAAAATCATCATGAAAAACCGAAATTCCAAGAGTATAAAACACAAAAAAAAATGCTTACCAGAGAAAGAAAACTTATCATGCTCCGCACCCTCCTCCCACCTTGTGTTGCAACAGATGTCCCTTTCTCCAAAAATGTACTCAATGGGACCGTAATGTTGCAACCACACACACGTTGACCTGCTGTGAGGAACAAACGAGTTAGTAAATTTCAAACATGAAAAAGGACATTGTAAAATCATCATGAAAAACCGAAATTCCAAGAGTATAAAACACAAAAAAAATGCTTACCAGAGAAAGAAAACATATCATGCTCCGCACCCTCCTCCCACCTTGTGTTGCAACAGATGTCCCTTTCTCCAAAAATGTACTCAATGGGACCGTAATGTTGCAACCACACACACGTTGACCTGCTGTGAGAAACAAACGAGTTAGTAAATTCCAAACATGAAAAAGGACATTGTAAAATCATCATGAAAAACCGAAATTCCAAGAGTATAAAACACAAGAAAAATGCTTACCAGAGAAAGAATACTTATCATGCTCCGCACCCTCCTCCCACCTTATGTTGCAACAGATGTCCCTTTCTCCAAAAATGTACTCAATGGGACCGTAATGTTGCAACCACACACACGTTGACCTGCTGTGAGGAACAAACGAGTTAGTAAATTCCAAACATGAAAAAGGACATTGTAAAATCATCATGAAAAACCGAAATTCCAAGAGTATAAAACACAAAAAAAATGCTTACCAGAGAAAGAAAACTTATCATGCTCCGCACCCTCCTCCCACCTTGTGTTGCAACAGATGTCCCTTTCTTCAAAAATGTACTCAATGGGACCGTAATGTTGCAACCACACATACGTTGACCTGCTGTGAGGAATAAACGAGTTAGTAAATTCCAAACATGAAAAAGGACATTGTAAAATCATCATGAAAAACCGAAATTCCAAGAGTATAAAACACAAAAAAAATGCTTACCAGGGAAAGAATACTTATCATGCTCCGCACCCTCCTCCCACCTTGTGTTGCAACAGATGTCCCTTTCTCCAAAAATGTACTCAATGGGACCGTAATGTTGCAACCACACACACGTTGACCTGCTGTGAGGAACAAACGAGTTAGTAAATTCCAAACATGAAAAAGGACATTGTAAAATCATCATGAAAAACCTAAATTCCAAGAGTATAAAACACAAAAAAATGCTTACCAGAGAAAGAAAACTTATCATGCTCCGCACCCTCCTCCCACCTTGTGTTGCAACAGATGTCCCTTTCTCCAAAAATGTACTCAATGGGACCGTAATGTTGCAACCACACACACGTTGACCTGCTGTGAGGAACAAACGAGTTAGTAAATTCCAAACATGAAAAAGGACATTGTAAAATCATCATGAAAAACCGAAATTCCAAGAGTATAAAACACAAAAAAAATGCTTACCAGAGAAAGAAAACTTATCATGCTCCGCACCCTCCTCCCACCTTATGCTGCAACAGATGTCCCATTCTCCAAAAATGTACTCAATGGGACCGTAATGTTGCAACCACACACACGTTGACCTGCTGTGAGGAACAAACGAGTTAGTAAATTCCAAACATGAAAAAGGACATTGTATAATCATCAAGAAAAACCGAAATTCCAAGAGTATAAAACACAAAAAAAATGCTTACCAGAGAAAGAATACTTGTCGTGCTCCGCACCCTCCTCCCGCCCTGTGTTTCAACAGGTGTCCCTTTCTCCAAAAATGTACTCAATGGGACCGTAATGTTGCAACCACACACACGTTGACCTGCTGTGAGGAATAAACGAGTTAGTAAATTCCAAACATGAAAAAGGACATTGTAAAATCATCATGAAAAACCGAAATTCCAAGAGTATAAAACACAAAAAAATGCTTACCAGAGAAAGAAAACTTATCGTGCTCCGCACCCTCCTCCCGCCCTGTGTTGCAACAGATGTCTCTTTCTCCAAAAATGTACTCAATGGGACCGTAATGTTGCAACCACACACACTTTGACCTGCTGTGAGGAAAAAACGAGTTAGTAAATTCCAAACATGAAAAAGGACATTGTAAAATCATCATGAAAAACCGAAATTCCAAGAGTATAAAACACAAAAAAATGCTTACCAGAGAAAGAAAACTTATCGTGCTCCGCACCCTCCTCCCACCTTGTGTTGCAACAGATGTCCCGTTCTCCAAAAATGTACTCAATGGGACCGTAATGTTGCAACCACACACACATTGACCTGCTGTGAGGAACAAACGAGTTAGTAAATTCCAAACATGAAAAAGGACATTTTAAAATCATCATGAAAAACCGAAATTCCAAGAGTATAAAACACAAAAAAAATGCTTACCAGAGAAGGAAAACTTATCGTACTCCGCACCCTCCTCCCACCTTGTGTTGCAACAGATGTCCCTTTCTCCAAAAATGTACTCAATGGGACCGTAATGTTGCAACCACACACACGTTCCCCTGCTGTAAGGAATAAACGAGTTAGTAAATTCCAAACATGAAAAAGGACATTGTAAAATCATCATGAAAAACCGAAATTCCAAGAGTATAAAACACAAAAAAAATGCTTAGAAAACTTATCGTGCTCCGCACCCTGTTCCCGCCCTGTGTTGCAACAGATGTCCCTTTCTCCAAAAATGTACTCAATGGGACAGTAATGTTGCAACCACACACACGTTGACCTGCTGTGAGGAATAAACGAGTTAGTAAATTCCAAACATGAAAAAGGACATTGTAAAATCATCATGAAAAACCGAAATTCCAAGAGTATAAAACACAAAAAAAATGCTTACAAGAGAAAGAAAACTTATCATGCTCCGCACCCTCCTCCCACCTTGTGTTGCAACAGATGTCCCTTTCTCCAAAAATGTACTCAATGGGACCGTAATGTTGCAACCACACACACGTTGACCTGCTGTGAGGAACAAACGAGTTAGTAAATTCCAAACATGAAAAAGGACATTGTAAAATCATCATGAAAAACCGAAATTCCAAGAGTATAAAACACAAAAAAAATGCTTACCAGAGAAAGAAAACTTATCGTGCTCCGCACCCTCCTCCCGCCCTGTGTTGTAACAGACGTCCCTTTCTCCAAAAATGTACTCAATGGGACCGTAATGTTGCATCCACACACACGTTGACCTGCTGTGAGGAAGAAACGAGTTAGTAAATTCCAAACATGAAAAAGGACATTGTAAAATCATCATGAAAAACCGAAATTCCAAGAGTATAAAACACAAAAAAAATGCTTACCAGACAAAGAAAACTTTTCATGCTCCGCACCCTCCTCCCACCTTATGTTGCTACAGATGTCCCTTTCTCCAAAAATGTACTCAATGGGACCGTAATGTTGCAACCACAAACACGTTGACCTGCTGTGAGGAACAAACGAGTTAGTAAATTCCAAACATGAAAAAGGACATTGTAAAATCATCATGAAAAACCGAAATTCCAAGAGTATAAAACACAAAAAAAATGCTTACCAGAGAAAGAATACTTATCGTGCTCCGCACCCTCCTCCCGCCCTGTGTTTCAACAGGTGTCCCTTTCTCCAAAAATGTACTCAATGGGACCGTAATGTTGCAACCACACACACGTTGACCTGCTGTGAGGAACAAACGAGTTAGTAAATTTCAAACATTAAAAAGGACATTGTAAAATCATCATGAAAAACCGAAATTCCAAGAGTATAAAACAAAAAAAAAAATGCTTACCAGAGAAAGAAAACTTATCATGCTCCGCACCCTCCTCCCACCTTGTGTTGCAACAGATGTCCCTTTCTCCAAAAATGTACTCAATGGGACCGTAATGTTGCAACCACACACACGTTGAACTGCTGTGAGGAACAAACGAGTTAGTAAATTCCAAACATGAAAAAGGACATTGTAAAATCATCATGAAAAACCGAATTTCCAAGAGTATAAAACACAAAAAAAATGCTTACCAGAGAAAGAATACTTATCATGCTCCGCACCCTCCTCCCACCTTGTGTTGCAACAGTCTCCCTTTCTCCAAAAATGAACTCAATATGACCGTAACGTTGCAACCACACACACGTTGACCTGCTGTGAGGAACAAACGAGTTAGTAAATTCCAAACATGAAAAAGGACATTGTAAAATCATCATGAAAAACCGAAATTCCAAGAGTATAAAACACAAAATAAATGCTTACCAGAGAAAGAATACCTATCATGCTCCGCACCCTCCTCCCACCTTGTGTTGCAACAGATGTCCCTTTTTCCAAAAATGAACTCAATATGACCGTAATGTTGCAACCACACACACGTTGACCTGCTGTGAGGAACAAACGAGTTAGTAAATTCCAAACATGAAAAAGGACATTGTAAAATCATCATGAAAAACCAAAATTCCAAGAGTATAAAACACAAAAAAAAATGCTTACCAGAGAAAGAAAACTGATCATGCTCCGCACCCTCCTCCCACCTTGTGTTGCAACAGATGTCCATTTCTCCAAAAATGTACTCAATGGGACCGTAATGTTGCAACCACACACACGTTGACCTGCTGTGAGGAACAAACGAGTTAGTAAATTTCAAACATGAAAAAGGACATTGTAAAATCATCATGAAAAACCGAAATACCAAGAGTATAAAACACAAAAAAAATGCTTACCAGAGAAAGAAAACATATCATGCTCCGCACCCTCCTCCCACCTTGTGTTGCAACAGATGTCCCTTTCTCCAAAAATGTACTCAATGGGACCGTAATGTTGCAACCACACACACGTTGACCTGCTGTGAGGAACAAACGAGTTAGTAAATTCCAAACATGAAAAAGGACATTGTAAAATCATCATGAAAAACCGAATTTCCAAGAGCATAAAACATAAGAAAAATGCTTACCAGAGAAAGAATACTTATCATGCTGCGCACCGTCCTCCCACCTTATGTTGCAACAGATGTCCCTTTCTCCAAAAATGTACTCAATGGGACCGTAATGTTGCAACCACACACACGTTGACCTGCTGTGAGGAACAAACGAGATAGTAAATTCCAAACATGAAAGAGGACATTGTAAAATCATCATGAAAAACCGAAATTCCAAGAGTATAAAACACAAAAAAAATGCTTACCAGAGAAAGAAAAATTATCATGCTCCGCACCCTCCTCCCACCTTGTGTTGCAACAGATGTCCCTTTCTCCAAAAATGTACTCAATGGGACCGTAATGTTGCAACCACACACACGTTGACCTGCTGTGAGGAATAAACGAGTTAGTAAATTCCAAACATGAAAAAGGACATTGTAAAATCATCATGAAAAACCGAAATTCCAAGAGTATAAAACACAAAAAAAAATGCTTACCAGAGAAAGAATACTTATCATGCTCCGCACCCTCCTCCCACCTTCTGTTGCAACAGATGTCCCTTTCTCCAAAAATGTACTCAATGGGACCGTAATGTTGCAACCACACACACGTTGACCTGCTGTGAGGAACAAACGAGTTAGTAAATTCCAAACATGTAAAGGACATTGTAAAATCATCATGAAAAACCGAAATTCCAAGAGTATAAAACACAAAAAAATGCTTACCAGAGAAAGAAAACTTATCATGCTCCGCACCCTCCACTCACCTTGTGTTGCAACAGATGTCCCTTTCTCCAAAAATGTACTCAATGGGACCGTAATGTTGCAACCACACACACGTTGACCTGCTGTGAGGAACAAACGAGTTAGTAAATTTCAAACATGAAAAAGGACATTGTAAAATCATCATGAAAAACCGAAATTCCAAGAGTATAAAACACAAAAAAAATGCTTACCAGAGAAAGAAAACTTATCATGCTCCGCACCCTCCTCCCACCTTATGCTGCAACAGATGTCCCATTCTCCAAAAATGTACTCAATGGGACCGTAATGTTGCAACCACACACACGTTGACCTGCTGTGAGGAACAAACGAGTTAGTAAATTCCAAACATGAAAAAGGACATTGTAAAATCATCAAGAAAAACCGAAATTCCAAGAGTATAAAACACAAAAAAAATGCTTACCAGAGAAAGAATACTTGTCGTGCTCCGCACCCTCCTCCCGCCCTGTGTTTCAACAGGTGTCCCTTTCTCCAAAAATGTACTCAATGGGACCGTAATGTTGCAACCACACACACGTTGACCTGCTGTGAGGAACAAACGAGTTAGTAAATTCCAAACATGAAAAAGGACATTGTAAAATCATCATGAAAAATCGAAATTCCAAGAATATAAAACACAAAAAAAATGCTTAATAGAAAAAGAAAACTTATCGTGCTCCGCACCCTCCTCCCGCCCTGTGTTGCAACAGATGTCCCTTTCTCCAAAAACGTACTCAATGGGACCGTAATGTTGCAACCACACACACGTTGACCTGCTGTGAGGAACAAACGAGTTAGTAAATTCCAAACATGAAAAAGGACATTGTAAAATCATCATGAAAAACCGAAAGTCCAAAAGTATAAAACACAAAAAAAATGCTTACCAGAGAAAGAAAACTTATCGTGCTCCGCACCCTCCTCCCGCCCTGTGTTGCAACAGATGTCCCTTTCTCCAAAAATGTACTCAATGGGAAAGTAATGTTGCAACCACACACACAAGTTGACCTGCTGTGAGGAACAAACGAGTTAGTAAATTCCAAACATGAAAAAGGACATTGTAAAATCAACATGAAAAACCGAAATTCCAAAAGTATAAAACACAAAAAAAAATGCTTACCAGAGAAAGAAAACTTATCGTTCTCCGCACCCTCCTCCCGCCCTGTGTTGCAACAGATGTCCCTTTCTCCAAAAATTTACTCAATGGGACCGTAATGTTGCAACCACACACACAAGTTGACCTGCTGTGAGGAACAAACGAGTTAGTAAATTCCAAACATGAAAAAGGACATTGTAAAATCATCATGAAAAACCGAAATTCCAAGAGTATAAAACACAAAAAAAATGCTTACCAGAGAAAGAAAACTTATCGTGCTCCGCACCCTCCTCCCGCCCTGTGTTGCAACAGATGTCCCTTTCTCCAAAAATGTACTCAATGGGACCGTAATGTTGCAACCACATACACAAGTTGACCTGCTGTGAGGAACAAACGAGTTAGTAAATTCCAAACATGAAAAAGGACATTGTAAAATCATCATGAAAAACCGAAATTCCAAGAGTATAAAACACAAAAAAAATGCTTACCAGAGAAAGAATACTTATCATGCTCGCAACCTCCTCCCACCTTGTGTTGCAACAGATGTCCCTTTCTCCAAAAATGTACTCAATGGGACCGTAATGTTGCAACCACACACACGTTGACCTGCTGTGAGGAACAAACGAGTTAGTAAATTCCAAACATGAAAAAGGACATTGTAAAATCATCATGAAAAACCGAAATTCCAAGAGTATAAAACACAAAAAAATGCTTACCAGAGAAAGAAAACTTATCATGCTCCGCACCCTCCACTCACCTTGTGTTGCAACAGATGTCCCTTTCTCCAAAAATGTACTCAATGGGACCGTAATGTTGCAACCACACACACGTTGACCTTCTGTGAGGAACAAACGAGTTAGTAAATTCCAAACATGAAAAAGGACATTGTAAAATCATCATGAAAAACCGAAATTCCAAGAGTATAAAACACAAAAAAAATGCTTACCAGAGAAAGAAAACTTATCATGCTCCGCACCCTCCTCCCACCTTATGCTGCAACAGATGTCCCATTCTCCAAAAATGTACTCAATGGGACCGTAATGTTGCAACCACACACACGTTGACCTGCTGTGAGGAACAAACGAGTTAGTAAATTCCAAACATGAAAAAGGACATTGTAAAATCATCAAGAAAAACCGAAATTCCAAGAGTATAAAACACAAAAAAAATGCTTACCAGAGAAAGAATACTTGTCGTGCTCCGCACCCTCCTCCCGCCCTGTGTTTCAACAGGTGTCCCTTTCTCCAAAAATGTACTCAATGGGACCGTAATGTTGCAACCACACACACGTTGACCTGCTGTGAGGAACAAAGGAGTTAGTAAATTCGAAACATGAAAAAGGACATTGTAAAATCATCATGAAAAATCGAAATTCCAAGAATATAAAACACAAAAAAAATGCTTAATAGAAAAAGAAAACTTATCGTGCTCCGCACCCTCCTCCCGCCCTGTGTTGCAACAGATGTCCCTTTCTCCAAAAATGTACTCAATGGGACCGTAATGTTGCAACCACACACACGTTGACCTGCTGTGAGGAACAAACGAGTTAGTAAATTCCAAACATGAAAAAGGACATTGTAAAATCATCATGAAAAACCGAAAGTCCAAAAGTATAAAACACAAAAAAAATGCTTACCAGAGAAAGAAAACTTATCGTGCTCCGCACCCTCCTCCCGCCCTGTGTTGCAACAGATGTCCCTTTCTCCAAAAATGTACTCAATGGGAAAGTAATGTTGCAACCACACACACAAGTTGACCTGCTGTGAGGAACAAACGAGTTAGTAAATTCCAAACATGAAAAAGGACATTGTAAAATCAACATGAAAAACCGAAATTCCAAAAGTATAAAACACAAAAAAAATGCTTACCAGAGAAAGAAAACTTATCGTTCTCCACACCCTCCTCCCGCCCTGTGTTGCAACAGATGTCCCTTTCTCCAAAAATTTACTCAATGGGACCGTAATGTTGCAACCACACACACAAGTTGACCTGCTGTGAGGAACAAACGAGTTAGTAAATTCCAAACATGAAAAAGTACATTGTAAAATCATCATGAAAAACCGAAATTCCAAGATTATAAAACACAAAAAAAATGCCTACCAGAGAAAGAAAACTTATAGTGCTCCGCACCCTCCTCCCGCCCTGTGTTGCAACAGATGTCCCTTTCTCCAAAAATGTACTCAATGGGACCGTAATGTTGCAACCACATACACAAGTTGACCTGCTGTGAGGAACAAACGAGTTAGTAAATTCCAAACATGAAAAAGGACATTGTAAAATCATCATGAAAAACCGAAATTCCAAGAGTATAAAACACAAAAAAAATGCTTACCAGAGAAAGAAAGCTTATCGTGTTCCGCACCCTCCTCCCGCCCTGTGTTGCAGCAGATGTCCCTTTCTCCAAAAATGTACTCAATGGGACCGTAATGTTGCAACCACACACACGTTGACCTGCTGTGAGGAACAAACGAGTTAGTAAATTCCAAACATGAAAAAGGACATTGTAAAATCATCATGAAAAACCGAAATTCCAAGAGTATAAAACACAAAAAAGTGCTTACCAGAGAAAGAAAACTTATCGTGCTCCGCACCCTCCTCCCGCCCTGTGTTGCAACAGATGTCCCTTTCTCCAAAAATGTACTCAATGGGACCGTAATGTTGCAACCACACACACAAGTTGGCCTGCTGTGAGGAACAAACGAGTTAGTAAATTCCAAACATGAAAAAGGACATTGTAAATTCAACATGAAAAACCGAAATTTAAAAAGTATAAAACACAAAAAAAATGCTTACCAGAGAAAGAAAACTTATCATGCTCCGCACCCTCCTCCCACCTTGTGTTGCAACAGATGTCCCTTTCTCCAAAAATGTACTCAATGGGACCGTAATGTTGCAACCACACACACAAGTTGACCTGCTGTGAGGAACAAACGAGTTAGTAAATTCCAAACATGAAAAAGGACATTCTAAAATCATCATGAAAAACTGAAATTCCAAGAGTATAAAACACAAAAAAAATGCTTACCAGAGAAAGAAAACTTATCGTGCTCCGCACCCTCCTCCCACCTTGTGTTGCAACAGATGTCCCTTTCTCCAAAAATGTACTCAATGGGACCGTAATGTTGCAACCACACACACAAGTTGACCTGCTGTGAGGAACAAACGAGTTAGTAAATTCCAAAGATGAAAAAGGACATTGTAAAATCATCATGAAAAACCGAAATTCCAAGAGTATAAAACACAAAAAAAAATGCTTACCAGAGAAAGAAAACTTATCGTGCTCCGCACCCTCCCTCCGCCCTGTGTTGCAACAGATGTCCCTTTCTCCAAAAATGTACTCAATGGGACCGTAATGTTGCAACCACACACATGTTGACCTGCTGTGAGGAACAAACGAGTTAGTAAATTCCAAACATGAAAAAGGACATTGTAAAATCAACATGAAAAACCGAAATTCCAAAAGTATAAAACACAAAAAAAAATGCTTACCAGAGAAAGAAAACTTATCATGCTCCGCACCCTCCTCCCACCTTGTGTTGCAACAGATGTCCCTTTCTCCAAAAATGTACTCAATGGGACCGTAATGTTGCAACCACACACACAAGTTGACCTGCTGTGAGGAACAAACGAGTTAGTAAATTCCAAACATGAAAAAGGACATTGTAAAATCATCATGATAAACCGATATTCCAAAAGTATAAAACACAAAAAAAATGCTTACCAGAGAAAGAAAACTTATCGTGCTCCGCACCCTCCTCCCGCCCTGTGTTGCAACAGATGTCCCTTTCTCCAAAAATGTACTGAATGGGACCGTAATATTGCGACCACACACATGTTGACCTGCTGTGAGGAACAAACGAGTTAGTAAATTCCAAACATGAAAAAGGACATTGTAAAATCATCATGAAAATCTGAAATTCCAAGAGTATAAAACACACAAAAAATGCTTACCAGAGAAAGAAAACTTATCGTGATCCGCACCCTCCACCCACCTTGTGTTGCAACAGATGTCCCTTTCTCCAAAAATGTACTCAATGGGACCGTAATGTTGCAACCACACACACAAGTTGAGCTGCTGTGAGGATCAAACGAGTTAGTAAATTCCAAACATGAAAAAGGACATTGTAAAATCATCATGAACAACCGAAACTCCAAGAGTATAAAACACAAAAAAAATGCTTCCCAGAGAAAGAAAACTTATCGTTCTCCGCACCCTCCTCCCGCACTGTGTTGCAACAGATGTCCCTTTCTCCAAAAACGTACTCAATGGGGCCGTAATGTTGCAACCACTCACACGTTGACCTGCTGTGAGGAACAAACGAGTTAGTAAATTCCAAACATGGAGAAGGACATTGTAATATCAACATGAAAAACCGAAATTCCAAAAGTATAAAACACAAAAAAATGCTTACCAGAGAAAGAAAACTTATCATGCTCCGCACCCTCCTCCCGCCCTGTGTTGCAACAGATGTCCCTTTCTCCAAAAATGTACTCAATGGGACCGTAATGTTGCAACCACACACACAATGACCTGCTGTGAGGATCAAACGAGTTAGTAAATTCCAAACATGAAAAAGGACATTGAAAAATCAACATGAAAAACCGAAATTCCAAAAGTATAAAACACAAAAAAATGCTTACCAAAGAAAGAAAATGAAACATGCTGCGCTCCTTCATCCCGCCCTGTGGTGCAACAGATGTCCCTTTCTCCAAAAATGTACTCAATGAAACCGTAATGTTGCAACCACACACACATTGACCTGCTGTGAGGAACAAACGAGTTAGTAAATTCCAAACATGAAAAAGGACATTGTAAAATCAACATGAAAAACCGAAATTCCAAGAGGTTAAAACACAAAAAAAATGCTTACCAAAGAAAGAAAACTTATCATGCTCCGCACCCTCCTCCCGCCCTGAGTTGCAACAGATGTCCCTTTCTCCAAAAATGTATTCAATGGGACCGTAATGTTGCAACCACACACACGTTGACCTGCTGTGAGGAACAAACGAGTTAGTAAATTCCAACCATGAAAAAGGACATTGTAAAATCAACAAGAAAAAACGAAATTCCAAAAGTATAAAACATAAAAAAATGCTTACCAAAGAAAGAAAATGAAATATGCTGCGCTCCCTCATTCCGCCCTGTGGTGCAACAGATGTCCCTTTCTCCAAAAATGTACTCAATGGGCCGTAATGTTGCAACCACACGCACATTGACCTGCTGTGAGGAACAAACGAGTTAGTAAATTCCAAACATGAAAAAGGACATTGTAAAATGAACATGAAAAACCGAAATTCCAAAAGTATAAAACACAAAAACATGCTTACCAAAGAAAGAAAACTTATTATGCTCCGCACCCCCCTCCCGCCCTGTATTGCAACAGATGTCCCTTTCTCCAAAAATGTACTCAATTTGACCATAATGTTGCAACCACACACACATTGACCTGCTGTGAGGAACAAACGAGTTAGTAAATTCCAAACATGAAAAAGGACATTGCAAAGTCAACATGAAAAAACCGAATTTCCAAAAGTATAAAACACAAAAAAATGTTTACCAAGAAAGAAAACTTATCGTGCTCCGCACCCTCCTCCCGCCCGGCGTTGCAACAGATGTCCCTTTCTCCAAAAATGTACTCAATGGGACCGTAATGTTGCAACCACACACACGTTGACGTGCTGTGAGGAACTAACGGGTTAGTAAATTCCAAACATGAAAAAGGACATTGTAAAATCAACATGAAAAACCGAAATTCCAAAAGTATAAAACACAAAAAAAATGCTTACCAAAGAAAGAAAACTTATCGTGCTCCGCAACCTCCTCCCGCCCTGTGTTGCAACAGATGTCCCTTTCTCCAAAAATGTACTCAATGGGACCGTAATGTTGCTACCACACACACGTTGACCTGCTGTGAGGAACTAACAAGTTAGTAAATTCCAAACATGAAAAAGGACATTGGTAAATCAACATGAAAAACCGAAATTCCAAAAGAATAAAACACAAAAGAAATGCTTACCAAAGAAAGAAAACTTATCGTGCTCCGCACCCTCCTCCCGCCCTGTGTTGCAACAGATGTCCCTTTCTCCAAAAATGTACTCAATGGGACCGTAATGTTGCAACCACATACACAAGTTGACCTGCTGTGAGGAACAAACGAGTTAGTAAATTCCAAACATGAAAAAGGACATTGTAAAATCATCATGAAAAACCGAAATTCCAAGAGTATAAAACACAAAAAAAATGCTTACCAGAGAAAGAAAGCTTATCGTGTTCCGCACCCTCCTCCCGCCCTGTGTTGCAGCAGATGTCCCTTTCTCCAAAAATGTACTCAATGGGACCGTAATGTTGCAAGTACACACACGTTGACCTGCTGTGAGGAACAAACGAGTTAGTAAATTCCAAACATGAAAAAGGAGATTGTAAAATCAACATGAAAAACCGAAGTTCCAAAAGTATAAAACACAAAAAGAAAATGATTACCAAAGAAAGAAAACTTATCGTGCTCCGCAACCTCCTCCCGCCCTGTGTTGCAACAAATGTCCCTTTCTCCAAAAATGAACTCAATGGGACCGTAATGTTGAAACTACACACACGTTGACCTGCTGTGAGGAACAAACGAGTTAGTAAATTCCAAACATGAAAAAGGAGATTGTAAAATCAACATGAAAAACCAAAATTCCGAAAGTATAAAACACAAAAAAAATGATTACCAAAGAAAGAAAACTTATCGTGCTCCGCAACCTCCTCCCGCCCTGTGTTGCAACAGATGTCCCTTTCTCCAAAAATGTACTCAATGGTACCGTAATGTTGCAACTACACGCACGTTGACCTGCTGTGAGGAACAAACGAGTTAGTAAATTCCAAACATGAAAAAGGACATTGTAAAATCAACATGTAAAACCGAAATTCCAAAAGTATAAAACACAAAAAAAATGATTACCAAAGAAAGAAAACTTATCGTGCTCCGCAACCTCCTCCCGCCCTGTGTTGCAACAGATATCGATTTCTCCAAAAATGTACTCAATGGGACTGTAATGTTGCAACCGCACACACGTTGACCTGCTGTGAGGAAAAAACGAGTTAGTAAATTCCAAACATGAAAAAGGAGATTGTAAAATCAACATGAAAAACTGAAATTCCAAAAGTATAAAATGCAAAAAAAATGCTTACCAATGAATGAAAACTTATCGTGCTCCGCACCCTCCTCCCGCCTTGTGTTGCAACAGATGTCCCCTTCTCCAAAAATGTACTCAATGGGACCGTAATGTTGCAACTACACACACGTTGACCTGCTGTGAGGAACAAACGAGTTAGTAAATTCCAAACATGAAAAAGGACATTGTAAAATCAACCTGCAAAACCGAAATTCCAAAAGTATAAAACACAAGAAAAATGATTACCAAAGAAAGAAAACTTATCGTGCTCCGCAACCTCCTCCCACCCTGTGTTGCAACAGATGTCCCTTTCTCCAAAAATGTACTCAATGGGACCGTAATGTTGCAACCACACACACGTTGACCTGCTGTGAGGAACAAACGAGTTGGAAAATTCCAAACATGGAAAAGGAGATTGTGAAATCAACATGAAAAACCGAAATTCCAAAAGTATAAAACACAAAAAAAATGATTACCAAAGAAAGAAAACTTATCAAACTCCGCAACCGCCTCCCGCCCTGTGTTGCAACAGATATCCCTTTCTCCAAAAATGTATTCAATGGGACCGTAATGTTGCAACTACACACACGTTGACCTGCTGTGAGGAACAAACGAGTTAGTAAATTCCAAACATGAAAAAGGAGATTGTAAAATCAACATGAAAAACCGAAATTCCAAAAGTATAAAACACAAAAAGAAAATGATTACCAAAGAAAGAAAACTTATCGTGCTCCGCAACCTCCTCCCGCCCTGTGTTGCAACAGATGTCCCTTTCTCCAAAAATGTACTCATTGGTACCGTAATGTTGCAACTACACACACGTTGACCTGCTGTGAGGAACAAACGAGTTAGTAAATTCCAAACATGAAAAAGGACATTGTAAAATCAACATGTAAAACCGAAATTCCAAAAGTATAAAACACAAAAAAAATGATTACCAAAGAAAGAAAACTTATCGTGCTCCGCAACCTCCTCCCGCCCTGTGTTGCAACAGATGTCCCTTTCTCCAAAAATGTACTCAATGGGACCGTAATGTTGCAACCACACACACGTTGACCTGCTGTGAGGAACAAACGAGTTAGTAAATTCCAAACATGAAAAAGGACATTGTAAAATCAACATGAAAAACCGAAATTCCAAAAGTATAAAACACAAAAAAAATGCTTACCAATGAATGAAAACTTATCGTGCTCCGCACCCTCATCCCGCCTTGTGTTGCAACAGATGTCCCCTTCTCCAAAAATGTACTCAATGGTACCGTAATGTTGCAACTACACACACGTTGACCTGCTGTGAGGAACAAACGAGTTAGTAAATTCCAAACATGAAAAAGGACATTGTAAAATCAACATGTAAAACCGAAATTCCAAAAGTATAAAACACAAAAAAAAAGATTACCAAAGAAAGAAAACTTATCGTGCTCCGCAACCTCCTCCCGCCCTGTGTTGCAACTGATATCCCTTTCTCCAAAAATGTACTCAATGGGACCGTAATGTTGCAACTACACACACGTTGACCTGCTGTGAGGAACAAAGGAGTTAGTAAATTCCAAACATGAAAAAGGAGATTGTAAAATCAACATGAAAAACCGAATTTCCAAAAGTATAAAAAACAAAAAAAATGATTACCAAAGAAAGAAAACTTATCGTGCTCCGCAACCTCCTCCCGCCCTGTGGTGCAACAGATATCCCTTTCTCCAAAAATGTGCTCAATGGTACCGTAATGTTGCAACTACACACACGTTGACCTGCTGTGAGAAACAAACGAGTTAGTAAATTCCAAACATGAAAAAGGACATTGTAAAATCAACATGTCAAACCGAAATTCCAAAAGCATAAAACACAAAAAAATGCTTACCAACGAAAGAAAATGAATCGTGCTGCGCACCCTCATCCCGCCTTGTGGTGCAAGAGATGTCCCTTTCTCCAAAAATGTACTCAATGGGACCGTAATGTTGCAACCACACACACGTTGACCTGCTGTGAGGGACAAACTAGTTAGTAAATTCCAAACATGAAAAAGGACATTGTAAAATCAACATGAAAAACCGAAATTCCAAAAGTATAAAACACAAAAAAAAATGCTTACCAAAGAAAGAAATCCTATCGTGCTCCGCAACCTCCTCCCGCCCTCTGTTGCAAGAGATGTCCCTTTCTCCAAAAATGTACTCAATGGGACCGTAATGTTGCAACCACACACACGTTTACCTGCTGTGAGGAACAAACGAGTTAGTAAATTCCAAACATGAAAAAGGAGATTGTAAAATCAACATGAAATACCGAAATTCCAAAAGTATAAAACACAAAAAAAATGCTTACCAAAGAAAGAAAGTGAATCGTGCTGCACACCCTCATCCCGCCCTGTGGTGCAACAGATGTCCCTTTCTCCAAAAATGTACTCAATGGGACCGTAATGTCGCAACCACACACACGTTGACCTGCTGTGAGGAACAAACGAGTTAGTAAATTCCAAAAGTGAAAAAGAACATTGAAAAATCAACATGAAAAACCGAAATTCCAAAAGTATAAAACACAAAAAAAATGCTTACCAAAGAAAGAAAATGAATCGTGCTGCGCGCCCTCCTCCCGCCCTGTGGTGCAACAGATGTCCCTTTCTCCAAAAATGTACTCAATGGGACCATAATTTTGCAACCACACACACGTTGACCTGCTGTGAGGAACAAACGAGTTAGTAAATTCCAAACATGAAAAAGGAGATTGTAAAATCAACATGAAAAACCAAAATTCCGAAAGTATAAAACACAAAAAAAATGATTACCAAAGAAAGATAATTTATCGTGCTCCGCAACCTCCTCCCGCCCTGTGTTGCAACAGATGTCCCTTTCTCCAAAAATGTACTCAATGGTACCGTAATGTTGCAACTACACACACGTTGACCTGCTGTGAGGAACAAACGAGTTAGTAAATTCCAAACATGAAAAAGGACATTGTAAAATCAACATGTAAAACCGAAATTCCAAAAGTATAAAACACAAAAAAAATGATTACCAAAGAAAGAAAACTTATCGTGCTCCGCAACCTCCTCCCGCCCTGTGTTGCAACAGATGTCCCTTTCTCCAAAAATGTACTCAATGGGACCATAATGTTGCAACCACACACACGTTGACCTGCTGTGAGGAACAAACGAGTTAGTAAATTCCAAACATGAAAAAGGACATTGTAAAATCAACATGAAAAACCGAAATTCCAAAAGTATAAAACACAAAAAAATTGCTTACCAATGAATGAAAACTTATCGTGCTCCGCACCCTCCTCCCGCCTTGTGTTGCAACAGATGTCCCCTTCTCCAAAAATGTACTCAATGGTACCGTAATGTTGCAACTACACACACGTTGACCTGCTGTGAGGAACAAACGCGTTAGTAAATTCCAAACATGAAAAAGGACATTGTAAAATCAACATGTAAAACCGAAATTCCAAAAGTATAAAACACAAAAAAAATGATTACCAAAGAAAGAAAACTTATCGTGCTCCGCAACCTCCTCCCGCCCTGTGTTGCAACAGATATCCCTTTCTCCGAAAATGTACTCAATGGGACCGTAATGTTGCAACTACACACACGTTGACCTCCTGTGAGGAACAAACGAGTTAGTAAATTCCAAACATGAAAAAGGAGGTTGTAAAATCAACATGAAAAACCGAAATTCCAAAAGTATAAAAAACAAAAAAAATGATTACCAAAGAAAGAAAACTTATCGTGCTCCGCAACCTCCTCCCGCCCTGTGGTGCAACAGATATCCCTTTCTCCAAAAATGTGCTCAATGGTACCGTAATGTTGCAACTACACACACGTTGACCTGCTGTGAGAAACAAACGAGTTAGTAAATTCCAAACATGAAAAAGGACATTGTAAAATCAACATGTAAAACCGAAATTCCAAAAGTATAAAACACAAAAAAATGCTTACCAACGAAAGAAAATGAATCGTGCTGCGCACCCTCATCCCGCCTTGTGGTGCAACAGATGTCCCTTTCTCCAAAAATGTACTCAATGGGACCGTAATGTTGCAACCACACACACGATGACCTGCTGTGAGGAACAAACTAGTTAGTAAATTCCAAACATGAAAAAGGACATTGTAAAATCAACATGAAAAACCGAAATTCCAAAAGTATAAAACACAAAAAAAAAATGCTTACCAAAGAAAGAAATCTTATCGTGCTCCGCAACCTCCTCCCGCCCTCTGTTGCAACAGATGTCCCTTTCTCCAAAAATGTACTCAATGGGACCTTAATGTTGCAACCACACACACGTTGACCTGCTGTGAGGAACAAACGAGTTAGTAAATTCCAAACATGAAAAAGGACATTGTAAGACCAACATGAAAAACCGAAATTCGAAAAGTATAAAACACAAAAAAAATGCTTACCAATGAAACAAAATGAATCGTGCTGCGCACCCACATCCCGCCCTGTGGTGCAACAGATGTCCCTTTCTCCAAAAATGAACTCAATGGCACCGTAATGTTGCAACCTCACACACGTTGACCTGCTGTGAGGAACAAACGAGTTAGTAAATTCCAAAAGTGAAAAAGAACATTGTAAAATCAACATGAAAAACCGAAATTCCAAAAGTATAAAACACAAAAAAAATGCTTACCAAAGAAAGAAAATGAATCGTGCTGCGCGCCCTCCTCCCGCCCTGTGGTGCAACAGATGTCCCTTTCTCCAAAAATGTACTCAATGGGACCATAATTTTGCAACCACACACACGTTGACCTGCTGTGAGGAACAAACGAGTTAGTAAATTCCAAACATGAAAAAGGTGATTGTAAAACCAACATGAAAAACCGAAATTCCAAAAGTATAAAACACATAAAAAATGCTTACCAATGAATGAAAACTTATCAAGCTCCGCACCCTCCTCCCGCCTTGTGTTGCAACAGATGTCCCCTTCTCCAAAAATGTACTCAATGGTATCGTAATGTTGCAACCACACACACGTTGACCTGCTGTGAGGAACAAACGAGTTAGTAAATTCCAAACGTGAAAAAGAACATTGTAAAATCAACATGAAGTCCGAAATTCCAAAAGTATAAAACACAAAAAAATGCTTACCAAAGAAATAAAATGAATTGTGCTGCGCAATCTCCTCCCGCCCTGTGGTGCAACAGATGTCCCTTTCTCCAAAAATGTACTCAATGGGACCGTAATTTTGCAACCACACACACGTTGACCTGCTGTGAGGAACAAACGAGTTAGTAAATTCCAAACATGAAAAAGGAGATTGTAAAATCAACATGAAAAACCAAAATTCCAAAAGTATAAAACACAAAAAAAATGCTTACCAATGAATGAACACTTATCGTGCTCCGCACCCTCCTCCGCCTTGTGTTGCAACAGATGTCCCCTTCTCCAAAAATGTACTCAATGGTACCGTAATGTTGCAACCACACACACGTTGACCTTCTGTGAGGAACAAACGAGTTAGTAAATTCCAAACGTGAAAAAGAACATTGTAAAATCAACATGAAAAACTGAAATTCCAAAAATATAAAACACAAAAAAAATGCTTACCAAAGAACGAAAATGAATCGTGCTGCGCACCCTCCTCCCGCCCTGTGGTGCAACAGATGTCCCTTTCTCCAAAAATGTTCTCAATGGGACCGTAATGTTGCAACCACACACACGTTGACCTGCTGTGAGGAACAAACGAGTTAGTAAATTCCAAACATGAAAAAGGACTTTCTAAAATCAACTTGCAAAACCGAAATTCCAAAAGTATAAAACACAAGAAAAATGATTACCAAAGAAAGAAAACTTATCGTGCTCTGCAACCTCCTCCCACCCTGTGTTGCAACAGATGTCCCTTTCTCCAAAAATGTACTCAATGGGACCGTAATGTTGCAACCACACACACGTTGACCTGCTGTGAGGAACAAACGAGTTGGAAAATTCCAAACATGGAAAAGGAGATTGTAAAATCAACATGAAAAACCGAAATTCCAAAAGTATAAAACACAAAAAAAATGATTACCAAAGAAAGAAAACTTATCGTGCTCCGCAACCGCCTCCCGCCCTGTGTTGCAACAGATGTCCCTTTCTCCTAAAATGTACTCAATGGGACCGTAATGTTGCAACTACACACACGTTGACCTGCTGTGAGGAACAAACGAGTTAGTAAATTCCAAACATGAAAAAGGAGATTGTAAAATCAACTTGAAAAACCGAAATTTCAAAGGTATAAAACACAAAAAAAATGATTACCAAAGAAAGAAAACTTATCGTGCTCCGCAACCTCCTCCCGCCCTGTGTTGCAACAGATGTCCCGTTCTCCAAAAATGTACTCAATGGTACCGTAATGTTGCAACCACACACACGTTCACTTGCTGTGAGGAACAAACGAGTTAGTAAATTCCAAACGTGAAATGGAACATTGTAAAATCAACATGAAAATCCGAAATTCCAAAAGTATAAAACACAAAAAAAATGCTTACCAAAGAAAGAAAACTTATCGTGCTCCGCAACCTCCTCCCGCCTTGTGTTGCAACAGATGTCCCTTTCTCCAAAAATGTACTCAATGGGACCGTAATGTTGCAACTACACACACGTTGACCTGCTGTGAGGAACAAACGAGTTAGTAAATTCCAAACATGAAAAAGGAGATTGTAAAATCAACATGAAAAACCGAAATTCCAAAAGTATAAAACACAAAAAGAAAATGATTACCAAAGAAAGAAAACTTATCGTGCTCCGCAACCTCCTCCCGCCCTGTGTTGCAACAGATGTCCCTTTCTCCAAAAATGAACTCAATGGGACCGTAATGTTGAAACTACACACACGTTGACCTGCTGTGAGGAACAAACGAGTTAGTAAATTCCAAACATGAAAAAGGAGATTGTAAAATCAACATGAAAAACCAAAATTCCGAAAGTATAAAACACAAAAAAAATGATTACCAAAGAAAGAAAACTTATCGTGCTCCGCAACCTCCTCCCGCCCTGTGTTGCAACAGATGTCCCTTTCTCCAAAAATGTACTCAATGGTACCGTAATGTTGCAACTACACGCACGTTGACCTGCTGTGAGGAACAAACGAGTTAGTAAATTCCAAACATGAAAAAGGACATTGTAAAATCAACATGTAAAACCGAAATTCCAAAAGTATAAAACACAAAAAAAATGATTACCAAAGAAAGAAAACTTATCGTGCTCCGCAACCTCCTCCCGCCCTGTGTTGCAACAGATATCGATTTCTCCAAAAATGTACTCAATGGGACTGTAATGTTGCAACCGCACACACGTTGACCTGCTGTGAGGAACAAACGAGTTAGTAAATTCCAAACATGAAAAAGGAGATTGTAAAATCAACATGAAAAACTGAAATTCCAAAAGTATAAAATGCAAAAAAAATGCTTACCAATGAATGAAAACTTATCGTGCTCCGCACCCTCCTCCCGCCTTGTGTTGCAACAGATGTCCCCTTCTCCAAAAATGTACTCAATGGGACCGTAATGTTGCAACTACACACACGTTGACCTGCTGTGAGGAACAAACGAGTTAGTAAATTCCAAACATGAAAAAGGACATTGTAAAATCAACCTGCAAAACCGAAATTCCAAAAGTATAAAACACAAGAAAAATGATTACCAAAGAAAGAAAACTTATCGTGCTCCGCAACCTCCTCCCACCCTGTGTTGCAACAGATGTCCCTTTCTCCAAAAATGTACTCAATGGGACCGTAATGTTGCAACCACACACACGTTGACCTGCTGTGAGGAACAAACGAGTTGGAAAATTCCAAACATGGAAAAGGAGATTGTGAAATCAACATGAAAAACCGAAATTCCAAAAGTATAAAACACAAAAAAAATGATTACCAAAGAAAGAAAACTTATCAAACTCCGCAACCGCCTCCCGCCCTGTGTTGCAACAGATATCCCTTTCTCCAAAAATGTATTCAATGGGACCGTAATGTTGCAACTACACACACGTTGACCTGCTGTGAGGAACAAACGAGTTAGTAAATTCCAAACATGAAAAAGGAGATTGTAAAATCAACATGAAAAACCGAAATTCCAAAAGTATAAAACACAAAAAGAAAATGATTACCAAAGAAAGAAAACTTATCGTGCTCCGCAACCTCCTCCCGCCCTGTGTTGCAACAGATGTCCCTTTCTCCAAAAATGTACTCATTGGTACCGTAATGTTGCAACTACACACACGTTGACCTGCTGTGAGGAACAAACGAGTTAGTAAATTCCAAACATGAAAAAGGACATTGTAAAATCAACATGTAAAACCGAAATTCCAAAAGTATAAAACACAAAAAAAATGATTACCAAAGAAAGAAAACTTATCGTGCTCCGCAACCTCCTCCCGCCCTGTGTTGCAACAGATGTCCCTTTCTCCAAAAATGTACTCAATGGGACCGTAATGTTGCAACCACACACACGTTGACCTGCTGTGAGGAACAAACGAGTTAGTAAATTCCAAACATGAAAAAGGACATTGTAAAATCAACATGAAAAACCGAAATTCCAAAAGTATAAAACACAAAAAAAATGCTTACCAATGAATGAAAACTTATCGTGCTCCGCACCCTCATCCCGCCTTGTGTTGCAACAGATGTCCCCTTCTCCAAAAATGTACTCAATGGTACCGTAATGTTGCAACTACACACACGTTGACCTGCTGTGAGGAACAAACGAGTTAGTAAATTCCAAACATGAAAAAGGACATTGTAAAATCAACATGTAAAACCGAAATTCCAAAAGTATAAAACACAAAAAAAAAGATTACCAAAGAAAGAAAACTTATCGTGCTCCGCAACCTCCTCCCGCCCTGTGTTGCAACTGATATCCCTTTCTCCAAAAATGTACTCAATGGGACCGTAATGTTGCAACTACACACACGTTGACCTGCTGTGAGGAACAAAGGAGTTAGTAAATTCCAAACATGAAAAAGGAGATTGTAAAATCAACATGAAAAACCGAATTTCCAAAAGTATAAAAAACAAAAAAAATGATTACCAAAGAAAGAAAACTTATCGTGCTCCGCAACCTCCTCCCGCCCTGTGGTGCAACAGATATCCCTTTCTCCAAAAATGTGCTCAATGGTACCGTAATGTTGCAACTACACACACGTTGACCTGCTGTGAGAAACAAACGAGTTAGTAAATTCCAAACATGAAAAAGGACATTGTAAAATCAACATGTCCAACCGAAATTCCAAAAGCATAAAACACAAAAAAATGCTTACCAACGAAAGAAAATGAATCGTGCTGCGCACCCTCATCCCGCCTTGTGGTGCAAGAGATGTCCCTTTCTCCAAAAATGTACTCAATGGGACCGTAATGTTGCAACCACACACACGTTGACCTGCTGTGAGGGACAAACTAGTTAGTAAATTCCAAACATGAAAAAGGACATTGTAAAATCAACATGAAAAACCGAAATTCCAAAAGTATAAAACACAAAAAAAAATGCTTACCAAAGAAAGAAATCCTATCGTGCTCCGCAACCTCCTCCCGCCCTCTGTTGCAAGAGATGTCCCTTTCTCCAAAAATGTACTCAATGGGACCGTAATGTTGCAACCACACACACGTTTACCTGCTGTGAGGAACAAACGAGTTAGTAAATTCCAAACATGAAAAAGGAGATTGTAAAATCAACATGAAATACCGAAATTCCAAAAGTATAAAACACAAAAAAAATGCTTACCAAAGAAAGAAAGTGAATCGTGCTGCACACCCTCATCCCGCCCTGTGGTGCAACAGATGTCCCTTTCTCCAAAAATGTACTCAATGGGACCGTAATGTCGCAACCACACACACGTTGACCTGCTGTGAGGAACAAACGAGTTAGTAAATTCCAAAAGTGAAAAAGAACATTGAAAAATCAACATGAAAAACCGAAATTCCAAAAGTATAAAACACAAAAAAAATGCTTACCAAAGAAAGAAAATGAATCGTGCTGCGCGCCCTCCTCCCGCCCTGTGGTGCAACAGATGTCCCTTTCTCCAAAAATGTACTCAATGGGACCATAATTTTGCAACCACACACACGTTGACCTGCTGTGAGGAACAAACGAGTTAGTAAATTCCAAACATGAAAAAGGAGATTGTAAAATCAACATGAAAAACCAAAATTCCGAAAGTATAAAACACAAAAAAAATGATTACCAAAGAAAGATAATTTATCGTGCTCCGCAACCTCCTCCCGCCCTGTGTTGCAACAGATGTCCCTTTCTCCAAAAATGTACTCAATGGTACCGTAATGTTGCAACTACACACACGTTGACCTGCTGTGAGGAACAAACGAGTTAGTAAATTCCAAACATGAAAAAGGACATTGTAAAATCAACATGTAAAACCGAAATTCCAAAAGTATAAAACACAAAAAAAATGATTACCAAAGAAAGAAAACTTATCGTGCTCCGCAACCTCCTCCCGCCCTGTGTTGCAACAGATGTCCCTTTCTCCAAAAATGTACTCAATGGGACCATAATGTTGCAACCACACACACGTTGACCTGCTGTGAGGAACAAACGAGTTAGTAAATTCCAAACATGAAAAAGGACATTGTAAAATCAACATGAAAAACCGAAATTCCAAAAGTATAAAACACAAAAAAATTGCTTACCAATGAATGAAAACTTATCGTGCTCCGCACCCTCCTCCCGCCTTGTGTTGCAACAGATGTCCCCTTCTCCAAAAATGTACTCAATGGTACCGTAATGTTGCAACTACACACACGTTGACCTGCTGTGAGGAACAAACGCGTTAGTAAATTCCAAACATGAAAAAGGACATTGTAAAATCAACATGTAAAACCGAAATTCCAAAAGTATAAAACACAAAAAAAATGATTACCAAAGAAAGTAAACTTATCGTGCTCCGCAACCTCCTCCCGCCCTGTGTTGCAACAGATATCCCTTTCTCCGAAAATGTACTCAATGGGACCGTAATGTTGCAACTACACACACGTTGACCTCCTGTGAGGAACAAACGAGTTAGTAAATTCCAAACATGAAAAAGGAGGTTGTAAAATCAACATGAAAAACCGAAATTCCAAAAGTATAAAAAACAAAAAAAATGATTACCAAAGAAAGAAAACTTATCGTGCTCCGCAACCTCCTCCCGCCCTGTGGTGCAACAGATATCCCTTTCTCCAAAAATGTGCTCAATGGTACCGTAATGTTGCAACTACACACACGTTGACCTGCTGTGAGAAACAAACGAGTTAGTAAATTCCAAACATGAAAAAGGACATTGTAAAATCAACATGTAAAACCGAAATTCCAAAAGTATAAAACACAAAAAAATGCTTACCAACGAAAGAAAATGAATCGTGCTGCGCACCCTCATCCCGCCTTGTGGTGCAACAGATGTCCCTTTCTCCAAAAATGTACTCAATGGGACCGTAATGTTGCAACCACACACACGATGACCTGCTGTGAGGAACAAACTAGTTAGTAAATTCCAAACATGAAAAAGGACATTGTAAAATCAACATGAAAAACCGAAATTCCAAAAGTATAAAACACAAAAAAAAAATGCTTACCAAAGAAAGAAATCTTATCGTGCTCCGCAACCTCCTCCCGCCCTCTGTTGCAACAGATGTCCCTTTCTCCAAAAATGTACTCAATGGGACCTTAATGTTGCAACCACACACACGTTGACCTGCTGTGAGGAACAAACGAGTTAGTAAATTCCAAACATGAAAAAGGACATTGTAAGACCAACATGAAAAACCGAAATTCGAAAAGTATAAAACACAAAAAAAATGCTTACCAATGAAACAAAATGAATCGTGCTGCGCACCCACATCCCGCCCTGTGGTGCAACAGATGTCCCTTTCTCCAAAAATGAACTCAATGGCACCGTAATGTTGCAACCTCACACACGTTGACCTGCTGTGAGGAACAAACGAGTTAGTAAATTCCAAAAGTGAAAAAGAACATTGTAAAATCAACATGAAAAACCGAAATTCCAAAAGTATAAAACACAAAAAAAATGCTTACCAAAGAAAGAAAATGAATCGTGCTGCGCGCCCTCCTCCCGCCCTGTGGTGCAACAGATGTCCCTTTCTCCAAAAATGTACTCAATGGGACCATAATTTTGCAACCACACACACGTTGACCTGCTGTGAGGAACAAACGAGTTAGTAAATTCCAAACATGAAAAAGGTGATTGTAAAACCAACATGAAAAACCGAAATTCCAAAAGTATAAAACACATAAAAAATGCTTACCAATGAATGAAAACTTATCAAGCTCCGCACCCTCCTCCCGCCTTGTGTTGCAACAGATGTCCCCTTCTCCAAAAATGTACTCAATGGTATCGTAATGTTGCAACCACACACACGTTGACCTGCTGTGAGGAACAAACGAGTTAGTAAATTCCAAACGTGAAAAAGAACATTGTAAAATCAACATGAAGTCCGAAATTCCAAAAGTATAAAACACAAAAAAATGCTTACCAAAGAAATAAAATGAATTGTGCTGCGCAATCTCCTCCCGCCCTGTGGTGCAACAGATGTCCCTTTCTCCAAAAATGTACTCAATGGGACCGTAATTTTGCAACCACACACACGTTGACCTGCTGTGAGGAACAAACGAGTTAGTAAATTCCAAACATGAAAAAGGAGATTGTAAAATCAACATGAAAAACCAAAATTCCAAAAGTATAAAACACAAAAAAAATGCTTACCAATGAATGAACACTTATCGTGCTCCGCACCCTCCTCCGCCTTGTGTTGCAACAGATGTCCCCTTCTCCAAAAATGTACTCAATGGTACCGTAATGTTGCAACCACACACACGTTGACCTTCTGTGAGGAACAAACGAGTTAGTAAATTCCAAACGTGAAAAAGAACATTGTAAAATCAACATGAAAAACTGAAATTCCAAAAATATAAAACACAAAAAAAATGCTTACCAAAGAACGAAAATGAATCGTGCTGCGCACCCTCCTCCCGCCCTGTGGTGCAACAGATGTCCCTTTCTCCAAAAATGTTCTCAATGGGACCGTAATGTTGCAACCACACACACGTTGACCTGCTGTGAGGAACAAACGAGTTAGTAAATTCCAAACATGAAAAAGGACTTTCTAAAATCAACTTGCAAAACCGAAATTCCAAAAGTATAAAACACAAGAAAAATGATTACCAAAGAAAGAAAACTTATCGTGCTCTGCAACCTCCTCCCACCCTGTGTTGCAACAGATGTCCCTTTCTCCAAAAATGTACTCAATGGGACCGTAATGTTGCAACCACACACACGTTGACCTGCTGTGAGGAACAAACGAGTTGGAAAATTCCAAACATGGAAAAGGAGATTGTAAAATCAACATGAAAAACCGAAATTCCAAAAGTATAAAACACAAAAAAAATGATTACCAAAGAAAGAAAACTTATCGTGCTCCGCAACCGCCTCCCGCCCTGTGTTGCAACAGATGTCCCTTTCTCCTAAAATGTACTCAATGGGACCGTAATGTTGCAACTACACACACGTTGACCTGCTGTGAGGAACAAACGAGTTAGTAAATTCCAAACATGAAAAAGGAGATTGTAAAATCAACTTGAAAAACCGAAATTTCAAAGGTATAAAACACAAAAAAAATGATTACCAAAGAAAGAAAACTTATCGTGCTCCGCAACCTCCTCCCGCCCTGTGTTGCAACAGATGTCCCGTTCTCCAAAAATGTACTCAATGGTACCGTAATGTTGCAACCACACACACGTTCACTTGCTGTGAGGAACAAACGAGTTAGTAAATTCCAAACGTGAAATGGAACATTGTAAAATCAACATGAAAATCCGAAATTCCAAAAGTATAAAACACAAAAAAAATGCTTACCAAAGAAAGAAAACTTATCGTGCTCCGCAACCTCCTCCCGCCTTGTGTTGCAACAGATGTCCCTTTCTCCAAAAATGTACTCAATGGGACCGTAATGTTGCAACTACACACACGTTGACCTGCTGTGAGGAACAAACGAGTTAGTAAATTCCAAACATGAAAAAGGAGATTGTAAAATCAACATGAAAAACCGAAATTCCAAAAGTATAAAACACAAAAAGAAAATGATTACCAAAGAAAGAAAACTTATCGTGCTCCGCAACCTCCTCCCGCCCTGTGTTGCAACAGATGTCCCTTTCTCCAAAAATGAACTCAATGGGACCGTAATGTTGAAACTACACACACGTTGACCTGCTGTGAGGAACAAACGAGTTAGTAAATTCCAAACATGAAAAAGGAGATTGTAAAATCAACATGAAAAACCAAAATTCCGAAAGTATAAAACACAAAAAAAATGATTACCAAAGAAAGAAAACTTATCGTGCTCCGCAACCTCCTCCCGCCCTGTGTTGCAACAGATGTCCCTTTCTCCAAAAATGTACTCAATGGTACCGTAATGTTGCAACTACACGCACGTTGACCTGCTGTGAGGAACAAACGAGTTAGTAAATTCCAAACATGAAAAAGGACATTGTAAAATCAACATGTAAAACCGAAATTCCAAAAGTATAAAACACAAAAAAAATGATTACCAAAGAAAGAAAACTTATCGTGCTCCGCAACCTCCTCCCGCCCTGTGTTGCAACAGATATCGATTTCTCCAAAAATGTACTCAATGGGACTGTAATGTTGCAACCGCACACACGTTGACCTGCTGTGAGGAAAAAACGAGTTAGTAAATTCCAAACATGAAAAAGGAGATTGTAAAATCAACATGAAAAACTGAAATTCCAAAAGTATAAAATGCAAAAAAAATGCTTACCAATGAATGAAAACTTATCGTGCTCCGCACCCTCCTCCCGCCTTGTGTTGCAACAGATGTCCCCTTCTCCAAAAATGTACTCAATGGGACCGTAATGTTGCAACTACACACACGTTGACCTGCTGTGAGGAACAAACGAGTTAGTAAATTCCAAACATGAAAAAGGACATTGTAAAATCAACCTGCAAAACCGAAATTCCAAAAGTATAAAACACAAGAAAAATGATTACCAAAGAAAGAAAACTTATCGTGCTCCGCAACCTCCTCCCACCCTGTGTTGCAACAGATGTCCCTTTCTCCAAAAATGTACTCAATGGGACCGTAATGTTGCAACCACACACACGTTGACCTGCTGTGAGGAACATACGAGTTGGAAAATTCCAAACATGGAAAAGGAGATTGTGAAATCAACATGAAAAACCGAAATTCCAAAAGTATAAAACACAAAAAAAATGATTACCAAAGAAAGAAAACTTATCAAACTCCGCAACCGCCTCCCGCCCTGTGTTGCAACAGATATCCCTTTCTCCAAAAATGTATTCAATGGGACCGTAATGTTGCAACTACACACACGTTGACCTGCTGTGAGGAACAAACGAGTTAGTAAATTCCAAACATGAAAAAGGAGATTGTAAAATCAACATGAAAAACCGAAATTCCAAAAGTATAAAACACAAAAAGAAAATGATTACCAAAGAAAGAAAACTTATCGTGCTCCGCAACCTCCTCCCGCCCTGTGTTGCAACAGATGTCCCTTTCTCCAAAAATGTACTCATTGGTACCGTAATGTTGCAACTACACACACGTTGACCTGCTGTGAGGAACAAACGAGTTAGTAAATTCCAAACATGAAAAAGGACATTGTAAAATCAACATGTAAAACCGAAATTCCAAAAGTATAAAACACAAAAAAAATGATTACCAAAGAAAGAAAACTTATCGTGCTCCGCAACCTCCTCCCGCCCTGTGTTGCAACAGATGTCCCTTTCTCCAAAAATGTACTCAATGGGACCGTAATGTTGCAACCACACACACGTTGACCTGCTGTGAGGAACAAACGAGTTAGTAAATTCCAAACATGAAAAAGGACATTGTAAAATCAACATGAAAAACCGAAATTCCAAAAGTATAAAACACAAAAAAAATGCTTACCAATGAATGAAAACTTATCGTGCTCCGCACCCTCATCCCGCCTTGTGTTGCAACAGATGTCCCCTTCTCCAAAAATGTACTCAATGGTACCGTAATGTTGCAACTACACACACGTTGACCTGCTGTGAGGAACAAACGAGTTAGTAAATTCCAAACATGAAAAAGGACATTGTAAAATCAACATGTAAAACCGAAATTCCAAAAGTATAAAACACAAAAAAAAAGATTACCAAAGAAAGAAAACTTATCGTGCTCCGCAACCTCCTCCCGCCCTGTGTTGCAACTGATATCCCTTTCTCCAAAAATGTACTCAATGGGACCGTAATGTTGCAACTACACACACGTTGACCTGCTGTGAGGAACAAAGGAGTTAGTAAATTCCAAACATGAAAAAGGAGATTGTAAAATCAACATGAAAAACCGAATTTCCAAAAGTATAAAAAACAAAAAAAATGATTACCAAAGAAAGAAAACTTATCGTGCTCCGCAACCTCCTCCCGCCCTGTGGTGCAACAGATATCCCTTTCTCCAAAAATGTGCTCAATGGTACCGTAATGTTGCAACTACACACACGTTGACCTGCTGTGAGAAACAAACGAGTTAGTAAATTCCAAACATGAAAAAGGACATTGTAAAATCAACATGTCAAACCGAAATTCCAAAAGCATAAAACACAAAAAAATGCTTACCAACGAAAGAAAATGAATCGTGCTGCGCACCCTCATCCCGCCTTGTGGTGCAAGAGATGTCCCTTTCTCCAAAAATGTACTCAATGGGACCGTAATGTTGCAACCACACACACGTTGACCTGCTGTGAGGGACAAACTAGTTAGTAAATTCCAAACATGAAAAAGGACATTGTAAAATCAACATGAAAAACCGAAATTCCAAAAGTATAAAACACAAAAAAAAATGCTTACCAAAGAAAGAAATCCTATCGTGCTCCGCAACCTCCTCCCGCCCTCTGTTGCAAGAGATGTCCCTTTCTCCAAAAATGTACTCAATGGGACCGTAATGTTGCAACCACACACACGTTTACCTGCTGTGAGGAACAAACGAGTTAGTAAATTCCAAACATGAAAAAGGAGATTGTAAAATCAACATGAAATACCGAAATTCCAAAAGTATAAAACACAAAAAAAATGCTTACCAAAGAAAGAAAGTGAATCGTGCTGCACACCCTCATCCCGCCCTGTGGTGCAACAGATGTCCCTTTCTCCAAAAATGTACTCAATGGGACCGTAATGTCGCAACCACACACACGTTGACCTGCTGTGAGGAACAAACGAGTTAGTAAATTCCAAAAGTGAAAAAGAACATTGAAAAATCAACATGAAAAACCGAAATTCCAAAAGTATAAAACACAAAAAAAATGCTTACCAAAGAAAGAAAATGAATCGTGCTGCGCGCCCTCCTCCCGCCCTGTGGTGCAACAGATGTCCCTTTCTCCAAAAATGTACTCAATGGAACCGTAATTTTGCAACCACACACACGTTGACCTGCTGTGAGGAACAAACGAGTTAGTAAATTCCAAACATGAAAAAGGTGATTGTAAAATCAACATGAAAAACCGAAATTCCAAAAGTATAAAACACATAAAAAATGCTTACCAATGAATGAAAACTTATCAAGCTCCGCACCCTCCTCCCGCCTTGTGTTGCAACAGATGTTCCCTTCTCCAAAAATGTACTCAATGGTACCGTAATGTTGCAACCACACACACGTTGACCTGCTGTGAGGAACAAGCGAGTTAGTAAATTCCAAACGTGAAAAAGAACATTGTAAAATCAACATGAAATCCGAAATTCCAAAAGTATAAAACACAAAAAAATGCTTAACAAAGAAAGAAAATGAATTGTGCTGCGCAATCTCCTCCCGCCCTGTGGTGCAACAGATGTCCCTTTCTCCAAAAATGTACTCAATGGGACCGTAATTTTGCAACCACACACACGTTGACCTGCTGTGAGGAACAAACGAGTTAGTAAATTCCAAACATGAAAAAGGAGATTGTAAAATCAACATGAAAAACCGAAATTCCAAAAGTATAAAACACAAAAAAAATGCTTACCAATGAATGAAAACTTATCGTGCTCCGCACCCTCCTCCGTCTTGTGTTGCAACAGATGTCCCTTTCTCCAAAAATGTACTCAATGGTAGCGTAATGTTGCAACCACACACACGTTGACCTGCTGTGAGGAACAAACGAGTTAGTAAATTCCAAACATGAAAAAGGAGATTGTAAAATCAACATGAAAAACTGAAATTCCAAAAGTATAAAATACAAAAAAAATGCTTACCAATGAATGAAAACTTATCGTGCTCCGCACCCCCTTCCCGCCTTGTGTTGCAACAGATGTCCCCTTCTCCAAAAATGTACTCAATGGGACCGTAATGTTGTAACTACACACACGTTGACCTGCTGTGAGGAACAAACGAGTTAGTAAATTCCAAACATGAAAAAGTAGATTGTAAAATCAACATGAAAAACCGAAATTTCAAAAGTATAAAACACAAAAAAAATGATTACCAAAGAAAGAAAACTTATCGTGCTCCGCAACCTCCTCCCGCCCTGTGTTGCAACAGATGTCCCCTTCTCCAAAAATGTACTCAATGGTACCGTAATGTTGCAACTACACACACGTTGACCTGCTGTGAGGAACAAACGAGTTAGTAAATTCCAAACATGAAAAAGGACATTGTAAAATCAACATGTAAAACCGAAATTCCAAAAGTATAAAACACAAAAAAAATGATTACCGAAGAAAGAAAACTTATCGTGCTCCGCAACCTCCTCCCGCCCTGTGTTGCAACAGATGTCCCTTTCTCCAAAAATGTACTCTATGGGACCGTAATGTTGCAACCACACACACGTTGGCCTGCTGTGAGGAACAAACGAGTTGGAAAATTCCAAACATGAAAAAGGAGATTGTAAAATCAACATGAAAAACCGAAATTCCAAACGTATAAAACACAAAAAAAATGCTTACCAATGAATGAAAACTTATCGTGCTCCGCACCCTCCTCCCGCCTTGTGTTGCAACAGATGTCCCCTTCTCCAAAAATGTACTCAATGGTACCGTAATGTTGCAACTACACACACGTTGACCTGCTGTGAGGAACAAACGAGTTAGTAAATTCCAAACATAATAAAGGACATTGTATAATCAACATGTAAAACCGAAATTCCAAAAGTATAAAACACAAAAAAAATGATTACCAAAGAAAGAAAACTTATCGTGCTCCGCAACCTCCTCCCGCCCTGTGTTGCAACAGATGTCCCTTTCTCCAAAAATGTACTCAATGGGACCGTAATGTTGCAACCACACACACGTTGACCTGCTGTGAGGAACAAACGAGTTAGTAAATTCCAAACATGAAAAAGGAGATTGTAAAATCAACATGTAAAACCAAAATTCCAAAAGTATAAAACACAAAAAAAATGATTACCAAAGAAAGAAAACTTATCGTGCTCCGCAACCTCCTCCCGCCCTGTGTTGCAACAGATATCCCTTTCTCCAAAAATGTACTCAATGGGACCGTAATGTTGCAACCACACACACGTTGACCTGCTGTGAGGAACAAACGAGTTGGAAAATTCCAAACATGAAAAAGGAGATTGTAAAATCAACATGAAAAACCGAAATTCCAAAAGTATAAAACACAAAAGAAACCCTTACCAATGAATGAAAACTTATCGTGCTCCGCACCCTCCTCCCGCCTTGTGTTAAAACAGATGTCCCCTTCTCCAAAAATGTACTCAATGGTACCGTAATGTTGCAACCACACACACGTTGACTTGCTGTGAGGAACAAACGAGTTAGTAAATTCCAAACGTGAAAAAGAACATTGTAAAATCAACTTGAAAATCCGAAATTCCAAAAGTATAAAACACAAAAAAAATGCTTACCAAAGAAAGAAAATGAATCGTGCTCCGCAACCTCCTCCTGCCCTGTGTTGCAACAGATGTCCCTTTCTCCAAAAATGTACTCAATGGGACCGTAATGTTGCAACTACACACACGTTGACCTGCTGTGAGGAACATACGAGTTAGTAAACTCCAAACATGAAAAAGGAGATTGTAAAATCAACATGGAAAACCGAAATTCCAAAAGTATAAAACACAAAAAAAATGCTTACCAAAGAAAGAAAACTTATCGTGCTCCGCAACCTCCTCCCGCCCTGTGTTGCAACAGATGTCCCTTCCTCCAAAAATGAATTCAATGGGACCGTAATGTTGCAACTACACACACGTTGACCTGCTGTGAGGAACAAACGAGTTAGTAGATTCCAAACATGAAAAAAGAGATTGTAAAATCAACATGAAAAACCGAAATTCCAAAAGTATAAAACACAAAAAAAATGATTACCAAAGAAAGAAAACTTATCGTGCTCCGCAACCTCCTCCCGCCCTGTGTTGCAACAGATGTCCCTTTCTCCAAAAATGTACTCAATGGTACCATAATGTTGCACCTACACACACGTTGACCTGCTGTGAGGAACAAACGAGTTAGTAAATTCCAAACATGAAAAAGGACATTGTAAAATCAACTTGCAAAACCGAAATTCCAAAAGTATAAAACACAAGAAAAATGATTACCAAAGAAAGAAAACTTATCGTTCTCCGCAACCTCCTCCCGCCCTGTGTTGCAACAGATGTCCCTTTCTCCAAAAATGTACTCAATGGAACCGTAATGTTGCAACTACACACACGTTGACCTGCTGTGAGGAACAAACGAGTTAGTAAATTCCAAACATGAAAAAGGAGATTGTAAAATCAACATGAAAAACCGAAATTTCAAAAGTATAAAACACAAAAAAAATGATTACCAAAGAAAGAAAACTTATCGTGCTCCGCAACCTCCTCCCGCCCTGTGTTGCAACAGATGTCCCCTTCTCCAAAAATGTACTCAATGGTACCGTAATGTTGCAACTACACACACGTTGACCTGCTGTGAGGAACAAACGAGTTAGTAAATTCCAAACATGAAAAAGGACATTGTAAAATCAACATGTAAAACCGAAATTCCAAAAGTATAAAACACAAAAACAATGATTACCGAAGAAAGAAAACTTATCGTGCTCCGCAACCTCCTCCCGCCCTGTGTTGCAACAGATGTCCCTTTCTCCAAAAATGTACTCTATGGGACCGTAATGTTGCAACCACACACACGTTGGCCTGCTGTGAGGAACAAACGAGTTGGAAAATTCCAAACATGAAAAAGGAGATTGTAAAATCAACATGAAAAACCGAAATTCCAAAAGTATAAAACACAAAAAAAATGCTTACCAATGAATGAAAACTTATCGTGCTCCGCACCCTCCTCCCGCCTTGTGTTGCAACAGATGTCCCCTTCTCCAAAAATGTACTCAATGGTACCGTAATGTTGCAACTACACACACGTTGACCTGCTGTGAGGAACAAACGAGTTAGTAAATTCCAAACATAATAAAGGACATTGTAAAATCAACATGTAAAACCGAAATTCCAAAAGTATAAAACACAAAAAAAATGATTACCAAAGAAAGAAAACTTATCGTGCTCCGCAACCTCCTCCCGCCCTGTGTTGCAACAGATGTCCCTTTCTCCAAAAATGTACTCAATGGGACCGTAATGTTGCAACCACACACACGTTGACCTGCTGTGAGGAACAAACGAGTTAGTAAATTCCAAACATGAAAAAGGACATTGTAAAATCAACATGTAAAACCGAAATTCCAAAAGTATAAAACACAAAAACAATGATTACCGAAGAAAGAAAACTTATCGTGCTCCGCAACCTCCGCCCGCCCTGTGTTGCAACAGATGTCCCTTTCTCCAAAAATGTACTCAATGGGACCGTAATGTTGCAACCACACACACGTTGGCCTGCTGTGAGGAACAATCGAGTTGGAAAATTCCAAACATGAAAAAGGAGATTGTAAAATCAACATGAAAAACCGAAATTCCAAAAGTATAAAACACAAAAAAAATGCTTACCAAAGAATGAAAACTTATCGTGCTCCGCACCCTCCTCCCGCCTTGTGTTGCAACAGATGTCCCCTTCTACAAAAATGTACTCAATGGTACCGTAATGTTGCAACTACACACACGTTGACCTGCTGTGAGGAACAAACGAGTTAGTAAATTCCAAACATAATAAAGGACATTGTAAAATCAACATGTAAAACCGAAATTCCAAAAGTATAAAACACAAAAAAAATGATTAACAAATAAAGAAAACTTATCGTGCTCCGCAACCTCCTCCCGCCCTGTGTTGCAACAGATGTCCCTTTCTCCAAAAATGTACTCAATGGGACCGTAATGTTGCAACCACACACACGTTGACCTGCTGTGAGGAACAAACGAGTTAGTAAATTCCAAACATGAAAAAGGAGATTGTAAAATCAACATGTAAAACCGAAATTCCAAAAGTATAAAATACAAAAAAAATGATTACTAAAGAAAGAAAACTTATCGTGCTCCGCAACCTCCTCCCGCCCTGTGTTGCAACAGATATCCCTTTCTCCAAAAATGTACTCAATGGGACCGTAATGTTGCAACCACACACACGTTGACCTGCTGTGAGGAACAAACGAGTTGGAAAATTCAAAACATGAAAAAGGAGAAGGTAAAATCAACATGAAAAACCGAAATTCCAAAAGTATAAAACACAAAAGAAACTCTTACCAATGAATGAAAACTTATCGTGCTCCGCACCCTCCTCCCGCCTTGTGTTGCAACAGATGTCCCCTTCTCCAAAAATGTACTCAATGGTACCGTAATGTTGCAACCACACACACGTTGACTTGCTGTGAGGAACAAACGAGTTAGTAAATTCCAAACGTGAAAAAGAACATTGTAAAATCAACATGAAAATCCGAAATTCCAAAAGTATAAAACACAAAAAAAATGCTTACCAAAGAAAGAAAATGAATCGTGCTCCGCAACCTCCTCCTGCCCTGTGTTGCAACAGATGTCCCTTTCTCCAAAAATGTACTCAATGGGACCGTAATGTTGCAACTACACACACGTTGACCTGCTGTGAGGAACAAACGAGTTAGTAAATTCCAAACATGAAAAAGGAGATTGTAAAATCAACATGAAAAACCGAAATTCCAAAAGTATAAAACACAAAAAAAATGCTTACCAAAGAAAGAAAACTTATCGTGCTCTGCAACCTCCTCCCGCCCTGTGTTGCATCAGATGTCCCTTTCTCCAAAAATGAACTCAATGGGACCGTAATGTTGCAACTACACACACGTTGACCTGCTGTGAGGAACAAACGAGTTAGTAAATTCCAAACATGAAAAAGGAGATTGTAAAATCAACATGAAAAACCGAAATTCCAAAAGTATAAAACACAAAAAAAATGATTACCAAAGAAAGAAACTTATCGTGCTCCGCAACCTCCTCCCGCCCTGTGTTGCAACAGATGTCCCTTTCTCCAAAAATGTACTCAATGGTACCGTAATGTTGCAACTACACACACGTTGACCTGCTGTGAGGAACAAACGAGTTAGTAAATTCCAAACATGAAAAAGGACATTGTAAAATCAACATGTAAAACCGAAATTCCAAAAGTATAAAACCCAAAAAAAATGATTACCAAAGAAAGAAAACTTATCGTGCTCCGCAACCTCCTTCCGCCCTGTGTTGCAACAGATGTCCCTTTCTCCAAAAATGTACTCAATGGGACCGTAATGTTGCAACCACACACACGTTGACCTGCTGTGAGGAACAAACGAGTTAGTAAATTCCAAACATGAAAAAGGACATTGTAAAATCAACATGAAAAACCGAAATTCCAAAAGTATAAAACACAAAAAAATGCTTACCAATGAATGAAAACTTATCGTGCTCCGCACCCTCCTCCCGCCTTGTGTTGCAACAGATGTCCCCTTCTCCAAAAATGTACCTAATGGTACCGTAATGTTGCAACTACACACACGTTGAACTGCTGTGAGGAACAAACGAGTTAGTAAATTCCAAACATGAAAAAGGACATTGTAAAATCAACATGTAAAACCGAAATTCCAAAAGTATAAAACACAAAAAAAATGATTACCAAAGAAAGAAAACTTATCGTGCTCCGCAACCTCCTCCCGCCCTGTGTTGCAACAGATATCCCTTTCTCCAAAAATGTACTCAATGGGACCGTAATGTTGCAACTACACACACGTTGACCTCCTGTGAGGAACAAACGAGTTAGTAAATTCCAAACATGAAAAAGGAGATTGTAAAATCAACATGAAAAACCGAAATTCCAAAAGTATAAAAAACAAAAAAAATGATTACTAAAGAAAGAAAACTTATCGTGCTCCGCAACCTCCTCCCGCCCTGTGGTGCAACAGATATCCCTTTCTCCAAAAATGTACTCAATGGGACCGTAATGTTGCAACTACACACACGTTGACCTGCTGTGAGAAACAAACGAGGTAGTAAATTCCAAACATGAAAAAGGACATTGTAAAATCAACATGTAAAACCAAAATTCCAAAAGTATAAAACACAAAAAAATGCTTTCCAACGAAAGAAAATGAATCGTGCTGCGCACCCTCATCCCGCCTTGTGGTGCAACAGATGTCCCTTTCTCCAAAAATGTACTCAATGGGACCGTAATGTTGCAACCACACACACGTTGACCTGCTGTGAGGAACAAACGAGTTAGTAAATTCCAAACATGAAAAAGGTGATTGTAAAGTCAACATGAAAAACCGAAATTCCAAAAGTATAAAACACAAAAAAAATGCTTACCAATGAATGAAAACTTATTGTGCTCCACACCCTCCTCCGCCTTGTGTTGCAACAGATGTCCCCTTCTCCAAAAATGTACTCAATGGTACCGTAATGTTGCAACCACACACACGTTGACCTGCTGTTAGGAACAAACGAGTTAGTAAATTCCAAACGTGAAAAAGAACATTGTAAAATCAACATGAAAAACCGAAATACCAAAAGTATAAAACACAAAAAAAATGCTTACCAAAGAACGAAAATGAATCGTGCTGCGCACCCTCCTCCCGCCCTGTGGTGCAACAGATGTCCCTTTCTCCAAAAATGTTCTCAATGGGACCGTAAATTTGCAACCACACACACGTTGACCTGCTGTGAGGATCAAACGAGTTAGTAAATTCCAAACATGAAAAAGGACATTGTAAAATCAACATGTAAAACCGAAATTCCAAAAGTATAAAACACAAAAAAAATGATTACCAAAGAAAGAAAACTTATCGTGCTCCGCAACCTCCTCCCGCCCTGTGTTGCAACAGATGTCCCTTTCTCCAAAAATGTACTCAATGGGACCGTAATGTTGCAACCACACACACGTTGACCTGCTGTGAGGAACAAACGAGTTAGTAAATTCCAAACATGAAAAAGGACATTGTAAAATCAACATGAAAAACCGAAATTCCAAAAGTATAAAACACAAAAAAATGCTTACCAATGAATGAAAACTTATCGTGCTCCGCACCCTCCTCCCGCCTTGTGTTGCAACAGATGTCCCCTTCTCCAAAAATGTACCTAATGGTACCGTAATGTTGCAACTACACACACGTTGACCTGCTGTGAGGAACAAACGAGTTAGTAAATTCCAAACATGAAAAAGGACATTGTAAAATCAACATGTAAAACCGAAATTCCAAAAGTATAAAACACAAAAAAAATGATTACCAAAGAAAGAAAACTTATCGTGCTCCGCAACCTCCTCCCGCCCTGTGTTGCAACAGATATCCCTTTCTCCAAAAATGTACTCAATGGGACCGTAATGTTGCAACTACACACACGTTGACCTCCTGTGAGGAACAAACGAGTTAGTAAATTCCAAACATGAAAAAGGAGATTGTAAAATCAACATGAAAAACCGAAATTCCAAAAGTATAAAAAACAAAAAAAATGATTACCAAAGAAAGAAAACTTATCGTGCTCCGCAACCTCCTCCCGCCCTGTGGTGCAACAGATATCCCTTTCTCCAAAAATGTACTCAATGGGACCGTAATGTTGCAACTACACACACGTTGACCTGCTGTGAGAAACAAACGAGTTAGTAAATTCCAAACATGAAAAAGGACATTGTAAAATCAACATGTAAAACCCAAATTCCAAAAGTATAAAACACAAAAAAATGCTTTCCAACGAAAGAAAATGAATCGTGCTGCGCACCCTCATCCCGCCTTGTGGTGCAACAGATGTCCCTTTCTCCAAAAATGTACTCAATGGGACCGTAATGTTGCAACCACACACACGTTGACCTGCTGTGAGGAACAAACGAGTTAGTAAATTCCAAACATGAAAAAGGACATTGTAAAACCAACATGAAAATCCAAAATTCGAAAAGTATAAAACACAAAAAAAATGCTTACCAAAGAAACAAAATGAATCGTGCTGCGCACCCACATCCCGCCCTGTGGTGCAACAGATGTCCCTTTCTCCAAAAATGAACTCAATGGTACCGTAATGTTGGAACCACACACACGTTGACCTGCTGTGAGGAACAAACGAGTTAGTAAATTCCAAACATGAAAAAGGTGATTGTAAAGTCAACATGAAAAACCGAAATTCCAAAAGTATAAAACACAAAAAAAATGCTTACCAATGAATGAAAACTTATTGTGCTCCGCACCCTCCTCCGCCTTGTGTTGCAACAGATGTCCCCTTCTCCAAAAATGTACTCAATGGTACCGTAATGTTGCAACCACACACACGTTGACCTGCTGTTAGGAACAAACGAGTTAGTAAATTCCAAACGTGAAAAAGAACATTGTAAAATCAACATGAAAAACCGAAATACCAAAAGTATAAAACACAAAAAAAATGCTTACCAAAGAACGAAAATGAATCGTGCTGCGCACCCTCCTCCCGCCCTGTGGTGCAACAGATGTCCCTTTCTCCAAAAATGTTCTCAATGGGACCGTAAATTTGCAACCACACACACGTTGACCTGCTGTGAGGATCAAACGAGTTAGTAAATTCCAAACATGAAAAAGGACATTGTAAAATCAACATGCAAAACCGAAATTCCAAAAGTATAAAACACAAAAAAAATGATTACCAAAGAAAGAAAACTTATCGTGCTCCGCAACCTCCTCCCGCCCTGTGTTGCAACAGATATCCCTTTCTCCAAAAATGTACTCAATGGGACTGTAATGTTGCAACCACACACACGTTGACCTGCTGTGAGGAAAAAACGAGTTAGTAAATTCCAAACATGAAAAAGGAGATTGTAAAATCAACATGAAAAACCGAAATTCCAAAAGTATAAAATAAAAAAAAAATGCTTACCAATGAACGAAAACTTATCATGCTCCGCACCCTCCTCCCGCCTTGTGTTGCAACAGATGTCCCCTTCTCCAAAAATGTACTCAATGGGACCGTAATGTTGCAACTACACACACGTTGACCTGCTGTGAGGAACAAACGAGTTAGTAAATTCCAAACATGAAAAAGGACATTGTAAAATCAACATGCAAAACCGAAATTCCAAAAGTATAAAACACAAGAAAAATGATTACCAAAGAAAGAAAACTTATCGTGCTCCGCAACCTCCTCCCACCCTGTGTTGCAACAGATGTCCTTTTCTCCAAAAATGTACTCAATGGGACCGTAATGTTGCAACCACACACACGTTGACCTGCTGTGAGGAACAAACGAGTTGGAAAATTCCAAACATGAAAAAGGAGATTGTAAAATCAACATGAAAAACCGAAATTCCAAAAGTATAAAACACAAAAAAAATGCTTACCAATGAATGAAAACTTATCGTGCTCCGCACCCTCCTCCCGCCTTGTGTTGCAACAGATGTCCCCTTCTCCAAAAATGTACTCAGTGGTACCGTAATGTTGCAACCACACACACGTTGACCTGCTGTGAGGAACAAACGAGTTAGTAAATTCCAAACGGGAAAAAGAACATTGTAAAATCAACATGAAAATCCGAAATTCCAAAAGTATAAAACACAAAAAAATGCTCACCAAAGAAAGAACATGAATCGTGCTGCGCACCCTCATCCCGCCTTGTGGTGCAACAGATGTCCCTTTCTCCAAAAATGTACTCAATGGGACCGTAATGTTGCAACCACACACATGTTGACCTGCTGTGAAGAACAAACTAGTTAGTAAATTCAAAACATGAAAAAGGACATTGTAAAATCAACATAAAAAACCGAAATTCCAAAAGTATAAAAAACTAAAAAAATGCTTACCAAAGAAAGAAAACTTATCGTGCTCTGCACCCTCCTCCCGCCCTCTGTTCCAACAGATGTATCTTTCTCCAAAAATGTACCCAATGGGACCGTAATGTTGCAACCCCACACACGTTGACCTGCTGTGAGGAACTAACGAGTTAGTAAATTCCAAACATGAAAAAGGACATTGTAAAATCAACATGAAAAACCGAAATTCCAAAAGTATAAAACACAAAAAAAATGCTTACCAAAGAAACAAAATGAATCGTGCTGCGCACCCTCATCCCGCCCTGTGGTGCAACAGATGTCCCTTTCCCCAAAAATGTACTCAATGGGACCATAATGTTGTAACCACACACACGTTGACCTGCTGTGAGGAACAATCGAGTTAGTAAATTCCAAACATGAAAACGGACATTGTAAAATCAACATGTAAAACCGAAATTCAAAAAGTATAAAACACAAAAAGAATGCTTACCAAAGAAAGAAAATGAATCGTGCTGCGCACCCTCATCCCGCCCTGTGGTGCAACAGATGTCCCTTTCTCCAAAAATGAACTCAATGGGAACGTAATGTTGCAACCACAAACTCGTTGACCTGCTGTGAGGACCTAACGAGTTAGTAAATTCCAAACATGAAAAAGGACATTGTAAAATCAACATGAAAATCCGAAATTAGAAAAGTATAAAACACAAAAGAAATGCTTACCAAAGAAAGAAAACATATCGTGCTCCGCACCCACCTCCCGCCTTGTGTTGCAACAGATGTCCCCTTCTCCAAAAATGTACTCAATGGTACCATAATGTTGCAACCACACACACGTTGACCTGCTGTGAGGAACAAACGAGTTAGTAAATTCCAAACAAGAAAAAGGACATTGTAACATCAACATTAAAAACCGATATTCCACAAGTATAAAACACAAAAAAAATGCTTACCAAAGAAAGAAAATGAATTGTGCTGGGCACCCTCAACCCGCCCTGTGGTGCAACAGATGTCCCTTTCTCCAAAAATGTACTCAATGGGATTGTAATGTTGCAACCACACACACGTTGACCTGCTGTGAGGAAGAAACGAGTTAGTAAATTCCAAACATGAAAAAGGACATTGTAAAATCAACATGTAAAACCGAAATTAGAAAAGTATAGAACACAAAAAAAATGCTTAAAAAAGAAAGAAAATGAATCGTGCTGCGCACCCTCAGCCCGCCCTGTGGTGCAACAGATGTCCCTTTCTCCAAAAATGTACTCAATGGCACCGTAATGTTGCAACCACACACACGTTGACCTGCTGTGAGGAACAAACGAGTTAGTAACCACCAAACATGAAAAAGGACATTGTAAAATCAACATGAAAAACCGATATTCCACAAGTATAAAACATAAAAAAAATGCTTACCAAAGAAAGAAAATGAATCGTGCTGTGCACCGTCAACCCGCCCTGTGGTGCAACAGATGTCCCTTTCTCCAAAAATGTACTCAATGGGACCGTAATGTTGCAACCACACACACATTGACCTGCTGTGAGGAAGAAACGAGTTAGTAAATTCCAAACATGAAAAAGGACATTGTAAAATCAACATGTAAAACCAAAATTAGAAAAGTATAGAACACAAAAAAAATGCTTACCAAAGAAAGAAAATGAATCGTGCTGCGCACCCTCCTCCCGCCCTGTGGTGCAACAGATGTCCCTTTCTCCAAAAATGTACTCAATGGGACCGTAATGTTGCAACCACACACACATTGACCTGCTGTGAGGAACAAACGAGTTAGTAAATTCCAAACTTGAAAAAGGAGATTGTAAAATCAACATGAAAAACCGAAATTCCAAAAGTATAAAATAAAAAAAAAATGCTTACCAATGAACGAAAACTTATCATGCTCCGCACCCTCCTCCCGCCTTGTGTTGCAACAGATGTCCCCTTCTCCAAAAATGTACTCAATGGGACCGTAATGTTGCAACTACACACACGTTGACCTGCTGTGAGGAACAAACGAGTTAGTAAATTCCAAACATGAAAAAGGACATTGTAAAATCAACATGCAAAACCGAAATTCCAAAAGTATAAAACACAAGAAAAATGATTACCAAAGAAAGAAAACTTATCGTGCTCCGCAACCTCCTCCCACCCTGTGTTGCAACAGATGTCCTTTTCTCCAAAAATGTACTCAATGGGACCGTAATGTTGCAACCACACACACGTTGACCTGCTGTGAGGAACAAACGAGTTGGAAAATTCCAAACATGAAAAAGGAGATTGTAAAATCAACATGAAAAACCGAAATTCCAAAAGTATAAAACACAAAAAAAATGCTTACCAATGAATGAAAACTTATCGTGCTCCGCACCCTCCTCCCGCCTTGTGTTGCAACAGATGTCCCCTTCTCCAAAAATGTACTCAATGGTACCGTAATGTTGCAACCACACACACGTTGACCTGCTGTGAGGAACAAACGAGTTAGTAAATTCCAAACGGGAAAAAGAACATTGTAAAATCAACATGAAAATCCGAAATTCCAAAAGTATAAAACACAAAAAAATGCCCACCAAAGAAAGAACATGAATCGTGCTGCGCACCCTCATCCCGCCTTGTGGTGCAACAGATGTCCCTTTCTCCAACAATGTACTCAATGGGACCGTAATGTTGCAACCACACACATGTTGACCTGCTGTGAAGAACAAACTAGTTAGTAAATTCAAAACATGAAAAAGGACATTGTAAAATCAACATAAAAAACCGAAATTCCAAAAGTATAAAAAACTAAAAAAATGCTTACCAAAGAAAGAAAACTTATCGTGCTCCGCACCCTCCTCCCGCCCTCTGTTCCAACAGATGTTTCTTTCTCCAAAAATGTACTCAATGGGACCGTAATGTTGCAACCCCACACACGTTGACCTGCTGTGAGGAACTAACGAGTTAGTAAATTCCAAACATGAAAAAGGACATTGTAAAATCAACATGAAAAACCGAAATTCCAAAAGTATAAAACACAAAAAAAATGCTTACCAAAGAAACAAAATGAATCGTGCTGCGCACCCTCATCCCGCCCTGTGGTGCAACAGATGTCCCTTTCCCCAAAAATGTACTCAATGGGACCATAATGTTGTAACCACACACACGTTGACCTGCTGTGAGGAACAATCGAGTTAGTAAATTCCAAACATGAAAACGGACATTGTAAAATCAACATGTAAAACCGAAATTCAAAAAGTATAAAACACAAAAAAAATGCTTACCAAAGAAAGAAAATGAATCGTGCTGCGCACCCTCATCCCGCCCTGTGGTGCAACAGATGTCCCTTTCTCCAAAAATGAACTCAATGGGAACGTAATGTTGCAACCACAAACTCGTTGACCTGCTGTGAGGACCTAACGAGTTAGTAAATTCCAAACATGAAAAAGGACATTGTAAAATCAACATGAAAATCCGAAATTAGAAAAGTATAAAACACAAAAGAAATGCTTACCAAAGAAAGAAAACATATCGTGCTCCGCACCCTCCTCCCGCCTTGTGTTGCAACAGATGTCCCCTTCTCCAAAAATGTACTCAATGGTACCATAATGTTGCAACCACACACACGTTGACCTGCTGTGAGGAACAAACGAGTTAGTAAATTCCAAACAGGAAAAAGGACATTGTAACATCAACATTAAAAACCGATATTCCACAAGTATAAAACACAAAAAAAAATGCTTACCAAAGAAAGAAAATGAATTGTGCTGGGCACCCTCAACCCGCCCTGTGGTGCAACAGATGTCCCTTTCTCCAAAAATGTACTCAATGGGATTGTAATGTTGCAACCACACACACGTTGACCTGCTGTGAGGAAGAAACGAGTTAGTAAATTCCAAACATGAAAAAGGACATTGTAAAATCAACATGTAAAACCGAAATTAGAAAAGTATAGAACACAAAAAAAATGCTTACCAAAGAAAGAAAATGAATCGTGCTGCGCACCCTCAGCCCGCCCTGTGGTGCAACAGATGTCCCTTTCTCCAAAAATGTACTCAATGGCACCGTAATGTTGCAACCACACACACGTTGACCTGCTGTGAGGAACAAACGAGTTAGTAACCACCAAACATGAAAAAGGACATTGTAAAATCAACATGAAAAACCGATATTCCACAAGTATAAAACATAAAAAAAATGCTTACCAAAGAAAGAAAATGATTCGTGCTGTGCACCGTCAACCCGCCCTGTGGTGCAACAGATGTCCCTTTCTCCAAAAATGTACTCAATGGGACCGTAATGTTGCAACCACACACACATTGACCTGCTGTGAGGAAGAAACGAGTTAGTAAATTCCAAACATGAAAAAGGACATTGTAAAATCAACATGTAAAACCAAAATTAGAAAAGTATAGAACACAAAAAAAATGCTTACCAAAGAAAGAAAATGAATCGTGCTGCGCACCCTCCTCCCGCCCTGTGGTGCAACAGATGTCCCTTTCTCCAAAAATGTACTCAATGGGACCGTAATGTTGCAACCACACACACATTGACCTGCTGTGAGGAACAAACGAGTTAGTAAATTCCAAACTTGAAAAAGGACATTGTAAAATCATCATGAAAAACCGAAATTCCAAGAGTATAAAACACAAAAAAAATGCTTGCCAGGGAAAGAAAACTTATCGTGCTCCGCACCCTCCTCCCGCCCTGTGTTGCAACAGATGTCCCTTTCTCCAAAAATGTACTCAATGGGACAGTAATGTTGCAACCACACACACGTTGACCTGCTGTGAGGAAGAAACGAGTTAGTAAATTCCAAACATGAAAAAGGACATTGTAAAATCAACATGTAAAACCGAAATTAGAAAAGTATAAAACACAAAAAGAATGCTTACCAAAGAAAGAAAATGAATCGTACTGCGCACCCTCATCCCGCCCTGTGGTGCAACAGATGTCCCTTTCTCCAAAAATGTACTCAATGGGACCGTAATGTTGCAACCACACACACGTTGACCTGCTGTGAGGAACAAACGAGTTAGTAAATTCCAAACATGAAAAAGGACATTGTAAAATCAACATGAAAAACCGAAATTCCAAAAGTATAAAACACAAAAAAAATGCTTACCAAAGAAAGAAACTGAAACATGCTGCGCTCCCTCATCCCGCCCCGTGGTGCAACAGATGTCCCTTTCTCCAAAAATGTACTCAATGGGACCGTAATGTTGCAACCACACACACATTGACCTGCTGTGAGGAGCAAACGAGTTAGTAAATTCCAAACATGAAAAAGGACATTGTAAAATCATCATGAGAAACCGAAATTCCAAGAGTATAAAACACAAAAAAAATACTTACCAGAGAAAGAAAACTTATCGTGCTCCGCACCCTCCTCCCGCCCTGTGTTGCAACAAATGTCCCTTTCTCCAAAAATGTACTCAATGGGACCGTAATGATGCAACCACACACACGTTGACCTGCTGTGAGGAACTAACGAGTAAGTAAATTCCAAACATGAAAAAGGACATTGTACAATCAACATGAAAGACCGAAATTCCAAAAGTATAAAACACAAAAAAAATGCTTACGAAAGAAAGAAAACTTATCGAGCTCCGCACCCTCCCCCCGCCCTGTGTTCCAACAGCTGTATCTTTCTCCAAAAATGTACTCAATGGGACCGTAATGTTGCAACCACACACACGTTGACCTGCTGTGAGGAACAAACGAGTTAATAAATTCCAAACCAGAAAAAGGGCACTGTAATATCAACATGAAAAACCGATATTCCAAAAGTATAAAACACAAAAAAATGCTTACCAAAGAAAGAAAACTTATCGTGCTCCGCACCCTCCTCCCGCCCTGTGTTCCAACAGATGTATCTTTCTCCAAAAATGTACTCAATGGGACCGTAATGTTGCAACCACACACACGTTGACCTGCTGTGAGGAACAAACGAGTTAGTAAATTCCAAACATGAAAAAGGAGATTGTAAAATCAACATCAAAACCGAAATTCCAAAAGTATAAAACACAAAAAAAATACTTACCAAAGAAAGAAAATGAATCGTGCTGCGCGCCCTCATCCCGCCCTGTGGTGCAACAGATGTCCCTTTCTCCAAAAATGTACTCAATGGGACCGTAATGTTGCAACCACACACACGTTGACCTGCTGTGAGGAACAAACGAGTAAGTAAATTCCAAACATGAAAAAGGACATTGTACAATCAACATGAAAGACCGAAATTCCAAAAGTATAAAACACAAAAAAATGCTTACCAAAGAAAGAAAACTTATCGTGCTCCGCACCCTCCTCCCGCCCTGTGTTCCAACAGATGTATCTTTCTCTAAAAATGTACTCAATGGGACCGTAATGTTGCAACCACACACACGTTGACCTGCTGTGAGGAACAAACGAGTTAGTCAATTCGAAACATGAAAAAAGGAATTGTAAAATCAACATGAAAAACCGAAATTCCAAAAGGATAAAACACAAAAAAAATGGTTACCAAAGACAGAAAATGAATCGTGCTGTGCACCCTCATCCCGCACTGTGGTGCAACAGATGTCCCTTTCTCCAAAAATGTACTATATGGGACCGTAATGTTGTAACCACACAGACATTGACCTGCTGTGAGGAACAAACGAGTTAGCAAATTCCAAACATGAAAAAGGACATTGTAAAATCAACATGAAAAACCGAAATTCCAAAAGTATAAAACACAAAAAAAATGCTTACCAAAGAAAGAAATTGAAACATGCTGCTCTCCCTCATCCCGCCCTTTGGTGCAACAGATGTCCCTTTCTCCAAAAATGTACTCAATGGGACCGTAATGTTGCAACCACACACACATTGACCTGCTGTGAGGAACAAACGTGTTAGTAAATTCCAATCATGAAAAAGGACATTGTAAAATCATCATGAAAAACAGAAATTCCAAGAGTATAAAACACAAAAAAAATGCTTACCAGAGAAAGAAAACTTATCGTGCTGCGCACCCTCCTCCCGCCCTGTGTTGCAACAGATGTCCCTTTCTCCAAAAATGTACTCAATGGGATCGTAATGGTGCAACCACACACACGTTGACCTGCTGTGAGGAACTAACGAGTTAGTAAATTCCAAACATGAAAAAGGACATTGTAAAATCATCATGAAAAACCGAAATTCCAAAAGTATAAAACACAAAAAAAATGCTTACCAAAGAAAGAGAATGAATCGTGCTGCGCACACTCATCCCGCTCTGTGGTGCAACAGATGTCCTTTTCTCCAAAAATGTACTCAATGGGACCGTAATGTTGCAACCACACACACATTGGCCTGCTGTGAGCAACAAACGAGTTAGTAAATTCCAAACATGAAAAAGGACATTGTAACATCAACATGAAAATCCGAAATTCCAAAGGGATAAAACACAAAAAATGCTTACCAAAGAAAGAAGACTTATCATGCTCCGCACCCTCCTCCCGCCCTGTGTTGCAACAGATGTCCCTTTCTCCAAAAATGTACTCAATGGGACCGTAATGTTGCAACCACACACACGTTGACCTGCTGTGAGGAACAAACGAGTTAGTAAATTCCAAACATGAAAAAGGACATTGTAAAATCAACATGAAAAACCGAAATTCCAAAAGTATAAAACACAAAATAAATGCTTAACAAAGAAAGATAACTTATCGTGCTCTGCACCCTCCTCCCGCCCTGTGTTGCAGCAGATGTCCCTTTCTTCAAAAATGTACACAATGGGACCGTAATGTTGCAACCATAGCCACGTTGACCTGCTGTGAGGAACAAACGAGTTAGAAAATTCCAAACATGAAAAAGGGCATTGTAAAATCAAAATGAAAAACCGAAATTCCAAAAGTATAAAACACAAAAAAATGCTTTCCAAAGAAAGAAACTGAATCGTGCTGCGCACCCTCCTCCCGCCCTGTATTCCAACAGATGTCCCTTTCTCCAAAAATGAACTCAATGGGACCGTAATGTTGCAACCACACACACGTTGACCTGCTGTGAGGAAGAAACGGGTTAGTAAATTCCAAACATGAAAAAGGACATTGTAAAATCAACATGAAAAACCGAAATTCCAAAAGTATAAAACACAAAAAAATGCTTACCAAAGAAAGAAAATTAATCGTGCTGCGCACCCTCCTCCCGCCTTGTGTTGCAACAGATGTCCCTTTCTCCAAAAATGTACTCAATGGGACCGTAAAGTTGCAACCACACACACGTTGACCTGCTGTGGGGAACAAACGAGTTAGTAAATTCCAAACATGAAAAAGGACATTGTAAAATCAACATGAAAAACCGAAATTCCAAAAGTATAAAACACAAAAAAAAGGTTACCAAAGTAATAAAATGAATCGTGCAGTGCACCCTCATCCCGCCCTGTGGTGCAACAGATGTCCCTTTCTCCTAAAATGTACTCAATGGGACGGAATGTTGCAACCACACACACGTTGACCTGCTGTGAGGAACAAACGAGTTAGTAAATTCCAAACATGAAAGAGGACATTGTAAAATCAACATGAAAAACGCAAAATTCCAAAAGTATAAAACACAAAAAAAATGCTTACCAAAGAAAGAAAATGGATCGTGCTGCACACCCTCATCCCGCCCTGTGTTCCAACAAATGTCCCTTTCTCCAAAAATGTACTCAATGGGACCGTAATGTTGCAACCACACACACGTTGACCTGCTGTGAGGAACAAACGAGTTAGTAAATTCCAAACATGAAAAGGAATATTGTAAAATCAACATAAAAAACCGAAATTCCTAAAGTATAAAACACAAAAAAAAAAAATGCTTACCAAAGAAAGAAAATGATTCGTGCAGCGCACCCTCCTCCCGCCCTGTGTTCCAACAGATGTCCCTTTCTCCAAAAATGTACTCAATGGGACCGTAATGTTGCAACCACACACACGTTGACCTGCTGTGAGGAACAAACGAGTTAGTAAATTCCAAACATGAAAAAGGACATTGTAAAATCAACATGAAAAACCGAAATTCCAAAAGTATAAAACACAAAAAAAATGCTTACCAAAGAAAGAAAATGAATCATGCTGCGCACCCTCATCCCTTTCTCCAAAAATGTACTCAATGGGACCGTAATGTTGCAGCCACACACACGTTGACCTGCTGTGAGGAACAAACGAGTTAGTAAACTCCAAACATGAAAAAGAAAATTGTAAAATCAACATGAAAAACCGAAATTCCAAAAGTATAAAACACAAAAAAATGCTTACCAAAGAAAGAAAATGAATCGTGCTGCGCACCCTCATCCCGCCCTGTGGTGCAACAGATGTCCCTTTCTCCAAAAATGTACACAATGGTACCGTAATGTAGCAACCACACACACGTTGACGTGTTGTGAGGAACAAACGAGTTAGTAAATTCCAAACATGAAAAAGGACATTGTAAAATCAACATGAAAAACCGAAATTCCAAAAGTATAAAACACAGAAAAAATCCTTACCAAAGAAGGAAAATGAATCGTGCTGCGCACCCTCATCCCGCCCTGTGTTGCAACAGATGTCCCTTTCTCCAAAAATGTACTCTATGGGACCGTAATGTTGCAACCACACACACGTTGACCTGCTGTGAGGAAATAACGAGTTAGTAAATTCCAAACATGAAAAAGGACATTGTAAAATCAACATGAAAAACCGAAATTCCAAAAGTATAAAACACAAAAAAAAATGCTTACCAAAGAAAGAAAATGAATCGTGCTGCGCACCCTCATCCCGCCCTGTGGTGCAACAGATGTCCCTCTCTCCAAAAATGTGCTCAATGGGACCGTAATGTTGCAACCACACACACGTTGACCTGCTGTGAGGAACAAACGAGTTATTAAATTCCAAACATGAAAAAGGACATTGTAAAATCAACATGAAAAACCGAAATTCCAAAAAGGATAAAACACAAAAAAAATGCTTACCAAAGAAAGAAAATGAATCGTGCTGCGCACCCTCCTCCCGTCCTGTGTTCCAACAGAAGTCCCATTCTTCAAAAATGTACTCAATGGGACAGTAATGTTGCAACCACACAAACGTTGACCTGCTGTGAGGAACTAACGAGTTAGTAAATTCCAAACATGAAAAAGGACATTGTAAAATCAACATGAAAAACCGAAATTCCAAAAGTATAAAACACAAAAAAAATGCTTACCAAAGAAAGAAAATGAATCGTGCTGCGCACCCTCATCCCGCCCTGTGTTGCAACATATGTCCCTTTCTCCAAAAAAGTAACTCAATGGGACCGTAATGTTGCAACCACACACACGTTGACCTGCTGTGAGCAACTAACGAGTTAGTAAATTCCAAACATGAAAAAGGACATTGTAAAATCAACATAAAAACCGAAATTCCAAAAGTATAAAACACCAAAAAAATGCTTACCAAAGAAAGAAAAAGAATCGTGCTGCGCACCCTCATCCCGCCCTGTGTTGCAACAGATGTCCCTTTCTCCAAAAATGTACTCAATGTGACCGTAATGTTGCAACCACACACACGTTGACCTGCAGTGAGGAACTAACGAGTTAGTAAATTCCAAACATGAAAAAGGACATTGTAAAATCAACATGAAAAACCGATATTCCACAAAAACAAAACACAAAAAAAATGCTTACCAAAGAACGAAAACTTATCGTGCTCCGCACCCTCCTCCCGCCCTGTGTTGCAACAGATGTCCCTTTCTCCAAAAATGTACTCAATGGGACCGTAATGTTGCAACCACACACACGTTGACCTGCTGTGAGGAACAAACGAGTTAGTGATTTCCAAACATGAAAAAGGACATTGTAAAATCAACATGAAAAACCGAAATTCCAAAAGTATAAAACACAAAAAAAATGCTTAGCAAAGAAAGAAAACTTATCGTGCTCCGCAACCTCCTCCCGCCCTGTGTTGCAACAGATGTCCCTTTCTCCAAAAATGTACTCAATAGGACCGTAATGTTGCAACCACACACACGTTGACCTGCTGTGAGGAACAAACGAGTTAGTAAATTCCAAACATGAAAAAGGAGATTGTAAAATCAACATGAAAAACCGAAATTCCAAAAGGATAAAACACAAAAAAAATGCTTACCAAAGAAAGAAAATGAATCGTGCTGCGCACCCTCCTCCCGCCCTGTGATCCAACAGATGTCCCTTTCCCCAAAAATGTACTCAATGGGACCGTAATGTTGCAACCACACACACATTGATCTGCTGTGAGGAACAAACGAGTTAGTAAATTCCAAACACGAAAAAGGACATTGTAAAATCAACATGAAAAACCGAAATTCCAAAAGTATAAAACACAAAAAAAATGCTTACGAAAGAAAGAAAACTTATCGTGCTCCGCACCCTCCTCCCGCCCTGTGTTGCAACAGATGTCCCTTTCTCCAAAAATGTACTCAATGGGACCGTAATGTTGCAACCACACACACGTTGACCTGCTGTGAGGAACAAACGAGTTAGTAAATTCCAAACATGAAAAAGGACATTGTAAAATCAACATGAAAAACCGATATTCCACAAAAATAAAACACAAAAAAAATGCTTACCAAAGAAAGAAAACTTATCGTGCTCCGCAACCTCCTCCCGCCCTGTGTTGCAACAGATGTCCCTTTCTCCAAAAATGTACTCAATGGGACCGTAATGTTGCAACCACACACATGTTGACCTGCTGTGAGGAACAAACGAGTTAGTAAATTCCAAAAATGAAAAAGGAGATTGTAAAATCAACATGAATAAAAGAAATTCCAAAAGTATAAAACACAAAAGGAATGCTTACCAAAGAAAGAAAATGAATCGTGCTGCGCACCGTCATCCCGCCCTGTGGTGCAACAGATGTCACTTTCTCCAAAAATGTACTCAATGGGACCGTAATGTTGCAACCACACACACGTTGACCTGCTGTGAGGAACGAACGAGTTAGTAAATTCCAAACATGAAAAAGGACATTGTAAAATCAACATGAAAAACCAAAATTCCAAAAGTATAAAATACAAAAGAAATGCTTACCAAAAAAAGAAAATGAATCGTGCTGCGCACCCTCATCCCGCCCTGTGTTGCAACAGATGTCCCTTTCTTCAAAAATGTACTTAATGGGACCGTAATGTTGCAACCACACACACGTTGACCTGCTGTGAGGAACAAACGAGTTAGTAAATTCCAAACATGAATAAGGACATAGTAAAATCAACATGAAAAACCGGAATTCCAAAAGTATAAAACAAAAAAATGCTTACCAAAGAAAGAAAATGAATCGTGCTGCGCACCCTCATCCCTACCTGTGGTGCAACAGATGTCCCTTTCTCCAAATTGTACTCAATGGGACTGTAATGTTGCAACCACACACACGTTGACCTGCTGTGAGGAACAAACGAGTTAGTAAATTCCAAACATGAAAAAGGACATTGTAAAATCAACATGAAAAACCGAAATTCCAAAAGTATAAAACACAAAGAAAATGCTTACCAAAGAAAGAAAATAAATCCTGCTGCGCAACCTCATCCCGCCCTGTGGTGCAACAGATGTCCCTTTCTCCAAAAATGTACTCAATGGGACTGTAAAGTTGCAACCACACACACGATGACCTGATGTGAGGAAGAAACGAGTTAGTAAATTCCAAACATGAAAAAGGACATTGTAAAATCAAAATGAAAAACGAAAATTCCAAAAGTATAAAACACAAAAAAAATGCTTACCAAAGAAAGAAAATGAATCGTGCTGCGCACCCTCATCCCGCCCTTTGGTGCAACAGATGTCCCTTTCTCCAAAAATGTACTCAATGGGACCGTTATGTTGCAACCACACACACGTTGACCTGCCGTGAGGAACAAACGAGTTAGTAAATTCCAAACATGAAAAAGGACATTATAAAATCAACATAAAAAACCGAAATTCCAAAAGCATAAAATACAAAAAAAACGCTTACCAAAGAAAGAAAATAAATCATGCTGCGCACCCTCATCCCGCCCTGTGGTGCAACAGATGTCCCTTTCTCCAAAAATGTACTCAATGGGACTGTAATGTTGCATCCACACACAAATTGACATGCTGTGAGGAACAAACGAGTTAGTAAATTCCAAACATGAAAAAGGACATTGTAAAATCAACATGAAAAACCGAAATTCCAAAAGTATAAAACACAAAAAAATGCTTACCAAAGAAAGAAAATGAATCGTGCTGCGCACCCTCATCCCGCCCTGTGGTGCAACAGATGTCCCTTTCTCCAAAAATGTACTCAATGGGACCGTAATGTTGCAACCACACACACGTTGACCTGCTGTGAGGAACAAACGAGTTAGTAAATTCCAAACATGAAAAAGGACATTGTAAAATCAACAAGAAAAACCGAAATTCCAAAAGCATAAAACAAAAAAAAAATTCTTACCAAGGAAAGAAAACTTATCGTGCTCCGCAACCTCCTCCCGCCCTGTGTTGCAACAGATGTCCCTTTCTCCAAAAATGTACTCAATGGGACCGTAATGTTGCAACCTCACACACGTTGACCTGCTGTGAGGAACAAACGAGTTAGTAAATTCCAAACATGAAAAAGGACATTATAAAATCAACATAAAAAACCGAAATTCCAAAAGCATAAAATACAAAAAAAACGCTTACCAAAGAAAGAAAATAAATCATGCTGCGCACCCTCATCCCGCCCTGTGGTGCAACAGATGTCCCTTTCTCCAAAAATGTACTCAATGGGACTGTAATGTTGCAACCACACACACGTTGACCTGCTGTGAGGAACAAACGAGTTAGTAAATTCCAAACATGAAAAAGGACATCGTACAATCAACATGAAAAACCGAAATTCCAAGAGTATAAAACACAAAAAAAATGGTTACCAGAAAAAGAAAACTTATCGTGCTCCGCATCCTCCTCCTGCCCTGCGTTGCCACAGATGTCCCTTTCTCCAAAACTGTACTCAATGGGACCGTAATGTTGCAACCACACACACGTTGACCTGCTGTGAGGAACAAACGAGTTAGTAAATTCCAAACATGAAAAAGGACATTGTAAAATCAACATGAAAAACCAATATTCCAAAAGTATAAAACACAAAAAAAATGCTTACCAAAGAAAGAAAACTTATCGTGCTCCGCATCCTCCTCCCGCACTGTGTTGCAACAGATGTCCCTTTCTCCGAAAATGTACTCAATGGGACCGTAATGTTGCAACCACACACACGTTGACCTGTTGTGAGGAACAAACGAGTTAGTAAATTCCAAATATGAAAAAGGACATTGTAAAATCAACATGAAAAACCGATATTCCACAAAAATAAAACACAAAAAAAATGCTTACCAAAGAAAGAAAACTTATCGTGCTCCGCACCCTCCTCCCGCCCTGTGTTGCAACAGATGTCCCTTTCTCCAAAAATGTACTCAATGGGACCGTAATGTTGCAACCACACACTCGTTGACCTGCTGTGAGGAACAAACGAGTTAGTAAATTCCAAACATGAAAAAGGACATTGTAAAATCAACATGAAAAATTGAAATTCCAAAGGTATAAAACACAAAAAAAATGCTTACTAAAGAAAGAAAACTTATCGTGCTCCGCAACCTCCTCCCGCCCAGTGTTGCAACAGATGTCCCTTTCTCCAAAACTGTACTCAATGGGACCGTAATGTTGCAACCACACACACGTTGACCTGCTGTGAGGAACAAACGAGTTAGTAAATTCCAAACATGAAAAATGACATTGTAAAATCAACATGAAAAACCGAAATTACAAAAGTATAAAACACAAAAAAATGCTCACTAAAGAAAGAAAACTTATCGTGCTCCGCAACCTCCTCCCACCCTGTGTTGCAACAGATGTCCCTTTCTCCAAAAATGTTTTCAATGGGACCGTAATGTTGCAACCACACACATGTTGACCTGCTGTGAGGAACAAACGAGTTAGTAAATTCCAAACATGAAAAAGGAGATTGTAAAATCAACATGAAAAACCGAAATTCCAAAAGTATAAAACACAAAAAAAATGCTTACCAAAGAAAGAAAATGAATCGTGCTGCGCACCCTCCTACCGCCCTGTGTTGCAACAGATGTCCCTTTCTCCAAAAATGTACTCAATGGGACCGTAATGTTGCAACCACACACACGTTGACCTGCTGTGAGGAACAAACGAGTTAGTAAATTCCAAACATGAAAAAGCACATTGTAAAATCAACATGAAAAACCGGAATACCAAAAGTATAAAACAAAAACAAATACTTACCAAAGAAAGAAAATGAATCGTGCTGCGCACCCTCATCCCGCCATGTGGTGCAACAGATGTCCCTTTCTCCAAAAATGTACTCAATGGGACCGTAATGTTGCAACCACACACACGTTGACCTGCTCTGAGGAACAAACGAGTTAGTAAATTCCAAACATGAAAAAGGACATTGTAAAATCAACATGAAAAACCGGAATACCAAAAGTATAAAACCAAAAAAAATACTTACCAAAGAAAGAAAATGAATCGTGCGGCGCACCCTCATCCCGCCCTGTGGAGCAACAGATGTCCCTTTCTCCGAAAATGTACACTATGGGACTGTAATGTTGCAACCACACACAAATTGACATGCTGTGAGGAACAAACGAGTTAGTAAATTCCAAACATGAAAAAGGACATTGTAAAATCAACATGAAAAACCGAAATTCCAAGAGTATAAAACACAAAAAGAATGGTTACCAGAGAAAGGAAATTTATCGTGTTCCGCACCCTCCTCCCGCCCTGTGTTGCAACAGATGTCCCTTTCTCCTAAACTGTACTAAATAGGACCGTAATGTTGCAACCACACACACGTTGACCTGCTGTGAGGAACAAATGAGTTAGTAAATTCCAAACATGAAAAAGGACATTGTAAAATCAACATGAAAAACCGAAATTCCGAAAGTATAAAACACAAAAAAAATGCTTACGAAAGAAAGAAAACTTATCGTGCTCCGCACCCTCCTCCCGCCCTGTGTTGTAACAGATGTCCCTTTCTCCGAAAATGTACTCAATGGGACCGTAATGTTGCAACCACACACACGTTGACCTGTTGTGAGGAACAAACGAGTTAGTAAATTCCAAACATGAAAAAGGACATTGTAAAATCAACATGGAAAACCGATATTCCACAAAAATAAAACACAAAAAAAATGCTTACCAAAGAAAGAAAACTTATCGTGCTCCGCACCCTCCTCCCTCCCTGTGTTGCAACAGATGTCCCTTTCTCCATAAATGTACTCAATGGGACCGCAATGTTGCAACCACACACACGTTGACCTGCTGTGAGGTACAAACGAGTTAGTAAATTCCAAACATGAAAAAGGACATTATAAAATCAACATGAAAAACCGAAATTCCGAAAGTATAAAACACAAAAAAAATGCTTACGAAAGAAAGAAAACTTATCGTGCTCCGCACCCTCCTCCCGCCCTGTGTTGTAACAGATGTCCCTTTCTCCAAAAATGTACTCAATGGGACTGTAATGTTGCAACCACACACAAATTGACATGCTGTGAGGAACAAACGAGTTAGTAAATTCCAAACATGAAAAAGGACATTGTAAAATCAACATGAAAAACCGAAATTCTAAAAGTATAAAACACAAAAAAAATGCTTACCAAAGAAAGAAAATGAATCGTGCTGCGCACCCTCATCCCGCCCTGTGGTGCAACAGATGTCCCTTTCTCCAAAAATGTTTTCAATGGGACCGTAATGTTGCAACCACACACATGTTGACCTGCTGTGAGGAACAAACGAGTTAGTAAATTCCAAACATGAAAAAGGAGATTGTAAAATCAACATGAAAAACCGAAATTCCAAAAGTATAAAACACAAAAAAAATGCTTACTAAAGAAAGAAAACTTATCGTGCTCCGCAACCTCCTCCCGCCCTGTGTTGCAACAGATGTCCCTTTCTCCAAAAATGTACTCAATGGGACCGTAATGTTGCAACCACACACACGTTGACCTGCTGTGAGGAACAAACGAGTTAGTAAATTCCAAACATGAAAAAGCACATTGTAAAATCAACATGAAAAACCGGAATACCAAAAGTATAAAACAAAAACAAATACTTACCAAAGAAAGAAAATGAATCGTGCGGCGCACCCTCATCCCGCCCTGTGGAGCAACAGATGTCCCTTTCTCCAAAAATGTACTCAATGGGACCGTAATGTTGCAACCACACACACGTTGACCTGCTGTGAGGAACAAACGAGTTAGTAAATTCCAAACATGAAAAAGCACATTGTAAAATCAACATGAAAAACCGGAATACCAAAAGTATAAAACAAAAACAAATACTTACCAAAGAAAGAAAATGAATCGTGCGGCGCACCCTCATCCCGCCCTGTGGAGCAACAGATGTCCCTTTCTCCGAAAATGTACACTATGGGACTGTAATGTTGCAACCACACACAAATTGACATGCTGTGAGGAACAAACGAGTTAGTAAATTCCAAACATGAAAAAGGACATTGTAAAATCAACATGAAAAACCGAAATTCCAAGAGTATAAAACACAAAAAGAATGGTTACCAGAGAAAGGGAATTTATCGTGCTCCGCACCCTCCTCCCGCCCTGTGTTGCAACAGATGTCCCTTTCTCCTAAACTGTACTAAATGGGACCGTAATGTTGCAACCACACACACGTTGACCTGCTGTGAGGAACAAACGAGTTAGTAAATTCCAAACATGAAAAAGGACATTGTAAAATCAACATGGAAAACCGATATTCAAAAAAATAAAACACAAAAAAAATGCTTACCAAAGAAAGAAAACTTATCGTGCTCCGCACCCTCCTCCCTCCCTGTGTTGCAACAGATGTCTGTTTCTCCATAAATGTACTCAATGGGACCGCAATGTTGCAACCACACACACGTTGACCTGCTGTGAGGTACAAACGAGTTAGTAAATTCCAAACATGAAAAAGGACATTGTAAAATCAACATGAAAAACCGAAATTCCAAAAGTATAAAACACAAAAAAAATGCTTACTAAAGAAAGAAAACTTATCGTGCTCCGCAACCTCCTCCCGCCCTGTGTTGCAACAGATGTCCCTTTCTCCAAAAATGTACTCAATGGGACTGTAATGTTGCAACCACACACACATTGACCTGATGTGAGGAAGAAACGAGTTAGTAAATTCCAAACATGAAAAGGGACATTGTAAAATCAACATGAAAAACCGAAATTCCAAGAGTATAAAACACAAAAAAAATGCTTACCAAAGAAAGAAAATGAATCGTGCTGCGCTCCCTCATCCCGCCCTGTGTTGCAACAAATGTCCCTTCCTCCAAAAATGTACTCAATGGGACCGTAATGTTGCAACCACACACACGTTGACCTGCTGTGAGGAACTAACGAGTTAGTAAATTCCAAACATGAAAAAGGGCATTGTAAAATCAACATGAAAAACCGAAATTCCAAAAGTGTAAAAAACAAAAAATTGGTTACCAAAGAAAGAAAATGAATTGTGCTGCGCACCCTCATCCCGCCCTGTGGTGCAACAGATGTCCCTTTCTCCAACAATTTACTCAATGGGACCGTAATGTTGCAACCACACACACGTTGACCTGCTGTGAGGAACAAACGAGTTAGTAAATTCCAAACATGAAAAAGGGCATTGTAAAATCAACATGAAAAACCGAAATTCCAAAGTATAAAACACAAAAAAAATGCTTACGAGAGAAAGACAACTTATCGTGCTCCGCACCCTCATCCCGCCCTGTGGTGCAACAGATGTCCCTTTCTCCTAAAATGTACTCAATGGGACCGTAATTCTGCAACCACACACACGTTGACCTGCTGTGAGGAACAAACAAGTTAGTATATTCCAAACATGAAAAAGGACATTGTAAAATCATCATGTAAAACCGAAATTCCAAAAGTATAAAGCACAAAAAAAATGCTTACCAAAGAAAGAAAATTAATCGTGCTGCGCACCCTCCTCCCGCCTTGTGTTGCAACAGATGTCCCTTTCTCCAAAAATGTACTCAATGGGGCCGTGATGTTGCAACCACACACACGTTGACCTGCTGTGAGGAACAAACGAGTTAGTAAACTCCAAACATGAAAGAGGACATTGTAAAATCAACATAAAAAACCGAAATTCCAAAAGTATAAAGCACAAAAAAAATGCTTACCAAAGAAAGAAAATTATTCGTGCTGCGCACCCTCCTCCCGCCTTGTGTTGCAACAGATGTCCCTTTCTCCAAAAATGTACTCAATGGGACCGTGATGTTGCAACCACACACACGTTGACCTGCTGTGAGGAACAAACGAGTTAGTAAATTCCAAACATGAAAAAGGACATCATAAAATCAACATGAAAAACCGAAATTCCAAAAGTATAAAACACAAAAAAAAGTGCTTACCAAAGAAAGAAAATGAATCGTGCTGCGCACCCTCATCCCGCACTGTGGTGCAACAGATGTCCCTTCTCCAAAAATGTACTCAATGGGACCGTAATGTTGCAACCACACACACATTGACCTGCTGTGAGGAACAAACGAGTTAGTAAATTCAAAACATGAAAAAGGACATTGTAAAATCAACATGAAAAACCGATATTCCAAAAGTATAAAACACAAGAAAAATGCTTACCAAAGAAAGAAAAGGAATCGTGCTGCGCACCCTCCTCCCGCCCTGTGTTGCAACTGATGTCCCTTTCTCCAAAAATGTACTCAATGTGACCGTAATGTGGCAACCACACACACGTTGACCTGCTGTGAGCAACTAACGAGTTAGTAAATTCCAAACAGGAAAAAGGGCATTGTAAAATCAACATGAAAAACCGAAATTCCAAAAGTATAAAACACAGAAAAAATGCGTACTAAAAAGGAAAATGAATCGTGCTGCGCACCCTCATCCCGCCCTGTGGTGCAACAGATGTCCCTTTCTCCAACAATGTACTCAATGGGGCCGTAATGTTGCAACCACACACACGTTGACCTGCTGTGAGGAACAAACGAGTTAGTAAATTCCAAACATGAAAAAGGGCATTGTAAAATCAACATGAAAAACCGAAATTCCAAGAGTATAAAACACAAAAAAAATGCTTACTAAAGAAAGAAAATGAATCGTGCTCCGCACCTTCCTCCTGCCCTGTGTTGCAACAGATGTCCCTTTCTATAAAAATGTACTCAATGGGACCGTAATGTTGCAACCACACACACGTTGACCTGCTGTGAGGAACAGACGAGTTAGTAAATTCCAAACATGAAAAAGGACATTGTAAAATCATCATGAAAAACCGAAATTCCAAGAGTATAAAACACAAAAATAATGCTTACTAAAGAAAGAAAATGAATCGTGCTGCGCACCCTCATCCCGCCATGTGCTGCAACAGATGTCCCCTTCTCCAAAAATGTACTCAATGGGACCGTAATGTTGCACCCACACACACATTGACCTGCTGTGAGGAACAAACGAGTTAGTAAATTCCAAAAATGAAAAAGGACATTGTAAAATCATCATGAAAAACCGAAATTCCAAAAGCATAAAACACAAAAAAAATGCTTACCAAAGAAAGAAAACCTATCGTGCTCCGCACCCTCCTCCCGCCCTGTGTTGCAACAGATGTCCCTTTCTCCAAAAATGTACTCAATGGGACCGTAATGTTGCAACCACACACACGTTGACCTGCTGTGAGCAACTATCGAGTTAGTAAATTCCAAACAGGAAAAAGGGCATTGTAAAATCAACATGAAAAACCGAAATTCCAAAAGTATAAAACACAGAAAAAATGCTTACCAAAGAAAGAAAATGAATCGTGCTGCGCACCCTCATCCCGCCCTGTGGTGCAACAGATGTCCCTTTCTCCAAAAATGTACTCAACGGGACCGTAATGTTGCAACCACTCATACGTTGACCTGCTTTGAGGAAGAAACGAGTTAGTAAATTCCAAACATGAAAAAGGACATTGTAAAATCAACGTGAAAAACCGAAATTCCAAAAGTATAAAACACAAAAAAAATCCTTACCAAAGGAAGAAAATGAATAATGCTGCGCACCCTCATCCCGTCCTGTGGTGCAACAGATGTCCCTTTCTCCAAAAATGTACTCAATGGGACCGTAACGTTGCAACCAGACACACGTTGACCTGCTGTGAGGAACAAATGAGTTAGTAAATTCTAAACATGAAAAAGGACATTGTAAAATCAACATGAAGAACCGAAATTCCAAAAGTATAAAACACAAAAAAAATGCTTACCAAAAAAGGAAAACTTATCGTGCTTCGCACCCTCTTCCCGCCCTGTGTTCCAACAGATGTCCCTTTCTCCAAAAATGTACTCAATGGGACTGTAATGTTGCAAGCACACACACGTTGACCTGCTGTGAGCAACTAACGAGTTAGTAAATTCAAAACAGGAAAAAGGGCATTGTAAAATCAACATGAAAAACCGAAATTCCAAAAGTATAAAACACAAAAAAAATGCTTACCAAAGAAAGAAAATGAATCGTGCTGCGCACCCTGATCCCACCCTGTGGTGCAACAGATGTCCGTTTCTCCAAAAATGTACTCAATGGGACCGTAATGTTGCAACCACACACACTTTGACCTGCTGTGAGGAACAAACGAGTTAGTAAATTCCAAACATGAGAAAGGACATTGTAAAATCAGCATGAAAAACCGAAATTCCAAAAGTATAAGACACAAAAAAAATGCTTACCAAAGAAAGAGAACTTATCGTGCTCCGCACCCTCCTCCCGCCCTGTGTTCCAACAGATGTATCTTTCTCCAAAAATGTACTCAATGGGACCGTAACGTTGCAACCACACACACGTTGACCTGCTGCGAGGAACAAACGAGTTAGTAAATTCCAAACATGAGAAAGGACATTGTAAAATCAGCATGAAAAACCGAAATTCCAAAAGTATAAAACACAAAAAAATGCTTACCAAAGAAAGAAAACTTATCGTGCTCCGCACCCTCCTCCTGCCCTGTATTGCAACAGATGTCCCTTTCTCCAAAAATGTACTCAATGGGACCGTAATGTTGCAACCACACACACGTTGACCTGCTGTGAGGAACAAACGAGTTAGTAAATTCCAAACATGAAAAAGAACATTGTAAAATCAACATGAAAAACGGAAATTCCAAAAGTATAAAACACAAAAAAAATGCTTACCAAAGAAAGAAAATAAATCATGCTGCGCACCCTCATCCCGCCCTGTGGTGCAACAGATGTCCCTTTCTCCAAAAATGAACTCAATTGGACCGTAATGTTGCAACGACACACACACGTTGACCTGCTGTGAGCAACTAACGAGTTAGTAAATTCCAAACAGGAAAAAGGGCATTGTAAAATCAACATGAAGAACCGAAATTCCAAAAGTATAAAACACAAAAAAAATGCTTACCAAAGAAAGAAAACTTATCGTGCTCCGCACCCTCCTCCCGCCCTGTGTTCCAACAGATGTATCTTTCTCCAAAAATGTACTCAATGGGACAGTAATACTGCAACCACACACACACGTTGACCTGCTGTGAGCAACTAACGAGTTAATACATTCCAAGCAGGAAAAAGGGCATTCTAAAATCAACATGAAAAACCGAAATTCCAAAAGTATAAAACACAAAAAAAATGCTTACCAAAGAAAGAAAACTTATCGTGCTCCGCACCCTCCTCCCGCCCTGTGTTCCAACAGTTGTATCTTTCTCCAAAAATGTACTCAATGGGACCGTAATGTTGCAACCACTCATACGTTGACCTGCTGTGAGGAGGAAACGAGTTAGTAAATTCCAAACATGAAAAAGGACATTGTAAAGTCAACATGAAAAACCGAAATTCCAAAAGTATAAAACACAAAAAAAATCCTTACCAAAGAAAGAAAATGAATCATCCTGCGCACCCTCATCCCGCCCTGTATTGCAACAGATGTCCCTTTCTCCAAAAATGTACTCAATGGGACCGTAAAGTTGCAACCAGACACACGTTGACCTGCTGTGAGGAACAAACGAGTTACTCAATTCCAAACATGTAAAAGGACTTTGTAAAATCATCATGAAAAACCGAAATTCCAAAAGTATAAAACACAAAAAAAATGCTTACCAGAGAAAGAAAACTTATTCGTGCTCCGCACTCTCCTCCCGCCCTGTGTTGCAACAGATGTCCCTTTCTCCAAAAATGAACTGAATGGGACCATAATGTTGCAACCAGACACACGTTGACCTGCTGTGAGGAACAAACGAGTTAGTAAATTCCAAACATTAAAAAGGACAATGTAAAATCAACATGAAAAACCAAAATTCCAAGAGTATAAAACACAAAAAAAATGCTTACCAGAGAAAGAAAACTTATCGTGCTCCGCAGCCTCCTCCCGCCCTGTGTTCCAACAGATGTATCTTTCTCCAAAAATGTACTCAATGGGACCGTAATGTTGCAAATACACACAAGTTGACCTGCTGTGAGCAACAAACGAGTTAATAAATTCCAAACATGAAAAGGGGATTGCAAAATCAACATGAAAAACCGAAATTCCAAAAGTATAAAACACAAAAAAAATGCTTAGCAAAGAAAGAAAATGAATCGTGCTGCGCACCCTCATCCCGCCCTGTGGTGCAACAGATGTCCCTTTCTCCAAAAATGTACTCAATGGGACCGTAATGTTGCAACCACACATACGTTGACCTGCTGTGAGGAAGAAACGAGTTAGTAAATTCCAAACATGAAAAAGGACATTGTAATATCAACATGAAAAACCGGATTTCCAAAAGTATAAAACACAAAAAAAATGCTTACCAAAGAAAGAAAATGAATAGTGCTGCGCACCCTGATCCCACCCTGTGGTGCAACAGATGTCCGTTTCTCCAAAAATGTACTCAATGGGACCGTAATGTTGCAACCACACGCACGTTGACCTGCTGTGAGGAACAAACGAGTTAGTAAATTCCAAACATTAAAAAGGACATTGTAAAATCAACATGAAAAACCGAAATTCCAAGAGTATAAAACACAAAAAAAATGCTTACCAGAGAAAGAAAACTTATCGTGCTCCGCAGCCTCCTCTCGCCCTGTGTTCCAACAGATGTATCTTTCTCCAAAAATGTACTCAATGGGACCGTAATGTTGCAAATACACACAAGTTGACCTGCTGTGAGCAACAAACGAGTTAATAAATTCCAAACATGAAAAGGGGATTGCAAAATCAACATGAAAAACCGAAATTCCAAAAGTATAAAACACAAAAAAAATGCTTACCAAAGAAAGAAAATGAATCGTGCTGCGCACCCTCATCCCGCCCTGTGGTGCAACAGATGTCCCTTTCTCCAAAAATGTACTCAATGGGACCGTAATGTTGCAACCACACATACGTTGACCTGCTGTGAGCAACTAACGAGTTAATACATTCCAAGCAGGAAAAAGGGCATTCTAAAATCAACATGAAAAACCGAAATTCCAAAAGTATAAAACACAAAAAAAATGCTTACCAAAGAAAGAAAACTTATCGTGCTCCGCACCCTCCTCCCGCCCTGTGTTCCAACAGTTGTATCTTTCTCCAAAAATGTACTCAATGGGACCGTAATGTTGCAACCACACACACGTTGACCTGCTGTGAGGAACAAACGAGTTAGTAAATTCCAAACATGAAAAAGGACATTGTAAAATCAAAATGAAAAACGAAAATTCCAAAAGTATAAAACACAAAAAAAATGCTTACCAAAGAAAGAAAATGAATCGTGCTGCGCACCCTCATCCCGCCCTTTGGTGCAACAGATGTCCCTTTCTCCAAAAATGTACTCAATGGGACCGTTATGTTGCAACCACACACACGTTGACCTGCCGTGAGGAACAAACGAGTTAGTAAATTCCAAACATGAAAAAGGACATTATAAAATCAACATAAAAAACCGAAATTCCAAAAGCATAAAATACAAAAAAAACGCTTACCAAAGAAAGAAAATAAATCATGCTGCGCACCCTCATCCCGCCCTGTGGTGCAACAGATGTCCCTTTCTCCAAAAATGTACTCAATGGGACTGTAATGTTGCATCCACACACAAATTGACATGCTGTGAGGAACAAACGAGTTAGTAAATTCCAAACATGAAAAAGGACATTGTAAAATCAACATGAAAAACCGAAATTCCAAAAGTATAAAACACAAAAAAATGCTTACCAAAGAAAGAAAATGAATCGTGCTGCGCACCCTCATCCCGCCCTGTGGTGCAACAGATGTCCCTTTCTCCAAAAATGTACTCAATGGGACCGTAATGTTGCAACCACACACACGTTGACCTGCTGTGAGGAACAAACGAGTTAGTAAATTCCAAACATGAAAAAGGACATTGTAAAATCAACAAGAAAAACCGAAATTCCAAAAGCATAAAACAAAAAAAAAATTCTTACCAAGGAAAGAAAACTTATCGTGCTCCGCAACCTCCTCCCGCCCTGTGTTGCAACAGATGTCCCTTTCTCCAAAAATGTACTCAATGGGACCGTAATGTTGCAACCTCACACACGTTGACCTGCTGTGAGGAACAAACGAGTTAGTAAATTCCAAACATGAAAAAGGACATTATAAAATCAACATAAAAAACCGAAATTCCAAAAGCATAAATTACAAAAAAAACGCTTACCAAAGAAAGAAAATAAATCATGCTGCGCCCCCTCATCCCGCCCTGTGGTGCAACAGATGTCCCTTTCTCCAAAAATGTACTCAATGGGACTGTAATGTTGCAACCACACACAAATTGACATGCTGTGAGGAACAAACGAGTTAGTAAATTCCAAACATGAAAAAGGACATCGTACAATCAACATGAAAAACCGAAATTCCAAGAGTATAAAACACAAAAAAAATGGTTACCAGAAAAAGAAAACTTATCGTGCTCCGCATCCTCCTCCTGCCCTGCGTTGCCACAGATGTCCCTTTCTCCAAAACTGTACTCAATGGGACCGTAATGTTGCAACCACACACACGTTGACCTGCTGTGAGGAACAAACGAGTTAGTAAATTCCAAACATGAAAAAGGACATTGTAAAATCAACATGAAAAACCAATATTCCAAAAGTATAAAACACAAAAAAAATGCTTACCAAAGAAAGAAAACTTATCGTGCTCCGCATCCTCCTCCCGCACTGTGTTGCAACAGATGTCCCTTTCTCCGAAAATGTACTCAATGGGACCGTAATGTTGCAACCACACACACGTTGACCTGTTGTGAGGAACAAACGAGTTAGTAAATTCCAAATATGAAAAAGGACATTGTAAAATCAACATGAAAAACCGATATTCCACAAAAATAAAACACAAAAAAAATGCTTACCAAAGAAAGAAAACTTATCGTGCTCCGCACCCTCCTCCCGCCCTGTGTTGCAACAGATGTCCCTTTCTCCAAAAATGTACTCAATGGGACCGTAATGTTGCAACCACACACTCGTTGACCTGCTGTGAGGAACAAACGAGTTAGTAAATTCCAAACATGAAAAAGGACATTGTAAAATCAACATGAAAAATTGAAATTCCAAAGGTATAAAACACAAAAAAAATGCTTACTAAAGAAAGAAAACTTATCGTGCTCCGCAACCTCCTCCCGCCCAGTGTTGCAACAGATGTCCCTTTCTCCAAAACTGTACTCAATGGGACCGTAATGTTGCAACCACACACACGTTGACCTGCTGTGAGGAACAAACGAGTTAGTAAATTCCAAACATGAAAAATGACATTGTAAAATCAACATGAAAAACCGAAATTGCAAAAGTATAAAACACAAAAAAATGCTCACTAAAGAAAGAAAACTTATCGTGCTCCGCAACCTCCTCCCACCCTGTGTTGCAACAGATGTCCCTTTCTCCAAAAATGTTTTCAATGGGACCGTAATGTTGCAACCACACACATGTTGACCTGCTGTGAGGAACAAACGAGTTAGTAAATTCCAAACATGAAAAAGGAGATTGTAAAATCAACATGAAAAACCGAAATTCCAAAAGTATAAAACACAAAAAAAAAAATGCTTACCAAAGAAAGAAAATGAATCGTGCTGCGCACCCTCCTACCGCCCTGTGTTGCAACAGATGTCCCTTTCTCCAAAAATGTACTCAATGGGACCGTAATGTTGCAACCACACACACGTTGACCTGCTGTGAGGAACAAACGAGTTAGTAAATTCCAAACATGAAAAAGCACATTGTAAAATCAACATGAAAAACCGGAATACCAAAAGTATAAAACAAAAACAAATACTTACCAAAGAAAGAAAATGAATCGTGCTGCGCACCCTCATCCCGCCATGTGGTGCAACAGATGTCCCTTTCTCCAAAAATGTACTCAATGGGACCGTAATGTTGCAACCACACACACGTTGACCTGCTCTGAGGAACAAACGAGTTAGTAAATTCCAAACATGAAAAAGGACATTGTAAAATCAACATGAAAAACCGGAATACCAAAAGTATAAAACCAAAAAAAATACTTACCAAAGAAAGAAAATGAATCGTGCGGCGCACCCTCATCCCGCCCTGTGGAGCAACAGATGTCCCTTTCTCCGAAAATGTACACTATGGGACTGTAATGTTGCAACCACACACAAATTGACATGCTGTGAGGAACAAACGAGTTAGTAAATTCCAAACATGAAAAAGGACATTGTAAAATCAACATGAAAAACCGAAATTCCAAGAGTATAAAACACAAAAAGAATGGTTACCAGAGAAAGGGAATTTATCGTGCTCCGCACCCTCCTCCCGCCCTGTGTTGCAACAGATGTCCCTTTCTCCTAAACTGTACTAAATGGGACCGTAATGTTGCAACCACACACACGTTGACCTGCTGTGAGGAACAAACGAGTTAGTAAATTCCAAACATGAAAAAGGACATTGTAAAATCAACATGGAAAACCGATATTCAAAAAAATAAAACACAAAAAAAATGCTTACCAAAGAAAGAAAACTTATCGTGCTCCGCACCCTCCTCCCTCCCTGTGTTGCAACAGATGTCTGTTTCTCCATAAATGTACTCAATGGGACCGCAATGTTGCAACCACACACACGTTGACCTGCTGTGAGGTACAAACGAGTTAGTAAATTCCAAACATGAAAAAGGACATTGTAAAATCAACATGAAAAACCGAAATTCCAAAAGTATAAAACACAAAAAAAATGCTTACTAAAGAAAGAAAACTTATCGTGCTCCGCAACCTCCTCCCGCCCTGTGTTGCAACAGATGTCCCTTTCTCCAAAAATGTACTCAATGGGACTGTAATGTTGCAACCACACACACATTGACCTGATGTGAGGAAGAAACGAGTTAGTAAATTCCAAACATGAAAAGGGACATTGTAAAATCAACATGAAAAACCGAAATTCCAAGAGTATAAAACACAAAAAAAATGCTTACCAAAGAAAGAAAATGAATCGTGCTGCGCTCCCTCATCCCGCCCTGTGTTGCAACAAATGTCCCTTCCTCCAAAAATGTACTCAATGGGACCGTAATGTTGCAACCACACACACGTTGACCTGCTGTGAGGAACTAACGAGTTAGTAAATTCCAAACATGAAAAAGGGCATTGTAAAATCAACATGAAAAACCGAAATTCCAAAAGTGTAAAAAACAAAAAATTGGTTACCAAAGAAAGAAAATGAATTGTGCTGCGCACCCTCATCCCGCCCTGTGGTGCAACAGATGTCCCTTTCTCCAACAATTTACTCAATGGGACCGTAATGTTGCAACCACACACACGTTGACCTGCTGTGAGGAACAAACGAGTTAGTAAATTCCAAACATGAAAAAGGGCATTGTAAAATCAACATGAAAAACCGAAATTCCAAAGTATAAAACACAAAAAAAATGCTTACGAGAGAAAGACAACTTATCGTGCTCCGCACCCTCATCCCGCCCTGTGGTGCAACAGATGTCCCTTTCTCCTAAAATGTACTCAATGGGACCGTAATTCTGCAACCACACACACGTTGACCTGCTGTGAGGAACAAACAAGTTAGTATATTCCAAACATGAAAAAGGACATTGTAAAATCATCATGTAAAACCGAAATTCCAAAAGTATAAAGCACAAAAAAAATGCTTACCAAAGAAAGAAAATTAATCGTGCTGCGCACCCTCCTCCCGCCTTGTGTTGCAACAGATGTCCCTTTCTCCAAAAATGTACTCAATGGGGCCGTGATGTTGCAACCACACACACGTTGACCTGCTGTGAGGAACAAACGAGTTAGTAAACTCCAAACATGAAAGAGGACATTGTAAAATCAACATAAAAAACCGAAATTCCAAAAGTATAAAGCACAAAAAAAATGCTTACCAAAGAAAGAAAATTATTCGTGCTGCGCACCCTCCTCCCGCCTTGTGTTGCAACAGATGTCCCTTTCTCCAAAAATGTACTCAATGGGACCGTGATGTTGCAACCACACACACGTTGACCTGCTGTGAGGAACAAACGAGTTAGTAAATTCCAAACATGAAAAAGGACATCATAAAATCAACATGAAAAACCGAAATTCCAAAAGTATAAAACACAAAAAAAAGTGCTTACCAAAGAAAGAAAATGAATCGTGCTGCGCACCCTCATCCCGCACTGTGGTGCAACAGATGTCCCTTCTCCAAAAATGTACTCAATGGGACCGTAATGTTGCAACCACACACACATTGACCTGCTGTGAGGAACAAACGAGTTAGTAAATTCAAAACATGAAAAAGGACATTGTAAAATCAACATGAAAAACCGATATTCCAAAAGTATAAAACACAAGAAAAATGCTTACCAAAGAAAGAAAAGGAATCGTGCTGCGCACCCTCCTCCCGCCCTGTGTTGCAACTGATGTCCCTTTCTCCAAAAATGTACTCAATGTGACCGTAATGTGGCAACCACACACACGTTGACCTGCTGTGAGCAACTAACGAGTTAGTAAATTCCAAACAGGAAAAAGGGCATTGTAAAATCAACATGAAAAACCGAAATTCCAAAAGTATAAAACACAGAAAAAATGCGTACTAAAAAGGAAAATGAATCGTGCTGCGCACCCTCATCCCGCCCTGTGGTGCAACAGATGTCCCTTTCTCCAACAATGTACTCAATGGGGCCGTAATGTTGCAACCACACACACGTTGACCTGCTGTGAGGAACAAACGAGTTAGTAAATTCCAAACATGAAAAAGGGCATTGTAAAATCAACATGAAAAACCGAAATTCCAAGAGTATAAAACACAAAAAAAATGCTTACTAAAGAAAGAAAATGAATCGTGCTCCGCACCTTCCTCCTGCCCTGTGTTGCAACAGATGTCCCTTTCTATAAAAATGTACTCAATGGGACCGTAATGTTGCAACCACACACACGTTGACCTGCTGTGAGGAACAGACGAGTTAGTAAATTCCAAACATGAAAAAGGACATTGTAAAATCATCATGAAAAACCGAAATTCCAAGAGTATAAAACACAAAAATAATGCTTACTAAAGAAAGAAAATGAATCGTGCTGCGCACCCTCATCCCGCCATGTGGTGCAACAGATGTCCCCTTCTCCAAAAATGTACTCAATGGGACCGTAATGTTGCACCCACACACACATTGACCTGCTGTGAGGAACAAACGAGTTAGTAAATTCCAAAAATGAAAAAGGACATTGTAAAATCATCATGAAAAACCGAAATTCCAAAAGCATAAAACACAAAAAAAATGCTTACCAAAGAAAGAAAACCTATCGTGCTCCGCACCCTCCTCCCGCCCTGTGTTGCAACAGATGTCCCTTTCTCCAAAAATGTACTCAATGGGACCGTAATGTTGCAACCACACACACGTTGACCTGCTGTGAGCAACTATCGAGTTAGTAAATTCCAAACAGGAAAAAGGGCATTGTAAAATCAACATGAAAAACCGAAATTCCAAAAGTATAAAACACAGAAAAAATGCTTACCAAAGAAAGAAAATGAATCGTGCTGCGCACCCTCATCCCGCCCTGTGGTGCAACAGATGTCCCTTTCTCCAAAAATGTACTCAACGGGACCGTAATGTTGCAACCACTCATACGTTGACCTGCTTTGAGGAAGAAACGAGTTAGTAAATTCCAAACATGAAAAAGGACATTGTAAAATCAACGTGAAAAACCGAAATTCCAAAAGTATAAAACACAAAAAAAATCCTTACCAAAGGAAGAAAATGAATAATGCTGCGCACCCTCATCCCGTCCTGTGGTGCAACAGATGTCCCTTTCTCCAAAAATGTACTCAATGGGACCGTAACGTTGCAACCAGACACACGTTGACCTGCTGTGAGGAACAAATGAGTTAGTAAATTCTAAACATGAAAAAGGACATTGTAAAATCAACATGAAGAACCGAAATTCCAAAAGTATAAAACACAAAAAAAATGCTTACCAAAAAAGGAAAACTTATCGTGCTTCGCACCCTCTTCCCGCCCTGTGTTCCAACAGATGTCCCTTTCTCCAAAAATGTACTCAATGGGACTGTAATGTTGCAAGCACACACACGTTGACCTGCTGTGAGCAACTAACGAGTTAGTAAATTCAAAACAGGAAAAAGGGCATTGTAAAATCAACATGAAAAACCGAAATTCCAAAAGTATAAAACACAAAAAAAATGCTTACCAAAGAAAGAAAATGAATCGTGCTGCGCACCCTGATCCCACCCTGTGGTGCAACAGATGTCCGTTTCTCCAAAAATGTACTCAATGGGACCGTAATGTTGCAACCACACACACTTTGACCTGCTGTGAGGAACAAACGAGTTAGTAAATTCCAAACATGAGAGAGGACATTGTAAAATCAGCATGAAAAACCGAAATTCCAAAAGTATAAGACACAAAAAAAATGCTTACCAAAGAAAGAGAACTTATCGTGCTCCGCACCCTCCTCCCGCCCTGTGTTCCAACAGATGTATCTTTCTCCAAAAATGTACTCAATGGGACCGTAACGTTGCAACCACACACACGTTGACCTGCTGCGAGGAACAAACGAGTTAGTAAATTCCAAACATGAGAAAGGACATTGTAAAATCAGCATGAAAAACCGAAATTCCAAAAGTATAAAACACAAAAAAATGCTTACCAAAGAAAGAAAACTTATCGTGCTCCGCACCCTCCTCCTGCCCTGTATTGCAACAGATGTCCCTTTCTCCAAAAATGTACTCAATGGGACCGTAATGTTGCAACCACACACACGTTGACCTGCTGTGAGGAACAAACGAGTTAGTAAATTCCAAACATGAAAAAGAACATTGTAAAATCAACATGAAAAACGGAAATTCCAAAAGTATAAAACACAAAAAAAATGCTTACCAAAGAAAGAAAATAAATCATGCTGCGCACCCTCATCCCGCCCTGTGGTGCAACAGATGTCCCTTTCTCCAAAAATGAACTCAATTGGACCGTAATGTTGCAACGACACACACACGTTGACCTGCTGTGAGCAACTAACGAGTTAGTAAATTCCAAACAGGAAAAAGGGCATTGTAAAATCAACATGAAGAACCGAAATTCCAAAAGTATAAAACACAAAAAAAATGCTTACCAAAGAAAGAAAACTTATCGTGCTCCGCACCCTCCTCCCGCCCTGTGTTCCAACAGATGTATCTTTCTCCAAAAATGTACTCAATGGGACAGTAATGCTGCAACCACACACACACGTTGACCTGCTGTGAGCAACTAACGAGTTAATACATTCCAAGCAGGAAAAAGGGCATTCTAAAATCAACATGAAAAACCGAAATTCCAAAAGTATAAAACACAAAAAAAATGCTTACCAAAGAAAGAAAACTTATCGTGCTCCGCACCCTCCTCCCGCCCTGTGTTCCAACAGTTGTATCTTTCTCCAAAAATGTACTCAATGGGACCGTAATGTTGCAACCACTCATACGTTGACCTGCTGTGAGGAGGAAACGAGTTAGTAAATTCCAAACATGAAAAAGGACATTGTAAAGTCAACATGAAAAACCGAAATTCCAAAAGTATAAAACACAAAAAAAATCCTTACCAAAGAAAGAAAATGAATCATCCTGCGCACCCTCATCCCGCCCTGTATTGCAACAGATGTCCCTTTCTCCAAAAATGTACTCAATGGGACCGTAAAGTTGCAACCAGACACACGTTGACCTGCTGTGAGGAACAAACGAGTTACTCAATTCCAAACATGTAAAAGGACTTTGTAAAATCATCATGAAAAACCGAAATTCCAAAAGTATAAAACACAAAAAAAATGCTTACCAGAGAAAGAAAACTTATTCGTGCTCCGCACTCTCCTCCCGCCCTGTGTTGCAACAGATGTCCCTTTCTCCAAAAATGAACTGAATGGGACCATAATGTTGCAACCAGACACACGTTGACCTGCTGTGAGGAACAAACGAGTTAGTAAATTCCAAACATTAAAAAGGACAATGTAAAATCAACATGAAAAACCAAAATTCCAAGAGTATAAAACACAAAAAAAATGCTTACCAGAGAAAGAAAACTTATCGTGCTCCGCAGCCTCCTCCCGCCCTGTGTTCCAACAGATGTATCTTTCTCCAAAAATGTACTCAATGGGACCGTAATGTTGCAAATACACACAAGTTGACCTGCTGTGAGCAACAAACGAGTTAATAAATTCCAAACATGAGAAGGGGATTGCAAAATCAACATGAAAAACCGAAATTCCAAAAGTATAAAACACAAAAAAAATGCTTAGCAAAGAAAGAAAATGAATCGTGCTGCGCACCCTCATCCCGCCCTGTGGTGCAACAGATGTCCCTTTCTCCAAAAATGTACTCAATGGGACCGTAATGTTGCAACCACACATACGTTGACCTGCTGTGAGGAAGAAACGAGTTAGTAAATTCCAAACATGAAAAAGGACATTGTAATATCAACATGAAAAACCGGATTTCCAAAAGTATAAAACACAAAAAAAATGCTTACCAAAGAAAGAAAATGAATAGTGCTGCGCACCCTGATCCCACCCTGTGGTGCAACAGATGTCCGTTTCTCCAAAAATGTACTCAATGGGACCGTAATGTTGCAACCACACGCACGTTGACCTGCTGTGAGGAACAAACGAGTTAGTAAATTCCAAACATTAAAAAGGACATTGTAAAATCAACATGAAAAACCGAAATTCCAAGAGTATAAAACACAAAAAAAATGCTTACCAGAGAAAGAAAACTTATCGTGCTCCGCAGCCTCCTCTCGCCCTGTGTTCCAACAGATGTATCTTTCTCCAAAAATGTACTCAATGGGACCGTAATGTTGCAAATACACACAAGTTGACCTGCTGTGAGCAACAAACGAGTTAATAAATTCCAAACATGAAAAGGGGATTGCAAAATCAACATGAAAAACCGAAATTCCAAAAGTATAAAACACAAAAAAAATGCTTACCAAAGAAAGAAAATGAATCGTGCTGCGCACCCTCATCCCGCCCTGTGGTGCAACAGATGTCCCTTTCTCCAAAAATGTACTCAATGGGACCGTAATGTTGCAACCACACATACGTTGACCTGCTGTGAGCAACTAACGAGTTAATACATTCCAAGCAGGAAAAAGGGCATTCTAAAATCAACATGAAAAACCGAAATTCCAAAAGTATAAAACACAAAAAAAATGCTTACCAAAGAAAGAAAACTTATCGTGCTCCGCACCCTCCTCCCGCCCTGTGTTCCAACAGTTGTATCTTTCTCCAAAAATGTACTCAATGGGACCGTAATGTTGCAACCACACACACGTTGACCTGCTGTGAGGAACAAACGAGTTAGTAAATTCCAAACATGAAAAAGGACATTGTAAAATCAAAATGAAAAACGAAAATTCCAAAAGTATAAAACACAAAAAAAATGCTTACCAAAGAAAGAAAATGAATCGTGCTGCGCACCCTCATCCCGCCCTTTGGTGCAACAGATGTCCCTTTCTCCAAAAATGTACTCAATGGGACCGTTATGTTGCAACCACACACACGTTGACCTGCCGTGAGGAACAAACGAGTTAGTAAATTCCAAACATGAAAAAGGACATTATAAAATCAACATAAAAAACCGAAATTCCAAAAGCATAAAATACAAAAAAAACGCTTACCAAAGAAAGAAAATAAATCATGCTGCGCACCCTCATCCCGCCCTGTGGTGCAACAGATGTCCCTTTCTCCAAAAATGTACTCAATGGGACTGTAATGTTGCATCCACACACAAATTGACATGCTGTGAGGAACAAACGAGTTAGTAAATTCCAAACATGAAAAAGGACATTGTAAAATCAACATGAAAAACCGAAATTCCAAAAGTATAAAACACAAAAAAATGCTTACCAAAGAAAGAAAATGAATCGTGCTGCGCACCCTCATCCCGCCCTGTGGTGCAACAGATGTCCCTTTCTCCAAAAATGTACTCAATGGGACCGTAATGTTGCAACCACACACACGTTGACCTGCTGTGAGGAACAAACGAGTTAGTAAATTCCAAACATGAAAAAGGACATTGTAAAATCAACAAGAAAAACCGAAATTCCAAAAGCATAAAACAAAAAAAAAATTCTTACCAAGGAAAGAAAACTTATCGTGCTCCGCAACCTCCTCCCGCCCTGTGTTGCAACAGATGTCCCTTTCTCCAAAAATGTACTCAATGGGACCGTAATGTTGCAACCTCACACACGTTGACCTGCTGTGAGGAACAAACGAGTTAGTAAATTCCAAACATGAAAAAGGACATTATAAAATCAACATAAAAAACCGAAATTCCAAAAGCATAAAATACAAAAAAAACGCTTACCAAAGAAAGAAAATAAATCATGCTGCGCACCCTCATCCCGCCCTGTGGTGCAACAGATGTCCCTTTCTCCAAAAATGTACTCAATGGGACTGTAATGTTGCAACCACACACAAATTGACATGCTGTGAGGAACAAACGAGTTAGTAAATTCCAAACATGAAAAAGGACATCGTACAATCAACATGAAAAACCGAAATTCCAAGAGTATAAAACACAAAAAAAATGGTTACCAGAAAAAGAAAACTTATCGTGCTCCGCATCCTCCTCCTGCCCTGCGTTGCCACAGATGTCCCTTTCTCCAAAACTGTACTCAATGGGACCGTAATGTTGCAACCACACACACGTTGACCTGCTGTGAGGAACAAACGAGTTAGTAAATTCCAAACATGAAAAAGGACATTGTAAAATCAACATGAAAAACCAATATTCCAAAAGTATAAAACACAAAAAAAATGCTTACCAAAGAAAGAAAACTTATCGTGCTCCGCATCCTCCTCCCGCACTGTGTTGCAACAGATGTCCCTTTCTCCGAAAATGTACTCAATGGGACCGTAATGTTGCAACCACACACACGTTGACCTGTTGTGAGGAACAAACGAGTTAGTAAATTCCAAATATGAAAAAGGACATTGTAAAATCAACATGAAAAACCGATATTCCACAAAAATAAAACACAAAAAAAATGCTTACCAAAGAAAGAAAACTTATCGTGCTCCGCACCCTCCTCCCGCCCTGTGTTGCAACAGATGTCCCTTTCTCCAAAAATGTACTCAATGGGACCGTAATGTTGCAACCACACACTCGTTGACCTGCTGTGAGGAACAAACGAGTTAGTAAATTCCAAACATGAAAAAGGACATTGTAAAATCAACATGAAAAATTGAAATTCCAAAGGTATAAAACACAAAAAAAATGCTTACTAAAGAAAGAAAACTTATCGTGCTCCGCAACCTCCTCCCGCCCAGTGTTGCAACAGATGTCCCTTTCTCCAAAACTGTACTCAATGGGACCGTAATGTTGCAACCACACACACGTTGACCTGCTGTGAGGAACAAACGAGTTAGTAAATTCCAAACATGAAAAATGACATTGTAAAATCAACATGAAAAACCGAAATTACAAAAGTATAAAACACAAAAAAATGCTCACTAAAGAAAGAAAACTTATCGTGCTCCGCAACCTCCTCCCACCCTGTGTTGCAACAGATGTCCCTTTCTCCAAAAATGTTTTCAATGGGACCGTAATGTTGCAACCACACACATGTTGACCTGCTGTGAGGAACAAACGAGTTAGTAAATTCCAAACATGAAAAAGGAGATTGTAAAATCAACATGAAAAACCGAAATTCCAAAAGTATAAAACACAAAAAAAAATGCTTACCAAAGAAAGAAAATGAATCGTGCTGCGCACCCTCCTACCGCCCTGTGTTGCAACAGATGTCCCTTTCTCCAAAAATGTACTCAATGGGACCGTAATGTTGCAACCACACACACGTTGACCTGCTGTGAGGAACAAACGAGTTAGTAAATTCCAAACATGAAAAAGCACATTGTAAAATCAACATGAAAAACCGGAATACCAAAAGTATAAAACAAAAACAAATACTTACCAAAGAAAGAAAATGAATCGTGCTGCGCACCCTCATCCCGCCATGTGGTGCAACAGATGTCCCTTTCTCCAAAAATGTACTCAATGGGACCGTAATGTTGCAACCACACACACGTTGACCTGCTCTGAGGAACAAACGAGTTAGTAAATTCCAAACATGAAAAAGGACATTGTAAAATCAACATGAAAAACCGGAATACCAAAAGTATAAAACCAAAAAAAATACTTACCAAAGAAAGAAAATGAATCGTGCGGCGCACCCTCATCCCGCCCTGTGGAGCAACAGATGTCCCTTTCTCCGAAAATGTACACTATGGGACTGTAATGTTGCAACCACACACAAATTGACATGCTGTGAGGAACAAACGAGTTAGTAAATTCCAAACATGAAAAAGGACATTGTAAAATCAACATGAAAAACCGAAATTCCAAGAGTATAAAACACAAAAAGAATGGTTACCAGAGAAAGGAAATTTATCGTGTTCCGCACCCTCCTCCCGCCCTGTGTTGCAACAGATGTCCCTTTCTCCTAAACTGTACTAAATAGGACCGTAATGTTGCAACCACACACACGTTGACCTGCTGTGAGGAACAAATGAGTTAGTAAATTCCAAACATGAAAAAGGACATTGTAAAATCAACATGAAAAACCGAAATTCCGAAAGTATAAAACACAAAAAAAATGCTTACGAAAGAAAGAAAACTTATCGTGCTCCGCACCCTCCTCCCGCCCTGTGTTGTAACAGATGTCCCTTTCTCCGAAAATGTACTCAATGGGACCGTAATGTTGCAACCACACACACGTTGACCTGTTGTGAGGAACAAACGAGTTAGTAAATTCCAAACATGAAAAAGGACATTGTAAAATCAACATGGAAAACCGATATTCCACAAAAATAAAACACAAAAAAAATGCTTACCAAAGAAAGAAAACTTATCGTGCTCCGCACCCTCCTCCCTCCCTGTGTTGCAACAGATGTCCCTTTCTCCATAAATGTACTCAATGGGACCGCAATGTTGCAACCACACACACGTTGACCTGCTGTGAGGTACAAACGAGTTAGTAAATTCCAAACATGAAAAAGGACATTATAAAATCAACATGAAAAACCGAAATTCCGAAAGTATAAAACACAAAAAAAATGCTTACGAAAGAAAGAAAACTTATCGTGCTCCGCACCCTCCTCCCGCCCTGTGTTGTAACAGATGTCCCTTTCTCCAAAAATGTACTCAATGGGACTGTAATGTTGCAACCACACACAAATTGACATGCTGTGAGGAACAGACGAGTTAGTAAATTCCAAACATGAAAAAGGACATTGTAAAATCAACATGAAAAACCGAAATTCTAAAAGTATAAAACACAAAAAAAATGCTTACCAAAGAAAGAAAATGAATCGTGCTGCGCACCCTCATCCCGCCCTGTGGTGCAACAGATGTCCCTTTCTCCAAAAATGTACTCAATGGGACCGTAATGTTGCAACCACACACACGTTGACCTGCTCTGAGGAACAAACGAGTTAGTAAATTCCAAACATGAAAAAGGACATTGTAAAATCAACATGAAAAACCGGAATACCAAAAGTATAAAACCAAAAAAAATACTTACCAAAGAAAGAAAATGAATCGTGCGGCGCACCCTCATCCCGCCCTGTGGAGCAACAGATGTCCCTTTCTCCGAAAATGTACACTATGGGACTGTAATGTTGCAACCACACACAAATTGACATGCTGTGAGGAACAAACGAGTTAGTAAATTCCAAACATGAAAAAGGACATTGTAAAATCAACATGAAAAACCGAAATTCCAAGAGTATAAAACACAAAAAGAATGGTTACCAGAGAAAGGAAATTTATCGTGTTCCGCACCCTCCTCCCGCCCTGTGTTGCAACAGATGTCCCTTTCTCCTAAACTGTACTAAATAGGACCGTAATGTTGCAACCACACACACGTTGACCTGCTGTGAGGAACAAATGAGTTAGTAAATTCCAAACATGAAAAAGGACATTGTAAAATCAACATGAAAAACCGAAATTCCGAAAGTATAAAACACAAAAAAAATGCTTACGAAAGAAAGAAAACTTATCGTGCTCCGCACCCTCCTCCCGCCCTGTGTTGTAATAGATGTCCCTTTCTCCGAAAATGTACTCAATGGGACCGTAATGTTGCAACCACACACACGTTGACCTGTTGTGAGGAACAAACGAGTTAGTAAATTCCAAACATGAAAAAGGACATTGTAAAATCAACATGGAAAACCGATATTCCACAAAAATAAAACACAAAAAAAATGCTTACCAAAGAAAGAAAACTTATCGTGCTCCGCACCCTCCTCCCTCCCTGTGTTGCAACAGATGTCCCTTTCTCCATAAATGTACTCAATGGGACCGCAATGTTGCAACCACACACACGTTGACCTGCTGTGAGGTACAAACGAGTTAGTAAATTCCAAACATGAAAAAGGACATTATAAAATCAACATGAAAAACCGAAATTCCGAAAGTATAAAACACAAAAAAAATGCTTACGAAAGAAAGAAAACTTATCGTGCTCCGCACCCTCCTCCCGCCCTGTGTTGTAACAGATGTCCCTTTCTCCAAAAATGTACTCAATGGGACTGTAATGTTGCAACCACACACAAATTGACATGCTGTGAGGAACAGACGAGTTAGTAAATTCCAAACATGAAAAAGGACATTGTAAAATCAACATGAAAAACCGAAAATTCTAAAAGTATAAAACACAAAAAAAATGCTTACCAAAGAAAGAAAATGAATCGTGCTGCGCACCCTCATCCCGCCCTGTGGTGCAACAGATGTCCCTTTCTCCAAAAATGTTTTCAATGGGACCGTAATGTTGCAACCACACACATGTTGACCTGCTGTGAGGAACAAACGAGTTAGTAAATTCCAAACATGAAAAAGGAGATTGTAAAATCAACATGAAAAACCGAAATTCCAAAAGTATAAAACACAAAAAAAATGCTTACCAAAGAAAGAAAATGAATCGTGCTGCGCACCCTCCTACCGCCCTGTGTTGCAACAGATGTCCCTTTCTCCAAAAATGTACTCAATGGGACCGTAATGTTGCAACCACACACACGTTGACCTGCTGTGAGGAACAAACGAGTTAGTAAATTCCAAACATGAAAAAGCACATTGTAAAATCAACATGAAAAACCGGAATACCAAAAGTATAAAACAAAAACAAATACTTACCAAAGAAAGAAAATGAATCGTGCGGCGCACCCTCATCCCGCCCTGTGGAGCAACAGATGTCCCTTTCTCCGAAAATGTACACTATGGGACTGTAATGTTGCAACCACACACAAATTGACATGCTGTGAGGAACAAACGAGTTAGTAAATTCCAAACATGAAAAAGGACATTGTAAAATCAACATGAAAAACCGAAATTCCAAGAGTATAAAACACAAAAAGAATGGTTACCAGAGAAAGGGAATTTATCGTGCTCCACACCCTCCTCCCGCCCTGTGTTGCAACAGATGTCCCTTTCTCCTAAACTGTACTAAATGGGACCGTAATGTTGCAACCACACACACGTTGACCTGCTGTGAGGAACAAACGAGTTAGTAAATTCCAAACATGAAAAAGGACATTGTAAAATCAACATGGAAAACCGATATTCAAAAAAATAAAACACAAAAAAAATGCTTACCAAAGAAAGAAAACTTATCGTGCTCCGCACCCTCCGCCCTCCCTGTGTTGCAACAGATGTCTGTTTCTCCATAAATGTACTCAATGGGACCGCAATGTTGCAACCACACACACGTTGACCTGCTGTGAGGTACAAACGAGTTAGTAAATTCCAAACATGAAAAAGGACATTGTAAAATCAACACGAAAAACCGAAATTCCAAAAGTATAAAACACAAAAAAAATGCTTACTAAAGAAAGAAAACTTATCGTGCTCCGCAACCTCCTCCCGCCCTGTGTTGCAACAGATGTCCCTTTCTCCAAAAATGTACTCAATGGGACTGTAATGTTGCAACCACACACACATTGACCTGATGTGAGGAAGAAACGAGTTAGTAAATTCCAAACATGAAAAGGGACATTGTAAAATCAACATGAAAAACCGAAATTCCAAGAGTATAAAACACAAAAAAAATGCTTACCAAAGAAAGAAAATGAATCGTGCTGCGCTCCCTCATCCCGCCCTGTGTTGCAACAAATGTCCCTTCCTCCAAAAATGTACTCAATGGGACCGTAATGTTGCAACCACACACACGTTGACCTGCTGTGAGGAACTAACGAGTTAGTAAATTCCAAACATGAAAAAGGGCATTGTAAAATCAACATGAAAAACCGAAATTCCAAAAGTGTAAAAAACATAAAATTGGTTACCAAAGAAAGAAAATGAATTGTGCTGCGCACCCTCATCCCGCCCTGTGGTGCAACAGATGTCCCTTTCTCCAACAATTTACTCAATGGGACCGTAATGTTGCAACCACACACACGTTGACCTGCTGTGAGGAACAAACGAGTTAGTAAATTCCAAACATGAAAAAGGGCATTGTAAAATCAACATGAAAAACCGAAATTCCAAAGTATAAAACACAAAAAAAATGCTTACGAGAGAAAGACAACTTATCGTGCTCCGCACCCTCATCCCGCCCTGTGGTGCAACAGATGTCCCTTTCTCCTAAAATGTACTCAATGGGACCGTAATTCTGCAACCACACACACGTTGACCTGCTGTGAGGAACAAACAAGTTAGTATATTCCAAACATGAAAAAGGACATTGTAAAATCATCATGTAAAACCGAAATTCCAAAAGTATAAAGCACAAAAAAAATGCTTACCAAAGAAAGAAAATTAATCGTGCTGCGCACCCTCCTCCCGCCTTGTGTTGCAACAGATGTCCCTTTCTCCAAAAATGTACTCAATGGGGCCGTGATGTTGCAACCACACACACGTTGACCTGCTGTGAGGAACAAACGAGTTAGTAAACTCCAAACATGAAAGAGGACATTGTAAAATCAACATAAAAAACCGAAATTCCAAAAGTATAAAGCACAAAAAAAATGCTTACCAAAGAAAGAAAATTATTCGTGCTGCGCACCCTCCTCCCGCCTTGTGTTGCAACAGATGTCCCTTTCTCCAAAAATGTACTCAATGGGACCGTGATGTTGCAACCACACACACGTTGACCTGCTGTGAGGAACAAACGAGTTAGTAAATTCCAAACATGAAAAAGGACATCATAAAATCAACATGAAAAACCGAAATTCCAAAAGTATAAAACACAAAAAAAAGTGCTTACCAAAGAAAGAAAATGAATCGTGCTGCGCACCCTCATCCCGCACTGTGGTGCAACAGATGTCCCTTCTCCAAAAATGTACTCAATGGGACCGTAATGTTGCAACCACACACACATTGACCTGCTGTGAGGAACAAACGGGTTAGTAAATTCAAAACATGAAAAAGGACATTGTAAAATCAACATGAAAAACCGATATTCCAAAAGTATAAAACACAAGAAAAATGCTTACCAAAGAAAGAAAAGGAATCGTGCTGCGCACCCTCCTCCCGCCCTGTGTTGCAACTGATGTCCCTTTCTCCAAAAATGTACTCAATGTGACCGTAATGTGGCAACCACACACACGTTGACCTGCTGTGAGCAACTAACGAGTTAGTAAATTCCAAACAGGAAAAAGGGCATTGTAAAATCAACATGAAAAACCGAAATTCCAAAAGTATAAAACACAGAAAAAATGCGTACTAAAAAGGAAAATGAATCGTGCTGCGCACCCTCATCCCGCCCTGTGGTGCAACAGATGTCCCTTTCTCCAACAATGTACTCAATGGGGCCGTAATGTTGCAACCACACACACGTTGACCTGCTGTGAGGAACAAACGAGTTAGTAAATTCCAAACATGAAAAAGGGCATTGTAAAATCAACATGAAAAACCGAAATTCCAAGAGTATAAAACACAAAAAAAATGCTTACTAAAGAAAGAAAATGAATCGTGCTCCGCACCTTCCTCCTGCCCTGTGTTGCAACAGATGTCCCTTTCTATAAAAATGTACTCAATGGGACCGTAATGTTGCAACCACACACACGTTGACCTGCTGTGAGGAACAGACGAGTTAGTAAATTCCAAACATGAAAAAGGACATTGTAAAATCATCATGAAAAACCGAAATTCCAAGAGTATAAAACACAAAAATAATGCTTACTAAAGAAAGAAAATGAATCGTGCTGCGCACCCTCATCCCGCCATGTGGTGCAACAGATGTCCCCTTCTCCAAAAATGTACTCAATGGGACCGTAATGTTGCACCCACACACACATTGACCTGCTGTGAGGAACAAACGAGTTAGTAAATTCCAAAAATGAAAAAGGACATTGTAAAATCATCATGAAAAACCGAAATTCCAAAAGCATAAAACACAAAAAAAATGCTTACCAAAGAAAGAAAACCTATCGTGCTCCGCACCCTCCTCCCGCCCTGTGTTGCAACAGATGTCCCTTTCTCCAAAAATGTACTCAATGGGACCGTAATGTTGCAACCACACACACGTTGACCTGCTGTGAGCAACTATCGAGTTAGTAAATTCCAAACAGGAAAAAGGGCATTGTAAAATCAACATGAAAAACCGAAATTCCAAAAGTATAAAACACAGAAAAAATGCTTACCAAAGAAAGAAAATGAATCGTGCTGCGCACCCTCATCCCGCCCTGTGGTGCAACAGATGTCCCTTTCTCCAAAAATGTACTCAACGGGACCGTAATGTTGCAACCACTCATACGTTGACCTGCTTTGAGGAAGAAACGAGTTAGTAAATTCCAAACATGAAAAAGGACATTGTAAAATCAACGTGAAAAACCGAAATTCCAAAAGTATAAAACACAAAAAAAATCCTTACCAAAGGAAGAAAATGAATAATGCTGCGCACCCTCATCCCGTCCTGTGGTGCAACAGATGTCCCTTTCTCCAAAAATGTACTCAATGGGACCGTAACGTTGCAACCAGACACACGTTGACCTGCTGTGAGGAACAAATGAGTTAGTAAATTCTAAACATGAAAAAGGACATTGTAAAATCAACATGAAGAACCGAAATTCCAAAAGTATAAAACACAAAAAAAATGCTTACCAAAAAAGGAAAACTTATCGTGCTTCGCACCCTCTTCCCGCCCTGTGTTCCAACAGATGTCCCTTTCTCCAAAAATGTACTCAATGGGACTGTAATGTTGCAAGCACACACACGTTGACCTGCTGTGAGCAACTAACGAGTTAGTAAATTCAAAACAGGAAAAAGGGCATTGTAAAATCAACATGAAAAACCGAAATTCCAAAAGTATAAAACACAAAAAAAATGCTTACCAAAGAAAGAAAATGAATCGTGCTGCGCACCCTGATCCCACCCTGTGGTGCAACAGATGTCCGTTTCTCCAAAAATGTACTCAATGGGACCGTAATGTTGCAACCACACACACTTTGACCTGCTGTGAGGAACAAACGAGTTAGTAAATTCCAAACATGAGAAAGGACATTGTAAAATCAGCATGAAAAACCGAAATTCCAAAAGTATAAGACACAAAAAAAATGCTTACCAAAGAAAGAGAACTTATCGTGCTCCGCACCCTCCTCCCGCCCTGTGTTCCAACAGATGTATCTTTCTCCAAAAATGTACTCAATGGGACCGTAACGTTGCAACCACACACACGTTGACCTGCTGCGAGGAACAAACGAGTTAGTAAATTCCAAACATGAGAAAGGACATTGTAAAATCAGCATGAAAAACCGAAATTCCAAAAGTATAAAACACAAAAAAATGCTTACCAAAGAAAGAAAACTTATCGTGCTCCGCACCCTCCTCCTGCCCTGTATTGCAACAGATGTCCCTTTCTCCAAAAATGTACTCAATGGGACCGTAATGTTGCAACCACACACACGTTGACCTGCTGTGAGGAACAAACGAGTTAGTAAATTCCAAACATGAAAAAGAACATTGTAAAATCAACATGAAAAACGGAAATTCCAAAAGTATAAAACACAAAAAAAATGCTTACCAAAGAAAGAAAATAAATCATGCTGCGCACCCTCATCCCGCCCTGTGGTGCAACAGATGTCCCTTTCTCCAAAAATGAACTCAATTGGACCGTAATGTTGCAACGACACACACACGTTGACCTGCTGTGAGCAACTAACGAGTTAGTAAATTCCAAACAGGAAAAAGGGCATTGTAAAATCAACATGAAGAACCGAAATTCCAAAAGTATAAAACACAAAAAAAATGCTTACCAAAGAAAGAAAACTTATCGTGCTCCGCACCCTCCTCCCGCCCTGTGTTCCAACAGATGTATCTTTCTCCAAAAATGTACTCAATGGGACAGTAATGCTGCAACCACACACACACGTTGACCTGCTGTGAGCAACTAACGAGTTAATACATTCCAAGCAGGAAAAAGGGCATTCTAAAATCAACATGAAAAACCGAAATTCCAAAAGTATAAAACACAAAAAAAATGCTTACCAAAGAAAGAAAACTTATCGTGCTCCGCACCCTCCTCCCGCCCTGTGTTCCAACAGTTGTATCTTTCTCCAAAAATGTACTCAATGGGACCGTAATGTTGCAACCACTCATACGTTGACCTGCTGTGAGGAGGAAACGAGTTAGTAAATTCCAAACATGAAAAAGGACATTGTAAAGTCAACATGAAAAACCGAAATTCCAAAAGTATAAAACACAAAAAAAATCCTTACCAAAGAAAGAAAATGAATCATCCTGCGCACCCTCATCCCGCCCTGTATTGCAACAGATGTCCCTTTCTCCAAAAATGTACTCAATGGGACCGTAAAGTTGCAACCAGACACACGTTGACCTGCTGTGAGGAACAAACGAGTTACTCAATTCCAAACATGTAAAAGGACTTTGTAAAATCATCATGAAAAACCGAAATTCCAAAAGTATAAAACACAAAAAAAATGCTTACCAGAGAAAGAAAACTTATTCGTGCTCCGCACTCTCCTCCCGCCCTGTGTTGCAACAGATGTCCCTTTCTCCAAAAATGAACTGAATGGGACCATAATGTTGCAACCAGACACACGTTGACCTGCTGTGAGGAACAAACGAGTTAGTAAATTCCAAACATTAAAAAGGACAATGTAAAATCAACATGAAAAACCAAAATTCCAAGAGTATAAAACACAAAAAAAATGCTTACCAGAGAAAGAAAACTTATCGTGCTCCGCAGCCTCCTCCCGCCCTGTGTTCCAACAGATGTATCTTTCTCCAAAAATGTACTCAATGGGACCGTAATGTTGCAAATACACACAAGTTGACCTGCTGTGAGCAACAAACGAGTTAATAAATTCCAAACATGAAAAGGGGATTGCAAAATCAACATGAAAAACCGAAATTCCAAAAGTATAAAACACAAAAAAAATGCTTAGCAAAGAAAGAAAATGAATCGTGCTGCGCACCCTCATCCCGCCCTGTGGTGCAACAGATGTCCCTTTCTCCAAAAATGTACTCAATGGGACCGTAATGTTGCAACCACACATACGTTGACCTGCTGTGAGGAAGAAACGAGTTAGTAAATTCCAAACATGAAAAAGGACATTGTAATATCAACATGAAAAACCGGATTTCCAAAAGTATAAAACACAAAAAAAAATGCTTACCAAAGAAAGAAAATGAATAGTGCTGCGCACCCTGATCCCACCCTGTGGTGCAACAGATGTCCGTTTCTCCAAAAATGTACTCAATGGGACCGTAATGTTGCAACCACACGCACGTTGACCTGCTGTGAGGAACAAACGAGTTAGTAAATTCCAAACATTAAAAAGGACATTGTAAAATCAACATGAAAAACCGAAATTCCAAGAGTATAAAACACAAAAAAAATGCTTACCAGAGAAAGAAAACTTATCGTGCTCCGCAGCCTCCTCTCGCCCTGTGTTCCAACAGATGTATCTTTCTCCAAAAATGTACTCAATGGGACCGTAATGTTGCAAATACACACAAGTTGACCTGCTGTGAGCAACAAACGAGTTAATAAATTCCAAACATGAAAAGGGGATTGCAAAATCAACATGAAAAACCGAAATTCCAAAAGTATAAAACACAAAAAAAATGCTTACCAAAGAAAGAAAATGAATCGTGCTGCGCACCCTCATCCCGCCCTGTGGTGCAACAGATGTCCCTTTCTCCAAAAATGTACTCAATGGGACCGTAATGTTGCAACCACACATACGTTGACCTGCTGTGAGGAAGAAACGAGTTAGTAAATTCCAAACATGAAAAAGGACATTGTAAAATCAACATGAAAAATCAAAATTCCAAAAGTATAAAACACAAAAAAAATGCTTACCAAACAAAGAAAATGAATCGTGCCGCGCACCCTCATCCCGCCCTGTGGTGCAACAGATGTCCCTTTCTCCAAAAATGTACTCAATGGGACCGTAATGTTGCAACCACACACACGTTGACCTGCTGTGAGGAACAAACGAGTTAGTAAATTCCAAACATGAAAAAGGACATTGTAAAATCAACATGAAAAACCGAAATTCCAAAAGTATAAAACACAAAAAAAATGCTTACCAAAGAAAGAAAATGAATCGTGCTGCGCACCCTCATCCCGCCCTGTGCTGCAACAGAAGTCCCTTTCTCCAAAAATGTACTCAATGGGACCGTAATGTTGCAACCACACACACGTTGACCTGCTGTGAGGAATAAACGAGTTAGTAAATTCCAAACATGAAAAAGGACATTGTAAAATCAACATCAAAAACCGAAATTCCAAAAGTATAAAACACAAAAAAATGCTTACCAAAGACAGAAAATGAATCGTGCTCTGCACCCTCCTCCCGCCCTGTGTTGCAACAGATGTTCCTTTCTCCAAAAATGTACTCAATGAGACCGTAATGTTGCAACCACACACACGTTGACCTGCTGTGAGGAACAAACGTGTTAGTATATTCCAAACATGAAAAAGGACACTGTAAAATCAACATGAAAAACCGAAATTCCAAAAGTATAAAACACAAAAAAAATCCTTACCAAAAAAAGAAATTGAATCGTGCTCCGCACCCTCCTCCCGCCCTGTGTTGCAACAGATGTCCCTTACTCCAAAAATGTACTCAATGGGACCGTAATGTTGCAACCACACACACGTTGAACTGCTGTGAGGAACAAACGAGTTAGTAAATTCCAAACATGAAAAAGGACATTCTAAAATCAACATGAAAAACCAAAATTCCAAAAGTATAAAACACAAAAAAAATGCTTACCAAAGAAAGAAATTGAACGTGCTGCGCACCCTCATCCCGCCCTGTGGTGGAACAGATGTCTCTTTCTCCAAAAATGTACTCAATGGGACCGTAATGTTGCAACCACACACACGTTGACCTGCTGTGAGGAAGAAACGAGTTAGTGAATTCCAAACATGAAAAAGGACATTGTAAAATGCACATGAAAAACCGAATTTCCAAAAGTATAAAACACAAAAAAAATGCTTACCAAAGAAAGAAAATGAATCGTGCTGCGCGCCCTCATCCCGCCCTGTGGTGCAACAGATGTCTCTTTCTCCAAAAATGTACTCAATGGGACCGTAATGTTGCAACCACACATACGTTAACCTGCTGTGAGGAAGAAACGAGTTAGTAAATTCCAAACATGAAAGAGGACATTGTAAAATCAACATGAAAAACCGAAATTCCAAAAGTATAAAACACAGAAAAAATGCTTACCAAAGAAAGAAAATGAATCGTGCTGCGCACCCTCATCCCGCCCTGTGGTGCAACAGATGTCCCTTTCCCAAAAAATGTACTCAATGAGACCGTAATGTTGCAACCACACACACGTTGACCTACTGTGAGGAACAAACGCGTTAGTAAATTCCAAACATGAAAAAGGACATTGTAAAATCAACATGAAAAACTGAAATTGCGAAAGTATAAAACACAAAAAAAATGCTTACCAAAGAAAGAAAACGTATTGTGCCTTCCACCCTCCTCCCGCCCTGTGTCCCAACAGATGTCCCTTTCTCCAAAAATGTACCCAATGGGACGGTAATGTTGCAACCACACACACGTTGACCTGCTGTGAGGAACAAACGAGTTAGTAAATTCCAAACATGAAAAAGGGCATTGTAAAATCAACATGAAAAACCGAAATTCCAAAAGTATAAAACACAAAAAAAATCCTTACCAAAGAAAGAAAATGAATCATGCTGCGCACCCTCATCCAGCCCTGTGGTGCAACAGATGTCCCTTTCTCCAAAAATGTACTCAATGGGACCGTAATGTTGCAACCACTCATACGTTGACCTGCTGTGAGGAGGAAACGAGTTAGTAAATTCCAAACATGAAAAAGGACATTGTAAAATCAACATGAAAAACCGAAATTCCAAAAGTATAAAACACAAAAAAAATCCTTACCAAAGAAAGAAAATGAATCATGCTGCGCACCCTCATCCAGCCCTGTGGTGCAACAGATGTCCCTTTCTCCAAAAATGTACTCAATGGGACCGTAATGTTGCAACCACTCATACGTTGACCTGCTGTGAGGAGGAAACGAGTTACTCAATTCCAAACATGTAAAAGGACTTTGTAAAATCATCATGAAAAACCGAAATTCCAAAAGTATAAAACACAAAAAAAATGCTTACCAGAGAAAGAAAACTTATCGTGCTCTGCACCCTCCTCCCGCCCTGTGTTGCAACAGATGTCCCTTTCTCCAAAAATGAACTCAATGGGACCATAATGTTGCAACCAGACACACGTTGACCTGCTGTGAGGAACAAACGAGTTAGTAAATTCCAAACATGAAAGAGGACATTGTAAAATCAACATGAAAAACAGAAATTCCAAAAGTATAAAACACAAAAAAAATCCTTACCAAAGAAAGAAAATGAATCATGCTGCGCACCCTCATCCAGCCCTGTGGTGCAACAGATGTCCCTTTCTCCAAAAATGTACTCAATGGGACCGTAATGTTGCAACCACTCATACGTTGACCTGCTGTGAGGAGGAAACGAGTTAGTAAATTCCAAACATGAAAAAGGACATTGTAAAATCAACATGAAAAACCGAAATTCCAAAAGTATAAAACACGAAAAAAATCCTTACCAAAGATAGAAAATGAATCATGCTGCGCACCCTCATCCCGCCCTGTGGTGCAACAGATGTCCCTTTCTCCAAAAATGTACTCAATGGGACCGTAAAGTTGCAACCAGACACACGTTGACCTCCTGTGAGGAACAAACGAGTTACTCAATTCCAAACATGTAAAAGGACTTTGTAAAATCATCATGAAAAACCGAAATTCCAAAAGTATAAAACACAAAAAAAATGCTTACCAGAGAAAGAAAACTTATCGTGCTCTGCACCCTCCTCCCGCCCTGTGTTGCAACAGATGTCCCTTTCTCCAAAAATGAACTCAATGGGACCATAATGTTGCAACCAGACACACGTTGACCTGCTGTGAGGAACAAACGAGTTAGTAAATTCCAAACACGAAAAAGGACATTGTAAAATCAAAATGAAAAACAGAAATTCCAAGAGTATAAAACACAAAAAAAATGCTTACCAGAGAAAGAAAACTTATCGTGCTCCGCAGCCTCCTCCCGCCCTGTGTTCCAACAGATGTATCTTTCTCCAAAAATGTACTCAATGGGACCGTAATGTTGCAAATACACACAAGTTGACCTGCTGTGAGCAACAAACGAGTTAATAAATTCCAAACATGAAAAGGGGATTGCAAAATCAACATGAAAAACCGAAATTCCAAAAGTATAAAACACAAAAAAATGCTTACCAAAGAAAGAAAATGAATCGTGCTGCGCACCCTCATCCCGCATTGTGGTGCAACAGATGTCCCTTTCTCCAAAAATGTACTCAATGGGACCGTAATGTTGCAACCACACACACGTTGACCTGCTGTGAGGAATAAACGAGTTAGTAAATTCCAAACATGAAAAAGGACATTGTAAAATCAACATCAAAAACCGAAATTCCAAAGGTATAAAACACAAAAAAAATGCTTACCAAAGAAAGAAAATGAATTGTGCTGCTAGCACCCTCATCCCGCCCTGTGGTGCAACAGATGTCCCTTTCACCAAAACTGTACTCAATGGGACCGTAATGTTGCAACAACACACACGTTGACCTGCTGTGAGGAACAAACGAGTTAGTAAATTACAAACATTAAAAAGGACAATGAAAAATCAACATGAATAACCGAAATTCCAAAAGTATAAAACACAAAAATAATGCTTACCAAAGGAAGAAAACTTATCGTGCTCCGCACCCTCCACCCGCCCTGTGATGCAACAGATGTCCCTTTCTCCAAAAATGTACTCAATGGGACCGTAATGTTGCAACCACACACACGTTGACCTGCTGTGAGGAACAAACGAGTTAGTAAATTCCAAACATGAAAAAGGACATTGTAAAATCAACATGAAAAACCAAAATTCCAAAAGTATAAAACACAAAAAAAATGCTTACCAAAGAAAGAAATTGAACGTGCTGCGCACCCTCATCCCGCCCTGTGGTGCAACAGATGTCCCTTTCCCAAAAAATGTACTCAATGAGACCGTAATGTTGCAACCACACACACGTTGACCTACTGTGAGGAACAAACGCGTTAGTAAATTCCAAACATGAAAAAGGACATTGTAAAATCAACATGAAAAACCGAAATTCCAAAAGTATAAAACACAAAAAAATGCTTACCAAAGAAAGAAAACTTATTGTGCCTCCCACCCTCATCCCGCCCTGAGGTGCAACAGATGTCCCTTTCTCAAAAAATGTGCTCAATGGGACAGTAATGTTGCAACCACACATACGTTGACCTGCTGTGAGGAAGAAACGAGTTAGTAAATTCCAAACATGAAAAAGGACATTGTAAAATCAACATGAAAAACCGAAATTCCAAAAGTATAAAACACAAAAAAAATCCTTACCAAAGGAAGAAAATGAATAATGCTGCGCACCCTCATCCCGTCCTGTGGTGCAACAGATGTCCCTTTCTCCAAAAATGTACTCAATGGGACCGTAACGTTGCAACCAGACACACGTTGACCTGCTGTGAGGAACAAATGAGTTAGTAAATTCTAAACATGAAAAAGGACATTGTAAAATCAACATGAAGAACCGAAATTCCAAAAGTATAAAACACAAAAAAAATGCTTACCAAAAAAGGAAAACTTATCGTGCTTCGCACCCTCTTCCCGCCCTGTGTTCCAACAGATGTCCCTTTCTCCAAAAATGTACTCAATGGGACTGTAATGTTGCAAGCACACACACGTTGACCTGCTGTGAGCAACTAACGAGTTAGTAAATTCAAAACAGGAAAAAGGGCATTGTAAAATCAACATGAAAAACCGAAGTTCCAAAAGTATAAAACACAAAAAAAATGCTTACCAAAGAAAGAAAATGAATCGTGCTGCGCACCCTGATCCCACCCTGTGGTGCAACAGATGTCCGTTTCTCCAAAAATGTACTCAATGGGACCGTAATGTTGCAACCACACACACTTTGACCTGCTGTGAGGAACAAACGAGTTAGTAAATTCCAAACATGAGAAAGGACATTGTAAAATCAGCATGAAAAACCGAAATTCCAAAAGTATAAGACACAAAAAAAATGCTTACCAAAGAAAGAGAACTTATCGTGCTCCGCACCCTCCTCCCGCCCTGTGTTCCAACAGATGTATCTTTCTCCAAAAATGTACTCAATGGGACCGTAACGTTGCAACCACACACACGTTGACCTGCTGCGAGGAACAAACGAGTTAGTAAATTCCAAACATGAGAAAGGACATTGTAAAATCAGCATGAAAAACCGAAATTCCAAAAGTATAAAACACAAAAAAATGCTTACCAAAGAAAGAAAACTTATCGTGCTCCGCACCCTCCTCCTGCCCTGTATTGCAACAGATGTCCCTTTCTCCAAAAATGTACTCAATGGGACCGTAATGTTGCAACCACACACACGTTGACCTGCTGTGAGGAACAAACGAGTTAGTAAATTCCAAACATGAAAAAGAACATTGTAAAATCAACATGAAAAACGGAAATTCCAAAAGTATAAAACACAAAAAAAATGCTTACCAAAGAAAGAAAATAAATCATGCTGCGCACCCTCATCCCGCCCTGTGGTGCAACAGATGTCCCTTTCTCCAAAAATGAACTCAATTGGACCGTAATGTTGCAACGACACACACACGTTGACCTGCTGTGAGCAACTAACGAGTTAGTAAATTCCAAACAGGAAAAAGGGCATTGTAAAATCAACATGAAGAACCGAAATTCCAAAAGTATAAAACACAAAAAAAATGCTTACCAAAGAAAGAAAACTTATCGTGCTCCGCACCCTCCTCCTGCCCTGTGTTCCAACAGATGTATCTTTCTCCAAAAATGTACTCAATGGGACAGTAATGCTGCAACCACACACACACGTTGACCTGCTGTGAGCAACTAACGAGTTAATACATTCCAAGCAGGAAAAAGGGCATTCTAAAATCAACATGAAAAACCGAAATTCCAAAAGTATAAAACACAAAAAAAATGCTTACCAAAGAAAGAAAACTTATCGTGCTCCGCACCCTCCTCCCGCCCTGTGTTCCAACAGTTGTATCTTTCTCCAAAAATGTACTCAATGGGACCCTAATGTTGCAACCACTCATACGTTGACCTGCTGTGAGGAGGAAACGAGTTAGTAAATTCCAAACATGAAAAAGGACATTGTAAAATCAACATGAAAAACCGAAATTCCAAAAGTATAAAACACAAAAAAAATCCTTACCAAAGAAAGAAAATGAATCATCCTGCGCACCCTCATCCCGCCCTGTATTGCAACAGATGTCCCTTTCTCCAAAAATGTACTCAATGGGACCGTAAAGTTGCAACCAGACACACGTTGACCTGCTGTGAGGAACAAACGAGTTACTCAATTCCAAACATGTAAAAGGACTTTGTAAAATCATCATGAAAAACCGAAATTCCAAAAGTATAAAACACAAAAAAAATGCTTACCAGAGAAAGAAAACTTATCGTGCTCCGCACTCTCCTCCCGCCCTGTGTTGCAACAGATGTCCCTTTCTCCAAAAATGAACTGAATGGGACCATAATGTTGCAACCAGACACACGTTGACCTGCTGTGAGGAACAAACGAGTTAGTAAATTCCAAACATTAAAAAGGACAATGTAAAATCAACATGAAAAACCAAAATTCCAAGAGTATAAAACACAAAAAAAATGCTTACCAGAGAAAGAAAACTTATCGTGCTCCGCAGCCTCCTCCCGCCCTGTGTTCCAACAGATGTATCTTTCTCCAAAAATGTACTCAATGGGACCGTAATGTTGCAAATACACACAAGTTGACCTGCTGTGAGCAACAAACGAGTTAATAAATTCCAAACATGAAAAGGGGATTGCAAAATCAACATGAAAAACCGAAATTCCAAAAGTATAAAACACAAAAAAAATGCTTAGCAAAGAAAGAAAATGAATCGTGCTGCGCACCCTCATCCCGCCCTGTGGTGCAACAGATGTCCCTTTCTCCAAAAATGTACTCAATGGGACCGTAATGTTGCAACCACACATACGTTGACCTGCTGTGAGGAAGAAACGAGTTAGTAAATTCCAAACATGAAAAAGGACATTGTAATATCAACATGAAAAACCGAAATTCCAAAAGTATAGAACACAAAAAAAATGCTTACCAAAGAAAGAAAATGAATAGTGCTGCGCACCCTGATCCCACCCTGTGGTGCAACAGATGTCCGTTTCTCCAAAAATGAACTCAATTGGACCGTAATGTTGCAACGACACACACACGTTGACCTGCTGTGAGCAACTAACGAGTTAGTAAATTCCAAACAGGAAAAAGGGCATTGTAAAATCAACATGAAGAACCGAAATTCCAAAAGTATAAAACACAAAAAAAATGCTTACCAAAGAAAGAAAACTTATCGTGCTCCGCACCCTCCTCCTGCCCTGTGTTCCAACAGATGTATCTTTCTCCAAAAATGTACTCAATGGGACAGTAATGCTGCAACCACACACACACGTTGACCTGCTGTGAGCAACTAACGAGTTAATACATTCCAAGCAGGAAAAAGGGCATTCTAAAATCAACATGAAAAACCGAAATTCCAAAAGTATAAAACACAAAAAAATGCTTACCAAAGAAAGAAAACTTATCGTGCTCCGCACCCTCCTCCCGCCCTGTGTTCCAACAGTTGTATCTTTCTCCAAAAATGTACTCAATGGGACCGTAATGTTGCAACCACTCATACGTTGACCTGCTGTGAGGAGGAAACGAGTTAGTAAATTCCAAACATGAAAAAGGACATTGTAAAATCAACATGAAAAACCGAAATTCCAAAAGTATAAAACACAAAAAAAATCCTTACCAAAGAAAGAAAATGAATCATCCTGCGCACCCTCATCCCGCCCTGTATTGCAACAGATGTCCCTTTCTCCAAAAATGTACTCAATGGGACCGTAAAGTTGCAACCAGACACACGTTGACCTGCTGTGAGGAACAAACGAGTTACTCAATTCCAAACATGTAAAATGACTTTGTAAAATCATCATGAAAAACCGAAATTCCAAAAGTATAAAACACAAAAAAAATGCTTACCAGAGAAAGAAAACTTATCGTGCTCCGCACTCTCCTCCCGCCCTGTGTTGCAACAGATGTCCCTTTCTCCAAAAATGAACTGAATGGGACCATAATGTTGCAACCAGACACACGTTGACCTGCTGTGAGGAACAAACGAGTTAGTAAATTCCAAACATTAAAAAGGACAATGTAAAATCAACATGAAAAACTAAAATTCCAAGAGTATAAAACACAAAAAAAATGCTTACCAGAGAAAGAAAACTTATCGTGCTCCGCAGCCTCCTCCCGCCCTGTGTTCCAACAGATGTATCTTTCTCCAAAAATGTACTCAATGGGACCGTAATGTTGCAAATACACACAAGTTGACCTGCTGTGAGCAACAAACGAGTTAATAAATTCCAAACATGAAAAGGGGATTGCAAAATCAACATGAAAAACCGAAATTCCAAAAGTATAAAACACAAAAAAAATGCTTAGCAAAGAAAGAAAATGAATCGTGCTGCGCACCCTCATCCCGCCCTGTGGTGCAACAGATGTCCCTTTCTCCAAAAATGTACTCAATGGGACCGTAATGTTGCAACCACACATACGTTGACCTGCTGTGAGGAAGAAACGAGTTAGTAAATTCCAAACATGAAAAAGGACATTGTAATATCAACATGAAAAACCGAAATTCCAAAAGTATAAAACACAAAAAAAATGCTTACCAAAGAAAGAAAATGAATAGTGCTGCGCACCCTGATCCCACCCTGTGGTGCAACAGATGTCCGTTTCTCCAAAAATGTACTCAATGGGACCGTAATGTTGCAACCACACGCACGTTGACCTGCTGTGAGGAACAAACGAGTTAGTAAATTCCAAACATTAAAAAGGACATTGTAAAATCAACATGAAAAACCGAAATTCCAAGAGTATAAAACACAAAAAAAATGCTTACCAGAGAAAGAAAACTTATCGTGCTCCGCAGCCTCCTCTCGCCCTGTGTTCCAACAGATGTATCTTTCTCCAAAAATGTACTCAATGGGACCGTAATGTTGCAAATACACACAAGTTGACCTGCTGTGAGCAACAAACGAGTTAATAAATTCCAAACATGAAAAGGGGATTGCAAAATCAACATGAAAAACCGAAATTCCAAAAGTATAAAACACAAAAAAAATGCTTACCAAAGAAAGAAAATGAATCGTGCTGCGCACCCTCATCCCGCCCTGTGGTGCAACAGATGTCCCTTTCTCCAAAAATGTACTCAATGGGACCGTAATGTTGCAACCACACATACGTTGACCTGCTGTGAGGAAGAAACGAGTTAGTAAATTCCAAACATGAAAAAGGACATTGTAAAATCAACATGAAAAATCAAAATTCCAAAAGTATAAAACACAAAAAAAATGCTTACCAAACAAAGAAAATGAATCGTGCCGCGCACCCTCATCCCGCCCTGTGGTGCAACAGATGTCCCTTTCTCCAAAAATGTACTCAATGGGACCGTAATGTTGCAACCACACACACGTTGACCTGCTGTGAGGAACAAACGAGTTAGTAAATTCCAAACATGAAAAAGGACATTGTAAAATCAACATGAAAAACCGAAATTCCAAAAGTATAAAACACAAAAAAAATGCTTACCAAAGAAAGAAAATGAATCGTGCTGCGCACCCTCATCCCGCCCTGTGCTGCAACAGAAGTCCCTTTCTCCAAAAATGTACTCAATGGGACCGTAATGTTGCAACCACACACACGTTGACCTGCTGTGAGGAATAAACGAGTTAGTAAATTCCAAACATGAAAAAGGACATTGTAAAATCAACATCAAAAACCGAAATTCCAAAAGTATAAAACACAAAAAAATGCTTACCAAAGACAGAAAATGAATCGTGCTCTGCACCCTCCTCCCGCCCTGTGTTGCAACAGATGTTCCTTTCTCCAAAAATGTACTCAATGAGACCGTAATGTTGCAACCACACACACGTTGACCTGCTGTGAGGAACAAACGTGTTAGTATATTCCAAACATGAAAAAGGACACTGTAAAATCAACATGAAAAACCGAAATTCCAAAAGTATAAAACACAAAAAAAATCCTTACCAAAAAAAGAAATTGAATCGTGCTCCGCACCCTCCTCCCGCCCTGTGTTGCAACAGATGTCCCTTACTCCAAAAATGTACTCAATGGGACCGTAATGTTGCAACCACACACACGTTGACCTGCTGTGAGGAAGAAACGAGTTAGTGAATTCCAAACATGAAAAAGGACATTGTAAAATGCACATGAAAAACCGAATTTCCAAAAGTATAAAACACAAAAAAAATGCTTACCAAAGAAAGAAAATGAATCGTGCTGCGCGCCCTCATCCCGCCCTGTGGTGCAACAGATGTCTCTTTCTCCAAAAATGTACTCAATGGGACCGTAATGTTGCAACCACACATACGTTAACCTGCTGTGAGGAAGAAACGAGTTAGTAAATTCCAAACATGAAAGAGGACATTGTAAAATCAACATGAAAAACCGAAATTCCAAAAGTATAAAACACAGAAAAAATGCTTACCAAAGAAAGAAAATGAATCGTGCTGCGCACCCTCATCCCGCCCTGTGGTGCAACAGATGTCCCTTTCCCAAAAAATGTACTCAATGAGACCGTAATGTTGCAACCACACACACGTTGACCTACTGTGAGGAACAAACGCGTTAGTAATTTCCAAACATGAAAAAGGACATTGTAAAATCAACATGAAAAACTGAAATTCCGAAAGTATAAAACACAAAAAAAATGCTTACCAAAGAAAGAAAACGTATTGTGCCTTCCACCCTCCTCCCGCCCTGTGTCCCAACAGATGTCCCTTTCTCCAAAAATGTACCCAATGGGACGGTAATGTTGCAACCACACACACGTTGACCTGCTGTGAGGAACAAACGAGTTAGTAAATTCCAAACATGAAAAAGGGCATTGTAAAATCAACATGAAAAACCGAAATTCCAAAAGTATAAAACACAAAAAAAATCCTTACCAAAGAAAGAAAATGAATCATGCTGCGCACCCTCATCCAGCCCTGTGGTGCAACAGATGTCCCTTTCTCCAAAAATGTACTCAATGGGACCGTAATGTTGCAACCACTCATACGTTGACCTGCTGTGAGGAGGAAACGAGTTAGTAAATTCCAAACATGAAAAAGGACATTGTAAAATCAACATGAAAAACCGAAATTCCAAAAGTATAAAACACAAAAAAAATCCTTACCAAAGAAAGAAAATGAATCATGCTGCGCACCCTCATCCAGCCCTGTGGTGCAACAGATGTCCCTTTCTCCAAAAATGTACTCAATGGGACCGTAATGTTGCAACAACTCGTACGTTGACCTGCTGTGAGGAGGAAACGAGTTACTCAATTCCAAACATGTAAAAGGACTTTGTAAAATCATCATGAAAAACCGAAATTCCAAAAGTATAAAACACAAAAAAAATGCTTACCAGAGAAAGAAAACTTATCGTGCTCTGCACCCTCCTCCCGCCCTGTGTTGCAACAGATGTCCCTTTCTCCAAAAATGAACTCAATGGGACCATAATGTTGCAACCAGACACACGTTGACCTGCTGTGAGGAACAAACGAGTTAGTAAATTCCAAACATGAAAGAGGACATTGTAAAATCAACATGAAAAACAGAAATTCCAAAAGTATAAAACACAAAAAAAATCCTTACCAAAGAAAGAAAATGAATCATGCTGCGCACCCTCATCCAGCCCTGTGGTGCAACAGATGTCCCTTTCTCCAAAAATGTACTCAATGGGACCGTAATGTTGCAACCACTCATACGTTGACCTGCTGTGAGGAGGAAACGAGTTAGTAAATTCCAAACATGAAAAAGGACATTGTAAAATCAACATGAAAAACCGAAATTCCAAAAGTATAAAACACGAAAAAAATCCTTACCAAAGATAGAAAATGAATCATGCTGCGCACCCTCATCCCGCCCTGTGGTGCAACAGATGTCCCTTTCTCCAAAAATGTACTCAATGGGACCGTAAAGTTGCAACCAGACACACGTTGACCTCCTGTGAGGAACAAACGAGTTACTCAATTCCAAACATGTAAAAGGACTTTGTAAAATCATCATGAAAAACCGAAATTCCAAAAGTATAAAACACAAAAAAAATGCTTACCAGAGAAAGAAAACTTATCGTGCTCTGCACCCTCCTCCCGCCCTGTGTTGCAACAGATGTCCCTTTCTCCAAAAATGAACTCAATGGGACCATAATGTTGCAACCAGACACACGTTGACCTGCTGTGAGGAACAAACGAGTTAGTAAATTCCAAACACGAAAAAGGACATTGTAAAATCAAAATGAAAAACCGAAATTCCAAGAGTATAAAACACAAAAAAAATGCTTACCAGAGAAAGAAAACTTATCGTGCTCCGCAGCCTCCTCCCGCCCTGTGTTCCAACAGATGTATCTTTCTCCAAAAATGTACTCAATGGGACCGTAATGTTGCAAATACACACAAGTTGACCTGCTGTGAGCAACAAACGAGTTAATAAATTCCAAACATGAAAAGGGGATTGCAAAATCAACATGAAAAACCGAAATTCCAAAAGTATAAAACACAAAAAAATGCTTACCAAAGAAAGAAAATGAATCGTGCTGCGCACCCTCATCCCGCATTGTGGTGCAACAGATGTCCCTTTCTCCAAAAATGTACTCAATGGGACCGTAATGTTGCAACCACACACACGTTGACCTGCTGTGAGGAATAAACGAGTTAGTAAATTCCAAACATGAAAAAGGACATTGTAAAATCAACATCAAAAACCGAAATTCCAAAAGTATAAAACACAAAAAAAATGCTTACCAAAGAAAGAAAATGAATTGTGCTGCTAGCACCCTCATCCCGCCCTGTGGTGCAACAGATGTCCCTTTCACCAAAACTGTACTCAATGGGACCGTAATGTTGCAACAACACACACGTTGACCTGCTGTGAGGAACAAACGAGTTAGTAAATTACAAACATGAAAAAGGACAATGAAAAATCAACATGAATAACCGAAATTCCAAAAGTATAAAACACAAAAATAATGCTTACCAAAGGAAGAAAACGTATCGTGCTCCGCACCCTCCACCCGCCCTGTGATGCAACAGATGTCCCTTTCTCCAAAAATGTACTCAATGGGACCGTAATGTTGCAACCACACACACGTTGACCTGCTGTGAGGAACAAACGAGTTAGTAAATTCCAAACATGAAAAAGGACATTGTAAAATCAACATGAAAAACCAAAATTCCAAAAGTATAAAACACAAAAAAAATGCTTACCAAAGAAAGAAATTGAACGTGCTGCGCACCCTCATCCCGCCCTGTGGTGCAACAGATGTCTCTTTCTCCAAAAATGTACTCAATGGGACCGTAATGTTGCAACCACACATACGTTGACCTGCTGTGAGGAAGAAACGAGTTAGTAAATTCCAAACATGAAAGAGGACATTGTAAAATCAACATGAAAAACCGAAATTCCAAAAGTATAAAACACAGAAAAAATGCTTACCAAAGAAAGAAAATGAATCGTGCTGCGCACCCTCATCCCGCCCTCTGGTGCAACAGATGTCCCTTTCCCAAAAAATGTACTCAATGAGACCGTAATGTTGCAACCACACACACGTTGACCTACTGTGAGGAACAAACGCGTTAGTAAATTCCAAACATGAAAAAGGACATTGTAAAATCAACATGAAAAACCGAAATTCCAAAAGTATAAAACACAAAAAAATGCTTACCAAAGAAAGAAAACTTATTGTGCCTCCCACCCTCATCCCGCCCTGAGGTGCAACAGATGTCCCTTTCTCAAAAAATGTGCTCAATGGGACAGTAATGTTGCAACCACACATACGTTGACCTGCTGTGAGGAAGAAACGAGTTAGTAAATTCCAAATATGAAAAAGGACATTGTAAAATCAACATGAAAAACCGAAATTCCAAAAGTATAAAACACAAAAAAAATGCTTACCAAACAAAAAAATTGAATTGTGCTGCTGGCAACCTCATCCCGCCCTGTGGTGCAACAGATGTCCCTTTCTCCAAAAATGTACTCAATGGGACCGTAATGTTGCAAAAACACACACGTTGACCTGCTGTGAGGAACAAACGAGTTAGTAAATTCCAAACATGAAAAAGGACATTGTAAAATCAACATGAAAAACCGAAATTCCAAAAGTATAAAACACAAAAAAAATGCTTACCAAAGAAAGAAAATGAATTGTGCTGCTAGCAACCTCATCCCGCCCTGTGGTGCAACAGATGTACCTTTCTCCAAAAATGTACTCAATGGGACCGTAATGTTGCAACCACACATACGTTGACCTGCTGTGAGGAAGAAACGAGTTAGTAAATTCCAAACATGAAAGAGGACATTGTAAAATCAACATGAAAAACCGAAATTCCAAAAGTATAAAACACAGAAAAAATGCTTACCAAAGAAAGAAAATAAATCGTGCTGCGCACCGTCATCCCGCCCTGTGGTGCAACAGATGTCCCTTTCCCAAAAAATGTACTCAATGGGACCGTAATGTTGCAACCACACACACGTTGACCTGCTGTGAGGAACAAAGGCGTTAGTAAATTCCAAACATGATAAAGGACATTGTAAAATCAACATGAAAAACCGAAATTCCAAAAGTATAAAACACAAAAAAAATGCTTACCAAAGCAAGAAAACTTATTGTGCCTTCCACCCTCATCCCGCCCTGTGGTGCAACAGATGTCCCTTTCTCCAAAAATGTACTCAATGGGACCGTAATGTTGCAACCACACATACGTTGACCTGCTGTGAGGAAGAAATGAGTTAGTAAATTCCAAATATGAAAAAGGACGTTGTAAAATCAACATGAAAAACCGAAATTCCAAAAGTATAAAACACCAAAAAAATGCTTACCAAAGAAAGAAAATGAATTGTGCTCCTAGCAACCTCATCCCGCCCTGTGGTGCAACAGATGTCCCTTTCTCCAAAATTGTACTCAATGGGACCGTAATGTAGCAACCACACACACGTTGACCTGCTGTGAGGAACAAACGAGTTAGTAAATTCCAAACATGAAAAGAACATTGTAAATTCAACATGAAAAACCGAAACTCCAAAAGTATAAAACACAGAAAAATGCTTACCAAAGAAAGAAAACTTATCGTGCTCCGCACCCTCCTCCCGCCCTGTGGTGCAACAGATGTCCCTTTCTAAAAAAATGTACTCAATGGGACCGTAATGTTGCAACCAAACACACATTGACCTGCTGTGAGGACCAAACGAGTTAGTAAATTCCAAACATGAAAAAGGACATTGTATAATCAACATGAAAAACCGATATTCCAAAAGTATAAAACACAAAAAAAATTCTTACCAAAGAAAGAAAATGAATCGTGCTCCGCACCCTCCTCCCGCCCTGTGTTGCAACAGATGTCCCTTTCTCCAAAAATGTACTCAATGGGACCGTAATGTTGCAACCACACACACATTGACCTGCTGTGAAGAACAAACGAGTTAGTAAATTCCAAACACGAAAATGGGGCATTGGAAAATCAACATGAAAAACCGAAATTCCAAAAGTATAAAACACAAAAAAAATGCTTACCAAAGAAAGAAAATGGATCGTGCTGCGCACCCTCATCCCGCCCTGTGGTGCAACAGATGTCCCTTTCTCCAAAAATGTACTCAATGGGACCGTAATTTTGCAACCACACACACGTTGACCTGCTGTGAGGAACAAACGAGTTAGTAAATTCCAAACATGAAAAAGGGCATTGGGAAATCAACATGAAAAACCGAAATTCCAAAAGTATAAAACACAAAAAAAATGCTTACCAAAGAAAGAAAATGAATCGTGCTCCGCACCCTCCTCCCGCCCTGTGTTGCAACAGATGTCCCTTTCTCCAAAAATGTTCTCAATGGGACCGTAATGTTGCAACCACACACACATTGACCTGCTGTGAGGAACAAACGAGTTAGTAAGTTACAAACATGAAAAAGGGCATTGGAAAATCAACATGAAAAACCGAAATTCCAAAAGTATAAATCACAAAAAAAATGCTTACCAAAGAAAGAAAACTTATCGTGCTCCGCACCCTCCTCCCGCCCTGTGTTGCAACAGATGTCCCTTTCTCCAAAATGTACTCAATGGGAACGTAATGTTGCAACCACACACACATTGACCTGCTGTGGGGAACAAACGAGTTAGTATATTCCAAACATGAAAAAGGGCATTGGAAAATTAACATGAAAAACCAAAATTCCAAAAGTATAAAACACAAAAAAAATGCTTACAAAAGAAAGAAAATGAATCGTGCTGCGCACCCTTATCCCGCCCTGTGGTGCAACAGATGTCCCTTTCTCCAAAAATGTACTCAATGGGACCGTAATGTTGCAACCACACACACGTTGACCTGCTGTGGGGAACAAACGAGTTAGTAAATTCCAAACATGAAAAAGGGCATTGGAAAATCAACATGAAAAACCGAAAATCCAAAAGTATAAAACACAAAAAAAATGCTTACGAAAGAAAGAAAATGAATCGTGCTGCGCACCCTCATCCCGCCCTTTTTGTGCAACAGATGTCCCTTTCTCCAAAAATGTACTCAATGGGACCGTAATGTTGCAACCACACACACATTGACCTGCTGTGAGGAACAAACGAGTTAGTAAATTCCAAACATGAAAAAGGACATTGTAAAATCAACATGAAAAACCGAAATTCCAAAAGTATAAAACACAAAAAAAAATGCTTACTGAAGAAAGAGAACTTATCGTGCTCCGCACCCTCCTCCCGAACTGTGTTATAACAGATGTCTCTTTCTCCAAAAATGTACTCAATGGGACAGTAATGTTGCAACCACACACACGTTGACCTGCTGTGAGGAACAAACGAGTTAGTAAATTCCAACATGAAAAAGGACATTGTAAAATCAACATGAAAAACCGAATTTCCAAAAGTATAAAACACCAAAAAAAATGCTTACCGAAGAAAGAGAACTTATCGTCCTCCGCACCCTCCTCCCGAACTGTGTTCCAACAGATGTCCCTTTCTCCAAAAATGTACTCAATGGGACCGTAATGTTGCAACCACACACAAGTTGACCTGCTGTGAGGAACAAACGAGTTAGTAAATTCCAAACATGAAAAAGGACATTGTAAAATCAACATGAAAAACCGATATTCCAAAAGTATAAAACACAAAAAAAATTCTTACCAAAGAAAGAAAATGAATCGTGCTCCGCACCCTCCTCCCGCCCTGTGTTCCAACAGATGTCCCTTTCTCCAAAAATGTACTCAATGGGACCGTAATGTTGCAACCACACACACATTGACCTGCTGTGAGGAACAAACGAGTTAGTAAATTCCAAACATGAAAAAGGGCATTGGAAAATCAACATGAAAAACCGAAATTCCAAAAGTATAAAACACAAAAAAAATGCTTACCAAAGAAAGAAAATGAATCGTGCTGCGCACCCTCATAACGCCCTGTGGTGCAACAGATGTCGTTTTCTCCAAAAATGTACTCAATGTTACCGTAATGTTGCAACCACACACACGTTGACCTGCTGTGAGGAACAAACGAGTTAGTAAATTCCAAACATGAAAAAGGGCATTGGGAAATCAACATGAAAAACCGAAATTCCAAAAGTATAAAACACAAAAAAAATGCTTACCAAAGGAAGAAAATGAATCGTGCTCCGCACCCTCCTCCCGCCCTGTGTTGCAACAGATGTCTCTTTCTCCAAAAATGTACTCAATGGGACCGTAATGTTGCAACCACACACACATTGACCTGCTGTGAGGAACAAACGAGTTAGTAAGTTCCAAACATGAAAAAGGGCATTGGAAAATCAACATGAAAAACGGAAATTCCAAAAGTATAAAACACAAAAAAATGCATACCAAAAAAAGAAAATGAATCGTGCTGCGCACCCTCATACCGCCCTGTGTTGCAACAGATGTCCCTTTCTCCAAAAATGTACCCAATGGGACCGTAATGTTGCAACCACACACACGTTGACTTGCTGTGGGGAACAAACGAGTTAGTAAATTCCAAACGTGAAAAAGGACATTGTAAAATCAACATGAAAAACCGATATTCCAAAAGTATAAAACACAAAAAAAATGCTTACAAAAGAAAGAAAATGAATCATGCTGCGCACCCTTATCCCGCCCTGTGGTGCAACAGATGTCCCTTTCTCCAAAAATGTACTCAATGGGACCGTAATGTTGCAACCACACACACGTTGACCTGTTGTGGGGAACAAACGAGTTAGTAAATTCCAAACATGAAAAAGGGCATTGGAAAATCAACATGAAAAACCGAAAATCCAAAAGTATAAAACACAAAAAAAAAATGCTTACGAAAGAAAGAAAATGAGTCGTGCTGTGCACCCTCATCCCGCCCTGTGGTGCAACAGATGTCCCTTTCTCCAAAAATGTACTCAATGGGACCGTAAGGTTGCAACCACACACACGTTGACCTGCCGTGAGGAACAAACGAGTTAGTAAATTCCAAACATGAAAAAGGACATTGTAAAATCAACATGAAAAACCGATATTCCAAAAGTATAAAACACAAAAAAAATTCTTACCAAAGAAAGAAAATGAATCGTGCTCCGCACCCTCCTCCCGCCCTGTGTTGCAACAGATGTCCCTTTCTCCAAAAATGTACTCAATGGGACCGTAATGTTGCAACCACACACACATTGACCTGCTGTGAGGAACAAACGAGTTAGTAAATTCCAAACACGAAAAAGGGCATTGGAAAATCAACATGAAAAACCGAAATTCCAAAAGTATAAAACACAAAAAAAATGCTTACCAAAGAAAGAAAATGAATTGTGCTGCGCACCCTCATCCCGCCCTGTGGTGCAACAGATGTCCCTTTCTCCAAAAATGTACTCAATCGGACCGTAATGTTGCAACCACACACACGTTGACCTGCTGTGAGGACCAAACGAGTTAGTAAATTCCAAACATGAAAAAGGGCATTGGGAAATCAACATGAAAAACCGAAATTCCAAAAGTATAAAACACAAAAAAAATGCTTACCAAAGAAAGAAAATGAATCGTGCTCCGCACCCTCCCCCCGCCCTGTGTTGCAACAGATGTCCCTTTCTCCAAAAATGTACTCAATGGGACCGTAATTTTGCAACCACACACACGTTGACCTGCTGTGAGGAACAAACGAGTTAGTAAATTCCAAACATGAAAAAGGGCATTGGGAAATCAACATGAAAAACCGAAATTCCAAAAGTATAAAACACAAAAAAAATGCTTACCAAAGAAAGAAAATGAATCGTGCTCCGCACCCTCCTCCCGCCCTGTGTTGCAACAGATGTCCCTTTCTCCAAAAATGTACTCAATGGGACCGTAATGTTGCAACCACACACACATTGACCTACTGTGAGGAACAAACGAGTTAGTAAGTTACAAACATGAAAAAGGGCATTGGAAAATCAACATGAAAAACCGAAATTCCAAAAGTATAAATCACAAAAAAAATGCTTACCAAAGAAAGAAAACTTATCGTGCTCCGCACCCTCCTCCCGCCCTGTGTTGCAACAGATGTCCCTTTCTCCAAAATGTACTCAATGGGAACGTAATGTTGCAACCACACACACATTGACCTGCTGTGGGGAACAAACGAGTTAGTATATTCCAAACATGAAAAAGGGCATTGGAAAATTAACATGAAAAACCAAAATTCCAAAAGTATAAAACACAAAAAAAATGCTTACAAAAGAAAGAAAATGAATCGTGCTGCGCACCCTTATCCCGCCCTGTGGTGCAACAGATGTCCCTTTCTCCAAAAATGTACTCAATGGGACCGTAATGTTGCAACCACACACACGTTGACCTGCTGTGGGGAACAAACGAGTTAGTAAATTCCAAACATGAAAAAGGGCATTGGAAAATCAACATGAAAAACCGAAAATCCAAAAGTATAAAACACAAAAAAAATGCTTACGAAAGAAAGAAAATGAATCGTGCTGCGCACCCTCATCCCGCCCTTTTTGTGCAACAGATGTCCCTTTCTCCAAAAATGTACTCAATGGGACCGTAATGTTGCAACCACACACACATTGACCTGCTGTGAGGAACAAACGAGTTAGTAAATTCCAAACATGAAAAAGGACATTGTAAAATCAACATGAAAAACCGAAATTCCAAAAGTATAAAACACAAAAAAAAATGCTTACTGAAGAAAGAGAACTTATCGTGCTCCGCACCCTCCTCCCGAACTGTGTTATAACAGATGTCTCTTTCTCCAAAAATGTACTCAATGGGACAGTAATGTTGCAACCACACACACGTTGACCTGCTGTGAGGAACAAACGAGTTAGTAAATTCCAACATGAAAAAGGACATTGTAAAATCAACATGAAAAACCGAATTTCCAAAAGTATAAAACACCAAAAAAAATGCTTACCGAAGAAAGAGAACTTATCGTCCTCCGCACCCTCCTCCCGAACTGTGTTCCAACAGATGTCCCTTTCTCCAAAAATGTACTCAATGGGACCGTAATGTTGCAACCACACACAAGTTGACCTGCTGTGAGGAACAAACGAGTTAGTAAATTATAAACATGAAAAAGGACATTGTAAAATCAACATGAAAAACCGATATTCCAAAAGTATAAAACACAAAAAAAATTCTTACCAAAGAAAGAAAATGAATCGTGCTCCGCACCCTCCTCCCGCCCTGTGTTCCAACAGATGTCCCTTTCTCCAAAAATGTACTCAATGGGACCGTAATGTTGCAACCACACACACATTGACCTGCTGTGAGGAACAAACGAGTTAGTAAATTCCAAACATGAAAAAGGGCATTGGAAAATCAACATGAAAAACCGAAATTCCAAAAGTATAAAACACAAAAAAAATGCTTACCAAAGAAAGAAAATGAATCGTGCTGCGCACCCTCATAACGCCCTGTGGTGCAACAGATGTCGTTTTCTCCAAAAATGTACTCAATGTTACCGTAATGTTGCAACCACACACACGTTGACCTGCTGTGAGGAACAAACGAGTTAGTAAATTCCAAACATGAAAAAGGGCATTGGGAAATCAACATGAAAAACCGAAATTCCAAAAGTATAAAACACAAAAAAAATGCTTACCAAAGGAAGAAAATGAATCGTGCTCCGCACCCTCCTCCCGCCCTGTGTTGCAACAGATGTCTCTTTCTCCAAAAATGTACTCAATGGGACCGTAATGTTGCAACCACACACACATTGACCTGCTGTGAGGAACAAACGAGTTAGTAAGTTCCAAACATGAAAAAGGGCATTGGAAAATCAACATGAAAAACGGAAATTCCAAAAGTATAAAACACAAAAAAATGCATACCAAAGAAAGAAAATGAATCGTGCTGCGCACCCTCATACCGCCCTGTGTTGCAACAGATGTCCCTTTCTCCAAAAATGTACCCAATGGGACCGTAATGTTGCAACCACACACACGTTGACTTGCTGTGGGGAACAAACGAGTTAGTAAATTCCAAACGTGAAAAAGGACATTGTAAAATCAACATGAAAAACCGATATTCCAAAAGTATAAAACACAAAAAAAATGCTTACAAAAGAAAGAAAATGAATCATGCTGCGCACCCTTATCCCGCCCTGTGGTGCAACAGATGTCCCTTTCTCCAAAAATGTACTCAATGGGACCGTAATGTTGCAACCACACACACGTTGACCTGTTGTGGGGAACAAACGAGTTAGTAAATTCCAAACATGAAAAAGGGCATTGGAAAATCAACATGAAAAACCGAAAATCCAAAAGTATAAAACACAAAAAAAAATTCTTACGAAAGAAAGAAAATGAGTCGTGCTGCGCACCCTCATCCTGCCCTGTGGTGCAACAGATGTCCCTTTCTCCAAAAATGTACTCAATGGGACCGTAAGGTTGCAACCACACACACGTTGACCTGCCGTGAGGAACAAACGAGTTAGTAAATTCCAAACATGAAAAAGGACATTGTAAAATCAACATGAAAAACCGATATTCCAAAAGTATAAAACACAAAAAAAATTCTTACCAAAGAAAGAAAATGAATCGTGCTCCGCACCCTCCTCCCGCCCTGTGTTGCAACAGATGTCCCTTTCTCCAAAAATGTACTCAATGGGACCGTAATGTTGCAACCACACACACATTGACCTGCTGTGAGGAACAAACGAGTTAGTAAATTCCAAACACGAAAAAGGGCATTGGAAAATCAACATGAAAAACCGAAATTCCAAAAGTATAAAACACAAAAAAAATGCTTACCAAAGAAAGAAAATGAATTGTGCTGCGCACCCTCATCCCGCCCTGTGGTGCAACAGATGTCCCTTTCTCCAAAAATGTACTCAATCGGACCGTAATGTTGCAACCACACACACGTTGACCTGCTGTGAGGACCAAACGAGTTAGTAAATTCCAAACATGAAAAAGGGCATTGGGAAATCAACATGAAAAACCGAAATTCCAAAAGTATAAAACACAAAAAAAATGCTTACCAAAGAAAGAAAATGAATCGTGCTCCGCACCCTCCCCCCGCCCTGTGTTGCAACAGATGTCCCTTTCTCCAAAAATGTACTCAATGGGACCGTAATTTTGCAACCACACACACGTTGACCTGCTGTGAGGAACAAACGAGTTAGTAAATTCCAAACATGAAAAAGGGCATTGGGAAATCAACATGAAAAACCGAAATTCCAAAAGTATAAAACACAAAAAAAATGCTTACCAAAGAAAGAAAATGAATCGTGCTCCGCACCCTCCTCCCGCCCTGTGTTGCAACAGATGTCCCTTTCTCCAAAAATGTACTCAATGGGACCGTAATGTTGCAACCACACACACATTGACCTACTGTGAGGAACAAACGAGTTAGTAAGTTACAAACATGAAAAAGGGCATTGGAAAATCAACATGAAAAACCGAAATTCCAAAAGTATAAATCACAAAAAAAATGCTTACCAAAGAAAGAAAACTTATCGTGCTCCGCACCCTCCTCCCGCCCTGTGTTGCAACAGATGTCCCTTTCTCCAAAATGTACTCAATGGGAACGTAATGTTGCAACCACACACACATTGACCTGCTGTGGGGAACAAACGAGTTAGTATATTCCAAACATGAAAAAGGGCATTGGAAAATTAACATGAAAAACCAAAATTCCAAAAGTATAAAACACAAAAAAAATGCTCACAAAAGAAAGAAAATGAATCGTGCTGCGCACCCCTATCCCGCCCTGTGGTGCAACAGATGTCCCTTTCTCCAAAAATGTACTCAATGGGACCGTAATGTTGCAACCACACACACGTTGACCTGCTGTGGGGAACAAACGAGTTAGTAAATTCCAAACATGAAAAAGGGCATTGGAAAATCAACATGAAAAACCGAAAATCCAAAAGTATAAAACACAAAAAAAATGCTTACGAAAGAAAGAAAATGAATCGTGCTGCGCACCCTCATCCCGCCCTTTTTGTGCAACAGATGTCCCTTTCTCCAAAAATGTACTCAATGGGACCGTAATGTTGCAACCACACACACATTGACCTGCTGTGAGGAACAAACGAGTTAGTAAATTCCAAACATGAAAAAGGACATTGTAAAATCAACATGAAAAACCGAAATTCCAAAAGTATAAAACACAAAAAAAAATGCTTACTGAAGAAAGAGAACTTATCGTGCTCCGCACCCTCCTCCCGAACTGTGTTATAACAGATGTCTCTTTCTCCAAAAATGTACTCAATGGGACAGTAATGTTGCAACCACACACACATTGACCTGCTGTGAGGAACAAACGAGTTAGTAAATTATAAACATGAAAAAGGACATTGTAAAATCAACATGAAAAACCGATATTCCAAAAGTATAAAACACAAAAAAAATTCTTACCAAAGAAAGAAAATGAATCGTGCTCCGCACCCTCCTCCCGCCCTGTGTTCCAACAGATGTCCCTTTCTCCAAAAATGTACTCAATGGGACCGTAATGTTGCAACCACACACACATTGACCTGCTGTGAGGAACAAACGAGTTAGTAAATTCCAAACATGAAAAAGGGCATTGGAAAATCAACATGAAAAACCGAAATTCCAAAAGTATAAAACACAAAAAAAATGCTTACCAAAGAAAGAAAATGAATCGTGCTCCGCACCCTCCTCCCGCCCTGTGTTGCAACAGATGTCCCTTTCTCCAAAAATGTACTCAATGGGACCGTAATGTTGCAACCACACACACATTGACCTACTGTGAGGAACAAACGAGTTAGTAAGTTACAAACATGAAAAAGGGCATTGGAAAATCAACATGAAAAACCGAAATTCCAAAAGTATAAATCACAAAAAAAATGCTTACCAAAGAAAGAAAACTTATCGTGCTCCGCACCCTCCTCCCGCCCTGTGTTGCAACAGATGTCCCTTTCTCCAAAATGTACTCAATGGGAACGTAATGTTGCAACCACACACACATTGACCTGCTGTGGGGAACAAACGAGTTAGTATATTCCAAACATGAAAAAGGGCATTGGAAAATTAACATGAAAAACCAAAATTCCAAAAGTATAAAACACAAAAAAAATGCTTACAAAAGAAAGAAAATGAATCGTGCTGCGCACCCTTATCCCGCCCTGTGGTGCAACAGATGTCCCTTTCTCCAAAAATGTACTCAATGGGACCGTAATGTTGCAACCACACACACGTTGACCTGCTGTGGGGAACAAACGAGTTAGTAAATTCCAAACATGAAAAAGGGCATTGGAAAATCAACATGAAAAACCGAAAATCCAAAAGTATAAAACACAAAAAAAATGCTTACGAAAGAAAGAAAATGAATCGTGCTGCGCACCCTCATCCCGCCCTTTTTGTGCAACAGATGTCCCTTTCTCCAAAAATGTACTCAATGGGACCGTAATGTTGCAACCACACACACATTGACCTGCTGTGAGGAACAAACGAGTTAGTAAATTCCAAACATGAAAAAGGACATTGTAAAATCAACATGAAAAACCGATATTCCAAAAGTATAAAACACAAAAAAAAATGCTTACTGAAGAAAGAGAACTTATCGTGCTCCGCACCCTCCTCCCGAACTGTGTTATAACAGATGTCTCTTTCTCCAAAAATGTACTCAATGGGACAGTAATGTTGCAACCACACACACGTTGACCTGCTGTGAGGAACAAACGAGTTAGTAAATTCCAACATGAAAAAGGACATTGTAAAATCAACATGAAAAACCGAATTTCCAAAAGTATAAAACACCAAAAAAAATGCTTACCGAAGAAAGAGAACTTATCGTCCTCCGCACCCTCCTCCCGAACTGTGTTCCAACAGATGTCCCTTTCTCCAAAAATGTACTCAATGGGACCGTAATGTTGCAACCACACACAAGTTGACCTGCTGTGAGGAACAAACGAGTTAGTAAATTATAAACATGAAAAAGGACATTGTAAAATCAACATGAAAAACCGATATTCCAAAAGTATAAAACACAAAAAAAATTCTTACCAAAGAAAGAAAATGAATCGTGCTCCGCACCCTCCTCCCGCCCTGTGTTCCAACAGATGTCCCTTTCTCCAAAAATGTACTCAATGGGACCGTAATGTTGCAACCACACACACATTGACCTGCTGTGAGGAACAAACGAGTTAGTAAATTCCAAACATGAAAAAGGGCATTGGAAAATCAACATGAAAAACCGAAATTCCAAAAGTATAAAACACAAAAAAAATGCTTACCAAAGAAAGAAAATGAATCGTGCTGCGCACCCTCATAACGCCCTGTGGTGCAACAGATGTCGTTTTCTCCAAAAATGTACTCAATGTTACCGTAATGTTGCAACCACACACACGTTGACCTGCTGTGAGGAACAAACGAGTTAGTAAATTCCAAACATGAAAAAGGGCATTGGGAAATCAACATGAAAAACCGAAATTCCAAAAGTATAAAACACAAAAAAAATGCTTACCAAAGGAAGAAAATGAATCGTGCTCCGCACCCTCCTCCCGCCCTGTGTTGCAACAGATGTCTCTTTCTCCAAAAATGTACTCAATGGGACCGTAATGTTGCAACCACACACACATTGACCTGCTGTGAGGAACAAACGAGTTAGTAAGTTCCAAACATGAAAAAGGGCATTGGAAAATCAACATGAAAAACGGAAATTCCAAAAGTATAAAACACAAAAAAATGCATACCAAAGAAAGAAAATGAATCGTGCTGCGCACCCTCATACCGCCCTGTGTTGCAACAGATGTCCCTTTCTCCAAAAATGTACCCAATGGGACCGTAATGTTGCAACCACACACACGTTGACTTGCTGTGGGGAACAAACGAGTTAGTAAATTCCAAACGTGAAAAAGGACATTGTAAAATCAACATGAAAAACCGATATTCCAAAAGTATAAAACACAAAAAAAATGCTTACAAAAGAAAGAAAATGAATCATGCTGCGCACCCTTATCCCGCCCTGTGGTGCAACAGATGTCCCTTTCTCCAAAAATGTACTCAATGGGACCGTAATGTTGCAACCACACACACGTTGACCTGTTGTGGGGAACAAACGAGTTAGTAAATTCCAAACATGAAAAAGGGCATTGGAAAATCAACATGAAAAACCGAAAATCCAAAAGTATAAAACACAAAAAAAAATGCTTACGAAAGAAAGAAAATGAGTCGTGCTGCGCACCCTCATCCTGCCCTGTGGTGCAACAGATGTCCCTTTCTCCAAAAATGTACTCAATGGGACCGTAAGGTTGCAACCACACACACGTTGACCTGCCGTGAGGAACAAACGAGTTAGTAAATTCCAAACATGAAAAAGGACATTGTAAAATCAACATGAAAAACCGATATTCCAAAAGTATAAAACACAAAAAAAATTCTTACCAAAGAAAGAAAATGAATCGTGCTCCGCACCCTCCTCCCGCCCTGTGTTGCAACAGATGTCCCTTTCTCCAAAAATGTACTCAATGGGACCGTAATGTTGCAACCACACACACATTGACCTGCTGTGAGGAACAAACGAGTTAGTAAATTCCAAACACGAAAAAGGGCATTGGAAAATCAACATGAAAAACCGAAATTCCAAAAGTATAAAACACAAAAAAAATGCTTACCAAAGAAAGAAAATGAATTGTGCTGCGCACCCTCATCCCGCCCTGTGGTGCAACAGATGTCCCTTTCTCCAAAAATGTACTCAATCGGACCGTAATGTTGCAACCACACACACGTTGACCTGCTGTGAGGACCAAACGAGTTAGTAAATTCCAAACATGAAAAAGGGCATTGGGAAATCAACATGAAAAACCGAAATTCCAAAAGTATAAAACACAAAAAAAATGCTTACCAAAGAAAGAAAATGAATCGTGCTCCGCACCCTCCCCCCGCCCTGTGTTGCAACAGATGTCCCTTTCTCCAAAAATGTACTCAATGGGACCGTAATTTTGCAACCACACACACGTTGACCTGCTGTGAGGAACAAACGAGTTAGTAAATTCCAAACATGAAAAAGGGCATTGGGAAATCAACATGAAAAACCGAAATTCCAAAAGTATAAAACACAAAAAAAATGCTTACCAAAGAAAGAAAATGAATCGTGCTCCGCACCCTCCTCCCGCCCTGTGTTGCAACAGATGTCCCTTTCTCCAAAAATGTACTCAATGGGACCGTAATGTTGCAACCACACACACATTGACCTACTGTGAGGAACAAACGAGTTAGTAAGTTACAAACATGAAAAAGGGCATTGGAAAATCAACATGAAAAACCGAAATTCCAAAAGTATAAATCACAAAAAAAATGCTTACCAAAGAAAGAAAACTTATCGTGCTCCGCACCCTCCTCCCGCCCTGTGTTGCAACAGATGTCCCTTTCTCCAAAATGTACTCAATGGGAACGTAATGTTGCAACCACACACACATTGACCTGCTGTGGGGAACAAACGAGTTAGTATATTCCAAACATGAAAAAGGGCATTGGAAAATTAACATGAAAAACCAAAATTCCAAAAGTATAAAACACAAAAAAAATGCTTACAAAAGAAAGAAAATGAATCGTGCTGCGCACCCCTATCCCGCCCTGTGGTGCAACAGATGTCCCTTTCTCCAAAAATGTACTCAATGGGACCGTAATGTTGCAACCACACACACGTTGACCTGCTGTGGGGAACAAACGAGTTAGTAAATTCCAAACATGAAAAAGGGCATTGGAAAATCAACATGAAAAACCGAAAATCCAAAAGTATAAAACACAAAAAAAATGCTTACGAAAGAAAGAAAATGAATCGTGCTGCGCACCCTCATCCCGCCCTTTTTGTGCAACAGATGTCCCTTTCTCCAAAAATGTACTCAATGGGACCGTAATGTTGCAACCACACACACATTGACCTGCTGTGAGGAACAAACGAGTTAGTAAATTCCAAACATGAAAAAGGACATTGTAAAATCAACATGAAAAACCGAAATTCCAAAAGTATAAAACACAAAAAAAAATGCTTACTGAAGAAAGAGAACTTATCGTGCTCCGCACCCTCCTCCCGAACTGTGTTATAACAGATGTCTCTTTCTCCAAAAATGTACTCAATGGGACAGTAATGTTGCAACCACACATACATTGACCTGCTGTGAGGAACAAACGAGTTAGTAAATTATAAACATGAAAAAGGACATTGTAAAATCAACATGAAAAACCGATATTCCAAAAGTATAAAACACAAAAAAAATTCTTACCAAAGAAAGAAAATGAATCGTGCTCCGCACCCTCCTCCCGCCCTGTGTTCCAACAGATGTCCCTTTCTCCAAAAATGTACTCAATGGGACCGTAATGTTGCAACCACACACACATTGACCTGCTGTGAGGAACAAACGAGTTAGTAAATTCCAAACATGAAAAAGGGCATTGGAAAATCAACATGAAAAACCGAAATTCCAAAAGTATAAAACACAAAAAAAATGCTTACCAAAGAAAGAAAATGAATCGTGCTGCGCACCCTCATAACGCCCTGTGGTGCAACAGATGTCGTTTTCTCCAAAAATGTACTCAATGTTACCGTAATGTTGCAACCACACACACGTTGACCTGCTGTGAGGAACAAACGAGTTAGTAAATTCCAAACATGAAAAAGGGCATTGGGAAATCAACATGAAAAACCGAAATTCCAAAAGTATAAAACACAAAAAAAATGCTTACCAAAGGAAGAAAATGAATCGTGCTCCGCACCCTCCTCCCGCCCTGTGTTGCAACAGATGTCTCTTTCTCCAAAAATGTACTCAATGGGACCGTAATGTTGCAACCACACACACATTGACCTGCTGTGAGGAACAAACGAGTTAGTAAGTTCCAAACATGAAAAAGGGCATTGGAAAATCAACATGAAAAACGGAAATTCCAAAAGTATAAAACACAAAAAAATGCATACCAAAGAAAGAAAATGAATCGTGCTGCGCACCCTCATACCGCCCTGTGTTGCAACAGATGTCCCTTTCTCCAAAAATGTACCCAATGGGACCGTAATGTTGCAACCACACACACGTTGACTTGCTGTGGGGAACAAACGAGTTAGTAAATTCCAAACGTGAAAAAGGACATTGTAAAATCAACATGAAAAACCGATATTCCAAAAGTATAAAACACAAAAAAAATGCTTACAAAAGAAAGAAAATGAATCATGCTGCGCACCCTTATCCCGCCCTGTGGTGCAACAGATGTCCCTTTCTCCAAAAATGTACTCAATGGGACCGTAATGTTGCAACCACACACACGTTGACCTGTTGTGGGGAACAAACGAGTTAGTAAATTCCAAACATGAAAAAGGGCATTGGAAAATCAACATGAAAAACCGAAAATCCAAAAGTATAAAACACAAAAAAAAATGCTTACGAAAGAAAGAAAATGAGTCGTGCTGCGCACCCTCATCCCGCCCTGTGGTGCAACAGATGTCCCTTTCTCCAAAAATGTACTCAATGGGACCGTAAGGTTGCAACCACACACACGTTGACCTGCCGTGAGGAACAAACGAGTTAGTAAATTCCAAACATGAAAAAGGACATTGTAAAATCAACATGAAAAACCGATATTCCAAAAGTATAAAACACAAAAAAAATTCTTACCAAAGAAAGAAAATGAATCGTGCTCCGCACCCTCCTCCCGCCCTGTGTTGCAACAGATGTCCCTTTCTCCAAAAATGTACTCAATGGGACCGTAATGTTGCAACCACACACACATTGACCTGCTGTGAGGAACAAACGAGTTAGTAAATTCCAAACACGAAAAAGGGCATTGGAAAATCAACATGAAAAACCGAAATTCCAAAAGTATAAAACACAAAAAAAATGCTTACCAAAGAAAGAAAATGAATTGTGCTGCGCACCCTCATCCCGCCCTGTGGTGCAACAGATGTCCCTTTCTCCAAAAATGTACTCAATCGGACCGTAATGTTGCAACCACACACACGTTGACCTGCTGTGAGGACCAAACGAGTTAGTAAATTCCAAACATGAAAAAGGGCATTGGGAAATCAACATGAAAAACCGAAATTCCAAAAGTATAAAACACAAAAAAAATGCTTACCAAAGAAAGAAAATGAATCGTGCTCCGCACCCTCCCCCCGCCCTGTGTTGCAACAGATGTCCCTTTCTCCAAAAATGTACTCAATGGGACCGTAATGTTGCAACCACACACACATTGACCTGCTGTGAGGAACAAACGAGTTAGTAAGTTCCAAACATGAAAAAGGGCATTGGAAAATCAACATGAAAAACCGAAATTCCAAAAGTATAAAACACAAAAAAATGCTTACCAAAGAAAGAAAATGAATCGTGCTGCGCACCCTCATCCCGCCCTGTGTTGCAACAGATGTCCCTTTCTCCAAAAATGTACTCAATGGGACCGTAATGTTGCAACCACACACACGTTGACTTGCTGTGGGGAACAAACGAGTTAGTAAATTCCAAACATGAAAAAGGACATTGTAAAATCAACATGAGAAACCGATATTCCAAAAGTATAAAACACAAAAAAAGTGCTTACCAAAGAATGAAAACTTATCGTGCTCCGCACCCTCCTCCCGCCCTGTGTTGCAACAGATGTCCCTTTCTCCAAAAATGTACTCAATGGGAACGTAATGTTGCAACCACACACACATTGACCTGCTGTGGGGAACAAACGAGTTAGTATATTCCAAACGTGAAAAAGGGCATTGGAAAATCAACATGAAAAACCAAAATTCCAAAAGTATAAAACACAAAAAAAATGCTTACAAAAGAAAGAAAATGAATCGTGCTGCGCACCCTTATCCCGCCCTGTGGTGCGACAGATGTCCCTTTCTCCAAAAATGTACTCAATGGGACCGTAATGTTGCAACCACACACACGTTGACCTGCTGTGGGGAACAAACGAGTTAGTAAATTCCAAACATGAAAAAGGGCATTGGAAAATCAACATGAAAAACCGAAAATCCAAAAGTATAAAACACAAAAAAAATGCTTACGAAAGAAAGAAAATGAATCGTGCTGCGCACCCTCATCCCGCCCTGTGGTGCAACAGATGTCCCTTTCTCCAAAAATGTACTCAATGGGCCCGTAATGTTGCAACCACACGCACGTTGACCTGCTGTGAGGAACAAACGAGTTAGTAAATTCCAAACATGAAAAAGGACATTGTAAAATCAACATGAAAAACCGAATTTCCAAAAGTATAAAACACCAAAGAAATGCTTACCGAAGAAAGAGAACTTATCGTCCTCCGCACCCTCCTCCCGAACTGTGTTCCAACAGATGTCCCTTTCTCCAAAAATGTACTCAATGGGACCGTAATGTTGCAACCACACACATATTGACCTGCTGTGCGGAACAAACGAGTTAGTAAATTCCAAACATGAAAAAGGGCATTGGAAAACTAACATGAAAAGCCGAAATTCCAAAAGTATAAAACACAAAAAAAAGGCTTACCAAAGAAAGAAAATGAATGGTGCTGCGCACCCTCATCCCGCCCTGTTGTGCAACAGATGTTCCTTTCTCCAAAAATGTACTCAATGGGACCGTAATGTTGCAACCACACACACGTTGGCCTGCTGTGAGGAACAATGGAGTTAGTAAATTCCAAACATGAAAAAGGGCATTGGAAAATCAACATGAAAAACCGAAATTCCAAAAGTATAAAACACAAAAAAATGCTTACCAAAGAAAGAAAATGAATCGTGCTCCGCACCCTCCTTCCGCCCTGTGTTGCAACAGATGTCCCTTTCTCCAAAAATGTACTCAATGGGACCGTAATGTTGCAACCACACACACATTGACCTGCTGTGAGGAACAAACGAGTTAGTAAATTCCAAACATGAAAACGGGCATTGGAAAATCAACATGAAAAACCGAAATTCCAAAAGTATAAAACACAAAAAAAATGTTTACCAAAGAAAGAAAATGAATCGTGCTCCGCACCCTCCTCCCGCCCTGTGTTGCAACAGATGTCCCTTTCTCGTAAAATGTACTCCATGGGACCGTAATGTTGCAACCACACACACATTGACCTGCTGTGAGGAACAACGAGTTAGTAAATTCCAAACATGAAAAAGGGCATTGGAAAATCAACATGAAAAACCGATATTCGAAAAGTATAAAACACAAAAAAAATGCTTACCAAAGAACGAAAATGAATCGTGCTCCGCACCCTCCTCCCGCCCTGTGTTGCAACAGATGTACCTTTCTCCAAAAATGTACTCAATGGGACCGCAATGTTGCAACCACACATACGTTGACCTGCTGTGAGGAACAAACGAGTTAGTAAATTCCAAACATGATAAAAGGGCATTGGAAAATCAACATGAAAAACCGAAATTCCAAAAGTATAAAACACAAAAAAAATGCTTACCAAAGAAAGAAAATGAATCGTGCTCCGCACCCTCCTCCCGCCCTGTGTGGCAACAGATGTCCCTTTCTCCAAAAATGTACTCAATGGGACCGTAATGTTGCAACCACACACACATTGACCTGCTGTGAGGAACAAACGAGTTAGTAAATTCCAAACACGAAAAAGGGCATTGGAAAATCAACATGAAAAACCGAAATTCCAAAAGTATAAAACACAAAAAAAATGCTTACCAAAGAAAGAAAATGAATCGTGCTGCGCACCCTCATCCCGCCCTGTGGTGCAACAGATGTCCCTTTCTCCGAAAATGTACTCAATCGGACCGTAATGTTGCAACCACACACACGTTGACCTGCTGTGAGGAACAAACGAGTTAGTAAATTCCAAACATGAAAAAGGGCATTGGGAAATCAACATGAAAAACCGAAATTCCAAAAGTATAAAACACAAAAAAAATGCCTACCAAAGAAAGAAAATGAATCGTGCTCCGCACCCTCCTCCCGCCCTGTGTTGCAACAGATGTCCCTTTCTCCAAAAATGTACTCAATGGGACCGTAATGTTGCAACCACACACACATTGACCTGCTGTGAGGAACAAACGAGTTAGTAAGTTCCAAACATGAAAAAGGGCATTGGAAAATCAACATGAAAAACCGAAATTCCAAAAGTATAAAACACAAAAAAATGCTTACCAAAGAAAGAAAATGAATCGTTCTCCGCACCCTCCTCCCGCCCTGTGTTGCAACAGATGTCCCTTTCTCCAAAAATGTACTCAATGGGAACGTAATGTTGCAACCACACACACAATGACCTGCTGTGGGGAACAAACGAGTTAGTATATTCCAAACATGAAAAAGGGCATTGGAAAATCAACATGAAAAACCAAAATTCCAAAAGTATAAAACACAAAAAAAATGCTTACAAAAGAAAGAAAATGTATCGCGCTGCGCACCCTTATCCCGCCCTGTGGTGCAACAGATGTCCCTTTCTCCAAAAATGTACTCAATGGGACCATAATGTTGCAACCACACACACGTTGACCTGCTGTGGGGAACAAACGAGTTAGTAAATTCCAAACATGAAAAAGGGCATTGGAAAATCAACATGAAAAACCGAAAATCCAAAAGTATAAAACACGAAAAAAATGCTTACGAAAGAAAGAAAATGAATCGTGCTGCGCACCCTCATCCCGCCCTGTGGTGCAACAGATGTCCCTTTCTCCAAAAATGTACTCAATGGGACCGTAATGTTGCAACCACACACACGTTGACCTGCTGTGAGGAACAAACGAGTTAGTAAATTCCAAACATGAAAAAGGACATTGTAAAATCAACATGAAAAACCGAAATTCCAAAAGTATAAAACACAAAAAAAAATGCTTACGGAAGAAAGAGAACTTATCGTGCTCCGCACCCTCCTCCCGAACTGTGTTCCAACAGATGTCTCTTTCTCCAAAAATGTACTCAATGGGACAGTAATGTTGCAACCACACACACGTTGAACTGCTGTGAGGAACAAACGAGTTAGTAAATTCCAACATGAAAAAGGACACTGTAATATCAACCTGAAAAACGGAATTTCCAAAAGTATAAAACACCAAAAAAAATGCTTACCGAAGAAAGAGAACTTATCGTCCTCCGCACCCTCCTCCCGAACTGTGTTCCAACAGATGTCCCTTTCTCCAAAAATGTACTCAATGGGACCGTAATGTTGCAACCACACACAAGTTGACCTTCTGTGAGGAACAAACGAGTTAGTAAATTCCAAACATGAAAAAGGACATTGTAAAATCAACATGAAAAACCGAAATTCCAAAAGTATAAAACACAAAAAAAATTCTTACCAAAGAAAGAAAAGGAATCGTGCTGCGCACCCTCCTCCCGCCTGTGTTGCAACAGATGTCCCTTTCTCCAAAAATGTACTCAATGGGACCGTAATGTTGCAACCACACACACATTGACCTGCTGTGCCGAACAAACGGTTTAGTAAATTCCAAACATGAAAGAGGGCATTGGAAAATTAACATGAAAAGCCGAAATTCCAAAAGTATAAAACACAAAAAAAAGGCTTACCAAAGAAAGAAAATGAATCGTGCTGCGCACCCTTATCCCGCCCTGTTGTGCAACAGATGTTCCTTTCTCCAAAAATGTACTCAATGGGACCGTAATGTTGCAACCACACACACGTTGACCTGCTGTGAGGAACAAACGAGTTAGTAAATTCCAAACATGAAAAAGGGCATTGGAAAATCAACATGAAAAACCGAAATTCCAAAAGTATAAAACACAAAAAAAATGCTTACCGAAGAAAGAAAATGAAGCGTGCTCCCCACCCTCCTCCCGCCCTGCGTTGCAACAGATGTCCCTTTCTCCAAAAATGTACTCAATGGGACCGTAATGTTGCAACCACACACACATTGACCTGCTGTGAGGAACAAACGAGTTAGTAAATTCCAAACATGAAAACGGGCATTGGAAAATCAACATGAAAAACCGAAATTCCAAAAGTATAAAACACAAAAAAAATGCTTACCAAAGAAAGAAAATGAATCGTGCGCCGCACCCTCCTCCCGCCCTGTGTAGCAACAGATGTCCCTTTCTCGTAAAATGTACTCCATGGGACCGTAATGTTGCAACCACACACACATTGACCTGCTGTGAGGAACAAACGAGTTAGTAAATTCCAAACATGAAAAAGAACATTGCAAAATCAACATGAAAAACCGATATTCGAAAAGTATAAAACACAAAAAAAATGCTTACCAAAGAAAGAAAATGAATCGTGCTCCGCACCCTCCTCCCGCCCTGTGTTGCAACAGATGTCCCTTTCTCCAAAAATGTACTCAATGGGACCGTAATGTTGCAACCACACATACGTTGACCTGCTGTGAGGAACAAACGAGTTAGTAAATTCCAAACATGATAAAAGGGCATTGGAAAATCAACATGAAAAACTGAAATTCCAAAAGTATAAAACACAAAAAGTGCTTACCAAAGAAAGAAAATGAATCGTGCTCCGCACCCTCCTCCCGCCCTGTGTTGCAACAGATGTCCCTTTCTCCAAAAATGTACTCAATGGGACCGTAATGTTGCAACCACACACACATTGACCTTCTGTGAGGAACAAACGAGTTAGTAAATTCCAAACACGAAAAAGTGCATTGGAAAATCAACATGAAAAACCGAAATTCCAAAAGTATAAAACACAAAAAAAATGCTTACCAAAGAAAGAAAATGAATCGTGCTCCGCACCCTCCTCCCGCCCTGTGTTGCAACAGATGTCCCTTTCTCCAAAAATGTACTCAATGGGACCGTAATGTTGCAACCACACACACATCGACCTGCTGTGAGGACCAAACGAGTTAGTAAGTTCCAAACATGAAAAAGGGCATTGGAAAATCAACATAAAAAACCGAAATTCCAAAAGTATAAAACACAAAAAAATGCTTACCAAAGAAAGAAAATGAATCGTGCTGCGCACCCTCATCCCGCCCTGTGTTGCAACAGATGTCCCTTTCTCCAAAAATGTACTCAATGGGACCGTAATGTTGCAACCACACACACGTTGACTTGCTGTGGGGAACAAACGAGTTAGTAAATTCCAAACATGAAAAAGGACATTGTAAAATCAACATGAAAAACCGATATTCCAAAAGTATAAAACACAAAAAAAATGCTTACCAAAGAAAGAAAACTTATCGTGCTCCGCACCCTCCTCCCGCCCTGTGTTGCAACAGATGTCCCTTTCTCCAAAAATGTACTCAATGGGAACGTAATGTTGCAACCACACACACATTGACCTACTGTGGGGAACAAACGAGTTAGTATATTCCAAACATGAAAAAGGGCATTGGAAAATCAACATGAAAAACCAAAATTCCAAAAGTATAAAACACAAAAAAAATGCTTACAAAAGAAAGAAAATGAATCGTGCTGCGCACCCTTATCCCGCCCTGTGGTGCAACAGATGTCCCTTTCTCCAAAAATGTACTCAATGGGACCGTAATGTTGCAACCACACACACGTTGACCTGCTGTGGGGAACAAACGAGTTAGTAAATTCCAAACATGAAAAAGGGCATTGGAAAATCAACATGAAAAACCGAAAATCCGAAAGTATAAAACACAAAAAAAATGCTTACGAAGGAAAGAAAATGAATCGTGCTGCGCACCCTCACCCCGCCCTGTGGTGCAACAGATGTCCCTTTCTCCAAAAATGTACTCAATGGGACCGTGATGTTGCAACCACACACACGTTGACCTGCTGTGAGGAAGAAACGAGTTAGTAAATTCCAAACATGAAAAAGGACATTGTAAAATCAACATGAAAAACCGAAATTCCAAAAGTATAAAACACAAAAAAAAAATGCTTACCGAAGAAAGAGAACTTATCGTGCTCCGCACCCTCCTCCCGAACTGTGTTCCAACAGATGTCTCTTTCTCCAAAAATGTACTCAATGGGACAGTAATGTTGCAACCACCACACACTTCGATCCTGCTGTGAGGAACAAACGAGTTAGTAAATTCCAACATGAAAAAGGACATTGTAAAATCAACATGAAAAACCGAATTTCCAAAAGTATAAAACACCAAAAAAAATGCTTACCGAAGAAAGAGAACTTATCGTCCTCCGCACCCTCCTCCCGAACTGTGTTCCAACAGATGTCCCTTTCTCCAAAAATGTACTCAATGGGACCGTAATGTTGCAACCACACACACATTGACCTGCTGTGCGGAACAAACGAGTTAGTAAATTCCAAACATGAAAGAGGGCATTGGAAAATTAACATGAAAAGCCGAAATTCCAAAAGTATAAAACACAAAAAAAAGGCTTACCAAAGAAAGAAAATGAATCGTGCTGCGCACCCTTATCCCGCCCTGTTGTGCAACAGGTGTTCCTTTCTCCAAAAATGTACTCAATGGGACCGTAATGTTGCAACCACACACACGTTGACCTGCTGTGAGGAACAAACGAGTTAGTAAATTCCAAACATGAAAAAGGGCATTGGAAAATCAACATGAAAAACCGAAATTCCAAAAGTATAAAACACAAAAAAAATGCTTACCAAAGAAAGAAAACTTATCGTGCTCCGCACCTTCCTCCCGCCCTGTGTTGCAACAGATGTCCCTTTCTCCAAAAATGTACTCAATGGGACCGTAATGTTGCAACCACACACACATTGACCTGCTGTGAGGAACAAACGAGTTAGTAAATTCCAAACATGAAAACGGGCATTGGAAAATCAACATGAAAAACCGAAATTCCAAAAGTATAAAACACAAAAAAAATGCTTACCAAAGAAAGAAAATGAAACGTGCACCGCACCCTCCTCCCGCCCTGTGTAGCAACAGATGTCCCTTTCTCGTAAAATGTACTCCATGGGACCGTAATGTTGCAACCACACACACATTGACCTGCTGTGAGGAACAAACGAGTTAGTAAATTCCAAACATGAAAAAGGGCATTGGAAAATCAACATGAAAAACCGAAATTCCAAAAGTATAAAACACAAAAAAAATGCTTACCAAAGAAAGTAAATGAATCGTGCTCCGCACCCTCCTCCCGCCCAGTGTTGCAACAGATGTCCCTTTCTCCACAAATGTACTCAATGGGACCGTAATGTTGCAACCACACACACATTGACCTGCTGTGAGGAACAAACGAGTTAGTAAATTCCAAACATGAAAAAGGGCATTGGAAAATCAACATGAAAAACCGAAATTCCAAAAGTATAAAACACAAAAAAAATGCTTACCAAAGAAAGAAAATGAATCGTGCTCCGCACCCTCCTCCCGCCCTCTGTTGCAACAGATGTCCCTTTCTCCAAAAATGTACTCAATAGGACCGTAATGTTGCAACCATACACACGTTGACCTGCTGTGAGGAAGAAACGAGTTAGTAAATTCCAAACATGAAAAAGGACATTGTAAAATCAACATGAAAAACCGAAATTCCAAAAGTATAAAACACAAAAAAATTGCTTACCAAAGAAAGAAAAGTAATCGTGCTGTGCACCATCATCCCGCCCTGTGGTGCAACAGATGTCCCTTTCTCCAAAAATGTACTCAATGGGACCGTAATGTTGCAACCACACACACGTTGACCTGCTGTAAGGAACAAACGAGTTAGTAAATTACAAACATGAAAAAGGACATTGTAAAATCATCATGAAAAACCGAAATTCCAAAAGTATAAAACACAAAAAAAAATGCTTGCCAAAGAAAGAAAAGGAATCGTGCTGCGCAACCTCATCCCGCCCTGTGTTGCAACAGATGTCCCTTTCTCCAAAAATGTACTCAATGGGACCGTAATGTTGCAACCACACACACGTTGACCTGCTGTGAGGAACAAACGAGTTAGTAAATTCCAAACATGAAAAAGGACATTGTAAAATCAACATGAAAAACCGAAATTCCAAAAGTATAAAACACAAAAATATGCTTACCAAAGAAAGAAAAGGAATCGTGCTGCGCACCCTATTCCCGCCCTGTGTTGCAACAGATGTCCCTTTCTCCAAAAATGTACTCAATGGGACCGTAATTTTGCAACCACACACACGTTGACCTGCTGGAGGAACAAACGAGTTAGTAAATTCCAAACATGAAAAAGGGCATTGGAAAATCAACATGAAAAACCGAAATTCCAAAAGTAAAAACACAAAAAAAATGCTTACCAAAGAAAGAAAATGAATCGTGCTCCGCACCCTCCTCCCGCCCTGTGTTGCAACAGATATCCCTTTCTCCAAAAATGGACTCAATGGGACCGTAATGTTGCACCCACACACACATTGACCTGCTGTGCGGAACAAACGAGTTAGTAAATTCCAAACATGAAAAAGGGCATTGGAAAATTAACATGAAAAGCCGAGATTCCAAAAGTATAAAACACAAAAAAAAGGCTTACCAAAGAAAGAAAATGAATCGTGCTGCGCACCCTCATCATGCCCTGTTGTGCAACAGATGTTCCTTTCTCCAAAAATGTACTCAATGGGACCGTAATGTTGCAACCACACACACGTTGACCTGCTGTGAGGAACAAACGAGTTAGTAAATTCCAAACATGAAAAAGGGCGTTGGAAAATCAACATGAACAACCGAAATTCCAAAAGTATAAAACACAAAAAATATGCTTACCAAAGAAAGAAAGTGAATCGTGCTCCGCACCCTCTTCCCGCCCTGTGTTGCAACAGATGTCCCTTTCTCCAAAAATGTACTCAATGGGACCGTAATGTTGCAACCACACACACATTGACCTGCTGTGAGGAACAAACGAGTTAGTAAATTCCAAACATGAAAACGGGCATTGGAAAATCAACATGAAAAACCGAAATTCCAAAAGTATAAAACACAAAAAAAATGCTTACCAAAGAAAGAAAATGAAACGTGCACCGCACCCTCCTCCCGCCCTGTGTAGCAACAGATGTCCCTTTCTCGTAAAATGTACTCCATGGGACCGTAATGTTGCAACCACACACACATTGACCTGCTGTGAGGAACAAACGAGTTAGTAAATTCCAAACATGAAAAAGGGCATTGGAAAATCAACATGAAAAACCGAAATTCCAAAAGTATAAAACACAAAAAAAATGCTTACCAAAGAAAGTAAATGAATCGTGCTCCGCACCCTCCTCCCGCCCAGTGTTGCAACAGATGTCCCTTTCTCCACAAATGTACTCAATGGGACCGTAATGTTGCAACCACACACACATTGACCTGCTGTGAGGAACAAACGAGTTAGTAAATTCCAAACATGAAAAAGGGCATTGGAAAATCAACATGAAAAACCGAAATTCCAAAAGTATAAAACACAAAAAAAATGCTTACCAAAGAAAGAAAATGAATCGTGCTCCGCACCCTCCTCCCGCCCTCTGTTGCAACAGATGTCCCTTTCTCCAAAAATGTACTCAATAGGACCGTAATGTTGCAACCATACACACGTTGACCTGCTGTGAGGAAGAAACGAGTTAGTAAATTCCAAACATGAAAAAGGACATTGTAAAATCAACATGAAAAACCGAAATTCCAAAAGTATAAAACACAAAAAAATTGCTTACCAAAGAAAGAAAAGTAATCGTGCTGTGCACCATCATCCCGCCCTGTGGTGCAACAGATGTCCCTTTCTCCAAAAATGTACTCAATGGGACCGTAATGTTGCAACCACACACACGTTGACCTGCTGTAAGGAACAAACGAGTTAGTAAATTACAAACATGAAAAAGGACATTGTAAAATCATCATGAAAAACCGAAATTCCAAAAGTATAAAACACAAAAAAAAATGCTTGCCAAAGAAAGAAAAGGAATCGTGCTGCGCAACCTCATCCCGCCCTGTGTTGCAACAGATGTCCCTTTCTCCAAAAATGTACTCAATGGGACCGTAATGTTGCAACCACACACACGTTGACCTGCTGTGAGGAACAAACGAGTTAGTAAATTCCAAACATGAAAAAGGACATTGTAAAATCAACATGAAAAACCGAAATTCCAAAAGTATAAAACACAAAAATATGCTTACCAAAGAAAGAAAAGGAATCGTGCTGCGCACCCTATTCCCGCCCTGTGTTGCAACAGATGTCCCTTTCTCCAAAAATGTACTCAATGGGACCGTAATTTTGCAACCACACACACGTTGACCTGCTGGAGGAACAAACGAGTTAGTAAATTCCAAACATGAAAAAGGGCATTGGAAAATCAACATGAAAAACCGAAATTCCAAAAGTAAAAACACAAAAAAAATGCTTACCAAAGAAAGAAAATGAATCGTGCTCCGCACCCTCCTCCCGCCCTGTGTTGCAACAGATATCCCTTTCTCCAAAAATGGACTCAATGGGACCGTAATGTTGCACCCACACACACATTGACCTGCTGTGCGGAACAAACGAGTTAGTAAATTCCAAACATGAAAAAGGGCATTGGAAAATTAACATGAAAAGCCGAGATTCCAAAAGTATAAAACACAAAAAAAAGGCTTACCAAAGAAAGAAAATGAATCGTGCTGCGCACCCTCATCATGCCCTGTTGTGCAACAGATGTTCCTTTCTCCAAAAATGTACTCAATGGGACCGTAATGTTGCAACCACACACACGTTGACCTGCTGTGAGGAACAAACGAGTTAGTAAATTCCAAACATGAAAAAGGGCGTTGGAAAATCAACATGAACAACCGAAATTCCAAAAGTATAAAACACAAAAAATATGCTTACCAAAGAAAGAAAGTGAATCGTGCTCCGCACCCTCTTCCCGCCCTGTGTTGCAACAGACGTCCCTTTCTCCAAAAATGTACTCAATGGGAACGTAATGTTGCAACCACACACACATTGACCTGCTGTGAGGAACAAACGAGTTAGTAAATTCCAAACATGAAAAAGGGCATTGGAAAATCAACATGAAAAACCGAAATTCCAAAAGTATAAAACACAAAAAAAATGCTTACCAAAGAAACAAAATGAATCGTGCTCCGCACCCTCCTCCTGCCCTGTGTTGCAACAGATGTCCCTTTCTCCAAAAATGTACTCAATGGGACCGTAATGTTGCAACCACACACACATTGACCTGCTGTGAGGAACAAACGAGTTAGTAAATTCCAAACATGAAAAAGGGCATTGGAAAATCAACATGAAAAACCGATATTCGAAAAGTATAAAACACAAAAAAAATGCTTACCAAAGAAAGAAAATGAATCGTGCTCCACACCCTCCTCCCGCCCTGTGTTGCAAGAGATGTCCCTTTCTCCAAAAATGTACTAAATGGGACCGTAATGTTGCAACCACACACACGTTGACCTGCTGTGAGGAACAAACGAGTTAGTAAATTCCAAACATGAAAAAGGGCATTGGAAAATCAACATGAAAAACCGAAATTCCAAAAGTATAAAACACAAAAAAAATGCTTACCAAAGAAAGAAAATGAATCGTGCTCCGCACCCTCCTCCCGCCCTGTGTTGCAACAGATGTCCCTTTCTCCACAAATGTACTCAATGGGACCATAATGTTGCAACCACACACACATTGACCTGCTGTGAGGAACAAACGAATTAGTAAATTCCAGACATGAAATAGGGCATTGGAAAATCAACATGAAAAACCGAAATTCCAAAAGTATAAAACACAAAGAAATGCTTACCAATGAAAGAAAATGAATCGTGCTCCGCACCCCCCTCCCGCCCTGTGTTGCAACAGATGTCCCTTTCTCCAAAAATGTACTCAATGGGACCGTGATGTTGCAACCATACACACGTTGACCTGCTGTGAGGAACAAACGAGTTAGTAAATTCCAAACATGAAAAATAGCAATGGAAAATCAACATGAAAAACCGAAATTCCAAAAGTATAAAACACAAAAAAAATGCTTACCAAAGAAAGAAAAGGAATCGTGCTGCGCACCCTCCTCCCGCCCTGTGGTGCAACAGATGTCCCTTTCTCCAAAAATGTACTCAATGGGACCGTAATGTTGCAACCACACACACGTTGACCTGCTGTGAGGAACAAACGAGTTAGTAAATTCCAAACATGAAAAAGGACATTGGAAAATCAACATGAAAAACCGAAATTCCAAAAGTATAAAACACAAAAAAAATGCTTACCAAAGGAAGAAAAGGAATCGTGCTGCGCTCCCTCATCCCGCCCTGTGTTGCAACAGATGTCCCTTTCTCCAAAAATGTACTCAATGGGACCGTAATGTTGCAACCACACACACGTTGACCTGCTGTGAGGAACAAACGAGTTAGTAAATTCCAAACATGAAAAATAGCAATGGAAAATCAACATGAAAAACCGAAATTCCAAAAGTATAAAACACAAAAAAAATGCTTACCAAAGAAAGAAAATGAATCGTCCTCCGCACCCTCCTCCCGAACTGTGTTCCAACAGATATCCCTTTCTCCAAAAATGTACTCAATGGGACCGTAATGTTGCAACCACACACACGTTGACCTGCTGTGAGAAACAAACGAGTTAGTAAATTCCAAACATGAAAAAGGACATTGTAAAATCAACATGAAAAACCGAAATTCCAAAAGTATAAAACACAAAAAAAATGCTTACCAAAGAAAGAAAAGGAATCGTGCTGCGCACCCTCCTCCCGCCCTGTGTTGCAACAGATGTCCCTTTCTCCAAAAATGTACTCAATGGGACCGTAATTTTGCAACCACACACACGTTGACCTGCTGGAGGAACAAACGAGTTAGTAAATTCCAAACATGAAAAAGGGCATTGGAAAATCAACATGAAAAACCGAAATTCCAAAAGTATAAAACACAAAAAAAATGCTTACCAAACAAAAGAAAATCAATCGTGCTCCGCACCCTCCTCCCGCCCTGTGTTGCAACAGATGTCCCTTTCTCCAAAAATGTACTCAATGGGACCGTAATGTTGCAACCACACACACATTGACCTGCTGTGAGGAACAAACGGGTTAGTAAATTCCAAACATGAAAAAGGGCATTGGTAAATCAACATGAAAAACCGAAATTCCAAAAGTATAAAACACAAAAAAAATGCTCACCAAAGAAAGAAAATGAATCGTGCTCCGCACCCTCCTCCCGCCCTGTGTTGCAACAGATGTCCCTTTCTCCAAAAATGTACTCAATGGGACTGTAATGTTGCAACCATACACACGTTGACCTGCTGTGAGGAACAAACGAGTTAGTAAATTACAAACATGAAAAAGGACATTGGAAAATCAACATGAAAAACCGAAATTCCAAAAGTATAAAACACAAAAAAAATGCTTACCAAAGAAAGAAAAGGAATCGTGCTGCGCACCCTCCTCCCGCCCTGTGGTGCAACAGATGTCCCTTTCTCCAAAAATGTACTCAATGGGACCGTAATGTTGCAACCACACACACGTTGACCTGCTGTGAGGAACAAACGAGTTACTAAATTCCAAACATGAAAAAGGACATTGGAAAATCAACATGAAAAACCGAAATTCCAAAAGTATAAAACACAAAAAAAATGCTTACCAAAGAAAGAAAAGGAATCGTGCTGCGCTCCCTCATCCCGCCCTGTGTTGCAACAGATGTCCCTTTCTCCAAAAATGTACTCAATGGGACCGTAATGTTGCAACCACACACACGTTGACCTGCTGTGAGGAACAAACGAGTTAGTAAATTCCAAACATGAAAAAGGACATTGTAAAATCAACATGAAAAACCGAAATTCCAAAAGTATAAAACACAAAAAAATGCTTACCAAAGAAAGAAAATGAATCGTGCTGCGCACCCTCATCCCGCCCTGTGGTGCAACAGATGTCCCTTTCTCCAAAAATGTACTCAATGGGACCGTAATGTTGCAACCACACACACGTTGACCTGCTGTGAGGAACAAACGAGTTAGTAAAGTCCAAACATGAAAAATGGCATTGGAAAATCAACATGAAAAACCGAAATTCCAAAAGTATAAAACACAAAAAAAGTGCCTACCAAGGAAAGAAAATGAATCGTGCTCCGCACCCTCCTCCCGCCCTCTGTTGCAACAGATGTCCCTTTCTCCAAAAATGTACTCAATGGGACCGTAATGTTGCAACCACACACACATTGACCTGGTGTGAGGAACAAACGAGTTAGTAAATTCCAAACATGAAAAAGGGCATTGTAAAATCAACATGCAAAACCGAAATTCCAAAAGTATAAAGCACAAAAAAAATGCTTACCAAAGAAAGAATATGAATCGTGCTGCGCACAATCATCCCGCCCTGTGGTGCAACAGATGGCCCTTTCTCCAAAAATGTACTCAATGGGACCGTAATGTTGCAACCACACACACGTTGACCTGCTGTGAGGAACAAACGAGTTAGTAAATTCCAAACATGAAAAATGGCATTGGAAAATCAACATGAAAAACCGAAATTCCAAAAGTATAAAACACAAAAAAAGTGCCTACCAAGGAAAGAAAATGAATCGTTCTCCGCACCCTCCTCCCGCCCTGTGTTGCAACAGATGTCCCTTTCTCCAAAAATGTACTCAATGGGACCGTAATGTTGCAACCACACACACATTGACCTGGTGTGAGGAACAAAAGAGTTAGTAAATTCCAAACATGAAAAAGGGCATTGGAAAATCAACATGAAAAACCGAAATTCCAAAAGTATAAAACACAAAAAAAGTGCCTACCAAGGAAAGAAAATGAATCGTGCTCCGCACCCTCATCCCGCCCTGTGGTGCAACAGATGTCCCTTTCTCCAAAAATGTACTCAATGGGACCGTAATGTTGCAACCACACACACGTTGACCTGCTGTGAGGAACAAACGAGTTAGTAAATTCCAAACATGCAAAAGGGCATTGGAAAATCAACATGAAAAACCGAAATTCCAAAACTATAAAACACAAAAAAAATCCTTACCAAAGAAAGAAAATGAATCGTGCTTCGCACCCTCCTCCTGCCCTGTGTTGCAACAGATGTCCCTTTCTCCAAAAATGTTCTCAATGGGACCGTAATGTTGCAACCACACACACATTGACCTGCTGTGAGGAACAAACGAGTTAGTAAACTCCAAACATGAAAACGGGCATTGGAAAATCAACATGAAAAACCGAAATTCAAAAAGTATAAAACACAAAAAAAATGCTTACCAAAGAAAGAAAATGAATTGTTCTCCGCACCCTCCTCCCGCCCTGTGTTGCAACAGATGTCCCTTTCTCCAAAAATGTACTCAATGGGACCGTAATGTTGCAACCACACACACATTGACCTGGTGGGAGGAACAAACGAGTTAGTAAATTCCAAACATGAAAAAGGGCATTGGAAAATCAACATGAAAAACTGAAATTCCAAAAGTATAAAACACAAAAAAAATGCTTACCAAAGAAAGAAAATGAATCGTTCTCCGCACCCTCCTCCCGCCCTGTGTTGCAACAGATGTCCCTTTCTCCAAAAATGTACTCAATGGGACCGTAATGTTGCAACCACACACACGTTGACCTGCTGTGAGGAACAAACGAGTTAGTAAATTCCAAACATGAAAAAGGGCATTGGAAAATCAACATGAAAACCCGAAATTCCAAAAGTATAAAACACAAAAAAATGCTTACCAAAGAAAGAAAATGAATCGTCCTCCGCACCCTACTCCCGCCCTGTGTTGCAACAGATGTCCCTCTCTCCAAAAATGTACTCAATGGGACCGTAATGTTGCAACCACACACACATTGACCTGCTGTGGGGAACTAACGAGTTAGTAAATTCCAAACATGAAAAAGGACATTGTAAAATCATCATGAAAAAGCGAAATTCCAAGAGTATAAAACACAAAAAAAATGGTTACCAGAGAAAGAAAACTTATCGTGCTCCGCACCCTCCTCCCGCCATGTGTTGCAACAGATGTCCCTTTCTCCAAAAATGTACTCAATGGGACCGTAATGTTGCAACCACAGAAACGATGACCTGCTGGAGGAACAAACGAGTTAGTAAATTCCAAACATGAAAAAGGACATTGTAAAATCAACATGAAAAACCGATATTCCAAAAGTATAAAACACAAAAAAATGCTTACCAAAGAAAGAAAAGGTATCGTGCTTCGCACCCTCATCCCGCCCTGTGGTGCAACAGATGTCCCTTTCTCCAAAAATGTACTCAATGGGACCGTAATGTTGCAACCACAAACACGTTTACCTGCTGTGAGGAACAAACGAGTTAGTAAATTCCAAACATGAAAATGGACATTGTAAAATCAACATGAAAAACCGAAATTCCAAAAGTATAAAACACAAAAAAAATGCTTACCAAAGAAAGAAAAGGAATCGTGCTGTGCACCCTCATCCCGCCCTGTGTTGCAACAGATATCCCTTTCTCCAAAAATGTACTCAATGGGACCGTAATGTTGCAACCACACACACGTTGACCTGCTGTGAGGAACAAACGAGTTAGTAAATTCCAAACATGAAAAAGGACATTGTAAAATCAACATGAAAAACCGAATTTCCAAAAGTATAAAACACAAAAAAAATGCTTACCAAAGAAAGAAAAGGAATCATGCTGCGCACCCTCATCCCGCCCTGTGTTGCAACAGATGTCCCTTTCTCCAAAAATGTACTCAATGGGACCGTAATGTTGCAACCACACACACGTTGACCTGCTGGAGGAACAAACGAGTTAGTAAATTCCAAACATGAAAAAGGTCATTGTAATATCAACATTAAAAACCGATATTCCAAGAGTATAAAACACAAAAAAAATGCTTACCAAAGAAAGAAAATGAATCGTTCTCCGCACCCTCCTCCCGAACTGTGTTGCAACAGATGTCCCTTTCTCCAAAAATGTACTCAATGGGACCGTAATGTTGCAACCACACACACATTGACCTGGTGTGAGGAACAAACGAGTTAGTAAATTCCAAACATGAAAAAGGGCATTGGAAAATCAACATGAAAAACCGAAATTCCAAAAGTATAAAACACAAAAAAAATGCTTACCAAAGAAAGAAAATGATTCGTTCTCCGCACCCTCCTCCCGCCCTGTGTTGCAACAGATTTCCCTTTCTCCAAAAATGTACTCAATGGGACCGTAATGTTGCAACCACACACACGTTGACCTGCTGTGAGGAACAAACGAGTTAGTAAATTCCAAACATGATAAAGGGCATTGGAAAATCAACATGAAAAACCGAAATTCCAAAAGTATAAAACACAAAAAAAATGCTTACCAAAGAAAGAAAATGAATCGTCCTCCGCACCCTACTCCCGCCCTGTGTTGCAACAGGTGTCCCTTTCTCCAAAAATGTACTCAATGGGACCGTAATGTTGCAACCACACACACGTTGACCTGCTGTGAGGAACAAACGAGTTAGTAAATTCCAAACATGAAAAATGGCATTGGAAAATCAACATGAAAAACCGAAATTCCAAAAGTATAAAACACAAAAAAAGTGCCTACCAAGGAAAGAAAATGAATCGTTCTCCGCACCCTCCTCCCGCCCTGTGTTGCAACAGATGTCCCTTTCTCCAAAAATGTACTCAATGGGACCGTAATGTTGCAACCACACACACATTGACCTGGTGTGAGGAACAAAAGAGTTAGTAAATTCCAAACATGAAGAAGGGCATTGGAAAATCAACATGAAAAACCGAAATTCCAAAAGTATAAAACACAAAAAAAGTGCCTACCAAGGAAAGAAAATGATTCGTTCTCCGCACCCTCCTCCCGCCCTGTGTTGCAACAGATGTCCCTTTCTCCAAAAATGTACTCAATGGGACCGTAATGTTGCAACCACACACACGTTGACCTGCTGTGAGGAACAAACGAGTTAGTAAATTCCAAACATGAAAAAGGACATTGTAAAATCATCATGAAAAAGCGAAATTCCAAGCGTATAAAACACAAAAAAAATGGTTACCAGAGAAAGAAAACTTATCGTGCTCCGCACCCTCCTCCCGCCATGTGTTGCAACAGATGTCCCTTTCTCCAAAAATGTACTCAATGGGACCGTAATGTTGCAACCACAGAAAAGATGACCTGCTGGAGGAACAAACGAGTTAGTAAATTCCAAACATGAAAAAGGACATTGTAAAATCAACATGAAAAACCGATATTCCAAAAGTATAAAACACAAAAAAATGCTTACCAAAGAAAGAAAAGGTATCGTGCTTCGCACCCTCATCCCGCCCTGTGGTGCAACAGATGTCCCTTTCTCCTAAAATGTACTCAATGGGACCGTAATGTTGCAACCACACACACGTTGACCTGCTGTGAGGAACAAACGAGTTAGTAAATTCCAAACATGAAAATGGACATTGTAAAATCAACATGAAAAACCGAAATTCCAAAAGTATAAAACACAAAAAAATGCTTACCAAAGAAAGAAAAGGAATCGTGCTGTGCACCCTCATCCCGCCCTGTGTTGCAACAGATATCCCTTTCTCCAAAAATGTACTCAATGGGACCGTAATGTTGCAACCACACACACGTTGACCTGCTGTGAGGAACAAACGAGTTAGTAAATTCCAAACATGAAAAAGGACATTGTAAAATCAACATGAAAAACCGAAATTCCAAAAGTATAAAACACAAAAAAAATGCTTACCAAAGAAAGAAAAGGAATCGTGCTGCGCACCCTCATCCCGCCCTGTGTTGCAACAGATGTCCCTTTCTCCAAAAATGTACTCAATGGGACCGTAATGTTGCAACCACACACACGTTGACCTGCTGGAGGAACAGACGAGTTAGTAAATTCCAAACATGAAAAAGGACATTGTAATATCAACATTAAAAACCGATATTCCAAGAGTATAAAACACAAAAAAAATGCTTACCAAAGAAAGAAAACTTATCGTGCTCCGCACCCTCCTCCCGCCCTGTGTTGCAACAGATGTCCCTTTCTCCAAAAATGTACTCAATGGGACCGTAATGTTGTAACCACACACACGTTGACCTGCTGTGAGGAACAAACGAGTTAGTAAATTCCAAACATGAAAAAGGACATTGTAAAATCAACATGAAAAACCGAAATTTCAAAAGTATAAAACACAAAAAATGCTTACCAAAGAAAGAAAAGGAATCGTGCAGCGCACCCTCCTCCCGCCCTGTGTTGCAACAGATGTCCCTTTCTCCAAAAATGTAATCAATGGGACCGTAATGTTGCAACCACACACACGTTGACCTGCTGTGAGGAACAAACGAGTTAGTAAATTCCAAACATGAAAAAGGACATTGTAAAGACAACATGAAGAACCGAATTTCCAAAAGTATAAAACACAAAAAAAATGCTTACCAAAGAAAGAAAAGGAATCGTGCTGCGCACCCTCATCCCGCCCTGTGGTGCAACAGATGTCCCTTTCTCCAAAAATGTACTCAATGGGACCGTAATGTTGCAACCACACACACGTTGACCTGCTGTGAGGAACAAACGAGTTAGTAAATTCCAAACATGAAAAAGGACATTGTAAAATCAACATGAAAAACCGAAATTCCAAAAGTATAAAACACAAAAAAAATGCTTACCAAAGAAAGAAAATGAATCGTTCTCCGCACTCTCCTCCCGCCCTGTGTTGCAACAGATGTCCCTTTCTCCAAAAATGTACTCAATGGGACCGTAATGTTGCAACCACACACACATTGACCTGGTGTGAGGAACAAACGAGTTAGTAAATTCCAAACATGAAAAAGGGCATTGGAAAATCAACATGAAAAACCGAAATTCCAAAAGTATAAAACACAAAAAAAATGCTTACCAAAGAAAGAAAATGAATCGTTCTCCGCACCCTCCTCCCGCCCTGTGTTGCAACAGATGTCCCTATCTCCAAAAATGTACTCAATGGGACCGTAATGTTGCAACCACACACACGTTGACCTGCTGTGAGGAACAAACGAGTTAGTAAATTCCAAACATGAAAAAGGGCATTGGAAAATCAACATGAAAAACCGAAATTCCAAAAGTATAAAACACAAAAAAAATGCTTACCAATGAAAGAAAATGAATCGTCCTCCGCACCCTACTCCCGCCCTGTGTTGCAACAGATGTCCCTTTCTCCAAAAATGTACTCAATGGGACCGTAATGTTGCAACCACACTCACATTGACCTGCTGTGGGGAACTAACGAGTTAGTAAATTCCAAACATGAAAAAGGACATTGTAAAATCATCATGAAAAAGCGAAATTCCAAGAGTATAAAACACAAAAAAAATGGTTACCAGAGAAAGAAAACTTATCGTGCTCCGCACCCTCCTCCCGCCATGTGTTGCAACAGATGTCCCTTTCTCCAAAAATGTACTCAATGGGACCGTAATGTTGCAACCACAGAAAAGATGACCTGCTGGAGGAACAAACGAGTTAGTAAATTCCAAACATGAAAAAGGACATTGAAAAATCAACATGAAAAACCGATATTCCAAAAGTATAAAACACAAAAAAATGCTTACCAAAGAAAGAAAAGGTATCGTGCTTCGCACCCTCATCCCGCCCTGTGGTGCAACAGATGTCCCTTTCTCCAAAAATGTACTCAATGGGACCGTAATGTTGCAACCACACACACGTTGACCTGCTGTGAGGAACAAACGAGTTAGTAAATTCCAAACATGAAAATTGACATTGTAAAATCAACATGAAAAACCGAAATTCCAAAAGTATAAAACACAAAAAAAATGCTTACCAAAGAAAGAAAAGGAATCGTGCTGCGCACCCTCATCCCGCCCTGTGGTGCAACAGATGTCCCTTTCTCCTAAAATGTACTCAATGGGACCGTAATGTTGCAACCACACACACGTTGACCTGCTGTGAGGAACAAACGAGTTAGTAAATTCCAAACATGAAAAAGGACATTGTAAAATCAACATGAAAAACCCAAATTCCAAAAGTATAAAACACAAAAATATGCTTACCAAAGAAAGAAAACTTATCATGCTCCGCACCCTCCTCCCGCCCTGTGTTGCAACAGATGTCCCTTTCTCCAAAAATGTACTCAATGGGACCGTAATGTTGCAACCACACAACCGTTGACCTGCTGTGAGGAACAAACGAGTTAGTAAATTCCAAACTTAAAAAAGGGCATTGAAAAATCAACATGAAAAACCGAAATTCCTAAAGTATAAAACACAAAAAAATGCTTACCAAAGAAAGAAAATGAATCGTGCTGCGCACCATCATCCCGCCCTGTGGTGCAACAGATGTCCCTTTCTCCAGAAATGGGATAGTCACACAATCAGAACTGGAGCCAGGGACAGAGACTCTTGTGACATTATCCTGACTGCCTTGTCCGAGAATTACTTCGAGCAGATAGTTAGAGAACCAGCTCGTGAAGCTAACGTTTTAGACCTCATAGCAACAAATAGACCGGAACTTTTCGACTCCGTGAATGTAGAAGAGGGTATCAGTGATCATAAGTCAGTGGTTGCATCAATGACTACAAGTGTAATAAGAAATGCCAAGAAAGGAAGGAAAATATATTTGCTTAACAAGAGTGATAGGGCACAAATCGCAGAATATCTGAGTGACCACCATCAAACGTTCATTTCTGAGGAAGAGGATGTGGATCAAAAATGGAAAAAATTCAGAAACATCGTCCAGTACGCCTTAGATAAGTTCGTACCGACTAAGGTCCAAAGCGAGGGGAAAGATCCACCGTGGTATAACAATCATGTACGAAAGGTACTACGAAAACAAAGAAAGCTTCATCATAGGTTTAAGAGTAGTCGAATCATAGCTGATAAGGAAAAGCTGAACGAAGCGAAAAAGAGCGTAAAGAGAGCAACGAGAGAAGCATTCAACGAATTCGAACATAAAACATTGGCAAACAATCTAAACAAGAACCCTAAAAAGTTTTGGTCATATGTAAAATCGGTAAGCGGATCTAAATCCCCTATTCAGTCACTCGTTGACCACGATGGCACCGAAACAGAGGACGACCGAAGAAAGGCAGAAATACTGAATTCAGTGTTCCGAAACTGTTTCACTGCGGAAAATCGTAACACGGTCCCTGACTTCAGCCGTCGCACGGACGCCAAAATGGAAAATATTGAAATAAACGATATCAGAATTGAAAAACAACTGCTATCACTTAGTAGCGGAAAAGCATCCGGACCAGACGAGATACCCTTAAAATTCTACAGTGATTGTGCTAAAGAACTTGCCCCCTTTCTATCAGCAATTTATCGTAGATCGCTGGAAGAACGTAAAGTACCTAGCGACTGGAAGAAAGCGCAGGTCGTTCCCATTTTCAAGAAGGGTCATAAATCAGATGCGAATAATTATAGGCCTATTTCGCTTACGTCAATCTGTTGTAGAATAATGGAACATGTTTTGTGTTCTCCTATTATGACGTTCTTAGATAATACAAATCTCCTTCATCATAACCAACATGGATTCCGCAAACAGAGATCATGTGAAACTCAGCTCGCCCTATTTGCCCAAGAAATTCACAGTGCCGTAGACACTGGCGAGCAGATTGATGCCGTATTCCTGGACTTCAGGAAGGCATTTGATACGGTTCCGCACTTACGTTTAGTGAAAAAAATACGAGCTTACGGAATATCGCACCAGGTTTGTGATTGGATTCAGGATTTCCTAGAAGAAAGAACACAACATGTCATTCTTAATGGTTCAAAATCTGCAGATGTAGAGGTAATTTCGGGAGTACCGCAGGGAAGCGTGATAGGACCTTTATTGTTTACAATATACATAAATGACTTAGTTGACAACATCGGTAGCTCCGTGAGGCTATTTGCAGATGACACGGTTGTCTACAAGAAAGTAGCAACATCAGAAGACTCGTACGTACTCCAGGAGGACCTGCAGAGGATTAATGCATGGTGCAACAGCTGGCAGCTTTCCCTAAACGTAGATAAATGTAATATAATGCGCATACATAGGGGCAGAAATCCATTCCAGTACGATTATGCCATAGGTGGTAAATCATTGGAAGCGGTAACGACCGTAAAATACTTAGGAGTTACTATCCGGAGCGATCTGAAGTGGAATGATCACATAAAACAAATAGTGGGAAAAGCAGGCGCCAGGTTGAGATTCATAGGAAGAATTCTAAGAAAATGTGACTCATCGACGAAAGAAGTAGCTTACAAAACGCTTGTTCGTCCGATTCTTGAGTATTGCTCATCAGTATGGGACCCTTACCAGGTTGGATTAATAGAAGAGATAGACATGATCCAGCGAAAAGCAGCACAATTCGTCATGGGGACATTTAGTCAGCGCGAGAGCGTTACGGAGATGCTGAACAAGCTCCAGTGGCGGACACTTCAAGAAAGGCGTTACGCAATACCCAGAGGTTTATTATCGAAATTACGAGAGAGCACATTCCGGGAAGAGATGGGCAACATATTACTACCGCCCACATATATATCGCGTAATGATCACAACGAAAAGATCCGAGAAATTAGAGCAAATACGGAGACTTACAAGCAGTCGCTCTTCCCACGCACAATTCGTGAATGGAACAGGGAAGGGGGGAACAGATAGTGGTACAATAAGTACCCTCCGCCACACACCGTAAGGTGGCTTGTGGAGTATAGATGTAGATGTAGATGTAGATGTACTCAATGGGACCGTAATGTTGCAACCACACACACGGTGACCTGCTGTGAGGAACAAACGAGTTAGTAAATTCCAAACATGAAAAACGACATTATAAAATCAACATGAAAAAACGAAATTCCAAAAGTACAAAACACAAAAAAATGCTTACCAAAGAAAGAAAATGAATCGTGCTGCGCACCCTCATCCCGCCCTGTGGTGCAACAGATGTCCCTTTCTCCAAAAATGTACTCAATGGGACCGTAATGTTGCAACCACACACACATTGACCTGATGTAAGGAACAAACAAGTTAGTAAATTCCAAACATGAAAAAGAACATTGTAAAATCAACATGAAAAACCGAAATTCCAAAAGTACAAAACACAAAAAAAATGCTTACCAAAGAAAGAAAATGAATCATGCTGCGCACCCTCATCCCGCCCTGTGGTGCAACAGATGTCCATTTCTCCAAAAATGTACTCAATGGGACCGTAATGTTGCAACCACACACACGTTGACCTGCTGTGAGGAACAAACGAGTTAGTCAATTCAAAACATGAAAAAGGACATTATAAAATCAACATGAAAAACCGAAATTCCAAAAGTACAAAACACAAAAAAAATGCTTACCAAAGAAAGAAAATGAATCGTATTGCGCACCCTCATCCCGCCCTGTGGTGCAACAGATGTCCCTTTCTCAAAAAATGTACTCAATGGGACCGTAATGTTGCAACCACACACACATTGACCTGATGTAAGGAACAAACGAGTTAGTAAATTCCAAACATGAAAAAGGACATTGTAAAATCAACATGAAAAACCGAAATTCCAAAAGTATAAAACACAAAAAAAATGCTTACCAAAGAAAGAAAATGAATCGTGCTGCGCACCCTCATCCCGCCCTGTGTTGCAACAGATGTCCCTTTCTCCAAAAATGTACTCAATGGGACCGTAATGTTGCAACCACACACACATAGACCTGATGTAAGGAACAAACGAGTTAGTAAATTCCAAACATGAAAAAGGACATTATAAAATCAACATGAAAAACCGAAATTCCAAAAGTACAAAACACAAAAAAAATGCTTACCAAAGAAAGAAAATGAATCGTGCTGCGCACCCTCATCCCGCCCTGTGGTGCAACAGATGTCCCTTTCTCCAAAAATGTACTCAATGGGACTGTAATGTTGAAACCACACACACATTGACCTGATGTAAGGATCAAACGACTTAGTAAATTCCAAACATGAAAAAGGACATTGTAAAATCAACATGAAAAACCGAAATTCCAAAAGTATAAAACACCAAAAAAAATACTTACCAAAGAAAGAAAATTATTCGTGCTGCGCACCCTCCGCCCGAACTGTGTTGCAACAGATGTCCCTTTCTCCAAAAATGTACTCAATGGGACCGTAATGTTGCAACCACACACACATTGACCTGCTGTGAGGAACAAACGAGTTAGTAAATTCCAAACATGAAAAAGGACATTATAAAATCAACATGAAAAACCGAAATTCCAAAAGTATAAAACACAAAAAAAATGCTTACCAAAGAAAGAAAATGAATCGTGTTGCGCACAATCATCCCGCCCTGTGGTGCAACAGATGTCCCTTTCTCCAAAAATGTACTCAATGGGACCGTAATGTTGCAACCACACACACGTTGACCTGCTGTGAGGAACAAACGAGTTAGTAAATTCCAAACATGAAAAAGGACATTGTAAAATCAACATGAAAAACCGAAAATCCAAAAGTATAAAACACAAAAAAAAGGCTTACCAAAGAAAGGCAATGAATTGTGCTGCTTGAACCCTCATCCCGCCCTGTGGTGCAACAGATGTCAATTTCTCCAAAAATGTACTCAATAGGACCGTAATGTTGCAACCACACACACGTTGACCTCCTGTGAGGAACGAACGAGTTAGTAAATTCCAAACATGAAAAAGGACAATGTAAAATCCAGATGAAAAACCGAAATTCCAAAAGTATAAAACACAAATAAAATGTTTACCAAAGAAAGAAAACTTATCGTGCTCCGGACCCTCCTCCCGCCCTGTGTTGCAACAGATGTTCATTTCTCCAAAAATGAACTCAATGGGACCGTAATGTTGCAACCACACACACGTTGACCTGCTGTGAGGAACAAACGAGTTAGTAAATTCCAAACATGAAAAAGGACATTGTAAAATCAACATGAAAAACCGAAATTCCAAAAGTATAAAACACAAAAAAATGCTTACCAAAGAAAGGCAATGAATTGTGCTGCTTGCACCCTCATCCCGCCCTGCCGTGCAACAGATGTCCCTTTCTCCAAAAATGTACTCAATGGGACCGTAATGTTGCAACCACACACACGTTGACCTGCTGTGAGGAACAAACGAATTAGTAAATTCCATACATGAAAAAGGACATTGTAAAATCAACATGAAAAACCGAAATTCCAAAAGTATAAAACACAAAAAAAATGCTTACCAAAGAAAGAAAACTTATCGTGCTCCGCACCGTCTTCCCGCCCTGTGTTGCAACAGATGTCCCTTTCTCCAAAAATGTACTCAATGGGACTGTAATTTTGCAACCACACACACGTTGACCTGCTGTGAGGAACAAACGAGTTAGTAAATTACCAACATTAAAAAGGACATTGTAAAATCAACATAAAAAACCGAAATTCCAAAAGTATGAAACACAAAAAAAATGCTTACGAAAGAGAGAAAACTTATCGTGCTCCGCACCCTCCTCCCGCCCTGTGCTGCAACAGATGTCCCTTTCTCCAAAAATGTACTCAATGGGACCGTAATGTTGCAACCACACACACGTTGACCTGCTGTGAGGAAGAAACGAGTTAGTAAATTCCAAACAAGAAAAAGGACATTGTAAAATCAACATGAAAAACCGAAATTCCAAGAGTATAAAACACAAAAAACAATGCTTACCAGAGAAAGAAAACTTATCGTGCTCCGCACCCTCCTCCCGCAATGTGTTGCAACAGATGTCCCTTTCTCCAAAAATGTACTCAATGGGACCGTAATGTTGCAACCACACACACATTGACCTGCTGTGAGAAACAAACGAATTAGTAAATTCCAAACATGAAAAAGGACATTGTAAAATCAACATGAAAAACCGAAATTCCAAAAGTATAAAACACAAAAAAAATGCTTAAGAAGAAAGAAAATGAATTATGCTGCGCACCCTCATCCCGCTCTGTGGTGCAACAGATGTCCCTTTCTCCAAAAATGTACTCAATGGGACAGTAATGTTGCAACCACACATACATTAACCTGCTGTGAGGAACAAACGAGTTAGTAAATTCCATACGTGAAAAAGGACATTGTAAAATCAACATGAAAAACCGAAATTCCAAAAGTATAAAACACAAAAAAAATGCTTACTAAAGAAAGAAAACTTATCGTGCTCCGCACCCTCCTCCCGCCCTGTGTTGCAACAGATGTCCCTTTCTCCAAAAATGTACTCAATGGGACCGTAATGTTGCAACCACACACACGTTAAGCTGCTATGAGGAACAAACGAGTTAGTAAATTCCAAACATGAAAGAGGACATTGTAAAATCATCATGAAAAACCGAAATTCCAAGAGTATAAAACACAAAAAAAATGCTTACCAGAGAAAGAAAACTTATCGTGCTCCGCACAATCCTCCCGCCCTGTGTTGCAACAGATGTCCCTTTCTCCAAAAATGTACTCAATGGGACGGTAATGTTGCAACCACACACACGTTGACCTGCTGTGAGGAACAAACGAGTTAGTAAATTCCAAACATGAAAAAGGACATTGTAAAATCATCATGAGAAACCGAAATTCCAAGAGTATAAAACACAAAAAAAATGCTTACCAGAGAAAGAAAACTTATCGTGCTCAGCACCCTCCTCCCGCCCTGTGTTGCAACAGATGTCCCTTTCTCCAAAAATGTACTCAATGGGACCGTAATGTTGCAACCACACACACGTTGACCTGCTGTGAGGAACAAACGAGTTAGTAAATTCCAAACATGAAAAAGGACATTGTAAAATCATCATGAAAAACCGAAATTCCAAGAGTATAAAACACGAAACAAATGCTTACCACAGAAAGAAAACTTATAGTGCTCCGCACCCTCCTCCCGCCCTGTGTTGCAACAGATGTCCCTTTCTCCAAAAATGTACTCAATGGGACTGTAATGTTGCAACCACACACACGTTGACCTGCTGTGAGGAACAAACGAGTTAGTAAATTCCAAACATGAAAAAGGACATTGTAAAATCATCATGAAAAACCGAAATTCCAAGAGTATAAAACACAAAAAAAATGCTTACCAGAGAAAGAAAACTTATCGTGCTCCGCACCCTCCTCCCGCCCTGTGTTGCAACAGATGTCCCTTTCTCCAAAAATGTACTCAATGGGACCGTAATGTTGCAACCACACACACGTTGACCTGCTGTGAGGAACAAACGAGTTAGTAAATTCCAAACATGAAAAAGGACATTGTAAAATCATCATGAAAAACCGAAATTCCAAGAGTATAAAACACAAAAAAAATGCTTACCAGAGAAAGAAAACTTATCGTGCTCCGCACCCTCCTCCCGCCCTGTGTTGCAACAGATGTCCCTTTCTCCAAAAATGTACTCAATCGGACCGTAATGTTGCGACCACACACACGTTGACCTGCTGTGAGGAACAAACGAGTTAGTAAATTCCAAACATGAAAAAGGACATTGTAAAATCATCATGAAAAACCGAAATTCCAAGAGTATAAAACACACAAAAAATGCTTACCAGAGAAAGAAAACTTACCGTGCTCCGCACCCTCCTCCCGCCCTGTGTTGCAACAGATGTCCCTTTCTCCAAAAATATACTCAATGGGACCGTAATGTTGCAACCACACACACGTTGACCTGCTGTGAGGAACAAACGAGTTAGTAAATTCCAAACATGAAAAAGGTCATTGTAAAATCATCATGAAAAACCGTAATTCCAAGAGTATAAAACACAAAAAAAATGCTTACCATAGAAAGAAAACTTATTGTGCTCCGCACCCTCCTCCCGCCCTGTGTTGCTACAGATGTCCCTTTCTCCAAAAATGTACCCAATGGGACCGTAATGTTGCAACCACACACAAGTTGACCTGCTGTGAGGAACAAACGAGTTAGTAAATTCCAAACATGAAAAAGGACATTGTAAAATCATCATGAAAAACCGAAATTCCAAGAGTATAAAACACAAAACAAATGCTTACCAGAGAAAGAAAACTTATCGTGCTCTGCACCCTCCTCCCGCCCTGTGTTGCAACAGATGTCCCTTTCTCCAAAAATGTACTCAATGGGACTGTAATGTTGCAACCACACACACGTTTACCTGCTGTGAGGAACAAACGAGTTAGTAAATTCCAAACATGAAAAAGGACATTGTAAAATCATCACGAAAAACCGAAATTCCAAGAGTATAAAACACAAAAAAAATGCTTACCAGAGAAAGAAAACTTATCGTGCTCCGCACCCTCCTCCCGCCCTGTGTTGCAACAGATGTCCCTTTCTCCAAAAATGTACTCAATGGGACCGTAATGTTGCAACCACACACACGTTGACCTGCTGTGAGGAACAAACGAGTTAGTAAATTCCAAACATGAAAAAGGACATTGTAAAATCATCATGAAAAACCGAAATTCCAAGAGTATAAAACACAAAACAAATGCTTAACAGAGAAAGAAAACTTATCGTGCTCCGCACCCTCCTCCCGCCCTGTGTTGCTACAGATGTCCCTTTCTCCAAAAATGTACTCAATGGGACCGTAATGTTGCAACCACAAACACATTGACCTGCTGTGAGGAACAAACGAGTTAGTATATTCCAAACATGAAAAAGGACATTGTAAAATCATCATGAACAACCGAAATTCCAAGAGTATAAAACACAAAAAAAATGCTTACGAGAGAAAGAAAACTTATCGTGCTCCGCACCCTCCTCCCGCCCTGTGTTGCAACAGATGTCCCTTTCTCCAAAAATGTACTCAATGGGACTGTAATGTTGCAACCACACACACGTTGACCTGCTGTGAGGAAGAAACGAGTTAGTAAATTCCAAACATGAAAAAGGACATTGTAAAATCAACATGAAAAACCGAAATTCCAAAAGTATAATACACAAAAAAAATGCTTACGAAAGAAAGAAAACTTATCGTGTTCCGCACCCTCCTCCCGCCCTGTGTTGCAACAGATGTCCCTTTCTCCAAAAATGTACTCAATGGGACCGTAATGTTGCAACCACACACATATTGACCTGCTGTGAGGAACAAACGAGTTAGTATATTCCAAACATGAAAAAGGACATTGTAAAATCATCATGAACAACCGAAAATCCAAGAGTATAAAACACAAAAAAAATGCTTACGAGAGAAAGAAAACTTATCGTGCTTTGCACCCTCCTCCCGCCCTGTGTTGCAACAGATGTCCCTTTCTCCAAAAATGTACTCAATGGGACTGTAATGTTGCAACCACACACACGTTGACCTGCTGTGAGGAAGAAACGAGTTAGTAAATTCCAAACATGAAAAAGGACATTGTAAAATCAACATGAAAAACCGAAATTCCAAAAGTATAAAACACAAAAAAAATGCTTACGAAAGAAAGAAAACTTATCGTGCTCCGCACCCTCCTCCCGCACTGTGTTGCAACAGATGTCCCTTTCTCCAAAAATGTACTCAATGGGACCGTAATGTTGCAACCACACACACATTGACCTGCTGTGAGGAATTAACGAGTTAGTATATACCAAACATGAAAAAGGACATTGTAAAATCAACATGATAAACCGATATTCCAAAAGTATAAAACACAAAAAAAATGCTTACGAAAGAAAGAAAACATATCGTGCTCCGCACCCTCCTCCCGCCCTGTGTTGCAACAGATGTCCCTATCTCCAAAAATGTACTCAATGGGACCGTAATGTCGCAACCACACACACGTTGACCTGCTGTGAGGAACAAACGAGTTAGTAAATTCCAAACATGAAAAAGGACATTGTAAAATCAACATGAAAAACCGAAATTCCAAAAGTATAAAACACAAAACAAATGCTTACGAAAGAAAGAAAACTTATCGTGCTCCGCACCCTCCTCCCGCCCTGTGTTGCAACAGATGTCCCTTTCTCCAAAAATGTACTCAATGGGACCGTAATATTGCAACCACACACACGTTGACCTGCTGTGAGGAAGAAACGAGTTAGTAAATTCCAAACATGAAAAGGACAATGTAATATCAAGATGAAAAACCGAAATTCCAAAAGTATAAAACACAAAAAAATGCTTACCAAAGAAAGAAAATGAATCGTGCTTGCACCCTCCTCCCGCCCTGTGTTGCAACAGATGTTCCTTTCTCCAAAAATGTACTCAATGAGACCGTAATGTTGCAACCACACACACGTTGACCTGCTGTGAGGAACAAACGTGTTAGTATATTCCAAACATGAAAAAGCACACTGTAAAATCAACATGAAAAACCGAAATTCCAAAAGTATAAAACACAAAAAAAATCCTTACCAAAGAAAGAAATTGAATCGTGCTCCGCACCCTCCTCGCGCCCTGTGTTGCAACAGATGTCCCTTACTCCAAAAATGTACTCAATGGGACCGTAATGTTGCAACCACACACACGTTGACCTGCTGTGAGGAACAAACGAGTTAGTAAATTCCAAACATGAAAAAGGACATTGTAAAATCATCATGAAAAACCGAAATTCCAAGAGTATAAAACACAAAAAAAATGCTTACCAGAGAAAGAAAACTTATCGTGCTCCGCACCCCCCTCCCGCCCTGTGTTGCAACAGATGTCCCTTTCTCCAAAAATGTACTCAATGGGACCGTAATGTTGCAACCACACACACGTTGACCTGCTGTGAGGAACAAACTAGTTAGCAAATTCCAAACATGAAAAAGTACATTGTAAAATCATCATGAAAAACCGAAATTCCAAGAGTATAAAACACAAAAAAAAACTTACCAGACAAAGAAAACTTATCGTGCTCCGCACCCTCCTCCCGCCCTGTGTTGCAACAGATGTCCCTTTCTCCAAAAATGTACTCGATGGGACCGTAATGTTGCAACCACACACACGTTGACCTGCTGTGAGGAACAAACGAGTTAGTAAATTCCAAACATGAAAAAGGACATTGTAAAATCATCATGAAAAACCGAAATTCCAAGAGTATAAAACACAAAAAAAATGCTTACCAGAGAAAGAAAACTTATCGTGCTCCGCACCCTCCTCCCGCCCTGTGTTGCAACAGATGTCCCTTTCTCCAAAAATGTACTCAATGGGACCGTAATGTTGCAACCACACACACGTTGACCTGCTGTGAGGAACAAACGAGTTAGTAAATTCCAAACATGAACAAGGACATTGTAAAATCATCATGAAAAACCGAAATTCCAAGAGTATAAAACACAAAAAAAATGCTTACCAGAGAAAGAAAACTTATCGTGCTCCGCACCCTCCTCCCGCCGTGTGTTGCAACAGATGTCCCTTTCTCCAAAAATGTACTCAATGGGACCGTAATGTTGCAACCACACACACGTTGACCTGCTGTGAGGAACAAACGAGTTAGTAAATTCCAAACATGAAAAAAGACATTGTAAAATCATCATGAAAAACCGAAATTCCAAGAGTATAAAACACAAAACAAATGCTTACCAGAGAAAGAAAACTTATCGTGCTCCGCACCCTCCTCCCGCCCTGTGTTGCAACAGATGTCCCTTTCTCCAAAAATGTACTCAATGGGACCGAAATGTTGCGACCACACACACGTTGACCTGCTGTGAGGAACAAACGAGTTAGTAAATTCCAAACATGAAAAAGGACATTGAAAAATCATCATGAAAAACCGATATTCCAAGAGTATAAAACACAAAAAAAATGCTTACCAGAGAAAGAAAACTTACCGTGCTCCGCACCCTCCTCCCGCCCTGTGTTGCAACAGATGTCCCTTTCTCCAAAAATGTACTCAATGGGACCGTAATGTTGCAACCACACACACGTTGACCTGCTGTGAGGAACAAGCGAGTTAGTAAATTCCAAACATGAAAAAGGACATTGTAAAATCATCATGAAAAACCGAAATTCCAAGAGTATAAAACACAAAAAAAATGCTTACCAGAGAAAGAAAAGTTATCGTGCTCCGCACCCACCTCCCGCCCTGTGTTGCAACAGATGTCCCTTTCTCCAAAAATAAACTCAATGGGACCGTAATGTTGCAACCACAAACACGTTGACCTGCTGTGAGGAACAAACGAGTTAGTAAATTCCAAACATGAAAAAGGACATTGTAAAATCATCATGAAAAACCGAAATTCCAAGAGCATAAAACACACAAAAAATGCTTACCAGAGAAAGAAAACTTATCGTGCTCCGCACCCTCCTCCCGCCCTGTGTTGCAACAGATGTCCCTTTCTCCAAAAATGTACTCAATGGGACCGTAATGTTGCAACCACACACACGTTGACCTGCTGTGAGGAACAAATGAGTTAGTAAATTCCAAACATGAAAAAGGACATTGTAAAATCATCATGAAAAACCGAAATTCCAAGAGTATAAAACACAAAACAAATGCTTACCAGAGAAAGAAAACTTATCGTGCTCCACACCCTCCTCCCGCCCTGTGTTGCTACAGATGTCCCTTTCTCCAAAAATGTACTCAATGGGACCGTAATGTTGCAACCACACACACGTTGACCTGCTGTGAGGAACAAACGAGTGAGTAAATTCCAAACATGAAAAAGGACATTGTAAAATCATCATGAAAAACCGAAATTCCAAGAGTATAAAACACAAAAAAAATGCTTACCAGAGAAAGAAAACTTATCGTGCTCCGCACCCACCTCCCGCCCTGTGTTGCAACAGATGTCCCTTTCTCCAAAAATGTACTCAATGGGACCGTAATGTTGCAACCACACACACGTTGACCTGCTGTGAGGAACAAACGAGTTAGTAAATTCCAAACATGAAAAAGGACATTGTAAAATCATCATGAAAAACCGAAATTCCAAGAGTATAAAACACAAAAAAAATGCTTACCAGAGAAAGAAAACTTATCGTGCTCCGCACCCTCCTCCCGACCTGTGTTGCTACAGATGTCCCTTTCTCCAAAAATGTACTCAATGGGACCGTAATGTTGCAACCACACACACGTTGACCTGCTGTGAGGAACAAACGAGTGAGTAAATTCCAAACATGAAAAAGGACATTGTAAAATCATCATGAAAAACCGAAATTCCAAGAGTATAAAACACAAAAAAAATGCTTACCAGAGAAACAAAACTTATCGTGCTCCGCACCCTCCTCCCGCCCTGTGTTGCAACAGATGTCCCTTTCTCCAAAAATGTACTCAATTGGACCGCAATGTTGCAACCACACACACGTTGACCTGCTGTCAGGAACAAACGAGTTAGTAAATTCCAAACATGAAAAAGGACATTGTAAAATCATCATGAAAAACCGAAATTCCAAGAGTATAAAACACAAAAAAAATGCTTACCAGAGAAAGAAAACTTATCGTGCTCCGCACCCTCCTCCCGCCCTGTGTTGCAACAGATGTCCCTTTCTCCATAAAAGTACTCAATGGGACCGTAATGTTGCAACCACACACACGTTGACCTGCTGTCAGGAACAAACGAGTTAGTAAATTCCAAACATGAAGAAGGACATTGTAAAATCATCATGAAAAACCGAAATTCCAAGAGTATAAAACACAAAAAAAATGCTTACCAGAGAAAGAAAACTTATCGTGCTCCGCACCCTCCTCCCGCCCTGTGTTGCAACAGATGTCCCTTTCTCCAAAAATGTACTCAATGGGACCGTAATGTTGCAACCACACACACGTTAAGCTGCTATGAGGAACAAACGAGTTAGTAAATTCCAAACATGAAAGAGGACATTGTAAAATCATCATGAAAAACCGAAATTCCAAGAGTATAAAACACAAAAAAAATGCTTACCAGAGAAAGAAAACTTATCGTGCTCCGCACAATCCTCCCGCCCTGTGTTGCAACAGATGTCCCTTTCTCCAAAAATGTACTCAATGGGACGGTAATGTTGCAACCACACACACGTTGACCTGCTGTGAGGAACAAACGAGTTAGTAAATTCCAAACATGAAAAAGGACATTGTAAAATCATCATGAGAAACCGAAATTCCAAGAGTATAAAACACAAAAAAAATGCTTACCAGAGAAAGAAAACTTATCGTGCTCAGCACCCTCCTCCCGCCCTGTGTTGCAACAGATGTCCCTTTCTCCAAAAATGTACTCAATGGGACCGTAATGTTGCAACCACACACACGTTGACCTGCTGTGAGGAACAAACGAGTTAGTAAATTCCAAACATGAAAAAGGACATTGTAAAATCATCATGAAAAACCGAAATTCCAAGAGTATAAAACACGAAACAAATGCTTACCACAGAAAGAAAACTTATAGTGCTCCGCACCCTCCTCCCGCCCTGTGTTGCAACAGATGTCCCTTTCTCCAAAAATGTACTCAATGGGACTGTAATGTTGCAACCACACACACGTTGACCTGCTGTGAGGAACAAACGAGTTAGTAAATTCCAAACATGAAAAAGGACATTGTAAAATCATCATGAAAAACCGAAATTCCAAGAGTATAAAACACAAAAAAAATGCTTACCAGAGAAAGAAAACTTATCGTGCTCCGCACCCTCCTCCCGCCCTGTGTTGCAACAGATGTCCCTTTCTCCAAAAATGTACTCAATGGGACCGTAATGTTGCAACCACACACACGTTGACCTGCTGTGAGGAACAAACGAGTTAGTAAATTCCAAACATGAAAAAGGACATTGTAAAATCATCATGAAAAACCGAAATTCCAAGAGTATAAAACACAAAAAAAATGCTTACCAGAGAAAGAAAACTTATCGTGCTCCGCACCCTCCTCCCGCCCTGTGTTGCAACAGATGTCCCTTTCTCCAAAAATGTACTCAATCGGACCGTAATGTTGCGACCACACACACGTTGACCTGCTGTGAGGAACAAACGAGTTAGTAAATTCCAAACATGAAAAAGGACATTGTAAAATCATCATGAAAAACCGAAATTCCAAGAGTATAAAACACACAAAAAATGCTTACCAGAGAAAGAAAACTTACCGTGCTCCGCACCCTCCTCCCGCCCTGTGTTGCAACAGATGTCCCTTTCTCCAAAAATATACTCAATGGGACCGTAATGTTGCAACCACACACACGTTGACCTGCTGTGAGGAACAAACGAGTTAGTAAATTCCAAACATGAAAAAGGTCATTGTAAAATCATCATGAAAAACCGTAATTCCAAGAGTATAAAACACAAAAAAAATGCTTACCATAGAAAGAAAACTTATTGTGCTCCGCACCCTCCTCCCGCCCTGTGTTGCTACAGATGTCCCTTTCTCCTAAAAAGTACTCAATGGGACCGTAATGTTGCAACCACACACACGTTGACCTGCTGTGAGGAACAAACGAGTGAGTAAATTCCAAACATTAAAAAGGACATTGTAAAATCATCATGAAAAACCGAAATTCCAAGAGTATAAAACACAAAAAAAATGCTTACCAGAGAAAGAAAACTTATCGTGCTCCGCACCCTCCTCCCGCCCTGTGTTGCAACAGATGTCCCTTTCTCCAAAAATGTACTCAATGGGACCGTAATGTTGCAACCACACACACGTTGACCTGCTGTGAGGAACAAACGAGTTAGTAAATTCCAAACATGAAAAAGGACATTGTAAAATCATCACGAAAAACCGAAATTCCAAGAGTATAAAACACAAAAAAAATGCTTACCAGAGAAAGAAAACTTATCGTGCTCCGCACCCTCCTCCCGCCCTGTGTTGCAACAGATGTCCCTTTCTCCAAAAATGTACTCAATGGGACCGTAATGTTGCAACCACACACACGTTGACCTGCTGTGAGGATAAACGAGTTAGTAAATTCCAAACATGAAAAAGGACATTGTAAAATCATCATGAAAAACCGAAATTCCAAGAGTATAAAACACAAAACAAATGCTTAACAGAGAAAGAAAACTTATCGTGCTCCGCACCCTCCTCCCGCCCTGTGTTGCTACAGATGTCCCTTTCTCCTAAAAAGTACTCAATGGGACCGTAATGTTGCAACCACACACACGTTGACCTGCTGTGAGGAACAAACGAGTGAGTAAATTCCAAACATTAAAAAGGACATTGTAAAATCATCATGAAAAACCGAAATTCCAAGAGTATAAAACACAAAAAAAATGCTTACCAGAGAAAGAAAACTTATCGTGCTCCGCACCCTCCTCCCGCCCTGTGTTGCAACAGATGTCCCTTTCTCCAAAAATGTACTCAATGGGACCGTAATGTTGCAACCACACACACGTTGACCTGCTGTGAGGAACAAACGAGTTAGTAAATTCCAAACATGAAAAAGGACATTGTAAAATCATCATGAAAAACCGAAATTCCAAGAGTATAAAACACAAAAAAAATGCTTACCAGAGAAAGAAAACTTATCGTGCTCCGCATCCTCCTCCCGCCCTGTGTTGCTACAGATGTCCCTTTCTCCAAAAATGTACTCAATGGGACCGTAATGTTGCAACCACACACACGTTGACCTGCTGTGAGGAACAAACGAGTGAGTAAATTCCAAACATGAAAAAGGACATTGTAAAATCATCATGAAAAACCGAAGTTCCAAGAGTATAAAACACAAAAAAAATGCTTACCAGAGAAAGAAAACTTATCGTGCTCCGCACCCTCCTCCCGCCCTGTGTTGCAACAGATGTCCCTTTCTCCAAAAATGTACTCAATGGGACCGTAATGTTGCAACCACACACACGTTGACCTGCTGTGAGGAACAAACGAGTTAGTAAATTCCAAAGATGAAAAAGGACATTGTAAAATCATCATGAAAAACCAAAATTCCAAGAGTATAAAACACAAAAAAAATGCTTACCAGAGAAAGAAAACTTATCGTGCTCCGCACCCTCCTCCCGCCCTGTGTTGCTACAGATGTCCCTTTCTCCAAAAATGTACTCAATGGGACCGTAATGTTGCAACCACACACACGTTGACCTGCTGTGAGGAACAAACGAGTGAGTAAATTCCAAACATGAAAAAGGACATTGTAAAATCATCATGAAAAACCGAAATTCCAAGAGTATAAAACACAAAAAAAATGCTTACCAGAGAAAGAAAACTTATCGTGCTCCGCACCCTCCTCCCGCCCTGTGTTGCAACAGATGTCCCTTTCTCCAAAAATGTACTCAATGGGACCGCAATGTTGCAACCACACACACGTTGACCTGCTGTGAGGAACAAACGAGTTAGTAAATTCCAAACATGAAAAAGGACATTGTATAATCATCATGAAAAACCGAAATTCCAAGAGTATAAAACACAAAACAAATGCTTACCAGAGAAAGAAAACTTATCGTGCTCCGCACCCTCCTCCCGCCCTGTGTTGCAACAGATGTCCCTTTCTCCAAAAATGTACTCAATGGGACCGTAATGTTGCAACCACACACACGTTGACCTGCTGTCAGGAACAAACGAGTTAGTAAATTCCAAACATGAAGAAGGACATTGTAAAATCATCATGAAAACAGAAATTCCAAGAGTATAAAGCACAAAAAAAGTGCTTACCAGAGAAAGAAAACTTATCGTGCTCCGCACCCTCCTCCCGCCTTGTGTTGCAACAGATGTCCCTTTCTCCAAAAATGTACTCAATGGGACCGTAATGTTGCAACCACACACACGTTAACCTGCTATGAGGAACAAACGAGTTAGTAAATTCCAAACATGAAAGAGGACATTGTAAAATCATCATGAAAAACCGAAAGTCCAAGAGTATAAAACACAAAAAAAATGCTTACCAGAGAAAGAAAACTTATCGTGCTCCGCACAATCCTCCCGCCCTGTGTTGCAACAGATGTCCCTTTCTCCAAAAATGTACTCAATGGGACCGTAATGTTGCAACCACACACACGTTGACCTGCTGTGAAGAACAAACGAGTTAGTAAATTCCAAACATGAAAAAGGACATTGTAAAATCATCATGAGAAACCGAAATTCCAAGAGTATAAAACACAAAAAAAATGCTTACCAGAGAAAGAAAACTTATCGTGCTCCGCACCCTCCTCCCGCCCTGTGTTGCAACAGATGTCCCTTTCTCCAAATATGTACTCAATGGGACCGTAATGTTGCAACCACACACACGTTGACCTGCTGTGAGGAACAAACGAGTTAGTAAATTCCAAACATGAAAAAGGACATTGTAAAATCATCATGAAAAACCGAAATTCCAAGAGTATAAAACACAAAAAAAATGCTTACCAGAGAAAGAAAACTTATCGTGCTCCGCACCCTCCTCCCGCCCTGTGTTGCAACGGATGTCCCCTTCTCCAAAAATGTACTCAATGGGACCATAATGTTGCAACCACACACACGTTGATCTGCTGTGGGGAACAAACGAGTTAGTAAATTCCAAACATGAAAAAGGACATTGTAAAATCATCATGAAAAACCGAAATTCCAAGAGTATAAAACACAAAAAAAATGCTTACCAGAGAAAGAAAACTTATCGTGCTCCGCACCCTCCTCCCGCCCTGTGTTGCAACAGATGTCCCTTTCTCCAAAAATGTACTCAATGGGACCGTAATGTTGCAACCACACACACGTTGACCTGCTGTGAGGAACAAACGAGTTAGTAAATTCCAAACATGAAAAAGGACATTGTAAAATCATCATGAAAAACCGAAATTCCAAGAGTATAAAACACAAAAAAAATGCTTACCAGAGAAAGAAAACTTATCGTGCTCCGCACCCTCCTCCCGCCCTGTGTTGCAACAGATGTCCCTTTCTCCAAAAATGTACTCAATGGGACCGTAATGTTGCAACCACACACACGTTGACCTGCTGTGAGGAACAAACGAGTTAGTAAATTCCAAACATGAATAAGGACATTGTAAAATTATCATGAAAAACCGAAATTCCAAGAGTATAAAAAACAAAAAAAAAGCTTACCAGAGAAAGAAAACTTATCGTGCTCCGCACCCTCCTCCCGCCCTGTGTTGCAACAGATATCCCTTTCTCCAAAAATGTACTCAATGGGACCGTAATGTTGCAACCACACACACGTTGACCTGCTGTGAGGAACAAACGAGTTAGTAAATTCCAAACATGAAAAAGGACATTGTAAAATCATCATGAAAAACCGAAATTCCAAGAGTATAAAACACAAAAAAAATGCTTACCAGAGAAAGAAAACTTATCGTGCTCCGCACCCTCCTCCCGCCCTGTGTTGCAACAGATGTCCCTTTCTCCAAAAATGTACTCAATGGGATTGTAATGTTGCAACCACACACACGTTGACCTGCTGTGAGGAACAAACGAGTTAGTAAATTCCAAACATGAAAAAGCACATTGTAAAATCATCATGAAAAACCGAAATTCCAAGAGTATAAAACACAAAAAAAATCCTTACCAGAGAAAGAAAACTTATCGTGCTCCGCACCCTCCTCCCGCCCTGTGTTGCAACAGATGTCCCTTTCTCCAAAAATGTACTCAATGGGACCGTAATGTTGTAACCACACACACGTTGACCTGCTGTGAGGAACAAACGAGTTAGTAAATTCCAAACATGAAAAAGGACATTGTAAAATCATCATGAAAAACCGAAATTCCAAGAGTATAAAACACAAAAAAAATGCTTACCAGAGAAAGAAAACTTATCGTGCTCCGCACCTTCCTCCCGCCCTGTGTTGCTACAGATGTCACTTTCTCCAAAAATGTACTCAATGGGACCGTAATGTTGCCACCTCACACACGTTGACCTGTTGTGAGGAACAAACGAGTGAGTAAATTCCAAACATGAAAAAGGACATTGTAAAATCATCATGAAAAACCGAAATTCCAAGAGTATAAAACACAAAAAAAATGCTTACCAGAGAAAGGAAACTTATCGTGCTCCGCACCCTCCTCCCGCCCTGTGTTGCAACAGATGTCCCTTTCTCCAAAAATGTACTCAATGGGACCGTAATGTTGCAACCACACACACGTTGACCTGCTGTGAGGAACAAACGAGTTAGTAAATTCCAAACATGAAAAAGGACATTGTAAAATCATCATGAAAAACCGAAATTCCGAGAGTATAAAAAACAAAAAAAAAGCTTACCAGAGAAAGAAAACTTATCGTGCTCCGCACCCTCCTCCCGCCCTGTGTTGCAACAGATATCCCTTTCTCCAAAAATGTACTCAATGGGACCGTAATGTTGCAACCACACACACGTTGACCTGCTGTGAGGAACAAACGAGTTAGTAAATTCCAAACATGAAAAAGGACATTGTAAAATCATCATGAAAAACCGAAATTCCAAGAGTATAAAACACAAAAAAAATGCTTACCAGAGAAAGAAAACTTATCGTGCTCCGCACCCTCCTCCCGCCCTGTGTTGCAACAGATGTCCCTTTCTCCAAAAATGTACTCAATGGGACCGTAATGTTGCAACCACACACACGTTGACCTGCTGTGAGGAACAAACGAGTTAGTAAATTCCAAACATGAAAAAGCACATTGTAAAATCATCATGAAAAACCGAAATTCCAAGAGTATAAAACACAAAAAAAATGCTTACCAGAGAAAGAGAACTTATCGTGCTCCGCACCCTCCTCCCGCCCTGTGTTGCAACAGATGTCCCTTTCTCCAAAAATGTACTCAATGGGACCGTAATGTTGCAACCACACACACGTTGACCTGCTGTGAGGAACAAACGAGTTAGTAAATTCCAAACATGAAAAAGGACATTGTAAAATCATCATGAAAAACCGAAATTCCAAGAGTATAAAACACAAAAAAAATGCTTACCAGAGAAAGAAAACTTATCGTGCTCCGCACCCTCCTCCCGCCCTGTGTTGCAACAGATGTCCCTTTCTCCAAAAATGTACTCAATGGGACCGTAATGTTGCAACCACACACACGTTGACCTGCTGTGAGGAACAAACGAGTTAGTAAATTCCAAACATGAAAAAGCACATTGTAAAATCATCATGAAAAACCGAAATTCCAAGAGTATAAAACACAAAAAAAATGCTTACCAGAGAAAGAGAACTTATCGTGCTCCGCACCCTCCTCCCGCCCTGTGTTGCAACAGATGTCCCTTTCTCCAAAAATGTACTCAATGGGACCGTAATGTTGCAACCACACACACGTTGACCTGCTGTGAGGAACAAACGAGTTAGTAAATTCCAAACATGAAAAAGGACATTGTAAAATCATCATGAAAAACCGAAATTCCAAGAGTATAAAACACAAAAATAATGCTTACCAGAGAAAGAACACTTATCGTGCTCCGCACCCTCCTCCCGCCCTGTGTTGCTACAGATGTCCCTTTCTCCAAAAATGTACTCAATGGGACCGTAATGTTGCAACCACACACAAGTTGACCTGCTGTGAGGAACAAACGAGTGAGTAAATTCCAAACATGAAAAAGGACATTGTAAAATCATCATGAAAAACCGAAATTCCAAGAGTATAAAACACAAAAAAAATTCTTACCAGAGAAAGAAAACTTATCGTGCTCCGCACCCTCCTCCCGCCCTGTGTTGCAACAGATGTCCCTTTCTCCAAAAATGTACTCAATGGGACCGCAATGTTGCAACCACACACACGATGACCTGCTGTGAGGAACAAACGAGTTAGTAAATTCCAAACATGAAAAAGGACATTGTAAAATCATCATGAAAAACCGAAATTCCAAGAGTATAAAACACAAAAAAAATGCTTACCAGAGAAAGAAAACTTATCGTGCTCCGCACCCTCCTCCCGCCCTGTGTTGCAACAGATGTCCCTTTCTCCAAAAATGTACTCAATGGGACCGTAATGTTGCAACCACACACACGTTGACCTGCTGTCAGGAACAAACGAGTTAGTAAATTCCAAACATGAAAAAGGACATTGTAAAATCATCATGAAAAACCGAAATTCCAAGAGTATAAAACACAAAAAAAATGCTTACCAGAGAAAGAAAACTTATCGTGCTCTGCACCCTCCTCCCGCCCTGTGTTGCAACAGATGTCCCTTTCCCCAAAAATGTACTCAATGGGACCGTAATGTTGCAACCACACACACGTTAACCTGCTATGAGGAACAAACGAGTTAGTAAATTCCAAACATGAAAGAGGACATTGTAAAATCATCATGAAAAACCGGATTTCCAAGAGTATAAAACACAAAAAAAATGCTTACCAGAGAAAGAAAACTTATCGTGCTCCGCACAATCCTCCCGCCCTGTGTTGCAACAGATGTCCCTTTCTCCAAAAATGTACTCAATGGGATGGTAATGTTGCAACCACACACATGTTGACCTGCTGTGAGGAACAAACGAGTTAGTAAATTCCAAACATGAAAAAGGACATTGTAAAATCACCATGAGAAACCGAAATTCCAAGAGTATAAAACACAAAAAAAATGCTTACCAGAGAAAGAAAACTTATCGTGCTCCGCACCTTCCTCCTGCCCTGTGTTGCAACAGATGTCTCTTTCTCCAAAAATGTACTCAATGGGACCGTAATGTTGCAACCACACACACGTTGACCTGCTATGAGGAACAAACGAGTTAGTAAATTCCAAACATGAAAAAGGACATTGTAAAATCATCATGAAAAACCGAAATTCCAAGAGTATAAAACACAAAAAAAATGCTTACCAGAGAAAGAAAACTTATCGTGCTCCGCACCCTCCTCCCGCCCTGTGTTGCAACAGATGTCCCTTTCTCCAAAAATGTACTCAATGGGACCGTAATGTTGCAACCACACACACGTTGATCTGCTGTGTGGAACAAACGAGTTAGTAAATTCCAAACATGAAAAAGGACATTGTAAAATCATCATGAAAAACCGAAATTCCAAGAGTATAAAACACAAAAAAAATGCTTACCAGAGAAAGAAAACTTATCGTGCTCCGCACCCTCCTCCCGCCCTGTGTTGCAACAGATGTCCCTTTCTCCAAATATGTACTCAATGGGACCGTAATGTTGCAACCACACACACGTTGACCTGCTGTGAGGAACAAACGAGTTAGTAAATTCCAAACATGAAAAAGGACATTGTAAAATCATCATGAAAAACCGAAATTCCAAGAGTATAAAACACAAAAAAAATGCTTACCAGAGAAAGAAAACTTATCGTGCTCCGCACCCTCCTCCCGCCCTGTGTTGCAACAGATGTCCCTTTCTCCAAAAATGTACTCAATGGGACCGTAATGTTGCAACCACACACACGTTGACCTGCTGTGAGGAACAAACGAGTTAGTAAATTCCAAACATGAAAAAGCACATTGTAAAATCATCATGAAAAACCGAAATTCCAAGAGTATAAAACACAAAAAAAATGCTTACCAGAGAAAGAAAACATATCGTGCTCCGCACCCTCCTCCCGCCCTGTGTTGCAACAGATTTCCCTTTCTCCAAAAATGTACTCAATGGGACCGTAATGTTGCAACCACACACACGTTGACCTGCTGTGAGGAACAAACGAGTTAGTAAATTCCAAACATGAAAAAGCACATTGTAAAATCATCATGAAAAACCGAAATTCCAAGAGTATAAAACACAAAAAAAATGCTTACCAGACAAAGAAAACTTATCGTGCTCCGCACCCTCCTCCCGCCCTGTGTTGCAACAGATGTCCCTTTCTCCAAAAATGTACTCAATGGGACCGTAATGTTGCAGCCACACACACGTTGACCTGCAGTGAGGAACAAACGAGTTAGTAAATTCCAAACATGAAAAAGGACATTGTAAAATCATCATGAAAAACCGAAATTCCAAGAGTATAAAACACAAAAAAATGCTTACCAGAGAAAGGAAACTTATCGTGCTCCGCACCCTCCTCCCGATCTGTGTCGCAACAGATGTCCCTTTCTCCAAAAATGTACTCAATGGGACCGTAATGTTGCAACCACACACACGTTGACCTGCTGTGAGGAACAAACGAGTTAGTAAATTCCAAACATGAAAAAGAACATTGTAAAATCATCATGAAAAACCGAAATTCCAAGAGTATAAAACACAAAAAAATGCTTACCAGAGAAAGAAAACTTATCGTGCTCCGCACCCTCCTCCCGCCTTTGTTGCAACAGATGTCCCTTTCTCCAAAAATGTACTCAATGGGACCGTAATGTTGCAACCACACACACGTTGACCTGCTGTGAGGAACAAACGAGTTAGTAAATTCCAAACATGAAAAAGGACATTGTAAAATCATCATGAAAAACCGAAATTCCAAGAGTATAAAAAACAAAAAAAATGCTTACCAGAGAAAGAAAACTTATCGTGCTCCGCACCCTCCTCCCGCCCTGTGTTGCTACAGATGTCCCTTTCTCCAAAAATGTACTCAATGGGACCGTAATGTTGCAACCACACACACGTTGACCTGCTGTGAGGAACAAACGAGTGAGTAAATTCCAAACATGAAAAAGGACATTGTAAAATCATCATGAAAAACCGAAATTCCAAGAGTATAACGCACAAAAAAAATGCTTACCAGAGAAAGAAAACTTATCGTGCTCCGCACCCTCCTCCCGCCCTGTGTTGCAACAGATGTCCCTTTCTCCAAAAATGTACTCAATGGGACCGCAATGTTGCAGCCACACACACGTTGACCTGCTGTGAGGAACAAACGAGATAGTAAATTCCAAACATGAAAAAGGACATTGTAAAATCATCATGAAAAACCGAAATTCCAAGAGTATAAAACACAAAAAAAATGCTTACCAGAGAAACAAAACTTATCGTGCTCCGCACCCTCCTCCCGCCCTGTGTTGCAACAGATGTCCCTTTCTCCAAAAATGTACTCAATGGGACCGTAATGTTGCAACCACACACACGTTGACCTGCTGTGAGGAACAAACGAGATAGTAAATTCCAAACATGAAAAAGGACATTGTAAAATCATCATGAAAAACCGAAATTCCAAGAGTATAAAACACAAAAAAAATGCTTACCAGAGAAAGAAAACTTATCGTGCTCCGCACCCTCCTCCCGCCCTGTGTTGCAACAGATGTCCCTTTCTCCAAAAATGTACTCAATGGGACCGTAATGTTGCAACCACACACACGTTAACCTGCTATGAGGAACAAACGAGTTAGTAAATTCCAAACATGAAAGAGGACATTGTAAAATCATCATGAAAAACCGAAATTCCAAGAGTATAAAACACAAAAAAAATGCTTACCAGAGAAAGAAAACTTATCGTGCTCCGCACAATCCTCCCGCTCTGTGTTGCAACAAATGTCCCTTTCTCCAAAAATGTACTCAATGGGACGGTAATGTTGCAACCACACACACGTTGACCTGCTGTGAGGAACAAACGAGTTAGTAAATTCCAAACATGAAAAAGGACATTGTAAAATCATCATGAGAAACCGAAATTCCAAGAGTATAAAACACAAAAAAAATGCTTACCAGAGGAAGAAATCTTATCGTGCTCCGCACCCTCCTCCCGCCCTGTGTTGCAACAGATGTCCCTTTCTCCAAAAATGTACTCAATGGGACCGTAATGTTGCAACCACACACACGTTGACCTGCTGTGAGGAACAAACGAGTTAGTAAATTCCAAACATGAAAAAGGACATTGTAAAATCATCATGAAAAACCGAAATTCCAAGAGTATAAAACACAAAAAAAATGCTTACCAGAGAAAGAAAACATATCGTGCTCCGCACCCTCCTCCCGCCCTGTGTTGCAACAGATGTCCCTTTCTCCAAAAATGTACTCAATGGGACCGTAATATTGCAACCACACACACGTTGACCTGTTGTAAGGAACAAACGAGTTAGTAAATTCCAAACATGAAAAAGGACATTGTAAAATCATCATGAAAAACCGAAATTCCAAGAGTATAAAACACAAAAAAAATGCTTACCAGACAAAGAAAACTTATCGTGCTCCGCACCCTCCTCCCGCCCTGTGTTGCAACAGATGTCCCTTTCTCCAAAAATGTACTCAATGGGACCGTAATGTTGCAACCACACACACGTTGACCTTCAATGAGGAACAAACGAGTTAGTAAATTCCAAACATGAAAAAGGACATTGTAAAATCATCATGAAAAACCGAAATTCCAAGAGTATAAAACACAAAAAAATGCTTACCAGAGAAAGAAAACTTATCGTGCTCCGCACCCTCGTCCCGCCCTGTGTCGCAACGAATGTCCCTTTCTCGAAAAATGTACTCAATGGGACCGTAATGTTGCAACCACACACACGTTGACCTGCTGTGAGGAACAAACGAGTTAGTAAATTCCAAACATGAAAAAGGACATTGTAAAATCATCATGAAAAACCGAAATTCCAAGAGTATAAAACACAAAAAAAATGCTTACCAGAGAAAGAAAACTTATCGTGCTCCGCACCCTCCTCCCGCCCTGTGTTGCTACAGATGTCCCTTTCTCCAAAAATGTACTCAATGGGACCGTAATGTTGCAACCACACACACGTTGACCTGCTGTGAGGAACAAACGAGTTAGTAAATTCCAAACATGAAAAAGGACATTGTAAAATCATCATGAAAAACCGAAATTCCAAGAGCATAAAACACAAAAAAAATGCTTACCAGAGAAAGAAAACTTATCGTGCTCCGCACCCTCCTCCCGCCCTGTGTTGCAACAGATGTCCCTTTCTTCAAAAATGTACTCAATGGGACCGTAATGTTGCAACCACACACACGTTGACCTGCTGTGAGGAACAAACGAGTTAGTAAATTCCAAACATGAAAAAGGACATTGTAAAATCATCATGAAAAACCGAAATTCCAAGAGTATAAAACACAAAAAAAATGCTTACCAGACAAAGAAAACTTATCGTGCTCCGCACCCTCGTCCCGCCCTGTGTCGCAACAGATGTCCCTTTCTCCAAAAATGTACTCAATGGGACCATAATGTTGCAACCACACACACGTTGACCTGCTGTGAGGAACAAACGAGTTAGTAAATTCCAAACATGAAAGAGGACATTGTAAAATCATCATGAAAAACCGAAATTCCAAGAGTATAAAACACAAAAAAAAATGCTTACCAGAGAAAGAAAACTTATCGTGCTCCGCACCCTCCTCCCGCCTTTGTTGCAACAGATGTCCCTTTCTCCAAAAATGTACTCAATGGGACCGTAAAGTTGCAACCACACACACGTTGACCTGCTGTGAGGAACAAACGAGTTAGTAAATTCCAAACATGAAAAAGGACATTGTAAAATCATCATGAAAAACCGAAATTCCAAGAGTATAAAACACAAAAAAAATGCTTACCAGAGAAAGAAAACTTATCGTGCTCCGCACCCTCCTCCCGCCCTGTGTTGCAAAAGATGTCCCTTTCTCCAAAAATGTACTCAATGGGACCGTAATGTTGCAATCACACACACGTTGACCAGCTGTGAGGAACAAACGAGTTAGTAAATTCCAAACATGAAAAAGGACATTGTAAAATCATCATGAAAAACCGAAATTCTAAGAGTATAAAACACAAAAAAAATGCTTACCAGAGAAAGAAAACTTATCGTGCTCCGCACCCTCCTCCCGCCCTGTGTTGCAACAGATGTCCCTTTCTCCAAAAATGTACTCAATGGGACCGTAATGTTGCAACCACACACACGTTGACCTGCTGTGAGGAACAAATGAGTTAGTAAATTCCAAACATGAAAAAGGACATTGTAAAATCATCATGAAAAACCGAAATTCCAAGAGTATAAAACACAAAAAAAATGCTTACCAGAGAAAGAAAACTTATCGTGCTCCGCACCCTCCTCCCGCCCTGTGTTGCAACAGATGTCCCTTTCTCCAAAAATGTACTCAATGGGACCATAATGTTGCAACCACACACACGTTGACCTGCTGTGAGGAACAAACGAGTTAGTAAATTCCAAACATGAAAAAGGACATTGTAAAATCATCATGAAAAACCGAAATTCCAAGAGTATAAAACACAAAAAAAATGCTTACCAGAGAAAGAAAACTTATCGTGCTCCGCACCCTCCTCCCACCCTTTGTTGCAACAGATGTCCCTTTCTCCAAAACTGTACTCAATGGGACCGTAATGTTGCAACCACACACACGTTGACCTGCTGTGAGGAACAAACGAGTTAGTAAATTCCAAACATGAAAAAGGACATTGTAAAATCATCATGAAAAACCGAAATTCCAAGAGTATAAAACACAAAAAAAATGCTTACCAGAGAAAGAAAACTTATCGTGCTCCGCACCCTCCTACCGCCCTGTGTTGCAACAGATGTCCCTTTCTCCAAAAATGTACTCAATGGGACCGTAATGTTGCAACCCCACACACGTTGACCTGCTGTGAGGAACAAACGAGTTAGAAAATTCCAAACATGAAAAAGGACATTGTAAAATCATCATGAAAAACCGAAATTCCAAGAGTATAAAACACAAAAAAAATGCTTACCAGAGAAAGAAAACTTATCGTGCTCCGCACCCTCCTCCCGCCCTGTGCTGCAACAGATGTTACTGAAAAGATGGGGTTGTCAGGTTCGGTAGATGCTGCTATGGATTACCTTAGACCAGACATTTCAAGTAACTTCCATAATATGAATTTGACCCTCACTACCCCAACAGAAATAATGTCCATCATAAAATCTTTAAAATCAAAAACATCTAGTGGGTATGATGAAATATCAACAAAGTTAATTAAAGAATGTGATTCTGAGCTAAGTAACATATTAAGCTATCTGTGTAAGCAGTCGTTTATCAGTGGAATATTTCCCGAATGGCTGAAATATGCTGAAGTTAAGCCACTGTTTAAGAAGGGAGATAAAGAAATAGCATCAAATTTCCGTCCAATTTCACTGTTGCCAGCATTCTCAAAAATTTTCGAAAAAGTAATGTACAGTCGTCTTTATAATCATCTTATCTCAAATAACATACTGTCAAAGTCACAGTTTGGATTTCTAAAAGGTTCTGATATTGAGAAGGCTATCTACACTTACAGTGAAAATGTACTTAATTCATTAGACAAGAAATTGCAGGCAACTGGTATATTTTGTGATCTGTCAAAGGCATTTGACTGTGTAAATCACAATATCCTTTTAAGTAAACTAGAATATTATAGTGTAACAGGAAATGCTGCAAAATGGTTCAAATCTTATATCTCTGGCAGGAAACAAAGGGTGTTATTAGGAAAGAGACATGTATCAAGCTATCAGGCAGCATCCAACTGGGAACTAATTACATGTGGGGTCCCACAAGGTTCCATTTTGGGGCCCTTACTTTTTCTTGTGTATATCAATGACCTTTCATCAGTAACATTACCAAATGCCAAGTTTGTTTTGTTTGCTGATGATACAAACATTGCAATAAATAGCAAATCAAGTGTAGTCTTAGAAAGATCAGCCAATAAAATATTTGTAGACATTAATCACTGGTTCCTAGCCAATTCTTTGTCACTAAACTTTGAAAAAACACACTACATTCAGTTCAGAACTTGTAAGGGGTGTCCCAAGAGTATATGTCTAACATATGATGACAAGAAGATAGAAGAAGTGGACGGTGTTAAATTCTTGGGATTACAGCTTGATAATAAATTCAACTGGGAGGAGCACACCACAGAACTGCTGAAGCGTCTTAACAAATCTCTGTTTGCAATGCGAATTTTGTCAGACATAGGGGATATAAAAATGAAAAAGCTGGCATACTATGCTTACTTTCATTCCATAATGTCATATGGGATTATTTTCTGGGGTAATTCATCAAGCCAAGCTAAAGTTTTCCGGGCACAAAAACGTGCAGTAAGAATTATTTGTGGTGTGAACTCAAGAACATCCTGCAGAAGCCTGTTTAGGGAACTAGGGATACTAACTACAGCTTCCCAATATATTTATTCCTTAATGAAATTTGTCATTAAAAATATATCTCTTTTTCAAACCAACAGCTCAATTCATGGAATCAATACTAGAAATAAGAATAATCTTCACAAGGATTTAAAGTCACTTAGTCTTGTACAAAAAGGTGTGCATTATTCAGGAACACACATTTTCAATAACTTGCCAGCAGCCATAAAAAGCTTAACAACCAATGAAATTCAGTTTAAGAGAAGCCTAAAGGATTTATTAGTGGCCAACTCCTTCTACTCCATTGATGAATTTCTGAGGAAAACCAACTGATTTGTATATAAGTACAACATAACTTCTGCACAATTTCAGTACAGTAATGTGTTCACTGAAAATTTGTGTGTGTGTGTGTGTGTGTGTGTGTGTGTGTGTGTGTGTAAGTATAATCTAACTTCTGCACCATTTCAGTGCAGTAATGTGTTCATTGTAAATAAGTATTACAGTAGTTGTATTACATGTTTCTTACCTTATAAATAAATAAAAAACTTTTTTATTTTAAATTCAGTGCAATAGTGTTTGTAAAATGACCCTTAGTGTTCATTAAAAAATGACGATCATTCCACTTGGGACCTGTGGAATGGTACATTAGCTTATTTGTTTTAGTTTAAATATTTGTCATGTATTGTTGTTTTTCTCACATGTTCCACATCCTGGAGGACCTCCTCACTACGGATCAATTGGAATGAAAGTAAATCTAATCTAATCTAATCTAAACAGATGTCCCTTTCTCCAAAAATGTACTCAATGGGACCGTAATGTTGCAACCACACACACGTTGACCTGCTGTGAGGAACAAACGAGTTAGTACATTCCAAACATGAAAAAGGACATTGTAAAATCATCATGAAAAACCGAAATTCCAAGAGTATAAAACACAAAAAAAATGCTTACCAGAGAAAGAAAACTTATCGTGCTCCGCACCCTCCTCCCGCCCTGTGTTGCAACAGATGTCCCTTTCTGCAAAAATGTACTCAATGGGACCGTAATGTTGCAACCACACACACGTTGACCTGCTGTGAGGAACAAACGAGTTAGTAAATTCCAAACATGAAAAAGGACATTGTAAAATCATCATGAAAAACCGAAATTCCAAGAGTATAAAACACAAAAAAAATGCTTACCAGAGAAAGAAAACTTATCGTGCTCCGCACCCTCCTCCCACCCTGTGTTGCAACAGATGTCCCTTTCTGCAAAAATGTACTCAATGGGACCGTAATGTTGCAACCACACACACGTTGACCTGCTGTGAGGAACAAACGAGTTAGTACATTCCAAACATGAAAAAGGACATTGTAAAATCATCATGAAAAACCGAAATTCCAAGAGTATAAAACACAAAAAAAATGCTTACCAGAAAAAGAAAACTTATCGTGCTCCGCACCCTCCTCCCGCCCTGTGTTGCAACAGATGTCCCTTTCTCCAAAAATGTACTCAATGGGACCGTAATGTTGCAACCACACACACGTTGACCTGCTGTGAGGAACAAACGAGTTAGTAAATTCCAAACATGAAAAAGGACATTGTAAAATCATCATGAAAAACCGAAATTCCAAGAGTATAAAACACAAAAAAAATGCTTACCAGAATAAGAAAACTTATCGTGCTCCACACCCTCCTCCCGCCCTGTGTTGCAACAGATGTCCCTTTCTCCAAAAATGTACTCAATGGGACCGTAATGTTGCAACCACACACACGTTGACCTGCTGTGAGGAACAAACGAGTTAGTAAATTCCAAACATGAAAAAGGACATTGTAAAATCATCATGAAAAACCGAAATTCCAAGAGTATAAAACACAAAAAAATGCTTACCAGAGAAAGAAAACTTATCGTGCTCCGCACCCTCCTCCCGCCCTGTGTTGCAACGGATGTCCCTTTCTCCAAAAATGTACTCAATCGGACCGTAATGTTGCAACCACACACACGTTGACCAGCTGTGAGGAACAAACGAGTTAGTAAATTCCAAACATGAAAAAGGACATTGTAAAATCATCATGAAAAACCGAAATTCCAAGAGTATAAAACACAAAAAAAATGCTTACCAGAGAAAGAAAACTTATCGTGCTCCGCACCCTCCTCCCGCCCTGTGTTGCAACAGATGTCCCTTTCTCCAAAAATGTACTCAATGGGACCGTAATGTTGCAACCACACACACGTTGACCTGCTGTGAGGAACAAACGAGTTAGTAAATTCCAAACATGAAAAAGGACATTGTAAAATCATCATGAAAAACCGAAATTCCAAGAGTATAAAACACAAAAAAAATGCTTACCAGAGAAAGAAAACTTATCGTGCTCCGCACCCTCCTCCCGCCCTGTGTTGCAACAGATGTCCCTTTCTCCAAAAATGTACTCAATGGGACCATAATGTTGCAACCACACACACGTTGACCTGCTGTGAGGAACAAACGAGTTAGTAAATTCCAAACATGAAAAAGGACATTGTAAAATCATCATGAAAAACCGAAATTCCAGGAGTATAAAACACAAAAAAAATGCTTACCAGAGAAAGAAAACTTATCGTGCTCCGCACCCTCCTCCCACCCTTTGTTGCAACAGATGTCCCTTTCTCCAAAAATGTACTCAATGGGACCGTAATGTTGCAACCACACACACGTTGACCTGCTGTGAGGAACAAACGAGTTAGTAAATTCCAAACATGAAAAAGGACATTGTAAAATCATCATGAAAAACCGAAATTCCAAGAGTATAAAACACAAAAAAAATGCTTACCAGAGAAAGAAAACTTATCGTGCTCCGCACCCTCCTACCGCCCTGTGTTGCAACAGATGTCCCTTTCTCCAAAAATGTACTCAATGGGACCGTAATGTTGCAACCACACACACGTTGACCTGCTGTGAGGAACAAACGAGTTAGAAAATTCCAAACATGAAAAAGGACATTGTAAAATCATCATGAAAAACCCAAATTCCAAGAGTATAAAACACAAAAAAAATGCTTACCAGAGAAAGAAAACTTATCGTGCTCCGCACCCTCCTCCCGCCCTGTGCTGCAACAGATGTTACTGAAAAGATGGGGTTGTCAGGTTCGGTAGATGCTGCTATGGATTACCTTAGACCAGACATTTCAAGTAACTTCCATAATATGAATTTGACCCTCACTACCCCAACAGAAATAATGTCCATCATAAAATCTTTAAAATCAAAAACATCTAGTGGGTATGATGAAATATCAACAAAGTTAATTAAAGAATGTGATTCTGAGCTAAGTAACATATTAAGCTATCTGTGTAAGCAGTCGTTTATCAGTGGAATATTTCCCGAATGGCTGAAATATGCTGAAGTTAAGCCACTGTTTAAGAAGGGAGATAAAGAAATAGCATCAAATTTCCGTCCAATTTCACTGTTGCCAGCATTCTCAAAAATTTTCGAAAAAGTAATGTACAGTCGTCTTTATAACCATCTTATCTCAAATAACATACTGTCAAAGTCACAGTTTGGATTTCTAAAAGGTTCTGATATTGAGAAGGCTATCTACACTTACAGTGAAAATGTACTTAATTCATTAGACAAAAAATTGCAGGCAACTGGTATATTTTGTGATCTGTCAAAGGCATTTGACTGTGTAAATCACAATATCCTTTTAAGTAAACTAGAATATTATAGTGTAACAGGAAATGCTGCAAAATGGTTCAAATCTTATATCTCTGGCAGGAAACAAAGGGTGTTATTAGGAAAGAGACATGTATCAAGCTATCAGGCAGCATCCAACTGGGAACTAATTACATGTGGGGTCCCACAAGGTTCCATTTTGGGGCCCTTACTTTTTCTTGTGTATATCAATGACCTTTCATCAGTAACATTACCAAATGCCAAGTTTGTTTTGTTTGCTGATGATACAAACATTGCAATAAATAGCAAATCAGGTGTAGTCTTAGAAAGATCAGCCAATAAAATATTTGTAGACATTAATCACTGGTTCCTAGCCAATTCTTTGTCACTAAACTTTGAAAAAACACACTACATTCAGTTCAGAACTTGTAAGGGGTGTCCCAAGAGTATATGTCTAACATATGATGACAAGAAGATAGAAGAAGTGGACGGTGTTAAATTCTTGGGATTACAGCTTGATAATAAATTCAACTGGGAGGAGCACACCACAGAACTGCTGAAGCGTCTTAACAAATCTCTGTTTGCAATGCGAATTTTGTCAGACATAGGGGATATAAAAATGAAAAAGCTGGCATACTATGCTTACTTTCATTCCATAATGTCATATGGGATTATTTTCTGGGGTAATTCATCAAGCCAAGCTAAAGTTTTCCGGGCACAAAAACGTGCAGTAAGAATTATATGTGGTGTGAACTCAAGAACATCCTGCAGAAGCCTGTTTAGGGAACTAGGGATACTAACTACAGCTTCCCAATATATTTATTCCTTAATGAAATTTGTCATTAAAAATATATCTCTTTTTCAAACCAACAGCTCAATTCATGGAATCAATACTAGAAATAAGAATAATCTTCACAAGGATTTAAAGTCACTTAGTCTTGTACAAAAAGGTGTGCATTATTCAGGAACACACATTTTCAATAACTTGCCAGCAGCCATAAAAAGCTTAACAACCAATGAAATTCAGTTTAAGAGAAGCCTAAAGGATTTATTGGTGGCCAACTCCTTCTACTCCATTGATGAATTTCTGAGGAAAACCAACTGATTTGTATATAAGTACAACATAACTTCTGCACAATTTCAGTACAGTAATGTGTTCACTGAAAATTTGTGTGTGTGTGTGTGTGTGTGTGTGTGTGTGTGTGTGTGTGTGTGTGTGTGTGTGTGTGTGTGTAAGTATAATCTAACTTCTGCACCATTTCAGTGCAGTAATGTGTTCATTGTAAATAAGTATTACAGTAGTTGTATTACATGTTTCTTACCTTATAAATAAATAAAAAACTTTTTTATTTAAAATTCAGTGCAATAGTGTTTGTAAAATGACTCTTAGTGTTCATTAAAAAATGACGATCATTCCACTTGGGACCTGTGGAATGGTACATTAGCTTATTTGTTTTAGTTTAAATATTTGTCATGTATTGTTGTTTTTCTGACATGTTCCACATCCTGGAGGACCTCCTCACTACGGATCAATTGGAATGAAAGTAAATCTAATCTAATCTAATCTAAACAGATGTCCCTTTCTCCAAAAATGTACTCAATGGGACCGTAATGTTGCAACCACACACACGTTGACCTGCTGTGAGGAACAAACGAGTTAGTAAATTCCAAACATGAAAAATGACATTGTAAAATCAACATAAAAAACCGAAATTCCAAGAGTATAAAACACAAAAAAATGCTTATTAGAGAAAGAAAACTTATCGTGCTCCGCACCCTCCTCCCGCCCTGTGTTGCAACAGATGTCCCTTTCTCCAAAAATGTACTCAATGGGACCGTAATGTTGAACCACACACACGTTGACCTGCTGTGAGGAACAAACGAGTTAGTATATTCCATACATGAAAAAGGACATTGTAAAATCAACATGAAAAACCGAAATTCCAAGAGTATAAAACACAAAAAAAATGCTTACCATAGAAAGAAAATTTATCGTGCTCCGCACCCTCCTCCCGCCCTGTGTTGCAACAGATATCCCTCTCTCCAAAAATGTACTCAATGGGACCGTAATGTTGCAACCACACACACGTTGACCTGCTGTGAGGAACAAACGAGTTAGTAAATTCCAAACACGAAAAAGGACATTGTAAAATCATCATGAAAAACCGAAATTCCAAGAGTATAAAACACAAAAAAATGCTTACCAGAGAAAGAAAAATTATCGTGCTCCGCACCCTCCTCCCGCCCTGTGTTGCAACAGGTGTCCCTTTCTCCAAAAATGTACTCAATGGGACCGTAATGTTGCAACCACACACACGTTGACCTGCTGTGAGGAACAAACGACTTAGTAAATTCCAAACATGAAAAAGGACATTGTAAAATCATCATGAAATATGAGAAATTCCAAGAGTATAAAACACAAAAAAAATGCTTACCAGAGAAAGAAAACTTATCGTGCTCCGCACCCTCCTCCCGCCCTGTGTTGCAACAGATGTCCCTTTCTCCAAAAATGTACTCAATGGGACCATAATGTTGCAACCACACACACGTTGACCTGCTGTGAGGAACAAACGAGTTAGTAAATTCCAAACATGAAAAAGGACATTGTAAAATCAACATGAAAAACCGAAATTCCAAGAGTATAAAACACAAAAAAATGCTTACCAGAGAAAGAAAACTTATCGTGCTCCGCACCCTCCTCCCGCCCTGTGTTGCAATAGATGTCCCTTTCTCCAAAAATGTACTCAATGGGACTGTAATGTTGCAACCACACACACGTTGATCTGCTGTGAGGAACAAACGAGTTAGTAAATTCCAAACATGAAAAAGGACATTGTAAAATCAACATGAAAAACCGAAATTCCAAGAGTATAAAACACAAAAAACCTGCTTACCAGAGAAAGAAAACTTATCGTGCTCCGCACCCCCTCCCGCCCTGTGTTGCAACAGATGTCCCTTTCTCCAAAAATGTACTCAATGGGATCGTAATGTTGCAACCACACACACGTTGACCTGCTGTGAGGAACAAACGACTTAGTAAATTCCAAACATGAAAAAGGACATTGTAAAATCATCATGAAAAACCGAAATTCCAAGAGTATAAAAAACACAAAAAATGCTTACCAGAGAAAGAAAACATATCGTGCTCCGCACCCTCCTCCCGCCCTGTGTTGCAACAGATGTCCCTTTCTCCAAAAATGTACTCAATGGGACCGTAATGTTGCAACCACACACACGTTGACCTGCTGTGAGGAACAAACGAGTTAGTAAATTACAAACATGAAAAAGGACATTGTAAAATCAACATGAAAAACCGAAATTCCAAGAGTATAAAACACAAAAAACATGCTTACTAGAGAAAGAAAACTTATCGTGCTCCGCACCCTCCTCCCGCCCTGTGTTGCAACAGATGTCCCTTTCTCCAAAAATGTACTCAATGGGACCGTAATGTTGCAACCACACACACGTTGACCTGCTGTGAGGAACAAACAACTTAGTAAATTCCAAACATGAAAAAGGACATTGTAAAATCATCATGAAAAACTGAAATTCCAAGAGTATAAAAAACACAAAAAATGCTTACCAGAGAAAGAAAACTTATCGTGCTCCGCACCCTCCTCCCGCCCTGTGTTGCAACAGATGTCCCTTTCTCCAAAAATGTACTCAATGGGACCGTAATGTTGCAACCACACACACGTTGACCTGCTGTGAGGAACAAACGAGTTAGTAAATTCCAAACATGAAAAAGGACATTGTAAAATCAACATGAAAAACCGAAATTCCAAGAGAATAAAACACAAAAAACATGCTTACCAGAGAAGAAAACTTATCGTGCTCCGCACCCTCCTCCCGCCCTGTGTTGCAACTGATGTCCCTTTCTCCAAAAATGTACTCAATGGGACCGTAATGTTGCAACCACACACACTAGACCTGCTGTGAGGAACAAACGACTTAGTAAATTCCAAACATGAAAAAGGACATTGTAAAATCATCATGAAAAACCGAAATTCCAAGAGTATAAAAAACACAAAAAATGCTTACTAGAGAAAGAAAACTTATCGTGCTCCGCACCCTCCTGCCGCCCTGTGTTGCAACAGATGTCCCTTTCTCCAAAAATGTACTCAATGGGACCGTAATGTTGCAACCACACACACGTTGATCTGCTGTGAGGAACAAACGAGTTAGTAAATTCCAAACATGAAAAAGGACATTAAAAAATCAACATGAAAAACCGAAATTCCAAGAGTATAAAACACAAAAAAAATGCTTACCACAGAAAAAAAATTATCGTGCTCCGCACCCTCCTCCCGCCCTGTGGTGCAACAGATGTCCCTTTCTCCAAAAATGAACTCAATGGGACCGTAATGTTGCAACCACACACACGTTGACCTGCTGTGAGGAACAAACGAGTTAGTAAATTCCAAACATGAAAAAGGACATTGTAAAATCATCATGAAAAACCCAAATTCCAAGAGTATAAAACACAAAAAAAATGCTTACCAGAGAAAGAAAACTTTCCGTGCTCCGCACCCTCCTCCCGCCCTGTGTTGCAACAGATGTCCCTTTCTCCAAAAATGTACTCAATGGGACCGTAATGTTGCAACCACACACACGTTGACCTGCTGTGAGGAACAAACGAGTTAGTATATTCCAAACATGAAAAAGGCCATTGTAAAATCATCATGAAAAACCGAAATTCCAAGAGTATAAAACACAAAAAAAATGCTTACCAGGGAAAGAAAACTTATCGTGCTCCGCACCCTCCTCCCGCCCTGTGTTGCAACAGATGTCCCTTTCTCCAAAAATGTACTCAATGCGACCATAATGTTGCAACCACACACACGTTGACCTGCTGTGAGGAACAAACGAGTTAGTAAATTCCAAACATGAAAAAGGACATTGTAAAATCATCATGAAAAACCGAAATTCCAAGAGTATAAAACACAAAAAAAATGCTTACCAGAGAAAGAAAACTTATCGTGCTCGGCACCCTCCTCCCGCACTGTGTTGCAACAGATGTCCCTTTCTCCAAAAATGTACTCAATGGGACCATAATGTTGCAACCACACACACGTTGACCTGCTGTGAGGAACAAACGAGTTAGTAAATTCCAAACATGAAAAAGGACATTGTAAAATCATCATGAAAAACCGAAATTCCAAGAGTATAAAACACAAAAAAAATGCTTACCAGACAAAGAAAACTTATCGTGCTCCGCACCCTCCTCCCGCCCTGTGTTGCAACGCATGCCCCTTTCACCAAAAATGTACTCAATGGGACCGTAATGTTGAACCACACACACGTTGACCTGCTGTGAGGAACAAACGAGTTAGTATATTCCAAACATGAAAAAGGACATTGTAAAATCAACATGAAAAACCGAAATTCCAAGAGCATAAAACACAAAAAAAATGCTTACCAGAGAAAGAAAACTTATCGTGCTCCGCACCCTCCTCCCGCCCTGTGTTGCAACAGATGTCCCTTTCTCCAAAAATGTACTCAATGGGACCGTAATGTTGCAACCACACACACGTTGACCTGCTGTGAGGAACAAACGACTTAGTAAATTCCAAACATGAAAAAGGACATTGTAAAATCATCATGAAAAACCGAAATTCCAAGAGTATAAAACACAAAAAAATGCTTACCAGAGAAAGAAAAATTATCGTGCTCCGCACCCTCCTCCCGCCCTGTGTTGCAACAGATGTCCCTTTCTCCAAAAATGTACTCAATGGGACCGTAATGTTGCAACCACACACACGTTGACCTGCTGTGAGGAACAAACGAGTTAGTAAATTCCAAACATGAAAAAGGACATTGTAAAATCATCATGAAAAACCGAAATTCCAAGAGTATAAAACGCAAAAAAAATGCTTACCAGAGAAAGAAAACTTATCGTGCTCCGCACCCTCCTCCCGCCCTGTGTTGCAACAGATGTCCCTTTCTCCAAAAATGTACTCAATGGGACCGTAATGTTGCAACCACACACACGTTGACCTGCTGGGAGGAACAAACGACTTAGTAAATTCCAAACATGAAAAAGGACATTGTAAAATCATCATGAAAAACCGAAATTCCAAGAGTATAAAAAACACAAAAAATGCTTACCAGAGAAAGAAAAGTTATCATGCTCCGCACCCTCCTCCCGCCCTGTGTTGCAACAGATGTCCCTTTCTCCAAAAATGTACTCAATGGGACCGTAATGTTGCAACCACACACACGTTGATCTGCTGTGAGGAACAAACGAGTTAGTAAATTCCAAACATGAAAAAGGACATTGTAAAATCAACATGATAAACCGAAATTCCAAGAGTATAAAACACAAAAAACATGCTTACCAGAGAAAGAAAACTTATCGTGCTCCGCACCCTCCTCCCGCCCTGTGTTGCAACAGATGTCCCTTTCTCCAAAAATGTACTCAATGGGACCGTAATGTTGAACAACACACACGTTGACCTACTGTGAGGAACAAACGAAATAGTATATTCCAAACATGAAAAAGGACATTGTAAAATCAACATGAAAAACCGAAATTCCAAGAGCATAAAACACAAAAAAAATGCTTACCAGAGAAAGAAAACTTATCGTGCTCCGCACCCTCCTCCCGCCCTGTGTTGCAACAGATGTCCCTTTCTCCAAAATCGTACTCAATGGGACCGTAATGTTGCAACGACACACATGTTGACCTGCTGTGAGGAACAAACGACTTAGTAAATTCCAAACATGAAAAAGGACATTGTAAAATCAACATGAAAAACCGAAATTCCAAGAGTATAAAACACAAAAAACCTGCTTACCAGAGAACGAAAACTTATCGTGCTCCGCACCCTCCTCCCGCCCTGTGTTGCAACAGATGCCCCTTTCTCCAAAAGTGTACTCAATGGGACCGTAATGTTGCAACCACACACACGTTGACCTGCTGTGAGGAACAAACGACTTAGTAAATTCCAAACATGAAAAAGGACATTGTAAAATCATCATGAAAAACCGAAATTCCAAGAGTATAAAAAACACAAAAAATGCTTACCAGAGGAGGAAAACTTATTGTGCTCCGCACCCTCCTCCCGCCCTGTGTTGCAACAGATGTCCCTTTCTCCAAAAATGTACTCAATGGGACGGTAATGTTGCAACCACACACACGTTGATCTGCTGTGAGGAACAAACGAGATAGTAAATTCCAAACATGAAAAAGGACATTGTAAAATCAACATGAAAAACCGAAATTCCAAGAGTATAAAACACAAAAAACATGCTTACCAGAGAAAGAAAACTTATCGTGCTCCGCACCCTCCTCTCGCCCTGTGTTGCAACAGATGTCCCTTTCTCCAAAAATGTACTCAATGGGACCGTAATGTTGAAACACACACACGTTGACCTGCTGTGAGGAACAAACGAGTTAGTATATTCCAAACATGAAAAAGGACATTGTAAAATCAACATGAAAAACCGAAATTCCAAGAGTATAAAACACAAAAAAAATGCTTACCAGAGAAAGAAAACTTATCGTGCTCCGCACCCTCCTCCCGCCCTGTGTTGCAACAGATGTCCCTTTCTCCAAAAATGTACTCAATGGGACCGTAATGTTGCAACCACATACACGTTGACCTGCTGTGAGGAACAAACGACTTAGTAAATTCGAAACATGAAAAAGGACATTGTAAAATCATCATGAAAAACCGAAATTCCAAGAGTATAAAAAACACAAAAAATGCTTACTAGAGAAAGAAAACTTATCGTGCTCCGCACCCTCCTGCCGCCCTGTGTTGCAACAGATGTCCCTTTCTCCAAAAATGTACTCAATGGGACCGTAATGTTGCAACCACACACACGTTGATCTGCTGTGAGGAACAAACGAGTTAGTAAATTCCAAACATGAAAAAGGACATTAAAAAATCAACATGAAAAACCGAAATTCCAAGAGTATAAAACACAAAAAAAATGCTTACCACAGAAAAAAAATTATCGTGCTCCGCACCCTCCTCCCGCCCTGTGGTGCAACAGATGTCCCTTTCTCCAAAAATGTACTCAATGGGACCGTAATGTTGAAACACACACACGTTGACCTGCTGTGAGGAACAAACGAGTTAGTATATTCCAAACATGAAAAAGGACATTGTAAAATCAACATGAAAAACCGAAATTCCAAGAGTATAAAACACAAAAAAAATGCTTACCAGAGAAAGAAAACTTATCGTGCTCCGCACCCTCCTCCCGCCCTGTGTTGCAACAGATGTCCCTTTCTCCAAAAATGTACTCAATGGGACCGTAATGTTGCAACCACATACACGTTGACCTGCTGTGAGGAACAAACGACTTAGTAAATTCGAAACATGAAAAAGGACATTGTAAAATCATCATGAAAAACCGAAATTCCAAGAGTATAAAAAACACAAAAAATGCTTACTAGAGAAAGAAAACTTATCGTGCTCCGCACCCTCCTGCCGCCCTGTGTTGCAACAGATGTCCCTTTCTCCAAAAATGTACTCAATGGGACCGTAATGTTGCAACCACACACACGTTGATCTGCTGTGAGGAACAAACGAGTTAGTAAATTCCAAACATGAAAAAGGACATTAAAAAATCAACATGAAAAACCGAAATTCCAAGAGTATAAAACACAAAAAAAATGCTTACCACAGAAAAAAAATTATCGTGCTCCGCACCCTCCTCCCGCCCTGTGGTGCAACAGATGTCCCTTTCTCCAAAAATGAACTCAATGGGACCGTAATGTTGCAACCACACACACGTTGACCTGCTGTGAGGAACAAACGAGTTAGTAAATTCCAAACATGAAAAAGGACATTGTAAAATCATCATGAAAAACCCAAATTCCAAGAGTATAAAACACAAAAAAAATGCTTACCAGAGAAAGAAAACTTTCCGTGCTCCGCACCCTCCTCCCGCCCTGTGTTGCAACAGATGTCCCTTTCTCCAAAAATGTACTCAATGGGACCGTAATGTTGCAACCACACACACGTTGACCTGCTGTGAGGAACAAACGAGTTAGTATATTCCAAACATGAAAAAGGCCATTGTAAAATCATCATGAAAAACCGAAATTCCAAGAGTATAAAACACAAAAAAAATGCTTACCAGGGAAAGAAAACTTATCGTGCTCCGCACCCTCCTCCCGCCCTGTGTTGCAACAGATGTCCCTTTCTCCAAAAATGTACTCAATGCGACCATAATGTTGCAACCACACACACGTTGACCTGCTGTGAGGAACAAACGAGTTAGTAAATTCCAAACATGAAAAAGGACATTGTAAAATCATCATGAAAAACCGAAATTCCAAGAGTATAAAACACAAAAAAAATGCTTACCAGAGAAAGAAAACTTATCGTGCTCGGCACCCTCCTCCCGCCCTGTGTTGCAACAGATGTCCCTTTCTCCAAAATCGTACTCAATGGGACCGTAATGTTGCAACGACACACATGTTGACCTGCTGTGAGGAACAAACGACTTAGTAAATTCCAAACATGAAAAAGGACATTGTAAAATCAACATGAAAAACCGAAATTCCAAGAGTATAAAACACAAAAAACCTGCTTACCAGAGAACGAAAACTTATCGTGCTCCGCACCCTCCTCCCGCCCTGTGTTGCAACAGATGCCCCTTTCTCCAAAAGTGTACTCAATGGGACCGTAATGTTGCAACCACACACACGTTGACCTGCTGTGAGGAACAAACGACTTAGTAAATTCCAAACATGAAAAAGGACATTGTAAAATCATCATGAAAAACCGAAATTCCAAGAGTATAAAAAACACAAAAAATGCTTACCAGAGGAGGAAAACTTATTGTGCTCCGCACCCTCCTCCCGCCCTGTGTTGCAACAGATGTCCCTTTCTCCAAAAATGTACTCAATGGGACGGTAATGTTGCAACCACACACACGTTGATCTGCTGTGAGGAACAAACGAGATAGTAAATTCCAAACATGAAAAAGGACATTGTAAAATCAACATGAAAAACCGAAATTCCAAGAGTATAAAACACAAAAAACATGCTTACCAGAGAAAGAAAACTTATCGTGCTCCGCACCCTCCTCTCGCCCTGTGTTGCAACAGATGTCCCTTTCTCCAAAAATGTACTCAATGGGACCGTAATGTTGAAACACACACACGTTGACCTGCTGTGAGGAACAAACGAGTTAGTATATTCCAAACATGAAAAAGGACATTGTAAAATCAACATGAAAAACCGAAATTCCAAGAGTATAAAACACAAAAAAAATGCTTACCAGAGAAAGAAAACTTATCGTGCTCCGCACCCTCCTCCCGCCCTGTGTTGCAACAGATGTCCCTTTCTCCAAAAATGTACTCAATGGGACCGTAATGTTGCAACCACATACACGTTGACCTGCTGTGAGGAACAAACGACTTAGTAAATTCGAAACATGAAAAAGGACATTGTAAAATCATCATGAAAAACCGAAATTCCAAGAGTATAAAAAACACAAAAAATGCTTACTAGAGAAAGAAAACTTATCGTGCTCCGCACCCTCCTGCCGCCCTGTGTTGCAACAGATGTCCCTTTCTCCAAAAATGTACTCAATGGGACCGTAATGTTGCAACCACACACACGTTGATCTGCTGTGAGGAACAAACGAGTTAGTAAATTCCAAACATGAAAAAGGACATTAAAAAATCAACATGAAAAACCGAAATTCCAAGAGTATAAAACACAAAAAAAATGCTTACCACAGAAAAAAAATTATCGTGCTCCGCACCCTCCTCCCGCCCTGTGGTGCAACAGATGTCCCTTTCTCCAAAAATGTACTCAATGGGACCGTAATGTTGAAACACACACACGTTGACCTGCTGTGAGGAACAAACGAGTTAGTATATTCCAAACATGAAAAAGGACATTGTAAAATCAACATGAAAAACCGAAATTCCAAGAGTATAAAACACAAAAAAAATGCTTACCAGAGAAAGAAAACTTATCGTGCTCCGCACCCTCCTCCCGCCCTGTGTTGCAACAGATGTCCCTTTCTCCAAAAATGTACTCAATGGGACCGTAATGTTGCAACCACATACACGTTGACCTGCTGTGAGGAACAAACGACTTAGTAAATTCGAAACATGAAAAAGGACATTGTAAAATCATCATGAAAAACCGAAATTCCAAGAGTATAAAAAACACAAAAAATGCTTACTAGAGAAAGAAAACTTATCGTGCTCCGCACCCTCCTGCCGCCCTGTGTTGCAACAGATGTCCCTTTCTCCAAAAATGTACTCAATGGGACCGTAATGTTGCAACCACACACACGTTGATCTGCTGTGAGGAACAAACGAGTTAGTAAATTCCAAACATGAAAAAGGACATTAAAAAATCAACATGAAAAACCGAAATTCCAAGAGTATAAAACACAAAAAAAATGCTTACCACAGAAAAAAAATTATCGTGCTCCGCACCCTCCTCCCGCCCTGTGGTGCAACAGATGTCCCTTTCTCCAAAAATGAACTCAATGGGACCGTAATGTTGCAACCACACACACGTTGACCTGCTGTGAGGAACAAACGAGTTAGTAAATTCCAAACATGAAAAAGGACATTGTAAAATCATCATGAAAAACCCAAATTCCAAGAGTATAAAACACAAAAAAAATGCTTACCAGAGAAAGAAAACTTTCCGTGCTCCGCACCCTCCTCCCGCCCTGTGTTGCAACAGATGTCCCTTTCTCCAAAAATGTACTCAATGGGACCGTAATGTTGCAACCACACACACGTTGACCTGCTGTGAGGAACAAACGAGTTAGTATATTCCAAACATGAAAAAGGCCATTGTAAAATCATCATGAAAAACCGAAATTCCAAGAGTATAAAACACAAAAAAAATGCTTACCAGGGAAAGAAAACTTATCGTGCTCCGCACCCTCCTCCCGCCCTGTGTTGCAACAGATGTCCCTTTCTCCAAAAATGTACTCAATGCGACCATAATGTTGCAACCACACACACGTTGACCTGCTGTGAGGAACAAACGAGTTAGTAAATTCCAAACATGAAAAAGGACATTGTAAAATCATCATGAAAAACCGAAATTCCAAGAGTATAAAACACAAAAAAAATGCTTACCAGAGAAAGAAAACTTATCGTGCTCGGCACCCTCCTCCCGCACTGTGTTGCAACAGATGTCCCTTTCTCCAAAAATGTACTCAATGGGACCATAATGTTGCAACCACACACACGTTGACCTGCTGTGAGGAACAAACGAGTTAGTAAATTCCAAACATGAAAAAGGACATTGTAAAATCATCATGAAAAACCGAAATTCCAAGAGTATAAAACACAAAAAAAATGCTTACCAGACAAAGAAAACTTATCGTGCTCCGCACCCTCCTCCCGCCCTGTGTTGCAACGCATGCCCCTTTCACCAAAAATGTACTCAATGGGACCGTAATGTTGAACCACACACACGTTGACCTGCTGTGAGGAACAAACGAGTTAGTATATTCCAAACATGAAAAAGGACATTGTAAAATCAACATGAAAAACCGAAATTCCAAGAGCATAAAACACAAAAAAAATGCTTACCAGAGAAAGAAAACTTATCGTGCTCCGCACCCTCCTCCCGCCCTGTGTTGCAACAGATGTCCCTTTCTCCAAAAATGTACTCAATGGGACCGTAATGTTGCAACCACACACACGTTGACCTGCTGTGAGGAACAAACGACTTAGTAAATTCCAAACATGAAAAAGGACATTGTAAAATCATCATGAAAAACCGAAATTCCAAGAGTATAAAACACAAAAAAATGCTTACCAGAGAAAGAAAAATTATCGTGCTCCGCACCCTCCTCCCGCCCTGTGTTGCAACAGATGTCCCTTTCTCCAAAAATGTACTCAATGGGACCGTAATGTTGCAACCACACACACGTTGACCTGCTGTGAGGAACAAACGAGTTAGTAAATTCCAAACATGAAAAAGGACATTGTAAAATCATCATGAAAAACCGAAATTCCAAGAGTATAAAACGCAAAAAAAATGCTTACCAGAGAAAGAAAACTTATCGTGCTCCGCACCCTCCTCCCGCCCTGTGTTGCAACAGATGTCCCTTTCTCCAAAAATGTACTCAATGGGACCGTAATGTTGCAACCACACACACGTTGACCTGCTGGGAGGAACAAACGACTTAGTAAATTCCAAACATGAAAAAGGACATTGTAAAATCATCATGAAAAACCGAAATTCCAAGAGTATAAAAAACACAAAAAATGCTTACCAGAGAAAGAAAAGTTATCATGCTCCGCACCCTCCTCCCGCCCTGTGTTGCAACAGATGTCCCTTTCTCCAAAAATGTACTCAATGGGACCGTAATGTTGCAACCACACACACGTTGATCTGCTGTGAGGAACAAACGAGTTAGTAAATTCCAAACATGAAAAAGGACATTGTAAAATCAACATGATAAACCGAAATTCCAAGAGTATAAAACACAAAAAACATGCTTACCAGAGAAAGAAAACTTATCGTGCTCCGCACCCTCCTCCCGCCCTGTGTTGCAACAGATGTCCCTTTCTCCAAAAATGTACTCAATGGGACCGTAATGTTGAACAACACACACGTTGACCTACTGTGAGGAACAAACGAAATAGTATATTCCAAACATGAAAAAGGACATTGTAAAATCAACATGAAAAACCGAAATTCCAAGAGCATAAAACACAAAAAAAATGCTTACCAGAGAAAGAAAACTTATCGTGCTCCGCACCCTCCTCCCGCCCTGTGTTGCAACAGATGTCCCTTTCTCCAAAATCGTACTCAATGGGACCGTAATGTTGCAACGACACACATGTTGACCTGCTGTGAGGAACAAACGACTTAGTAAATTCCAAACATGAAAAAGGACATTGTAAAATCAACATGAAAAACCGAAATTCCAAGAGTATAAAACACAAAAAACCTGCTTACCAGAGAACGAAAACTTATCGTGCTCCGCACCCTCCTCCCGCCCTGTGTTGCAACAGATGCCCCTTTCTCCAAAAGTGTACTCAATGGGACCGTAATGTTGCAACCACACACACGTTGACCTGCTGTGAGGAACAAACGACTTAGTAAATTCCAAACATGAAAAAGGACATTGTAAAATCATCATGAAAAACCGAAATTCCAAGAGTATAAAAAACACAAAAAATGCTTACCAGAGGAGGAAAACTTATTGTGCTCCGCACCCTCCTCCCGCCCTGTGTTGCAACAGATGTCCCTTTCTCCAAAAATGTACTCAATGGGACGGTAATGTTGCAACCACACACACGTTGATCTGCTGTGAGGAACAAACGAGATAGTAAATTCCAAACATGAAAAAGGACATTGTAAAATCAACATGAAAAACCGAAATTCCAAGAGTATAAAACACAAAAAACATGCTTACCAGAGAAAGAAAACTTATCGTGCTCCGCACCCTCCTCTCGCCCTGTGTTGCAACAGATGTCCCTTTCTCCAAAAATGTACTCAATGGGACCGTAATGTTGAAACACACACACGTTGACCTGCTGTGAGGAACAAACGAGTTAGTATATTCCAAACATGAAAAAGGACATTGTAAAATCAACATGAAAAACCGAAATTCCAAGAGTATAAAACACAAAAAAAATGCTTACCAGAGAAAGAAAACTTATCGTGCTCCGCACCCTCCTCCCGCCCTGTGTTGCAACAGATGTCCCTTTCTCCAAAAATGTACTCAATGGGACCGTAATGTTGCAACCACACACACGTTGACCTGCTGTGAGGAACAAACGACTTAGTAAATTCGAAACATGAAAAAGGACATTGTAAAATCATCATGAAAAACCGAAATTCCAAGAGTATAAAACGCAAAAAAAATGCTTACCAGAGAAAGAAAACTTATCGTGCTCCGCACCCTCCTCCCGCCCTGTGTTGCAACAGATGTCCCTTTCTCCAAAAATGTACTCAATGGGACCGTAATGTTGCAACCACATACACGTTGACCTGCTGTGAGGAACAAACGACTTAGTAAATTCGAAACATGAAAAAGGACATTGTAAAATCATCATGAAAAACCGAAATTCCAAGAGTATAAAATGCAAAAAAAATGCTTACCAGAGAAAGAAAACTTATCGTGCTCCGCACCCTCCTCCCGCCCTGTGTTGCAACAGATGTCCCTTTCTCCAAAAATGTACTCAATGGGACCGTAATGTTGCAACCACACACACGTTGACCTGCTGGGAGGAACAAACGACTTAGTAAATTCCAAACATGAAAAAGGACATTGTAAAATCATCATGAAAAACCGAAATTCCAAGAGTATAAAAAACACAAAAAATGCTTACCAGAGAAAGAAAAGTTATCATGCTCCGCACCCTCCTCCCGCCCTGTGTTGCAACAGATGTCCCTTTCTCCAAAAATGTACTCAATGGGACCGTAATGTTGCAACCACACACACGTTGATCTGCTGTGAGGAACAAACGAGTTAGTAAATTCCAAACATGAAAAAGGACATTGTAAAATCAACATGAAAAACCGAAATTCCAAGAGTATAAAACACAAAAAACATGCTTACCAGAGAAAGAAAACTTATCGTGCTCCGCACCCTCCTCCCGCCCTGTGTTGCAACAGATGTCCCTTTCTCCAAAAATGTACTCAATGGGACCGTAATGTTGAACAACACACACGTTGACCTACTGTGAGGAACAGACGAAATAGTATATTCCAAACATGAAAAAGGACATTGTAAAATCAACATGAAAAACCGAAATTCCAAGAGCATAAAACACAAAAAAAATGCTTACCAGAGAAAGAAAACTTATCGTGCTCCGCACCCTCCTCCCGCCCTGTGTTGCAACAGATGTCCCTTTCTCCAAAATCGTACTCAATGGGACCGTAATGTTGCAACGACACACATGTTGACCTGCTGTGAGGAACAAACGACTTAGTAAATTCCAAACATGAAAAAGGACATTGTAAAATCAACATGAAAAACCGAAATTCCAAGAGTATAAAACACAAAAAACCTGCTTACCAGAGAACGAAAACTTATCGTGCTCCGCACCCTCCTCCCGCCCTGTGTTGCAACAGATGCCCCTTTCTCCAAAAGTGTACTCAATGGGACCGTAATGTTGCAACCACACACACGTTGACCTGCTGTGAGGAACAAACGACTTAGTAAATTCCAAACATGAAAAAGGACATTGTAAAATCATCATGAAAAACCGAAATTCCAAGAGTATAAAAAACACAAAAAATGCTTACCAGAGGAGGAAAACTTATTGTGCTCCGCACCCTCCTCCCGCCCTGTGTTGCAACAGATGTCCCTTTCTCCAAAAATGTACTCAATGGGACGGTAATGTTGCAACCACACACACGTTGATCTGCTGTGAGGAACAAACGAGATAGTAAATTCCAAACATGAAAAAGGGCATTGTAAAATCAACATGAAAAACCGAAATTCCAAGAGTATAAAACACAAAAAACATGCTTACCAGAGAAAGAAAACTTATCGTGCTCCGCCCCCTCCTCTCGCCCTGTGTTGCAACAGATGTCCCTTTCTCCAAAAATGTACTCAATGGGACCGTAATGTTGAAACACACACACGTTGACCTGCTGTGAGGAACAAACGAGTTAGTATATTCCAAACATGAAAAAGGACATTGTAAAATCAACATGAAAAACCGAAATTCCAAGAGTATAAAACACAAAAAAAATGCTTACCAGAGAAAGAAAACTTATCGTGCTCCGCACCCTCCTCCCGCCCTGTGTTGCAACAGATGTCCCTTTCTCCAAAAATGTACTCAATGGGACCGTAATGTTGCAACCACACACACGTTGACCTGCTGTGAGGAACAAACGACTTAGTAAATTCGAAACATGAAAAAGGACATTGTAAAATCAACATGAAAAACCGAAATTCCAAGAGTATAAAACACAAAAAACCTGTTTACCAGAGAAAGAAAACTTATCGTGCTCCGCACCCTCCTCCCGCCCTGTGTTGCAACAGATGTCCCTTTCTCCAAAAGTGTACTCAATGGGACCGTAATGTTGCAACCACACACACGTTGACCTGCTGTGAGGAACAAACGACTTAGTAAATTCCAAACATGAAAAAGGACATTGTAAAATCATCATAAAAAACCGAAATTCCAAGAGTATAAAAAACACAGAAAATGCTTACCAGAGAAAGAAAACTTATCGTGCTCCGCACCCTCCTCCCGCCCTGTGCTCCAACAGATGTCCCTTTCTCCAAAAATGTACTCAATGGGACCGTAATGTTGCAACCACACACACGTTGATCTGCTGTGAGGAACAAACGAGTTAGTAAATTCCAAACATGAAATAGGACATTGTAAAATCAACATGAAAAACCGAAATTCCAAGAGTATAAAACACAAAAAACATGCTTACCAGAGAAAGAAAACTTATCGTGCTCCGCACCCTCCTCCCGCCCTGTGTTGCAACAGATGTCCCTTTCTCCAAAAATGTACTCAATGGGACCGCAATGTTGCAACCACACACACGTTGACCTGCTGTAAGGAACAAACGACTTAGTAAATTCCAAACATGAAAAAGGACATTGTAAAATCATCATGAAAAACCGAAATTCCAAAAGTATAAAACACAAAAAAAATGCTTACCAAAGAAAGAAAATGAATTGTGCTGCGCACCCTCATCCCGCCCTGTGGTGCAACAGATGTCCCTTTCTCCAAAAATGTACTCAATGGGACCGTAATGTTGCAACCACACACACGTTGATGTGCTGTGAGGAACAAACGAGTTAGTAAATTCCAAACATGAAAAAGGACATTGTAAAATCAACATGAAAAACCGAAATTCCAAGAGTATAAAACACAAAAAACCTGCTTACCAGAGAAAAAAACTTATCGTGCTCCGCACCCTCCACCCGCCCTGTGGTGCAACAGATGTCCCTTTCTCCAAAAATGTACTCAATGGGACCGTAATGTTGCAACCACACACACGTTGACCTTCTGTGAGGAACAAACGAGTTAGTAAATTCCAAACATGAAATAGGACATTGTAAAATCAACATGAAAAACCGAAATTCCAAGAGTATAAAACACAAAGAAAATGCTTACCAGAGAAAGAAAACTTATCGTGCTCCGCACCCTCCTCCCGCCCTGTGTTCCAACAGATGTCCCTTTCTCCAAAAATGTACTCAATGGGACCGTAATGTTGCAACCACACACACGTTGACCTGCTGTGAGGAACAAACGAGTTAGTAAATTCCAGACATGAAAAAGGACATTGTAAAATCAACATGAAAAACCGAAATTGCAAGAGTATAAAACACAAAAAAAATGCCTACCAGAGAAAGAAAACTTATCGTGCTCCGCACGCTCCTCCCGCCCTGTGTTGCAACAGATGTCCCTTTCTCCAAAAATGTACTCAATGGGACCGTAATGTTGCAACCACACACACGTTGAAATTCTGTGAGGAACAAACGAGTTAGTAAATTCCAAACATGAAAAAGGACATTGTAAAATCATCATGAAAAACCGAAATTCCAAGAGTATAAAACACAAAAAAAATGCTTACCAGAGAAAGAAAACTTATCGTGCTCCTCACTCTCCTCGCGCCCTGTGTTGCAACAGATGTTCCTTTCTCCAAAAATGTACTCAATGGGACTGTAATGTTGCAACCACACACACGTTGACCTGCTGTGAGGAACAAACGAGTTAGTAAATTCCAAACATGAAAAAGGACATTGTAAAATCATCATGAAAAACCGAAATTCCAAGAGTATAAAACACAAAAAAATGCTTACCAGAGAAAGAAAAATTATCGTGCTCCGCACCCTCCTCCCGCCCTGTGTTGCAACAGATGTCCCTTTCTCCAAAAACGTACTCAATGGGACCGTAATGTTGCAACCACACACACGTTGACCTGCTGTGAGGAACAAACGAGTTAGTAAATTCCAAACATTAAAAAGGACATTGTAAAATCATCATGAAAAACCGATATTCCAAGAGTATAAAACACAAAAAAAATGCTTACCAGAGAAAGAAAACTTATCGTGCTCCGCACCCTCCTCCCGCACTGTGTTGCAACAGATGTCCCTTTCTCCAAAAATGTACTCAATGGGACGGTAATGTTGCAACCACACACACGTTGACCTGCTGTGAGGAACAAACGAGTTAGTAAATTCCAAACATGAAAAGGACATTGTAAAATCATCATGACAAACCGAAATTCCAAGAGTATAAAACACAAAAAAAATGCTTCCCAGAGAAAGGAAACTTTTCGTGCTCCGCACCCTCCTCCCGCCCTGTGTTGCAACAGATGTCCCTTTCTCCAAAAATGTACTCAATGGGACCGTAATGTTGCAACCACACACACGTTGACCTGCTGTGAGGAACAAACGAGTTAGTATATTCCAAACATGAAAAAGGCCATTGTAAAATCATCATGAAAAACCGAAATTCCAAGAGTATAAAACACAAAAAAAATGCTTACCAGAGAAAGAAAACTTATCGTGCTCCGCACCCTCCTCCCGCCCTGTGTTGCAACAGATGTCCCTTTCTCCAAAAATGTACTCAATGGGACCATAATGTTGCAACCACACTCACGTTGACCTGCTGTGAGGAACAAACGAGTTAGTAAATTCCAAACATGAAAAAGGACATTGTAAAATCATCATGAGAAACCGAAATTCCAAGAGTATAAAACACAAAAAAAATGCTTACCAGAGAAAGAAAACTTATCGTGCTCCGCACCCTCCACCCGCACTGTGTTGCAACAGATGTCCCTTTCTCCAAAAATGTACTCAATGGGACCATAATGTTGCAACCACACACACGTTGACCTGCTGTGAGGAACAAACGAGTTAGTAAATTCCAAACATGAAAAAGGACATTGTAAAATCATCATGAAAAACCGAAATTCCAAGAGTATAAAACACAAAAAAAATGCTTACCAGAGAAAGAAAACTTATCGTGCTCCACACCCTCCTCCCGCCCTGTGTTGCAACAGATGTCCCTTTCTCCAAAAATGTACTCAATGGGACCGTAATGTTGAACCACACACACGTTGATCTGGTGTGAGGAACAAACGAGTTAGTATATTCCAAACATGAAAAAGGACATTGTAAAATCAACATGAAAAACTGAAATTCCAAGAGCATAAAACACAAAAAAAATGCTTACCAGAGAAAGAAAACTTATCGTGCTCCGCACCCTCCTCCCGCCCTGTGTTGCAACAGATGTCCCTTTCTCCAAAAATGTACTCAATGGGACCGTAATGTTGCAACCACACACACGTTGCCTGCTGTGAGGAACAAACGACTTAGTAAATTCCAAACATGAAAAAGGACATTGTAAAATCATCATGAAAAACCGAAATTCCAAGAGTATAAAACACAAAAAAATGCTTACCAGAGAAAGAAAAATTATCGTGCTCCGCACCCTTCTCCCGCCCTGTGTTGCAACAGATGTCCCTAGCTCCAAAAATGTACTCAATGGGACCGTAATGTTGCAACCACACACACGTTGACCTGCTGTGAGGAACAAACGAGTTAGTAAATTCCAAACATGAAAAAGGACATTGTAAAATCAACATGAAAAACCGAAATTCCAAGAGTATAAAACACAAAAAAAATGCTTACCAGAGAAAGAAAACTTATCGTGCTCCGCACCCTCCTCCCGCCCTGTGTTGCAACAGATGTCCCTTTCTCCAAAAATGTACTCAATGGGACCGTAATGTTGCAACCACACACACGTTGACCTGCTGTGAGGAACAAACGAGTTAGTAAATTCCAAACATGAAAAAGGGCATTGTAAAATCAACATGAAAAACCTAAATTCCAAGAGTATAAAACACAAAAAAATGCTTACCAGAGAAAGAAAACTTATCGTGCTCCGCACCCTCCTCCCGCCCTGTGTTGCAACAGATGTCCCTTTCTCCAAAAATGTACTCAATGGGACCGTAATGTTGCAACCACACACACGTTGATCTGCTGTGAGGAACAAACGAGTTAGTAAATTCGAAACATGAAAAAGGACATTGTAAAATCAACATGAAAAACCGAAATTCCAAGAGTATAAAACACAAAAAACCTGCTTACCAGAGAAAGAAAACTTATCGTGCTCCGCACCCTCCTCCCGCCCTGTGTTGCAACAGATGTCCCTTTCTCCAAAAATGTACTCAATGGGACCGTAATGTTGCAACCACACACACGTTGACCTGCTGTGAGGAACAAACGACTTAGTAAATTCCAAACATGAAAAACGACATTGTAAAATCATCATGAAAAACCGAAATTCCAAAAGTAAAAAACACAAAAAAAATGCTTACCAAAGAAAGAAAATGAATTGTGCTGCGCACCCTCATCCCGCCCTGTGGTGCAACAGATGTCCCTTTCTCCAAAAATGTACTCAATGGGACCGTAATGTTGCAACCACACACATGTTGCCTGCTGTGAGGAACAAACGACTTAGTAAATTCCAAACATGAAAAAGGACATTGTAAAATCATCATGAAAACCCGAAATTCCAAGAGTATAAAACACAAAAAAATGCTTACCAGAGAAAGAAAAATTATCGTGCTCCGCACCCTCCTCCCGCCCTGTGTTGCAACAGATGTCCCTAGCTCCAAAAATGTACTCAATGGGACCGTAATGTTGCAACCACACACACGTTGACCTGCTGTGAGGAACAAACGAGTTAGTAAATTCCAAACATGAAAAAGGACATTGTAAAATCAACATGAAAAACCGAAATTCAAGGAGTATAAAACACATAAAAAATGCTTACCAGAGAAAGAAAACTTATTGTGCTCCGCACCCTCCTCCCGCCCTGTGTTGCAACAGATGTCCCTTTCTCCAAAAATGTACTCAATGGGACCGTAATGTTGCAACCACACACACGTTGACCTGCTGTGAGGAACAAACGAGTTAGTAAATTCCAAACATGAAAAAGGGCATTGTAAAATCAACATGAAAAACCTAAATTCCAAGAGTATAAAACACAAAAAAATGCTTACCAGAGAAAGAAAACTTATCGTGCTCCGCACCCTCCTCCCGCCCTGTGTTGCAACAGATGTCCCTTTCTCCAAAAATGTACTCAATGGGACCGTAATGTTGCAACCACACACACGTTGATCTGCTGTGAGGAACAAACGAGTTAGTAAATTCGAAACATGAAAAAGGACATTGAAAAATCAACATGAAAAACCGAAATTCCAAGAGTATAAAACACAAAAAACCTGCTTACCAGAGAAAGAAAACTTATCGTGCTCCGCACCCTCCTCCCGCCCTGTGTTGCAACAGATGTCCCTTTCTCCAAAAATGTACTCAATGGGACCGTAATGTTGCAACCACACACACGTAGACCTGCTGTGAGGAACAAACGACTTAGTAAATTCCAAACATGAAAAAGGACATTGTAAAATCATCATGAAAAACCGAAATTCCAAGAGTATAAAAAACACAAAAAATGCTTACCAGAGAAAGAAAACTTATCGTGCTCCGCACCCTCCTCCCGCCCTGTGTTGCAACAGATATCCCTTTCTCCAAAAATGTACTCAATGGGACCGTAATGTTGCAACCACACACACGTTGATGTGCTGTGAGGAACAAACGAGTTAGTAAATTCCAAACATGAAAAAGGACATTGTAAAATCAACATGAAAAACCGAAATTCCAAGAGTATAAAACACAAAAAAATGCTTACCAGAGAAAGAAAAGTTATCGTGCTCCGCACCCTCCTCCCGCCCTGTGTTCCAACAGATGTCCCTTTCTCCAAAAATGTACTCAATGGGACCGTAATGTTGCAACCACACACATGTTGACCTGCTGTGAGGAACAAACGAGTTAGTAAATTCCAAACATGAAAAAGGACATTGTAAAATCATCATGAAAAACCGAAATTCCAAGAGTATAAAACACAAAAAAAATGCTTACCAGAGAAAGAAAACTTATCGTGCTCCGCACCCTCCTCACGCCCTGTGTTGCAACAGATGTCCCTTTCTCCAAAAATATACTCAAAGGGACCGTAATGGTGCAACCACACACACGTTGACCTGCTGTGAGGAACAAACGAGTTAGTATATTCCAAACATGAAAAAGGACATTGTAAAATCACCTTGAAAAACCGAAATTCCAAAAGTATAAAACACAAAAAAAATGCTTACCCAAGAAAGAAAATGAATCGTGCTCCGCACCCTCCTCCCGCCCTGTGTTCCAACAGATGTATCTTTCTCCAAAAATGTACTCAATGGGACCGTAATGTTGCAACCACACACATATTGACCCGCTGTGAGGAACAAACGAGTCAGTAAATTCCAAACATGAAAAAGGACATTGTAAAATCATCATGAAAAACCGAAATTCCAAGAGTATAAAAAACACAAAAAATGCTTACCAGAGAAAGAAAACTTATCGTGCTCCGCACCCTCCTCCCGCCCTGTGTTGCAATAGCTGTCCCTTTCACCAAAAATGTACTCAATGGGACCGTAATGTTGCAACCACACACACGTTGACCTGCTGTGAGGAACAAACGGGTTAGTAAATTCCAAACATGAAAAAGGACATTGTAAAATCAACATGAAAAATCGAAATTCCAAGAGTATAAAACACAAAAAAAAATGCTTACCAGAGAAACAAAAGTTATCGTGCTCCGCACCCTCCTCCCGCCCTGTGTTGCAACAGATGTCCCTTTCTCCAAAAATGTACTCAATGGGACCGTAATGTTGCAACCACACACACGTTGACCTGCTGTGAGGAACAAGCGAGTTAGTAAATTCCAAACATGAAAAAGGACATTGTAAAATCATCATGAAAAACCGAAATTCCAAGAGTATAAAACACAAAAAAAATGCTTACCAGAGAAAGAAAACTTATCGTGCTCCGCACCCTCCTCCCGCCCTGTGTTGCAACAGATGTCCCTTTCTCCAAAAATGTACTCAATGGGACCGTAATGTTGCAACCACACACACGATGACCTGCTGTGAGGAACAAACGAGTTAGTATATTCCAAACATGAAAAAGGACATTGTATAATCAACATGAAAAATCGAAATTCCAAAAGTATAAAACACAAAAAAAATTCTTACCCAAGAAAGAAAATGAATCGTGCTCCGCACCCTCCTCCCGCCCTGTGTTCCAACAGATGTATCTTTCTCCAAAAATGTACTCAATGGGACCGTAATGTTGCAACCACACACATATTGACCCGCTGTGAGGAACAAACGAGTCAGTAAATTCCAAACATGAAAAAGGACATTGTAAAATCATCATGAAAAACCGAAATTCCAAGAGTATAAAAAACACAAAAAATGCTTACCAGAGAAAGAAAAGTTATCGTGCTCCGCACCCTCCTCCCGCCCTGTGTTGCAACAGATGTCCCTTTCTCCAAAAATGTACTCAATGGGACCGTAATGTTGCAACCACACACACGTTGACCTGCTGTGAGGAACAAACGAGTTAGTATATTCCAAACATGAAAAAGGCCATTGTAAAATCATCATGAAAAACCGAAATTCCAAGAGTATAAAACACAAAAAAAATGCTTACCAGAGAAAGAAAACTTATCGTGCTCCGCACCCTCCTCCCGCCCTGTGTTGCAACAGATGTCCCTTTCTCCAAAAATGTACTCAATGGGACCATAATGTTGCAACCACACTCACGTTGACCTGCTGTGAGGAACAAACGAGTTAGTAAATTCCAAACATGAAAAAGGACATTGTAAAATCATCATGAGAAACCGAAATTCCAAGAGTATAAAACACAAAAAAAATGCTTACCAGAGAAAGAAAACTTATCGTGCTCCGCACCCTCCACCCGCACTGTGTTGCAACAGATGTCCCTTTCTCCAAAAATGTACTCAATGGGACCATAATGTTGCAACCACACACACGTTGACCTGCTGTGAGGAACAAACGAGTTAGTAAATTCCAAACATGAAAAAGGACATTGTAAAATCATCATGAAAAACCGAAATTCCAAGAGTATAAAACACAAAAAAAATGCTTACCAGAGAAAGAAAACTTATCGTGCTCCACACCCTCCTCCCGCCCTGTGTTGCAACAGATGTCCCTTTCTCCAAAAATGTACTCAATGGGACCGTAATGTTGAACCACACACACGTTGATCTGGTGTGAGGAACAAACGAGTTAGTATATTCCAAACATGAAAAAGGACATTGTAAAATCAACATGAAAAACTGAAATTCCAAGAGCATAAAACACAAAAAAAATGCTTACCAGAGAAAGAAAACTTATCGTGCTCCGCACCCTCCTCCCGCCCTGTGTTGCAACAGATGTCCCTTTCTCCAAAAATGTACTCAATGGGACCGTAATGTTGCAACCACACACACGTTGCCTGCTGTGAGGAACAAACGACTTAGTAAATTCCAAACATGAAAAAGGACATTGTAAAATCATCATGAAAAACCGAAATTCCAAGAGTATAAAACACAAAAAAATGCTTACCAGAGAAAGAAAAATTATCGTGCTCCGCACCCTTCTCCCGCCCTGTGTTGCAACAGATGTCCCTAGCTCCAAAAATGTACTCAATGGGACCGTAATGTTGCAACCACACACACGTTGACCTGCTGTGAGGAACAAACGAGTTAGTAAATTCCAAACATGAAAAAGGACATTGTAAAATCAACATGAAAAACCGAAATTCCAAGAGTATAAAACACAAAAAAAATGCTTACCAGAGAAAGAAAACTTATCGTGCTCCGCACCCTCCTCCCGCCCTGTGTTGCAACAGATGTCCCTTTCTCCAAAAATGTACTCAATGGGACCGTAATGTTGCAACCACACACACGTTGACCTGCTGTGAGGAACAAACGAGTTAGTAAATTCCAAACATGAAAAAGGGCATTGTAAAATCAACATGAAAAACCTAAATTCCAAGAGTATAAAACACAAAAAAATGCTTACCAGAGAAAGAAAACTTATCGTGCTCCGCACCCTCCTCCCGCCCTGTGTTGCAACAGATGTCCCTTTCTCCAAAAATGTACTCAATGGGACCGTAATGTTGCAACCACACACACGTTGATCTGCTGTGAGGAACAAACGAGTTAGTAAATTCGAAACATGAAAAAGGACATTGTAAAATCAACATGAAAAACCGAAATTCCAAGAGTATAAAACACAAAAAACCTGCTTACCAGAGAAAGAAAACTTATCGTGCTCCGCACCCTCCTCCCGCCCTGTGTTGCAACAGATGTCCCTTTCTCCAAAAATGTACTCAATGGGACCGTAATGTTGCAACCACACACACGTTGACCTGCTGTGAGGAACAAACGACTTAGTAAATTCCAAACATGAAAAAGGACATTGTAAAATCATCATGAAAAACCGAAATTCCAAAAGTAAAAAACACAAAAAAAATGCTTACCAAAGAAAGAAAATGAATTGTGCTGCGCACCCTCATCCCGCCCTGTGGTGCAACAGATGTCCCTTTCTCCAAAAATGTACTCAATGGGACCGTAATGTTGCAACCACACACACGTTGCCTGCTGTGAGGAACAAACGACTTAGTAAATTCCAAACATGAAAAAGGACATTGTAAAATCATCATGAAAACCCGAAATTCCAAGAGTATAAAACACAAAAAAATGCTTACCAGAGAAAGAAAAATTATCGTGCTCCGCACCCTCCTCCCGCCCTGTGTTGCAACAGATGTCCCTAGCTCCAAAAATGTACTCAATGGGACCGTAATGTTGCAACCACACGCACGTTGACCTGCTGTGAGGAACAAACGAGTTAGTAAATTCCAAACATGAAAAAGGACATTGTAAAATCAACATGAAAAACCGAAATTCAAGGAGTATAAAACACATAAAAAATGCTTACCAGAGAAAGAAAACTTATTGTGCTCCGCACCCTCCTCCCGCCCTGTGTTGCAACAGATGTCCCTTTCTCCAAAAATGTACTCAATGGGACCGTAATGTTGCAACCACACACACGTTGACCTGCTGTGAGGAACAAACGAGTTAGTAAATTCCAAACATGAAAAAGGGCATTGTAAAATCAACATGAAAAACCTAAATTCCAAGAGTATAAAACACAAAAAAATGCTTACCAGAGAAAGAAAACTTATCGTGCTCCGCACCCTCCTCCCGCCCTGTGTTGCAACAGATGTCCCTTTCTCCAAAAATGTACTCAATGGGACCGTAATGTTGCAACCACACACACGTTGATCTGCTGTGAGGAACAAACGAGTTAGTAAATTCGAAACATGAAAAAGGACATTGAAAAATCAACATGAAAAACCGAAATTCCAAGAGTATAAAACACAAAAAACCTGCTTACCAGAGAAAGAAAACTTATCGTGCTCCGCACCCTCCTCCCGCCCTGTGTTGCAACAGATGTCCCTTTCTCCAAAAATGTACTCAATGGGACCGTAATGTTGCAACCACACACACGTAGACCTGCTGTGAGGAACAAACGACTTAGTAAATTCCAAACATGAAAAAGGACATTGTAAAATCATCATGAAAAACCGAAATTCCAAGAGTATAAAAAACACAAAAAATGCTTACCAGAGAAAGAAAACTTATCGTGCTCCGCACCCTCCTCCCGCCCTGTGTTGCAACAGATATCCCTTTCTCCAAAAATGTACTCAATGGGACCGTAATGTTGCAACCACACACACGTTGATGTGCTGTGAGGAACAAACGAGTTAGTAAATTCCAAACATGAAAAAGGACATTGTAAAATCAACATGAAAAACCGAAATTCCAAGAGTATAAAACACAAAAAAAATGCTTACCAGAGAAAGAAAAGTTATCGTGCTCCGCACCCTCCTCCCGCCCTGTGTTCCAACAGATGTCCCTTTCTCCAAAAATGTACTCAATGGGACCGTAATGTTGCAACCACACACATGTTGACCTGCTGTGAGGAACAATCGAGTTAGTAAATTCCAAACATGAAAAAGGACATTGTAAAATCATCATGAAAAACCGAAATTCCAAGAGTATAAAACACAAAAAAAATGCTTACCAGAGAAAGAAAACTTATCGTGCTCCGCACCCTCCTCACGCCCTGTGTTGCAACAGATGTCCCTTTCTCCAAAAATGTACTCAAAGGGACCGTAATGGTGCAACCACACACACGTTGACCTGCTGTGAGGAACAAACGAGTTAGTATATTCCAAACATGAAAAAGGACATTGTAAAATCAACTTGAAAAACCGAAATTCCAAAAGTATAAAACACAAAAAAAATGCTTACCCAAGAAAGAAAATGAATCGTGCTCCGCACCCTCCTCCCGCCCTGTGTTCCAACAGATGTATCTTTCTCCAAAAATGTACTCAATGGGACCGTAATGTTGCAACCACACACATATTGACCCGCTGTGAGGAACAAACGAGTCAGTAAATTCCAAACATGAAAAAGGACATTGTAAAATCATCATGAAAAACCGAAATTCCAAGAGTATAAAAAACACAAAAAATGCTTACCAGAGAAAGAAAACTTATCGTGCTCCGCACCCTCCTCCCGCCCTGTGTTGCAATAGCTGTCCCTTTCACCAAAAATGTACTCAATGGGACCGTAATGTTGCAACCACACACACGTTGACCTGCTGTGAGGAACAAACGGGTTAGTAAATTCCAAACATGAAAAAGGACATTGTAAAATCAACATGAAAAATCGAAATTCCAAGAGTATAAAACACAAAAAAAAATGCTTACCAGAGAAACAAAAGTTATCGTGCTCCGCACCCTCCTCCCGCCCTGTGTTGCAACAGATGTCCCTTTCTCCAAAAATGTACTCAATGGGACCGTAATGTTGCAACCATACACACGTTGACCTGCTGTGAGGAACAAACGAGTTAGTAAATTCCAAACATGAAAAAGGACATTGTAAAATCATCATGAAAAACCGAAATTCCAAGAGTATAAAACACAAAAAAAATGCTTACCAGAGAAAGAAAACTTATCGTGCTCCGCACCCTCCTCCCGCCCTGTGTTGCAACAGATGTCCCTTTCTCCAAAAATGTACTCAATGGGACCGTAATGTTGCAACCACACACACGATGACCTGCTGTGAGGAACAAACGAGTTAGTATATTCCAAACATGAAAAAGGACATTGTAAAATCAACATGAAAAACCGAAATTCCAAAAGTATAAAACACAAAAAAAATTCTTACCCAAGAAAGAAAATGAATCGTGCTCCGCACCCTCCTCCCGCCCTGTGTTCCAACAGATGTATCTTTCTCCAAAAATGTACTCAATGGGACCGTAATGTTGCAACCACACACATATTGACCCGCTGTGAGGAACAAACGAGTCAGTAAATTCCAAACATGAAAAAGGACATTGTAAAATCATCATGAAAAACCGAAATTCCAAGACTATAAAAAACACAAAAAATGCTTACCAGAGAAAGAAAAGTTATCGTGCTCCGCACCCTCCTCCCGCCCTGTGTTGCAACAGATGTCCCTTTCTCCAAAAATGTACTCAATGGGACCGTAATGTTGCAACCACACACACGTTGACCTGCTGTGAGGAACAAACGAGTTAGTAAATTCCAAACATGAAAAAGGACATTGTAAAATCATCATGAAAAACCGAAATTCCAAGAGTATAAAACACAAAAAAAATGCTTACCATAGAAAGAAAAGTTATCGTGCTCCGCACCCTCCTCCCGCCCTGTGTTGCAACAGTTGTCCCTTTCTCCAAAAATGTACTCAATGGGACCGTAATGTTGCAACCACACACACGATGACCTGCTGTGAGGAACAAACGAGTTAGTATATTCCAAACATGAAAAAGGACATTGTAAAATCAACATGAAAAACCGAAATTCCAAAAGTATAAAACACAAAAAAAATGCTTACCCAAGAAAGAAAATGAATCGTGCTCCGCACCCTCCTCCCGCCCTGTGTTCCAACAGATGTATCTTTCTCCAAAAATGTACTCAATGGGACCGTAATGTTGCAACCACACACATATTGACCCGCTGTGAGGAACAAACGAGTCAGTAAACTCCAAACATGAAAAAGGACATTGTTAAATCATCATGAAAAACAGAAATTCCAAGAGTATAAAACACAAAAAAAATGCTTACCAGAGAAAGAAAACTTATCGTGCTCCGCACCCTCCTCCCGCCCTGTGTTGCGACAGATGTCCCTTTCTCCAAAAATGTACTCAATGGGACCGTAATTGTGCAACCACACACACGTTGACCTGCTGTGAGGAACTAACGAGTTAGTAAATTCCTAACATGAAAAAGGACATTGTAAAATCAACATGAAAAACCGAAATTCCAAAAGTATAAAACACAAAAAAAATGCTTACCCAAGAAAGAAAATGAATCGTGCTCCGCACCCTCCTCCCGCCCTGTGTTCCAACAGATGTATCTTTCTCCAAAAATGTACTCAATGGGACCGTAATGTTGCAACCACACACATATTGACCCGCTGTGAGGAACAAACGAGTCAGTAAATTCCAAACATGAAAAAGGACATTGTTAAATCATCATGAAAAACCGAAATTCAAAAAGTGTAAAACACCAAAAAAATTCTAACCAAAGAAAGAAAATGAATTGTGCTGCGCACCCTCATCCCGCCCTGTGGTGCAACAGATGTCCCTTTCTCCAACAATGTACTCAATGGGACCGTAATGTTGCAAACACACACACACGTTGACCTGCTGTGAGGAACAAACGAGTTAGTAAATTCCAAACATGAAAAATGACATTGTAAAATCAACATGAAAAACCGAAATTCCTAAAGTATAAAACACAAAAGAAATGCTTACCAAAGAAAGAAAACTTATCGAGCTATGCACCCTCCTCCCGCCCTGTGTTGCAACAGATGTCCCTTTCTCCATAAATGTACTCAATGGGACCGTAATGTTGCAGCCACACACACATTGACCTGCTGTGAGCAACAAACGAGTTAGTAAATGCCAAACATGAAAAAGGGCATTGTAAAATCAACATGAAAAACCGAAATTCCAGAAGTATAAAACACAAAAAAAATGCTTGCCAAAGAAAGAAAATGAATCGTGCTGCGCACCCTCATCCCGCCCTGTGGTGCAACAGATGTCCCTTTCTCCAAAAATGTACTCAATGGGACCGTAATGTTGCAACCACACATACGTTGACCTGCTGTGAGGAAGATACGAGTTAGTAAATTCCAAACATGAAAAAGGACATTGTAAAATCAACATGAAAAACCGAAATTCCAAGAGTATAAAACACAAAAAACATGCTTACCAGAGAAAGAAAACTTATCGTGCTCCGCTCCCTCCTCCCGCCCTGTGTTGCAACAGATGTCCCTTTCTCCAAAAATGTACTCAATGGGACCGTAATGTTGCAACCACACACACGTTGACCTGCTGTGAGGAACAAACGACTTAGTAAATTCCAAACATGAAAAAGGACATTGTAAAATCATCATGAAAAACCGAAATTCCAAGAGTATAAAAAACACAAAAAATGCTTACCAGAGAAAGAAAACTTATCGTGCTCCGCACCCTCCTCCCGCCCTGTGTTGCAACAGATGTCCCTTTCTCCAAAAATGTACTCAATGGGACCGTAATGTTGCAACCACACACACGTTGATCTGCTGTGAGGAACAAACGAGTTAGTAAATTCCAAACATGAAAAAGGACATTGTAAAATCAACATGAAAAACCGAAATTCCAAGAGTATAAAACACAAAAAAAATGCTTACCAGAGAAAGAAAACTTATCGTGCTCCGCACCCTCCTCCCGCCCTGTGGTGCAACAGATGTCCCTTTCTCCAAAAATGTACTCAATGGGACCGTAATGTTGCAACCACACACATGTTGACCTGCTGTGAGGAACAAACGAGTTAGTAAATTCCAAACATGAAATAGGACATTGTAAAATCAACATGAAAATCCGAAATTCCAAGAGTATAAAACACAAAAAAAATGCTTACCAAAGAAAGAAAATGAATCGTGCTCCGCACCCTCCTCCCGCCCTGTGTTCCAACAGATGTAACTTTCTCCAAAAATGTACTCAATGGGACAGTAATGTTGCAACCACACACATATTGACCTGCTGTGAGGAACAAACGAGTCAGTAAATTCCAAACATGAAAAAGGACATTGTTAAATCATCATGAAAAACCGAAATTCCAAAAGTATAAAACACAAAAAAAAATGCTTACCAAAGAAAGAAAATGAATTGTGCTGCGCACCCTCATCCCGCCCTGTGGTGCAACAGATGTCCCTTTCTCCAACAATGTACTCAATGGGACCGTAATGTTGCAAACACACACACACGTTGACCTGCTGTGAGGAACAAACGAGTTAGTAAATTCCAAACATGAAAAATGACATTGTAAAATCAACATGAAAAACCGAAATTCCTAAAGTATAAAATACAAAAGAAATGCTTACCAAAGAAAGAAAACTTATCGTGCTCCGCACCCTCCTCCCGCCCTGTGTTGCAACAGATGTCCCTTTCTCCAAAAATGTACACAATGGGACCGTAATGTTGCAACCACACACACGTTGACCTGCTGTGAGCAACAAACGAGTTAGTAAATTCCAAACATGAAAAAGGGCATTGTAAAATCAACATGAAAAACCGAAATTCCAAAAGTATAAAACACAAAAAAAATGCTTGCCAAAGAAAGAAAATGAATCGTGCTGCGCACCCTCATCCCGCCCTGTGGTGCAACAGATGTCCCTTTCTCCAAAAATGTACTCAATGGGACCGTAATGTTGCAACCACACACACGTTGACCTGCTGTGAGCAACAAACGAGTTAGTAAATTTCAAACATGAAAAAGGACATTGTAAAATCATCATGAAAAACCGAAATTCCAAGAGTATAAAAAACACAAAAAATGCTTACCAGAGAAAGAAAACTTATCGTGCTCCGCACCCTCCTCCCGCCCTGTGTTGCAACAGATGTCCCTTTCTCCAAAAATGTACTCAATGGGACCGTAATGTTGCAACCACACACACGTTGATCTGCTGTGAGGAACAAACGAGTTAGTAAATTCCAAACATGAAAAAGGACATTGTAAAATCAACATGAAAAACCGAAATTCCAAGAGTATAAAACACAAAAAAAATGCTTACCAGAGAAAAAAACCTATCGTGCTCCGTACCCTCCTCCTGCCCTGTGGTGCAACAGATGTCCCTTTCTCCAAAAATGTACTCAATGGGACCGTAATGTTGCAACCACACACACGTTGACCTGCTGTGAGCAACAAACGAGTTAGTAAATTTCAAACATGAAAAAGGACATTGTAAAATCATCATGAAAAACCGAAATTCCAAGAGTATAAAAAACACAAAAAATGCTTACCAGAGAAAGAAAACTTATCGTGCTCCGCACCCTCCTCCCGCCCTGTGTTGCAACAGATGTCCCTTTCTCCAAAAATGTACTCAATGGGACCATAATGTTGCAACCACACACACGTTGATCTGCTGTGAGGAACAAACGAGTTAGTAAATTCCAAACATGAAAAAGGACATTGTAAAATCAACATGAAAAACCGAAATTCCAAGAGTATAAAACACAAAAAAAATGCTTACCAGAGAAAAAAACCTATCGTGCTCCGTACCCTCCTCCTGCCCTGTGGTGCAACAGATGTCCCTTTCTCCAAAAATGTACTCAATGGGACCGTAATGTTGCAACCACACACACGTTGATCTGCTGTGAGGAACAAACGAGTTAGTAAATTCCAAACATGAAAAAGGACATTGTAAAATCATCATGAAAAACCGAAATTCCAAGAGTATAAAACACAAAAAACCTGCTTACCAGAGAAAGAAAACTTATCGTGCTCCGCACCCTCCTCCCGCCCTGTGTTGCAACAGATGTCCCTTTCTCCAAAAATGTACTCAATGGGACCGTAATGTTGCAACCACACACACGTTGATCTGCTGTGAGGAACAAACGAGTTAGTAAATTCCAAACATGAAAAAGGACATTGTAAAATCAACATGAAAAACCGAAATTCCAAGAGTATAAAACATAAAAAAAATGCTTACCAGAGAAGGAAAACTTATCGTGCTCCGCACCCTCCTCCCGCCCTGTGTTCCAACAGATGTCCCTTTCTCCAAGAATGTACTCAATGGGACCGTAATGTTGCAACCACACACACGTTGACCTGCTGTGAGGAACAAACGAGTTAGTAAATTCCAAACATGAAAAAGGACATTGTAAAATCATCATGAAAAACCGAAATTCCAAGAGCATAAAACACAAAAAAAATGCTTACCAGAGAAAGAAAACTTATCGTGCTCCGCACCCTCCTCCCGCCCTGTGTTGCAATAGCTGTCCCTTTCACCAAAAATGTACTCAATGGGACCGTAATGTTGCAACCACACACATGTTGACCTGCTGTGAGGAACAAACGAGTTAGTAAATTCCAAACATGAAAAAGGACATTGTAAAATCAACATGAAAGACCGAAATTCAAAGAGTATAAAACACAAAAAAAATGCTTACCAGAGAAAGAAAAGTTATTGTGCTCCGTACCCTCCTCCCGCCCTGTGTTGCAACAGATGTCCCTTTCTCCAAAAATGTACTCAATGGGACCGTAATGTTGCAACCACACACACGTTGAAATGCTGTGAGGAACAAACGAGTTAGTAAATTCCAAACATGAAAAAGGACATTGTAAAATCATCATGAAAAACCGAAATTCCAAGATTATAAAACACAAAAAAAATGCTTACCAGAGAAAGAAAACTTATCGTGCTCCGCACTCTCCTCGCGCCCTGTGTTGCAACAGATGTCCCTTTCTCCAAAAATGTACTCAATGGGACCGTAATGTTGCAACCACACACACAATGACCTGCTGTGAGGAACAAACGAGTTAGTAAATTCCAAACATGAAACTGGACATTGTAAAATCATCATGAAAAACCTAAATTCCAAGAGTATAAAACCCAAAAAAAATGCTTACCAGAGAAAGAAAACTTATCGTGCTCCGCACCCTCCTCCCGCCCTGTGTTGCAACAGATGTCCCTTTCTCCAAAAATGTACTCAATGGGACCGTAATGTTGCAACCACACACATATTGACCCGCTGTGAGTAACAAACGAGTCAGTAAATTCCAAACATGAAAAAGGACATTGTTAAATCATCACGAAAAACAGAAATTCCAAGAGTATAAAACACAAAAAAAATGCTTACCAGAGAAAGAAAACTTATCGTGCTCCGCACCCTCCTCCCGCCCTGTATTGCGACAGATGTCCCTTTCTCCAAAAATGTACTCAATGGGACCGTAATGGTGCAACCACACACACGTTGACCTGCTGTGAAGAACTAACGAGTTAGTAAATTCCAAACCGGAAAAAGGACATAGTAAAATCAACATGAAGAACCGAAATTTCAAGAACATAAAACACAAAAAAAATGCTTACCAGAGAAAGAAAACTTATCGTGCTCCGCACCCTCCTCCCGCCCTGTGTTGCAACAGATGTCCCTTTCTCCAACAATGTACTCAATGGGACCGTAATGTTGCAACCACACACACGTTGACCTGCTGTGAGGAACAAACGAGTTAGTAAATTCCAAACATGAAAAAGGACATTGTAAAATCATCATGAAAAACCGAAATTCCAAGAGTATAAAACACAAAAAGAATGCTTACCAGAGAAAGAAAACTTATCGTGCTCCGCACCCTCCTCCCGCCCTGTGTTGGAACAGATGTCCCTTTCTCCAAAAATGTACTCAATGGGACCGTAATGGTGCAACCACACAGACGTTGACCTGCTGTGAGCAACAAACGAGTTAGTAAATTCCAAACATGAAAAAGGGCATTGTAAAATCAACATCAAAAACCGAAATTCCAAAAGTATAAAACACAAAAAAAATGCTTGTCATAGAAAGAAAATGAATCGTGCTGCGCACCCTCATCCCGCCCTGTGGTGCAACAGATGTCCCTTTCTCCAAAAATGTACTCAATGGGACCGTAATGTTGCAACCACCCGTACGTTGCCCTGCTGTGATCAACAAATGAGTTAGTAAATTCCAAACATGAAAAAGGTCATTGTAAAATCAACATGAAAAACCGAAATTCCAAGAGTATAAAACACAAAAAACATGCTTACCAGAGAAAGAAAACTTATCGTGCTCCGCACCATCCTCAGGCCCTGTGTTGCAACAGATGTCCCTTTCTCCAAAAATGTACTCAATGGGACCGAAATGTTGCAACCACACACACGTTGACCTGCTGTGAAAAACAAACGACTTAGTATATTCCAAACATGAAAAAGGACATTGTAAAATCATCATGAAAAACCGAAATTCCAAGAGCATAAAAAACACAAAAAATGCTTACCAGAGAAAGAAAAGTTATCGTGCTCCGCACCCTCCTCCCGCCCTGTGTTGCAACAGATGTCCCTTTCTCCAAAAATGTACTCAATGGGACCGTAATGTTGCAACCACACACACGTTGATCTGCTGTGAGGAACAAACGAGTTAGTAAATTCCAAACATGAAAAAGGACATTGTAAAATCAACATGAAAAACCGAAACTCCAAGAGTATAAAACACAAAAAAAATGCTTACCAGAGAAAGAAAACTTATCGTGCTCCGCACCCTCCTCCCGCCCTGTGGTGCAACAGATGTCCCTTTCTCCAAAAATGTACTCAATGGGACCGTAATGTTGCAACCACACACATGTTGACCTGCTGTGAGCAACAAACGAGGTAGTAAATTTCAAACATGAAATAGGACATTGTAAAATCAACATGAAAATCCGAAATTCCAAGAGTATAAAACACAAAAAAAAATGCTTACCAGAGAAAGAAAACTTATCGTGCTCCGCACCGTCCTCCCGCCCTGTGTTCCAACAGATGTCCCTTTCTCCAAAAATGTACTCAATGGGACCGTAATGTTGCAACCACAGACACGTTGAAATGCTGTGAGGAACAAACGACTTAGTAAATTCCAAACATGAAAAAGGACATTGTAAAATCATCATGAAAAACCGAAATTCCAAGAGTATAAAACACAAAAAAATGCTTACCAGAGAAAGAAAACTTATCGTGCTCCGCACCCTCCTCCCGCCCTGTGTTGCAACAGATGTCCATTTCTCCAAAAATGTACTCAATGGGATCGTAATGTTGCAACCACACACACGATGACCTGCTGTGAGGAACAAACGAGTTAGTATATTCCAAACATGAAAAAGGACATTGTAAAATCAACATGAAATACCGAAATTCCAAAAGTATAAAACACAAAAAAAATGCTTACCAAAGAAAGAAAATGAATCATGCTGCGCACCCTCCTCCCGCCCTGTGTTCGAACAGATGTATCTTTCTCCAAAAATGTACTCAATGGGACCGTAATGTTGCAACCACACACATATTGACCTGCTGTGAGGAACAAACGAGTCAGTAAATTCCAAACATGAAAAAGGACATTGTTAAATCATCATGAAAAACCGAAATTCCAAAAGTATAAAACACAAAAAAAATGCTTACCAAAGAAAGAAAATGAATTGTGCTGCGCACCCTCATCCCGCCCTGTGGTGCAACAGATGTCCCTTTCTCCAACAATGTACTCAATGGGACCGTAATGTTGCAAACACACACACACGTTGACCTGCTGTGAGGAACAAACGAGTTAGTAAATTCCAAACATGAAAAATGACATTGTAAAATCAACATGAAAAACCGAAATTCCTAAAGTATAAAACACAAAAGAAATGCTTACCAAAGAAAGAAAACTTATCGTGCTCCGCACCCTCCTCCCGCCCTGTGTTGCAACAGATGTCCCTTTCTCCAAAAATGTACTCAATGGGACCGTAATGTTCCAACCACACACACGTTGACCTGCTGTGAGCAACAAACGAGTTAGTAAATTCCAAACATGAAAAAGGGCATTGTAAAATCAACTTCAAAAACCGAAATTCCAAAAGTATAAAACACAAAAAAAATGGTTGCCAAAGAAAGAAAATGAATCGTGCTGCGCACCCTCATCCCGCCCTGTGGTGCAACAGATGTCCCTTTCTCCAAAAATGTACTCAATGGGACCGTAATGTTGCAACCACACACACGTTGACCTGCTGTGATCAACAAATGAGTTAGTAAATTCCAAACATGAAAAAGGGCATTGTAAAATCAACATGAAAAACCGAAACTCCACAAGTATAAAACACAAATAAAATGTTTAACAAAGAAAGAAAATGAATTGTGCTGCACACCCTCATCCCGCCCTGTGGTGCAACAGATGTCCCTTTCTCCAAAAATGTACTCAATGCGACCGTAATGTTGCAACCACACACACGTTTACCTGCTGCGAGGAACAAACGAGTTAGTAAATTCAAAACATGAAAAATGACATTGTAAAATCAACATGAAAAACCGAAATTCCAAAAGTACAAAACACAAAAAAAATGCTTACCAAAGAAAGCAAGTAAATCGTGCTGCGCACCTTCATCCCGCCCTGTGGTGCAACAGACGTCCCTTTCTCCAGAAATGAACTCAATGGGACCGTAATGTTCCAACCACACATACGTTGATCTGCTGTGAGGAACAAACGAGTTAGTAAATTCCAAATATGAAAAAGGACATTGTAAAATCAACATGAAAAACCGAAATTCCAAGAGTATAAAACACAAAAAAAATGCTTACCAGAGAAAGAAAACTTATCGTGCTCCGCACCCTCCTCCCGCCCTGTGGTGCAACAGATGTCCCTTTCTCCAAAAATGTACTCAATGGGACCGTAATGTTGCAACCACACACATGTTGACCTGCTGTGAGCAACAAACGAGTTAGTAAATTTCAAACATGAAATAGGACATTGTAAAATCAACATGAAAATCCGAAATTCCAAGAGTATAAAACACAAAAAAAATGCTTACCAGAGAAAGAAAACTTATCGTGCTCCGCACCGTCCTCCCGACCTGTGTTCCAACAGATGTCCCTTTCTCGAAAAATTTACTCAATGGGACCGTAATGTTGCAACCACAGACACGTTGAAATGCTGTGAGGAACAAACGAGTTAGTAAATTCCAAACATGAAAAAGGACATTGTAAAATCATCATGAAAAACCGAAATTCCAAGAGTATATAACACAAAAAAATGCTTACCAGAGAAAGAAAACTTATCGTGCTTCGCACTCTCCTCGCGCCCTGTGTTGCAATAGATGTCCCTTTCTCCAAAAATGTACTCAATGGGACCGTAATGTTCCAACCACACACACGTTGACCTGCTGTGAGGAACAAACGACTTAGTAAATTCCAAACATGAAAAAGGACATTGTAAAATCATCATGAAAAACCGAAATTCCAAGAGTATAAAACACAAAAAAAATGCTTACCAGAGAAAGAAATCTTATCGTGCTCCGCACCCTCCTCCAGCCCTGTGTTGCAACAGATGTCCCTTTCTCCAAAAATGTACTCAATGGGACCGTAATGTTGCAACCACACACACGATGACCTCCTGTGAGGAACAAACGAGTTAGTATATTCCAAACATGAAAAAGGACATTGTAAAATCAACATGAAAAACCGAAATTCCAAAAGTATAAAACACAAAAAAAATGCTTACCAAAGAAAGAAAATGAATCGTGCTCCGCACCCTCCTCCCGCGCTGTGTTCCAACAGATGTGTCTTTCTCCAAAAATGTACTCAATGGGACCGTAATGTTGCAACCACACACATATTGACCTGCTGTGAGGAACAAACGAGTCAGTAAATTCCAAACATGAAAAAGGACATTGTTAAATCAACATGAAAAACCGAAATTCCAAAAGTATAAAACACAAAAAAAATGCTTACCAAAGAAAGAAAATGAATTGTGCTGCGCACCCTCATCCCGCCCTGTGGTGCAACAGATGTCCCTTTCTCCAACAATGTACTCAATGGGACCGTAATGTTGCAAACACACACACACGTTGACCTGCTGTGAGGAACAAACGAGTTAGTAAATTCCAAACATGAAAAATGACATTGTAAAATCAACATGAAAAACTGAAATTCCACAAGTATAAAACCCAAAAAAATGCTTACCAAAGAAAGAAAACTTATTGTGCTTCGCACCCTCCTCCCGCCCTGTGTTCCAACAGATGTCCCTTTCTCCAAAAATGTACTCAATGGGACCGTAATGTTGCAACCACACACACGTTGACCTGCTCTGAGGAACAAACGAGTTAGTAAATTTCAAACATGAAAAAGGACATTGTAAAATCAACATCAAAATCCGAAATTCCAAAAGTATAAAACACAAAAAGAATGCTTACCAAAGAAAGGAAATGAATTGTGCTGCTAGCACCCTCATCCCGCCCTGTGGTGCAACAGATGTCCCTTTCTCCAAAAATGTACTCAATGGGACCGTAATGTTGCAACCACACACACGTTGACCTGCTGTGAGGAACAAACGAGTTAGTAAATTCCAAACATGAAAAAGGACATTGTAAACCAACACGAAAAACCGAAATTCCAAAAGTATAAAACACAAAAAAAATGCTTACCAAAGAAAGAAAACTTATCGTGCTCCGCACCCTCCTCCCGCCCTGTGTTGCAACAGATGTCCCTTTCTCCAAAAATGTACTCAATGGGACCGTAATATTGCAATCACACACACGTTGACCTGCTGTGAGGAACAAACTAGTTAGTAAATTCCAAACATGAAAAAGGACATTGTAAAATCAACATGAAAAACCGAAATTCCAAAAGTATAAAACACAAAAAAAATGCTTACCAAAGAAAGAAAATGAATCGTGCTGCGCACCCTCATAACGCCCTGTGGTGCAACAATGGTCCCTTTCTCCAAAAACGTACTCAATGGGGCCGTAATGTTGCAACCACACACACCTTGACCTGCTGTGAGGAACAAACGAGTTTGTAAATTCCAAACATGAAAAAGGACATTGTAAAATCAACATGAAAAACCGAAATTCCAAAAGTATAAAACACAAAAAAAATGCTTATCAAAGAAAGAAAACTTATCGTGCTCCGCACCCTCATCCCGCCCTTTGATGCAACAGATGTCCCTTTCTCCAAAAATGTACTCAATAGGACCGTAATGTTGCAACCACACACACGTTGACCTCCTGTGAGGAACAAACGAGTTAGTAAATTCCAAACATGAAAAAGGACATTGTAAAATCAACATGAAAAACCGATATTTCAAAAGTATAAAACACAAAAAAAATGCTTACCAAAGAAGGAAAACTTATCGTGCTCCGCACCCTCCTCCCGCCCTGTGTTGCAACAGATGTCCCTTCCTCCAAAAATGTACTCAATGGGACCGTAATGTTGCAACCACACATACAATGACCTGCTGTGAGGAACAAACGAAATAGTAAATTCCAAACATGAAAAAGGACATTGTAAAATCAAGATGAAAAACCGAGATTCCAGAAGTATAAAACACAAAAAAATGCTTACCAAAGAAAGAGAACTTATCGTGCTCCGCACCCTCCTCCCGAGCTGTGTTCCAACAGATGTCCCTTTCTCCAAAATGTACTCAATGGGACCGTACTGATGCAACCACACACACGTTGACCTGCTGTGAGGAACAAACGAGTTAGTAAATTCCAAACATGAAAAAGGACATTGTAAAATCAACATGAAAAACCGAAATTACAAAAGTATAAAACACAAAAAAATGCTAACTAAAGGAAGACAATGAATTGTGCTGCTTGCACCCTCATCCCGCCCTCTGGTGCAACAGATGTCCCTTTCTCCAAAAATGTACTCAATGGGACCGTAATGTTGCAACCACACACACGTTGACATGCTGCGAGGAACAAACGAGTTAGTAATTTCAATACATGAGAAATGACATTGTAAAATCAACATGAAAAACCGAAATTCCTAGAGTACAAAACACAAAAAAATGCTTACCAAAGAAAGAAAGTAAATCGTGCTGCGCACCTTCATCCCGCCCTGTGGTGCAACAGATGTCCCTTTCTCCGAAAATGTACTCAATGGGACCGTAATATTGCAATCACACACACGTTGACCTTCTGTGGGGAACAAACGAGTTAGTAATTTTCAAACATGAAAAAGGACATTGTAAAATCAACATGAAAAACCGAAATTCCAAAAGCGTAAAACACAAAAAAAATGCTTACCAAAGAAAGAAAATGAATCGTGCTGCGCACCCTCATAACGCCCTGTGGTGTAACAGTTGTCCCTTTCTCCAAAAATGTACTCAATTGGACCGTAATGTTGCAACCACACACACCTTGACCTGCTGTGAGGAACAAACGAGTTTGTAAATTCCAAACATGAAAAAGGACATTGTAAAATCAACATGAAAAACCGAAATTCCAAAAGTATAAAACACAAAAAAAATGCTTATCAAAGAAAGAAAACTTATCGTGCTCCGCACCCTCATCCCGCCCTTTGATGCAACAGATGTCCCTTTCTCCAAAAATGTACTCAATGGGACCGTAATGTTGCAACCACACACACGTTGACCTCCTGTGAGGAACAAACGAGTTAGTAAATTCCAAACATGAAAAAGGACATTGTAAAATCAACATGAAAAACCGATATTTCAAAAGTATAAAACACAAAAAAAATGCTTACCAAAGAAAGAAAACTTATCGTGCTCCGCACCCTCCTACCGCCCTGTGTTGCAACAGATGTCCCTTCCTCCAAAAATGTACTCAATGGGACCGTAATGTTGCAACCACACATACAATGACCTGCTGTGAGGAACAAACGAGTTAGTAAATTCCAAACATGAAAAAGGACATTGTAAAATCAAGATGAAAAACCGAGATTCCAAAAGTATAAAACACAAAAAAAATGCTTACCAAAGAAAGAGAACTTATCGTGCTCCGCACCCTCCTCCCGAGCTGTGTTCCAACAGATGTCCCTTTCGCCAAAATGTACTCAATGGGACCGTAATGATGCAACCACACACACGTTGACCTGCTGTGAGGAACAAACGAGTTAGTAAATTCCAAACATTAAAAAGGACATTGTAAAATCAACATGAAAAACCGAAATTCCAAAAGTATAAAACACAAAAAAATGCTAACTAAAGAAAGACAATGAATTGTGCTGCTTGCACCCTCATCCCGCCCTCTGGTGCAACAGATGTCCCTTTCTCCAAAAATGTACTCAATGGGACCGTAATGTTGCAACCACACACACGTTGACCCGCTGCGAGGAACAAACGAGCTAGTAAATTCAAAACATGAAAAATGACATTGTAAAATCAACATGAAAAACCGAAATTCCTAAAGTACAAAACACAAAAAAAATGCTTACCAAAGAAAGAAAGTAAATCGTGCTGCGCACCTTCATCCCGCCCTGTGGTGCAACAGATGTCCCTTTCTCCAAAACTGTACTCAATGGGACCGTAATGTTCAAACCACACATACGTTGACCTGCTGCGAGGAAGATACGAGTTAGTAAATTCCAAACATGAAAAAGGACATTGTAAAATCAACATCAAAAACCGAAATTCCAAGAGTATAAAACACAAAAAACATGCTTACCAGAGAAAGAAAACTTATCGTGCTCCGCACCCTCCTCCCGCCCTGTGTTGCAACAGATGTCCCTTTCTCCAAAAATGTACTCAATGGGACCGTAATGTTGCAACCACACACACGTTGACCTGCTGTGAGGAACAAACGACTTAATAAATTCCAAACATGAAAAAGGGCATTGTAAAATCAACATGAAAAACTGAAATTCCACAAGTATAAAACACAAAAAAAATGCTTACCAAAGAAAGAAAACTTATTGTGCTTCGCACCCTCCTCCCGCCCTGTGTTCCAACAGATGTCCCTTTCTCCAAAAATGTACTCAATGGGACCGTAATGTTGCAACCACACACACGTTGACCTGCTCTGAGGAACAAACGAGTTAGTAAATTTCAAACATGAAAAAGGACATTGTAAAATCAACATCAAAATCCGAAATTCCAAAAGTATAAAACACAAAAAGAATGCTTACCAAAGAAAGGAAATGAATTGTGCTGCTAGCACCCTCATCCCGCCCTGTGGTGCAACAGATGTCCCTTTCTCCAAAAATGTACTCAATGGGACCGTAATGTTGCAACCACACACACGTTGACCTGCTGTGAGGAACAAACGAGTTAGTAAATTCCAAACATGAAAAAGGACATTGTAAACCAACACGAAAAACCGAAATTCCAAAAGTATAAAACACAAAAAAAATGCTTACCAAAGAAAGAAAACTTATCGTGCTCCGCACCCTCCTCCCGCCCTGTGTTGCAACAGATGTCCCTTTCTCCAAAAATGTACTCATTGGGACCGTAATATTGCAATCACACACACGTTGACCTGCTGTGAGGAACAAACTAGTTAGTAAATTCCAAACATGAAAAAGGACATTGTAAAATCAACATGAAAAACCGAAATTCCAAAAGTATAAAACACAAAAAAAATGCTTACCAAAGAAAGAAAATGAATCGTGCTGCGCACCCTCATAACGCCCTGTGGTGCAACAATGGTCCCTTTCTCCAAAAATGTACTCAATGGGACCGTAATGTTGCAACCACACACACCTTGACCTGCTGTGAGGAACAAACGAGTTTGTAAATTCCAAACATGAAAAAGGACATTGTAAAATCAACATGAAAAACCGAAATTCCAAAAGTATAAAACACAAAAAAAAATGCTTATCAAAGAAAGAAAACTTATCGTGCTCCGCACCCTCATCCCGCCCTTTGATGCAACAGATGTCCCTTTCTCCAAAAATGTGCTCAATAGGACCGTAATGTTGCAACCACACACACGTTGACCTCCTGTGAGGAACAAACGAGTTAGTAAATTCCAAACATGAAAAAGGACATTGTAAAATCAACATGAAAAACCGATATTTCAAAAGTATAAAACACAAAAAAAATGCTTACCAAAGAAGGAAAACTTATCGTGCTCCGCACCCTCCTCCCGCCCTGTGTTGCAACAGATCTCCCTTCCTCCAAAAATGTACTCAATGGGACCGTAATGTTGCAACCACACATACAATGACCTGCTGTGAGGAACAAACGAAATAGTAAATTCCAAACATGAAAAAGGACATTGTAAAATCAAGATGAAATACCGAGATTCCAGAAGTATAAAACACAAAAAAAATGCTTACCAAAGAAAGAGAACTTATCGTGCTCCGCACCCTCCTCCCGAGCTGTGTTCCAACAGATGTCCCTTTCTCCAAAATGTACTCAATGGGACCGTACTGATGCAACCACACACACATTGACCTGCTGTGAGGAACAAACGAGTTAGTAAATTCCAAACATGAAAAAGGACATTGTAAAATAAACATGAAAAACCGAAATTCCAAAAGTATAAAACACAAAAAAATGCTAACTAAAGGAAGACAATGAATTGTGCTGCTTGCACCCTCATCCTGCCCTCTGGTGCAACAGATGTCCCTTTCTCCAAAAATGTACTCAATGGGACCGTAATGTTGCAACCACACACACGTTGACATGCTGCGAGGAACAAACGAGTTAGTAATTTCAATACATGAGAAATGACATTGTAAAATCAACATGAAAAACCGAAATTCCTAGAGTACAAAACACAAAAAAATGCTTACCAAAGAAAGAAAGTAAATCGTGCTGCGCACCTTCATCCCGCCCTGTGGTGCAACAGATGTCCCTTTCTCCGAAAATGTACTCAATGGGACCGTAATATTGCAATCACACACATGTTGACCTGCTGTGGGGAACAAACGAGTTAGTAATTTTCAAACATGAAAAAGGACATTGTAAAATCAACATGAAAAACCGAAATTCCTAAAGTGTAAAACACAAAAAAAATGCTTACCAAAGAAAGAAAATGAATCGTGCTGCGCACCCTCATAACGCCCTGTGGTGTAACAGTTGTCCCTTTCTCCAAAAATGTACTCAATGGGACCGTAATGTTGCAACCACACACACCTTGACCTGCTGTGAGGAACAAACGAGTTTGTAAATTCCAAACATGAAAAAGGACATTGTAAAATCAACATGAAAAACCGAAATTCCAAAAGTATAAAACACAAAAAAAATGCTTATCAAAGAAAGAAAACTTATCGTGCTCCGCACCCTCATCCCGCCCTTTGATGCAACAGATGTCCCTTTCTCCAAAAATGTACTCAATGGGACCGTAATGTTGCAACCACACACACGTTGACCTCCTGTGAGGAACAAACGAGTTAGTAAATTCCAAACATGAAAAAGGACATTGTAAAATCAACATGAAAAACCGATATTTCAAAAGTATAAAACACAAAAAGAATGCTTACCAAAGAAAGAAAACTTATCGTGCTCCGCACCCTCCTCCCGCCCTGTGTTGCAACAGATGTCCCTTCCTCCAAAAATGTACTCAATGGGACCGTAATGTTGCAACCACACATACAATGACCTGCTGTGTGGAACAAACGAGTTAGTAAATTCCAAACATGAAAAAGGACATTGTAAAATCAAGATGAAAAACCGAGATTCCAAAAGTATAAAACACAAAAAAAATGCTTACCAAAGAAAGAGAACTTATCGTGCTCCGCACCCTCCTCCCGAGCTGTGTTCCAACAGATGTCCCTTTCGCCAAAATGTACTCAATGGGACCGTAATGATGCAACCACACACACGTTGACCTGCTGTGAGGAACAAACGAGTTAGTAAATTCCAAACATGAAAAAGGACATTGTAAAATCAACATGAAAAACCGAAATTCCAAAAGTATAAAACACAAAAAAATGCTAACTAAAGAAAGACAATGAATTGTGCTGCTTGCACCCTCATCCCGCCCTCTGGTGCAACAGATGTCCCTTTCTCCAAAAATGTACTCAATGGGACCGTAATGTTGCAACCACACACACGTTGACCTGCTGCGAGGAACAAACGAGCTAGTAAATTCAAAACATGAAAAATGACATTGTAAAATCAACATGAAAAACCGAAATTCCTAAAGTACAAAACACAAAAAAAATGCTTACCAAAGAAAGAAAGTAAATCGTGCTGCGCACCTTCATCCCGCCCTGTGGTGCAACAGATGTCCCTTTCTCCAAAACTGTACTCAATGGGACCGTAATGTTCAAACCACACATACGTTGACCTGCTGCGAGGAAGATACGAGTTAGTAAATTCCAAACATGAAAAAGGACATTGTAAAATCAACATCAAAAACCGAAATTCCAAGAGTATAAAACACAAAAAACATGCTTACCAGAGAAAGAAAACTTATCGTGCTCCGCACCCTCCTCCCGCCCTGTGTTGCAACAGATGTCCCTTTCTCCAAAAATGTACTCAATGGGACCGTAATGTTGCAACCACACACACGTTGACCTGCTGTGAGGAACAAACGACTTAATAAATTCCAAACATGAAAAAGGACATTGTAAAATCATCATGAAAAACCGAAATTCCAAGAGTATAAAAAACACAAAAAATGCTTAGCAGAGAAAGAAAACTTATCGTGCTCCGCACCCTCCTCCCGCCCTGTGTTGCAACAGATGTCCCTTTCTCCAAAAATGTACTCAATGGGACCGTACTGTTGCAACCACACACACGTTGATCTGCTGTGAGGAACGAACGAGTTAGTAAATTCCAAACATGAAAAAGGACATTGTAAAATCAACATGAAAAACCGAAATTCCAAGAGTATAAAACACAAAACAAATGCTTACCAGAGACAGAAAACTTATCATGCTCCGCACCCTCCTCCCGCCCTGTGGTGAACAGATGTCCCTTTCTCCAAAAATGTACTCAATGGGACCGTAATGTTTCAACCACACACACGTTGACCTGCTGTGAGGAACAAACGAGTTAGTAAATTCCAAACATGAAAAAGGACATTGTAAAATCATCATGAAAAACCGAAATTCCAAGAGTATAAAACACAAAAAAAATGCTTACCAGAGAAAGAAAACTTATCGTGCTCCGCACCCTCCTCCCGCCCTGTGTTGCAACAGATGTCCCTTTCTCCAAAAATGTACTCAATGGGCCCGTAATGTTGCAACCACACACACGATGACCTGCTGTGAGGAACAAACGAGTTAGTATATTCCAAACATGAAAAAGGACATTGTAAAATCAACATGAAAAACCGAAATTCCAGAAGTATAAAACACAAAAAAAATGCTTACCAAAGAAAGAAAATGAATCGTTCTCCGCACCCTCCTCCCGCCCTTCTTTCCAACAGATGTATCTTTCTCCAAAAATGTACTCAATGGGACCGTAATGTTGCAACCACACACATATTGACCTGCTGTGAGGAACAAACGAGTCAGTAAATTCCAAACATGAAATAGGACATTGTAAAATCATCATGAAAAACCGAAATTCCAAGAGTATAAAACACAAAAAAAATGCTTACCAGAAAAAGAAAACTTATCGTGCTCCGCACCCTCCTCCCGCCTTGTGTTGCAACAGATGTCCCTTTCTCCAAAAATGTACTCAATGGGACCGTAATGTTGCAACCACACACACGTTGACCTGCTGTGAGGAACAAACGAGTCAGTAAATTCCAAACATGAAAAAGGACATTGTAAAATCATCATGAAAAACCGAAATTCCAAGAGTATAAAACACAAAAAAAATGCTTACCAGAGAAAGAAAACTTATCGTGCTCCGCACCCTCCTCCCGCCCTGTGTTGCAACAGATGCCCCTTTCTCCAAAAATGTACTCAATGGGACCGTAATGTTGCAACCACACACACGTTGACCTGCTGTGAGGAACAAACGAGTTAGTAAATTCCAAACATGAAAAAGGACATTGTAAAATCATCATGAAAAACCGAAATTCCAAGAGTATAAAACACAAAAAAAATGTTTACCACAGAAAGAAAACTTATCGTGCTCCGCACCCTCCTCCCGCCCTGTGTTGCAACAGATGTCCCTTTCTCCAAAAATGTACTCAATGGGATCGTAATGTTGCAACCACACACACGATGACCTGCTGTGAGGAACAAACGAGTTAGTATATTCCAAACATGAAAAAGGACATTGTAAAATCAACATGAAAAACCGAAATTCCAAAAGTATAAAACACAAAAAAAATGCTACCAAAGAAAGAAAATGAATCGTGCTCCGCACCCTCCTCCCGCCCTGTGTTCCAACAGATGTATCTTTCTCCAAAAATGTACTCAATGGGACCGTAATGTTGCAACCACACACATATTGACCTGCTGTGAGGAACAAACGAGTCAGTAAATTCCAAACATGAAAAAGGACATTGTTAAATCATCATGAAGAACCGAAATTCAAAAAGTGTAAAAGACCAAAAAAATTCTAACCAAAGAAAGAAAATGAATTGTGCTGCGCACCCTCATCCCGCCCTGTGGTGCAACAGATGTCCCTTTCTCCAACAATGTACTCAATGGGACCGTAATGTTGCAAACACACACACACGTTGACCTGCTGTGAGGAACAAACGAGTTAGTAAATTCCAAACATGAAAAATGACATTGTAAAATCAACATGAAAAAACGAAATTCCTAAAGTATAAAACACAAAAGAAATGCTTACCAAAGAAAGAAAACTTATCGTGCTCCGCACCCTCCTCCCGCCCTGTGTTGCAACAGATGTCCCTTTCTCCAAAAATGTACTCAATGGGACGGTAATGTTCCAACCACACACACGTTGACCTGCTGTGAGCAACAAACGAGTTAGTAAATTCCAAACATGAAAAAGGGCATTGTAAAATCAACATGAAAAACCGAAATTCCTAAAGTATAAAACACAAAAGAAATGCTTACCAAAGAAAGAAAACTTATCGTGCTATGCACCCTCCTCCCGCCCTGTGTTGCAACAGATGTCCCTTTCTCCAAAAATGTACTCAATGGGACCGTAATGTTGCAACCACACACACGTTGACCTGCTGTGAGCAACAAACGGGTTAGTAAATTCCAAACATGAAAAACGGCATTGTAAAATCAACATGAAAAACCGAAATTCCAAAAGTATAAAACACAAAAAAAATGCTTGCCAAAGAAAGAAAATGAATCGTGCTGCGCACCCTCATCCCGCCCTGTGGTGCAACAGATGTCCCTTTCTCCAAAAATGTACTCAATGGGACCGTAATGTTGCAACCACACACACGTTGACCTGCTGTGATCAACAAATGAGTTAGTAAATTCCAAACATGAAAAAGGGCATTGTAAAATCAACATGAAAAACCGAAACTCCACAAGTATAAAACACAAATAAAATGTTTAACAAAGAAAGAAAATGAATTGTGCTGCACACCCTCATCCCGCCCTGTGGTGCAACAGATGTCCCTTTCTCCAAAAATGTACTCAATGGGACCGTAATGTTGCAACCACACACACGTTGACCTGCTGCGAGGAACAAACGAGTTAGTAAATTCAAAACATGAAAAATGACATTGTAAAATCAACATGAAAAACCGAAATTCCAAAAGTACAAAACACAAAAAAATGCTTACCAAAGAAAGAAAGTAAATCGTGCTGCGCACATTCATCCCGCCCTGTGGTGCAACAGATGTCCCTTTCTCCAAAAATGTACTCAATGGGACCGTAATGTTCCAACCACAAATACGTTGACCTGCTGTGAGGAAGATACGAGTCAGTAAATTCCAAACATGAAAAAGGTCATTGTAAAATCAACATGAAAAACCGAAATTCCAAGAGTATAAAACACAAAAAACATGCTTACCAGAGAAAGAAAACTTATCGTGCTCCGCACCCTCCTCCCGCCCTGTGTTGCAACAGATGTCCCTTTCTCCAAAAATGTACTCAATGGGACCGTAATGTTGCAACCACACACACGTTGAACTGCTGTGAGGAACAAACGAGTTAGTAAATTCCAAACATGAAAAAGGACATTGTAAAATCATCATGAAAAACCGAAATTCCAAGAGTATAAAAAACACAAAAAATGCTTACCAGAGAAAGAAAACTTATTGTGCTCCGCACCCTCCTCCCGCCCTGTGTTGCAACAGATGTCCCTTTCTCCAAAAAGTACTCAATGGGACCGTAATGTTGCAACCACACACATGTTGACCTGCTGTGAGCAACAAACGAGTTAGTAAATTTCAAACATGAAATAGGACATTGTAAAATCAACATGAAAATCCGAAATTCCAAGAGTATAAAACACAAAAAAAAATGCTTACCAGAGAAAGAAAACTTATCGTGCTCCGCACCGTCCTCCCGCCCTGTGTTCCAACAGATGTCCCTTTCTCCAAAAATGTACTCAATGGGACCGTAATGTTGCAACCACAGACACGTTGAAATGCTGTGAGGAACAAACGAGTTAGTAAATTCCAAACATGAAAAAGGACATTGTAAAATCATCATGAAAAACCGAAATTCCAAGGGTATAAAACACAAAAAAAATGCTGACCAGAGAAAGAAAACTTATCGTGCTTCGCACTGTCCTCGCGCCCTGTGTTGCAATAGATGTCCCTTTCTCCAAAAATGTACTCAATGGGACCGTAATGTTGCAACCACACACACGTAGACCTGCTGTGAGGAACAAACGACTTAGTAAATTCCAAACATGAAAAAGGACATTGTAAAATCATCATGAAAAACCGAAATTCCAAGAGTATAAAACACAAAAAAAATGCTTACCAGAGAAAGAAAACTTATCGTGCTCCGCACCCTCCTCCCGCCCTGTGTTGCAACAGATGTCCCTTTCTCCAAAAATGTACTCAATGGGCCCGTAATGTTGCAACCACACACACGATGACCTGCTGTGAGGAACAAACGAGTTAGTATATTCCAAACATGAAAAAGGACATTGTAAAATCAACATGAAAAACCGAAATTCCAAAAGTATAAAACACAAGAAAAATGCTTACCAAAGAAAGAAAATGAATGGTGCTCCGCACCCTCCTCCCGCCCTGTGTTCCAACAGATCTATCTTTCTCCAAAAATGTACTCAATGGGACCGTAATGTTGCAACCACACACATATTGACCTGCTGTGAGGAACAAACGAGTCAGTAAATTCCAAACATGAAAAAGGACATTGTTAAATCATCATGAAAAACCGAAATTCCAAAAGTAAAAAACACAAAAAAAATGCTTACCAAAGAAAGAAAATGAATTGTGCTGCGCACCCTCATCCCGCCCTGTGGTGCAACAGATGTCCCTTTCTCCAACAATGTACTCAATGGGACCGTAATGTTGCAAACACACACACACGTTGACCTCCTGTGAGGAACAAACGAGTTAGTAAATTCCAAACATGAAAAATGACATTGTAAAATCAGCATGAAAAACCGAAATTCCTAAAGTATAAAACACAAAAAAAATGCTACCAAAGAAAGAAAATGAATCGTGCTCCGCACCCTCCTCCCGCCCTGTGTTCCAACAGATGTATCTTTCTCCAAAAATGTACTCAATGGGACCGTAATGTTGCAACCACACACATATTGACCTGCTGTGAGGAACAAACGAGTCAGTAAATTCCAAACATGAAAAAGGACATTGTTAAATCATCATGAAAAACCGAAATTCCAAAAGTGTAAAACGCCAAAAAAATTCTAACCAAAGAAAGAAAATGAATTGTGCTGCGCACCCTCATCCCGCCCTGTGGTGCAACAGATGTTCCTTTCTCCAACAATGTACTCAATGGGACCGTAATGTTGCAAACACACACACACGTTGACCTGCTGTGAGGAACAAACGAGTTAGTAAATTCCAAACATGAAAAATGACATTGTAAAATCAACATGAAAAACCGAAATTCCTAAAGTATAAAACACAAAAGAAATGCTTACCAAAGAAAGAAAACTTATCGTGCTCCGCAAGCTCCTCCCGCCCTGTGTTGCAACAGATGTCCCTTTCTCCAAAAATGTACTCAATGGGACGGTAATGTTCCAACCACACACACGTTGACCTGCTGTGAGCAACAAACGAGTTAGTAAATTCCAAACATGAAAAAGGGCATTGTAAAATCAACATGAAAAACCGAAATTCCTAAAGTATAAAACACAAAAGAAATGCTTACCAAAGAAAGAAAACTTATCGTGCTATGCACCCTCCTCCCGCCCTGTGTTGCAACAGATGTCCCTTTCTCCAAAAATGTACTCAATGGGACCGTAATGTTGCAACCACACACACGTTGACCTGCTGTGAGCAACAAACGGGTTAGTAAATTCCAAACATGAAAAACGGCATTGTAAAATCAACATGAAAAACCGAAATTCCAAAAGTATAAAACACAAAAAAAATGCTTGCCAAAGAAAGAAAATGAATCGTGCTGCGCACCCTCATCCCGCCCTGTGGTGCAACAGATGTCCCTTTCTCCAAAAATGTACTCAATGGGACCGTAATGTTGCAACCACACACACGTTGACCTGCTGTGATCAACAAATGAGTTAGTAAATTCCAAACATGAAAAAGGGCATTGTAAAATCAACATGAAAAACCGAAACTCCACAAGTATAAAACACAAATAAAATGTTTAACAAAGAAAGAAAATGAATTGTGCTGCACACCCTCATCCCGCCCTGTGGTGCAACAGATGTCCCTTTCTCCAAAAATGTACTCAATGGGACCGTAATGTTGCAACCACACACACGTTGACCTGCTGCGAGGAACAAACGTGTTAGTAAATTCAAAACATGAAAAATGACATTGTAAAATCAACATGAAAAACCGAAATTCCAAAAGTACAAAACACAAAAAAAATGCTTACCAAAGAAAGAAAGTAAATCGTGCTGCGCACCTTCATCCCGCCCTGTGGTGCAACAGATGTCCCTTTCTCCAAAAATGTACTCAATGGGACCGTAATGTTCCAACCACACATACGTTGACCTGCTGTGAGGAAGATACGAGTCAGTAAATTCCAAACATGAAAAAGGTCATTGTAAAATCAACATGAAAAACCGAAATTCCAAGAGTATAAAACACAAAAAACATGCTTCCCAGAGAAAGAAAACTTATCGTGCTCCGCACCCTCCTCCCGCCCTGTGTTGCAACAGATGTCCCTTTCTCCAAAAATGTACTCAATGGGACCGTAATGTTGCAACCACACACACGTTGAACTGCTGTGAGGAACAAACGACTTAGTAAATTCCAAACATGAAAAAGGACATTGTAAAATCATCATGAAAAACCGAAATTCCAAGAGTATAAAAAACACAAAAAATGCTTACCAGAGAAAGAAAACTTATTGTGCTCCGCACCCTCCTCCCGCCCTGTGTTGCAAAAGATGTCCCTTTCTCCAAAAAGTACTCAATGGGACCGTAATGTTGCAACCACACACATGTTGACCTGCTGTGAGCAACAAACGAGTTAGTAAATTTCAAACATGAAATAGGACATTGTAAAATCAACATGAAAATCCGAAATTCCAAGAGTATAAAACACAAAAAAAAATGCTTACCAGAGAAAGAAAACTTATCGTGCTCCGCACCGTCCTCCCGCCCTGTGTTCCAACAGATGTCCCTTTCTCCAAAAATGTACTCAATGGGACCGTAATGTTGCAACCACAGACACGTTGAAATGCTGTGAGGAACAAACGAGTTAGTAAATTCCAAACATGAAAAAGGACATTGTAAAATCATCATGAAAAACCGAAATTCCAAGGGTATAAAACACAAAAAAAATGCTTACCAGAGAAAGAAAACTTATCGTGCTTCGCACTCTCCTCGCGCCCTGTGTTGCAATAGATGTCCCTTTCTCCAAAAATGTACTCAATGGGACCGTAATGTTGCAACCACACACACGTTGACCTGCTGTGAGGAACAAACGACTTAGTAAATTCCAAACATGAAAAAGGACATTGTAAAATCATCATGAAAAACCGAAATTCCAAGAGTATAAAACACAAAAAAAATGCTTACCAGAGAAAGAAAACTTATCGTGCTCCGCACCCTCCTCCCGCCCTGTGTTGCAACAGATGTCCCTTTCTCCAAAAATGTACTCAATGGGCCCGTAATGTTGCAACCACACACACGATGACCTGCTGTGAGGAACAAACGAGTTAGTATATTCCAAACATGAAAAAGGACATTGTAAAATCAACATGAAAAACCGAAATTCCAAAAGTATAAAACACAAGAAAAATGCTTACCAAAGAAAGAAAATGAATGGTGCTCCGCACCCTCCTCCCGCCCTGTGTTCCAACAGATCTATCTTTCTCCAAAAATGTACTCAATGGGACCGTAATGTTGCAACCACACACATATTGACCTGCTGTGAGGAACAAACGAGTCAGTAAATTCCAAACATGAAAAAGGACATTGTTAAATCATCATGAAAAACCGAAATTCCAAAAGTAAAAAACACAAAAAAAATGCTTACCAAAGAAAGAAAATGAATTGTGCTGCGCACCCTCATCCCGCCCTGTGGTGCAACAGATGTCCCTTTCTCCAACAATGTACTCAATGGGACCGTAATGTTGCAAACACACACACACGTTGACCTCCTGTGAGGAACAAACGTGTTAGTAAATTCCAAACATGAAAAATGACATTGTAAAATCAACATGAAAAACCGAAATTCCTAAAGTATAAAACACAAAAAAAATGCTACCAAAGAAAGAAAATGAATCGTGCTCCGCACCCTCCTCCCGCCCTGTGTTCCAACAGATGTATCTTTCTCCAAAAATGTACTCAATGGGACCGTAATGTTGCAACCACACACATATTGACCTGCTGTGAGGAACAAACGAGTCAGTAAATTCCAAACATGAAAAAGGACATTGTTAAATCATCATGAAAAACCGAAATTCCAAAAGTGTAAAACGCCAAAAAAATTCTAACCAAAGAAAGAAAATGAATTGTGCTGCGCACCCTCATCCCGCCCTGTGGTGCAACAGATGTTCCTTTCTCCAACAATGTACTCAATGGGACCGTAATGTTGCAAACACACACACACGTTGACCTGCTGTGAGGAACAAACGAGTTAGTAAATTCCAAACATGAAAAATGACATTGTAAAATCAACATGAAAAACCGAAATTCCTAAAGTATAAAACACAAAAGAAATGCTTACCAAAGAAAGAAAACTTATCGTGCTCCGCACCCTCCTCCCGCCCTGTGTTGCAACAGATGTCCCTTTCTCCAAAAATGTACTCAATGGGACGGTAATGTTCCAACCACACACACGTTGACCTGCTGTGAGCAACAAACGAGTTAGTAAATTCCAAACATGAAAAAGGGCATTGTAAAATCAACATGAAAAACCGAAATTCCTAAAGTATAAAACACAAAAGAAATGCTTACCAAAGAAAGAAAACTTATCGTGCTATGCACCCTCCTCCCGCCCTGTGTTGCAACAGATGTCCCTTTCTCCAAAAATGTACTCAATGGGACCGTAATGTTGCAACCACACACACGTTGACCTGCTGTGAGCAACAAACGGGTTAGTAAATTCCAAACATGAAAAACGGCATTGTAAAATCAACATGAAAAACCGAAATTCCAAAAGTATAAAACACAAAAAAAATGCTTGCCAAAGAAAGAAAATGAATCGTGCTGCGCACCCTCATCCCGCCCTGTGGTGCAACAGATGTCCCTTTCTCCAAAAATGTACTCAATGGGACCGTAATGTTGCAACCACACACACGTTGACCTGCTGTGATCAACAAATGAGTTAGTAAATTCCAAACATGAAAAAGGGCATTGTAAAATCAACATGAAAAACCGAAACTCCACAAGTATAAAACACAAATAAAATGTTTAACAAAGAAAGAAAATGAATTGTGCTGCACACCCTCATCCCGCCCTGTGGTGCAACAGATGTCCCTTTCTCCAAAAATGTACTCAATGGGACCGTAATGTTGCAACCACACACACGTTGACCTGCTGCGAGGAACAAACGAGTTAGTAAATTCAAAACATGAAAAATGACATTGTAAAATCAACATGAAAAACCGAAATTCCAAAAGTACAAAACACAAAAAAAATGCTTACCAAAGAAAGAAAGTAAATCGTGCTGCGCACCTTCATCCCGCCCTGTGGTGCAACAGATGTCCCTTTCTCCAAAAATGTACTCAATGGGACCGTAATGTTCCAACCACACATACGTTGACCTGCTGTGAGGAAGATACGAGTCAGTAAATTCCAAACATGAAAAAGGTCATTGTAAAATCAACATGAAAAACCGAAATTCCAAGAGTATAAAACACAAAAAACATGCTTACCAGAGAAAGAAAACTTATCGTGCTCCGCACCCTCCTCCCGCCCTGTGTTGCAACAGATGTCCCTTTCTCCAAAAATGTACTCAATGGGACCGTAATGTTGCAACCACACACACGTTGAACTGCTGTGAGGAACAAACGACTTAGTAAATTCCAAACATGAAAAAGGACATTGTAAAATCATCATGAAAAACCGAAATTCCAAGAGTATAAAAAACACAAAAAATGCTTACCAGAGAAAGAAAACTTATTGTGCTCCGCACCCTCCTCCCGCCCTGTGTTGCAAAAGATGTCCCTTTCTCCAAAAAGTACTCAATGGGACCGTAATGTTGCAACCACACACATGTTGACCTGCTGTGAGCAACAAACGAGTTAGTAAATTTCAAACATGAAATAGGACATTGTAAAATCAACATGAAAATCCGAAATTCCAAGAGTATAAAACACAAAAAAAAATGCTTACCAGAGAAAGAAAACTTATCGTGCTCCGCACCGTCCTCCCGCCCTGTGTTCCAACAGATGTCCCTTTCTCCAAAAATGTACTCAATGGGACCGTAATGTTGCAACCACAGACACGTTGAAATGCTGTGAGGAACAAACGAGTTAGTAAATTCCAAACATGAAAAAGGACATTGTAAAATCATCATGAAAAACCGAAATTCCAAGGGTATAAAACACAAAAAAAATGCTTACCAGAGAAAGAAAACTTATCGTGCTTCGCACTCTCCTCGCGCCCTGTGTTGCAATAGATGTCCCTTTCTCCAAAAATGTACTCAATGGGACCGTAATGTTGCAACCACACACACGTTGACCTGCTGTGAGGAACAAACGACTTAGTAAATTCCAAACATGAAAAAGGACATTGTAAAATCATCATGAAAAACCGAAATTCCAAGAGTATAAAACACAAAAAAAATGCTTACCAGAGAAAGAAAACTTATCGTGCTCCGCACCCTCCTCCCGCCCTGTGTTGCAACAGATGTCCCTTTCTCCAAAAATGTACTCAATGGGCCCGTAATGTTGCAACCACACACACGATGACCTGCTGTGAGGAACAAACGAGTTAGTATATTCCAAACATGAAAAAGGACATTGTAAAATCAACATGAAAAACCGAAATTCCAAAAGTATAAAACACAAGAAAAATGCTTACCAAAGAAAGAAAATGAATGGTGCTCCGCACCCTCCTCCCGCCCTGTGTTCCAACAGATCTATCTTTCTCCAAAAATGTACTCAATGGGACCGTAATGTTGCAACCACACACATATTGACCTGCTGTGAGGAACAAACGAGTCAGTAAATTCCAAACATGAAAAAGGACATTGTTAAATCATCATGAAAAACCGAAATTCCAAAAGTAAAAAACACAAAAAAAATGCTTACCAAAGAAAGAAAATGAATTGTGCTGCGCACCCTCATCCCGCCCTGTGGTGCAACAGATGTCCCTTTCTCCAACAATGTACTCAATGGGACCGTAATGTTGCAAACACACACACACGTTGACCTCCTGTGAGGAACAAACGAGTTAGTAAATTCCAAACATGAAAAATGACATTGTAAAATCAACATGAAAAACCGAAATTCCTAAAGTATAAAACACAAAAGAAATGCTTACCAAAGAAAGAAAACTTATCGTGCTCCGCACCCTCCTCCCGCCCTGTGTTGCAACAGATGTCCCTTTCTCCAAAAATGTACTCAATGGGACCGTAATGTTGCAACCACACACACGTTGACCTGCTGTGAGCAACAAACGAGTTAGTAAATTCCAAACATGAAAAAGGGCATTGTAAAATCAACATGAAAAACCGAAATTCCAAAAGTATAAAACACAAAAAAAATGCTTGCCAAAGAAAGAAAATGAATCGTGCTGCGCATCCTCATCCCGCCCTGTGGTGCAACAGATGTCCCTTTCTCCAAAAATGTACTCAATGGGACCGTAATGTTGCAACCACACACACGTTGACCTGCTCTGAGGAACAAACGAGTTAATAAATTTCAAACATGAAAAAGGACATTGTAAAATCAACATGAAAAACCGAAATTCCAAAAGTATAAAACACAAAAAAAATGCTTACCAAAGATAGAAAATGAATCGTGCTGCGCACCCTCATTCCACCTTGTGGTGCAAAAGATGTCCCTTTCTCCAAAAATGTACTCAATGGGACCGTAATGTTGCAACCACACACACGTTGACCTGCTGTGAGGAACAAACGAGTTAGTAAATTCCAAACATGAAAAAGGACATTGTAAAATCAACATGAAAAACCGAACTTCCAAAAGTACAAAACACAAAAAAAATGCTTACCAAAGAAAGAAAATGAATCGTGCTTCGCACCCTCATCCCGCCCTGTGGTGCAACAGATGTCCCTTTCTCCAAAAATGTACTCAATAGGACCGTAATGTTGCAACCACACACATGTTGACCTCCTGTGAGGAACAAACGAGTTAGTAAATTCCAAACATGAAAAAGGACATTGTAAAATCAACATGAAAAACCGAGATTCCAAAAGTATAAAACACAAAAAAAATGCTTACCAAAGAAAGAAAACTTATCGTGCTCCGCACCCTCCTCCCGCCTTGTGTTGCAACAGATGTCCCTTCCTCCAAAAATATACTCAATGGGACGTTAAGGTTCCAACCACACATACAATGACCTGCTGTGAGGAACAAACGAAATAGTAAATTCCAAACATGAAAAAGGACATTGTAAAATCAAGATGAAAAACCGAGATTCCAAAAGTATAAAACACAAAAAAAAATGCTTACCAAAGAAAGAGAACTTATCGTGCTCCGCACCCTCCTCCCGAGCTGTGATCCAACAGATGTCCCTTTCTCCAAAATGTACTCAATGGGACCGTAATGATGCAACCACACACACGTTGACCTGCTGTGAGGAACAAACGAGTTAGTAAATTCCAAACATGAAAAAGGACATTGTAAAATCAACATGAAAAACCGAAATTCCAAAAGTATAAAACACAAAAAGATGCTAACTAAAGAAAGACAATGAATTGTGCTGCTTGCACCCTCATCCCGCCCTCTGGTGCAACAGATGTCCCTTTCTCCAAAAATGTACTCAATGGGACCGTAATGTTGCAACCACACACACGTTGACCTGCTGCGAGGAACAAACGAGTTAGTAAATTCAATACATGAAAAATGACATTGTAAAATGAACATGAAAAACCGAAATTCCTAAAGTACAAAACACAAAAAAAATGCTTACCAAAGAAAGAAAGTAAATCGTGCTGCGCACCTTCATCCCGCCCTGTGGTGCAACAGATGTCCCTTTCTCCAAAAATGTACTCAATGGGACCGTAATGTTTAAACCACACATACGTTGACCTGCTGTGAGGAAGATACGAGTTAGTAAATTCCAAACATGAAAAAGGACATTGTAAAATCAACATCAAAAACCGAAATTCCAAGAGTATAAAACACAAAAAACAATCTTACCAGAGAAAGAAAACTTATCGTGCTCCGCACCCTCCTCCCGCCCTGTGTTGCAACAGATGTCCCTTTCTCCAAAAATGTACTCAATGGGACCGTAATGTTGCAACCACACACACGTTGACCTGCTGTGAGGAACAAACGAGTTAGTAAATTCCAAACATGAAAAAGGACATTGTAAAATCATCATGAAAAACCGAAATTCCAGGAGTATAAAAAACACAAGAAATGCTTACCAGAGAAAGAAAACTTATCGTGCTCCGCACCCTTCTCCCGAGCTGTGTTCCAACAGATGTCCTTTTCTCCAAAATGTACTCAATGGGACCGTAATGATGCAACCACACACACGTTGACCTGCTGTGAGGAACAAACGAGTTAGTAAATTCCAAACATGAAAAAGGACATTGTAAAATCAACATGAAAAACCGAAATTCCAAAAGTATAAAACACAAAAAAATGCTAACTAAAGAAAGACAATGAATTGTGCTGCTTGCACCCTCATCCCGCCCTCTGGTGCAACAGATGTCCCTTTCTCCAAAAATGTACTCAATGGGACCGTAATGTTGCAACCACACACAAGTTGACCTGCTGCGAGGAACAAACGAGTTAGTAAATTCAATACATGAAAAATGACATTGTAAAATGAACATGAAAAACCGAAATTCCTAAAGTACAAAACACAAAAAAAAATGCTTACCAAAGAAAGAAAGTAAATCGTGCTGCGCACCTTCATCCCGCCCTGTGGTGCGACAGATGTCCCTTTCTCCAAAAATGTACTCAATGGGACCGTAATGTTTAAACCACACATACGTTGACCTGCTGTGAGGAAGATACGAGTTAGTAAATTCCAAACATGAAAAAGGACATTGTAAAATCAACATCAAAAACCGAAATTCCAAGAGTATAAAACACAAAAAACAATCTTACCAGAGAAAGAAAACTTATCGTGCTCCGCACCCTCCTCCCGCCCTGTGTTGCAACAGATGTCCCTTTCTCCAAAAATGTACTCAATGGGACCGTAATGTTGCAACCACACACACGTTGACCTGCTGTGAGGAACAAACGAGTTAGTAAATTCCAAACATGAAAAAGGACATTGTAAAATCATCATGAAAAACCGAAATTCCAAGAGTATAAAAAACACAAGAAATGCTTACCAGAGAAAGAAAACTTATCGTGCTCCGCACCTTCCTCCCGCCCTGTGGTGCAACAGATGTCCCTTTCTCCAAAAATGTACTCAATGGGACCGTAATGTTGCAACCACACACACGTTGACCTGCTGTGAGGAACAAACGAGTTAGTAAATTCCAAACATGAAAAAGGACATTGTAAAATCAACACGAAAAACCGAAATTCCAAAAGTATAAAACACAAAAAAAATGCTTACCAAAGAAAGAAAACTTATCGTGCTCCACACCCTCCTCCCGCCCTGTGTTGCAACAGATGTCCCTTTCTCCAAAAATGTACTCAATGGGACCGTAATATTGCAATCACACACACGTTGACCTGCTGTGAGGAACAAACGAGTTAGTAAATTTCAAACATGAAAAAGGACATTGTAAAATCAACATGAAAAACCGAAATTCCAAAAGTATAAAACACAAAAAAAATGCTTACCAAAGAAAGAAAATGAATCGTGCTGCGCACCCTCATAACGCCCTGTGGTGCAACAGTTGTCCCTTTCTCCAAAAATGTACTCAATGGGACCGTAATGTTGCAACCACACACACCTTGACCTGCTGTGAGGAACAAACGAGTTTGTAAATTCCAAACATGAAAAAGGACATTGTAAAATAAACATGAAAAACCGAATTTCCAAAAGTATAAAACACAAAAAAAATGCTTATCAAAGAAAGAAAACTTATCGTGCTCCGCACCCTCATCCCGCCCTTTGATGCAACAGATGTCCCTTTCTCCAAAAATGTACTCAATGGGACCGTAATGTTGCAACCACACACACGTTGACCTCCTGTGAGGAACAAACGAGTTAGTAAATTCCAAACATGAAAAAGGACATTGTAAAATCAACATGAAAAACCGATATTTCAAAACTATAAATCACAAAAAACATGCTTACCAAAGAAAGAAAACTTATCGTGCTCCGCACCCTCCTCCCGCCCTGTGTTGCAACAGATGTCCCTTCCTCCAAAAATGTACTCAATGGGACCGTAATGTTGCAACCACACATACAATGACCTGCTGTGAGGAACAAACGAGTTAGTAAATTCCAAACATGAAAAAGGACATTGTAAAATCAAGATGAAAAACCGAGATTCCAAAAGTATAAAACACAAAAAAAATGCTTACCAAAGAAAGAGAACTTATTGTGCTCCGCACCCTCCTCCTCAGCTGTGTTCCAACAGATGTCCCTTTCTCCAAAATGTACTCAATGGGACCGTAATGATGCAACCACACACACGTTGACCTGCTGTGAGGAACAAACGAGTTAGTAAATTCCAAACATGAAAAAGGACATTGTAAAATCAACATGAAAAACCGAAATTCCAAAAGTATAAAACACAAAAAAATGCTATCTAAAGAAAGACAATGAATTGTGCTGCTTGCACCCTCATCCCGCCCTCTGGTGCAACAGATCTCCCTTTCTCCAAAAATGTACTCAATGGGACCGTAATGTTGCAACCACACACACGTTGACCTGCTGCGAGGAACAAACGAGTTAGTAAATTCAAAACATGAAAAATGACATTGTAAAATCAACATGAAAAACCGAAATTCCTAAAGTACAAAACACAAAAAAAATGCTTACCAAAGAAAGAAAGTAAATCGTGCTGCGCACCTTCATCCCGCCCTGTGGTGGAACAGATGTCCCTTTCTCCAAAACTGTACTCACTGGGACCGTAATGTTCAAACCACACATACGTTGACCTGCTGCGAGGAAGATACGAGTTAGTAAATTTCAAACATGAAAGAGGACATTGTAAAATCAACATCAAAAACCGAAATTCCAAGAGTATAAAACACAAAAAACATGCTTACCAGAGAAAGAAAACTTATCGTGCTCCGCACCCTCCTCCCGCCCTGTGTTGCAACAGATGTCCCTTTCTCCAAAAATGTACTCAATGGGACAGTAATGTTGCAACCACACACACGTTGACCTGCTGTGAGGAACAAACGACTTAATAAATTCCAAACATGAAAAAGGACATTGTAAAATCATCATGAAAAACCGAAATTCCAAGTGTATAAAAAACACAAAAAATGCTTACCAGAGAAAGAAAAGTTATCGTGCTCCGCACCCTCCTCCCGCCCTGTGTTGCAACAGATGTCCCTTTCTCCAAAAATGTACTCAATGGGACCGTAATGTTGCAACCACACACACGTTGATCTGCTGTGAGGAACAAACGAGTTAGTAAATTCCAAACATGAAAAAGGACATTGTAAAATCAACATGAAAAACCGAAATTCCAAGAGTATAAAACACAAAAAAAATGCTTACCAGAGAAAGAAAACTTATCGTGCTCCGCACCCTCCTCCCGCCCTGTGGTGCAACAGATGTCCCTTTCTCCAAAAATGTACTCAATGGGACCGAAATGTTGCAACCACACACATGTTGACCTGCTGTGAGCAACAAACGAGTTAGTAAATTCCAAACATGAAATAGGACATTGTAAAATCAACATGAAAATCCGAAATTCCAAGAGTATAAAACACAAAAAAAATGCTTACCAGAGAAAGAAAACTTATCGTGCTCCGCACCGTCCTCCCGCCCTGTGTTCCAACAGATGTCCCTTTCTCCAAAAATGTACTCAATGGGACCGTAATGTTGCAACCACAGACACGTTGAAATGCTGTGGGGAACAAACGAGTTAGTAAATTCCAAACATGAAAAAGGACATTGTAAAATCATCATGAAAAACCGAAATTCCAAGAGTATAAAACACAAAAAAATGCTTACCAGAGAAAGAAAACTTATCGTGCTTCGCACTCTCCTCGCGCCCTGTGTTGCAACAGATGTCCCTTTCTCCAAAAATGTACTCAATGGGACCGTAATGTTGCAACCACACACACGTTGACCTGCTGTGAGGAACAAACGAGTTAGTAAATTCCAAACATGAAAAAGGACATTGTAAAATCATCATGAAAAACCGAAATTCCAAGAGTATAAAACACAAAAAAAATGCTTACCAGAGAAAGAAAACTTATCGTGCTCCGCACCCTCCTCCCGCCCTGTGTTGCAACAGATGTCCCTTTCTCCAAAAATGTACTCAATGGGACTGTAATGTTGCAACCACACACACGTTGACCTGCTGTGAGGAACAAACGAGTTAGTAAATTTCAAACACGAAAAAGGACATTGTAAAATCAACATGAAAAACCGAAATTCCAAAAGTATAAAACACAAAAAAAATGCTTACCAAAGAAAGAAAATGAATCGTGCTGCGCACCCTCATCCCACCTTGTGGTGCAATAGATGTCCCTTTCTCCAAAAATGTACTCAATGGGACCGTAATGTTGCAACCACACACACGTTGACCTGCTGTGAGGAACAAACGAGTTAGTAAATTCCAAACATGAAAAAGGACATTGTAAAATCAACATGAAAAACCGAAATTCCAAAAGTATAAAACACAAAAAAAATGCTTACCGAAGAAAGAAAACTTATCGTGCTCCGCACCCTCCTCCCGCCCTGTGTTGCAACAGATGTCCCTTTCTCCAAAAATGAACTCAATGGGACCGTAATATTGCAACCACACACACGTTGACCTGCTGTGAGGAACAAACGAGTTAGTAAATTCCAAACATGAAAAAGGACATTGTAAAATCAACATGAAAAACCGAAATTCCAAAAGTATAAAACACAAAAAAAATGCTTACCAAAGAAAGAAAATGAATCGTGCTGCGCACCCTCATATCGCCCTGTGGTGCAACAGTTGTCCCTTTCTCCAAAAATGTACTCAATGGGACGGTAATGTTGCAAACACACATACAATGACCTGCTGTGAGGAACAAACGAGTTAGTAAATTCCAAACATGAAAAAGGACATTGTAAAATCAAGATGAAAAACCGACATTCCAAAAGTATAAAACACAAAAAAAATGCTTACCAAAGAAAGAGAACTTATCGTGCTCCGCACCCTCCTCCCGAGCTGTGTTCCAACAGATCTCCCTTTCTCCAAAATGTACTCAATGGGACCGTAATGATGCAACCACACACACGTTGACCTGCTGTGAGGAACAAACGAGTTAGTAAATACCAAACATGAAAAAGGACATTGTAAAATCAACATGAAAAACCGAAATTCCAAAAGTATAAAACACAAAAAAATGCTAACTAAAGAAAGACAATGAATTGTGCTGCTTGCACCCTCATCCCGCCCTCTGGTGCAACACATGTCCCTTTCTCCAAAAATGTACTCAATGGGACCGTAATGTTGCAACCACACATACAATGACCTGCTGTGAGGAACAAACGAGTTAGTAAATTCCAAACATGAAAAAGGACATTGTAAAATCAACATGAAAAACCGAAATTCCAAAAGTATAAAACACAAAAAAAATGTTTACCAAAGAAAGAAAACTTATCGTGCTCCGCACCCTCCTCCCCCCTGTGTTGCAACAGATGTCCCTTTCTCCAAAAATGTACTCAATGGGACCGTAATGTTGCAACCACACACACGTTGACCTGCTGTGAGGAACAAACGAGTTAGTAAATTCCAAACATGAAAAGGAACATTGTAAAATTAACATGAAAAACCGAAATTCCAAATGAACAAAACACAAAAAAATGCTTACCAAAGAAAGAAAATGAATCGTGCTGCGCACCTTCATCCCGCCCTGTGGTGCAACAGATGTCCCTTTCTCCAAAAATGTACTCAATGGGACCGTAATGTTGCAACAACACACATTGACCTGATGTGAGGAACAAACGAGTTAGTAAATTCCAAACATGAAAAAGGACAATGTAAAATCAACATGAAAAACCGAATTTCCAAAAGTATAAAACACAAAAAAATGCTTACTAAAAAAAGACAATGAATTGTGCTGCTTGCACCCTCATCCCGCCCTCTGGTGTAACAGATGTCTTATTCCCCAAAAATGTACTCAATGGGACCGTAATGTTGCATTCTCACACACATTGAGCTGCTGTGAGGAACAAACGAGTTAGTAAATTCCAAACATGAAAAAGGACATTGTAAAATCAAGATGAAAAACCGAAATTCCAAAAGTATAAAACACAAAAAAAATGTTTACCAAAGAAAGAAAACTTATCGTGCTCCGCACCCTCCTCCCGCCCTGTGTCGCAACAGATGTCCCTTTCTCCAAAAATGTACTCAATGGGACCGTAATGTTGCAACCGCACACACGTTGACCTGCTGTGAGGAACAAACGAGTTAGTAAATTCCAAACATGAAAAAGAACATTGTAAAATTAACATGTAAAACCGAAATTCCAAATGAACAAAACACAAAAAAATGCTTACCAAAGAAAGAAAACTTATCGTGCTCCGCACCCTCCTCCCGCCCTGTGTTGCAACAGATGTATCTTTCTCCAAAAAAGTACTCAATGGGACCGTAATGTTGCAACCACACACACGTTGACTTGCTGTGAGGAACAAACGAGTTAGTAAATTCCAAACATGAAAAAGAACATTGTAAAATCAACATGAAAAACCGAAATTCCAAAAGTACAAAACACAAAAAAAATGCTTACCAAAGAAAGAAAACTTATCGTGCTCCGCACCCTCCTCCCGCCCTGTGTTGCAACAGATGTCCCTTTCTCCAAAAATGTACTCAATGGGACCGTAATGTTGCAACCACACTCACGTTGACCTGCTGTGAGGAACAAACGAGTTAGTAAATTCCAAACATGAAAAAGGACATTGTAAAATCAACATGAAAAACCGAAATACCAAAAGTATAAAACACAAAAGAAATGTTTACCAAAGAAAGAAAACTTATCGTGCTCCGCACCCTCCTCCCGCCCTGTGTTGCAACAGATGTCCCTTTCTCCAAAAATGTACTCAATGGGACCGTAATGTTGCAACCACACACACGTTGACCTGCTGTGAGGAACAAACGAGTTAGTAAATTCCAAACATGGAAAAGGACATTGTAAAATCAACGTGAAAAACCGAAATTCCAAAAGTATAAAACACAAAAAAATGCTTACCAAAGAAAGAAAATGAATCGTGCCGCGCACCCTCATCCCGCCCTGTGGTGCAACACATGTCCCTTTCTCCAAAAATGTACTCAATGAGACCGTAATGTTGCAACCACACACACGTTGACCTACTGTGAGGAACAAACGAGTTAGTAAATTCCAAACATGAAATAGGACATTGTAAAATCAACATGAAAAACCGCAATTCCAAAAGTATAAAACACAAAAAAAATGCTTACCAAAGAAAGAAAATTAATCGTGCTGTGCACCCTCATCCCGCCCTGTGGTGCAACAGATGTCCCTTTCTCCAAAAATGTACTCAATGGGACCGTAATGTTGCAACCACACATACATTGACCTGCTGTGAGGAACAAACGAGTTAGTAAATTCTAAACATGAAAAAGAACATTGTAAAATCAAGATGAAAAACCGAAATTCCAAAAGTATAAAACACAAAAAAATGTTTACCAAAGAAAGAAAACTTATCGTGCTCCGCACCCTCCTCCCGCCCTGTGGTGCAACAGATGTCCCTTTCTCCAAAAATGTACTCAATGGGACCGTAATGTTGCAACCACACATACATTGACCTGATGTGAGGAACAAACGAGTTAGTAAATTCCAAACATGAAAAAGGACATTGTAAAATCAACATGAAAAACCGAAATTCCAAAAGTATAAAACACAAAAAAATACTTACCAAAGAAAGACAATGAATTGTGCTGCTTGCACCCCCATCCCGAACTGTGGTGCAACAGATGTCACTTTCTCCAAAAATGTACTCAATGGGACCGTAATGTTGCAACCACACATACATTCACCTGCTGTGAGGAACAAACGAGTTAAAAAATTCCATAAATGAAAAAGGACATTGTAAAATCAACATGAAAAACCGAAATTCCTAAAGTATAAAACACAAAAAAAATGCTTACCAAAGAAAGAAAACTTATCGTGCTCCGCACCCTCCTCCCGCCCTGTGTTGCAACAGATGTATCTTTCTCCAAAAATTTACTCAATGGGACCGTAATGTTGCAACCACACACACGTTGACCTGCTGTGATGAACAAACGAGTTAGTAAATTCCAAACACGAAAAAGGACACTGTAAAATCAACATGAAAAACCGAAATTCCAAAAGTATAAAACACAAAAAAAATGCTTACCAAAGAAAGAAAACTTATCGTGCTCCGCACCCTCCTGCCGCCCTGTGGTGCAACAGATGTCCCTTTCTCCAAAAATGTACTCAATGGGACCGTAATGTTGCAACAACACATACATTGACCTGCTGTGAGGAACAAACGAGTTAGTAAATTCCATACATGAAAAAGGACATTGTAAAATCAACATGAAAAACCGAAATTCCTAAAGTATAAAACACAAAAAAATGCTTACCAAAGAAAGAAAATGAATCGTGCTGCTTGCACCCTCATCCCGCCCTGTGGTGCAACGGATGTCCCTTTCTCCAAAAATGTACTCAATGGGACCGTAATGTTGCAACCACACATACATTGAACTGCTGTCAGGAACAAACGAGTCAGTAAATTCCAAACATGAAAAAGGACGTTGTAAAATCAACATCGAAAACCGAAATTCCAAAAGTATAAAACACAAAAAAAATGCTTACCAAAGAAAGAAAATGAATCGTGCTGCTTGCACCCTCATCCCGCCCTGTGGTGACACAGATGTCCCTTTCTCCAAAAATGTACTCAATGGGACCGTAATGTTGCAATCACACATACATTGAACCGCTGTGAGGAACAAACGAGTTAGTAAATGCCATACATGAAAAAGGACATTGTAAAATCAACATGAAAAACCAAAATTCCAAAAGTATAAAACACATAAAAAATTCTTACAAAAGAAAGAAAACTTATCGTGCTCCGCACCATCCTCCCGCCCTGTGTTGCAACAGATGTCCCTTTCTCCAAAAATGTACTCAATGGGACCGTAATGTTGCAACCACACACACGTTGACCTGCTGTGAGGAACAAACGAGTTAGTAAATTCCAAACATGAAAAAGAACGTTGTAAAATCAACATCAAAAACCGAAATTCCAAAAGTATAAAACACAAAACAAATGGTTACCAAAGAAAGAAAATGAATCGTGCTGCTTGCACCCTCCTCCCGCCCTGTGTTGCAACAGATGTATCTTTCTCCAAAAATGTACTCAATGGGACCGTAATGTTGCAACCACACACACATTGACCTACTGTGAGCAAAAGACGAGTTAGTACATTTCGAACATGTAATAGGTCATTTTAAAATGAACATGAAAAACCAAAATTCCAATAGTTTAAAACACAAAAAAAATTGCTACCAAAGAAAGAAAATGTATCGTGCTCCGCACCCTCCTCCCGCCCTGTGTTGCAACAGATGTCCCTTTCTCCAAAAATGTACTCAATGGGACCGTAATGTTGCAACCACACACACATTGACCTGCTGTGAGGAACAAACGAGTTAGTACATTTCGAACATGTAATAGGTCATTTTAAAGTGAACTAGAAAAACCAAAATTCCAATAGTTTAAAACACAAAAAAATTACTACCAAAGAAAGAAAATGTATCGTGCTCCGCACCCTCCTCCCGCCCTGTGTTGCAACAGATGTCCTTTTCTCCAAAAATGTACTCAATGGGACCGTAATGTTGCAACCACACACACATTGACCTGCTGTGAGGAACAAACGAGTTAGTACATTTCGAACATGTAATAGGTCATTTTAAAGTGAACATGAAAAACTAATATTCCAATAGTTTAAAATACAAAAAAAATTGCTACCAAAGAAAGAATATGTATCGTGCTCCGCACCCTCCTCCTGCCCTGTGGTGCAACAGATGTCCCTTTCTCCAAAAATGTACTCAATGGGACCGTAATGTTGCAACCACACACACATTGACCTGCTGTGAGCAAAAAACGCGTTAGTACATTTCGAACATGTAATAGGTCATTTTAAAATGAACATGAAAAACCAAAATTCCAATAGTTTAAAACACAAAAAAATTGCTACCAAAGAAAGAAAATGTATTGTCCTGCGCACCCTCCTCCCGCCCTGTAGTGCAACAGATGTCCCTTTCTCCAAAAATGTACTCAATGGGACTGTAATGTTGCAACCACACACACATTGACCTGCTGTGAGCAAAAAACGCGTTAGTACATTTCGAACAAGTAATAGGTCATTTTAAAATGAACATGAAAAAACAAATTTCCAATAGTTTAAAACACAAAAAAAATTGCTACCAAAGAAAGAAAATGTGTCGTGCTCCGCACCCTCCTCCCGCCCTGTGTTGCAACAGATGTCCCTTTCTCCAAAAATGTACTCAATGGGACCGTAATGTTGCAACCACACACACATTGACCTGCTGTGAGGAACAAACGAGATAGTACATTTCGAACATGTAATAGGTCATTTTAAAGTGAACTAGAAAAACCAAAATTCCAATAGTTTAAAACACAAAAAAAATTACTACCAAAGAAAGAAAATGTATCGTGCTCCGCACCCTCCTCCCGCCCTGTGGTGCAACAGATGTCCCTTTCTCCAAAAATGTATGCAACGGGACCGTAATGTTGCAACCACACACACATTGACCTGCTGTGAGCAAAAAACGCGTTAGTACATTTCGAACATGTAATAGGTCATTTTAAAATGAACATGAAAAACCAAAATTCCAGTAGTTTAAAACACAAGAAAAATTGCTACCAAAGAAAGAAAATGTATCGTGCTCCGCACCCTCCTCCCGCCCTGTGGTGCAACAGATATCCCTTTCTCCAAAAATGTATCAATTGGACCGTAATGTTTCAACCACACACACGTTGACCTGCTGTGAGGAAAAAACGAGTTAGTACATTGAAACATGAAAAAGGTCATTTTAAAATGAACATGAAAAACCAAATTCCAATAGTTTAAAACACAAAAAAAATTGCTACCAAAGAAAGAAAATGTATCGTCCTGCGCACCCTCCTCCCGCCCTGTAGTGCAACAGATGTCCCTTTCTCCAAAAATGTACTCAATGGGACCGTAATGCTGCAACCACACACACACTGACCTGCTGTGAGCAAAAGACGAGTTAGTACATTTCGAACATGTAATAGGTCATTTTAAAATGAACATGAAAAACCAAAATTCCAATAGTTTAAAACACAAAAAAAATTGCTACCAAAGAAAGAAAATGTATCGTGCTCCGCACCCTCCTCCCGCCCTGTGTTGCAACAGATGTCCTTTTCTCCAAAAATGTACTCAATGGGACCATAATGTTGCAACCACACACACATTGACCTGCTGTGAGGAACAAACGAGTTAGTACATTTCGAACAAGTAATAGGTCATTTTAAAGTGAACATGAAAAACCAATATTCCAATAGTTTAAAATACAAAAAAAATTGCTACCAAAGAAAGAAAATGTATCGTGCTCCGCACCCTCCTCCTGCCCTGTGGTGCAACAGATGTCCCTTTCTCCAAAAATGTACTCAATGGGACCGTAATGTTGCAACCACACACACATTGACCTGCTGTGAGCAAAAAACGCGTTACTACATTTCGAACATGTAATAGGTCATTTTAAAATGAACATGAAAAACCAAAATTCCAATAGTTTAAAACACAAAAAAAATTGCTACCAAAGAAAGAAAATGTATTGTCCTGCGCACCCTCCTCCCGCCCTGTAGTGCAACAGATGTCCCTTTCTCCAAAAATGTACTCAATGGGACTAATGTTGCAACCACACACACATTGACCTGCTGTGAGCAAAAAACGCGTTAGTACATTTCGAACATGTAATAGGTCATTTTAAAATGAACATGAAAAACCAAAATTCCAATAGTTTAAAACACAAAAAAAATTGCTACCAAAGAAAGAAAATGTATCGTGCTCCGCATCCTCCTCCCGCCCTGTGTTGCAACAGATGTCCCTTTCTCCAAAAATGTACTCAATGGGACCGTAATGTTGCAACCACACACACATTGACCTGCTGTGAGGAACAAACGAGTTAGTACATTTCGAACATGTAATAGGTCATTTTAAAGTGAACTAGAAAAACCAAAATTCCAATAGTTTAAAACACAAAAAAAATTACTACCAAAGAAAGAAAATGTATCGTGCTCCGCACCCTCCTCCCGCCCTGTGGTGCAACAGATGTCCCTTTCTCCAAAAATGTACGCAACGGGACCGTAATGTTGCAACCACACACACATTGACCTGCTGTGAGCAAAAAACGCGTTAGTACATTTCGAACATGTAATAGGTCATTTTAAAATGAACATGAAAAACCAAAATTCCAATAGTATAAAACACAAAAAAAATTGCTACCAAAGAAAGAAAATGTATCGTCCTGCGCACCCTCCTCCCGCCCTGTAGTGCAACAGATGTCCCTTTCTTCAAAAATGTACTCAATGGGACCGTAATGCTGCAACCACACACACATTGACCTGCTGTGAGCAAAAGACGAGTTAGTACATTTCGAACATGTAATAGGTCATTTTAAAATGAACATGAAAAACAAAAATTCCAATAGTTTAAAACACAAAAAAAATTGCTACCAAAGAAAGAAAATGTATCGTGCTCCGCACCCTCCTCCCGCCCTGTGTTGCAACAGATGTCCTTTTCTCCAAAAATGTACTCAATGGGACCGTAATGTTGCAACCACACACACATTGACCTGCTGTGAGGAACAAACGAGTTAGTACATTTCGAACATGTAATAGGTCATTTTAAAGTGAACATGAAAAACCAATATTCCAATAGTTTAAAATACAAAAAAAATTGCTACCAAAGAAAGAAAATGTATCGTGCTCCGCACCCTCCTCCTGCCCTGTGGTGCAACAGATGTCCCTTTCTCCAAAAATGTACTCAATGGGACCGTAATGTTGCAACCACACACACATTGACCTGCTGTGAGCAAAAACGCGTTAGTACATTTCGAACATGTAATAGGTCATTTTAAAATGAACATGAAAAACCAAAATTCCAATAGTTTAAAACACAAAAAAAATTGCTACCAAAGAAAGAAAATGTATTGTCCTGCGCACCCTCCTCCCGCCCTGTAGTGCAACAGATGTCCCTTTCTCCAAAAATGTACTCAATGGGACTGTAATGTTGCAACCACACACACATTGACCTGCTGTGAGCAAAAAACGCGTTAGTACATTTCGAACATGTAATAGGTCATTTTAAAATGAACATGAAAAACCAAAATTCCAATAGTTTAAAACACAAAAAAAATTGCTACCAAAGAAAGAAAATGTATCGTGCTCCACACCCTCCTCCCGCCCTGTGTTGCAACAGATGTCCCTTTCTCCAAAAATGTACTCAATGGGACCGTAATGTTGCAACCACACACACATTGACCTGCTGTGAGGAACAAACGAGTTAGTACATTTCGAACATGTAATAGGTCATTTTAAAGTGAACTAGAAAAACCAAAATTCCAATAGTTTAAAACACAAAAAAAATTACTACCAAAGAAAGAAAATGTATCGTGCTCCGCACCCTCCTCCCGCCCTGTGTTGCAACAGATGTCCCTTTCTCCAAAAATGTACTCAATGGGACCGTAATGTTGCAACCACACACACATTGACCTGCTGTGAGGAACAAACGAGTTAGTACATTTCGAACATGTAATAGGTCATTTTAAAGTGAAGTAGAAAAACCAAAATTCCAATAGTTTAAAACACAAAAAAAATTACTACCAAAGAAAGAAAATGTATCGTGCTCCGCACCCTCCTCCCGCCCTGTGGTGCAACAGATGTCCCTTTCTCCAAAAATGTACGCAACGGGACCGTAATGTTGCAACCACACACACATTGACCTGCTGTGAGCAAAAAACGCGTTAGTACATTTCGAACATGTAATAGGTCATTTTAAAATGAACATGAAAAACCAAAATTCCAATAGTTTAAAACACAAAAAAAATTGCTACCAAAGAAAGAAAATGTATCGTCCTGCGCACCCTCCTCCCGCCCTGTAGTGCAACAGATGTCCCTTTCTCCAAAAATGTACTCAATGGGACCGTAATGCTGCAACCACACACACATTGACCTGCTGTGAGCAAAAGACGAGTTAGTACATTTCGAACATGTAATAGGTCATTTTAAAATGAACATGAAAAACCAAAATTCCAATAGTTTAAAACACAAAAAAAATTGCTACCAAAGAAAGAAAATGTATCGTGCTCCGCACCCTCCTCCCGCCCTGTGTTGCAACAGATGTCCTTTTCTCCAAAAATGTACTCAATGGGACCGTAATGTTGCAACCACACACACATTGACCTGCTGTGAGGAACAAACGAGTTAGTACATTTCGAACATGTAATAGGTCATTTTAAAGTGAACATGAAAAACCAATATTCCAATAGTTTAAAATACAAAAAAAATTGCTACCAAAGAAAGAAAATGTATCGTGCTCCGCACCCTCCTCCTGCCCTGTGGTGCAACAGATGTCCCTTTCTCCAAAAATGTACTCAATGGGACCGTAATGTTGCAACCACACACACATTGACCTGCTGTGAGCAAAAACGCGTTAGTACATTTCGAACATGTAATAGGTCATTTTAAAATGAACATGAAAAACCAAAATTCCAATAGTTTAAAACACAAAAAAAATTGCTACCAAAGAAAGAAAATGTATTGTCCTGCGCACCCTCCTCCCGCCCTGTAGTGCAACAGATGTCCCTTTCTCCAAAAATGTACTCAATGGGACTGTAATGTTGCAACCACACACACATTGACCTGCTGTGAGCAAAAAACGCGTTAGTACATTTCGAACATGTAATAGGTCATTTTAAAATGAACATGAAAAACCAAAATTCCAATAGTTTAAAACACAAAAAAAATTGCTACCAAAGAAAGAAAATGTATCGTGCTCCACACCCTCCTCCCGCCCTGTGTTGCAACAGATGTCCCTTTCTCCAAAAATGTACTCAATGGGACCGTAATGTTGCAACCACACACACATTGACCTGCTGTGAGGAACAAACGAGTTAGTACATTTCGAACATGTAATAGGTCATTTTAAAGTGAACTAGAAAAACCAAAATTCCAATAGTTTAAAACACAAAAAAAATTACTACCAAAGAAAGAAAATGTATCGTGCTCCGCACCCTCCTCCCGCCCTGTGTTGCAACAGATGTCCCTTTCTCCAAAAATGTACTCAATGGGACCGTAATGTTGCAACCACACACACATTGACCTGCTGTGAGGAACAAACGAGTTAGTACATTTCGAACATGTAATAGGTCATTTTAAAATGGACATGAAAAACCAAAATTCCAATAGTTTAAAACCCAAAAAAATTGCTACCAAAGGAAGAAAATGTATCGTCCTGCGCACCCTCCTCCCGCCCTGTGGTGCAACAGATATCCCTTTCTCCAAAAATGTACTCAATGGGACCGTAATGCTGCAACCACACACACATTGACCTGCTGTGAGCAAATAACGAGTTAGTACATTTCAAACATGAAAAAGGTCACTATGAAATCAACATGAAAAACCAAAATTCCAAAAGTATCAAACACAAAAAAATGCTTACCAAAGAAAGAAAATGTATCGTGCTCTGCACACGCCTCGCGCCCTGTGGTGCAACAGATGTCCCTTTCTCCAAAAATGTACTCAATGGGACCGTAATGTTGCAACCACACACATGTTGACATGCTGTGAGCAAAAAACGAGTTAGTACATTTCAAACATGATAAAGGTCATGTTAAAATCAAAATGAAAAACCAAAATTCCAAAAGTATAAAACACAAAAACAAGGCTTACCTAAGAAAAAAAAATTGTATCGCGCTCCGCACCCTCCTCCCGCCCTGTGGTGCAACAGGTGTCCCTTTCTCCAAAAATTTACGCAATAGGACCGTAGCGTTGCAACCATACACACGTTGACCTGCTGTGAGCAAAAAACGAGTTAGTACATTTCAAACATGAAAGACGCCATTTTAAAACCAACATGAAAAAACAAAATTCCAAAAGTATATAACACAAAAAAAATGCTTACCTAAGAAAAAAATGTATCATACTGAGCACCCTCCTCCCAACCAGTAGTGTAACAGATGTCCCTTTCTCCATAAATGTACTCAATGGGACCTTAATGTTGCAACCACACACACGTTGACCTGCTGTGAGCAAAAAACGAGATGGTACAAGTCAAACATGAAAAAGGTCATTTTAAAATCAACATGAAAAACCAAAATTCCAAAAGTATAAAACACAAAAACAATGCTTACCTAAGAAAAAAAATTGTATCGTGCTCCTCACCCTCCTCCCGCCCTGTGGTGCAACAGATGTCCCTTTCTCCAAAATGGTACTCAATGGGAGCGTAATGATGCAACCACACACAAGTTGACCTGCTGTGAGGAAAAAACGAGTTAGTGTATTTCAAACATGAAATAGGTCATTTTAAAATCAACATAAAAACCAAAATTCCAAAAGTATAAAGCACAAAAATGCTTACCAAAGAAAGAAAATGTATCATGCTCCGCACCCTCCTCCCTGCACTGTGGTGCAACAGGTGTCCCTTTCTCCAAAATGGTACTCAATGGGAGCTTAATGTTGCAATCACACACAAGTTGACCTGCTGAGAGAAAAAAATCGATTTAGGACATTTCAGACATGAAAAAGTTCATTTTAAGATCAACATGAAAAACCAACATTCCAAATGTATAAAACACAAAATAATGCTTACCAAAGTAAGAAAATATATTTCGTTCTCCGCACCCTCCTCCCGCCCTGTGGTGTAACAGATTTCCCTTTCTCCAAAAATGTACTCAATGGGATCGTAATGTTGCAACTACACACACGTTCGCCTGCTGTGAGGAACAAACGAGTTAGTAAATTTCAAACACGAAAAAGGTTTTTTTTTAAATCAACATGAAAAACCAAAATTCATAAAGTATGAAACACAAAATAATGCTTACCGAAGAAAGAAAATGTATCGTGTTCCGCACCCTCCTCCCGCCCTGTGGTGTAACAGATGTCCCTTTCTCCAAAAATGTACTCAATGGGATCGTAATGTTGCAACCACACACACGTTGACCTGGTGTGAGGAACAAACGAGTTAGTAATTTTCAAACATGAAAAAGGACATTTTGAAATCAATATGAAAAACGAAAATTCCAAAAGTATAAAAAACAAAAAAATGCTTACCAAAGAAAGAAAATGTATCGTGCTCCGCATCTTCCTCCCGCCCTGTGGTGCAACAGATGTCCCTTTCTCCAGAATTGTACTCAATGGGACCGTAATGTTGCAACCACACACAAGTTGACCTGCTGAGAGAAAAAAATCGAATTAGGACATTTCAGACATGAAAAAGTTCATTTTAAGATCAACATGAAAAACCAATATTCCAAATGTATAAAACATAAAAAAATGCTTACCAAAGAAAGAAAGTATATTGTGCTCCGCACCCTCCTCCCGCCCTGTGGTGCAACAGATGTCCCTTTCTCCAAAAATGTACTCAATGGGACCGTAATGTTGCAACCACACACAAGTTGACCTGCTGTGAGGAAAAAACGAGTTAGTACATTGCAAACATGAAACAGGTCATTTTAAAATCAACATGAAAAACCAAAATTCCAAAAGTATAAAACACAAAAAAATGCTTACCAAAGAATGAAAATGTATCGTGCTCCGCACCCTCCTCCCGCCCTGTGGTGCAACATATACGTGGCGGGACAAACAATCTCTTAGCGAACATGACTAAAAGCTACGTATCAGTCGTACAGATTTTTGACATGAGCTCAAAATATAATATATGATTTCGAGTAATGTACTGTTTTGTAAATAGCAACGTCGATTGCAGTAGCCCTCTGTCGACCTGTATGTTTACAGAAATTATGGCCAAATTCTTCCATCCATTTATAAAGACAAGCTATTTGTAAAGACCAAAGATTCGAAATTCGTTTTTGCTTGACTCAGTGCCGTAACTTTAAATTTTTAGCTGACAGTTCGTTACACCGATAGCTAAACATGTACGCAAAAGAGCTGTCAAATTTTACTTTTCCTTTGTTTGTTACAGACTTGCGTAATAACGAAATAAACTTTTACAAAACCCTTTGTTTATTTTCATAAAAAGCAACCTTTACACATGATTCATGTGGTTCTGGACTATTAACGATTTATTCCTATTGAGTATGTGGATTTTAAAAGTAGTCTCACGGAAAGAGGTGTTACCTGGAACTAGGATATGTGTCAAAGACAAAATAGAAAACTCAGCATACCACATTATTCATAACCGACATTTGTTTGCCCAGTCGTACCTCAACAAGTTTTAATGATAACATAGTGAACTGTCTGCTACGAGCTCACATTGATTTCTTGCCTCAGAGTATGTGCTCTATTGTGGTTAGCCGACATCAACAAGAACGAGAAACATCCCACTTGTCTACATCTACATCTACACAATTAAGTTCGTGGCAGAGGGTTCATGGAACCACCTTCCAGCTATTTCTGTACGGTTCCACTCTCTAACAGCGCACAGGAAAAACGAGCACTGTGCGAGCTCTGATCATGATTATGATTCCTCGCTATGTGGGTGGGTGCCAACAAAATATTTTCGCATTCGGAGGAGAATGTTGGTGATCGAAATTTCACGAGAAGATTCTACCGCAACGGAAAGCGCCTTTTAATGACTGTCACCCTGATTCGGGCATCATGTGCGCTGCACTCTCTCCCCTATTTCGCAACAATAAAAAACAAGCTGCCCTTCTTTGAACGTTTTCGATATCCTGCGTCAGTCCCACCTGATGCGGATCACACACCGTACATCAATACTCCAGAAGAGGGCGCACAAGCAAGGTGTACGCACTCTCTTTAGTCGATCTGTTGCATTTTCTACATTCTCTACCAATAAATCGCTGTCTTCAGTTTGCTTTACCCACAGCATTATCTATATGACCATTCCAACTGAAGTTATTCGTAACTGTAATCCCCAAGAATTTAGTTGAGTTTACAGCCTTTAGATTCGTGTGATTCATAGCGTAACCGAAATTTAGCGGATTTCTTTTAGTACTCATATGAATAACTTCACACTTCTCTTTATTCAGGCTCAACTGCCACTTTTTGCACCATACAGATATTTTATCGAATTCCTTTTGGTCATATTTTGACTTACAAGACGGTAAATGTCAGTATTTTCTGCAAACAATCTAGGAGGGTCTAAACACTTCCTTGGGAAACACCATACATTACTTCTATTTTACTAGATGATTTTACATCAGTTACTATGAACTGTGACTTGCCCAACAGGAACACACGAATCCAGCCGCACAACTGACACGATACTTCATAGGCACGCGAGTTGATTAGAAGACACTTGTGAGGAACGGTGCCGAAAGCCTTCTGGAAATATAAAAATACGGAATCAGTTTAACAACCCCTGTCGACAGCACTCATTACTTCATGAGAACAGAGAGCTAGTTGTGTTTCACAAGAACGATGTTTCCTGAATCCGTGCTATTAGTCAGTAAATCGTTTTCTTCGACATAATTCATTATGTTTGAACACAGAGTACGTTCCAAAAACCTACTGCAAATGGACGTTAGTGATAGGGGTCTGTTATTCAACGGATTACTCATGTTTCCTTTCTCGATGCGAATTGTACGAATTTCCAGTCTTTAGGTACAGATTTTTCAATGAGCGAGCGTTTGTGTATCATTGTTAGATGCGGAACTGTTGCTGAAAGGAATTCGACTGGTATGCAATTTTGACCGGATACCTTGCCTTTATTAAGTGATTTAAGATGCTTCACTACACTGATGATATCTACTTCTAAGAAGCTCATTTTGGCAGGTGTTCTGGATTCGAATTCTGGAAGATTTACTTCGCCCCGTTTGGTGAACGAGTTTCTGAAAACCGTGTTAAATAACTCTGATTTAGAGGCACTGTCATCAGTGGCATAGCCATTGTTATTGCGCGGAAAATTATTATACACGCTATGTGATCAAAAGAATCGTGCGCGATGTCTGCGCGCATTGTCACGGTCCGTGCGGCTACCGCCGTCGGTGGTTCGAGTCCGCACGCGGGCCTTCGTATGTGTGTTGTCCATAGCGTAAGTTAGTTTAAGTAGTATGTAGGCTTAGGGACCGATGACCTAAGTAGTTTGGTACTATAAGACCTTACCACGAATGTTTTTAATAGTGTGCTCCCTGCCGCCGTTGTCTAAGCAGCTGCAGCAGCAAGTCGTATACTCCTAGCTCACTCATTTGTTACATAGTTTAATTCTTAATTTCTTTGCGTGTTTTTGGTTCTTGCATTGTTTAATTCATAAATTTCGGGCGTATTATAGTATTTGAGAGTGTAGCATCGTGTTTTAGTACCTGAATAGTGTAATTTCGCTTAGTCTCCTTCCGCCGCCGAGCAGTGTCAGCAGTGCGCAAGTAGCAGCATTACTGCATTTACTAGGCAATCTTGTATTTTAATAACCGTTTAAATTTTGTCGATTTGTTTGCGCTCTCTGTAGATTAGTTCAGACGTTCTTAGCAAAACAGTTTTTAGCATGGATAGGGACTGCAACTGCTGTGTTCGGATGCAGGCTGAGTTGGCATCACTTCGCTCCCAGCTTCAGGCAGTGTTGGCTTCGGTCACACAGCTTGAGGCTGTTGCCAATGGGCATCACTGTGGGGGTCGGGATGGGGGTTTGTCGGGGACGGCCAGCTCGTCCCACGCATCCCCTGATCGGACTACGACTGTGGTTGCCCGGGATACTGCCCGCATTGAGGCTGATCCCCCACCTGTGGTAGAGTGGGAGGTCGTTTCAAGGTGTGGCAGGGGGCGAAAGACATTCCGGAGGGCTGAACGGAAAGCCTCTCCAGTTTGTCTGACGAACCGGTTTCAGGCTCTGTCTCAGGCTGATACTGATCTTCGGCCTGACATGGCTGCTTGTCCTGTTCCAGAGGTTGCCCCTCAGTCTGCAAGATCCGGGCAGTCGCAGAGGGTGGGCTTACTGGTAGTTGGGAGCTCCAACGTCAGGCGCGTAATGGGGCCCCTTAGGGAAATGGCAGCAAGAGAGGGGAAGAAAACCAATGTGCACTCCGTGTGCATACCGGGGGGAGTCATTCCAGATGTGGAAAGGGTCCTTCCGGATGCCATGAAGGGTACAGGGTGCACCCATCTGCAGGTGGTCGCTCATGTTGGCACCAATGATGTGTGTCGCTATGGATCGGAGGAAATCCTCTCTGGCTTCCGGTGGCTATCTGATTTGGTGAAGACTGCCAGTCTCGCTAGCGGGATGAAAGCAGAGCTCACCATCTGCAGCATCGTCGACAGGACTGACTGCGGACCTTTGGTACAGAGCCGAGTGGAGGGTCTGAATCAGAGGCTGAGACGGTTCTGCGACCGTGTGGGCTGCAGATTCCTCGACTTGCGCCATAGGGTGGTGGGGTTTCGGGTTCCGCTGGATAGGTCAGGAGTCCACTACACGCAACAAGCGGCTACAGGGGTAGCAGGGGTTGTGTGGCGTGGGCTGGGCGGTTTTTTAGGTTAGATGGCCTTGGGCAAGTACAGAAAGGGCAACAGCCTCAACGGGTGCGGGGCAAAGTCAGGACATGCGGGGACCAAGCAGCAATCGGTATTGTAATTGTCAACTGTCGAAGCTGCGTTGGTAAAGTACCGGAACTTCAAGCGCTGATAGAAAGCACCGAAGCTGAAATCGTTATAGGTACAGAAAGCTGGCTTAAGCCAGAGATAAATTCTGCCGAAATTTTTACAAAGGTACACACGGTGTTTAGAAAGGATAGATTGCATGCAACCGGTGGTGGAGTGTTCATCGCTGTTAGTAGTAGTTTATCCTGTAGTGAAGTAGAAGTGGATAGTTCCTGTGAATTATTATGGGTGGAGGTTACACTAAACAACCGAACTAGGTTAATAATTGGCTCCTTTTACCGACCTCCCGACTCAGCAGCATTAGTGGCAGAACAACTGAGAGAAAATTTGGAATACATTTCACATAAATTTTCTCAGCATGTTATAGTCTTAGGTGGAGATTTCAATTTACCAGATATAGACTGGGACACTCAGATGTTTAGGACGGGTGGTAGGGACAGAGCATCGAGTGACATTATACTGAGTGCACTATCCGAAAATTACCTCGAGCAATTAAACAGAGAACCGACTCGTGGAGATAACATCTTGGACCTACTGATAACAAACAGACCCGAACTTTTCGAATCTGTATGTACAGAACAGGGAATCAGTGATCATAAGGCCGTTGCAGCATCCCTGAATATGGAAGTTAATAGGAATATAAAAAAAGGGAGGAAGGTTTATCTGTTTAGCAAGAGTAATAGAAGGCAGATTTCAGACTACCTAACAGATCAAAACGAAAATTTCTGTTCCGACACTGACAATGTTGAGTGTTTATGGAAAAAGTTCAAGGCAATCGTAAAATGCGTTTTAGACAGGTACGTGCCGAGTAAAACTGTGAGGGACGGGAAAAACCCACCGTGGTACAACAACAAAGTTAGGAAACTACTGCGAAAGCAAAGAGAGCTCCACTCCAAGTTTAAACGCAGCCAAAACCTCTCAGACAAACTGAAGCTAAACGATGTCAAAGTTAGCGTAAGGAGGGCTATGCGTGAAGCGTTCATTGAATTCGAAAGTAAAATTCTATGTACCGACTTGACAGAAAATCCTAGGAAGTTCTGGTCTTACGTTAAATCAGTAAGTGGCTCGAAACAGCATATCCAGACACTACGGGATGATGATGGCATTGAAACAGAGGATGACACGCGTAAAGCTGAAATACTAAACACCTTTTTCCAAAGCTGTTTCACAGAAGAAGACCGCACTGCAGTTCCTTCTCTAAATCCTCGCACAAACGAAAAAATGGCTGACATCGAAATAAGTGTCCAAGGAATAGAAAAGCAACTGGAATCACTCAATAGAGGAAAGTCCACTGGACCTGACGGGATACCAATTCGATTCTACACAGAGTACGCGAAAGAACTTGCCCCCCTTCTAACAGCCGTGTACCGCAAGTCTCTAGAGGAACGGAGGGTTCCAAATGATTGGAAAAGAGCACAGATAGTCCCAGTCTTCAAGAAGGGTCGTCGAGCAGATGCGCAAAACTATAGACCTATATCTCTTACGTCGATCTCTTGTAGAATTTTAGAACATGTTTTTTGCTCGCGTATCATGTCATTTCTGGAAACCCAGAATCTACTATGTAGGAATCAACATGGATTCCGGAAACAGCGATCGTGTGAGACCCAACTCGCCTTATTTGTTCATGAGACCCAGAAAATATTAGATACAGGCTCCCAGGTAGATGCTATTTTTCTTGACTTCCGGAAGGCGTTCGATACAGTTCCGCACTGTCGCCTGATAAACAAAGTAAGAGCCTACGGAATATCAGACCAGCTGTGTGGCTGGATTGAAGAGTTTTTAGCAAACAGAACACAGCATGTTGTTATCAATGGAGAGACGTCTACAGACGTTAAAGTAACCTCTGGCGTGCCGCAGGGGAGTGTTATGGGACCATTGCTTTTCACAATATATATAAATGACTTAGTAGATAGTGTCGGAAGTTCCATGCGGCTTTTCGCGGATGATGCTGTAGTATACAGAGAAGTTGCTGCATTAGAAAATTGTAGCGAAATACAGGAAGATCTGCAGCGGATAGGCACTTGGTGCAGGGAGTGGCAACTGACCCTTAACATAGACAAATGTAATGTATTGCGAATACATAGAAAGAAGGATCCTTTATTGTATGATTATATGATAGCGGAACAAACACTGGTAGCAGTTACTTCTGTAAAATATCTGGGAGTATGCGTACGGAACGATTTGAAGTGGAATGATCATATAAAACTAATTGTTGGTAAGGCGGGTACCAGGTTGAGATTCATTGGGAGAGTGCTTAGAAAATGTAGTCCATCAACAAAGGAGGTGGCTTACAAAACACTCGTTCGACCTATACTTGAGTATTGCTCATCAGTGTGGGATCCGTACCAGGTCGGGTTGACGGAGGAGATAGAGAAGATCCAAAGAAGAGCGGCGCGTTTCGTCACTGGGTTATTTGGTAACCGTGATAGCGTTACGGAGATGTTTAATAAACTCAAGTGGCAGACTCTGCAAGAGAGGCGCTCTGCATCGCGGTGTAGCTTGCTCGCCAGGTTTCGAGAGGGTGCGTTTCTGGATGAGGTATCGAATATATTGCTTCCCCCTACTTATACTTCCCGAGGAGATCACGAATGTAAAATTAGAGAGATTAGAGCGCGCACGGAGGCTTTCAGACAGTCGTTCTTCCCGCGAACCATACGCGACTGGAACAGGAAAGGGAGGTAATGACAGTGGCACGTAAAGTGCCCTCCGCCACACACCGTTGGGTGGCTTGCGGAGTATCAATGTAGATGTAGATGTAGATCCTGATACCCCCAAAAACATACTTTTTCATGTTAGGGGCATTGTGCTGCCACCTACTGCCAGGTACTCCACATCAGCGACCTCAGTATTCATTAGACATTGTGAGAGAATAAGAAAGAGGAACTCACGAACTTTGATCGCAGTCAGGTGTATGGGTGTAACATGTGTCATACGTCTGTATGCGAGATTTCCACAATACAAAACATCCACAGATCCACTGTTTCCGATGTGATAGTGAAGTGGAAACGTGGACGGACAAGTATAGCACAAAATCGTACAGGCCGACCTCGTCTGTTGACTAACAGAGACCGCCGACAGTTGAAGATGGTTGTAATGTGTTATAGGCAGGCATCTATCCAGACCGCCACACAGGAATTTCAAACTGCATCAGGATTCACTGCAAGTACCATGACAGTTAGGTGGGAGGTGAGAAAACTTGCATTTTGTGGTCGAGCGGCTGCTCATAAGTCACACATCACGCCGGTAAATGCGAAACGTAGTCTCGCTTGGTGTAAGGAGCGTAAACATTGGACGATTGAACAGTGGAAAAACGTTGTGTGTAGTGACGAATCACACTACACAATGTGGCGATCCGAAGGCAGGGTGTGGGTATGGCGAATGCCCAGTGAACTTGATCTGCCAGCGTGTGTAGTGCAACGTTAAAATTTGAATGTGGTGGTGTTATGGTGTGGTCGTGTGTTTCATGGAAGGGGCTAGCACCCCTTGTTGTTTTGCGTGGCACTACCACAGCACAGGCCTATATTGATGTTTTAAGCAGCTTCTTGCTTCCCACTGTTGAAGAGCAATTTGGGAATGGCGATTGCATCTTTCAACACCATCGAGCACCTGTTCATAATGCATGGCCTGTGGTGGAGTGGTTACACGACAATAACATCCCTGTAATGGACCGGCCTGCACAGAGTCCTCACCTGAATTCTATGAAACAGCTTTGGGATGTTTTGGAACGCCAACTTCGTACTAGGTCTTACCGACCAACATCGATACCTTTCCTCAGTGCAGCACTCCGTGAAAAATGGGTTGCCATTCCCCAAGAAGCCTTCCAGCACCTGATTGAACGTATGCCTGTGAGAGTGGAAGCTGCCATCAAGGCTAAGGGTGGGCCAACACCATACTGAATTCCAGCATTACCGATGGAGGGCGCCACAAACTTGTAAGTCATTTTCATCAGGTAGTGTAAGGGCCGCTTAGAAAGTTTCCGTTTGAGGAGCTGCTGCAGCGTATATGCAACATCGCGCGACTCGGATGAGAATATACAAGCACCAACATGTTGGTAAGGGGTTAGTGTGACATTCGTGTCTTCCCGACACTCGTGTTGTAAATGAGGAAACCTGAAATACGACGACGTTGTTACCAAATGTGTCCAAAAGCACCAATCTTTTGTTATTCTGTTCGTGACTGCTGAAGGACGAACACCAGTAGACATCCACCAGAGAATGGAGAATGTGCCGTTGTGGAATGGTGCAAGACTTTTTGTGCTGGTCGCGATTCGACACGAGGCACACTTCGAACTGGGAATCCAGCCTCATTTCAAGGAACCTGTGGCGTCCACCATGGGGGAACATTAACTGTGCAACGCTGGAGACTGTAGGATTTTGCTTCGATGGATGTTCTACAATGGCGGGCAGAGAGAGCGGTGTACAAGCCATTTTAAGACAGAACATTATCGATCCTCACACTTTCTTCGGTCAAGCCACAAACTCAATCTTGTGGCTTGCTGTGTCGTCTGAACAAGACACAGTCAGGGCAAAATCACCACAGGCGCAAAGATGCGAGCCGAGCGGCTCTCGCCCAGTTGGTTATAGATCATCGTCCAGTCCTGACTTAGTCAGGGAACGTCGTTTAGTGAACTCTTAGCGAACAGAGTGTTGTTGCCGGCCGTGGTGACCATGCGGTTCTAGGCGCTTCAGTCCGGAACCGCGCGACTGCTATGGTCGCAGGTTCGAATCCTTAGGTTTAAGTAGTTCTAAGTTCTAGGGGACTGATGACCTCAGACGTTAAGTCCCATAGTGCTCAGAGCCATTTGAACCAAGACTGTTGTTGTAATTGCATTTGCTATGTACTGTGAAGATTACCTACAATTATTTGCATTTAGCCATTGAGGGTCTTTTTGTGTTATATTACAAGCAGTGTTGCAGACTTCATTGTTCAACAAGTCACAAAGATAAATCAACCTTTTCAACTCATTTGTGTCACTTCGTTACTAATTTGTTAGGGTGTTGTAGAACGTATCCTGCTACCTGGCCCTGGCGCATAGCTGTGTAATAGTGGCAGGGAGAAATTGTCTTAGCGTTGTATTGCACCAGAAGCCGTTTCACCAACTCACAAGCTCGATCTCCACAGCAGTAGCGACGAGGCCTTTACAAAATTGGCGACGAGGCTTTACAAAATGGGTTACGATACAAACACAGTGCCGAAAATCAGGAATATTGTTGCCATTGTAAAAGACACTATAAACATTTTTAGAGAATCGACTACACGCTGTAAATATGATTCGAATTTATCACGAATGTATAAGACGAGATGGCCTGAGAAATATGAAACCATCAGACTATTTTCTCAACATCGTGGGAGCTGGGAAAAAAAATTCTACAGACGGATATTATGCAACGAGAGTATCTGTGTATCAGTTACATTCAGCCAAACCAGTGTTGATCTTAGCTTTACAAACAATAGCCAAGTGCCCAGCAGTTTTGGAACCAGTAGTTCATGTCCAACTATCTAACAAGTCTATAGATATGACCTTGGCGAGGGAAAACATCACAGGAATCCTTGACGTTCTCAGTAACGACCGGAAGGAAGCAGATAGAATAATTACAGCATTACTTGGAAAAACACGAACTACTCTAGGGGATCATACAATGTAAGGTTTCACGGCCAGTATTGTTTTCCGGGCTGATAGGTCGTGGTCGAAGTATAAAGCTCTCCCCTGACGTTTCGTCTCCGACTGCGGGAGACATCCTCGGAGGTACAGCTTGGATGTCAGCGTTGCACCGCAAGCGTGACGATCGATTACTTTCAATCGAGAATGTTGGCATTACCAGAGACAATCTCATAGCCGACGCCACGTGACCGACAGTGGCGCCCTCTGCACTGCCTATATAATCAGCGCTTCCTCGAGTTCTCTTAGCAGTTCGCCGCTGTACCTCCGAGGATGTCTCCCCCAGTCGAAACGTCAGGGGAGAGTTTTATACTTCGATCACGGCCTATCAGCCCGGAAGTTTTAAGTAAATACTGTTGAGGAATTGAAAATAGAAATTAATGTTCTATGTTTTGGATGCTAGCAAAAATTCAGAAGCAATCCGGAAAATGACACCGAATACTGGCGTCGTTCACTGATAATACAATAAATCGAATCGCTCATATGACAAACTGTGCGGATGAGATACCGATTTTGTAATATCCAGTAATACTGATAAAGCACTTTGAATGAGATAATTTGCCTCGGAAAGTTTTCACAGTGGTTGGCAGAAAATAATGGACATCCAATATTCCGTTTAAGTAATTATTACACTATCTGACCCAAAGTTTCAAATCAAAGTGTACAATTTTACCCCAAACAGGGCAGCACTATTTGTGATGAACGTATACGCCACTAGAAGGAAAGTGCTTGTTTCTCCCTAGGGTCATGCCTGCCTTACACGTGTGAATATCTGTAGGCTATCGGCAGGTCGGGCAAGGATCATTTAATACCTTTTAAATGCCCGACACTAGGCCAATCACCAAAATCATTTATGCGTGTTGAATTAGATAGTGTTTCAGTATTTATATCTGTTTCCTTTCTTTTTAATGTCATCACCGTCTACTTTGGATGGTCAAGATCAACCGCTCTTGCTCCACCATTTCCTTCACCATCCGGGTCCATGCAACAGTGCCCCTGTCATCCCAGTCTCGATGCGTTCGGAACTGGGAAACTAAAAGACGGCATCTGAGTCAGACCTGTCACTCCTACGGTTTTATGCAGAGCTGGACTGAGTAACGTCTGCTAAGCTTAGCGATCGCAGACGCCAGGCAGTTGGCTTGGACCACGGTCAACATAACCTCATTCAAACATAAGTCGATTTGTGTCTGCATCATAAAGTCGTTCTTGATTGAAAATGTCAGTTTACGAGCCTAATTCTCGTCATTTGCGGAGGTGTTACTGTTTTGTTTCAGTATGAAGAAAACAGCGGTTGAGTATCATCGAATGCTCTCAAGTACTTATGGTAAGGACGCTATTAGCGACAGAACGTGTTGTGAGTGGTTTCAACGCTTCAAGAACGGTGGGTTTTAATGTCGTAGACCGGGAGTGGAGGAAGAGAGAACGTTTTCGAGGATGCAGAATTGGAGACATTGCTGAGTGAAGACTCGCGTCAAACTCAAGAAGAATTGGCACGATTAGTGGGAGTGACGCAGTAAGCCATTTCAAAACGTCTCAAGGCTATGGGCATGATTCAGAAAGAAGGATCGTGGGTCCCGTGTGAGCTGAAACCGAGAGACGTTGAATGGCGTTTGTGTGTCTGTGAACAGTTGCTTCAGAGGCAAAAACGGAAGGAATTTCTGCATCGTATTGTGACCGGAGACGAAAAATGGGTTCATTATGATAACCCTAAACGCAAATCAATGGGATATCCCGGCAATGCTTCCACGTCGACGGCCAAACCGAATATTCACGGCTCGAAGATCATGCTCTGCATTTGGTGGGACCAGCTCGGCGTCGTGTACTATGAGGTGTTAGAACCAAGTGAGACAATCACAGGTGCTCGTTATCAAACGCAGTTAATGCGTTTGAACAGAGCATTAAAAGACAAACGGACGCAATACAGCGAGAGACTCGATAAAGTGATTTTCCAGCACGACAACAATCGACCCCACATTGCAAAAGAGGTCAAACCGTACTTGGAAACGTTAAAATGGGAAGTCCTACCCCACCCACCATATACGCCAGACATTGCTCTCTCTATCACCTGTTTAGATCAATGGTGCATGGCCTCGCTGGCCAACACTTCCGATCTCATGAAGAAATCACAAATTGGATCGATCTGTGGATCGCTTCAAAAGATGAACAATTTTTTCGAAGCGGGATTCGTACACTGTCCGAAAGGTGGGAGAAAGTAGTGGCCAGCGATGAAAAATACTTTGAATGAGACATGAGTAACCACCAAATGTTGGGGAAAAAACGGCGGAAGCAAAGTTGCAGAGCTTGTATTTGCCATGCACATATAAAATTAATTTTCAGGGTTATTAAGGGCTCATGTGCTGCTCAAAGTATTTTAAAGAAGATCCGTCTTCCGTGTATGTAATAGTGTAATCTATTGGCAGTTATGGGTAATACAGGTATTGAAGCCCACCTAGAATTAGGTTCTATAAGTTTCCGGCCTGGCCTTGAATACGAGGGCGAAGGGGAGCTAGCGACATCTACCAGTAGATGCTCGCACAAACTGCAGCCCGCTGCTAGCCCCAGTCGTATGGTGACACTCGTTTCAGTAAGGCTTTGCTTGCTGCGGTGCTGCAATGGATAAAATCGAGTACCGTGCAGGGATAAAGTTCCTCGGGTTTCCACTGGCTGAAATCACAGTCCACTTGGATGGTATTATGGTGATGCTTCCCCTTCATACTTCACAGTGAAGGAATGGTCTAAACAGTTTCGTCTAGGCAGAGAGAGAGTTGGTGATCCCCCCACCCGCCCCCTCCCCCATCGGTCTGCACCTCCCCCCTCCCCCCCCTCCATGCCCATATGCCTTTGTACTCTATAGTGCAGTGTTTTCCGTGAGTGTTCAGTGTTGTGCGTCCCCTTTTGAAAGTGCTGCGTACAGAACCAGACTGTCGCCGTTTTTTTTTAATTGTGCCTGGCTATTTCCTAAGTGTTTTTAATCAGCATCACTGACCTCTTTGTTTTTTATGTTTTCTTCACAACTTTTTCGCCATGCACCAGTTTTAATCAGTCACCGTTTTATTACCTCTTTTTATTGTTATGTCCTCTCATTATGTTTTTAACTTTACCTGTAGGCTGCAGAGCGGCGTATTACACTGCTGCCAGCCCGCCCCCCTCCATCTGGGGGGGGGGGGGTCGACATATAATAAAAAAAAAAGCTGAGATGGTGACTGAGAAAACTATAGCTATTTCTGAAAGTGAAGTTCTGAGCGACAGGCGGTTGAAAGTTAAGGACATTGCAGCAAGGTTAGAATTATCTAAAACAAGCGTTTTCCGGGTCGTGCATGGCCATTTGGACATGAAAAAGGTTAGTGCAAGTCGGGTGCCCAGACTTCTCTTTGCAGTGCGGAAGGAACAGTGCGTGACTCGTGCACCGAGTTTTTGGAGCTGTCCCGTGGCAACCAGAAAGAAGTTCTGGAATGTATGTTACAGGGGATGAATCTTTGGTTCTTTATTATGATCCTCTGTCCAAAAGAGAATCTCTTGAATGGCATAAACCAGATGATGCTCCTCAAAGAAAGGCGAAGGCTACTCAGTCCACAAAGAAGGTGGAACAATCTTCTGTGATTCCAAAGGAATTCTTATAGTTCGTTTCAAAGAAAGGTATACCACTGTGAACGCACAGTACTATGCATCACTTCTGCACAAATAACACGAGTCCACCATACTACAGGGGTGATGAAGGCTGTGACATGGTATTCGTCTTTTCCACGGCACTGCGCCCGTGCACACAGGGGCAGTTGTGAAGGCTGCAGTAAAGGAATGTGGCTTCTACGAGACTGACCACCCACCTGTAGTCCAGATCTAGCCAACAATAACTACTCCTCCAAACTAAAGAAAGTTCTTCGAAGAAGGCGATCTGTTGTGGCCGAGCGATTGTAGGCTCTTCAGTCTGGAATCGAGCGACCGCTACGGTCGTAGGTTAAAATCCTGCATAGGGCATGGATGTGTGTGATGTCTATACGTTAGTTAGGTTTAAGTAGTTCTAAGTTCTAGCGGACTGATGGCCTCGGATGTCAAGTCCCATAGTGCTCAGAGCCATTTGAGCCATTTCTTCGAAGAAGAAATTTGATAATGATAAAGTGAAAGCTGCTGTAATGGGACATTTTGCCGACACAGTATAAGATTATTTTTTGAAAGGCATAGATGTGTGAAAAGTATATTGACATAAAGAGTGGTTAGGTTGAAACATAGTACCATTGAATGTAGTCAGGCAAGAGAGTTGTGGGACCTACGCCGTATAAGCAAACACTGTCTAAATAGCTGTTGATTCACTACTGCTTATTTGATATAGAGTTCCATTCGTAATCCACCTCATCGGCATCTCTGTTTATGCATAAAGAATACGTTATTCCGAGACATGAGATACTTTGTCTCTGTTGTGGCTATTCCGAATATGTAGAGACACGCAGGGCGTGGAACAATAAGTACAACGCAATATCATGTACGTCTCCAAGAAAATGTTTCGTGTTGAATGCAGGGTGAAACATTGACGAGGGTGAGAAATTTCAGATAAATCTGGTTAACGTCACCCATAGCAAACTAACAAAACATGGTAACATACGTGTACGCAACTATGTGTTAGTGAGAATGAAGCCATGTTCAAAATAGTTTCGATTATCGAACGTTTTTTCTTCATAAGTGGCGGAACGACAGTAACTGTCTCCGAGAAAATGTTTCGTGTTGAATGCAGGGTGAGAGACTTATGAAGGTGAGAAACTTCATATAAATCTGATTAACGTCACCCGCAGCAAACTAACAAAACATGATAACATACGTGAACATAACTTTGTGTTTGTGAGAATGAAGCCATGTTCAAAATTCAGTTTCGATTATCGAACTTTTTTCTTCATAAGTGGCGAAACGACAATAACTGGATAAAACTGGAGGACCATTTCTCTCAATATACTGGATAAAGACGTAGTTGTTTTCAAATTGGTAGTCCACTTATTTATTGTCTGTCTTATTTCTGATTATGATATAATCATACGAATTTTTTTTTTTAAATATAATCGATGTAGACGACTGACAGCAAACATTTAATGGCCTTTGCTACAAGATTATTTTTTCCGCCACGAGTTATTTATTATTCTCTGATTGTTTTGTTGCAACACAGTAGCTCCACAGTCTGACCAAGATAAACACCCCCTAACTTTGAGAAATTAATGTTTGATTTTGATTGCATTTCTGCTTAACTAAGACATGAATGATCGCGAAATAAATGTAAAAAGAGCCAAATCTCGCTGATACAGTGAACAGCTTATTCAGTTAAGAAATACTTTCGTATACTGAATAACTGTAGCTTACTCCGCTGAAAGCAGTATAACGTAAACACAGTGTTTCATGTATAAGAAGCATGTAGGTACTTATGCTGCTGCCTGTTCTTATTATGACTGCCACTTTTCTTGACACGTCTAATGATTAGCACTTTCGTACACATCACTCGACTTTCTAATACACAGATATTACGTAAATGTAATTAATTTTTCTTCAAAAGACGACAGTGCAGAAGATTATTGCTTTTTTAGCAAAAACTGCAGCATTCGTTTCTTCTGTGTCGGGAAACTGTTTTATAGCTTCTGACGTTTTATTATCACGTCTGTATGGTGTCCTCTTCTGCCAAAGTTGTTCTTTGGTACGTTAAATAGGGCAGATATTTCATTCCATATAAGTTTCTTATGTTCTGTGTTCACTTATATATTTGGAAGTGTAACGAATAAAACTTAACGTTGTTGGGTAGTTACACGAGATCCTTCTGCAAAAGGTCAGGTCTCTTGCTGTTTACCAGTCACTTTTTGTTCTTAAAGGAAAGCGACATTCTTCAATAAATATCTACAACAACAAAAGAAATTATAGTGCGTATGGCAGTACTGGCGGGGATTGGGGATTTTCCGCTGCCTGGTGCAGATCTTTTTAGTTGACGCCACTTCGATGACTTGCGCGTTGCTGATGACGAAATGATGATGAGGACAACACACACGCCCAGTCCCGAGTGGAGAAATTGTCCTGGGGTGTCTTCCAGACTCTTTTAATTTACTCATCGTAGTAGAAGATGAGCTTCTTCAGGAAGAACTTCGAAATAACTTCTTCATGTACATGAATAAAATAACCTGTATCCAAGCTTCTCGGCTGGACGCCCGAGAACCTTGGACCCATCAGCATCACCTGATGATGGCGGAACGGTTATTCGCTGAAATATCGTGGAACTTGGACGATCGAATCCGGCTGGACACCCGAGAACCTTGGATACAGCACATTCGCCGGGAAAGCCTCAGATCACAATAAAATAACCTCTTCATTGAAAGAAAAATAAACAAATCTGCTCTAGCAAAATTAAGTAATTTCATTATGGGAAGAAGAGACGTTATGTCAAATTAGTCTGGAAGACACTGAAAAGAAAACGCCTCTAAAAGAACCAGTGGCCACTCCCCTTAAAGAAACAACTGGAACATGTTGGGAAGAAACACAGGGCAAAGACTCTCTAGGGGAGATGGTGGAAATTTTTCTTGAGAGAAAACGATAAGGCTTTCCTCAAAGAGAAAGAGAAAATCCCTTGTGTAAACCCTCAATCTACTTGAGAGAGTTGCAAAAAATTGCAGATAAATTCTTTATGTTTCTGTTGTGGCTTATTTTTTAATAGCTTTGCAGTCGTTTAGCAGTGCCAGTCTGGTTGTAGTAAATTTTTATTGGTATTGATAAAGGTGCTGTGCAGGTAATATAGGCCATTCTTTTGCGAACCCACACCCACATTTTCTTTTGATTGACGCACACAGAACGGTGTTCCAGGATGTGTTATAGGGTACACTTAGTGAAATATGGATCCAGTCCCACTCCAACTCGGAACAGTTTCCCTCGCGTAACCACTTTATCGACAACATCACACTACCATGATTGATGTTGGTGGGGAGAACACTGGGAGTACCACTGATGTTGGTGAGGAATTTTGTCTTTTCTAGTGACAATTGAAGTCCTACCCTGGCAGCCTGGAGTTTTAGCATATTGAGCTGCTTTACTGCTACTTTCACTGAGCTTGCTATAAGCGCCAGATCATCTGCGAAAGCTAAACAGTCTACTACCAGTCCCTTCCGTTTGTGTCCAGGTAAATACCGATCGGTATATTAATCCACACTTGCATCCAGTCTTGTAGGTGTGGGAAGTGATTCAAAAAATCTCCTACATGATACTGACATGAATAGGTGTAAGTTGCCCTCACCAATACATTTGACATATGGAAATGGGGGTTCTGAGCTAGGCATGTGTATTGGGGGTGACATATCTACTGGTCTATGGCGAAGTCAAAAAGTTTTGTGATGGAATTTCTTCTCACTTCAAGGACTTAGGAAACATCACAAGCCCATGAGAGTAGTGGACCAAAGCCACCATCAGTGCATTTTGTTAGTGCCAGTTGCCTACATCAGAGGCAGGTATGCACTCAGGGGCAAACCTATTGTTTTCCTTTGATTGAAAGGTCATTAACGTATTATTCTCCTTTGTTGACAGATCCAAAACCTACTGTTCTGCTAAAAGGACCCTTTCTTTTGATTGTTAGGTCCTTAACTTATTGTTCCCCCGCCCCCCCTCCCCCCCTCAGGAAACCACCCCCCTCGCTGCTACGGGTACACTTTCAGGTCTGAGTTATTGTAAGATAGGCATTTCTTATTATAGATGTTCTTGGTTAATTGATATGCTAATTGTAACTTATTAATCCGAGTTGTTAGTGCTGTTCCTTCTGATAGATCATGTTCCAATCATTTTCCTAGATGCTTGAATCTGTCAACTTTTTCAATTTGACCTTGTTCCAACTGTAGAACACTGGGAGTATCATTGATGTTGGTGAGGAATTTTGTCTTTTCTAGTGACAATTGAAGTCCTACCTTGGCAGCTTGGAGTTTGAGCATATCGAGCTGCTTTATTGCTACTTCCACTCAGCTTGCTATAAGTGCCAGATCGTCTGTGAAAGCTAAACAGTCTACTACCAGTCCCTTCCGTTTGTGAACAGGTAAATACCGCTCGGTATATTTTGTTCTTCCATTTCTTTTCGCCACTCTATGTTCCATAGGATCTTGGTCAATTTGCTAATTGCTTTGTCTCCAGCCTGCTTCCACAGCTCTGCAACTATAGCGTCTTCTCCTGGTGCTTTGTTATTCTTCAGGGACTGAATGATGTTTTTCACTTCTTCTTCTGTTGGAGGGCGAGAGTTTGGTTGTCTGGGACTGTCTCGATAGATAAAGGAGGTTTTAGGGGACTCACAGTTGAGGAGATTCTCAAAATATGTGGCCAATATGTGGCAGTTGTCTTTGTCATTATAGGCTATGTTTCCATCTGGTCCTCTGAAGTGTAAGCTGGATGGGGCATAGCTTCTAATGTTTTGCTTGAAAGTTTGGTAAAAGTTTCTAGAGTTATTCTCTTTGATATCTTCATCTAATTGAGTCAATTGGTTCTGAGTGTACTGATGTTTAACCTGCCTGATGGTTTTGGCAGTTAGCCAGGCCTGATCTATGAACTTCTCCATTTGTTCGGACTTCTGAGAGCTCCATCTTAGTCAAGCTGCTTGTCTCTTTGTGATCACTTGGTCGCAGGTAATTGGTCCCTTCATTGGTCCCAGTTGTTGCATTCATGATCTAGTGTTTGCATTCTCTCTGTAAGCATATTGCAGGTTTTCAGTTTTTCCAAGTCAAACTTGGTGAGTTTGGGAGTTTGAGACTTTCTTGTATTCCTTGACAGATATTGGAGAGGTAGTGGTGTGACTCCAAGTTAAGTTTCCTTAGCACTCTCACATTCTGGACTTCTCTACAGGACTTTCTTGATATGGCCACATGAACGATTTGAAAATCTCCTAGAAGTTTATTGGGTGAAGTCCATGTCTTCTGCTTTCTTGGTAGATGCTTAAGGGCTGTTGATTTCATTACTAGGTTAAATGGTTTACAGAGTCCCGCAAGCCATTCTCCATTTCTGTTAGTGTGCATGTGAGCTGGGTATTCCCGCACTATATACTTATACTTCAGCTCTTTCCCTAACTGGGCGTTAAAATCATGCAATAATATGGCTGTATTCCTCCATGGGATCTTGCCAATAGTGTCCTCGAGTTTATTTATTTTTTTATTATTATTAAAAAGCTTATTTATTTATTTAAAGAGTTTTTCAGGAAATCGATCACCACCCCCGCCACCCCATCACCGTCCCCCTCGCCCCCTTCACTCTCTCCCTTCCATCTGCTACCTGGAAATTAGCGGCTCTGCAGTGGAGAGGAAGGATCTCATGAAGGGAAATTCAAGGGTATATCGGTTTTTATAAAATAAAAGAGTTTGTGGGGCTTGGATTTCGCCTGCTCATCATTTTCTGCTGTTTGGAAAGATGCAGGTCTTGTGAGAAGTAATTATATCGATCTCATTTCTTTTTTTTTATTCCGGTTGCGTGAGGAATAGCGTCATGAAACACCTATCACACAGTTAAAAATCCTTTGATCGCGAAGCACGCACCGCCCACCGTATCCTGTCCACTGGACCACACAGGACGCTACTGCACATGCTCCTAGGAGTCAGGATGCACCGTGAAGTGTTGACGTGGCTATCAGCTGCTGAACCACAAGCATGTGTCAGTTCGGGTCCTGCAAGGATGAGATGGTGGCATATCTTTGATACATGATAGCTGAGAAATACTTGTCGCAATATGTGCTCACCTAGGCGCCATTGCTGGCGCAATGACACAGAGCTGTGGGTCTAGCACTTTAGAAATCTGTTCCAATGATCTATCTGCGAGATCGTTTTCTAGTTACTCGTTGGCTTACAGCAAGCTCCACCTCATTAAAATTTCGAGTTTCTAGAGAAATAATTTCTGGTCTATATCTTCGAAATTATACTGCACAAGCGATACTGCTAAGCACGCATTATTGCTTTGTACTAGATATCGAGAAGTATCGCAAAAATGGAATGATATTCTGGCAAGCCGTGTGAAATTACATATGATCTTGTAATCCCAGAGTCTGGAGACCGGTGCAGAAAATAAGCAAAGCAAGCAGGTCGGGACCATGAATGGTGATGCCTTTGTGCCAAGGGGAACCGACCCAGCCTTTGTACAATGGTCTTCACGGTATATGTACGAGTGTCTGGTGGTCAATAGCTGTATGAATGATGCGAAAGGGGCGATTTTATATGGCGCAAGATACGAATTGTATGTTTACTGCATTGACACAGTGCGTGGTGACATAATTTTGGGTTGGAGATCGGTTTTATGCTCTTATGTTCAAGCTTCCGTCCTCATTGGTAGAGCAGTGTAATTGAGTAAGAGTCTTTCCATATTTGACGATCTGTAGGTCACTTTAGCAGGGTTCAACTGTCAGTGCAATATAGCGATCTGTACAAAATAGTTTCGGGACTGAAAGTCTTGTCTGCAGAAAGAAAAAGGCAGACAGTGCTTCTATACTGACAGTATCAGTAATTTGGCAGGTAAATTCAGTAAGTGCTGATCATAATGCTCCACTCATTCCAAGACATCCTGTGTACAGTACATAGGAGCCTCTATACAGGGTGGTCCATGGATAGTGACCGGGACAAATATTTCACGAAATAAGCATCAAACGAAAAAAACTACAAAGAACGAAACTCATCTAGCTTGAAGGGGGAAACCAGATGGCACTATGGTTGGCCTGCTAGATGGCGCTGCCACAGGTCAAACGGATATGAACTGCAATATTTTCTAAATAGGAACCCCCATTTTTATTACATATTCGTGTAGTATATAATGAAATATGAACGTTTTAGTTGGACCACTTTTCTTGCTTTGTGATAGATGGCACTGTAATAGTCACAAACATATAAGTACATGGGATCACGTAACATTCCACCAGTGCAGACAGTATTTGCTTCGTGATGCATTACCCGTGTTGAAATGGACCGTTTACCAATTGCGGAAAAGGTCGATATCGTGTTGATGTATGGCATTGTGATCAAAATGCCCAACAGACGTGTGCTATGTATGCTGCTCGGTATCCTGAATGACATCATCCAAGTGTCCGGACCATTCGCCGGATAGTTACATTATTTAAGGAAACAGGAAGTGTTCAGCCACATGTGAAATGTCAACCACAACAATTGATGATGCCCAAGTGTTTTACCCGCTGTCATGGCTAATCCGTACATCAGTAGCAGACAAATTGCGCGAGAATCGGGAATCTCAAAAACGTTTGTTGAGAATGCTACATCAACATCGATTGCACCCGTACCATATTTCTATGCACCAGGAATTGCATGGCGACGACTTTGAACATCATGTACAGTTCTGCCACTGGGCACAAGAGAAATTACGGGACGATGACAGATTTTTTGCATGCATTCTATTTAGTGACGAAGCGTCATTCACCAGCAGTGGTAACGTAAACCGGCATCATATGCACTATTGGGCAACGGAAAATCCACGATGGCTGCGACAAGTGGAACATTAGCGACCTTGCAGGGTTAACGTATGGTGTGGCATTATGGGAGGAAGGATAATTGGCCCCCATTTTATCTGTGGCAATGTATGCTGGTTTCCTACATAATGTTCTATCGATGTTACTACAAGATGTTTCACTGCCTGACAGAATGGCGATGTACTTCCAACATGATGGATGTCCGGCACATAGCTCACATGCAGTTGAAGTGGTATTGAATAGCATATTTCATGACAGGTGGATTGGTCGTCAAGGCACCCTACCATGGCTCGCACATTCACCAGATCTGACGTCCCCGGATTTCTTTCTGTGGGGAAAGTTGAAGGATATTTGCTATAGTGATCCACAGACAACACCTGACCACATGATCAGCGCATTGTCAATACATGTGCGAACATTATGGAAGGTGAACTACTCGCTGTTGAGAGGAATGTAGTTACACGTATTGCCGAATGCACTGAGGCTGATGGACATCATTATGAGCATTTATTGCATTAATGTGGTATTTACAGGTAATTGCACTGCAACAGCATGCGTTCTCAGAAATGATAAGTTCACAAAGGTACATGTATCACATTGGAACAACCGAAATAAAATGTTCAAATGTACCCACATTCTGTATTTTAATTTAAAAAACCTACCTGTTACCAACTGTTCATCTAAAATTGTGAGCTGTACGTTTGAGACTATTACAGTGCCATCTATCACAAAGCGAAAAATGTGGTCCAACTAAAACATTCATATTTCTTTACGTATTACATGAATATGCAATAAAATGTGGGGGTTCCTATTTAAAAACTACAATTGATATCCATTTGACCTATGGCAGCGCCATCTAGCGGGCCAATCATAGCGCCATCTGGTTTCCCCCTTCAAGCTAGACGAGTTTCGTTCTTTGTAGTTTTTTCGTTTGACGTTTATTTTGTGAGATATTTGCCCTGGTCACTATCAATGGACCACCCTGTATAGCAGTGAGAACATTTGTGTTTCAGAGATGTTTGTTGAAAGCAGGACTTAACGATTTCCAGGAAGGGTGCCACGTTAGGAGCATCAGGAGGAATATATTCAGCATTATTCTAGGCTATTTTCGTAAACAGGTTCTGTCAGGTCAGGAACTTCCGTGCAGACAAGCTAAGACATCATGAAAGCTCCTAAAAAGCGACCATTAACTATTACTGCGACACTTTACAATTTCCGAGAGGTTATTTATATAGCCATGTGACGTCAGTACAATATTGAGAACTTTTAGATGGTGAGTCACTACGCTAACATTTTGCAGTGATGCATCTGCCACGTTGGGCAGGTAAACATGCGTGCGCAGCTAGACACAGCTTGCATTTCCCATTAGGATCACTAGGAACACTGCACCCTGAGCAATTCTGGTAAGCATTGGAACAGATTTCTAAAGCACTAGACCTGCAGTTTTGCATCATCGCACCGGCAACGGTGCCTAGATGAATATGTATTTTGACACTTATTTCTCAGGTGTCATGTATCACAGGTATGCTACCACCTCATCCTTGCAGGACCCGAACTGACACCTGCGCTCAGTTTGGCTGCTGATGGCCACGTTGTCACTTTGTGGGGGCCACCGGTGCATCCCGACTCCCGGGAGCATGTGCGGTAGCGTCCTGTCCAGTCCAGTGGACAGGGCACGGTGGGCGCTGCATGCTTCACGATCGAAAGATTTTTAACTATGTGTAATTACGTGTGACGTGTGTTTCATGATGGTATTCCTCGCGCAATCGGAATAAAAAAAGAAATGTGATCGATGTAATTACTTCTCACAAGACCTGCATCTTTTCAAACAGCAGAGAATGATGAGAAAGTGAAATCCAAGCCCAGCAAACTGACTTTTTTTATAAAAAGAACAATGTACCCTTGAATTTCCCTTCGTGACATCCTTCCTCTCCACTGCAGAGCCACCAGTTTCCAGGCAGAGGAGGGGAAGGGGAAGTGGGGAGGGGGTGAGGAAGGTGAGGGTGGGGCGGCAGTGGTGGTGATCATTTTCCTGAAAAATTCTTTAAATAAATAAATAAACTATATTCCATACACTGTCATGAATCCCCTAAATTGTTTAAATAAAAATATTCCAAACATTGTCTAATTTGTTTAAACAATATTCCATAAATAGCAATCTACTTCCAGACAAATTCTTTAACTGAATTGATAAACTATATTCCATACACTGCCATAAATAACTAAACAATATTCTATACAGAGTTTAAATTGTTTAAACAATATTCCATCCACTACAATCGAATTCCCTCCAAATGACAGACCAACTGAGTCTGAGGGTGGGAGGGGAGGGGGTTTACCAGAGGGGGAGAGGTTAATTAATTGATCAATTTAATTAAGTAGTCAATCGAACTGATAAGAGTGAGAGGGGCTATTACAGTAACTCAGACCTGAAAGTATACCAGTAGCAGCGAGGGGGGAGCTTTCTTAGGAGGTAGGGAGGGGGGGGGGGGGGTAAGAGGCGAGGAACAATAAGTTAAGGACCTGTCAATCAAAAGGAAGGATCCTTTTAACAGAACAATAGGTTAAGGGCCTGTCAATCAAAGGAGAACAATAGGTTAATGACCTGTCAATCAAAGGAGAACAATAGATTTGCCTCTGAGTGCATACCTGCGCCTTACGTAGGGAACTGGCACTAGCAAAATGCGCTGGTGGCTGCTTTGTCCCACTACTCACAAGCTGCTAAGTGAGCGTTACAAGAGAATCGTAAATGATCTATCCTATGACTTACCAGTTGACAGCAACAGAAAAGCTGAATCACAAGTAACTAGTTTTGTTTTAAGGAGATCAGTAACACAAAATTTGAATTTCGTCTTTCAGTGTGGACGAGGAAGTTTCCTTGGCATAAAGGTTGGATTATATTAACAGTAAGAGAGTGTGGACAGCTAAGATTGTGCCCACTAAAAACTGCAGGTCTTTGAGATGTGTGTTACTTCCATCCAGACGAGCTACGAAATGTGATGAAATTCTCGCATGTAATCTGTGCAACATGTATGAGTCACACATATACTCGAAATGCTGACATTTCAAGAGTTCTCGCTCTTTCACGGCAGTCGTTATCTATCACGTTAACCCATGGGCAAAACCTATATAGTAAGTGAAATTGTTTTTCTATTTATTGACTGTGCGTCGGAACAGGTAAAAAAGTCAGGTGTGTTGTTATTAATGACGTAACAGCGTTCCATTGTAGTCATTTCGAATATTACTTGTCGCTTCCGTTCTTCCGATGTGAGAATCAGGAAATACGAGACACGAATCTGATGACTTCTATTTTGAGGCAGACGACAGTTTTATGTTCATCTTATGGTACGTTGCGTGACACGTTAATGATCTGGATTCGAAAACGCTATGGTGAACAAAATGACTACTTTGAAGTCGTGTTGGTGACGCCCACTTGGTGCAATAATACCGTACAGTATATTCCACAACGTGAACTGACTCCGTCAGGCTGTTGTTTACGTTAGAACTTTACACTAGAATATATCTGACATACGCAGGTGTGCAGTCCAGTGAAATTAATGATCCGTGATCGTAATCATCCCTGTTGTTCCAGTTTTTTTAGTGTGTTGCATTCACTGGCATCCTCTTATAAAATCCAAATCTCGTCATTGGAGCGCATGTGTGCACTCGGCCATGTTTGAGCAAACGTAAATCAGGTTTGCAAAAAGCTTTCAAGAGTCTCCTATCTCCTTTGCAAACTTAGGGACATGATTAGCATGAACTTTCTGAGAACAATGTACTGTGGACTCTTCCAGTCACATATTACATATGGCCTTCTCATATGGGGGCACAGCTCTCACAGTAACAAAATTTTGTTGATGCAGAAAAGAATGCTGCGCATAATGTGTAAAGTCGGTCCCACGGAGCACTGTCGTCCTCTCTTTATAAGGCTAAGACTGTTGACCATTGTAAACTTGTATATTTACATCTGTGTGTTACACATTAAAAACAATGGTATGGAAGGTGTTGTCAGGGAAGAAATTCATAACTACAACACTAGAAGGAAGGCAGATTATGATATACCAAGACACAGACTAACAAAAAGTAGTAACTCACACAAAGTGAATACCTTAAAAATATTCAACAAACTACCGCAATCTGCTCGGGACATGCCCACAAAAATTCTTAAACAAAATTTGTACAATTGGTTATCTGACAATCCATTTTATTCTATGCAAGAATATTATGATCTGAGTAGCACAGAGATAAACCTGTAATTGCATAATTAACTTAATTATCTACTATATATACTGTTACAAAATATTTCATATCTAATACCTTTGTATTTCAACTGTGTTAGGTAACTACTTTATTTGCCAGTGTTATGATGTGTTACGTAACTACTGTGTTTGCTACTACAATGTAACTCATTTTTGGTACCTTTGTATGTATCTGAAACAAGAATATGTATTAAGCATTGTAGTCACCTGCTTAAGGTTTATGTTATTTGTAAGTTACTCATATGCTAATTATATCTATGCCTTATATATAGTGTCTGGAATATTAATATTATTTTATGTACTGACGAAGCCTATTTCATCTTGCATGATCAATGGCTAATAAAGAATCTTGAATCTTGAACCAGCCGAAATCATGGCAAAATCCTTTTCCCCCACATATCTCCCGTCCAATGTAATTTCGGTTAAAATAGCCTGAATAACTTTTGTAGATGATAAAACTTACGACAAAGTTGTGTGTACAATTCTTTTATTCCTTGCGTGTTTCTAGATATCACGCCTTAAAAATGCGTATGAGTTTGCCAAAACACGTATTTTGCACTAATAGGTTTGATTTGTCTTGAGTACTTCGTTCAGAGTGCAATTTTGAGAAAAATCAACTGTCAAAAATATAGTACAGCATAAAAGTTGATATAAGCAGTACCGAGGTAATCCTGCGCCCTTCATAGATCTGCCAAAACTGCGCCCAAAGAAGGTTGGAGGAGGATGGGAAGGGTTGGCAACAGGAAGGGGCATCGTGCTCCCTGTACCACTGACAAATTAACATACTGACCCCGTGAAGATACGGCATACAGGCTAGGAAAAAGAAGAAGAAGGGCAGATAATTTAAATCTGAACACCATCTTAGTTGATGTGTTACGGTTTCCAACCGGAAAGTCAAAACTATGAAACTGGTGGTCTCCCTATAAATTTTATTTTCACAAACATCTACTTTTCTCAAAACTTTGTGTATGTTATTCGGGCCCTTGTGGTTCTCAATGCCTCAATTATAGTCAGAGTTTACGTGAGTAGTCGTGAAAGAACCATATACGATATTTACAGTTCACTACAATATTACGCATAGTAAACACGTAATGTTATGGAATAGTGGTACTTCTTAGTAATAGGTATTGAATCTAACGGGATTAAGGTGGGAAGGTGGGGGTTTCGGCGGGGGCAACTAACATCTAACACAACACCTGCAAAACAGAAAATATACAGAAAACGCAACAAGGACATAAGCAGGAAATAAGGAGGAAAAAATACTGAATTCCATAGAGTAAGGGCACTACACAGGTAACGAAAATACACAAACAAATCTTGGAATCGATAAATAGAATGGAGCTATATAGGACAGTTCTACTTATCGATTCCAACATTCATTATTTTCAGCGTTGTTTTCGTAGTAGGTGTGTGCAGTTCTTTGCTAAAGGATTTCTGTTTTTGGTGCCGCTTTCTGTACTACCGTGATAAATAAAATATCTAGGAACCGGTAACCTGATTTGACCTACATAGGTCAATTCCAGTCGTCGATTCCATAGTTTTCTATTTATAGCGTTTTTGCAGTAGTACAGGAAGCAATATCATAAGTTGAATCCTAAAGGAATTAGCAACCCTCACATTAAGGAAATGACGTAATAAAGGAACGTAGAATCGGCAATTAGAGCGGTACCATATACGAAAACTCTAAAAGAATGCACTGTAGATTATGCTTTCTTGGTGTTGCTTTCTGTACTGCTGTTGTTACAGTAGGTGTGTATTGTGCATTCTTTGGGAATTGTCATCCATGCTATCACTCTAATTGTTGATTCCACATTACGTTATTCTTCATTTGTACTGGCTGTTAATTATTTCGTTAAGGAATTGACTTGTTCGTATCGCTCACTAAGCTACTGGTAAAACGCTAAAAGTAACAAATGTTGGAATCGAGAACTAGACTGGTATAGAGACACAAAAAAGTCGCAGCAGAAATAAACACAAACACTCTATGAAAAATCGCGACTTGACTCGTATAGAAACACAAAAAAAGACGTAGCAGAAATAAACATAAACACTATGATTTGCTCTTAGGTTCTTACTTAAAACTCCCCTTCCGAAATCATGCCATATTCGGAAAAAAATAGCCATATATATTTAGGAGAACCAAGATTATAAATACGATTGCTACTTGATTCACTGACAGCAATTCGGGCTGTTCACTTAGGTTCCTGCCTAGCCACACCCTCGAAAATAGCGACATATTTGCAAAAAACAGCATATTTTAAGTCAGTTACTAAGAGAACCACAGATAACATTTAATAACAACGCCAGTACATCATGCAGTACATTCTTCACATCGTGAACTCACGGCGTCACACAGGACGTGACAGGTAAAAGCTGACAGTTGGAATCACAAATAGCACTTAATACCTGAAATTCATCTACAACCGTTAGAAATTCTTTTAAAAAGTATATTATTTCTTACGATAGGATCCTAGAAAACGTGTTTCAAGACAGCTTGGCGATGTACCAAACTTGTCGAACGTTATTTAAACGAGCGAATACGACTAGCACTTGGCACGGGCAGCTCCATATGAGCATTTATAATTTGCAGTATTCCGATCTCACTCTAATTACACGATATATATAAAATTAATTTGTCTCCAATACAAACTGCTTTAGACTAACCGCGATAAACAGTCTGGACGATTGGTTTGCAGAATTAAATCACCCTGAATATAACTGCTGTGTCGAAGGTTTCCATATTCATTAAACATATCTGACGTGAGAATTTATGTTATGCGTCCGCAGAAAGGTACAATTGATTCGACGCCTCTTGTTTTGGCTGCTAAGGATTCGCAGAAACAAGAGGCTGGTTCATGACTTACCAGACACCGCCATAGTTGCCCGTGCCCCTACTGCATTTCACGAATTTTGAAGGTTTTGCTGAATGCGGTCATGAACACTCGTGTTGCTCGCCATTAGAATCGTCTCAGACTGTTGCTAAGATACGGCCCGGGCCGTTAAAGAGACCGCAGTATTGTTGAAAACTGCGTCACATCGCGATTTGTGTTGTTTACTCTAAGAGGGTATGCGGACAATTATCACCGTACAATTAGAGAAACTGCAAGCGATAATGGCAGGGGTACGGATGGTTGTGGCGTCTGGGGCAATGCCGACGAGAATTAGGTCTGCCTAGTGCCCGAACGAAGGAAAGAAAGAAAACATATAATGAAACATTAAAACAGGAGGGAAAGATGGATAAAAATGAATCAGCCAGAACAAATTTTTCGCTACTTTAACGTAATCAAAATAATTCATTGAAGCTTTTCGGCAGATTAAAAATCGTTTTCGGGATCGAAAACCTAAATCGGAGCCTTGGCATTTCACTGAAGTGCACTACCACCAGAGCTACCAAAGCGCGACTTACAGCCGCTTCTCACAGCTGTACTTCCGCCAGTATCTCATCTAATACTTCCCAAACTTCACAGAAGCTCTCCTGCGAAACATACAACACTAACACGCCTGGAAGAAAGCCCGCATCTCGTGGTCGTGCGGTAGCGTTCTCGCTTCCCACGCCCGGGTTCCCGGGTTCGATTCCCGGCGGGGTCAGGGATTTTCTCTGCCTCGTGATGGCTGGGTGTTGTGTGCTGTCCTTAGGTTAGTTAGGTTTAAGTAGTTCTAAGTTCTAGGGGACTGATGACCATAGATGTTAAGTCCCATAGTGCTCAGAGCCATTTGAACCATTTGAACCTGGAAGAAAGAATATTGCGGAGACACGGCTTAGCCCCAGGCTATGGCTAATCCGTGCCACCACAATATCCTTTATCCCAGGAGTGTTAATTTTGCCTAATGAGGCATTGAAGGGAGTGAAGCTGTGAGGACGTGCTTGGGATAGCTAACTAGCGCATTTGGCCCCGGCGACTGTTGCGAGGGAAGCGGGTTGTGTTTACGTCTCCGCTGCTGGGGGCCGTGTGGTGTTGGTGAGTTTAACGCCGTTGAGCGTTCATAACTTATTGCCACAAATCAAACAGCATTTTTGATGGCAGAACCTGTAAGGAAGGACACTTTGAAGTTTATGTTTGACAATAAGTATGCACGACCTAAGCCGTTTGTGGTACAGGACTTCATGGAAGAAGCAGTTTACAGTTGAGGATATAGGTTCGAATCCTGCCTCGGGCATGGATGTGCGTGATGTCCTTAGGTTAGTTAGGTTTAAGTAGTTCTAGGGGACTGATGACCTCAGAAGTTAAGTCCCATACTGGTCAGAGCCATTTTTTTCTTTGTTCGACCAGTAGTAGACTGCCTATCTTAAGCTAAAGAATCCCGAAAAATGTGATCTAATTGTGGAATTATACACTATGTGATCAAAAATATCCGGACACCTGGCTGAAAATGACCTACACGTTCGTGGCGCACTTCATCGGTAATGCTGGAATTCAGTATGGTGTTGGCCCACCCTTAGCCTTGATGACAGCTTCCACTCTCACAGGCATACGTTCAATCAGGTGCTGGAAGGCTTCTTGGGGAATGGCAACCTATTTTTCACGGAGTGCTGCACTGAGGAGAGGTATCGATGTCAGTCGGCGAGGCCTGGCACGAAGTCGGTTTTCCAAAACATCCCAAAGCTGTTTTATAGAATTCAGGTCAGGACTCTGTGCAGGCCAGTCCATTACAGGGATGTCGTGTAATCACTCCGCCACAGGCCTTGCATTATGAACAGGTGCTCGACCGTGTTGAAAGATGCAATCACCATCCCCGAATTGCTCTTCAATAGTGAGAAGCAAGAAGTTGCTTAAAACAACAATGTAGGCCTCTGCTGTGATAGTGGCACGCAAAACAACAAGAGGTACTAGCCCTCTCCATGAAAAATACGACCATACCATAACACTACCGCCTCTGAATTTTACTGATGGCACTACACAAGTTGGCAGATGACGGTCACCGGGCATTCGCCATAACCACAGTCTGCCATCGGATCGCCGCATTGTTTACTCTGATTCATCACTCCAACGTTTTTCCACTGTTCAATCGTCCAATGTTTACCCTCCTTGCACCAAGGGAGGCGTCGTTTGGCATTTACTGGCGTGATGTGTGTCTTATGAGCAGCCGCTCGACCATGAAATTCATGTTTTCTCACCTCCCGCCTAACTGTCATAGTGCTTGCAGTGGATCCTGATGCAGTTTGGAATTCCTGTGGATAGATGTCTGCCCATTACACATTCAACTGTCGGCGGTCTCTGTCAGTCAACAGACGAGATCGGCCTGTACGCTTTTGTGCTGTGCGCGCCCCTTCACGTTTCCATATTACTATCACATTGGAAACAGTGGACCTACGGATGTTTAGGAGTGTGGAAATCTTGTGTACAGTGACATCCAATCACCCGCCCTCGTTCGAAGTCCGTGAGTTCAGCGGAGCGGCCCATTCTCGCCTCTCACGATGTCTAATGACTACTGAGGTCACTTATATGGAGTACCTGGCAGTAGGTGGCAGCACAATGCACCTAATATGAAAAACATATGTTTTGGGGGGTGTCAGGATACTTTTGATCACATAGGGTTGCTGAAATTCATCCGTCGACCAGTAGTAGTCCGTCTATCTTATGATAAAGAATCCCGAAAAATGTGACCTAATTGTGGAATTATACGGAACATTCTGTCGGCAATGTCAGAGATGTAACTGTTATGAAAACAAGACTTGGAATGTTCCCTCACGTATAATCGTCTGTGGATATACGGCTATTGATATTTATGAGGGGCAGCCTACAGCATGCACTGGATGTGGTTCCACGCGGCATGTACCCTTTCAGTGTCCGGAGCGCCGAGTGACACAACTACGGACGAGGGAGGCAGCTGTCCCACCCACTATGTCGCAACCACCAACTACTGATAACGTACGTCCCAGCAGTTCCTGGAACCCTAGCTAAGACATCAGAGGAAGTTACTGATGACCCTGCGGGCCACGTCGAAGGGGACACACGAATGGAAAAGACCAAAGCAGAAAATGCAGACATGCGACCCCACGACAATGAACGAGGCAATGGTGCAGATATTGCGCACAACAGCGCAAGCGACGACGACATGACCGCAGCTCCAAATACTCAACAGAAGTCCGCACATGAGACTGTATCACAGATGACAAACGACGAAACGACAGAAAGCTCCACCACAGAAAACAAAAAACGGAGGATTGCCCATCACGGAATTGAAAAAACTGCGCCCACCTGAGAGGAAAAGCGAAGCAAGCACTACAGAAACTACGTGACACACCACCGGAAAGCCAATAAGATCATCAATAAATGGCGAAGAAATCATGGGTGGCAGAACTGTCAGACCGTGAAATAGGAAAATTAGAGGAATACAAAACCACCATAAAAATTTAAAAAAAAGTTTAACAAATATGAACAACCAACCTACGGAGGCACGAAATGAGAAAAAAGGAACACGGAAAGCCAACCATCCACAGGCATCGGAAGACGATAAGGAAGAAAGTGTTCAAAACTAAGCAATGGTGGCGACTCTAGAAGACGACGCTCGAAGAATCGGAAAAAATTTCTGAAGAAAGGATTCGTAATAAATCCCAAAGCAAAGAATGCCAGATGGCTCGCGTAGAACACAGGGACGTATCGAAAATCTCACTCCGTACAGCAAGGACTTGTCTGCAACATTACACGACAACACACCTAGGCAACACACGGCGGCGGACGCGATAGAGGGACGCTTGGTGGCATCGATGCAGACATGGAAGACAACTTCTATTAACGCACAGCTGTGAATCGAGGACTGACCGAAATGAGTACTGGCACTGATTTACAATCATATAGAACAGCTTATAAGACATGAGTTTCTCCTGGCGTATACAATTTTCGTATAACTTCCGGGATTTCAGCCAGGTAGCACATTCAGCGACCGTCGATATTTCGGCGGGAGAACACCCCGCCATTTTCAAGGCAAACTGCAACGGACAGGCGACGTACATGAAAATTATGTTATATAATAACACAGAGATATTGACATGCACGTCCAGCTATTGGGACAGTGTTATTAAGGAGGCAGTTGAGATTAAATTAGCGAGCAACCTCGGTAACAGGGATGGAGGTTTTTGTTTAAACTCTGTTTGGAATCCGGCTCTCTCCCTTGTCAAAAAACAGAGGGACAGAGTTAATGCTACCTCACCTGCGAGTTCGTAGTCTCACTATCGACAACTCTGACTTTGATCATCTTTGGTGGCACCAGTGTTCAGTGTGTGTGTTATCTTTCCTGCGTCAGTCCGAGAACCGAGGTTTTAAGTTTGTTTGTACGTCGCCTGTCCATTGCAGTTTGCCTTGAAAATGGCGGGGTGTTCTCCCGCCGAAATATCGGCGGTCGCTGAAAGTGTTACGTGGATGAATTCCCGGAAGTTATTTGAAATATAGAAAAGCTACCGTTAACGTTAACAGAATCTCTAATATGACTAAAATAGAGTGCATACGAGATTTTATATATACTTTCGGTAAGACAGTCATATTGCACGAAGTGCGAGTAAACAGGGTGGGACATATCGCGATATACAATGCTATCCTCAATAGAGGACCTAAAAGCGGTACCCCCACGTTATTCAAGGATGGATCTATACCTAGACGTGTTAAAAAGTTAGGAAGTGGACGAGGAATTTCTGCCGAAACAGACACAGTTCGGTTCGCAAGCCACACTGGCTAAAACTATCTTCTTTCAGGAAAGCATAGTTCAATTAATCAATCCTGCGAAACAAAGCTCCAACCTTGCTGGAGATTTCAACTGTGTTCTTTCGGCCGCCGACAAATCACCCTATCCCAACATAGGATTAGAATGGTTCAAATGGCTCTGAGCACTATGGGACTTAACATCTGAGGTCATCAGTCCCCTAGAATTCAGAACTACTTAAACCTAACTAACCTAAGTACATCACACACATCCATGCCCGAGGCAGGATTCGAACCTGCGACCGCAGCGGTCGCGCGGTTCCAGACTGTAGTGCCTAGAACCGCTCGGCCAACCCGGCCGGCTAGGATTAGATCTGGGAGACTTAGTGAAGGGATTGCACCTCGTTGACATCTTGCACAGTTAGCCAAGAGGGAACCCAGGGTTAACCTATATTACTGGCCACTCTATGAGCAGAATAGACCAAATCTACGCCTCTAGTACCCTGAAAGTGTATTCAGCGCAGAAACTTGTCCTGTCAGTTTTTCTGCTCATTTGGCAGTTGTGTCTAATATTAACATGCCAAGGCAGGGGCATGGGTAGGAGGTAGGGTAGGGGTAGGAGTGTGTGGAAATTCAATATCTCACACCTGATGGGCACAGCTTGAGCACGAGTTAAATTGAGGTTGGTAAATGTGCTTAAGGGAAATACGGCGCTGCAGAACTAACCTGGAATGGTGGGTAATACACACAAAACCTAATATACGAAATTTACTAAAAAGTTATGCTTTTGAAAAGAAATGATGGGAAACACACACAATGGAATTCTACTTCCGGTGTCTAAGAGAATTACATGGAGATGCTGCAAATATGCCACGTCACATCATGAAAATAAAACGGGTCAAAGCCAAATTTACGCTGTGAAACGTCAACAAATATAGGGAGTTAAAATAAGATCGAAAGACAAAAGCGACGTCGAGCACGAAATGGTGATTGATGACAACTTATCCACCTACAGTACATCAAAAATTTTGTCCAACGAGACTGTATTCTGCAGAAAACACTGACGACAACGACAATTTTGATGGTTTTCTAAACTGCACTGAACCGACTATAACGGAAGCAGAAAATGCAGATCTGGACTCTCAGATTACTGAAGAGAACTGTACGAAGCGTTGAAAGGAACCCCGGAAACAAACACGCTCAACGTGATGGATTACGGGTAGGATTTTACTTAAAGTACTGGAATTTGATCGGCAGGATGTTGACTGCAGTGCTCAACGAAAAATGTACGTCTGCCGCCGGCCGTAGTGGCCGAGCGGTTCTAGGCGCTACAGTCTGAAACCGCGCGACCGCTACGGCCGCAGGTTCGAATCCTGCCTCGGGCATGGATGTGTGTGATGTCCTTAGGTTAGCTGGGTTTCATTAGTTCTAAGTTCTAGGGGCTGATGACCTCAGAAGTTAAGTCCCATAGTGCTCAGAGTCATTTTGTACGTCTGCCACACTTCCTCGTGAGTTTTTAGAAGAGCTCATAATGTTGATCCCTAAAGAGAACTGCGCTAATGATTTGCAAAACACTCGTCCTAAATCGCTTCTAAACGCTGACTACGAAACTAGCTGTTATCGTATTGCTTCATCGACTGAACACCATTGTTGGTCTCCTCATAGGTCAGTATCAGACGCGTACCGTCCCAAGGAGGGCAATACAGCAAGCGCTGTAGGAATACCGTGATCTAACTGCTGTCGCTTCGGCATCCAACTGCAGAGTGACCATCATGTTGTTAGACATAGATAAAGCGTTTGACAGGGTCCATCACAACTACCTTCTACGCGTCATGTCGAAAATGAGATTGAAGCCATTTTTTGTAAATCAGGAGATTATACATTCATGTAACTTCAAGAATTCCTGTAAATGGACAATTAACATAAAGAATTCCCATTCTAGCATCGATACGACAAGGCTGCCCCCTCTCGACGCTACCGTTCTCGATATCAATCGAGCAAGTTCTACGACCACTATCTGAGAAGCTTAATGGAAATAAAAATGGAGGCAAGAAATATGTTTGTAGATGTTACAGTGATGACCTGGCCGTGTACATGTCTGATCCAACCTATGTTATGAAGATACAAGACGTGATTCAAATATGTAGTTACTATTCTGGAGATAAAGTCAATGTAAGGAAATCCAGCATTTTGCAGTTAGGTCAAGGGATATGATTCATTGAAACTGGACCAGTAGAAAAGCAGATAGCATCAAACTTCTAGGGTTGTGGTTCAGCGAATGCCCTACCAATATCCGCATCCGGTAGGCGCACGGTCTACGGCGTCTTGTCACGGTCCGCGAGACTCTCCCCGTCGGAAATTCGAGTCCTCCCTCCGGCATGGGTGTGTGTTGTCCTTAGTGTAAGTTAGATTAAGTAGTGCGTAAGCTTAGGGACCGATGACCTCAGCAATTTGGTCCCATAAGACCTTACCACAAATTTCCAATTTCCTACCAAGACAACAGCCTTGAATTTTAAAATGAAGCTCAGTAACATCTGAGCGATATTAAGAAAGAATTCCACTCGTCTTCTAGTAATAGAAAAAAATCACGCTGATAAATCATGCTATGCTACCTAAGGTGTACTCCCTCGCAAGTATTTTCCCCTTGCCTCCAACAATACAGAAACGCAATGAATCTGTTCCAGCGTAGTTCATATGGACATGGTGTGTCCTTATGGTTAATTACCAAACCATGAATCTACCTGAAACAAATGGTGGCTTAAGGCTAACCAACGTTAGAGATAAATGCAGAGCTCTGTTGATATTTAGGACAGCAAATGTCCTAGCAACAGGTGACGGAAATCCCGCAGCAGACGTGAATATTGCGTCTCCTCCAGATAGCAGGTTTCCAGCTATGGTCGGCCATACTAGTTATAGGTTGTTGCACATTAAAACATATATTATAGAGAATAGCTACGTCAGATAAAGGGTAAGGAACTGAACAAGCAAGGAAGTCTATAAAGTGCTGGCAGAAGATAAGTGTATAAGCAAATTAGCAAAGATCTTCCCCACAATCACTTGGAGTAAAGTTTGGCAAAATATTCATGTTACAACCTTACTGTCACATGTATGAGCTACGTGATTCAAATGGTTCTAAGCACTATGGGACTTAACATTTGAAGCCATCAGTCCCATAGACTTAGAACTACTTAAATCATCACACACATCCATGCCCGAGGCATGATTCGAACCTGCAAGCATAGCAGCAGTGTGATTCCAGGCTGAAGTGCCTAGAACCGCTCGACCACAGTGGCCGGCAGCTACATGGTATTGCGCTTTATACAACACCACAAGCACAAATGAGCGTCTATTCAGGATCGGCTTGTCAAATACTGGACTGTCAGAACACTGATACACTCCACCGTTTTATTTGCAGTGCTGCTAACGAGATATGGAAATGGACATGACATAAACTTGCTATTATGATCTGTACGACTGACAATAATATAAGTGCTGGCTTAAGCTGTCGCTAGCACACCAAATGGCAAACAGGTTGCGAGAAGATCGTTAGTAGGCACAAGCAATGCACCTATGAAGAGAGAGGCCAAAAACAGACTCGCAGGCGACGCGCCGCCAACGGCCTCTCGGCCGCCAGTATTTAGATAGCCGCTGTAGACCAGAGGGCCTGGTCAATCCTGGGCAGTCATCCAGTGAGTCAACGAGCCGAGTAATCAGTCGCAGCCCAAAGGGAATTGCATTCGCAGTTAGCTCAGCCTCCAACTCAGAGTCAGTCAGTACCTAGTGACCAGGGTAGTGTGCATAGCAGTGAGGCTAACGTGGACTATTACAGAAGAACTGGTACCACAACACCCGGACTGTCTTAAGTGACTTCTTGTTCTTATGAATAAAGAACCTTCTTAATACAAGCGTGCAGTTTGTGTTATAGAAGAAGATACCGGCCACCAAACAACATTGTCTCCTTGCTTCCCAGGGTACAAGCCTACAGTGACAATGAGTCGACACAAAAACTGGCGACGAGTATAATTCAGTGCAGATTTACTTGGTTTTCTTGTGTTTTTACTTGTAGGACTGCTCGTATTCAAGTATTGCTAATCTCTAACTGTATTCTTACATGTATTCCAGGAGGGGAGCCGCAGAACTAATCAAATTTCTCTTTTCAGAGGCTTTGATTGCTTTTTTGGTATAACATACACTCCTGGAAACTGAAATAAGAACACCGTGAATTCATTGTCCCAGGAAGGGGAAACTTTATTGACACATTCCTGGGGTCAGATACATCACATGATCACACTGACAGAACCACAGGCACATAGACACAGGCAACAGAGCATGCACAATGTCGGCACTAGTACAGTGTATATCCACCTTTCGCAGCAATGCAGGCTGCTATTCTCCCATGGAGACGATCGTAGAGATGCTGGATGTAGTCCTGTGGAACGGCTTGCCATGCCATTTCCACCTGGCGCTTCAGTTGGACCAGCGTTCGTGCTGGACGTGCAGACCGCGTGAGACGACGCTTCATCCAGTCCCAAACATGCTCAATGGGGGACAGATCCGGAGATCTTGCTGGCCAGGGTAGTTGACTTACACCTTCTAGAGCACGTTGGGTGGCACGGGATACATGCGGACGCGCATTGTCCTGTTGGAACAGCAAGTTCCCTTGCCGGTCTAGGAATGGTAGAACGATGGGTTCGATGACGGTTTGGATGTACCGTGCACTATTCAGTGTCCCCTCGACGATCACCAGTGGTGTACGGCCAGTGTAGGAGATCGCTCCCCACACCATGATGCCGGGTGTTGGCCCTGTGTGCCTCGGTCGTATGCAGTCCTGATTGTGGCGCTCACCTGCATGGCGCCAAACACGCATACGACCATCATTGGCACCAAGGCAGAAGCGACTCTCATCGCTGAAGACGACACGTCTCCATTCGTCCCTCCATTCACGCCTGTCGCGACACCACTGGAGGCGGGCTGCACGATGTTGGGGCGTGAGCGGAAGACGGCCTAACGGTGTGCGGGACCGTAGCCCAGCTTCATGGAGACGGTTGCGAATGGTCCTCGCCGATACCCCAGGAGCAACAGTGTCCCTAATTTGCTGGGAAGTGGCGGTGCGGTCCCCTACGGCACTGTGTAGGATCCTACGGCCTTGGCGTGCATCCGTGCGTCGCTGCGGTCCGGTCCCAGGTCGACGGGCACGTGCACCTTCCGCCGACCACTGGCGACAACATCGATGTACTGTGGAGACCTCACGCCCCACGTGTTGAGCAATTCGGCGGTACGTCCACCCGGCCTCCCGCATGCCCACTATACGCCCTCGCTCAAAGTCCGTCAACTGCACATACGGTTCACGTCCACGCTGTCGCGGCATGCTACCAGTGTTAAAGACTGCGATGGAGCTCCGTATGCCACGGCAAACTGGCTGACACTGACGGCGGCGATGCACAAATGCTGCGCAGCTAGCGCCATTCGACGGCCAACACCGCGGTTCCTGGTGTGTCCGCTGTGCCGTGCGTGTGATCATTGCTTGTACAGCCCTCTCGCAGTGTCCGGAGCAAGTATGGTGGGTCTGACACACCGGTGTCAATGTGTTCTTTTTTCCATTTCCAGGAGTGTATTTGTGTAAGCCATGGCTACCCCACCCCTTCTACCCTGCCCCAGCGCCTCAGCCGCAGACGGCCAGTATGATGGATCTAACACAAGCTTTTCAGTTTCAGAACCAACAAATTGCTGCTTTAATGACGACAGCACAACAACTTGCAGCTGCACAAGACACGTCGGCCACACAACGGCAACCGAACGATTGACTAGCGCAACAAGTGCCGCTGACCAGCATACCGGCGTTCCGGCAATTTAACGACACGGAAGAGCAATGGCTCGAATACCTGATACAACTTCCAAGCACATTATCAATGTCATAGTGTAGAAGGTGCTGTATAGCTACCTACAATACTTTCTTCTGATTGAGGGGTCCCCATTGTTCAGGTTAATACAAAAACTATTCCCAACTGTATCTCCTTCTAGCACAGCCTCATCCAAGAATTGCGCCCCGCGGGCGCAAGGCAGTGTAGTTCGGCGCCCCGGCCGCGACCGTGTGTCGCTAGTGTCGGCATAGGAGCGAGAGAGTGAGCTGCTGAGCGAGTGAGACCGCACAGCACTGCTCTACGGTGGACTGTCCCGCGGTCAGATCCAAAGAAAACAAAATAACAGAGGAAGTGCACCTCTGTAAAAGAGGCCGATGAGCGGTAAAACAAGCAAACCATTTACCGTTTAGGTAACACCTAGTGATCGTGTGGCAGAGTTACTACGCAAAGCTTTAGAAAACAATATGCAAAACAAGAATCTATGAACATCTTAGTTGTTTTCTCACCAACAGGTTCATTCTATTAGTACTGCACATGTACACTCTTCATATGTACAATAGGCGTCTTGTGAAAAGTTTATCAGTTTCTTAAATGAACTAGAGTCATAAATATTCTATTTTAGAAATAATTTTATGTAAGGGATATAGTGTCATTCTTACTGTTACCAGTTACTATACTTCGAGCTACATGTTTTTGTATCCCTTTTCAGAGTTTAGAAATCGAATCCTTAGTTTGCTGTTTTCTACGTAATAATTTTAGCCGACCTAGTTTGAAAACTTATTAAAAAATAGGATTAAGGTTATAAAGCTCTTTAATTCTTACAGTCAATATTGTTAAAGAAGACAATTAACATTTTACGCTTTTTTCTTTTTCGAGGAAACGATTTTGTCTATGTTTGGTACAATATTCCGTGAGACTGATAACGTCAAGTCACATTTTTATCGCCAAGTATTGAACGGTTCTTCGTTTTAGCAAGTTTTAAAAGAGAGAAAAAGCGCTCACAGATATATGTGGAACCAAACATTGGGAGAACTTCGGCCGCGTGCTTCTGCAAAAGAGGATATTTCTCTCCTGGAAGACAATCGTAAAAGTCATCCAAAGTTTGACACATAAGAAAGCGGTCCTTCAGGCGGGTATCGCACTGCAGGTCAATCAGCTCTAGTTGAAGCACTTGTGAGACGTCCTATGCCGAAGGTAAAACGGGCGAACAAATATATCTAAGGCTGGTTGAAGCTCACCTATCTCCAAAAATCTGTTTTCAAACTGTTCTTGTAATTCGCAAATGATTTGAACATAATCTGAAAAATTAACATCTTCTTTAACGCTGTCTAGTGCACGAAAGTGTCCACAATTCTCGCGCAATTGTTTTTCCCACAAAATAAGTTTTTTTTTCTGAAATGCTTGACTCGTCTGCACTAAACTTTTTTAAACACATCGGTTCCGATGACATACTAAACATTTGGCATGATTTTCGACAGCAGTACACAGGAAATTAATTTCCCTCTCAGGTTTAAAAAGTGTGGATGCGCCGCTCCTTTTTCTTTTTGTCTGCTGGTGTTGACTATTCATCTCGATCCACTGTAGCCTTGCGTCTGTTGACTAACGGCTTTGTGTCGCTTTTGACGGCTGCTGGTGCAGCGGTTCGTCGTCTGCACGAAGCGCGCGTACAGCGGCATGGCGAGGCTCGGCGGCCGGTCCGCACAGCCAGCTTTAAGCGGCACGACTCGGCCACTGCGACAACATACGAATTCGCCCGGGGCGCTGGCCGCGGGCGATCGCGGGCGCTGGCGCACCAGGGGCACAATTTGGACGAGCCTGCTGTAGCACTTCAGAAGAAATTTGATTTAATACGAGCATTCTTATCTTAAAAGAAAGATACGTATCCTTAATATTGTATTGTATGTTAACCGGGGGTCTAGAAACGACGGAGGGGCTCCGTCCCCGCCGCAGCCGCAGTGGTCCACAACCCCACAACGACCAACGCAGTCCTCTTCACCCCTCCGCCGCCCCACACCGAGCCACTCTTTCAGGGTTACTGTGCGGTTCGGCCCCCGGTGGACCCCCCCCCCCCCTCCCCCCATTGAACGTCTCACATCAGACGGGTGTGTAACCACTATGTTTGCGTGGTAGAGTAATGGTGGTGTATGCGTATGTGGAGAACTTCTTTGCACAGCGATTGCAGACATAGTGTAGCTGAGGTGGAATAAGGGGAACCAGCCTGCATTCGCCGAGGCAGATGGGAATCCGCCTAAAAACCATAAACCATCCACAGACTGGCCGGCTCACCGGACCTCGACACAAGTCTGCCCGGCGGATTTGTGCCGGGAACCAGACACTCCTTCCCAGTCTGGAAAGCTGTGGGGTCTACCGACGCACAGCTAACCGGGCGGGCATCCTTAGCATTCTTTTATATACACATAAGGAATATGTTTAAATTTTCAGGAAGTCTGCTCATTTATGGGTGCATAACTCACTGTAAGTGTACTTAGAACATGTTTTATTTTTCGAGGAATGTAAGAATGCATTTCAGCTCTCAGGCAACAGAGATACCTGAAACCACCATTTCTGTTTCATTGGTGTAGTATCATCTGAGTTTATTTCTCTGTTGAAGACCACATTATCAGCGCCAACGAAGATGGAAATGTGCACCTCCTGGCGAGTGGCGCGCTCCAAGTTAGGAGAAGTGGAATTAGTAAACAAAGAAAAATGGTTCAAATGGCTCTGAGCACTATGGGACTTAACATCTATGGTCATCAGTCCCCTAGAACGTAGAACTACTTAAACCTAACTAACCTAAGGACAGCACACAACACCCAGTCATCATAAACAAAGAAAGAATAGTCCTTCACGCATGTAAATTAATTGTACTTGAAAACAAGTGCATTGAAGCTAGGTGTGTGTGTGTGTGTGTATGTGTGTGTGTGTGTGTGTGTGTGTGTGTGTGTGTGTGTGTGTGTGTGTGTGTGGTATAATGGTTAGCACTCTGAATCCAAAGGAAAAAAAAGTCGGTAGAGCACATGCCTGCAAAAGGCAACGGTTCCGATTCGATTATCAGTCCGGCATACAGTTTTAACCTGCCAAGAAGTTTCATATCAGGCTACACTCCGATGCTGTATGAAAATTTCAACTTGGAAACATCCTACAGGCTGTGGTTAAGCCATAACTCCGCAGTATTCTTTTTTCCACGATGCTAGTCATACATGTTTCGCAGCAGAGCTTCTATGAACTTTGGAAAGTAGGAAATGATGTATCTCCGCAAGCAAAGCTGTGAGAAGGGGTCGTGAGTCGTGCTTGGGTAGCTCAACTCCAAGAAAACAAGACTAGATCCCTCAACTGCTTCCAAAGAGTGCAGTTTATAAATATGTATGTTCTTAGTAGAAAGTGTTACCGAAACCCACTGACACTGCTCACAAGCTTCTTGTTGCTATGGTTAAGCCATAAATCCGCAGTATTCTTTTTTCCACGATGCTAGTCATGCATGTTTCGCAGCAGAGCTTCTATGAGCTTTGGAAAGTAGGAAATGAGGTATCTCCGCAAGCAAAGCTGTAGGAAGGGGTCGTGAGTCGTGCTTGGGTAGCTCAACTCCAAGAAAACAAGACTAGATCCCTCAACTGCTTCCAAAGAGTGCAGTTTATAAATATGTATGTTCTTAGTAGAAAGTGTTACTGAAACCCACTGACACTGCTCACAAGCTTCTTGTTGCTATATATATATATTTTGAGAAAAAAGATATCTTCAAAACTCTAGTTCAGATAACACTGGCTCGCCATGCAGGCAGGTTAGGTACACTACTGGCCATTAAAATTGCTACACCAAGAAGAAATGCAGATGATAAACGGGTATTCATTGGACAAATATATTATACTAGAACTGACATGTGATTACATTTTTACGCAGTTTGGGTGCATAGATCCTGAGAAATCAGTACCCAGAACAACCACCTCTGGCCGTAGTAACGGCCTTGCTACGCCTGGGCATCGCGTCAAACAGAGCTTGGATGGCGTGTACAGGTGCAGCAGCCCATGCAGTTTCAACACGATACCACAGTTCATGAAGAGTAGTGACTGGCGTATTGCGACGAGCCAGTTGCTCGGCCACCATTGACCAGACGTTTGCAATTGGTGAGAGATCTGGAGAATGTGCTGGCCAGGACAGCAGTCGAACATTTTCTGTATCCAGAAAGGCCCGTACAGGACCTGCAACATGCGGTCGTGCATTATCCTGCTGAATTATAGGGTTTCGCACGGATCGAATGAAGGGTAGAGCTACGGGTCGTAACACATCTGAAATGTCACGCCCACTGTTCAAAGTGCCGTCAATGCGAACAAGAGGTGACCAAGACGTGTAACCAATGGCACCCTATACCATCACGCCGGGTGATACGCCAGTATGGCGATGACGAAAACACGCTTCCAATGCGTGTTCACCGCGATGTCGCCAAACACGGATGCGACCATCATGATGCTGTAAACAGTACCGGGATTCATTCAAAAAAATGACGTTTCGCCACTCGTGCACTCAGGTTCGTCGTTGAGTACACCATCGCAGGCGCTCCTGTCTATGATGCAGCGTCAGGGGTAACCGCAGCCATGGTCTCCGAACTGATAGTCCATGCTGCTGCAAACGTCGTCGAACTGTTCGCGCAGATAGTTGTTGTCTTGCATACGTCCTCATCTGTTGACTCAGGGATCGAGACGTGGCTCCACGATCCGTTACAGCCATACGGATAAGATGCCTGTCATCTCGACTGCTAGTGATACGAGGCCGTTGGGATCCAGCAAGACGTTCCGTATTATCCTCCTGAACCCACCGATTCTATATTCTGCTAACAGTCATTGGATCTCGACCAACGCGAGCAGCAATGTCGCGATACGACAAAACGCAATCGCGATAGGCTACAATCCGTTCTTTATCAAAGTGGGAAACGTGATGGTACGCATTTCTCCTCCTTACACGAGGCGTCACAACCACGTTTCACCAGGCAACGCCGGTCAACTGCTGTTTGTGTATGAGAAATCTGTTGGAAACTTTCCTCATGTCAGCACGTTGTAGGTGTCGCCACCGGCGCCAACCTTGTGTGAATGTTCTGAAAAGCTAATCATTTGCATATCACAGCATCTTCTTCCTGTCGGTTAAATTTCGCGTCTGTAGCACGTCGTCTTCGTGGTATAGTAATTTTAGTGTCCAGTAGTGTATAAGGATGTACGCACTCAGCGTCTTGCGGTCTTCATACATAGAACATCCAAAATAATCGGCAGCAACCAGACTGGGATATACGAGAGACTATTCACCTCCTTAATACCCCGGGATGTGACGCCGCCAATCAATGTTGGGCACACCAACCAAAGGCTCGGATACGTCAGCGTCTACTTCACGAAAACCAACTGCCTGCACCTGTCACCTCATCATTTTAGTACCTCTACACTTTACTTTGAACTGACAAAGAGACAACAACGAAATCCGATCGAAAAGAAAAACCCGGGTAAAACACGGAAACGTATATAGGCGAACATCACCAACCCCGTTCATATGTCGGTCATAGCTGCTGTACGGTATGACATTGTAAATAAAAAGATCTCTACAGGCGAAAAGATGCATAAAATTAAACTACGCCCTTTACCATACTGTAACCAATGTCATTTTATAGACACAATGGTTCACACCTTCGTTTGTAGAGAGAACATCGTGATATGGAACTGGACGATGAAAAAGTTATCGATTATTACAGGACGACAGAGAATGCGATCACCATGGACGATGTGTTACAACCGGACTAGCACTTGCATTCGGGAGGACGACGGTTCAATCCCGCGTCCGGCCATCCTGATTTAGGTTTTCCGTGATTTCCCTAAATCGCTCCAGGCAAATGCCGGGATGGTTCCTTTCAAAGGGCTCGGCCGACTTCCTTCCCCGTCCTTCCCTAATCCGATGAGACCGATGACCTCGCTGTCTGGTCTCCTTCCCCAAAACCAACCAACCAACTAGCTCTTGTTCCCTGCCGCGAAGAGCAATAGTTATACCTGGCCCTCGGACAAGGTGCGTACTACGTTGTCACCCAACAGCATGCACGCCTCAAAGCATTCATTTTGTATGTTCAGGAGCAACATCGTAATTTGAAAAAAACATCCTAAGTATAAACAGTTGTTCCTAAACCTTTTTATTTACGTTTTACCTCAAAACTGAGAGTCATTCCACATCGTACAGGGTGTCCGAAAAGTCTTTCCCTGATTACAAAAATTGATAACTCAGGCTAGAAGTAAGATACACATATGAAACTTGTGTCTAATTGTTTACAAACTATCAAAGTTCTTTTCACACATCAGTAAAGTTCCACATGAGCACCCTTGGTAGCACGTAGCACATCTAGGCGATATTTAATTTCCGTCCACACATTAGCCAACATCACTGGAGGGATCGATTCAACGACTGTGGTTACCCGTTGCCGCAGGGTTTCAAGATCTGGTACACGTGTTCGGTAGACCTCGTCCTTGACATAACCCCATAAACAGAAGTCTAATGGGGTTATGTCAGGAGAGCGTGGAGGCCAAACCGTTGGCCCATCACGACCAGTCCATAGGCCAGGAAAGGTCATATCGAGATAGGCACGGACGTCCAAACCCCGATGAGGCGATGCACCGTCTTGCTGAAACAAGACATCGGGGTGATACTGAAGCAGCTGAGGAACAGCATACAGTTGCAACCTGTCCAGATACACTGCAGATGTGATGGTTGCCTCAGCGAAGAAGAATGGCCCGATAATTCGATCGTGCAATAGCGCGCACCAAACATTCACCTTTGGACTGCCTCTGGTGCACTCCATGACGTCGCCAGGGGGTTGTGAACCCCAAATGCGCACATTCTGGCGATTCACTACTCCACTGACAAAAAACGTTGCTTCGTCGGAAAAGGCAATTGGTCTGAGATAACCATCATCGCCCTCAATATGTGACAGCATTTCGACCGCAAAGTCATATCGACGTGTACTGTCATTGGGCAACAAGGACTGAACGATTTGCACTTTTTATGCACGAAACAATAAACGTTTGTGTAAAATGTCATGGAGAGAGCTTTTTGGCATCTGTAATTCACGTGAAGCCCAGGGCACCGATTTCTTCGGACTTCGCAGAAAAGACTGCCTTACAGCTTCCACCCTGTCTGCTGAGGTTCTTGGTCGACCACGCCTCGGAAGGTCAGCAACCGATCCTGAGTTCTTGAACTTCTCATACCAGGCTTTAATGCTCTTGACATCAGGTGGATTCCTTCCAAATGTTGTCTGGAAGTGTCTCTGCACTTTGGTTGGTGATCGTGTCTCATGGTACCACAGGACTAACTGTGCCTTCTCGTGATTGGTTAACATGGCTTCTTGGGCACTGCACCTCATCCACTACTTACGTACTGCGAACCTAAAACAGAAAAAAAACTTTGATAGTTGTAAACAATCCGACACACGTTTCATATTTGTATCTTACTTCTAGCCTGAGTTATCAATTTATGCAATCAGGGAAAGTCTTTTCGGACACCCTGTATTACTTCATGTTCGGAAAAGCATCTTACACATAGCTATCGAGCGCAAGCACAACAAAGTCACATGTACACACGCCAGTCGAGAAAACTGTAAATAGTCAAACGAGAAATGTTATGTAATTTGTTGGAGAAATCTTTTTTTTTGCTTTTTTTTCTGTATTTTAAACTGACTCTTACATATTGCTGCAAAGTAAATTTCATTTCCAAATGGTGAGAAGCTACCACCACAGGAGAAGCAACTTTCCTTCCGTTTCTTTAAGTTTATTTGTTGTGAATAGCATTCATCCACAACATTCATTTGGATATTAAGAGAAGAAACCCATTACATGAACGTGATACCCTCCTCATATTCTGATGCGCCCAAGCTGGGGGAAAGGATCTTTCAGAGCGTGACGTTGAGAGTTCAGAGAAGATAAACAAAGAAATCCAAACTCGGGAAACCAGAGTGTGGATACATACGTGCCACGAAATGGAAAACCAAGAAACTACCCTTCGAGAAGACCAACTCGAAGCAGTCACTGAGCTGGGATTTCTCGTGCAGCGGAGGCAGCGTACACGGCTGCGGCTACACTTCACGTGGATACAACATTCACCTGTCCGCCACCGGTAGCTCAGTGGTACACCGGCACGGTGGCTCAGCGTGTTCGGTGAGAGGGTTAGCTACACCCCCCCCCCCCTCCAACAAAAACAAAAAAACTGAGTGAACGGATCAACGAACAATCTGAACGGGTGTCATGAGACGTCCGCCCCGAACGTTTACAACGAACAAAACAGAACAAAATGGGATCAACAAAAGTAGAAAAAAAAGTGGTCAGCGCGACACAATGTCAATCCTAAGGGCCCGGGTTCGATTCCCGTCTGGGTCGGTGATTTTCTCCGCTCAGGGACTGGGTGTTGTGTTGTCCTAATTATAATAATTTCATCCCCATCGACGCGCAAGTCGCCGAAGTGGCGTCAACTCGAAAGACTTGCACCCGGCGAACGGTCTACCCGACGGGAGGCCCCAGTCACACGACATTTATTTAACACGCACCTGATCGACGGCTGTCCTCGGTAAGAAGAAGCCTGAAGCTGTACGTCTCCTGCAGCGATTGCGATCTTACAATGAAATAATGAAATGAATACTGAATGTAATGTACGTCTTTAAAAGTGTAGTCAGTCTGCTGTTGGCCCCTCTTGAAGGACTTTCACTTTCAGGGGAGTTGGAACGCCCTATCCCGATAATGTTAAATTTATTGACTTGGTTTCCCTGTATTTAAGGAACTACTGTAGCCATTGACATGAAGCTTTTGCAGGGCATTAAACTGTATGTTCTGTGTCTACTGATCTACCATAATTGCATTTCAGCAACTGCTTTCGGAAATACAATTTTTTAATTACACGGTTAGAATTTTGTGTACTTTTTTGTACGTTATCCTAAATAATTTTAATTATACATAACATTGTGTTCTTCTTTTAGTTCAGTGGACTCAGGATATGTATCTTATTACTCCCTGAAAATCTGAATACTCTACTCGAAGTGGTATCTGAGATTTAGGGAAAATGCAACAGAAAATGTAAATTTTCAGGAACGGCTTTAAAGTTTCAAAAGACTGTAACTGTATGCTTGATTTTTTATTTTTAGTCACTCAGAAGCACCCTACACCATACTGTATATCATCCTCTTGATCTTTTTCCAAGTTTTTTTTCTTTCTGGACTCCTCAGTGGCCAACTGTGCTGCATACTGTGCTTTATCAATGCGAGCCTTGTCCATCCGTTCAAGTTCTCTGATGCAGTTTGCTCTAGGATTAATTCCCATATGCTGTAGCAATTTCACCATACCAATGTTGCCATCGTTAAAAGCAATAACAGCATCACTAACCCCCACGTTTGTGTCTTCATTCCAACAAAAACATTTTTTGGTAAGCGAGTCCATGAAAGATTATTGAACGACTCATTCGGATTTTGAGTCTGACCATGCAGACACTTCTTCAGCAACTCAGGATTTGCTAGGTCTCTGTAAATAGGTTTTATGATATCCATGACTGCTGTTGGGATGGAATGTTTACGGCTCTATGAACTTTTTAAGTACTGGGCATTGCGGTAATTGCACCATGAATTTGGTCCCGGCGGGTTTTTCATCAGTTGACAGTCTGTGGAAGACGGTAGCCCATACTGCCTGCTTCATTTTCAACAAATCCTCAGTAGTATTTCTGATGGTCATCCCATAATATTGTTGTAGTTCGTCAATCGTTTTGTCTGTTAGCCTGTTTCTTATGGTTTTACGATCAGAAAGGTTCTTGTCTCTCAAACTTTGTTTCAACTTCCTCAACCTGATGCCCATCCTGTTCTGGACATGACCAACACATTCCAGCCTTCTATATAAAAAATTAGCGATTATATTAAATCTTGAAGTAATGCATGTAAAAATTTTCAACCAGTGTAGATTATATTTCAAAAAATAAAATAAAAGACTTCCCATGTGAGTGTATATATATATATATATATATATATATATATATATATATAATATTTTATTCAGAAAATTGCAAATTTTATAATGAGATAAAAAAATTTTTGACGTTCTAACTCCCCTTAATTGTCAAGCTCTGTAATATCGTTGGTGATAAAAAAAAATGCCCGCAGAAGGTAAAGGTCCCGAGTTCGATTCTCGGTCTGCCACGCAGTTTTAATCTGCCAAGAAGTTTCATACCCACGCACGCTCCGCCGCAAAGTGAAAATTTCGTTCTGGAAAGTAATTTATTTATTTTTATGTTATTTTATACTTCTGGTTCATCAGGACCAAACTGAGGAGCAAATCTCCGTGGTCATGGAACGTGTCAGTACATGAATTAACATCAGAGACGTAAATAACAGTTAACGTTTACACGAAGCGTATGCAACTGACAAACTGATGAGTAAAAACTGGCATAATCAAAAATATAACACATGAATTCCAGTCACGCTAGAAGGAGTGAGCTATGAGAAAATTCTTCATGGTAGCTTATTGAAAATGAATGCACTATAATACTGCACGCCTTTCTTCACAAAGAGGAAAGGAGGTGTGAGTAAAATGCAGGCTGGATTTCTGCCTAGTATTAACTGAGGGAAAGCTGCTACATCTAGAGAATAAGCTCATGTTGTTAACAGCGAACGAAATTAAAGAAAACGTATACTGAGAGGCCTGTGTCAGAATTCCAAGACTCTTGAACGGGGGCCGAGAAGAGGTTCGCGAAGGTATATCACATTTTGCTCGAACTCCACATTTCTGAACCAAAAACACACTTTGTGAATGGAAAGAGTTATCCAAGAGTATAATACGATACGCATAAGCGAATGAAACTAAACAAAGTAGACTAATTCCCGTGTTGGTCTATCACTTAGCTCAGATACTGTTCTAATGGTGGTAAATATAGCAGCATTAAGTTTTTGAACAAGATCTTGAAAAGAATTCCATGACAGTTTACCAACTATCCGAATATCTAGGAATTTGGACTGTTCAAATTCATAAATCATATGCTCATCCTGTATAATCAAAATAGCAATTTTAGTTGAATTGTGTGTTGGAAACAGTGAAATCTGCGTCTTATTGTGATTTAGCAACAATTTTCTTTCTACAAGCCACGAACTGTACTGTTTGGTACGTTGCCTATGCTGCCCTCGATATCCGTCACTACCGAGTTAACAGAAATGTTTCAGAATCGCCTGTCATATTAAAAAGTATAACATTTATACATATAAGAAGCGGGAACGGTCCCATCACCGAAACCTGAGCCTCCCTCCATAACCGTCTCTCAGTCAGGATCCACATCTTAGCCGTTCTCATTACTGTGGATGTATGACCTTCCGCTGTATATTCTGAAAGTATGAGTGGAACCAATTGCGTGTTACTGGTCTTATTCCAACTTCTCCAGTAATATTTTGTGACCAACACAATCGAGCACCTTAGTTAAATCAAAGAAAACACCTAGTGTCCACGAGTTTTTGTTTAATCCAAGTGACTCACAGAGAAAAAAAGAATACATTATTTTCAGTTATTAAACCACTTCTAAACCCAAGCTGATCTTTTGACAGCAAATTATGTGAACTGAAATGATTAATTATCGTTATGTATACAGCTTTCTCCATAACTTTAGCTAACACCAATGGTATAGGATTACGTCTGAAACTGTCTACGTTATCCCTTTCTCCTTTTTTATATACCGGTCTCACTACTGAGTACTTTAATCGTTCAAGAAACTGACCATTCCTAAAGGAAAAGTTCTAAATGTGGCTAAGTACTGAGTTAATGTATGCAGCACAGTGCTTTAGTATTCTCCACGTAACCCATCATATCCATGAGAGCCCTAAGTCTCTAACGATTTAATTATTGACTCAGCCTCCCCCTTGTCAGTATCACGGAAGTATATTTCTGAGAATAATCTTGGAAAGTCAGTTTCTAAGAGAGTTATGTGACTCTCCTTGGAAACTAAGGTATTATTTAGCTCACCTCCTATACTGGGAAAGTGATTGTGAAATATTGTTGCTAAATCTGACTTATCAGTAACGGAATCTGTATTAAATACTGATTTTATGTCCTTGGCCTTGTGCTGCCGACCAGACACGTCCTTCAATACTGACCGTATGGTTTTAATTTTATCCCGGGAATTAACTATTCTATTAGCATATCACATACTTTTAGCCTTCCCAATAACATTTTTAAGTACTTTACAGTACTGTTTGTAATGGGCTACTGCAATTCTATTGTGAATATTTCTAACGTTATATAATTCCCACTGTGTTCTACAAGATATCCTTATCTCACTAATCAGCTACCTCGAATGCCTGTTAGTGCTAGTATCCAGTATAGAGTGCTCTAATGGAAAGCAACTTTCAAACACCATGAGCAATATGTTGAGGAAAGTATTATATTTACTTGTTGCCGATGTTATCAGCTCTATAAACGTCCTGCCACTTTTGTTCTTTAATGAAATTAGAAAAAGTCTCTGTTGCCACTTGATTAACTTTTCTAAATGCTTTGCGATTATATTTAACATTTGTGTATGCACAAATATAATCAGTGGTTGTGCTACCGTACCCTGCACTCTGGTCAGAAAGAACATAATCAGCGTCGGATGACATGAATTTAGCAGATCTTTCAACGTTGTTTTTATTGCACAGTGACGTAAAATTAATATTAAAGTCACCACATAAACTAATTTTTGGCACTTTCTATAAAGTGAGCTTGAACGGAAATTTCCTGAAATCCGAATTAGGGGACCTATAAATAATTAAAGTTTAACGTTAAGTTTCAATAAATTCAGCTACTCCTGCACAACAGTCGAAGACCTATACAGTGCAGTGCTTTGCTACGTCAGTAGATTCAAATGGAATATCGTTTTTCATGTGCATAGCCACCCCCTACGCCGAAAAGAGCTCCTTGATAAACAGACGGGTAACCTGTAACGTGGTAAAGGTAGCCTCTGAAATGTCACATAGCCGGCCATTGTGGCAGAGCGGTTCTAGGCGCTTCAGTCCGGAACCGCGCTGCTGCTACGGTCGCAGGTTCGAATCCTGCCTCGGGCATGGATGAGTGTGCTGTCCTTAGGTTAGTCAGGTTTAAGTAGTTCTAAGTCTAGGGGACTGATGACTTCAGATGTCAAGTCCGATAGAGCTCAGAGCCAATTGTAGTGCCCTGATATACCAACAATGTCTGAATCAACTTTTATAAGCAGCTCACTCACTATGTTTACATGAGGCTCTCAAATCCGGATTTCGTAGACCGATTTCACAATTCCGTTTCAGGCTTATCATATAAACACTTCAAAATTTAGTTTTCAGAGGAGAAAACAAGTGTGATGGGCAGAGTATGCGCTCATCACAGGTAAACACCACGGCCCAAGCTTTGTTCGGTCCAGGTGCCTGCGCATTGCTTTCTGGCAGTGTGTGAAGACATCGTTATTTTGCGATAGATACACATTTTTATCTTGTTTTTTTCCCGTCTGTTCATATATCTTTGATGTTGTAGAGCATTTTTTTTTCTTTTGTCGTGTAATATAGAGATAAAAGTTGTTTTCTAGATGTAATACGTAACTGGAAATTATTTCTTTTTTGTAAGTAGATAAATATGTTTAGAGTTTATTGATTATGGAAAGCTTTAATTTTTTTTTGTGTTTATCGTTTACTGTAATAAGTTTGTTAGAAAATAGTTGTGTGAAGATATATGTAATTTACTTTGATGTTGTATAAACTGTGGGCGAGAGTATTGAGAAAGATAGAGAGAGCAATATCGATAGTCGATTCAACAAAGGGTGGGTGGGTGTGTGTGTTGTTGGGTAGCTAGAAAGGCGGACACATGTTTTACTGTGGGAGTTGTGACTTTTACGAACTGGTGAAGATTGAGTTTAGTGACAAGCGATGTACGTTTTGAATGACTGTTTTATACCAGTACGTGATATGATAATAGTGAGTGTAGAAACTGGGCGAAGTAAATACTGAGACTGTGCCGTGAGACGAAGTAACAATGACAATGCAACCGTGAATGGGCGGTATTGTAGCTCTGTGTCTGTGAATTGAGCTGCACTTGTATTTTGACTGTGTTTTCGTACACTCAAGTACTGTGAACTTACATATTTATTCGCGTTTCGATGAACTGTCGGACACCTATAATCAGTAACAGTCGTTCTGAACTTAATACTAACTGTCTATTATGTGTGAGTACATTCCCGCCCAGGACGGTTTTTCGCGATCGCGGCAGTCATAATACGAATTGACTTTCTATAGAATTCGCCGTCGGCAAGTTTTATAAACTGTGTGTGGCATAAGTGAACTTAATACTGTGCACATACGGACATCTGTACCAACAATTACATCGACTAACCTGTGGCCTGCAAAACGCCACTGTAATCAGATTTGCAGCTTAATGAATACCACCGCCCGCCCGATTATGAGGAAAAATCATCAGCTGCAATCACACGACCGTGGGAGCAGATCTCAGCGTTTCACCAGGACCAGTCAGCTGCCGTCGATATCGCGACCATCGTCGCAACACACAAGATAAGATTTACAAGCAGCGCTCGCCTCTCAAAGACTAAAAATTATTGCAAACAATTTTAATTTCCTTTTGGCTAACATACACGTAACATTTGTCTTCTTTAGAATAAAAGTGTTCCCCACGAAGTGGTGTGTTGTATGTAGACATTGTTGACTTTCATTAGCAGTAGCCATTTCCCTTTTAATTATTTCCATTTTTATTTTTTTTACATTTTAAATCCGCTGCCTCTGCATGTGTATTTTTTTAATATCTTTTTCAGGGTATGTGTCTAAATTCGTGTGCCGTAGCATTTACCAGAAGTATTGTAATGCTTTGCTACTTGGACAAGGGCGCCCGCCATTATTTTCGTAAACGTCGACCAATGACAGTGTAGCTCGCTTGCTTGGTGCTAGCTTTCTATAGTAGGTAATTCAAAGGTGGGTAGCTGTCAAACCACACGGGTTGTGATTACTTTGAATGAGGGTCGTGTAAAATTGTGGGTTCATCACTCAACCTTGGTATTCTTTTGTTTATTGATGTTAGAAACATTTTTTTTTTTTTGTCAATGCCCTTAAATCTTATTTAATATGGTTATTATATGCTAAACTGGGATAAATGAAAGGTCAGATATTGTGTTGGGAAGTAAAATTTGGAGAAACGTTTATTTAGATACGGCTTGATTTGGACTGCATTAGTTAACACGGTATTTTTCGGGTATTTTGGCGATACTTAGTGACAGGGTAGAACCGCAGTCGTCACAAGTGATACACACAACATACACTGCACACTATGGGGACCGGGCCTAGATTCACAAAAGTCGTATATAGCAGCGTGATGAGCTCCTTTACATTGGTTGCATTTAGCAGAGCCTTTTCCATTGGCATGTTGCAATTGCGCAGACTTATGGATTGGAAAGAGAAGTATGTAGAGAATACGTTCTACGGCAAAAGACAAACGACGCACCACAAAGGAATTATCTGAATGGGACGGAAATCGGTAGACACGATGTACAGTCGTGCTCAAAAGTATCCGAACGATCTGAATTGCATTTCGCCTGATTCGCATACAACCCTCATAACGCAGCTGTCTAGCAGGTCCTCTAATCGCTCCTCGGTACAGTCGTTTGACTATTGAAAATGGTTCCAACAAATCACCACTAGAAAACACTGCTCTGTATCGCAATAACTCAAGATGTAAAGTAATACCACGATATTACAAATATCAGGGAACACCTTATCACAGGTGAGACTGTCCTTAAGGCTTGTAAGTTCACATTTATTACAATAAATGACATACCTGAAATGTTACCACTCTCATTATTACGTCAGATAGGTAATGCACACAGTAAGTTCGTCGTATTCATGATTTCCTCTTAAAAGAAACATACCGTACTTATTAACACAAAATGACATTAAAATTTAACGTTTTTCTTGAGCTGCTAGTTGAGAATACGTATGAAGTTCAAATGACAAGACGAACGGTCTCGTTATGCATATGGATTCAAACCCAGGTCATGCAGACTAAGCAAAGATTTCGCGACTGACGGAAACTTAACAGTCGTTCCTGACTAGGCATACAGAGAGTGATATACCTCGATTTTAGGTAGTATCAGTTAGGAAATATGAACTTTAAATTGCATAACGTAAACATTTTTAACGGACGCGAATTCCTACCCAGCATCTATTGTCCCTCTCAACGAACTACGAGGCATGCCAAATATTGCTTCTTCAGAAGTAACTTACTTGAAATGCCGTGAGGTAAAGCTTTGTGTTGGCCAGGGATTCGAACCCAGAACCTAATCGGATTGTTACCGAAGCACAATCAACTGTGACATATCGCATTTTCTCGGCAGTAGCAAGATGTTTTAACTACAAATGAAGAGACGAAACATTAGCTTTTTCCTTCCCAGAACTCCAACCCGGCACCTATCGCTGTTATATTCTAGAGAAAACTAACGTTAAATATGGGTTTGTTACACCAGCAGCGACATGTCAGCATGTTTGAACTAGAAATAATATGACGAAGAGTTCAGTGCTGACTGGTAATCGAACCCCACATATATCGTTGTTGACTACACACAAAGAGACGTCAGCTACCGAATTTTTCTCCACTAGCAGCTCGGAATAACATCCCTGAACTTACAGTGATCTCGCAAATAGTTCTGTGTCTCACTGGGAGTCAAAAACGTCAGGTATCGTTAGTGTTGACAACGAATGAAAATACGTTAAAAATCAAAATTATTATCCACCAGCAGATAGGTGTTCTCACGCTAGAGCTTGATAACACATAATGAAAACTTTTGTGCCGGGCCGGGATTGGAACCCATTCACGCCCAATATGTGGAGATGTTGAGGAATCTGCAGTTTTGAACAAACAACAAATTGTAGTCGAGCTGTATTGTCACGAAGGGATCAAATTCCGCGTTAAGGGCGGTCTGAGTTGCATTCCCAGTTCAGAACTAATTTTATCGACATACTGAAGCTCAAATAAAAGATGGAATAAGTGTCCGGTGACCCTACATATCGTTTGTTTCGTCACTAGAAATAAATAAGTACTATAAGGAAGGTTACTAGTGATAGAGTTTCTACATGTCGCCACTCCTGACTTTATTGTGGTTCAACCTAATGTCTACTTGGTAGAGAAGGAATATCATTTTTAATGTGAATATCAGACCACAATGTCATTATACCTTCTTCACCTGGCGTAGCCAGAAGAGAATAGAATCTGTATCTCCCTATCAAAAATCATTGGCAGAAGTTGGAATCAAACGCCAGCAACACGTATATGAATCTATCAGCAATCCAACAGACCACCAAATCCTCTTCTCTGTGACTCATTTTTCTATTGTAACGTCGTTGCGCCACACTGGATGAGAATCCTGACACACAGGCTCCCTGTAGTGGTTTGCAGCATGTTCAGTACATTCATTTACTTGGTTGACCGAATCGCCATGAACTAGCTGCCTCGGCTACCCAGTGCATACATTCGGCTCTACTTTGTAATCACCGAAATAAAATCACGTAACTGCCACCTACACAGAACTGCCAACAGAGTAGGATGCAGAAATTTAAATAGGAAGTGTTCCTTTCCACTTGAGCTATTCTATTGCACTATCTGTTTGTTGAAAACGTCATGCAGTGCAAAAGAAAAGCTGTAACTGTCTGTCTCTCAGAAGTGTACATCCGGCCATATGCATTGTCTCACAACACTGTGGAATGCGGAAGTTGATGAGGTGCTGTAGCTACAGTTCAGCTGGTAGTGTAACGGTAAGTGTAATGCACTGTAGACGAAACGTCGCGAGTTCAAATACCTTTTTTAAAACGCAATTGTGCTGTCTGCTGAAGTTATCAATCTAATGGAACTTTGAACATAATTCCCTTCACTTCTCAACCCAAAATAGTCGCATGTGGAAAAAGGGCCAGCTACTGCGACATTTTGTTCTTTTCAGGTTTAATAGACGGCCAGGCAGCAGATGCACCTCGAAACTTTTGTATTATGTATGGGGAGAGCACATCGTGCCAAAATACGTCAGAAAAGTATTTTCTACATTAGCTGTCGTGTGGTAGTGGCATATTATTTTTCTTCAAGCCTTGTTTGACAGCATTAACTCAGAACAAGTTTTCAACGTGCATGTAATCAATAAACCGCATGTGCATTGTCAGACTGTTATAGATAACATCAGAGAATTCGCATATATCGTTGATGATTAATTTCTCTCTCATGTTTACTATTTTTCAAACAACACTAAAAGAAACCCTACGAAAATTGTGCACTGTAGTATAAGAAATGAAATAAAACTACCCACGATAGTGTTACAACGAAAATCTGTTTTAATAAAGCTGAGTATCCGTACACAAGCGTGCCTCTATCGAGCCGAATTAGTAAAATACTACTCACTTAGATTTAGATTGGGTCTGTGTTGATAAATAAAGTTATGTATTCCTAGAAACCCAAAATCTGCTTCTCAGCAACGGAAAGAGGCATTACCTGTTGTGCATCATTGTAAGTTTTTCACCATTGCACTATGAACCGAAAGTATTTTCTTGCGTTTTCCTTATCGATGTTTGATCTGACTGCTTGTAGCTCTTTCACAGAAGGGATAAAAACGTCATATCTAGCGAGACTGGAACCGCGAACCAGAACAGGCGCTTTTTACATGTGTACATATTACCACACAGCTAGCGAAAAAGTATGTATCCACGATTCCTATTACGAGCCAATAGGGACTAGAACTCGTGAATCGCTATTTAAAGGACAAGATTAGTTGCAATTTCCACGTGCAACGACTTTCTTGGGCTGAAAACGGTAAATTTACAATCTTTTGTTACACCTCAAGCGATAACAACTCAGATTATTCAATGGAGCTGACAGGAAAAATCAAGTGAACTTTGAGGCTTAATTCCATGCACACCAGGAAGTAACTCGTCGATCACAGAGTTGCCTTGTTGCCAAATCTCAGTTACAGAACCAGCAGGAAGAAGACGAACCGATGTGTTCCTACAGAGGGCTGGGAAGTGACCATAGCCGGCATCTCAAAGACGCGGCTGGCACGGCCTGGAATACGTAATGCGTCTGATTCACATTTCTGTAACTAGGTTTAGGGATTGGAGCGTAGCTACTAATAATACTCAGAAATGATTGTAAACTAAGCATCATAAAATCAGTAACTCTCATGGTTGTTTTTATATTTCTTTCGTAAGTGTACTCAAAACTAAGAAACTCATTCATAGACGTTTTCGTGCCTGGCCGATAGTCGAGCACAACATTTGCTTGTTTTGAGGTCCATACATTAATTAATGGAGAAGTGAACGCTGTTCAAAAGTGATATTTAAAATATTCAATTGGATTGAAGCCGACAAAATTGCCCGTATTTGAAGCTACCCAGAGAAAAAGTAAGTTGCTAGAGCCACTGTTACCAAATGTCTGCAGAGAGTTCCTAATTGCTAATGTGGAAATTTATCATAGATGACCTATAGTAATCAAGAGGTTCATTTACTTTATACTTATCACCCTGGCATGTGAGTCTTAAGTGAAGAACAATATTGAAACTCGTATCATTGACGCTCGATTTGAATTTCTTCAGAGTCGCTTGTATTGTGAAGCAGTTTGGGGGTCAGAAATCGAGATCTATGAATATTAACACAACTTGCTGTGTCGAGCTACCAAGGACTTGATGTGTAAAAGTTTTCTTCCAATTTCTTTACAGATTTTTTTCTGGAAATTCGCAGCTCCATAAAATAAATCAGAAAAAAAGCTTGCACAAGCTGATCCCTGCCACGGTTAGAACTGACGACTCATTTAGCCGTTCCGACACGAGATACGGGCGGGGGCACGGGGCTACGGACACACTGCTGCCAGCACGCCACTCTCATCATGGTATTAGTCGCTCAGCCTTATAATGAATCGTGAACGATTATAGAAGTTGTCACTTACGTGAAGAATAGGATTTCTTTAGGCAAAAAATTGAATCTTCTGTGTCAGTGTCTAGGGGTTATATAGCAAGAGGCATTCGGATGGAAAGGGAGTATCAAGTGAATTTAGCGAGTCAGTTCAGTACCATACGTGGAAGTGATTGCGCTGTCACAGTGTCGCCAAATTTTTGTGACTATGTTGCTAATTCTCAGTTGTGCTAGGAACAGCTCTGTAGCGGAATGCGAGGAGAATCCCGTGCTCGTGTCATTGGAGGATATGAAGAATAGGCGCGTTTTCTCCTACCAGTTGTGTCAAACATTCAAGTGTATAAACTTCCATCACGATTACAGTTTCCCACAAAATATATATGAATAAAACACTTACCCTGTTACTTTGTGACAAAAGATTATTTCAGTACAATAAAAAGTCTTTGGAAATCAACTTTTTCCACCTATCACGAAAAGTAAGATAACAAACACTTTGCACCTTGAAATCGGTTGCATCTACGTGCAGTCTTGTGATCATACTAGTAGCATTTCATGAATTGCACGAGAATGTAGAAAAATGTTGGTGGGAATGGAAGCTATAAAAAACACAGTTAACTAATTATTCTGTGCAACGTAATAATCAACACATTTGAAAATTCAGAAGAGTTGTTGATGTTGTGTTCTTCAGTCCTGAGACTGGTTTGATGCAGCTCTCCATGCTACTCTATCCTGTGCAAGCTTCTTCATCTCCCAGTACCTACTGCAACCTACATCCTTCTGAATCTGCTTAGTGTATTCATCTCTTGGTCTCCTTCTACGATTTTTACCCTCCACGCTGCCCTCCAATGCTAAATTTGTGATCCCTTGATGCCTCAAAACATGTCCTACCAACCGATCCCTTCTAGTCAAGTTGTGCCACAAACTTCTCTTCTCCCCAGTCCTATTCAATACCTCCTCATTAGTTATGTGATCTACCCACCTTATCTTCAGCATTCTTCTGTAGCACCACATTTCGAAAGCTTCTATTCTCTTCTTGTCCAAACTAGTTATCGTCCATGTTTCACTTCCATACATGGCTACACTCCATACAAATACTTTCAGAAACGACTTCCTGACACTTAAATCTATACTCGATGTTAACAAATTTCTCTTCTTCAGAAACGATTTCCTTGCCATTGCCAGTCTACATTTTATATCCCCTCTACTTCGACCATCATTAGTTATTTTACTCCCTAAATAGCAAAACTCCTTTACTACTTTAAGTGTCTCATTTCCTAACCTAATTCCCTCAGCATCACCCGATTTAATTTGACTACATTCCATTATCCTCGTTTTGCTTTTGTTGATGTTCATCTTATATCCTCCTTTCAAGACACTGTCCATTCCATTCAACTGCTCTTCCAAGTCCTTTGCTGTCTCTGACAGAATTACAATGTCATCGGCGAACCGCAAAGTTTTTACTTCTTCTCCATGAATTTTAATACCTACTCCGAATTTTTCTTTTGTTTCCTTTACTGCTTGCTCAATATACAGATTGAATAACATCGGGGAGAGGCTACAACCCTGTCTCACTCCTTTCCCAACCACTGCTTCCCTTTCATGTCCCTCGACTCTTATAACTGCCATCTGGTTTCTGTACAAATTGTAAATAGCCTTTCGCTCCCTGTATTTTACCCCTGCCACCTTCAGAATTTGAAAGAGAGTATTCCAGTTAACATTGTCAAAAGCTTTCTCTAAATCTACAAATGCTAGAAACATAGGTTTGCCTTTTCTTAATCTTTCTTCTAAGATAAGTCGCAAGGTTAGTATTGCCTCACGTGTTCCAACATTTCTACGGAATCCAAACTGATCTTCCCCGAGGTCCGCTTCTACCAGTTTTTCCATTCGTCTGTAAAGAATTTGCGTTAGTATTTTGCAGCTGTGACTTATTAAACTGATAGTTCGGTAATTTTCACATCTGCCAACACCTGCTTTCTTTGGGATTGGAATTATTATATTCTTCTTGAAGTCTGAGGGTATTTCGCCTGTCTCATACATCTTGCTCACCAGATGGTAGAGTTTTGTCATGACTGGCTCTCCCACGGCCATCAGTAGTTCTAATGGAATGTTGTCTACTCCCGGGGCCTTGTTTTGACTCAGGTCTTTCAGTGCTCTGTCAAACTCTTCATGCAGTATCTTATCTCGCATTTCGTCTTCATCTACATCCTCTCCCATTTCCATAATATTGTCCTCAAGAACATCGCCCCTGTATAGACCCTCTATATATTCCTTCCACCTTTCTGCTTTCCCTTCTTTGCTTAGGACTGTGTTTCCATCTGAGCTCTTGATATTCAGAAGAAAAGGAACTAAAAATTATGCCCATTAAGACACTAGCTTAAATGCAGATGCGGGCACTGTGCAGATCTGCACTTTTTCATCTTCAGATCTATACAAATAATGTATACTAACCAGCGTATTCATTGATCTTTTTTAGCTTTCTAATGATGAACTGCATCCACCCCCATGAGTCTGATTGTTTCTTTGTATCCTTCCATCTACTATCTTTCTGTGTTATTGCTCGGTGTTCAAAAACCAAAATGCTATGCCTGCTTCCACGAGGTATTAGAACGAGGGCGCAACAAGGCTAACGAAGTATTACCAAGATACATTGAGACGCCAATTTCTCTGTCGTCATGGTGTTCAGTCGACAGAAATAGTTGGGTATTATTGCCTGCATCACCAGCATCCTATTGTTGTCTTCTCTTACTGAGATTTTCATATTACCCTGAACACAAGACACCGAGAGAAATGTGTATATTCTCCGTGACGAAACATCCCACATTTCTTTCATCCTTATCCTTATCCATTCGTTACGTGCATCGGCAGCAATGAGTGATAGGAAAGGTGTTGTGAGGTGACGAATAACAATAACAAAGGTAGTAGTAACAAATCAGTAATCAAGGTTGTTTACTGCATTACAGACAAGTGTTAAGGCACGTCCACACGCAACGATCTGTCTGCGCAAATGTCTGCGCACATCACATCTGCGCAGACAGATCGTTGCGTGTGGACAGAAGATTTGCACCAACCTGAGGTGTGTGCAAACCTGGAAGTTGGAGGTTTGAGCGAAACCTCTCAAATCTGTGGGTTCAAACCACATCTGCGCAGACAAGTTGGAGCGTGTGGACAGGAGATCGCCGCAAATCTGGCGCGAAGCAGCTGTTTGCTCAGTCTAGTGTTTGTATTTGTGCGCACAGGGCTTTAAAATGGCTGATACTCGTCAGTGTTCTCGAGAGTTTGTAAGTGAATTCATTGAAATATACAGAAACCACCCATGTTTGTGGAAGATTAAAAGTAAAGAATATAGTGACCGAGGCAAAAAGACAGCAGCATACAATGCTATACTTGAAAAATTGCGGGCAGTTGACGCCTCGCAAACAGAGAAACTGTAATAAAAAAAATTGGTTGCGAACTGTTTACCGAAAAGAGTTATCCAAAGTTCAGAAATCTAGAAGATCTGGTGTAGGAGTAGATCATACCAGCCAACGTTATGGTATTTTGATCTGCTTGGCTTTCTTAGTGATCAAGAAACGCCAAGACCAAGCAGGAGTACAATTGAAGATGAAATTGGAGTGTCAATGTGCGAGGAAACGGAACTCGAGGTAATGTAAAACAATATATTTCACATACGTTTATCAAAAGTTTATTCAAAAGAATATATTTGTGTGAAAACATAATAGAAAATTAACTACTGTTATAAAAAGAACTCATCCTTCAAGACAGTGTAAATAGCTTCACATGTGTTGGGTATTATTTCACTCTACGCTTGTTTCGATATTGCAGTTGAAAATTCCAAATCCTTGTAGCTCCTTCCTGTTGCTAGGAATCTTAATGTTACCGCCAGCCGTTCATGAGGAGAAATTGCACACACATCTGCGCCAATGTCTGCGCAGACAGATCGTTGCGTGTGGACCGGGCTTTAAAGATTAACAAAATAACCAAGAAAGGCAGAGTGTTTAATTGGCGCACTGCATAGGTGTTCTTACCAGTTTGTTACTGAATTCTGTTCTGATTGTTTGCAGAGGGAAAAGAAAGAACCCTGTAGCCATACATGTCGCTAGTACAACGAGATATTACCTATCAACTATCCTTGCTTTATATCACGAGACGAACATGGCATCACCGAGCTGATATTTGAAATACATTTATGTTTTCTCTCTCTTTCTCTCTTTTTATTTTTCTTTCAGTTTTTTGAGAAAAGCATCAAGAAGCGCGAGTAATAAGCAAGTAGGCATATAATCTATTTACAGTTATTTTCATCGGGTTATGTAATGCAAAAAAACACCTTGTAAGCGTATTACTGCGTAATTCCAATTGTTGATAGTCTATTCATGAGCTTGAGCACATTCAGTGGGGTGAAACCTATTGCAGAAGCAAGCAAAACACAAATATTTCTTGCACCATGCGCAACACACAAACGAAACCTCACTGCACTGACATATTTTCTGATATATTGCTCGGAAAACGTATCTGATTCATGTTGCTAAGTACAGCTCTATCAGATATCAATGTGGATGCATACCTAGTGTATAAAAGTATATCTTGAAATACACAGAAAGGCACAAAGTGGTAGTTGACTGAAACATAGCCATGAACAAGACTGTAGCTGGGGTCGACAGCATCGTCGTCTCCCACCTTGACAGCTCGAACGGTGACAGTGCTCGGCCGGTTACTTACGTTTACTGATATCAAAGCTACACCATGAAAACACAAAAATGTTAATAACCTGAAGATCATTAACTTTGGAACACATAGTAAAGTAAAGCAGTCATCAGTCAGAAGATTGGTTTGAACACCACAGTGCTTTAATAGGCACGGTCCTGTTGGAGGTGCTATGTCGTTGCTTTCCTCTGACCATTGAGTTGACGTGCCTAGACAGTTAATAGGGGAACCTACAGTTTAAAGTGGCTTTCGGACCACAGTGCAACTCGTCATTTTTCACATCAACAAACACTGCCCAAAGGGAAATAAGTGTAAAACGGGAGATAAAATTCGTGGGGCTGATCAAGGATCGAAGCCGAGACCTTCATACTCGTAGTCTCGCTATTTATCACTTTTCCGCCATGTAGCCACCTCTGTAGCTTCTGCTTGTCATTAAAATTAAGGATCTCTCGTTTGTGCCTACGTTGGCACTTGCGCGTCCGTGCACCAAAATAAAGAGAACTGAATTGAATGTAGTGCCTTCAAGTTGGCATAAACAGAAAAGGAGAAAAATTAAACAACATAAATGGTCTTTCTTTGATGCCTCAACCTTCATTGCCATTATGCGTCTTATGAGAAAAATCGTACACTGGAAGCTCATGTTGTTTATTTAAATGATTACAAAATCAGGTAAAACGAACAGTGAGGTTGTCAGTAAAAGCACATTACTGTTGTCATTATGACGTTGCCTGTAATGATAAAGGGCCCGTTTGATCAGGCGTATTGTAGACAGAATTGGAAGAGAGAGCACTACTAAATTCTACAATCCGTATGTGTTGCATACACACAGAAATTACTGTTACAGTTTACTTATGGAGCCCAGTGGGTTAATTGCGTATTTTCCGGTGAGAAATAGCACAGGCAAATAGTCTTCGCTACATTAGGTTACTTAAACTGATGTCACTCTGAGCTAGAATTTATGGTCAGCGATTAAGTGTAAGGCCAATGGGTCTGATGCGGGTTTTGCAACTGTGAAATACTTTCCCACATTACAGAAGCGAATATTAAATTTGAACTAATGTTGTGAAAAATTTGAACTTGGATAGCTTAGAATGAAAATCTTTCTGTTTATTGCAAAGGAAAACAATTTATTTTCTAAAACATTCTCTGTCATACACAACTTGAAACAGGTCACGTCGACCAAATCATACGGAAGAACTGACAATGGCATATATCGGAAGGCAGTAAGATCCACTGATTTTTGGTTTGGCAGTATTCGACAGCCATTTCTAGGTGCAAGTAAATGAAGAAAGACAGCGCATTTTTGTTATCAAGTGACGTCTTCCTCAGTTACTTCAGTTTTAATGTAATCTACGTGTTATTGCTGATGTTTGATATTAACATGAAAAGAATTCTGTAGACAGGGAAAGAAACTGTTCTTGGGCAACTACCTCTATAATGACCAAAAGGCATTAAATGATGTTCAAGCACATGTGTTCCAGCAGCGGTATGAAGAAAATGATAATAATAATGATGGTAATAATCGAATTATCCGGTAACTTCACGCTTCAAAGTGGATTTTCTCAACCAAAAAAATTTGCTGAATTAGTGAAAATTTCAAAATGCTTCACATCGAGGCTATAGAAGAGTCTTTACATCCTGCTGACATGAGAATAGCATAATCTCCTTGTCAGAAGCTTGCTTCTACTTAATCATTTAATAGACTCGAATATTTTCCACCGTGACTAATGTTGTAAGCTAAGCATATGATCTGTTACAGCACACTCCTGGGGCTGGGAAATGTGGCCACAATGGTTTGGCGGAACGCACTATCACAGGTGAAATGTGTGGGTTCAGGCATTTACTTTTAAAAGGCACAAACAGATTTACTTTACCTCTGGTAACCTCAAGAAAAAGACGTTACAATTCAGAATCCGCATTAAACATCACGTTCCTTCATTACCAATTGAGCAGAGCCGGTTTACGCTGGGAAATGACATAGGTGGAACTCATGGTAAACAGAAATGCTATCGCCAGTAAACTCACATATATTAAAAAATTTTATTTTATTTGATGAACCGACAGCCATTTAAAGGAACAGGGCTCTTATTTTACTTTTACTTGTCTCACTCCCTTCCCAACCACTGCTTCCCTTTCATGCCCCTCGACTCTTATAACTGCCATCTGGTTTCTGTACAACTTGTAAATAGCGTTTCGCTCCCTGTATTTTACCCCTGCCACCTTTAGAGTTTGAAAGAGAGTATTACAGTCAACATTGTCAAGAGCTTTTTGTAAGTCTACAAATGCTAGAAACGTAGGTTTGCCTTTCCTTAATCTATTTTCTAAGAAAAGTCGTAGGGTCAGTATTGCCTCACGTGTTGCAACATTTCTACGGAATCCAAACCGATCTTCCCCAAGGTTGGCTTCTGCCAGTTTTTCCACTCGTCTATAAAGAATTCGTGTTAGTATTTTTCAGCCGTGGGTTATTAAACTGATAGTTCGGTAATTTTCATATCTGTCAACATCTGCTTTCTTTGGGATTGGAATCATTACATTATTCTTGAAATCTGAGGGTATTTCGCCTGTCTCATAAATCTTGCTCACCAGATGGTAGAGCTGTTTAAGGGCTGGCTCTCCCAAGGCTATCAGTAGTTCTAATGGAATGTTGTCTACTCCAGAGGCCTTGTTTCAACTCAGGTCTTCCAGTGCTCTGTCAAACTCTTCACGCAGTATCATATCTCCCATTCCATCTTCATCTACATCCTCTTCCATTTACATAGTATTGTCCTCAGGAACATATCCCTTATATAGACCCTGTATATACTCCTTCCACCTTTCTTCATTCCCTTCTTTGCTTAGAACTGGGTTTTCATCTGAGCTCTTGATATTCATGGAAGTGGTTCTCTTTTCTCCAAAGATCTCTCTAATTTTCCTGTAGGCAGTATCTATTTTACCACTAGTGATATATGCCTCTACATTGTTACATTTGTCCTCTAGCCATCCCTGCTTAGCCATTTTGCACTTCCTGTCGATCTCATTTTTGAGATGTTTGTATTCCTTTTTGCCTGCTTCATTTACTGCATTTTTGTATTTTCTCCTTTCATCACTGAAATTCAAATCTCTTCTGTTACTCAAGGATTTCTATTAGCCCTCATCTTTTTTACCTACTTGATCCTCTGCTGCCTTCACTATTTCATCTTACAAAGCTAACCATTCTTCTTCTACTGTATTTCTTTCCCCGATTCTTCTCAGTTGTTCCCTAATGCTCTCCCTGAAACTCTCTACAACCTCTGGTTCTGTCAGATTATCCAGGTCCCATCTCCTTAAGTTCCCACCATTTTACAGTTTCTTCAGTTTTAATCTACAGTTCATAACCAATAGATTGTCGTCAGAGTCCACATCTGCTCCTGGAAATGTCTTACAATTTAAAACCTGGCTCCTAAATCTCTGTGTTACCATTATATAATCGATCTGAGACCTTCCAGTATCTCCAGGCTTCTTCCATGTATACAACCTTCTTTCATGATTCTTGAACCAAGTGTTAGCTATGATTAAGTTATGCTCTTTGCAAAATTCTACCAGGCGGCTTCCTCTTTCATTTCTTACCCCCATTCCATATTCACCTACTACGTTTCCTTCTCTTCCTTTTCCTACTATCGAATTCCAGGCACCCATGACTATTAAATTTTTGTCTCCCTTCACTATCTGAATAATTTCTCTTATCTCATCAATCTCTTCGTCATCTTGTGGAGCTAGTTGGCATATAAACTTGCACTAATGTGGCAGGCGTGGGTTTTGTGTCTATTTTGGCTACAATAATGCATTCATTCACTATGCTGTTTGTAGTAGCTTAACCGTTTACCCCTACAACTTTGTATTTATAACCCTGTATAATCCTGTATTCACGTGACCAGAAGTCTTGTTCCATCTGCCACCGAACTTCACTAATTCCCACTATATCTAACTTAACCTATCCATTTCCCTTTTTAAATTTTCTATCCTACGTGCCCTATTAAGGGATCTGACATTCCATGCTCTGATCCGTAGAATGCCAGTTTTGTTTCTCCTGATAACGACGTCCTCCAGGGTAGTCCCCCGTCCAGAGAGCCGAGTGGGGGACTATTTTACCTCTGGAATATTTTACCCAAGAGGACACAATCATCATTTAATCACACAGTAAAGCTGCATTTCCTCAGGAATAATTACGGCTGTAGCTTCCCCTTGCTTCCAGCCATTCGCAGTACTAGCATAGCAAGGACGTTTTGGTTAATGTTACAAGGCCAGATTAGTCAATCATCCATACTGTTGCCCCTGCAACTACTGAAAAGCTGCTGCCCCTCTTCAGGAACCACACATTTGTCTGACCTCTCAACAAGATACCCCTCCATTGTGGTTGCACCTACGGTACGGCTATCTGTTTCGCTGGGGTACACAAGCCCCCTCACCAATTGTCAGGTCCATCGTTCAAAGGGGGTGGGAGGGTTGTGAGATTATTAGTCTTCAATATTAACACATAACCTTTTAAAGTTTTTAGCATTATCCTTAGTTGTTCAAGTAATCTTTAATGTGAAATGTTTTCTTAATGAGCTATTCAGTTGCTGTTCAAGAACAACTAGATGCCTGGAAGTTTCATGAGTATACTAACAACTGATGAAGGAACAAAAATGCTTGAAGCTGTGTCATGTAAGGTTATACACAACGAATTTGCTTTTCTGCAGCACTAAAAAAAGTTTGTGGATCCATGTTCCAAATGTTCAGATAATTTACAGAATTAGTGATGAACAAATGCAAACCACTGTGAAGTGCATGCAAGAGGAAACCTTATGCCGTAACAGATGTTAGGGTTTTCTAAAATTCCGATTACACCTGGGGCATGAGAAAAATTACTATTTAAATATCTCTGAGCATTCTGTACTTAGTTTAATCTTGTCTTCACGGTTTCTGTGGGAGTGATACACAGAGAGCTAAACATTGTCTCTATAGATTCTTCACATAATACTGTTTCCGGAAACATCACAGCTCAGTTTCTCAGAGTATATGGCATCTATCTTCAAGAGTCTGCCAATTCAGATTTTTTAACATTTTTGTGGCATGCTGCTTTGAGTCAAAAACCTGTGACAATTTATGCTGCCCTTATCTGTATACATTCAGGATCCCCTTTTAGCCTTTATTTTGTACTTGAGCAATATTCTGGGATGGGTCACGTGAGAGTTTTGTGAGAAATCTCATTTATACACATATTGCACCTTTCACCGATATTCTACCAGTGAACAGATGTCTGCCAAACGCTTTACCTATCACAGAACCCATGTGATCATTCAATTTCATACCCTTAGAAATTGTTACACCCTGGTGTTTGCATAAGATGACTGCTTCCAGCTCTGACTCACTGATGTTGTAGTCATAGAATATCACTTTTTTGGTTTGTTTGGTGAAATGCACAATTTTACAGTTCCAAACACTGAAAACAAATTGCCAATCTTAACACCACTTTGAGCTCTGATTATCTAGCTCTACATATAAGGGCAACTTATAAAAAATCTACATATTATAAAAAAATATGTAGACAGAAAAATGATTTGAATAAACTTAAACTTCGTCAAGTACAGACTGAATCTGTGTGTGTATGTGAAACAAGGTTTCAACAATTGGTTTAATTGTCAACTCCCATGCAATAGCTGTCCACGTTTTGAAGCTCCAGTCAAACAAAATAAAAGATTCGGAACTAGTCACCAACTTTTTTGTAGTGCATGGTTTACCTGCTGTTAGTTATTTGTGGTTTGTTTTGTGTTAATTTTTTTTTAAATTTTTTTCTCCCAGAAGATGGAAGCAGAACAACGTCAAAGCTTTGTTTGTGGTGCGACTACCATCAAACAAGAGTCGGTAAGTAATGTTAATATGAGCAATTATGTTTTTGTTGTTTTGTTTTTTAAGATTGTAGCAGTATCTCAAAAATAAAACCAGAGATAGGGAAACAAATAAGCCTTTTTATAATGGGTTATTGTCCAGCACAATCACACAAAATTTCAAAGGGAAATTACTGGTTTTTGCAATCATTGACCAAGTTCGGATCTTTTGTTACCCAATTGTTTTCACAGCTGTGAGCCACCTTCAGTGGGTCTTGCTTTTCTGGAAATTTAGTACAAGTTTGGCAGGCTTTCTGTATTGTTATTTTTATGTCTAAAACCGTAATAAGTGCATCAATCTTTGAAGTGATATCACATTACTTATGACTCAGATTCAACTATTTGGCACGTTGTACATTTATGGGCTGTCAGCTTGTAATATTTTTTGCCTTATGATGCTTTCTTATTTAGAGCATGTATTTACTTTATTTTTTGCAGCATCCCAGCAATCTTATTTTGTATGATTGCAACACCAAATCAGCAGACTGGTTCTACCTGTCAACACATTTCTTTTTTTTATTATTTCACACCCCCCCAGAAATCTTTGACACGTAGAAGTGTCAGAGCTGTTGATGTTACTCAGATGTTCTGGTTACATCTGGAACAAGACAGTACACAAAATAAACAGTTTTTTTAAAAGGTGTATAATAATTTCAGAAGTGGTAGTGATCATCAAAACAAGAAAACAGATCCTATAAAGGAGCGTGTGGAATCACATACTTTCTTAGATCTCAATTCTTGTTTACAGGAGGGGCTCAGTGTTATTACTAACCACAACAGTGTGTCCCTTTGTTCTCCAGGATTAGGAATCACACTCCTTTGAAACTAAGTCCATTATTTCTTCAGCTGCTGCCATAAGTGAAAGTATTTATGACTGAGGTGTGTGGTACCAAGAGAGTGGGGCCTTCCCAATCAAACCGGTGGTGGTCCTGATTTGATTTGATTTATTTCGTGTTCCATAGGTCCAACTGTGTTGGATACACAAGGACGTGGAACGAGTCAGTTTTTTACAAATACAATCTGCTAATCTTATAGCATATACAGAAATTTGAGTACATAATTATATAGAAATTTATACAGTAAATTCTTTGGGCAGCAATACAGAAAAAGAAAATATATGTTTTCTTAGAATCATTCAAACACTACAGAAAACAGATACGGAGCACACACAGTTACAGAGCTCAGGTTAAATAAAATTCAAAGTGGCATTATGTCAACTTGTATTATACAATATTAAAATACTACAATTGCAAAAACCAGTAATTTCCCTTTGAAATTTTGTGTGATTGTGCTGGACAATAACCCATTATAAAAAGGCTTATTTGTTTCCCTATCTCTGGTTTTATTTTTGAGATACTGCTACAATCTCGTTTTGGTTTTGAATTTATTTTGATGGTTTTTTATTACCCTGGTTATCAGGCTTGTCAGATATTCTTTCCCCAAGCCATTCAGGTGAAGCCCGTGTTGCGTGTGGAATCTACATCCAATACTGCTTATATCAACGCATTTCACGTTTTTAAAATGTCTGCAGATTTTTGCAAACTGACTGTTGGCACTTTCTATTTCCCTGTTAACACATGACCATCTTACAAGATCATAGCGATGCGGAATATTGACAAGTATTACGTTAGTGTGAGTGAGGTTCCTCAGACACTGTTTAGGATCGAGCATTGCACTCGCTGTTTCATTTATGTAGACATCGTTTGCGCCTCCCATAAGTACAACGAAGTCTTTATCATGCAGATTTTTTGCCTCTGCGGATTTGGTCATTTTTTTAATTTCGCTAAGTGGGGCTCCCGGTTTCACTATACCACACGAAAATGTTTCAGTTGTTTCTTTTAGTTTACTTGGAAGTCCACGACCATGGCTGCCTGAAAACACAAACAGTTTCCTGTTATTGGAGTTCACAATTTGTGAATCGTTTTGTATTGTTTTACTACACACTTCGACACAATTTTTGGTTGTCACATTTATATTGACCTCCTTCACAATTGTTTGCGTCAGTGAATTTTCTTCTCTTACCTTATTCCCCAAAGTGCCTTTTTGCTTTTCCCATCGTTCATGCGAACTGTAAGTTGCATTTTCACTATCGGCGATCGAAAGTACTTGAAATGTGTTTTCGTGCACAAAGCTTGCGTAATGTCAGTGCTAGATGTTCTACCACACTGCTGCAAGAATGTGCTGGTGTACCATTGTGCATCAACCTTATCTGTAGTCTTCACTGACACGACTCGTCCTTGATCAGTATTAATGAGAAAATACTGATAATAAGCACCATTTAATCTCTGTGACCCTATTAATCTTTGCCCAAAAACACCTGCCTTTTTGTTGTTTGAGAAACAGTGCTTATCCTGTCTTAGTGAGGGTGGATGAGTTTTTCATCAGCCCACACATGCTCATATTGGAAGTTTATGACACAAATTGATGTAAGCTGTGCACCTTATCTGTAAGTGAAATGTTAGATATAAACAAAGGATCTGCACTACACACTTACTTGCGCCATTGATAGAACTGCAAGTTGCCAGTTGTGATCTTGTTACCTTGAGGTCTGGTTGTGCTGGTATGGATACAGAAATTGTGTATGAAGTACTGTCTGTAAAAGGCTAGGAACCACACAGCCCACTAATCGTCACACATTTTATAGAATTTTTGTCTGTTAAGGATGGCATGTTCCATCCATATCAGGTGTATGGACTGGACAAGGGTATCGACTGTTAACCCTTTGGGTTGCCAAAGAACCTGTGTGACTAGGACTGTGGAAATGTTTGGCAAACAGTTTATTAGGTGCTACTCTGAGGTGCAGATATTTTTCAACATGAAGTTCACATACTTGAAAGTTATTTACATTTGCTAAACTGCAACATAAAATCGTATTTGCCATATCATTTGTGGAGTAGTAGGTTTCCATTGTTGGAGAGAAAAGAAAATGCACTGGACCATTTGTACTTAAAAACAGTATGAAAGCAATCTGTATAAGTAGCTAAGATGCCACAATAAACACCAAGGGTTGTTAGTAATTTACTGTACAGTTACATAGACTAACAAAACAAGCTATGCTACAACACAACTCTAGCCCCATAACTGACTACTGACCACATCAGAGTGATGTGTACTGTTGACACAATTTATGAAGCACCAAGTGGTGACTGTGCTCACATCAGCAACCAATAGTCTTTCAGCCACTCATGCAGATTTCAGAAAGTATGCCTCTCTTGGCACATGTTAATTGGACTTGTTTTACTTGTTTTGATGACTAACACCACTTCTTAATCTATTTGGCACTTTGTAATGAACTGTAAATATCAATACACAGGATACAAATACCAAAAGGTACAGCAATCATACCAGAAATATTAGTTATAAACTTGACAAGGTGTGGTATCTCCAACTTCATTCTTTATTTATGTCCTTTGATTGAAATTAATGTTGTCACACATGACTATCAGTGGAGATGATGCAGTATTATCTTAAGAAGTATGTAAAATAAGGAAACAAGGAACAGGAATGTGGATGTAGAGAGTGGCATCTCGATAAAGAGGCCTGTCTGCGGATGATGTAGGAAAGGGTACGTCCATTAATTGTGTGAGGGTTTTTTAAGAAAATTTGAACCCACCTTCCTCCCTAAATGAGATGTGGTGAAACCCCCTCCCTTCCCCGCACTTGAAGTTTACCCTATATTTTTAAATAATTAAATTTATTTGATATGTTCATATTTTTGCGTTATACCACTAAAATACCTAATGCAATGCTCAGAATTAAATAAAACTTAATGTCATGTATTATGATAACAGATATTCACTGAATATTCTCCACCATTTGTCAGCTTTCAAGAAAGTTAAATCAATTAAAATTGTTGTTTTCCATTGTAAATGTAGCTGTCATTTGACAGCTAATTTTGCAGAAAAAATGTAGTACATACATTTAGAAAGTGTATTAAATAGTATTTTTAACTCCTGATTAAAAACATTTTAAAACACTTATTTTAAACATTACAGCTCTGAGGAGTATACATATGGACAGACAAGAGTCAGACAGATGAAAAGGCTCTGCGAATATGGTATTCATAGTTTTGATGGATAGGTAAAAAACTAGTTTTTTATTGATGTATTTTATACAATACATTAAATCTCGTTGAACCTTTACTTACTTTGTGAATGAAAGATGACATTGTTTTTACTTTCCTTTGAACTGTGTGATTACTTAGCTTTTCTCCCACTTCATTTGTATGATCACTAGAGAGGTCCCATTGGTGCACTTCATCTTAGCATCCGCCCATGAATGCTTAACGTCTTGCTGGCATGATAGCACTGAGTTCAGAGGGGCCGTAAAGGTTGATGGACACTTTAATATTGTTATACAGGAGAGTAATTTTGTAAATGAAAATGTTATCCACTATAATAATGTATATTCTTTCCATTAACAAACTGATGTGAGGTTTCCATTGCCCTCCCCTCCACCATTAAATGATATTTGATGAGGTTTTGAGTTCAGCTAGTTAATGGACATCCCCAAAGCATGTACACTGTTAAGACAGGTACCTCAGTGTCCAGAATGTGATAAGGTGGAAAAATAGTTCTGTACATAAGACCTTTCTGGTATTCACACATTAATTCCTGATCCAGGATGTAATGGAGCTTGCATTTGAAGTTGCATTTCTGGCTCAGATAGTTTTGAAAATGCTAGTTTTACTGAAGGTGAAGGCTCAAAATTTGAACTTGAAACTTCTAAAAGCAAAATTATCAATTAGTGACAGCAGTATTATCAGCTCTGTACTGTGGACAGTTGAGCGTCATTGTGGGCTTGGCCCTCCACAGAGGAATGCTGCGGTATACAAATTGCTATCATTAATTACATAAGTAATTTACAATAAAACCAATTTTATCAGGTAAATGAGTAAATTAAGTCTTAGGCCATTTCAGAAATGATAATGAAGTGAATACCACCTTCAACTTGAGTTCTGAGAAAACCAACTCCATTACATCCGTAGTGAGTGTAGTCCCCGGAAAATAATTGCCTAACTTGTGATTGGCCATGGTGATAATAAAAGGATGGAATTATTTGTTTAAATATTTTCAATGTTACGAGACATCTGTGGGTATTATTGGACTTTAAAAATAATATAGTTGTACTGTAAAGTACTGTTACATATGGTTTCGTATGTTTTAGTTGAGAGTAGTTCCCTCCATTAATGCTAAGAAACTGTGGTCCCTTGTGGTGAAACTTGAGGTACACTTATAAGGCACTGAGATGGAATTTCAGTACAAGTGCCACTCCAAAATGAAAGATTCTTCCAGGAATCAACTTGCAGTCTTTGGATGAGCTAATCCCCGTAATATTGTTTCACCTAGGAGTGCTAACTCAATAGAGTGTTAGAGGAGAACCTATACACAGTCTTGGAAAACTGGAAGCAACTGCCAAGTTGAAGTTGGGTGGTGTTCAGACACACAAAGTCTGGGATTGGCTCCAGATTGAGCACAAGTATTCTCCTAGTCACAAACGTCGCCTCAGTATGGTTTGAGTAAATGGGAGGCACACCCCAGTGGTGCCCCGGTGTGAATGGTCTATCTTCTTTTGTTGAAGAGCCGTACAGTATCTCTGTAAGCCAACTCCCTGCAACCTGCGCACAACCTGATTCCAGACGTTCAACCTGCAGCTGCACAGTGAAGTGCCTAATACAGCGGGTACTGAACACTTCTTATGCTTGTGTTGCAGGAGCTGTGTGTATATTATGTAACTGAAATGAGTTAAAAGAGCAGAAATGAGTGGAGAGATCGGTACGGATGAAATTGGTGTAGATAGAGTAACATGAATTATGCCAGTGAAAACTTTCAGGATATGCTGAACCTACAATGTGAAATATGTTGAAGGTATGTGAGTTTGTTTTGATGGGTAACAGTCTCTTCAGTTTATGTCACTGTACGGTATTGATAAGTTTAATTTGTCATTTTTGTACTAAAAAATTCAGACAAAACCATTACAGATTTACTTTTATTGTATGCATTATGGAAATAATAGCTGTGTGGGTGATCGCATCACATCCAAAAAGCAGTTATAGCAAAATTATATTTGCCTTTTCGACTACTTGTTAACTTACATAAGAATTTATACTGTTACATATGGTTTTTACTCTGTGTTTTGGAATGAGATGTTACATTATGGTTGTTGTTCATTGGGTAGCAGGCATGATGGTAATAGTATGGCCAGCAGTATGTGAAGTGGTAACTTGAGTAGAGTGGAAACACATTCTGAATGGTATGTCTTCAAGAAAATATAAACAAACCCAAGAATGAGTAAAATTGCATATTGGCTTTAACTCAGAAATCACCAATTCCACATTTGATGCATACAAAATAGCGAATTCCAGTTCTTTAAGTAAATAATGGAATGACTACAATCAACAATAGATGAGAACATTGATCCGTAAAGATGAGTAAAGCAAAGGATATGCTTTCTGCTCTTGAATAATTTTAAATTTGTTGTAAAGTTTTTGTTGAGTAAACTGTATTTACAGCTAAATTCAGCATATATACAATCTCATTGATTCCCTCAAAGTAGGAGTGTTTGAAATATGATGCATTGATTTCATCCGTAATGACCCAGTTATTTAATATCGCAGCATTTAACTAACTTCATGTACATCCTTTGTGTAAGGCTAAGCCACAGTGGTTCACCGACTCTGTTTCCCTAGAGCTGCTGTTGTGTTCTGTACCACACATGTCATGGTTGCAGAACCTCAGGATACAGGATTGTGAAATTGTATGATGGAACATCAGTGACAAATGAAAGTTTGAATCAGGATAGGATGGTTTGTCAGACAATCTGACTATTGTGGCAATTTTGTCTAGGTTCAAGTCCCAGTCTGTCACAGACTTTCAGTTGTCATGGCATATTCATTTATGTTGCTTAGACCCATTTTTTCTGTATTTTTGTAGCCTGTGTTGCACCTGTACCTCTCATTTATTTTCATTCAAGTTGAAAATGACCCATCCACATCTCCAAATCAAGAGATTGAAGACATATTCATTAAGGAAGAAACTCTGGTAAGTATCAAAATTCATCTGTTTTTACATTGTCTGCAAACCAATGTGCACAGCATGACGGAAGGTGACTTGTGTGGATATTAACTCCTCGTCTTGTTATTTCACTCATAGGTGATCCGCAAGGAATGTTACCGGCCCCCACACGCATCCTAGCCTTGTACCTTATTTGCAAGCTTCTGGTGTGCCTTGTGTGATAGAGATACAGGAATTGGGTTTCAGTCCATCTGAACTGCTTGTTTCTGAACTGGATTGAGTGAGGTAGAACACTGGTTAAGACACTGGAGGACAGGAGTTGAGAGTTCTGTATGACCACCCATATTTACATTTTTTGGAGTTTCCCTGATTTGGATAGGCCAAATGCAGGACAGTTCCTTTGAAAAGGTTGCATCTGATTTTCTTTCCCATCCTTTCCCTGTAAAGATCTTGACACCTGCGAGATGTTGAGCCCTAATCTGTCTCGCTTACTTCCCTCGATCTCCTTCAGTCTGTCATGCTAACGTAAAAGGAACTATAAATCAAATATTCAGAAGTATTATTGATTATTTGTCAGTAAATGGTATATTGCTTGATGTACTCTTTATGAATCACAGTTCATGCTGTACAGTGCAAGGCAAATAGGTTACTATCAATATAAGTACATCACAGGAGAAAGGAAAGATGAAAACTGACTGTTCAATGTTCCTGGGTAGCAATGTGCATCAGAATTTTTATTGAATATCATATATCTTCTCAAACCCTTGGGTTCAGTGTTGTCCACTGTACATGACATTTGGTACTGGAAAGCATTGCAAAATTAGCTTACTTTATATGCTTCCACCCATTGATGTCAAATGGACTAACATTCTGGGTCATTTCTGGATGTACACATAAAGTATCCATCATGCAGAAAAGAACTGTGAGAGTAAATCTGGTGCCCATCCTCAAACTTCATGTACACAGATGTTTAAAAAATTATGCATTGTAACAACAGCCTCACGTATGTTTGGTATTTTATGACCTTTTGTTGTGAAGAGTTAGTCACATTTTTTGAAAATAGCAGCACCCTTAAATAGGCACAAAAATGTACTCCACTATCTCCAATATTACCTTAACTCTTGCACAGAAAGTTGCAAAGTATGCTACAACAAAAATATTTGATCACCTTTATGAATTAAAGTTGCTGGTAAATAATGTAAGTTTTAAAAACCAATTGAAAGCCTTTCTATTTGACAACTATGAATTTCTGAATCTGCTTGGGTTACATTTGTCAAATTTTGTTGTATATTAAGATAAAAAATCTGGTTACATAAATGGTCATAATGTAGCAGTGTTTCAACAGAGAAAATGTATCTTATTTGCAAACTATTGATGTGTTCCAGATCACAGTTGAGTTGTTGTGAACACGCAAAAAGTAAAGTAAACTACAAAAGATGTTCTTAAAACACGTTTCTGTTTGAAAAACAATGATGAAACTTGACTGCCAAAATCAAATACACCATGGCATCAAAAACTATACATCTTGCACTATTTTTCGACATAGTCACCACCAATATTAAGACATTTGTCATAGCGTGCAATCAGTTTGAAGAAACCACTCTGATAAAACTTGGCACCTCAGGATGCAAGAAAATTTTGCACAGCCTGCTGCACTCCAGCATTGGTTTGGAAGTAACATCCCGAGACTAGATGGGGATAGTCTGTAGGCATTCACACACTAGTTCCATATACCCATTCGCACCAGATAACAGCACACGTTTCCATTGGTGACCACATTGTCCGTGCACATCTGTCTGCCATCGTAATAAATGCTATGATAACCTTAGTTACGCCAGTTTACTGCTATTATCTCTTTTCTGGCGCTCTGTGCATACATCATTCTTCCTCCACTGGCACCCCTTCTCTTTCTAAACTAGCAATGGATGTCGACTCGTATGGCACTTGTTGTGTCACCTGGTGTACTACGTTCTCTTTCAAAAACAATGACAAAAGTTGCTTTTGGAATGTTCCTTGTATATCTATATACTAAGATGGAAAGGTATTTTGTAGGCGGTTCTTTAACAGTTCCACTCATAGATTAAGCTTGACAAGAATGATTACTTGCATGCCTTTCTCCATGCCCTGCTGTAAGTTTTTATTTCTGCAGTCTCTTCAGCAGATATATATGGTGTTCAAAAGGTATGTGAAGATTTTGTCCTGATAACTGAGACTTATATTTTTGTAAATATATTTCATGGGATTTTGTTATCTTATCAGTATACTTTACCCGTAATTTCCATTATTATCTTCCACAGAACAGACAGGTGTGCAACCATTTCTGCTATCCCTTTCTTTTGCACAAGTTTAATGGTCCCTTTAGTCCAACCAGTTTTGGATCCCACACAATTAAGCAGTACTCTAATGTATGGCATAAGCAGTCTCCTTCACAGCCAAACTGAAAATTCATGGTGGCCAATCGATGGATTAAATCTTGCCATTTGTTTTACCTAAGACAAAGATTATTTAGTAGTTCAACTTCATATCTCTACAATTTGTTTATGGTCAGACACTGGTAGGACAGGTCTGACTTTTGCTGTGACTCATTAACCCCGTAGTGCAACATTACTGCATTTGTTTGTATGAGACTGATATTTTGTTGAAAACCAGCTGGACATTTCTACAATTCTTTATTGAATGACTGTTTGTCATAGATACATCATTTGCTAAAAGCTGAGCCTGCAACTAATACTATCTGCTAAGCAATTAATGTATAACATGAACAGTAATGATCCTATTACACATCCATGAGGATACCAGGTGTGAAATTCAGTAACTGTAGATGCTTCTTTATCCATTCATGACATATTATGACTGTCACATTCATGACTAGGTCTCCAAAAAAACATACTGAATCAAAAACTTCTGAAAAGTGTTGTAATACCAAATCCAAGTCATATCCATAACTCTCACAAGGAAAGTAATCCAGCTGACATGGCTTAACCCAAATAAAAATAGTTTTTATGTTTGGAGAAATGTCTTCTCTGCCACTCATCAGTGTCATTTATCTGTGAAACTGTGCATTTGTGCACAATCAATGATTAAAGGTTAACAAATTTGAATACTGCAGAAGCAACAGTCACAGAAGGTTCATAAGAATCATAAGTGATTTGGCAAAAAAATTAACACATGCAATATTTAGTATTATATTTCTCAAATACAGGGAGCGAAAGGCTATTTACAATTTGTACAGAAACCAGATGGCAGTTATAAGAGTCGAGGGGCATGAAAGGGAAGCAGTGGTTGGGAAAGGAGTGAGACAGGGTTGTAGCCTCTCCCCGATGTTATTCAATCTGTATATTGAGCAAGCAGTGAAGGAAACAAAGGAAAAATTCGGAGTAGGTATTAAAATTCATGGAGAAGAAGTAAAAACTTTGAGGTTCGCCGATGACATTGTAATTCTGTCAGAGACAGCAAAGGACTTGGAAGAGCAGTTGAACGGAATGGACAGTGTCTTGAAAGGAGGATATAAGATGAACATCAACAAAAGCAAAACGAGGATAATGGAATGTAGTCAAATTAAATCGGGTGATGCTGAGGGGATTAGATTAGGAAATGAGACACTTAAAGTAGTAAAGGAGTTTTGATATTTAGGGAGTAAAATAACTGATGATGGTCGAAGTAGAGAGGATATAAAATGTAGACTGGCAATGGCAAGGAAATCGTTTCTGAAGAAGAGAAATTTGTTAACATCGAGTATAGATTTAAGTGTCAGGAGGTCGTTTCTGAAAGTATTTGTATGGAGTGTAGCCATGTATGGAAGTGAAACATGGACGATAACCAGTTTGGACAAGAAGAGAATAGAAGCTTTTGAAATGTGGTGCTACAGAAGAATGCTGAAGATAAGGTGGGTAGATCACGTAACTAATGAGGAGGTATTGAATAGGATTGGGGAGAAGAGAAGTTTGTGGCACAACTTGACTAGAAGAAGGGATCGGTTGGTAGGACATGTTTTGAGGCATCAAGGGATCACAAATTTAGCATTGGAGGGCAGCGTGGAGGGTAAAAATCGTAGAGGGAGACCAAGAGATGAATACACTAAGCAGATTCAGAAGGATGTAGGTTGCAGTAGGTACTGGGAGATGAAGAAGCTTGCACAGGATAGAGTAGCATGGAGAGCTGCATCAAACCAGTCTCAGGACTGAAGACCACAACAACAACATTTCTCAAAATAGAACTTCCATTTTGGGGTATTTCAATCACCACCTTGAATCTCCACAGTCACATTTCAGTTACTAATAGGGGAAGATTGTACAGAAACCCAGCTGCATCTATTTTGGGGAATATGAGTATTCAAGTACTGTATGTTTTTTCAAGCAAACATTTAGCTTTTTCGATATGATATCTAATTTATGAAACGTATGCTTGTGTAGTCATTGATTCGTTAACCTTTGAACATTGGTAGTGTTAAAATATTAAGGTTTATGGATAAATAACCTTGATGGGTGGTAGACCATACATATCTCCTTATTTTAAACTAATTTTTATTCAGTGTTAGTCATTCAAGCTACTGTGGTTCCATTGTAGGAGTATCACGTATTAAGAGTACAGGATAGGTTTCACATCACTCACTGTTTAGGGAACCCAAACTCATTGCTGTAGAGAAGGTCACTTTACCTCAAATAGGCCATTTGTAGTAATTCTGTGGATTTCTGCCGTTTATTTATTTATTTATTCATTTATTAAAATTGGTGTGAACTATGTTCAACAAATAATGGTTATTAGTAATTCACTTGTGGATTTTATGTAGGACCCAACAGGGATTAATCAATAAGTTTTCACGACTGCAAATGTTTCATTTATAAAATTATCTCATCTATTATGTTGAGGTGGAATGTATTTTCCAGTCTTTGGAGAATGTTCGGGAGCTGTGGCCCTTTCAGTTTACCAACCACTGTGGCTCAGTGCTAACTGATTTGTTGTACATCTGCACCCTAGTGTAGTATCACATGTTTGACATTATAATGCAGTGGACAGTGCAGTTGAAATAATAAAGAATGTGAGTAAGACTGTGACAGGAGAGTGGAAGGGCTAGTTGATTAAGTGGTTTATACTTAACAACCTTTATTAAAACAAATAAATTAGAAGTAAACTTAATCATCTCCGTGGATTCAATTAAAAAACACATTGAAGGTAGTTTAGGAGCTATGGCTGCTTAAGAAAACAGGAAAAATAGCAGTTGTCCCCAACTACCCAAAATTATAACAAGAATCTTTAAGAATTTGGCACAACAATCCTGAAATTAAAAACTTACATTAAAACTGCCGTCGGCAACAATATAAAACAGAGAAACAATTTAACATTCAAATTTGATCAGTCATTTTACAGATATGCAAATTGAGAGATTGCCTTATTCTACAGCAACTCTTCAGATATCCTCTTGAGTTACATTAGGATGATTGTTGACATGGCCACATAGGTTGGTCCCATCACATTCGGCAAGGCTTCCAAAATCATCCAGGGTAAAGCTCTTGCTCTATATCAGCAGCCCGGTTGCTTGTCCAGTGTCAGTGTCCCATCAGTTCAGCCACAGCAATCATTCTGTCTGCCAGTCAAGTACTCTCATGGCCAGATGTCACTCCGGGTGGCCACTGCAAAATTAAAAACTTGCGCAGCTGGCAGCTACAGAATGGTTCTTGTGTCCATCACAGCACATACTTCCATCCCCAGAATGTCTAGATGAGGTAGGAGCTTCCTAGTGAGGGAACTCGAGAAAACAATATTAGTGCCACCACTGCACGGGATACTACAGTTAAATTAAATTGCTAAAGGTCCTTTTCTTTAGTGTTGTTACATCTCCAATTAAGGATAAATTTTTAAGATAGCAGGAGTAGAGGTAGTGAAGATCTACCCACGCCTTGCTTAAAAGTACAGTTTGTAATGTACATACATAATATACATAGGAGATGATGATTTGCTCACAGTTGCACCAGTTCATTGAACACTATTACTGAACAGTGGTTATCAAAACAGTTGCTCCCCTTCTTTATACAGGCTTAAATTCATACACATCACTTATTACACTTTCTTACATCATTAGTATTCAGTTTAACTTCAGATAAATATACCCAAAAAAATTCAATTACAGTGTGGGTTTTTGATGCGAAGGGTGACTGTAGTTGCAAACAGGAAGAGTTGTACCATCACCTTTAATCTGGACAACAACTTCATCATTATTTTATCTTTCGTTTTACTGACTGCCTGAAAGCTCTGCACTCAGACTCTGTCACCCTGCTTGAGGTGAGTAGGGCATCTCCCCTTGTTATAATTCTGGGCTTCTTGCTCTTCAAATTAGCTCTTGTCCTCTTCCAGTAGTCTCAGATCTGCATTGTATCACTTTTCTCAGTTAACAGTGGTTTGATTTATCACAAATTTTCTAGTGGCATGTTGGGCTTACATGTGAACATAAGGCTAGCGGGATCTGTTTCTGAGACTCATGTACCATCATGTTGAAAGCAAAAGCTAACCATTGAAGTGAATAGACCCACCAGGAAAGGTCTTGATATTGATGTGCTATGTGGGCAGAACACAAATTGCGGTTGACTCATTCCTCAAATGATGGGTTAGAACAGTAAGGCATTGTAGCAGTACGTGCAGTCCACCTTTCGAAACAGGAACCCTGAAACAGTCTTGTCTTGAATGATGCAGCATTATCAGAGACTACATATTGAAATTGCCAAAGGGTACCAAACAAGGATTTTAAGCAATTTATAGTGCCATGTGCAGTCATATCACAGCTCGGAAATAACCAGCAAAAGCAGGTAAAGATATCCACACAAATTAATATGAACCTATTCCCAACTTGCTACTGCAGAAGATTGTCTACATAATTTATGTATAATATCTGCGTGAGTGACGTCACTATTTCAGAAGCTAGCAGTCACTCTGTGCCGTGTACTCAACATTTGGTTACTCATTGCACAGACTTTGCAAAACTGTACCCACCCCGTAATTCCCTTGTCTGTGATCTGCCATATAAAATTTTCCTGTATTTTCAGTTGTGTTTTAAATATTCCTAAATGGCTACTGAGTAACAACTCTCGGTAATATTTACATAGTAAAGATACTACTCCAGGAGTGACAGATGAAGCTATTTTGTCCTGTTTACTTCCCCTGACTGGACAGCTCAAAACATTTACAGTTAAACAGTAGGGCTTAACCTTTTCTCCTCCCTTTATCATCTCTTTAATTTCTTGTAACCTAACATTGGAATCCTGATGTTCTGCACTGTCTATAAACAACCGCAGGAGATAGGTGAGGATAGCCACAAAGAAGTCTGCTTTGTGCTTACTGCCTCCTTGAAATGTCCACTCTCTGTATGATTCAATATCCCCTTTCTCGAACATAAAATTATGTTTGTCAGCAACAGCTTTATACCCTCCACCTATATGACACACTCTAAACTGGAGGCAGAGATCCGAATTGCTTCTCTTGCAATATACCCCATTCACCTCGGTAGTCCCCGTACTGAATAAGGGCATGGTTATCACTTTCAACAACGAATGGACGGTGCTCCTGGGATGTACGGATTTTCTGCAAAGCAAACAATACAGCCAACCTTTCCAGTCTGTAAACTGAATATAAAATTTCTAATCTTGGAAAACTGAGAGAGGTGTACCCTATCGGTCTTCTCCTTGACTAGTGTTCTAATAAAAGAAGAGGTGCTACACCTGATATAGAAGCATCCAGGGGATAAACCACCCTGAGAAAACCCTGACCCTTCCCCCTCCTCTTCTCTTGACCTTTTGTCCTGCTAATTGATTTATGACACCTCCTGCAGATAATCCACTCTTCTGAGAAATCCCCACCCTTCCCCCTCCCCCTCCTCCACTCCTCTGTGGACCCCATTGAAATTTCCTTCCTTTCCTTCTCATTTAACTCAGTGGACTAGCGATTTGGGCAAAGTTAAGTGTAAATTTTTGGAAAAAATTAATCATGCCAATGAACCTTGCCATAGCCTTGGGACTCTTAGGTGGCAAACAGTTTTGCACAGTCTTAAAGCAGCTTTGGTCAACAATAATACCCTGGGGAGAAACTGTGTGTGCCAAAAATGACATCTGTGATTGTGCGAACTTTACCTTAGAAGGTTTGACTGTGAGCCACTGTCTTATTACACACTGAGGGTCTACTCCTTAACCTCGCTCCTATTACTGGCCTCTAATCAGTCAGAATTCTCGCTTTTCTTTCACTGGATGCCTGGTCAGTCTCATTTGAAATGGTCAGGACTACAAAATGTGTACATGGCATCCTGTTATGTGTAAGGCAGCCCTTTTTGCCTCGTATAGGCACCTTTGAATCCTGTATCCCGGTCTCGGCCTTTAGATTAAATGAGATTAGATTAATTATTCATTCCATAGACCCATAAAAGAGGGAATCCTCCTGGGTGTGGAACATGTCAGATAAACACATTACAAAAATGGAATTAGAAAATCTTAAGTTTCATTAATTTCAATGATCCTCAGTCAATAAACAGTAAAATTATGTACATGAATTAAATTTAGACTTCTAATATTTACAGGTTTAATACTTACATCTGCTTTCATTAAATCCATAATTCCGACTTTTTTTAGTTTCTTGGGTAATACAGCCAAGTATTGTCAAAAATTAAAGTATAATAAATTTTCATTAAAATGGTCTACTGCACTTGTTGAGAAACTCACGGATGGAATAGAAGGAGTTGGCCACCAAAAATTCTTTTGAATTATGTTTAAATTGTGCCTTGTCTGAAACTAAACTCTTAATGGTTGCTGGTAACTAATTAAAAATATGCCTTGCTGAATACTGGACTCCTTTCTGGGCAAGAGTAAGTGATTTTAAATATTTATGTATATTGTTCTTATTCCTAGTATTGATACTGTGTACTAAGCAGTTAGTTGAAAAAAGAGATGTATTATTTACAAAAAACTTCATTAAGGAATAAATATACTGAGAAGCTGTGGTTAATATGCCCAATTCTTTGAATAAGTTTCGACATGATGTTCTTGGATTTACACTACTCATTACTCTTACTATACGCTTCTGTACTCTAAAAATGTTTTCTCTGTTTGTGGAGTTACCCCAAAATATGATACCATATGACATAATGGAGCAAAAATAAGCAAAATATGCCAGTTCTTTTTTATATTTATATCTCCTATGTCTGAAATCATTCACATTGCAAACACAGACTTGTTTAGGCACTTTAGCAGTTCGTTAGTATGTTGCTCCCAAGTGAATTTTTTAAGTTGTAATCCCAAGAATTTTACACTCTCAACTTCTCCTATTTCCATGTCATCATATTTTATACATACACCAGAAGGAAATGTGTTGGAAGTTCTGAACTGCATATAGTGGGTCTTTTCAAAGTTTAATGACAGTGAATTGGCTATGAACAACTTATTAATGTCAGTAAAAATTTGATTAGCTGCCCTTTCTAAATTTATATTTGATTTACTATTTATTGCAATGTTTGTATCATCTGCAAATAAGGCAAACTTGGCATCTGGTAATGTAATAGATGACAGGTCATTAATATACACAAGAAACAGTAGTGGACCTAGTACGGGACCTTGGGGAACACCACATGTAATTTCTTCCCAGTCAGTTGATGTCTGATTTTCTACTGCTGAAGTGTTACGTAATGACACCTTTTGTTTTCTATTAGTAAGATATGGCTGAAACCACTTTGCATTACTACCAGTGATGACATAATATTTTAATTTACTTAAAAGAATGCTGTGATTCACACAGTCAAATGCCTTTGACAGGTCACTGAATATGCCAGTTGCCTCTAATTTTTCGTCCAATGAATTAAGGACATTTTCGCTGTAAGTGTAAATAGCTTTCTCAATATCAGAACCCTTAAGAAACCCAAATTGTGACTTTGACAGTATGTTATTTTCACTAAGGTGCTTAAGTAGATGCTTGAAAATAACCTTTTCAAAGGTTTTTGAAAAAGTTGGCAAAAGTGAGATCGGTTGGTAATTTGACATCATTTCTTTGTCCCCTTTCTTGTGGAGAGGTATAACTTCAGCATATTTAAGCCAGTCCAGGAATGTTCCTGTGACAAGTGATTGATTACACAAATAACTTCAGATATGACTAAGCTCACATGAACACTCTTTTATTAACCTTGTTGATATATTATCATAACTACTAGAATGATTTGATTTCAAGGACTTTATGATGGATTCTATTTCTTTGGGTGAAGTAAGTGTCAATTCCATTTTACTGAGATTGCTTGTGTGCGCTGGTCTCAGATATTCCATTGCATTATTTACTGAACCTGACAACCCCATGCTATCCGTAACAGAGACAAAATACTTGTTTAAATGGTTTGCAACACAACATGCGTTTGTTAGCAGGGTTTCATTTATTTTTAGAGCTATTTGTTCCTCCTCATTTCTGGTCCTACCTGTCTCTGACTTAACTATATCCCATATTGTTTTTTATTTCATTGCTGGATGTATTTAACTTCTTCTCATAATGCAGGTGTTTAGACTTCTGGATAACCTTCTTCAGTATTTTGCAGTAATTTTTGTAATGAGCTGTAATGCTAGTATCAAAGGTGTCCCTACGTATCAGATGGAGTTTCCTTTTTGTCTCACATGATATCTTTCAGATTCATATCTGTGTAATGGATCGGGTACACACGTGTCTGTCTTGTAAATCCACGAATGAGTTGGCCTTTCCACAAACAATAACCTACTCCTATCCTCTGGACTTACCCCTTCAACCTCTGCTTCACTCTGTGGTAAATATAATGCCTTTACTACGCCCCCAATATCCCACATGTACCGTGCTAACAGCTCCCTGTTTTCTTTTACCCACCAGTAGTCCCTTTGCACTAATTCCTACAGCATCTACAGAGAAGGTATCAGTTTTATACACAAATGGTCCCAAAATTCACTAAGGCTACACTGTGCTATTCTAGCTGTATTATCAGAACACATTAACTGCCCTGCATGCTTTGGATATAGCAACTTATAAAAGTGTTGTCCTGTGAATCCACAGTTTTCACCTTGTTCCTGTAACTCATCTAGCGACCACAATAGGTGGTGAATTTGGCCTAAAGTGTTGACTGACAATTTTCTACACTTGTAACAACCCAAGTGAAAAATTAGGTAAATTACCAAAAAAATTAAGGCACCATCAGTCTGCTGTCTTGTCTCGATATATACTGCAGAATAAGGGATGTGGCTGGAGTTACATGTGATAATCACTGATGGCCCTTGTCAAAGATAAAACTTATTTATTAATTGTCATCTTGAAACTGCCTGGCAGATTAAAACAATGTGCCGGACTGAGACTCGAATTCGGGATCTTTGCCTTTCGCGGGCAAGTGCTCTACCAACTGGGCTACCCCAGCACGACTCACACCCGTCCTCACAGCTTTACTTCTGCCAGTACCTCGTCTCCTACCTTCCAAACTCTGCAGAAGCTCTCCTGCGAACCTTGCAGAACCAGCACTCCTGAAAGAAATGATATTGCGGAGACAGTTGGTAGAGCACTTGCCCGCGAAAGGCAAAGGTCCCGAGTTTGAGTCTCAGTCCGGCACACAGTTTTAATCTGCCAGGCAGTTTCATATCAGTGCACACTCCACTGCAGAGTGAAAATCTCTTTCTGGAAACATCCCCCAGGCTGTGGCTAAGCCATGTCTCCGCAATATCCTTTCTTTCAGGAGTGCTAGTTCTGCAAGTTTGGAAGGCAGGAGATGAGGTACTGGCAGAAGTAAAGCTGTGAGGGCAGGCGTGAGTCATGCTTGGGTCGCTCAGTTGGGTAGGGCACTTGCCTGCGAAAGGCAAAGGTCCCGAGTTCGAGTCTCGATCTGGCACACAGTTTAACCTGCCAGGCAGTTTCATATCAGCGCACGCTCTGCTGCAGAGTGAAAATCTCATTCTGGAATTGTCATCTTGTCAAAGACAAAAACTGTTTGGCGATTGTGCAGAGTTACTGTCCAAATGTCGCCAAGTTTCATGGTCTCTGCTTTCCTATTACAATTTTGCCTATGTTTATGTATTTCAATGGCTTCTCTACATAGCTGTGGATAATAACACACTGAATAACATCTTGGTGTGTATACAAAATGAAATAGAAATAAAATTCAGTCTAACTTACTGTAAGGAGATGGCGATAGCTGGCCAAACAGTATTTCTTATTCTCACAACAAGAATAAGAATTAATCGAAATAAATTCACAAACACAATATTTGATGGCAGTAAGTACACTACACACTAATCAGACAATGCGAAAACACCGCTTAATTCAGAGTGAGAGTCAGTGGAACTATCCGTGTCACTGCTCGTATTGACAGATATAATCAAGTCTTCGACACTTTGTTGTAAGATACCTTCATTGTCCCATGCGTCCTGTATCCCTCCTTTCACGTGATGCACTACCTTCTGCCAGTCTTCCAATGTCACAATTTCAACTGCCTCTTTCAAAAGGCGTTCCACTTCGGTTAATGTGAATTTCTTATTTTCTGCAGCAATACGCCGTTTAACCTGAGCCCAAATCAGCTCTATTGCGTTGAAATGGCAATGGTAAGGAGGCAATCTGAGCACTTTATGCCCGTATTTTTTTGCTACTTCATCCACAACGTAAGTCGGGTTCTTTGGCTTGGGTTGGGATACAAGTTCTAATAATTCTGCCCTTGTCAAATTACTGTCGAACTGTACCTTACGTTTCTGTAACCAGCTAACAATGTCGTTTTTCTTCGTTGCCATTGTGGGCGATTTATCTTGTATTACTGAGTGATAAGGAGCGGTATCCATAACAATGATAGAGGTTTTTGGTTAAGTTCTGGAGGACAAAAGTCTTCAAACCATTTCACAAAAGTATTGTGGTTCATCTCTTCGTGGTAGTCGGAGGTCTTATTTGAACTGAATAGCAGCAGACAATTTGGAATGAAGCCTTTTGAATTTCCGGCATGTGCTACAATTATCCTTTTTCCTCTGCCGATCGGAGCTGCCATACTACCGCTGATGGTACCGTCGTCCAGCTTGTTTTTAAACTGTGTCCTGCATTCACCCATGTTTCATCAAGCCAAACGATATCACCAAAATTTGTCCCCACTAATTTTCTAAGAAAGCAGCATTGCCAGGCTGCAATATCTTTGCGTTCCATTAATAACTTTCTGCCAGAGATGGATTTATATCGGAACATTTTCACAACTCGTAACAAAGACGATTTACTACCCTGAAACAGATCAGCCGCTGTAAGGGTAGCATGTAGTTTTTTGAGTGTTGATACTCCTTCCTCGAATAAAATGCATATATTTGATGACGAATGGCATCTTCCTGAAAAGAGTCAAGTTTTGTGACCCTCTTCTCTAGTCGCCTCTTTTTTCAGGTGTCTCCAATTTAGATGATTCACTTGAGCCTTCTTTAATGAATTTCTCCTTGCAGATTCTTACTACTGATCGTTCACTAACTTGCAGAGCAACTGCAGTTCGCTCCACCACCTTATCCAAAGGAATGAGAGGCCCTCCTGTATCCCTCTCTCTCTCAAAATACTCCCTTAAGGAACACACGTATTCACGCACCTGACTGCGTATAATGACGCCATGTCCGCCACTTTTTGGAGGTTTCCGAGGAGTGTGCAGCCTCGGTCTCCCTCTCTTGCAACTGCTTCCATCAGACATCGTAAACACGCGAAGCTACAAGTCACTCAAATCTCTCTACCGCACATCTACAACGGCTCGCTGAGGACTGGCTGGCTGGCACAATGCCTTGCCTTAGTCAGCTCAGCAGAGCGAAGTGGCAACGCAGTGGCTGCCGACAGCGCCGGCTGCCATTGGTTTATTGGTGGCGGGAGCCCTGCATCCCGTTGCCTGTCAAGTGACAACTACTTTAAATCAGACTATAATGATACTGGCACAGCTGTAAGAAAACTGTGTTACTGTGGGGACTTTGTGAAAAAGCCATCTAGATTGTTTAACGTATTTCTCTACTTATAATGCTGTATTGACTGATGCCATGATATGGTCAAAACTTGGAAATTGTAAAACAATGTCCAGTATCCATTCCAGTTAAACATCTGCGTAAATGGGATGTTATTGAATGTGACATTGAAAATTGTTTTTCAAATTTCAAAGTTTTGACCTGACGAGAGCAGTAACCAAAATGAAATTAAAATAATGAAATATGATAAGCAATCTAGACGAGTTTATTCTCAAAACAGTTTTCCTTGCCCATTAAACTGTGTCAGCATTGCCAGTTCCTAAATGTTGATACTACGTTCCAACTATTTATAAGACAGGCTACCCATTGTATACTCAGTTTCCCTGTTGAGTGTCATGCTGAATGATGGGGTGCACATTCACATTCTTTCTAGGGTGGGTATACCACCATTTGACATTCCATTGACGTCCAGGCGATTTGCCATTGACGTCCAGGCGATTTGCCATTGACATCCAGGCGATTTGGTGATAATCCAACGTTAATGGCTTATCTTTAATGTGTTTGAACAGCTGTGTTATCAGATTGTATTGTACTTATGACACAGCATAAATTTTGTGCGTGATACTTGTGTGGTACCACATTCATAGCTATGATCACTTCCACAAACACATTTATTAAAAGAAAACAAAAGGAAGTGAGCTGATCATTTCTTTGTGCTTTTGCTGGAAAGTTTGTTATTTCCTGTCCCTCAGCTTATGTAGCATTTTCTGATTGTTTCAGGAATATTCACCTTCAAATGATATTCCATGGCCTAGCACTCAGGATAGTGGGAAAATGGAGGATGAGGAATGTGAGGAGGATATGGAGGATGCAATGAGCGAGGGCGATGGTAAGGTGAGTTATGTTCCGTGTGACCTGTCCACTGTTGGTGTGTTGGTGGCAGCCATGTGAGACTAGTAAGGTCAAATTGCTACCTGTGGAATGTTGGATTTGCTTGTGAATGTTATGGACAAAAGTGATTTGATGGGGAGGAAAAGATTTTACAGCCAATGCTGTTTAGTTCTTATATTGATGTGTACAGAGTGTCTAGAAAGGACAACTTTTCTCACAGGAGGTAGTGCTGGGCATAACTATAAAAACAGTTCTGTTAACAGGTGTGCAAAAGCAGAAACTTGTGTAGGTATGGGCCATCTCACTCCTGCTGAGAAAGCCAGTACTTAGTGGTGTAGGAAATCCTCCAGTTGACGTACAGTGCTCATTCTGTATTGGTTGTGTTTGTCTGTATACGTAATGCTGTTGTCAGACAATCCGTTCTATATTAGTCAGTTTGATGTTATGCTGGCATCAGAACAGTATTACTGATCCTGTGAAGTGTGAACAAGATAAAGCTATTATTGCATGGCAGACATGATATTCTGCTGCAGTTTAACCAGTGGCATTAATTGACAAGCAATTGTTACATAGAGTGAACATCATACTTGGTGCCCTATTCTGTTTAGAAAATGTTCAGCAGACTTCCAGAAATGGGTGCATTCACAATAAGAATGAGGGACTGTAGTAGACCTCATGCAGTTTGCATACCCATTATGGAGAATTGCAATGGCTGATTTTTGTAGGATAAGTATGCAAAAATTGGCGCTACTGAACACATAAATCATGCTTTCACGTGGTCAGTGCTGTGCAAGTGCAACTTGCATTTTATTTAAGGTTGAGACAAGATTCACACTGAGATAATAAATAAGCACAATAACCACATGTGAATAGAAGAAAATTATCAAGCAATCGTGGAAGCAAGGGATCAAGTTCACTTTAGTGTCAATATGTTGTCAGGAATTGTAGGTGACAGACTCATAGCACCATAAACTTTACCAGACAAATTACAAATTAACAGGTGCTGTCTATCACCAATTTGTGTGTGCCGAATACCCATACTATTGGAGAATGTTATTTATCCTGTAGATAAGAATAACTATTTCTCTTTAACGACTGAGTTTCGATTATTTTTCCAACAAAACACATTTCACCTATTTGTAGCAGGCACCTTTAGTGATTTACAAACATATAAGAGAGGTACTTATTTAACACAATTTGTTGCCTACTTTTGTCTCTCCTATTATCTTCATCCATTTGCTGTTGTATTAGAACTTCTTGACTTGCATCTGATTGATAAGTTTTAAAGCAATTGCATTTCACAACTGTGCTGTTGACTGCATTTAACCTTGCTGCTGCAGCTACAGATAGGCATAAAATACCTGTGGTTTAACAGCACCTGCACACCACAGGCCTCAATATGGTATTGAGCGCAGCGTGAGCAGTAACATGAAATTTGACTTACACTGAATGAGTATATACAATGGATGGCAAGTCAACAAGCACCCACAGCAACAGGCTATTGCTCTGTTTAAAATTTCACAATTTCATGGAACATGGGAGAATATAGTATTAAATCTTCCCACTGACTTACACAGTCAGCAAACTCATTGCATTTGAATGAACTTATGGTAAGGACTCTTATGTGGTATGTATTCAGTGATGTTCCTTCTTTTCTCTTCCTGGTGTATGCAGAACAGTAAATTAATTGTAGCAATATAGATAATGGATGATGAGTTGTGCCATCTGGGATTATTTTATTTCACAATCTGATAAATAATTTCCTCCATTGTTGTATTCATGTCATTTAACTGTAATGTTAATACCAGATATTTTATAATGTGTGAAATTGAAGGATGTATACAATTTAGTTCTTGATAGCAAACAAATAGACTTACTTTGCTAGTTTTGTACAAGCAAAATAATATTTCCAAAGACCGGAAAAGCAGTGGAAGTGTCTATATCAAACTGTTGCTGGCAATATAGTATTCTTGAACACTAATAATGCCCAAGATTTGTGCCTAAAATTTGATTTTTTTATTCCCTTGTGTTTGATATCTATTTGTTTCTCTTTCTGTTATTGAAAAATTGTCTGCTGAAATTTACACTCGACATACAAGTGACAGTTCAGATGCTTCCTGATGACAACATATATTTATGTTGTTTGATTAATGTTTTTATTTCAGAATTTCTAATTACGATCAAATATATTTCATTTGAAGGTCGTAGTTTTCAGCATTCACTGTTAGCTTTATTTCCAATCACTCACTATGACTGTACCAACAATGACAGGGTTATTTCAAAATGGGCGATTTTTGTGTAACTACGTGCCAAAAAAATTAACCATTCTATCACATATATGAACCATGGACCTTGCTGTTGGTGGGGAGGCTTGGGTGCCTCAGTGATATTGATAGCTGTACCGTAGGTGCAACCACAGCGGAGGGGTGTCTGTTGAGAGGCCAGACAAACGTGTGGTTCCTGAAGCGGGGCAGCAGCCTTTTCAGTAATTGCGGAGTCATCAGTCTGGATTATTGACTGATCTGGCCTTGTAACACTAACCAAAACCGCCTTGCTGTGCTGGTACTGCGAATGGCTGAAATCAAGGGGAAACTACAGTCGTAATTTTTCCTGAGGGCATGCAGCTTTACTGTATGATTAAATGATGATGGCGTCCTCTTGGGTAAAATATTCCGGAGATAAAATAGTCCCCCATTCGGATCTCTGGGGAGGGACTACTCAGGAGGACGTTGTTATCAGGAGAAAGAAAACTGATGTTCTACGGGTCGGAGTGTGGAATGTCAGATCCCTTAATCAGGTAGGTAGGTTAGAACATTTAAAAAGGGAAATAGATGGGTCAAAGTTAGATATAGTGGGAATTAGTGAACTTTGGTGGCAGATGGAACAATACTTCTAGTCATGTGAATACAGGGATATAAATACAAAATCAAATAGGGGTTATGCAGGAGTAAGTTTAATAATGAATAAAAAATTAGGAATTCGGGTGAGCTACTACAAACATGAATGCATTATTGTGGCCAAGATAGATACAAAACGCACACCTACCACAGTAGTACATGTTTATATGCCAACTAGCTCCACAAGATGATGAAGAGATTGATGAAATGTATGATGAGATAAGAGAAATTATTCAGATAGTGAAGGGAGACAAAAATTTAATAGTCATGGGTGCCTGGAATTCGATAGTAGGAAAAGGAAGAGAAGGAAACGTAGTAGGTGAATATGGAATGGGGTTAAGAAATGAAAGAGGAAGCTGCCTGGTAGAATTTTGCACAGAGCATAACTTAATCATAGCTAACACTTGGTTCAAGAATCATGAAAGAAGGTTGTATACATGGAAGAAGCCTGGAGATACTGGAAGGTCTCAGATCGATTATATAATGGTAAGGCAGAGATTTAGGAACCAGGTTTTAAATTGTAAGACATTTCCAGGAGCAGATGTGGACTCTGATGACAATTTATTGGTTATGAACTGTAGGTTAAAACTGAAGAAACTGCAAAAAGGTGGGAATTTAAGGAGATGGGACCTGGATAAACTGACAGAACCAGAGGTTGTAGAGAGTTTCAGGGAGAGCATTAGGGAACAATTGACAAGAATGGGGGAAAGAAATACAGTAGAAGAAGAATGGATAGCTTTGTGAGATGAAATAGTGAAGACAGCAGAGAATCAAGTAGGTAAAAAAGACGAGGGCTAATAGAAATCCTTGACTAACAGAAAAGATATTGAATTTCAGTGATGAAAGGAGAAAATACAAAAATGCAGTAAATGAAGCAGGCAAAAAGGAATACAAATGTCTCAAAAATGAGATCGACAGGAAGTGCAAAATGGCTAAACAGGGATGGCTTGAGGACAAATGTAATGATGTAGAGGCATATATCACTAGGGGTAAGATAGATATTGCCTACAAGGAAATTAGAGAGACTTTTGGAGAAAAGAGAACCACTTCCATGAATATCAAGAGCTCAGATGGAAACCCAGTTCTAAGCAAAGAAGAGAAAGCAGAAAGGTGGAAGGAGTATATACAGGGTCTATACAAGAGAGATGTTCTTGAGGATAATATTATGTAAATGGAAGAGGATGTAGATGAAGATGGAATGGGAGATATGATACTGCGTAAAGAGTTTGACAGAGCACTGAAAGACATAAATCGAAACAAGGCCCCAAGAGTACACAACATTCCATTAGAACTACTGATAGCCTTGGGAGTCAGCCCTTACCCAACTCTACCATCTGGTGAGCAAGATTTATGAGACTGGCGAAATACCCTCAGACTTCAAGAAGAATATAATAATTCCAGTCCCAAAGAAAGCAGGTGTGAAAATTACCGAACTATCAGTTTAATAAGTCACCGCTGCAAAATACTAACACGAATTCTGTACAGATGAATGGAAAAACTGGTAGAAGCTGACCTTGGGGAAGATCAGTTTGGATTCCATAGAAATATTGGAACACATGAGGCAATACTGACCCTACGACGTATCTTAGAAGATATATTGAGGAAAGACAAACCTATGTTTCTAGCATTTGTAGACTTAGCTTTTGACAGTGTTGACTGCAATAATCTCTTTCAATTCTGAAGGTGGCAAGGGTAAATAAGGGAGTGAAAGGCTATTTACAATTTGTACAGAAACCAAATGGCAGTTATAATAGTCGAGGGGCATGAAAGGGAAGCAGTGGTTGGGAAAGGAGTGAGACAGGGTTGTAGCCTCTCCCTGATGTTATTCAATCTGTATATTGAGCAAGCAGTAAAGGAAACAAAAGAAAAATTTGGAGTAGGAATTAAAATCCATGGAGAAGAAATAAAAACTTTGAGACAGCAAAGGACCTGGCAGAGCAGCTGAACGGAATTGACAGTGTCTTGATAGGAGGATATAAGATGAACATCAACAAAAGCAAAATGAGGATAATGGAATGTAGTCGAATTAAATTGGGTGATGCTGAGAGAATTAGATTTAGATATAAGACACTTAAAGTAGTAACTGAGTTTTGCTATGACGGTCAATGTAGAGAGGACATAAAATGTAGACTGGCAATGGCAAGGAAAGCGTTACTGAAGAAGAGGAATGTGTTAACATCAAGTATATACTTAAGTGTCAGGAAGTTGTTTCTGAAAGTATTTGTATGGAGTGTAGCCATGTGTGGAAGTGAAACATGGACGATAAATAGTTTAGACAAGAAGAGAATAGAAGCTTTCGAAACGTGATGCTACAGAGGAATGCTGAAGATTATATGGGTAGATCACATAACTAATGAAGAGGTAGTGAATAGAATTGAGGAGAAGAGAAATTTGTGGCACTACTTGATTAGAAGAAGAGATCGGTTGGTAGGACATATTCTGAGGCATCAAGGGATCACCAATTTAGTATTGGAGGGCAGAGTGGAGGGTAAAAATCATAGAGGGAGATCAAGAGATGAATAAACTAAACAGATTCAGAAGGATGTAGGTTGCAGTACGTACTGGGAGATGAAGAAGCTTGTACAGGATAGAGTAGCATGGAGAGCTGCATCAAACCAGTCTCTGGACTGAAGACCACAACAGCAACATCACATATATAAATATTCATGGAGAGATTCACATAAAGCAGACATTCAGAGACAAAAGTGTTGCCCTAAAAAATGTATTATGTGAGTCTGAACTCAGTACAAGTAGAAATAATATTTTATTTGATTAATAGCAAGCATCCAGTATATGTTCCAGTGCCGCTCACAGGAAGAAAGTGTTTGTGCCTAAATTCTGCTATTCTAGTGCTTTTGGGGAGATGGTATTCTTTGTTTTTCCATCTGTTGCATACACAAATAAATCAAAATGTTTACCAATGTGTCAGCAGGTCACAGTCAGCTGTCCATATGAGAAACATGCATTTGCCAAATTTGGTACACACACTTCTAGCAGTTGTCCCTGTGCTTTGTTGGCAGTCATTACAAATGAAAGTCTTAATGGAAACTGCAAACTGTTGAAGACAAATGTCCCTAAGCCATCACATTGAGCCTTTAATTGTTCTAATAGGTTAGCATTACTGCTGTCAAATTGAACCTTAAGATAAGTTTTTAATTCGTCACACAGAGCCTTTAAATCTGCCTGTAAATCTGCTTTTCATTCAGAATTTAACTCCTCACCATGAACCTTCATACCAACCTTTAAGTCTGCAGTTATTTACACACTAAGGAAGCAAACAAGTTCTTTAATTTCTCCTTTGTGCTTTTTGTTGAGTGACCACTGGTGTACAGTATTTAAGATGATATGTTTATAAGTAATCTTCTCCCGCCAGTAACTGCTAAAGAGTGAGTGACTTTGTTACAGACTTTTTTGAATAACAAAATCAATTTCATCTGTGCAAAACACACACCATCACAAAATGAAATTAAAAAATAATAACAACTTGGCTTCAATGCAGCTCATCAAACTAAGTTGCACAGCCCGTCATGTTGTGATATTAGCTGGAACCACATCACAGCAACTCAGTGAGGTTGGATGATCATTGGTTGTCTATATGTACAGCGATACTCCCCAGTCCACCTTATGGCAAATACCAGAGGCTACCCTGTACCAATACTAGTAATTTCCTTTCCTATTCTGCTTGCAAATAGAGTGAGGGAAAAATGACTGTCTATATGCCTCTGTATGAGCCCTAGTTTCTTGTATCTTGTTTACATAGTTCTTATGCACAGTGTATGGTGGAGGCAACAGAATGGTTCGGCAATCAGCTTCAAAAACTGGTTCTATAAATTTTCTCACTAGTGACCCATGAAAATAATGTCGCCTTCCCTCCAGGGATTTCTATTTGAATTCCCAAGGCATCTCGGTAACACTTGCGTGTTGATTGAACCTACCAGTAACATATCTAGCAGCCCACATCTGAATTTCCTTGATGTGTTCTTTTAATCCAGCCTGGTACGGATTCCAAACACTTGAGCAGTATTCAAAAGTAGCTCACACTAATGTCCTTTATGCAGTCTTCTTTACAGATGAACCACACTCTCCTAGAACTCTCCTAATAAACTGAAGTCAACCACTCACCTTTCCTGTCACAATATTCACATGCTCATTCTATTTCATATCACTTTGCAGTGTTACATCCAGATATTTAAATGATGTGACCGTGTCAAGCAGTACACCACTAATGCTATATCCAAACATTGTGGGTTTGGTTTTTCCTATTCATCTCTATTAACATACATTCTTCTACATTTAGGGCCAATCGCTATTCACTACACCAACTAAAAATTTTGTCTAAGTCATCTTGTGTCCTCCTACCGTCACTCAACTTTGACACCTTACCGTGCATCACAGTGCCGTCAGCAAACAACCACAGATTGCTTCCCGCCCTTTCCGCCAAATCATTTATGTATATAGAGAGTATTAGTGGTCCTATCACATTTCCCTAAGGCACTCACGATGATACCCTTGCCTCTGATGAACATTTGCCATCAAGGACAACATACAGGGTTCTATAACATAAGAAGTGTTTGAGCCACTCATGTATTTGTGAACCTATTCCGTATGCTTGTGCTTGCAGTGGAGCACTGTGTCAGACTCTTTGTGGCAATCTAGAAATATGGAATCTGCCTGTTGCCATTAATCTAAAGTTCACAGTATGTTGTGAGAAAATGGCGAGCTGAGTTTCACATGAATGATGCTTTCTAAAACCATGCTGACTTGTAGACATAAGCTTCTCAGCCTCAAGAAAATTTAGTAATCTGAACTGAGAATATGTTCAGCTGTTAAGTGGCTACTGCATAGTCAATGAATACTGTTGTTGTACTCAATAGTTGTTGATCACCACTCTTCCATCTCACGATGTGACTGTTGCCAGTTACTGTGACCATTACTTACTGGCAAAATTATTCCTTTTTAATGTTTAATGTTCAGTGAACATGTTGTTAGCTATGCATTTCTCCTTGAATTTTGTCAGTTGTCAGGACAACAGCAACAACTTTCCACTCGATCTCAGATTAAAATTTAAACAATGGAAAATCCAGGATAGAATGTAACAATATTATGAGAAGCTAACTTGCTACTCACCATATAGCGCAGATGTTGAGTTGCAGATAGCCACAACAAAAAGACTCTCACAATTAAAGCTTTTGGCCATTGGCTTTTGTCAACACTAGATGCGCACACGCACATGCACACGTGGACCCACACACACACACAAACACACACACACACACACACACACAACTCAAGCATACGACTGCAGTCACACACTCTCATGCAAACACAACTCAAACACATGACTGCAGTCGTATGTGTGAGTTGTGTTTGCGTATGTGTGTGTGTGTGTGTGTCTATTCTTGATGAAAACCAATGACCGAAAGCTTAAATTGTGAGGGTCTTTTCGTTGTGCTCATTTGTGACTCAGCATCTCCGCTATATGGTGAGTAGCTGCTTTCCTTATCATAATATTGTACGATTAAAATTTTTATTTCTTCTTGATTAATTCCCATGTTTCAGTTAGTATTAACATTCTTTATCAGTTTGATCCAGTTACAGCATTAATTTTTATGGGGACTTTCACCAGGGTGTCAGAATCCAATGTTCCCGTATGTATGTGAGAACGATTTTTGAGTTTGTTGACTCGCAGTTATCAATCTATGCACCTGAAATATGTTTATGTGAGACAATTATGCTGCTGGTCTTCAAACTTTGTCACCATTGCACTCTTAAGTGTGCTAGAGATTAAATATTTCAGCTCTCAGAAATAGACATGAAGAATCCTTCAGCAATGATTTCTTACATTGTTTCACAAAATACAGACACTTCTTTTATCATCAACTTTACAATGTAGATAACAAGACTGTGTCTGTCATTTTGGCAACTTGAAACTTTACAATAGAATTAATACATATTTCAAAATTGACCTTTTGTTTGCGTGTATAGATTTTTCCTGTTGTCATCTGTGGCCAGTGCTCCAGTGCTTATGCACCAGTACGACATGGGGTGGTGATACATGGATTGTGCACAAATGACCCCATTGGCACTGCCACTTGCATAGTTAATGATACATCAAATGGGCACAGGTGACCCTGCAGATACTGCTGCTTGCATAGTTAATGCCATTGTTGTTCCAGCTTGAAGACATGCGTCACCCCTCCAGATTACTTGCCATGTACAAATACATATAAAAAATTGTGCACAGCAGTTGCACTCTCCTGTTTATTAGATAATTAGCTGCATACCTGGTAGTGCCCAGATATGCATTTATTCTAATTCTGTTAGTCCATCTCCTCCTTTCCCATCTCTCTGCCTGTCTCCTCCACCCCTTTCCTTCCATCTCTTTCTCCTCCTCTCTGTTCCCCTCTTTCACCCTCACACTCTTACCCATCTCCCCCTCCCCCTCTCTCAGCCCATTTTCTATCTCTTTTCTCTGTCCAATTCCTCTTCCCCAGCTCCCTCTCCATCTCATCCTCCACCCTCTCTGTATCCATCTCCTCCCTCCCCCAAATCTGTATCCGCATCGTCCATGCCCTCTCCCTCTGTCAATCTCTTCCTCCCCTTATTCTCTGTCCATGTATCAACCCTATTCCTCCTCCCTCCCATGCTCCCCTGCGTAGGAGGTGTGTACCAAGTTTGATTGAAATCAGTCCAGAGGTTTTGGGAGTAGATTTTTACTCATGACTTTCCCCACAAACCTACATCACATATATTGCACATATGTCTAACATATTTCACACATATCTGTACACATATTTTACCTGTATCTCTAGCAGACTTTGCTCTGCAGCTTCATTTCCATGCAGCCCAGTGTCATATTCCCTGAACTGTGTGTCATACGTCGACATAATTTTGTAGGCACTTTCAGTAATGTAATCCAATACTGTCTGTGAAATGTGCTGTGAATAGCATTAGTTGCAAAAAAGAAATAAATGCAGCAGTTTTTCACACATTTCAGTGTTTATGACCTAATATCACTTGAATTATTTGTCATAGAATGATACAATTTTGCGAGTACAATCAGTGGTATATGTTAACACTGTCTGCAAAGTGTGTCATCAATACATTTTGAAGTAAAGAAGTAATAAATTAAAATGTTGTGCCTCATGTGGCTGTTTTACTGAATGAAAAGTGAAAATGTACAAGGTGTACAACTTTGCTTCCACTGTTTGCCGATAGGTGGTGACAACGGTAAATAGCAGTCGAATGAAATAGATTGCAGACATCAGGCAGTTAGCTTGGACCTCAGTCAACATAACCTCATTCAAACATTAGTCGATTTGTGTCTGCATCATAAGTGGTTTCAACACTTCAAGAATAGTGGTTTTAACGTCGTAGACCGGCATAGTGGTGGAAGAGAGAATGTTTTCAAAGATGCAGAATTGGAGACATTGCGTCAAACTCAAGAAGAATTGGCATGATTAGTGGGAGTGACACAGCAAGCCATTTCAAAATGTCTCAAGGCTATGGGCATGATTCAGAAAGAAGAAACTTGGGTTCCACGTGAGCTGAAACCAAGAGATGTTGAATGGCGTTTGTGTGTTTGTGTACAGTTGCTTCAGAGGCAAAAACGGAAGGGATTTATGCATCGTATTGTGACCGGGGTCAAAAAAAGGGTTCATTGCAATAACCCTATATGCAAAAAAATCATGGGGATATCCCGGCCGTGCTTCCACGTTGACGGCCAAACCGAATATTCATGGCTCCAAGACCATGCTCTGCATTTGGTGGGACCAGCTTGGCATTGTGTACTATGAGGTGTTAAAACCAAGTGACACAATCACAGGTGCTCATTATTGAAAGCAATTAATGCATTTGAGCAGAGCATTCAAAGACAAATGTCCGCAGTACAGCGAGAGACACCATAAAGTGATTTTGCAGCATGACAATGTTCGACCCCACGTTGCAAAAGAGGTCAAAACATACTTGGAAATGTTAAAATGGGAAGTCTTACCCCACCCTACCTCCTACATATGGAGATTGCTCCCTCTGACTACCACCTGTTTAGATCAATAGCACGTGGCCTGGCTGACCAACACTTCCAATCTCATGAAGAAGTCACAAATTGGATCAATTCATGGATCGCTTCAAAAGATGAACAATTTTTTCGACGCAGGATTTGTACACTGCCCGAAAGGTGGGAGAAAGTAATGGCCAGCGATGGAAAATATTTTGAATGATACATGTGTAACCAATTAGTTTTATTAAAGCCCGTCGTGCTTGGGTAGCTCAGTTGGTAGAGTACTTGCCCGCGAAAGGCAAAGGTCCCGAGTTCAAGTCTTGGTCCAGCACACAGTTTTAATCTGCCAGGAAGTTTCATATCAGTGCACACTCCGCTGCAGAGTGAAAATCTCATTCAAGAAAAGTTATGCCTGTGCCTCTGAGTGCATCAAGGAAATTCAGTTCACTCCTTTGCTTGTAATTGCATTCATAATTCTGTCATATGCTAAGTGTTGTTTTGGAACCAATTTTGGAAGATTCGTTTGAACAAACATGCCTAATCTGTCGACATCAGAGTGTGTTCGTCTTTGCAAATCACATGCGAGGAGGCACAGCCATTCCCAATTTTACCAGTGCCAAACATGTCTTCAATTGAAGCAAATGCCACATCATAAACAATCAGTATAAATTGAATATCTATATTTTGATTTGTAGCTTGTGTTATTCCCAAAGATCCTTTGGATTGGCTCAGAAGCATATTGTTGATACAATTGCAAATAACATACACTCCTGGAAATGGAAAAAAGAACACATTGACACCGGTGTGTCAGACCCACCATACTTGCTCCGGACACTGTGAGAGGGCTGTACAAGCAATGATCACACGCACGGCACAGCGGACACACCAGGAACCGCGGTGTTGGCCGTCGAATGGCGCTAGCTGCGCAGCATTTGTGTACCGCCGCCGTCAGTGTCAGCCAGTTTGCCGTGGCATACGGAGCTCCATCGCAGTCTTTAACACTGGTAGCATGCCGCGACAGCGTGGACGTGAACCGTATGTGCAGTTGACGGACTTTGAGCGAGGGCGTATAGTGGGCATGCGGGAGGCCGGGTGGACGTACCGCCGAATTGCTCAACACGTGGGGCGTGAGGTCTCCACAGTACATCAATGTTGTCGCCAGTGGTCGGCGGAAGGCGCACGTGCCCGTCGACCTGGGACCGGACCGCAGCGACGCACGGATGCACGCCAAGACCGTAGGATCCTACGCAGTGCCGTAGGGGACCGCACCGCCACTTCCCAGCAAATTAGGGACACTGTTGCTCCTGGGGTATCGGCGAGGACCATTCGCAACCGTCTCCATGAAGCTGGGCTACGGTCCCGCACACCGTTAGGCCGTCTTCCGCTCACGCCCCAACATCGTGCAGTCCGCCTCCAGTGGTGTCGCGACAGGCGTGAATGGAGGGACGAATGGAGACGTGTCGTCTTCAGCGATGAGAGTCGCTTCTGCCTTGGTGCCAATGATGGTCGTATGCGTGTTTGGCGCCGTGCAGGTGAGCGCCACAATCAGGACTGCATACGACCGCGGCACACAGGGCCAACACCCGGCATCATGGTGTGGGGAGCGATCTCCTACACTGGCCGTACACCACTGGTGATCGTCAAGGGGACACTGAATAGTGCACGGTACATCCAAACCGTCATCGAACCCATCGTTCTACCATTCCTAGACCGGCAAGGGAACTTGCTGTTCCAACAGGACAATGCACGTCTGCATGTATCCTGTGCCACCCAACGTGCTCTAGAAGGTGTAAGTCAACTACCCTGGCCAGCAAGATCTCCGGATCTGTCCCCCATTGAGTATGTTTGGGACTGGATGAAGCGTCGTCTCACGCGGTCTGCACGTCCAGCACGAACGCTGGTCCAACTGAGGCGCCAAGTGGGAATGGCATGGCAAGCTGTTCCACAGGACTACATCCAGCATCTCTACGATCATCTCCATGGGAGAATAGCAGCCTGCATTGCTGCGAAAGGTGGATATACACTGTACTAGTGCCGACATTGTGCATGCTCTGTTGCCTGTGTCTATGTGCCTGTGGTTCTGTCAGTGTGATCATGTGATGTATCTGACCCCAGGAATGTGTCAATAAAGTTTCCCCTTCCTGGGACAATGAATTAACGGTGTTCTTATTTCAATTTCCAGGAGTGTATGTATTTGCTGTGGTTGAGCAGTATTTGATGCATCAGCATGCGAACTGTCCAAATGTGCATCAGTCTCAAGATTTAACTCTTGCAGGCTTCATGATAAGTGCCACATACTTGACTGCCTGCTGTTCTCAGTTCTTGGAGGGATATTGGTCCATGTACATTAATTAATAGTAAATGCAAGTTAAAACATTATTCATTGTTTGAGTGAATAGTGTACACATGGACTAACACATTGGTCAAATATAAATTGGGATATTCTGCAGCTGTTTTACCTCACTTACGATATTGGAAATTGTCAGCTGTTGCATTCCATGCTTAGTATGTTGGTACTTCAGAATGAAGTAACTCCCTAGTAAGCATATCATCTGTGCACAATGAGAAAATTGCAGTTAATGTACTTGATCAGTTTCATCAAACTGGTAATATTCAATTTTGATGTGCTCTTTGTATATTTTTTTAAAGTAATGGTGGATATGATACAACCCAACAAGTATCGACTTCAGTGCCATTGTTTTTTTTTTTTTTTTTTTTTTTTTCAAATGATGAATTTGCTGTTGTGTTTGGTTGATCATTGACAGTAGAGTGGATGTCCAGCAATAGTCTCAACAAAGAAGTCTCTTGTGTATTGTTCCGTGTATTTCATACCGAACGTGCATGGCGGATTACTGTTTAGTAAATCACATGGACTATGAATCGTGTTTTTGGTTCAAATGGCTCTGAGCACTGTGGGACTTAACATCTATGCTCATCAGTCCCCTAGAACTTAGAACTACTTAAACCTAACCAACCTAAGGACAGCACACAACACCCAGTCATCACGAGGCAGAGAAAATCCCTGACCCCGTCGGGAATCGAACCCGGGCGTGGGAAGCGAGAACGCTACCGCACGACCACGAGCTGCGGACCGTGTTTTTGGTGATGACTTCAAATAAGTGCAAAATGGTGTCAGCATCTGGTATTTCTGCTAAGATGACTTGATCAATTTAATGTGATGTGATGTTTTTGATCAACCAAATAAAAATGTGTGCATGTGCAGTTCTCTATTTTGCCATTCAGTGGAATACATCCAACAGTGTGTCTGTTCAAAAACATGTTGCTTGACCTTTTTTTTTTTTTTTGTCATCAGTCTACTGACTGGTTTGATGCGGCCCGCCACGAATTCCTTTCCTGTGCTAACCTACGTCCTCAATTATTTGCTTGACGTATTCCAATCTCTGTCTTCCTCTACAGTTTTTGCCTTCTACAGCTCCCTCTAGTACCATGGAAGTCATTCCCTCATGTCTTAGCAGATGTCCTATCATCCTGTTCCTTCTCCTTATCAGTGTTTTCCACATATTCCTTTCCTCTCCGATTCTGCGTAGAACCTCCTCATTCCTTACCTTATCAGTCCACCTAATTTTCAACATTCGTCTATAGCACCACATCTCAAATGCTTCGATTCTCTTCTGTTCCGGTTTTCCCACAGTCCATGTTTCACTACCATACAGTGCTGTACTCCAGATGTACATCCTCAGAAATTTCTTCCTCAAATTAAGGCTGGTATTTGATATTAGTAGACTTCTCTTGGCCAGAAATGCCTTTTTTGCCATAGCAAGTCAGCTTTTGATGTCCTCCTTGCTCCGTCTGTCATTTGTTATTTTACTGCCTAGGTAGCAGAATTCCTTAACTTCATTGGCTTCGTGACCATCAATCCTGATGTTAAGTTTCTCACTGTTCTCATTTCTACTACTTCTCGTTACCTTCGTCTTTCTCCGATTTACTCTCAAACCATACTGTGTACTCATTAGACTGTTCATTCCGTTCAGCAGATCATTTAATTCTTCTTCACTTTCAGTCAGGATAGCAATGTCATCAGCGAATCGTATCATTGATATCCTTTCACCTTGTATTTTAATTCCACTCCTGAACCTTTCTTTTATTTCCATCATTGCTTCCTCGATGTACAGATTGAAGAGTAGGGGCAAAAGGCTACAGCCTTGTCTTACACCCTTCTTAATATGAGCACTTCGTTCTTGATTGTCCACTCTTATTATTCCCTCTTGGTTGTTGTACATATTGTATATGACCCGTCTCTCCCTATAGCTTACCCCTACTTTTTTCAGAATCTCGAACAGCTTGCACCATTTTATATTGTCGAACGCTTTTTCCAGGTTGACAAATCCTATGAAAGTGTCTTGATTTTTCTTTAGCCTTGCTTCCATTATTAGCCGTAACGTCAGAATTGCCTCTCTCGTCCCTTTACTTTTCCTAAAGCCAAACTGATCGTCACCTAGCACATTCTCAATTTTCTTTTCCATTCTTCTGTATATTATTCTTGTAAGCAGCTTCGATGCATGAGCTGTTAAGCTGATTGTGCGATAATTCTCGCACTTGTCAGCTCTTGCCGTCTTCGGAATTGTGTGGATGATGCTTTTCCGAAAGTCAGATGGTATGTCGCCAGACTCATATGTTCTACACACCAACGCGAATAGTCGTTTTCTTGCCACTTTTCCCAATGATTTTAGAAATTCTGGTGGAATGTTATCTATCCCTTCTGCCTTATTTGACCATAAGTCCTCCAAAGGTCTTTTAAATTCCGATTCTAATACTGGATCCCCTATCTCTTCTAAGTCAACCCCTGTTTCTTCTTCTATCACATCAGACAAATCTTCACCCTCATAGAGGCTTTCAATGTATTCTTTCCACCTATCTGCTCTCTCCTCTGCATTTAACAGTGGAATTCCCGTTGCACTCTTAATGTTACCACCGTTGCTTTTAATCTCACCAAAGGTTGTTTTGACTTTCCTGTATGTTGAGTCTGTCCTTCCAACAATCATATCTTTTTTGATGTCTTCACATTTTTCCTGCAGCCATTTCGTCTTAGCTTCCCTGCACTTCCTATTTATTTCATTCCTCAGCGACTTGTATTTCTGTATTCCTGATTTTCCCTGAACATGTTTGTACTTCCTCCTTTCATCAATCAGCTGAAGTATTTCTTCTGTTACCTATGGTTTCTTCGCAGCTACCTTCTTTGTACCTATGTTTTCCTTCCCAACTTCTGTGATGGCCCTTTTTAGAGATGTCCATTCCTCTTCAACTGTACTGCCTACTGCGCTATTCCTTATTGTTGTATCTATAGTGTTAGAGAACTTCAAACATATTTTGTCATTCCTTAGTACTTCCGTATCCCACTTCTTTGCATATTGATTCTTCCTGACTAATGTCTTGAACTTCAGCCTACTCTTCATCACTACTACACTCCTGGAAATTGAAATAAGAACACCGTGAATTCATTGTCCCAGGAAGGGGAAACTTTATTGACACATTCCTGGGGTCAGATACATCACATGATCACACTGACAGAACCACAGGCACATAGACACAGGCAACAGAGCATGCACAATGTCGGCACTAGTACAGTGTATATCCACCTTTCGCAGCAATGCAGGCTGCTATTCTCCCATGGAGACGATTGTAGAGATGCTGGATGTAGTCCTGTGGAACGGCTTGCCATGCCATTTCCACCTGGCGCCTCAGTTGGACCAGCGTTCATGCTGGACGTGCAGACCGCGTGAGACGACGCTTCATCCAGTCCCAAACATGCTCAATAGGGGACAGATCCGGAGATCTTGCTGGCCAGGGTAGTTGACTTACACCTTCTAGAGCACGTTGGGTGGCACGGGATACATGCGGACGTGCATTGTCCTGTTGGAACAGCAAGTTCCCTTGCCGGTCTAGGAATGGTAGAACGATGGGTTCGATGACGGTTTGGATGTACCGTGCACTATTCAGTGTCCCCTCGACGATCACCAGTGGTGTACGGCCAGTGTAGGAGATCGCTCCCCACACCATGATGCCGGGTGTTGGCCCCGTGTGCCTCGGTCGTATGCAGTCCTGATTGTGGCGCTCACCTGCACGGCGCCAAACACGCATACGACCATCATTGGCACCAAGGCAGAAGCGACTCTCATCGCTGAAGACGACACGTCTCCATTCGTCCCTCCATTCACGCCTGTCGCGACACCACTGGAGGCGGGCTGCACGATGTTGGGGCGTGAGCGGAAGACGGCCTAACGGTGTGCGGGACCGTAGCCCAGCTTCATGGAGACGGTTGCGAATGGTCCTCGCCGATACCCCAGGAGCAACAGTGTCCCTAATTTGCTGGGAAGTGGCGGTGTGGTCCCCTACGGCACTGCGTAGGATCCTACGGTCTTGGCGTGCATCCGTGCATCGCTGCGGTCCGGTCCCAGGTCGACGGGCACGTGCACCTTTCGCCGACCACTGGCGACAACATCGATGTACTGTGGAGACCTCATGCCCCACGTGTTGAGCAATTCGGCGGTACGTCCACCCGGCCTCCCGCATGCCCACTATACACCCTCGCTCAAAGTCCGTCAACTGCACATACGGTTCACGTCCATGCTGTCGCGGCATGCTACCAGTGTTAAAGACTGTGATGGAGCTCCGTATGCCACGGCAAACTGGCTGACACTGACGGCGGCGGTGCACAAATGCTGCGCAGCTAGCGCCATTCGACGGCCAACACCGCGGTTCCTGGTGTGTCCGCTGTGCCGTGCGTGTGATCATTGCTTGTACAGCCCTCTCGCAGTGTCCGGAGCAAGTATGGTGGGTCTGACACACCGGTGTCAATGTGTTCTTTTTTCCATTTCCAGGAGTGTATATTGTGATCTGAGTCTATATCTGCTCCTGGGTACGCCTTACAATCCAGTATCTGATTTCGGAATCTCTGTCTGACCATGATGTAATCTAATTGAAATCTTCCCATATCTCCCGCCCTTTTCCAAGTATACCTCCTCCTCTTGTGATTCTTGAACAGAGTATTCGCTATTACTAGCTGAAACTTGTTACAGAACTCAATTAGTCTCTCCTCTTTCATTCCTCGTCCCAAGCCCATATTCTCCTGTAATCTTTTCTTCTACTCCTTCCCCTACAACTGCATTCCAGTCGCCCATGACTATTATATTTTCGTCCCCCTTTACATACTGCATTACCCTTTCAATATCCTCATACACTTTCTCTATCTGTTCATCTTCAGCTTGCGACGTCGGCACGTACACCTGAACTATCGTTGTCGGTGTTGGTCTGCCGTCGATTCTGATTAGAACAACCCGGTCACTGAACTGTTCACAGTAACACACCCTCTGCCCTACCTTCCTATTCATAACGAATCCTACACCTGTTACATCATTTTCTGCTGCTGTTGATATTACCTGATACTCATCTGACCAGAAATCCTTGTCTTCCTTCTACTTCACTTCACTGACCCCTACTATATCTAGATTGAGCCTTTGCATTTCCCTTTTCAGATTTTCTAGTTTCCCCACCATGTTCAAGCTTCTGACATTCCACACCCCGACTCGTAGAACGTTATCCTTTCGTTGATTATTCAATCTTTTTCTCATGGTAACCTCCCCCTTGGCAGTCCCCTCCCGGAGATCCGAATGGGGGTCTATTCCGGAATCTTTTGCCAATGGAGAGATCATCATGACACTTCTTCAATTACAGGCCACATGTCCTGTGGATACATGTTATGTGTCTTTAATGCAGTGGTTTCCATTGCCTTCTGCATCCTCATGTCGTTGATCATTGCTGATTCTTCCGCCTTTAGGGGCAATTTCCCACCCCTAGGACAAGAGAGTGCCCTGAACCTCTATCCGCTCCTCCGCCCTCTTTGACAAGGCCGTTGGCAGAATGAGACTGACTTCTTATGCCGGAAGTCTTCAGCCGCCAAAGCTGATTATTTATCAAAATTTAGGCAGTGGCGGGGATCGAACCCGGGACCGAAGATGTTTTTGATTATGAATCAAAGACGCTACCCCTAGACCACGGGTCTTTGAAATCCTTTAAAGATTTTAGTTTTTGTTTGAGTGTAGGCACAGAAATATCATGATGATCTGATGATAATGTTGATGGATTACAGTTTGTAACACAGTGACAATTGATTTGTCTATCAATTTTTCCCATGAAATAAATTTTAAAAAAAATTGTGAGTGTGTTTGGCAGTGGTGGTAGTGACTCTGCATGATTATAAATTTGTTCTTGTATTTTGATTGCTATCATTTAATTCTTGCATATGATATTTACTGCACTGAACAGTCTTATTAGGAATCATGAACTGTACTTGCATTATATTTGCCAAGAAATATTTCGATTGGCTCATGTCACCTGACACCAGTGTTGATAATGGCTCAGATAATTAGCATAATTCTGGAAATTTTGCTTTCCACCTGCGCAGCACATTCTTGGTGTATCATTATTAAATTTTGGGGCACTGGAATACACAAATAATGTACCCATTTTCCAAAAAACATACTCAGATGAAGACTGTAATCATAATTAACATCGTAATGTGGTGCACCATGGTGCAAATCAGCATGCACTGTTTGTATGGATTGAGCTGTGTGTATTAGAATGGTTTCCGAACTTGCTCCCACATTGCTTATCTGTTTCTGAAGCTCATGATGCCTTTTTCTTTTGTACTTTCTGAGACAAAAGCCAAAAGGCAATAAACCAACATGTGGCCATAAAAGCCTCAACAGTTTTATACTTGGCTGAGTTTTTGCACCTGTCTCTATTGTTCATAGCCCAAAACATGGCTGAAATTTCTTTAATTTCTTCTAAAATGGTTAATAAAAGCCTGTGCTACGGTTTTTCATGAAGCTGTGATCTGTCAAATGTAATTGCTCTTCCTTGTACATTGTCTCAATGTTCCTAATAATTTTCTTTTCTTTTTATGCTGTTGTATTCTTCAATTCTTCTTCACTTTTATTAGCATGCCATATTTTTCAGGCCTTTAGTTTTTCTGTTATTCCCTTGTCACACTCCATTGTCCACCACAGGTGTTTTGTGTTCTTTTCTCTGGGATTTTTTGTTTTCCTTCATGATGTAATTTCTCTTCTACTTCTTCCCCATTCCCCGAATCTCATGCTTCTGTTTAACTATATATTATCTTCTTTAAGTTTTAATTTGTACACTTAAAAATCTTTTGAGAATTTGATTATTGCATATTGTGGACCAGAAGTTTTACTTTTGTTATGCAGGTGATTCATGGAGATATGTAAATATTTTAATATGTTATTCTACAAGTAAAACTAAAGCAAAAAGTTCATATAAACATAGGTGTGCAAATGTTTAGTTATGGCTTATAAAAGATTTTGCCTGAAATTTAGTGACTTCGCTAATATGAAGCCATTGCAAACCTGTACAAGGTTAAAGTAAAGCTTGATTTACATTTGTTTGTTGTTACTGGACTAGTGAATCTAATAAAACATGTCCCAGACATGTATCTGCAGCAGTTTTACAGAACATCCAGAGGAAGAGAGATTATTATACAAATAAATTTGTTTACTTTCCGTTAAGAATGTAGGAACTTTTATGTCATTGTTGGTAACCGATAGTGAGTTGTTTCGGTCATTTCCAAACCTTGAAACGAGTGAGTTTTCTGTATTTTTCAGTGAAAGAACATAACATAACAGTGTATTTAAGTGAAACCACATAGTAACTGTTGTAGTTTGCAGATTATTTATGAAATTGGGATACCTTTCAAATTTACTGCAGAGGAATTTTTCCAAAATTAAATTCTCTACAACTTCTATTGAAAACTTTGTGCAGTTGTCTAGAATTTAAAAAAACAACTTGGGCCAAGTAGTTAATAAATTAAAAAATTTACAAAATTACTTCTTTTCTGTGGATATTCTGGAAAACTACTGCAGGTACATGCCTGGGACATGTTTTATTAGATTCACCAGATTAATAACAATAAAATAAATGGAAATCGTGCTATACTTTATCCTTGTACAGTTTTGTGAGTGTTTTATATCAGCGAAGTTGCTGAATTTCAGGCAAAATCTCTTATCAGCTATAACTAAACATTTGTGGACCTATGCCCTGTATATATTGAAAGGAACACTTTAATGTCCCATGTCAACTAAATTGTTTAATGCATTTTAAATAATATGGGACAATTAGACCTTAAGAACACCTGAGGATGTAAGTGCATGGTGCCAGTCTCTGAGCAACTGCAATAAAACAGCTAATGCGGCAAATTTGACTCTCTGTCAGTTTTAAGCAGCATTTCAACATCTCAATATATTTTAATTTGTTTGAGTGTTCCTTTCATTATGCATAATTATTTTAGCTGTAGATACCCTAATTATAGGAGCGTTTGCTTACTTTTGTTGCAAAAAATGGTCAGTTTCTTTATTGAATCTTTTTTTTTTTTTATTTTTCACTTTCATTATCCCTTTGGAATTCCACTCAGTTGTTGCAACATGATCTACCTGAAATTCTCTAATCATGTTATTGGTTGATCATGTTTTTAGGTAACTTTATGAATTTTGTTAGCGCTATTTTCATGTGAAAATTTTCACACAGATGTATGAGTCTTTTCTATTTATATTCATTTATGTGCAAACAGAATCATTGCAAATAATTTTTCCAAATACATTTTCTTAACCAGTCTGAGCATTAAAATCTCCTAATAAAATGTTTACATTTTTACATGGCACTTTATCTAACTTTGTACCATTGTTCCCAGAACTCCTGTAGTTTCTCTGGGTTATTTTTTTCTTGTCATTATTGGTTGATGCATATGCATTAATTAATGTGTACCTCTTATTCCCATACTGTACTGTGAGAAGAGAGAATCTTCCTGAAGGTAGTGAAAAATTTAGCACTGAATCTGTTAATGATTTGTTAATTATGAATGTAGTACCTAGTGAGGTTTTTCCTGGTTTCTCTTTGCACATACTATAATTATCTGAATCTGGTGTTTCTTCATGTGTAAATCTGGTTTGTTGTAATGATGATGCTTTACTTTGTAGTGAATTGAGCATATTTGCCAGTTCTTTGGGTTTATTATCTTTTATCAGTGCTAGAATATTTAGAGGCTACTGTATAAATGGCACTCTCTGGAGATCAATGTTGATCTTACACGGAGACAGTACAAGTTGCTCAAGATTTGATGATTTCCAAGAACTGATGAGTACAAAACATTTCAAAAACCATAAAAGAGTCATCGGTAGCTGAGAGTATAGTGTAAAAGTCTTGTAATAGCAAAGTTGGTGGTACGAATCTGATTTTAGCAACCTTTTAAAAAAAATTATTTCAATTTTTTTTTATCAAATGGATATATTAATTACCACACAAGCAAATACTGAATTATGATTTTTGTGAATAATATACATTTATTTTTCGTTACCAGCCATAAGAAAGTAATAAAAATTTGATAAAGAAATGTATGTAAAGCAGTATTCAGAAGGTCACGCACAAATTGAAGGATTTAACATACAACAATGTTGGAGTAGGAATTTATGATATTGGAAGTAGTTCTGTGAATGCTTTGGAATGTTGGAACAACAAGGACAAACAGTGCGCATTTACCTTAAGTTTAGAAAAGATGATGTTCTGTTTACTCAGCTGTGACCACCATGTACAATACACCCGTAACGACATCACACAGAATTCTGACACACACTACCAAGCATATAAGGCAACCACAAACATCGTCAGACACTGTAAGTGTACTATTACATTTTGCAAAGTAGTGTACATGCCCCAAACATTGCATTTGTCTTTGGGAATGCTACAGTGCACATTACCAGTCCATAGAAGTACTGCAATAACAACCCACTTGTCTCAAAGAGCACAGATTCCTTCTCATCCCATCTAGGAGGTCTCTCGTGACCTGGGGTTCTGGGCAACTGTTCTGAACTCTCACCATTTCCTAAATTTCAGTAGTCCTTTTGCTGCACCCCTCTTCATTCCCCTTCAACCCTTCTGCCAGAAGGAGGAGGCACTGGCTCCGAAAGCATGCAAATTTCAGTGCATTTTTATGTGTGTGGTCTCCTGCTACCTCTTGGTGAATAGATTTTTCACCTATCCAGTTACATTTACTGATATGAATATAACAGAGGGAAACATTCCACGTGGGAAAAATATATCTAAAAACAAAGATGCTGTAACTTTCCGCTCCCGGGATTGAAATGACTCCTTACCCTCTCCCTTAAAACCCACATCCTTTCGTCTTTCCGTTTCCTTCCCTCTTTCCTGATGAAGCAACCGTGGGTTGCGAAAGCTTGAAATTTGTATGTGTGTTTGTGTTTGTTATTGTCTCTATCAGCATACCAATGTTTCGTTTGGTAAGTTACAGCATCTTTGTTTTTAGATATACAGTTACATTTACTTTCAGAAATAAATTATTTCCAGTGACAAATGGTAATCAAATATATGTACACATCAACTTATACATGAGACCTTAACAGCATGACAACAGATGGAATTTGTTTGGATGACAAGAAGTTGTATGTATGCATGAACGGTACATTATCTGTGCTGAAGTTGCAGTGTATGTGCATTGATTATCCTTGGTGTTCTTGACATTCGTAAGCTTTCACTGGCTGAGGATTACTTCCAAGACCGTAAGCTCCTATTCTAAAGTTGTTGTATTTTGACTTGCCAGTCAGCTCCTTAAGTCTGTATGCAACTTTTAGGTTGAACCTGTATGTCAATAATATTGTTCAGTGATTAGAAATAAATGTGATGTTTTGCATTTTTGTGCAGAGTTTTACTTTGTTGTGAATACTTGCATTTCATGTCATTAGTAATAAAAAATGGTGAAATGTTATTTTTTAATCCTGTATTTATTAATTAAAATTACCATTTGCTAATAAATATTGAATTAATAAATAAATAAATAAATAAAAATAAAAAAAGAGAATTCCTTTAAGCGGGATTGAAACCAGTAACTTTGCAATTACTAGATTTCGGTACTGTGCACTCATTTACTACCAGTTCTGTTACATTACATGAAATGTTTTGTACTTATCAGCATGTGTAAATCTTCAAAGTCAATTTTTTCGAATATTTTTGAGAATTGTGTCATACTGCTATTGTAAACTGGTGTCTGGCCACTGATCTCCAGAACCTGTCAGTATGAAGGAAACTGTTGAGGCCCAGCATGTGAGTTCCCCTTTGTATTCAGAAAATGAATGCAGCTCATGAATTATGTTGTGTAGCACTGGACATAGACCAACTGAATGAGACATGCTTGGGAACACCTCTAAATCAACCATTGACATGATTATTGCTTTTTGACTGCAGGAATTAATCTTACATCATAGATACAGAATATTTATTATTGTATGTTTCATTTTATAAAGATGGAGTAAAATAAGTAGATGAAGCCTTTCAAGCTTCTTAAAGAAACCTCTCCACAGCTAAAAAATGTAGAAGTAGATATCTGCAAAACAAATGAAAAGAAACAGTTGTACTGGTAAAGGAGGCGCCCAACAAACACAGTTAGGCGTGTACAAGAAGATAACTCAGTAATATGTTCATTTTCACTGTGTACATTAGGAGTTGAGATATATGTAACTTGAATTGTTGTAGGTTCTTCTGTGGTGCTGAGCTACATACAGAGAGAATAAAGTTCTTGATTGTAACAAATATTCTTGAATGCTGATACACTTACTTAAGTCTCTGACACACAGTAATGTTTAGTAGTGTCATGCTAAGTTGACATATTGTCCTCACTGCAGTCTTTTGTACTAATGTTGATAAGTCTGTCAGTGCACTAAACCTCAATGTGAAACGCTGAGCGTGGTTGCTTTAAAAGATGGCCAATCACTGTTGCATGCAGTTAGATCACATCAGCTCTGGTGGCGGTATGCTTGGCGCCACCCAATGGAGAACAGCAAGTGACGGATAGTGAGCTTGCGCTGGCGGCAGGTTTAAAAGTGCTCTCTCTCTTGCATAGCTGAGAGCAGCTCATGGTACACCAGGTGTGGTCAATGAAGATGCCAATCAATACTGCAGAAACTGTATAATTCTCAGCATTAAGGTTCTTGGACATAGAGTGCTGTCCATCACAGTGGCCCTTAATGCTAGGAAAAAGCATGTTTCATTGTCCGGTGGTATGGTTTCAAAACATAGAGTTGTCATTGTTATCTTTGTAACCAATATTCTAGAGAATATATCGTTTCACAGTTGATCATTTTTGGCCGCCTACCATTTTCCATTAGGAGGCACATCCAGCTGAGCTGCACTGTGAACACAAACTGTAGATGACTGTGGCATCGTGTTATACTTTCAGCATTTGCTGAATGTGCTTTTTAATACTTAGGAGGTATTAAAGCCATTGTTACTCATTGCTAACGAAATTATTAACACAGAGAGCACATTTATGTTGTTTGCTGCCTACTAAAAGGTTGGTCTTACAACTACAGTGGTTCATTGATATGATAATTGCCTTTCTCAGACATCTGATATCCAGCTATTTGGGGACCAACAGTTTAATATGTACAATGATGCAGTGCATTGCAGCTTGCTGTTTTGCAGATTAACCAGCATTGTCAGAGGTGCGTGTGTGGGGGAGGGGCTTCATTCCGTAATTGGCCTGTAAACATGACCTTAATAATTGTCTTACACGTTCATACTATTTCTGCTCATCTGCTCATTAATTGATGTGCAGTTGCCACAGCAGATTAAGCACTTGTTCAATAGGTTAAAAGTTAATGCGACATGTGTAGTTACTGCTGTTCAAGCCTAGAGTCATTTTTGTTACAGATGTTCAGTCATTATTGAATGTAGTCGATCTCCATAAACTTTACTGTTTGCTGCAAATAGTTCGAATTTCCCAGTCATAGTTTCCATTAAGAATTGTTATTGAATCAATTAACTGTAGTCATTATCTACATCACCATTATTCTCTTGTACATAACTTTATAAATCCAAAAAATCATTTCTTACATCATCAGTGTGGGAGTGTTAACAGCACTTTGTTTTATATTTACCTTCAGCTTGTACTTGAGGTAAACAAAATCTATTCTTTTATAGTTTCACTAGATTGTTACGTAATGACTGCAACTGAACTTGATTCAGTTTGCAAAATGTTGCTAGTTACTGTTGATCCTAGTTTGCAGTGAAGCAATCACAGAGTAATGTTTATGCGATGCAGGTTTCCAAGGCAAGCTACATCAAAGTTCTTTTTTGTGCATGTCTGGAATCAACTGCTTTGTACAGTCAGCTCTTAATGTTCCAAGCCAATAGCTTATTTTGGGTTTTAATTTTGTAATTTTATTTACAACAGTGATCCGAATCGTCCTTGCGTGTTGTTTTGGGCTGCTCAAAACCAAAACGCACAGATGCGTGACTTGTTGTATTGATGGTTTTACCTTGTTACTTATCACCTGCAGCAGTTACATCTGTTGAGGACATTGTCAGCATGCTTAATTGCTTTAGGAACACTTTGCTGTGATGATACTGAAATAACTTCTTAGGTTGTGGGCTCCAAAGTTGACTACTCAGCTGCATCTATAACTTGGTGCAGGTGTTGCTGAACACTGACACCAACGTGTCATAGAGACGTGATCTATGGATGGCAGTTTTGGCCCACCCAAGATATTTTTTTTTCTCTGATACCCTCCATACCTGATCAATATTTCTCCATCTTATATCTGGGGACGTGCCTGATGGCAGAATGGCAACTCCACACAGGTGTTGTTGTGATTATTGTTATTATTATTGTTATTATTATTATTTATTATTATTACAGATGTTCTCCATCCTTGTTTCAGGAGCTCAAGAATGAAGCTAAGTTGACACATAATCACAGTGCAGCAGAAAGGCATTGTACAATTTTTTTGTATCGTAAATTTTTGATTTTGTGTACTGTGTTTGCAGCTTAACATTATAAACAGCACAGCTGAAAATATGGCAATATGCACATATGCACACAATTTGATGAATACTGTTGATCAGTATTTGTGATTTCCACGTGCTTTTCTGCTGCGACACACTCAGCCATAGGCTCCTATTCAACCAACAGCAAGCATTCCTGCAATTGAGTAATGTCTACATTTATTTTTCTTTCCGTTTGTACCCCAGTTGTACAAAGTTTATGATATGACAACATTTTCCAGCTTCAATATAATTAATATTTCTTTTCCACAAAGTTGGGGAGAAGGCACACTTTAAAATAGCTCACACTAAGCTTTGATAAAATTGTTCGTCTGTTGAGACAAGAGAAAACATAAGTAAACTTGGAATGCACTAAATTGATATCCTCTAATCACCTTGCCTGATGAATAGAGTTTTGCAGTATGCAAATGTCATGTCTTGATATGGGTAGCCCACATAATTCCTGTCCACTTGGCAAACAGTGGACACTCATTGATGAATACATTCATCATGACATAACAAGAAACGAATGTTTTCCCACCCGTGAAAAAGTATCATTTGGCATACACTTTTTAAAACATTTACATCTCTCATGAGGGATCAGGTGTGCTCACATCTCTTATAAACTGCCCTCAATTGTTAATCTCTGCAACACGACACACTTATTTGAAAAGTGAAGAAAAAAGAAGTAGAATATGTGTATCAGATAACTTGATATAATATCCTTCAGCATGGTCGGTTGATGGGTTTGGAGTATAAAGAGACCGAACAACAATCCTCCAGCATGACTGTGAGTATTTAGAAGTGACTTTATTGTTTGTGAAGCACAAGCTGTTGACATGTGCAGGTATAGGCATATCCCAACACCTGCTATTCTTCAGCCGTAACTGCTACTTGCAACACTTACAGTGCTGACATTGTCACATGAAAATGTTTTTTTTTTTAAAAAAAAAACAAAAAAAGGATCGGTAATGAGATACTTAGAAAACTGGGCTATGCATAGCTCTGTTTAAACAGAATGGCTCAATAAATTCGCAGGGGCGGCCGTTTAGATCTTCTGTCATGCCCTGCACCTAAACTCGCTACAAATAATAACATGTACCTGTGATCTTGCTGTCAAATTGTGAATGCATCAGTTAGAAATATGAATTAATAAAATAATCAGAAATATTAAATAAAAGATAATAAATAATTAGTAAAATGGTTTTATTCTAATGTCTGAAATTTTTGAAGATGACACCAGAGAATTACATTAATTAATGTTTATTCCAGTAACTAATCTCAAATAAACGGTAAGTGGTCCTACAATTACAAGTTATACAACAGTCAGAAAGATAACCTTATTAAAATGCAATGAAGGTAATTGTGTTACAAGGATGGTATCAGAATCCTCAAGGAAAATAGTCATCCAAGAAATGCATAAAACTTCAGTTCGTTTTGTAATCACAGTAAATGAAATAGTCATTAGCTCAAAATAATTCATGATTCTGCATGACGATTTATGCATAAACTCACAAGAGATAAGGAATACTCATACTGTGTCTACTTTTAATTCCATAATACAGGGAGTGCAGTAGACACCAGAAAGATTGCGGGAGGTGCACATCGGCATGGCGCGTCACGGACAGTAGTTGCTGCAAGTAAAGTCCCGTCCACAAGAGGGCACGCGAGAATTCGGCCACGCCCTCTGCTGGCAGAACAACAACAACTCAGGCAGCACGGACCATGCCCAGTCAGTTCACACTGGCATGCCTAGCAGACAGTTCCCGGTCTACGCTATGTGAAGTGTGACGGAAAACGTGAATCTTGTTACCACACAATTGGCAATGAATAGGGTAGTTCTTTCGCATGTTGCAACATTGTTCCAGTTTCACAGCTTATCCACGGCATGGAGGTTTTAGTGCGGGTTTTGGTTGAGCAGCAGACGGAGCTCTTGGCAGCCGTGAAACAAGTGCTTCCGGCGTTGCTCTCCACGCAGTCTGCTCCAGTGCCGTTCCCTCCTCCCTTTCCCCCGTATGACAAGACGGCGGAGGATTGGGATGCGTATGACCATCGCCTTCGGCAGCATTTCCAGGCATTTCATGTTGCCGATGCAGAGGTATGTCGTGCTCTTTTCTTGTCTTGGATATCTCAAGTTTTGTGGTAGCTAGTGCCGTTGCAGGAACCCTCGTCCTTGTCTTTTGACACATTCTGTTCCTTGCTGTCTTCATATTATCGCTGCCGCACGCATTTTGTGGCGGCTAGGGTCGAGTTCTATCAATGCAAGAAACAGCCCCATCAGTCTTACTGGGCATGGGCCGCTACCCTGCACGGTCTTAGTTGCAACTGTCATTTTGTCACAGAGCAGTCGCGAGAGTCGTATGCCCACGTTATGGTGCGCGATGTCATTGTCCGTTCAGCCCCTGATAGGGAGGTCCGGCAACGGGCCCTGCAGTTGGAAGACTCTTCCCTTGAGGAAGTCATGTCCATTGCTCAATCATATGAAGTCTCTCACACCGCAGGTCAACAGTTGGAAGCGTGGTGCGACGTCGCAGCAGTTGAGGGAAGCATGGCCGTGTCCACTACGTCTGGGTTGGACGACGTGTGAGTGGTACAATCCAGCCATTACAGCTGCTCCCGAACGGCGCGTAAACAGAGTTCCGGCCACCGGCTCCTGTTACCTTCCTGTGCGTCGTGCTATATACATCATGATCGGTCAGAGTGCCCCCAGCGTTGGGCCGTTTGTCGCAAATGGAATAAAAAGGGACACATTGCTAAAGTTTGCCGCTCAGCCTCAAAAGAATGGAAGGAAGCAGGTACAGAGGACATGGACGTTGACTTTCAGGAAGTTTCTTCGGGCCGGGATCCCGACGCATTGGCACCCAAACTTTTTATCGAGGTGTCGGTTCGATTGCGCCGATTACAACTGCAAGTAGATACAGGCGTGAAGAAGGTGTCAGTGCTAGGAAAACGGGATGCTAGTGTGTAAACAATGCCTGTATTGTGTTCGCAGCTGGCGGGAAGACTAGCAAGAAAAACTTACTGTGACCTTGGGTCGCCCCCGTTGACGCCAGTTTACCGGTGTCTACGTGGTAATGGTAAACAGTTCATTCTCCTACTGGGGCAATTCACTACCGACGTTACTTACAAATCAGTCACTCAGCCTCTTACTTTTATTGTTGTCAGTGATGTGAGCTCCGCTAACCTTTTTGGATTGGATGCCTTTCAAGCTTTCGGTTTTTCTATCACAGACACCGTACAGTTGGTCTCCGAAGACGTTCCCTATCAATCATTGAAATCTTTGATCTCTGACTTTAAGGATATCTTTGAGGAGGGCCTGGGGCGTGTTTCAGACTTTGAAGCTCACTTAACATTGAAGGCGTCGGCTCGCGTGCGTTTTCTATGCGTGAGGCAGATCCCCTTGGCTCTCCGCCCTCAGGTAAAAGCAGAGCTAGACCGGCTGACAGCCCTAGGGGTCGTTCTTCCCATTTCTTCTAGTGAGTGGGCTTCGCCCCTCGTTATTGTCAGGAAACCTTTGGGAAAATTACATATTTGTGTCAATTTCAAGGCCACCATTAATTCCCAATTGGTGGTGGACACCTGTCCCTTGCCTCATTCTGATGAATTGTTCTCCACCGCGGCGGGAGGCCAATATTTTTCGAAAATCGATCTTTCAGAGGCTTATCATCAGATACCACTGGAGGACTCCAAATGGCTGGCGGTCGTCAACACCCCGTTTGGCCTTTACCAATACCAGCGTTTGGCCTTCACAATATCCAGTGCCCCTGCGATATTCCAGCATTATCTTGAGCACGTCACGTCGACAGTCCCTCATTGTGTTAATTACCTGGACGACATAATTGTCACAGGCCGCTGCACGAAGGAACACTTGCACAACCTTCAAACCCTCTTTCTCAAATTCAGGTCCGTGGGCCTGCGTTGCAAACTGCATAAATCGAACTTCTTCCAACCGTCCATTGAGTATGTGGGCTACACCATCTCTCGGCACGGTGTCCAGCTGCTAGGAAGTTTGGTCCAAGGTATCGTCGACCTTCCACAGCCCGATTCGCTGAAGGAGTTACAAGCTTTTTTAGGCAAGATTGCCTATTACCACCGGTTTATTCCCGGGGCTTCCAACATAGCCCGCCCCCTTTACTGCCTTCTGCGCAAGGGTGTTCCTTTTGATTGGTCGCCTGCATGCGAGTGAGCGTTCACCTCGTTGAAGGGCCCCCTCACATCAGCGCCTTGTTTGGCTACTTTTGACCCCAATAAGCTGTTGGTCCTGGCTACAGATGCTTTGCAGTATGGGGTGGGGGCAGTCCTGGCCCATCGCAATGCGGATGGCTCTGAGCAGCCACTGGCGTTTGCGTCTAAAACTCTTAGTCCCGTGCAGGTCCATTACTCCCAGGTGGAAAAGAGGCTTCGGCAATTGTCTACGCTGTTACTAAGTTTCACCCTTTCTTGTATGGCACGAAGTTTCAGTTAATCACCGACCATAAGCCATTAATATCGTTATTTGGCCTCGCCTCTCAGATTCCAGATAGAGCGGCTCACAGACTGCAGTGCTGGGCCTTGTTTCTCTCTAAGTACCATTATGACATTCATTTTCGCCCTACCGGACAGCATGCCAACATCGACGCTCTTTCCCGTCTTCTGGTGGGCCCAGATCCTAAGTTCGATCGGGAGGAGATTATGTGTTTTCTTTTGGATGTGGCATCCCGCCAAGTGGTTGATGGCTTCCTGATCACTAGTTCTAGAGTCGCCAGGGAAATGGCAGCTGACCCGGTTCTCCGGCAAGTAGTTCGCCTTGTTTAGCAGTGGTGGTCGTACTGACCTCCAGGCCAGGCCTCGGACCCTTTTCGTAATTATTTTGTTCTACAAGACTGCCTCAGTCTTGGAAGGAGTTCTCCTTCTGGCTACCAATGATACAGCTCCTCATGTGGTTGTTCCTGCAAGTTTGCGAAGGGAGGTCCTCACGTTGTTACATGAGGGGCACTGGGGTGTTTCCCGTACTAAAACCTTGGCTCGCATACATGTGTACTGGCCCGGTATTGACAGAGAAATTGAGCACTTGGTGGCCGCCTGTTCCCAGTGTGTGAGCCAACAGGCATCGTCATGGCCGCCTGTAACCCAGGCATGGGAACGTGTTCACATAGATTTTGCGGACCCATTTCTCAATGGCTTTTGGCTCATTGTCATTGATGCTTATTCCCCAGTCCCATGTGTGGTTCGCTGCTCCTCAACCACTTCAGAAGTTGCAATCCAGGCACTAGCAAAATTCTTTTCTGTGGAAGGTCTGCCAGTCACCCTGGTATCGGACAGTGGACCTCAGTTTATTTCGCAGACCTTCCAGGATTTTTGTAGGCGCTTCAGTATTCGGCACGTTTGCTTTCCCCCCTTTAATCCACAATCGAATGGGGAAGCCGAGCTCATGGTGCACACATTTAAGACACAGATGAAAAAGTATGTGCATGAATTTCCTGCGGAGGAAGCGTTGACGTTTTTCCTGACGGCATACTGGACCACACCGATGGGAGAACACAGCCCCGCAGAGCTCCTCCACGGGCGCCAACCTAGGACTCTGCCGCACCTCCTCCTGCCCGGTCTTCAATAGTCTTCGCAAAACGGGGTACCTGGCTTTCCATCGGGTATGTCAGTCCAGGCACGTGGGTTTGGTCGCAATCCACGCCGGATACCGGTGGTGGTCCTGCGCCGCAATGGCCGCCGGCTCTATACCTTGCAAGCAGGGGACCGGGAGGTGCATCGTCACCAAAATCAGCTACGTCCACGTTTGGGCACCCACCCTCCGATCCCTCAGGCGCCGGCTTCCTCTTTGCCGGCACTGTGTTGTTTTCTCAGGGGACGCTACCGCCCCTCCCCCCTGTGACTCTCACACTTCAGTGGTTCTCAGTCTCGGTGGCCTCCAGTAGCTCCAGCACCGCCATCGCCAGCGTTAGAGATGCCCCAGCGAGGGCCGGCCCCCCTCGCAGGCGCGGTTTGTCAGGAGGCTGGTTCACCTGTGATTGTCTCTTCACCATCGTCCCCACCACTGGGTCTCGCCCCTCCCGAGGTGGCCCGGGATCTGGAGTTCGATGGCTTGTCGCCTGTTCTGTCCCGGGCTCCGGCGGTGGGATGACGGGGGCCTCTTCGTGTGGGTCACTTCCAACCATATTCGAAGGTTCCGCTCGAGGGTTGGCAGATCCCACCGACTCCAGCCTTCCGATGGACGTGGAGGTCATCGCTACTGCACGAAGCTCCACTTTCCATCACAGTGGCTTGAGGGCACCCCTCCCCCCCCCTTCCAAGGAGGAGGAGTGCAGTAGCCACCAGAAAGATCGCGGGAGGCGCACATCGGCACGGCGCATCACGGACAGTAGTTGCTGCAAGTAAAGTCCCGTCCACCAGAGTTGTTGTTTTTGTTGTGGTCTTCAGTCCTGAGACTGGTTTGATGCAGCTCTCCATGCTACTCTATCCTGTGCAAGCTTCTTCATCTCCCAGTACCTACTGCAACCTACATCCTTCTGAATCTGCTTAGTGTATTCATCTCTTGGTCTCCCTCTACGAGTTTTACCCTCCACGCTGCCCTCCAATGCTAAATTTGTGATCCCTTGATGCCTCAAAACATGTCCTACCAACCGATCCCTTCTTCTAGTCAAGATGTGCCACAAACTTCTCTTCTCCCCAAACCTATTCAATACCTCCCCATTAGTTACGTGATCTACCCACCTTATCTTCAGCATTCTTCTGTAGCACAAGATTTCGAAAGATTCTATTCTCTTCTTGTCCAAACTATTTATCGTCCATGTTTCACTTCCATACATGGCTACACTCCATACAAATACTTTCAGAAACGACTTCCTGACACTTAAATCTGTACTCGATGTTAACAAATTTCTCTTCTTCAGAAACGCTTTCCTTGCCATTGCCAGTCTACATTTTATATCCTCTCTACTTCGACCATCATCAGTTATTTTGCTCCCCAAATAGCAAAAGTCCTTTACTACTTTAAGTGTCTCATTTCCTAATCTAATTCCCTCAGCATCACCCGACTTAATTTGACTACATTCCATTATCCTCATTTTGCTTTTGTTGATGTTCATCTTATATCCTCCTTTCAAGATACTGTCCATTCCGTTCAACTGCTCTTCCAAGTCCTTTGTTGTCTCTGACAGAATTACAATGTCATCGTCGAACCTCAAAGTTTTTACTTCTTCTCCATGAATTTTAATACCTACTCCGAATTTTTCTTTTGTTTCCTTTACTGCTTGCTCAATATACAGATTGAATAACATCGGGGAGAGGCTGCAAACCTGTCTCACTCCTTTCCCAACCACTGCTTCCCTTTCATGCCCCTCGACTCTTATAGCTGCCATCTGGTTTCTGTACAAATTGTAAATAGCCTTTCGCTCCCTGTATTTTACCCCTGCCACCTTCAGAATTTGAAAGAGAGTATTCCAGTTAACATTGTCAAAAGCTTTCTCTAAGTCTACAAATGCTAGAAACGTAGGTTTGCCTTTTCTTAATCTTTCTTCTAAGATAAGTTGCAAGGTTAGTATTGCCTCACGTGTTCCAACATTTCTACGGAATCCAAACTGATCTTCCCCGAGGTCCGCTTCTACCAGTTTTTCCATTCGTCTATAAAGAATTCGCGTTAGTATTTTGCAGCTGTGACTTATTAAACTGATAGTTCGGTAATTTTCACATCTGTCAACACCTGCTTTCTTTGGGATTGGAATTATTATATTCTTCTTGAAGTCTGAGGGTATTTCGCCTGTCTCATACATCTTGTTCACCAGATGGTAGAGTTTTGTCATGACTGGCTCTCCCAAGGCCATCAGTAGTTCTAATGGAATATTGTCTACTCTCGGGGCCTTGTTTCGACTCAGGTCTTTCATTGCTCTATCAAACTCTTCACGCAGTATCTTATCTCCCATTTCACCAGAGGGCACACGAGAATTCGGCCGCGCCCTCTGCTGGCGGAACAACAACTCAGGCAGTACTGGCCGTGCCCAGTCAGTTCACACAGGCATGCCTAGCAGACAGTTCCCGGTCTACACTATGTGAAGTGCGACGGAAAATGTGAATCGTGTTACTGCAGGGAGAAAAAGTCAGAGTTCTGAACTGGGGCCTCTTCTGACTTTATGAAAGTTAAAGTCCCATTGCAAGTTAAAGCAGTCTAGCGGAGATTTATAGCCCAGAATTTATCAACTACACAAAAGTATCTTATGGTACCTCAGGCAGATGAGCCTTCTTCCACATCTCAATGTAAAAGCTCTTAATCACTCCCTTGAGAGCACCACTCGAAAAGTGCCCATCTTCACTTGATTCCAGTACTGTACCGCCACTAGCTAATTCTCATTGGCTGAAAGCCACATTCACCAAAAATACATTATTCTTGTGTTCTCTAGGCTTGACTAAACTTGACCACTTTCAGCTCTAAAATAATAAATTGTATCAATGTTTAATAACAAGAATGTCACAAATATTTGGCCACAATCAGACCATTTAAAATAAGTACAAATAATAGTTCATTCATAAATGAACAAGGTGGAATTCTTGCACATGTGTGTTCACATTAAACAGTTCCTTAGGCCATCTTGACAGAAGCATCTTCTGGCACTCTTTTCAAGTATGGTGTCGGCCAATACATGCAAGTGATCACTTTTAAGTTACAGTGGTTTTTAGTATCAGCTATCATCAAAATTTAAATTAAGTTACTGGCAAAAGTAGTAAAATACTTATTAAATAACTACACAAATATGACAAAACATTTGCCATTCATGCTGCATTCAATTGCTGTGTTATTGTGCAGAACACAATGTTCTGACAGACGAATAAAATAGATACAGATGTTAAGCTTTCAGGGATGATAGCTGTTGTGTACATAGTTCCGCGTAGTCAGCGCACACAGAATTTTCCCAATAGAGTGCGCCCTGCTAAGCACAACAACGCAGGCGCAGCGCTCATCCATCTCGACACTATGAGATGGCACTGTCTTAGAGACGGACCAATTTCTGCTTCCGCCGATCCACGTATTAATATGTAATATGCAGCGCTCGTCCATCTCCACACTATGAGAATGCGCTGTCTTAGAGACAGACCAAATTCTGCTTCCGCCGATCCGCGTATTAACATGTAACGCAGCCAATGAGATTGCTGCTAACGTAGAACCTTTTCTCCTCGCGGATCACACTTGTGCAGTGATACCTGAACGCTCGAGGTATTATAACGAGTGTAGAGACCTCCGATTAGTCAGTCTGCATTAGGCTATAATCAAGTTTCAGTCTGTGCCTAATAAGATTATCATATTCCAGTACATAGCCATGAAGATAAATGAATAGACACTTTTTCAAGTATCAGAGATATGTGAGAGAATAAGATTAATGTACCAAGACCAAAGGAACTTCAGATTGTCAATTGCAAACAGCATCCAGAATCAAGTTACGTAATATCTATGCTTTTTATTATTTTAATAAATGTGTGTGAAAATTAATAAAGTTCTGTTTAAAGTTGGTCACCGTCAGTCTGCTACTCTAAGCATGCAAGTGGCACTTCTATCATCTGACCTAACGGCAGAAGATAAACACGCCACGATAAGACCACGAGATATATTGCTGACACTCGCATAGAGCGACAAGTCAAATAATCTGATGGTGTGTGTACCGAAGGTCTTACAGTACGCACACCACAATAGCTAAAGTGCTATGCTACGATCAGAGACACAGTTGAAATTACACAAATAATTTAAAAGTGGTTAGTTTTGAGTTTCATTGTGTAGATATTTGGTAACTATAAATTATTCACTTTTGTAGGTTTTAAAATATGTTATTGTTTCATTGGATGTGCTTCACTTTTCTGAGACTGCATGTGTATTCAGATGTGCCTGACTATGGAACTGCGATTTATTATTGAATTTCTGTGAGTTGTAAGTAGTCATATTTCTGACTGCCTTAAACACCACCGTTACTGGTACATCTCCTGCACTCCGGCAATACGAGCAATCACTGTCCAAATTTTCCATATCTGAGCACTCACTGACTGCCTTTTTACCTGAGCTCACCTGGAGCAGCTGAGTGGCCTCCTCACAGTGCTGACTTGCACTCAGCCAATTAAGCTTACTCACATCTCCTCAGTGCCAACCCTAGACAGATGAATAGTGTGTCTGAATGTGTAACATTACAGTGGGGATGGATGTTAACCAGCAGCTCAACATGCAGTAGCAGATGTTAAACACACCAACAGCACATGAAGCATTGTGATATGGGCCATGGTTCAGAATAGTAAGTTATATACAGTAAGTAAGAAAATTTGTGTGTAGCTGAGTACAATTTCTTGAATTTTCTCCTTGTGGTCAGTATGTGAGATGTATGTGGTGGATGGGGGGGTGGGGGGTGGGAAGTAATTTGTTGCCTGACTCCTCCTGAAAAGTGCTGTCCTGAAATTTCTATTGTAAATCTCTCCATGATGCTCAATGCCTCTCTTTTAACATCTGCCAGTGGAGTTTGTTTAGTTCTCTCACCAGCTAAACAATCCCGTGATGAAACGAACCTCTCCTCGTTTGATCTTCTCTATCTACTCTACCAGTCCAATCTGGTAGGAATCACGGATAGATGAACAATATTCGAGAATTGGGCAAACAAGTGCCTTATAAGCCACTTTTTTCATGGATGAGTTACATTTCCTTAAGATTCTTCTGATGAATCTGAGCCTGGTCTCTGTTTCTCCCACTATCTGTTTTATGTGGCCAATCCACTTAAGATCACTCTGGATAGTTACGCACGGATATTTTATGGCAGTCGCTGTCTGCAGCTGTTTGTCAACAATAGTTTAGCTGTACAGTAGCAGGTTTTTTCCTATGTATACACAATATGTTATATTTATTTCTGTTTAGGATCAACTGCCAGAGCCTGCACAATTCATCAGTTCTCTGCAGGTCGTTATATATTTGGTAAACAGCAATGGTCCTTTTGCACTTCCCTGTGGTACTCCAGATATTAGCTTTATATCTTTCGATTTTGTTCCATTAAGAGCGACGTGTTAAGTTCTATCTGCAAGAAAGTCTCGAATCCAGTCAAATGTCTGCTCTGATACTCCGTAAGTTTGTATTTTTTTCATTAAACGGCAATGTGGGGCGGTTTCGAATGCCGTACTGAAATCAAGGAACACGGTATCAGCCTGAGCGCCATTGTCCACTGTGCTATGGATCTCACGGAGCAGCAGAGCAAGCTGAGTTTCACAGGATCTCTGTTTGTGGAATCCATGTTGATTTTTGTATAGAAGACGTTAATGTTCCAAAAACATCATAATTATTGAGCATAAAACATGTTCCATAATTCTACAACAGATTGATGTCAATAATATAGATCTATCATTTGGTGGATTTGCCTTATGGCATTTATTAAAAACAATATGTCCTGCACTTTTTTCTAATTGTTAGGTACCTTTCCTTGCTTTATCTACGATAAATTACCGTTAGAAGGGGAGCAAGTTCTTTCACATAATCTTTATGGAATCTTATAGGTATTTCATCTGGTCCTGACACCATTCCGCTACTAAGCAATTGTAGCTGCTTTTTAATTCTGCAATTAGTTATCTCAATATCTGCCATTTCAACATTCGTACAATGATTGAAAGGAGGGACAGTGTTACGATCTTCCACAGCGAAACAACTTCGGAAGACTGAATCCAGTATTTTGGCCTTCTTTCTGTTACCTTCGATTTTGGTGCCAGTGTGGTCACTGAGAGAATCAATAGATGATTTTGACCCACTTACTGATTTAACATATGAACAAAATCTCGTAGGGTTTTTATTCAGGTCAGTTGACAACATCTTACTTTCAAAATCATTGAACGCCTCTCTCATTGCTCTCCTTAGGCTCATTTTTGCTTCATTCAGCTTTTGTTTGTCAGCTAGGTTTTTACTAATCTTGAATCTGAAATGAAATGCTCTTTGTTTATGTAGCACCTTTCTAACACGGCTATTAAAACCCATGGTGGATCTTTCCCTTACCTTAAAATCTTACTCGGAACATACTTGTCTAGGACATATTGAACGATGCCTTTGAATTTTTTCCACTTGTTCTTCACATCTTCATCCTCATCACCAAACATTTGATGTTAACTGCTGAGATATTCTGATATTTGTATCCTGTCACCCTTGCTGAGCAAATATAGGGTGAGTCAGGAGGAAAGCTACATGCTTTAAGGGGAGATAATATTAGTGGTTCTGAACAAAAGCTGTGTGGACGTATGCCTATTCCAAATGGTTTCCGAGATAGAACACATTTAATATCACTTAGCGTAATGTTGCAACCACACACACAAGTTGACCTGCTGTGAGGAAAAAACGAGTTAGTACATTTCAAACATGAAAATGGTCATTTTAAAATCAACATGAAAAACCAAAATTCCAAAAGCATAAAACAAAAAATGCTTACCAAAGAAAGAAAATGTATCATGATCCGCAACTGCCTCAGTGTCCTGTGCAGCAGCAGATATCCCTTTCACCAAAAATGTACTCCATGGGAGCGTAATGTTGCAACCTCACACACAGGTTGACTTGCTGTGAGGAAAAAACGAGTTAGTACATTTCAAACATTAAAAAGGTCATTTTAAAATCAACATGAAAAACCGAAATTACAAATGTATAAAACACATAAAATGCTTACCATAGAAAGAATATGTATCATGCTCCGCACCTGCCTCACTGCCCTGTGGTGCAACAGATGTCCCTTTCTCCAAAAATGTACTCAATGGGAGGGTAATGCTGCAACCACACACACAAGTTGTCCTGCTGTGAGGAAAAAACGAGTTAGTACACTTCAAACATGAAAAAGATCTTTATAAAATCAACGTGAATAACCAAAATTCCAAAAGTATAAAACACAAAAAATGCTTACCATAGAAAGAATATGTATCATGCTCCGCAGCTGCCTCACTGCCCTGTGGTGCAACAGATGTCCCTTTCTCCAAAAATGTACTCAATGGGAGCGTAATGTTGCAACCACACACTCAAGTTGACCTGCTGTGAGGAAAAAACGAGTTAGTACAATCCAAACATGAAAAAGGTCATTTTAAAATCAACACGAAAAACTAAAATTCCAAATGTATAAAACACAAAAAATGCTTACCAAAGAAAGAAAACATATCGTGTTCCGCAGCTGCCTCACTGCCCTGTGGTGCAACAGATGTCCCTTTCTCCAAAAATGTACTCAATGGGAGAGCAAAATTACAACCACACACACACAAGTTGACCTGCTGTGAGCAAAAAACGAGTTAGTACAACTAAAACATGAAATAGGTCATTTTAAAATCAACATGAAAAACCAAAATTCTATAAGTGTAAAACAGAAAAAAATTCTTACTAAAGCAAGAAAACGTATCGTGCTCCACAGCTGCCTCATTGCCTTGTCGTGCAACAGATGTCCCTTTCTCCAAACATCTACTCAATGGGATCGAAATGTTGCTACCACACACACAAGCTGACTTGCTGTGTGGAAAAAACGAGTTAGTATATTTCAAACATGAACAAGGTCATTTTAAAATCAACATGAAAAACCAAAATTCCAAAAGTATAAAACACAAAAAATGCTTACCAAAGAAAGAAAATGTATCATGCTCCGCAGCTGCTTCAGTGTCCTGTGCTGCTGCAGATATCCCTTTCACCAACAATGTACTCCATGGGAGCGTAATGTTGCAACCACACACACAAGTTGTCCTGCTGTGAGGAAAAAACGAGTTAGTACACTTCAAACATGAAAAAGATCTTTATAAAATCAGCGTGAAAAACCAAAATTCCAAAAGTATAAAACACAAAAAATGCTTACCATGGAAAGAATATGTATCATGCTCCGCAGCTGGCTCACTGCCCTGTGGTGCAACAGATGTCCCTTTCTCCAAAAATGTACGCAATGGGAGCATAATTTACAACTACACACACACACAAGTTGACCTGCTGTGAGGAAAAAACGAGTTAGTACAACTAAAACTTGAAATAGGTCATTTTAAAATCAACATGAAAAACTAAAATTCCATATGTATAAAACACAAAAAAATGCTTACCAAAGAAAGAAAATGTATCGTGCTCCGCACCCTCCTCCCTGACCTGTGGTGCAACACATGTCCCTTTCTCCAAAAAATGTACTCAGTGGGAGGGTAATGCTGCAACCACACACACAAGTTGAACTGCTGTGAGGAAAAAATGAGTTAGTACATTTCAAACATGAATATGTCATTTTAAAATGAAAATGAAAAACCGAAATTCCGAAAGTATAAAACACAAAAAATGCTTACCAAAGAAAGAAAATGTATCATGCTCCGCAGCTGCCTCAGTGCCCTGTGGTGCAACAGATGTCCCTTTCTCCAAAAATGTACTCAATGGAAGCGTAAAGTTGCAACCACACACACAAGTTGGCCTGCTGTGAGGAAAAAATGAGTTAGTACATTTCAAACATGAAAAAGGTTATTTTAAAATCAACATGAAAAACCAAAATTCCAAAAGTATAAAACACAAAAAATGCTTACCAAAGAAAGAAAATCTATCTTGCTCCGCATTTCTCTCACTGACCTGTGGTGAAACAGAAGTAACTTTCTCCAAAATTGTACTCAATGGGAGCGTAATGTTGCAACCACACACACACAAGTTGACTTGCTGGGAGGAAAAAACGAGTTAGTACAATTCAACCATGAAAAAGGTCATTATAAAATCAACATGAAAAACTAAAATTCCAAATGTATAAAAAACAAAAAATGCTTACCAAAGAAAGAAAACATATCATGTTCTGCAGCTGCCTCACTGCCCTGTGGTGCAACAGATGTCCCTTTCTCCAAAAATGTACTCAATGGGAGAGCAAAATTACAACCACACACACACAATTTGACCTGCTGTGAGCAAAAAACGAGTTAGTACAACTAAAACATGAAATAGGTCATTTTAAATTCAACATGAAAAACTAAAATTCCAAATGTATAAAACACACAAAATACTTACAAAAGAAAGAAAATGTATCGTGCTCCGCACCCTCCTCCCTGACCTGTGGTGCAACACATGTCCCTTTCTCCAAAAAATGTACTCAGTGGGAGGGTAATGCTGCAACCACACACACAAGTTGTCCTGTTGTGATGAAAAAACGAGTTAGTACATTTCAAAGATGAAAAAGATCTTTATAAAATCAAAATGAAAAGCCAAAATTCCAAAAGCATAAAACACAAAAAATGCTTACAATAGAAAGAATATGTATCGTGCTCCGCAGCTGCCTCACTGCCCTGTGGTGCAACAGATGTCCCTTTCTCCAAAAATGTACTCAATGGGAGGGTAATGCTGCAACCACACACACAAGTTGTCCTGCTGTGAGGAAAAAACGAGTTAGTACATGTCAAACATGAAAAAGGTCATTATAAAATCAACATGGAAAACTAAAATTCCAAATGTATAAAACACAAAAAATGCTTACCAGACAAAGAAAATGTATCGTGTTCCGCAACTGCCTCACTGCCTAGTGGAGCAACAGATGTCACTTTCCCCAAAAATGTACTCAATGGGAGCATAATTTACAACCACACACACACACACACAGTTGACCTGCTGTGAGGAAAAAACGAGTTAGTACAACTAAAACTTGAAATAGGTCATTTTAAAATCAACATGAAAAACCAGAATTCCATAAGTGTAAAACAGAAAAATTTTTTTACCAAAGAAAGAAAACGTATCGTGCTCCACAGCTGCCTCATTGCCTTGTCATGCAACAGATGTCCCTTTCTCCAAAAATGTAGTCAATGGGATCGAAATGTTGCTACCACACACACAAGTTGACCTTCTCTGAGGAAAAAACAAGTTAGTACATTTCAAACATGAAAAAGGTCATTTTAAAATCAACATGAAAAACCAAAATTCCAAAAGTATAAAACTCAAAAAATGCTTACCAAAGAAAGAAAATGTATCATGCTCCGCAGCTGCCTCAGTGTCCTGTGCTGCTGCAGATATCTCTTTCACCAAAAATGTACTCCATGGGAGCGTAATGTTGCAACCACACACACAGGTTGACCTGCTGTGAGGAAAAACGAGTTAGTACATTTCAAACATGAAAAAGGTCATTTTAAAATCAATATGAAAAACCGAAATTACATATGTATAAAGCACATAATATGCTTACCATAGAAAGAATATGTATCATGCTCCGCAGCTGCCTCACTGCCCTGTGGTGCAACAGATGTCCCTTTCTGCAAAAATGTACTCAATGGGAGCGTAATGTTGCAACCACACACACAAGTTGACCTGCTGTGAGGAAAAAACGAGTTAGTACAATTCAACCATGAAAAAGGTCATTTTAAATTCAACATGAAAAACTAAAATTCCAAATGTATAAAACACAAAAAATGCTTACCAAAGAAAGAAAATGTATCATGCTCCGCACCCTCCTCCCTGCCCTGTGGTGCAACAGATGTCCCTTTCTCCAAAAAATGTACTCAGTGGGAGGGTAATGCTGCAACCACACACACAAGTTGTCCTGTTGTGAGGAAAAAACGAGTTAGTACATTTCAAAGATGAAAAAGATCTTTATAAAATCAAAATGAAAAGCCAAAATTCCAAAAGTATAAAACACAATAAATGCTTACAATAGAAAGAATATGTATCATGCTCCGCAGCTGCCTCACTGCCCTGTGGTGCAACAGATGTCCCAATCTCCAAAAATGTACTCAATGCGATCATAATGTTGCAACCACACACACAAGTTGACCAACTGTGAGGAAAAACCGAGTTAGTACATATCAAACAAGAAAAAGGTCAATTTAAAAGCAACATGGAAAACCAAAATTCCAAAAGTATATAACACAAAAAATGCATACCTAAGAAAGAAAATGCATCATGCTCCGCACCCTCCTCCCTGCCCTGTGGTGCAACAGATGTCCCTTTCTCCAAAAATGTACTCAATGGGAGCGTAATGTTGCAACAACACACACAGGTTGACCTGCTGTGAGGAAAAAACGAGTTAGTACATTTCAGAAATGAAAAAGGTCATTTTTTAAATCAACATGAAAATCCAAAATTCCAACATTATAAAACACAAAAAATGCTTACCAAAGAAACAAAATGAATCATGCTCCACACCATCCTCCCTGCCCTGCGGTGCAACAGATGTCCCTTTCTCAAAAAATTTATTCAATTGGAGCGTAATGTTGCAACCACACACACAGGTTGACCTGCTGTGAGGAAAAAACGAGTTAGTACATTTCAAACAAGAAAGAGGTCATTTTAAAATCAACATGAAAAAGGGTCTAATTAAAATCAACCACAATGCATAGGGGAGGGTGTGGAGCATGATACATTTTCTTTCTTTGGTAAGCCTTTTTCTCTGTTTTATACTTTTGGAATTTTGGATTTTCATGTTAATTTTAAAATGACCTTTTTGATGTTTGAAATGTACTAACTCGTTTTTTCCTTACAGCAGGTCAACTTGTGTGTGTGGTTGCAACATCACACTCCCGAAGTACATTTTTGGAGAAAGGGACATCTGTTGCACCACAGGGCAGGGAGGAGGGCACAGAGCAGGATTAATTTTCTTTCTTTGGTAAGCATTTTTCTCTGTTTTATACTTTTGTTATTTTGGTTTTTCATGTTGATTTTAAAATGACCTCTTTCATGTTTAAAATGTACTAACTCGTTTTTTCCTCACAGCAGTTCAACTTGTGTGTGGTTGCAACATTACGATCCCATTGAGTACATTTTTGGAGAATGGGACGTTCGTTGCCCCACTGGGCAGGGAGGAGTGTGCAGTGCACAATATATTTTCTTTCTTTAGTAAGCATATATTGTGTTTGATGCTTTTGGAATCTTGGTTGATCAAGTTGATTTCAAATTTGACTTTTTTCATGTTTGAAATGTACTAACTCGTTTTATCCTCACAGCAGGTCAACTTGTGTGTTGTTGCGACATTACGCTCCCACTGAGTACATTTTTGGAGAAAGGGGCATCTGTTGCACCACAGGGTGGGAGGATGTTGCGGAGCACGATATATTTTCTTTCTTTGGTAGGCATTCTATAGTGTTTTACACTTTTGGAATTTTGGTTTTTCATGTTGATTTTAAAATTACCTTTTTCATGTTTGAAATGTACTAACTCGTTTTTTCCTCACAGCAGGTCAGCTTGTGTGTGGTAGAATCAGTACGATCCCATTGAGTACATTTTTGGAGAAAGGGACATCTGTTGCACCACAGGGCAGGAGGAGGGTGCAGAGCACGATACTTTTTCTTTCTTTGGTAAGCATTTTTTTGTGTATTATACTTTTGTTATTTTGGTTTTTCAAGTTGATTTTAAAATGACCTATTTCGTGTTTGAAATGTACTAACTCGTTTTTTCCTCACAGCAGGTCGACTTGTGTGTGGTTGAATCATTACGATCCTACTGAATACATTTTTGGAGAAAGGGACATCTGTTGCACCACAGGGCAGGAGGAGAGTTTGGAGCACGATACGTTTTCTTTCTTTGGTAAGCATTTTTTTGTGTTTTATACTTTTGGAATTTTGGTTTTACATGTAGATTTTAAAATGACCTTTTTCATGTTTGAAGTATACTGTCTCGTTTTTTCGTCACAGCAGGTCAACTTGTGTGTGGTTGAATCATTATGATCCCATTGAGTACATTTTTGGAGAAAGGGACATCTGTCGCACTACAGGGCGGGAGGTGGGTGCGGAGCAAGATACATTTCCTTTCTTTAGTAAGCTTTTTTTGTGTTTGATACTTTTTGAATTTTGGTTCCTCACGCTGATTTTAAAATGACCTTTATCATGTTTGAAATGTACTAACTCGTTTTTTCCTCACAGCAGGTCGACTTGTGTGTGGTTGAATCATTACGATCCTACTGAATACATTTTTGGAGAAAGGTACATCTGTTGCACCACAGGGCAGGAGGAGAGTTTGGAGCACGATACGTTTTCTTTCCTTGGTAAGCATTTTTTTGTGTTTTATACTTTTGGAATTTTGGTTTTTCATATTGATTTTAAAATGACCTTTTTCATGTTTGAATTGTACTAACTCGTTTTTTCCTCACAGCAGGGCAACTTGTGTGTGTGGTTGCAACATTACGCTCCCATTGAATACATTTTTGGAGAAATGGACATGTGTTGCACCACACGGCGGGAGGTGGGTGCGGAGCAAGATACATTTTCTTTCTTCGGTAAGCATTTTTTTGTGTAGTATACTTGTGGAATTTTGGTTTTACATGTAGATTTTAAAATGGCCTTTTTCATGTTTGAAGTATACTGTCTCGTTTTTTCGTCACAGCAGGTCAACTTGTGTGTGGTTGAATCATTATGATCCCATTGAGTACATTTTTGGAGAAAGGGACATCCGTTGCACTACAGGGTGGGAGTAGGGTGCGGAGAACGATATATTACCATTCTTTGGCAAGCATTTTATAGTGTTTTATACTTTTGGAATTTTGGTTTTTCATGTTGATTACAAAATGACCTTTATCATGTTTGAAATGTACTAACTCGTTTTTTCCTCACTCCATGTCAACTTGTGTGTGGGGTTGCAACATTACACTCCCATTGAGCACATTTTTAGGGATGGGGACATCTGTTGCACCACAGGGCGGGAGGAGGGTGCGGAGCACTATTCATTTTCTTTCTTTGATAAGCATTTTTGTGTGTTTTATAAATTTGGAATTTAGGTTCTACATGTTGATTTTAAAATGACCTTTTTCATGTTTGAACTGTATTAACTCGATTTTTCCTCACAGAAGGTCAACTTGTGTGTGGTTGCAACATTACGATCCCATTGAGTACATTTTTGGAGAAAGGGACATCCGTTGCACTACAGGGTGGGAATAGGGTGCGGAGAACGATATATTACCATTCTTTGGTAAGCATTTTTTTGTGTTTTATACTTTTGGGATTTTGGTTTTTCATGTTGATTTCAAAATGACCTTTTTCATGTTTGAAATGTACTAACTCGTTTTTCCTCACAGCAGGTCAACTTGTGTGTGGTTGCAACATTACAATCCCATTGAGTACATTTTTCGAGAAAGGGACGTTCGTTGCCCCACTGGGCACGGAGGAGTGTGCGGTGCACAATATATTTTCTTCCTTTAGTAAGCATATATTGTGTTTGATGCTTTTGGAATCTTGGTTGATCATGTCGATTTCAAATTTTACTTTTTTCATGTTTGAAATGTACTAACTCGTTTTTTCCTCACAGCCGGTCGACTTGTGTGTGGTTGAATCATTACGATCCTACTGAATACATTTTTGGAGAAAGGGACATCTGTTGCACCACAGGGCAGGAGGAGAGTTTGGAGCACGATAGATTTTCTTTCTTTGGTAAGCATTTTTTTGTGTTTTATACTTTCGGAATTTTGGTTTTTCATATTGATTTTAAAATGACCTTTCTCATGTTTGAAATGTACTAACTCGTTTTTTCCTCACAGCAGGTCAACTGCTGGTTGCAACATTACACTCCCATTGAGTACATTATTGGAGAAAGGGACATTTGTTGCACCACAGAGCGGGAGGAGGGTGCGGAGCACAATAGGTTTTCTTTCTTCGGTAAGCATTATTTTGTGTTTTATACTTTTGGAATTTTGGTTTTCCATGTTGATTTAAAAATGACCTTTTTCATGTCTGAAATGTACTAACTCGTTTTTTCCTCACAGCAGGTCAACTTGTGTGTGAGGTTGCAACATTACATTCCCATTGTGTACATTTTTGGAGAATTGGACATCTGTTGCACCACAGGGCGGGAGGAGGTTGCGGAGCACGATACAATTTCCTTCTTTGGTAAGCATTTTTTTGTGTTTTATATTTTTGGAATTTTGGTTTTTCATGTTGATTTTAAAATGACCTTTTTCATGTTTGTAATGTACTAAATCGTTTTTTCCTCACACCAGGTAAACTTGTGTGTGGGGTTGCAACATTACGATCACATTGAGTACATTTTTGGAGAAAGGGATATCTGTTGCACCACTGGGCAGGAGGAGGGTGTGGAACACGATTCATTTTCTTTCTGTGGTAAGCATTTTTTTGTGTGTTATACTTTTGGAATTTTGGTTTTTCATGTTGATTTTAAAATGACCTTTTTCATGTCTGAAATATACTAACTCGTTTTTTCCTCACAGCAGGTCAACTTGTGTGTGGTTGCAACATTACGGTCCCATTGAGTACATTTTTGGAGAAAGGGGAAGGTCTTCTTGCTAGCAAGTAGCCGAGAGAGGGGTTATGTCGGAACTAGTAAAGAAGTCCCACATATGCTTAAGTGAAGTGCAGGGCTCAGCAATGTCTCCCATGATTTAGATTCTCTGGGAAAAGACCTTAGTTAATAAGATCATGTAGTAATGTGTAGAGGAAAAAGGAAAAGGGAAAGGAGGGGGAGTGGGGAGGCAGCAGCCGAGGCAGTACAGTAATAGTTTCACTGTAACCTCAATTTTGCAACTGAGTATGAGATGAGGCACATCACTAAGAGGTGCTTTTTTAATCAGTCACCAAGACTCATTGTCACAGGGAGCACTTTCAAAGATGTCCAGTGCAGCTGTGGACAAAACATCAAGAACCATAAAGTTTTTTCAATCACAGCCGTACAACCCAGAAGACTCAACAGAACCATGACATCCAGTCGTGAAAGCCCTCATTGTATGAACATCACTGTGAATTGCTATTCACAGTAATGAGAAGAAAGGAAAGGAAGACTGGATTTAACATCCCGTCTCCATTGAGGTCATTAGAAGTGGAGCACAAGCTCGGATTGTGTCAAGAATGGGGAATGAATTGAGTCATGCCATTTTAAAGGAACCATTCTGGCATTTGCCTAGAGCAATTTAGGGAAATTATGGAAAACCTAAATCTGGATGGCTGGACATGGGTTTAACCATCGCCTTCCCAAATTCGAGGTCAGTGTGCTAACTCCTCTGCTACCTTGCTTGGTATGTGAAGAAATTGTATCACTCTTAGGACAACAAGACAAGCCAAAAAGGAAGTGTTCTGTTGAACGTGTAAATCTAGAGCTTCAAGAGTTACCGTACCACATACGGCAAGACCTGCATCTCAGTGTTTGCAATAAGAGGTTTTTGCACAAATAATTTCCATGTAATAAGAGCACTAGGTGTTTAATTCCTGCCATTTCTAATAATTCCAAGCCTTCTTGAGCCTAACAGCTTAAGAAAAAGAGAGATTTTGCATAGCAATAATGCAATGGAAGAAACTCAGTGGAGAAACAAAGAAACAGCAGCTTGGAATGCACAAAGGTAACAATTGTGATGCATTTGGACTTAAAACATAAGAAACCTATTAAATAAGGGTGATAAGCTTCTGATATTATTACAGGAAACTGAAAAATATAAAGGGTTTTCTATGGATGTTCATTCCATCATAGAACATTATTTGGAAGTCACAGAAATTACACTGATTCACCGAGAAGGATGCAAGTTAGTATACCCTAAATCGAAAAGAGTACCATAATGCACTGAACAATTCTTTAAGTGTTGTACTTCAGTAATGAGCTTTGAAACATACATGATAGAAGTATACAGACTTCCAGTAAGAATTGTTTTAAACTTAGTCAGGTGATTTGATATAATATTATTAAGATTTACAGTATACTAAACATTATTCAGGGAATGTAGGACAGAAGAGGCACAAATAATTGATAAACATAAATTGTCAAGATATTTCCTTACATGTATTCTTTGTTCAAACGTTTATGAAGTTTTGCACATAGGTACTGCAGACTGGTTTATTTCTTAAGATAGTCTGTGATGTTGGTCTGCTTCTCAGAGAAGTTAACATTTATTTTGCACAGCATTAATTTTGCTTGCAGCAATAATGTCACTGTTCTGAAACTCCCTCTGGGTCTTATAATCTATAAGAGTGTCAACACATTGCAATGCAGTTTAGTGACTGACAAGGTCACTGTCTTCTTATTTGTTTTGTCAAGAAGCAGCAGTCACAATTTTGGCATCACTCATGTACTGGGAAGGTTCACGTGTCGATCTTCAGCCACTCATTCAAGGTTTCTTCATTGACACCTTTGAAATCATTCAAAACCATTGCCAGATTAATAGTTCATGCAGCTGCTATTTCTTCATCACTGAAACCTGGAAAATCACTTTCTTCTATATCTGGAAGAATTTTCTACATGATTGAACGAGTGTTGACTTCATGCCAGGCATCAGAAATCTTGAATATGACATCTAGAACTGTCAACTTTTTCCAGAATACCACCAAATCATCCTCATTAGCCAGCATTATCTGTAAATCAGCCTGGCAGTGGTGTTTTAGTGATGCAATTGTGCTTTGTTCCATTGGCTGTATAATGGCAATCACATTAGGAGGTAACAACTTAGTTATGATGAGACCATTATCAGAGACGAGAATCTTCTCAATGGGATGTGAAAGGATATTATCAACAATAGAACAGCATTCTGTGGCAATCCTTTCTCTTCTGGAAACCACTGAACTTGTGATACAAAATGTGAGTGGAACCAGTTTTTAAAATTTCACTATCCATTTCTGCTCCTTTTTGGTTGCAGTAATACGCAGGGAGATTCTTAGCTATAATATCCTTGAATGCTCTTGGTTTTCTTGACACTCCAATCACTAGTAGTTTCACTTTGTGGTTCCCAGTAGCATTAGTGGTGCACAAAATTGTAATGCTTTCTTTAAATGACTTATATCCAGGAGCAAGAACTTCGCTCCTGCAAGCAAGTGTTCTGGTTGGTACACATTTCCAATACAGACAACTTTTGTCTGTGTTATAAATTTGGTCTGCTGTGGAATTTTCTTCTAGAAATTTGTGGAACTCTTTCCAGAATCAACTGCCACAACATTTGAACTAAGCTGCTGTCCTTGCACAGTAAGTTTGCGAATCTGATTAGCCATCCAGATGAGGTATTAAATTCTCCTCCTAACCCTGGAATGGCATGAAAAAAATTAACTTTTTTGGCAAACATTGCGCCTGTATCAGTGACACCTTCTGCTTATTTTTGCTGAAGCCGTTGCAGAGAACAGCATCTAATTCATCAAATGTTGATCTCTTCGTGCTTTTTTATGCTGGTGGTCCAGAACTAGACTTGCATTTCCTAACAAAATCCTGTATTTTCTTCTTATACTTTTAGTGCCCCAAATAGTCTGCATTCCTGTACCAAAACCAGCACTTAGTTTTGCAGTACTTTTCCCGTTCTCAGACCTTTCAAATAATTGCAATTTTTAATGTCAACACGTGCTTCTTTTAAATTGCTTTGTTGACACACTCCAATTAACATCAGAAAACTTAGCGTGTTTTCGATTTACACAGAACAGACTGGCTGATAACAATGGAAATGGTGCTCTGTCATTATGTGGCCGTCGTGTAAACAATGGAAATGGCAGTTATTGTCACGTGGTGGGTTGTTTAGTGCTGTTTGCCAGAGAAAACTATTGCACATCTTTTTTTTTAGATGCACAAATAATCAGGAGTAATAGTAGTTGAAGTAACAGTGAAGTAATTGTATGTAGCTAGTTCAGTATTGACTTTGTTTTGGATAGTACTATGAAGGATACCTAAAGTTACTGATATAAGTATTTCATTTGTTCCCCTTGGTAATGTTCCCAATAAGAGTTTGGCAACATAATGCAATAGCAAATGGGAATGGTGGCTAAGATCAAAGTATTTTATTCCCAGAACAGAGTTTTAATCAGTTCAGAGGACCAACTCTCATCACGAGCTTTGCACTACAATGACAGATATACCAATTCAACCAAGTGTAAGATGATTCTGAATACAAGTCAATCCGTTTTTTCCATGTAAAACTTTTATTTTTAACATATTCTGGGCAGTCAAAATTACAATTTTTTTTATTGGTATAAAGTGTCTGCTTAGAAAAAGTTAATTATACTTACGAGGTGCATTCAAGTTCTAAGGCCTCCGATTTTTTTTCTAATTAACTACTCACCCGAAATCGATGAAACTGGCGTTACTTCTCAACGTAATCGCCCTGCAGACGTACGCATTTTTCACAACGCTGACGCCATGGTTCCATGGCAGCGGTGAAGGCTTCTTTAGGAGTCTGTTTTGACCACTGGAAAATCGCTGAGGCCATAGCAGCACGGCTGGCGAATGTGGGGCCGCGGATAGTGTCTTTCATTGTTGGAAAAAGCCAAAAGTCACTAGGAGCCAGGTCAGGTGAGTAGGGAGCATGAGGAATCACTTCAAAGTTGTTATCACGAAGAAACTGTTGCGTAACATTAGCTCGATGTGTGGGTGCGTTGTCTTGGTGAAACAGCACACGCGCAGCCCTTCCCGGACGTTTTTGTTGCAGTGCAGGAAGGAATTTGTTTTTCAAAACATTTTCGTAGGATGCACCTGTTACCGTAGTGCCCTTTGGAACGCAATGGGTAAGGATTACGCCCTCGCTGTCCCAGAACATGGACACCATCATTTTTCCAGCACTGGTGGTTACCCGAAATTTTTTTGGTGGCTGTGAATCTGTGTGCTTCCATTGAGCTGACTGGCACTTTGTTTCTGGATTGAAAAATGGCATCCACATCTCATCCATTGTCACAACTGATGAAAAGAAAGTCCCATTCATGCTGTCGTTGCGCGTCAATATTGCTTGGCAACATGCCACACGGGCAGTCATGTGGTCGTCCGTCAGCATTCGTGGCACCCACCTGGATGACACTTTTCGCATTTTCAGGTCGTCATGCAGGATTGTGTGCACAGAACCCACACAAATGCCAACTCTGGAGGCGATCTGTTCAACAGTCATTTGGCGACCCCCCAAAACAATTCTCTCCACTTTCTCGATCATGTCGTCAGACCGGCTTGTGCGAGCCCGAGGTTGTTTCGGTTTGTTGTCACACGATGTTCTGCCTTCATTAAACTGTCGCACCCACGAACGCACTTTCAACACATCCATAACTCCATCACCACATGTCTCCTTCAACTGTCGATGAATTTCAATTGGTTTCACACCACGCAAATTCAGAAAACGAATGAATTCACGCTGTTCAAGTAAGGAAAACGTCGCCATTTTAAATATTTAAAACAGTTCTCATTCTCGCCGCTGGCGGTAAAATTCCATCTGCCGTACGGTGCTGCCATCTCTGGGACGTATTGACAATGAATGCGGCCTCATTTTAAAACAATGCGCATGTTTCTATCTCTTTCCAGTCCGGAGAAAAAAAATCGGAGGCCTTAGAAGTTGAATGCACCTCGTATTCCGAATTTATGCCATTGTCTACTTTTTGGTAATACAGGAATGAATAAAATAAACAAAAAGAAATAGTTTACCTCAGTTTTTATCCTTGCATACTATCTACGCCAATCATCTATGGTATCATGATCATCATCATCATCATCATCATCATCATCATCGGTATCATTATTTCATTTGTAAGCCTACTGGCATTTCTTCCTTCCTGACACTCCTCTGACAGTATGTATCTCCCGAGGGATAAGCAGCACTCTTTGAATCCTTTCATAATACTGGGTGGTTATAATTAAAGCGCAGCCATTCATTGAGGTCCAATGTGGGATGTAATTATCGTATGGCAGTGAAACTTGGTAGATATGCTAATGTGGAACCAATTTATGCCAGAAACAAATTAGTTTCAGTTTTGTCGCTGTACACTGTTTCTATGACAGTATGGCACCCACGCTGTCATTTTACAAGCCGTGACGTGAGTGAACAGTATGGCTATCAAGAGGAGAGACCGTGCGCTATTAGTGAAACTGATTTATATGAACGGCAGCAATTAAAGTGCACCAATAAAAGAGTATTGCCGACTGAAAAGTCTGAGGAGAGACCCAATGTCATTAAATGGTTTAAAGAAGATAATAATGAAATTCAAAAACACCAATGAGCTTGATATGGCACCTGGAAGAGGGAGGTGTCCTATACCAGTTGTAGTTATTGACAAGGTTGCTGTTCCTGTAACTGATCATGCGGCATATGCACCAGGTAATGCTAGTGCTCTTGCAGTGTCATGAGAATTGTCTTCCCATGGTATGGAAACTTTTGGAGTCTGTTTTACACTGGTACACATAGAAGATCCAGACAGTGCAGCAATTGAAACCTCACGATCTGCAGCAACTTTCTGAATTTGCTCTTCGGTTTCTGGCACAGACCCGTAGGGCAAGTCAGGTGTACCATGACGTCTGCATCTTATCGAGACCTCCTTGTAAGGCATGTGATATCTGCTTTGAAAGAGTCAAACTATGTGGAAAACCACTGTTTTCATGAAAGATGGGGCAACAACTCATGCCGCTTGCCTAGGGAAAGATCTGCTTAATGCACCCTTCCATGAACGTTTTCTCTCTATAGGTTTTCCAGATGCATCGCCTGCAAGATCACCTGATCTGAATCCAAGTGACTCTTGACTCTGGTGGTATCTAAAAGAATGCATTTACTGAGGACGCATTCGGTCTCTACCATATTTGAAGGCCAATATACATAAACAGGTTACTCTGGTTCCACCAGAACTGTGGCGAGCAATTGTTGATCATTGTTTCAAGATTGCAGCATGTTGTCAATGTCTTCAGCATTCATTTTCAACAAATCGTGTAAACAGTAGCTAATAATAAAATAAACATTATGCCTTTCTTACTTGTTTGATCTTTTCTGCTCAAGTCCTGTTCCTAACCCACTATGCTAGAAACATTTCTGTACGCCTTTGTTACATTCACAGTGCCACATTTGCATCTGGTGGCCAAAATTGGAACTAATTTTTTTTTTCCAGAATAAACAAATTCGACATTAATGCATTAGCTTATCTAACAAGATTTGCTGCCTTATGATATATATATATATATATATATATATATATATATATATATATATATATATATATATATATATTAGAGGGAAACATTCCACGTGGGAAAAATATATCTAAAAAGAAAGATGATGAAACTTACCAAACAAAAGCGCTGGCAGGTCGATAGACACACAAACAAACACAAACATACACACAAAATTCTCGCTTTCGCAACCAATGGTTGCCTCGTCAGGAAAGAGGGAAGGAGAAGGAAAGACAAAAGGATATGGGTTTTAAGGGAGAGGGTAAGGAGTCATTCCAATCCCGGGAGCGGAAAGACTTACCTTAGGGGGAAAAAAGGACAGGTATACACTCGCACACACACACATATCCATCCACACATACACAGACACAAGCAGACATTTTCACACACACATATCCATCCACACATACACAGACACAAGCAGACATTTTCAATGACTGCTTGTGTCTGTGTATGTGTGGATGGATATGTGTGTGTGTGCGAGTGTATACCTGTCCTTTTTTCCCCCTAAGGTAAGTCTTTCCGCTCCCGGGATTGGAATGACTCCTTACCCTCTCCCTTAAACCCCATATCCTTTTGTCTTTCCTTCTCCTTCCCTCTTTCCTGACGAGGCAACCATTGGTTGCGAAAGCGAGAATTTTGTGTGTATGTTTGTGTTTGTTTGTGTGTCTATCGACTTGCCAGCGCTTTTGTTTGGTAAGTTTCATCATCTTTCTTTATATATATATATATATATATATATATATATATATATATATATATATATATATATGGACGAGGCCTGGAGACACTGGAAGGTTTAAGATAGATTATATAATGGTAAGGCAGAGATTTAGGAAGTAGGTTTTAAATTGTAAGAAATTTCCAGTGTCAGATGTGGATTCTGACCACAATCTATTGGTTACGAACTGTAGATTAAAACTGAAAAACTGCAAAAAAAGTGTGAATTTAAGAAGATGGGATTGGGATAAACTGAAAGAACCACAGGTTGTAGAGAGTTTCAGGGAGAGCAGTAGGGAACGGGGGAAAGAAATACAGTAGAAGAAGAATGGGTAGCTTTGAGAAATGAAATAGTGAAGGCAACAAAGGTTCAAGTAGGTAAAAAAACTAGGGCTAGTAGAATTCCTTGGGTAACAGAAGAGGTAATGAATTTAATTGGTGAAAGGAGAAAATATAAAAATGCAGTGAATGAAGCAGGCATTGACACGAAGTGCAAAATGGCTACGCAAGGATGGCTAGAGGACGAATATAAGGATGTAGAGGCATATATCACTAGGGGTAAGATAGGTACTGCCTACAGGAAAATTAAAGAGACCTATGGAGAAAAGAGTACCACTTGTATGAATATCAAGAGCACAGATGGAAAACCAGTTCCAAGCAAAGAAGGGAAAGCAGAAAAGTGGAAGGAGTATATGGAGGGCCTGCACAAGGGCGATGTACTCAAGGGCAATATTCTAGACATGGAAGAGGACGTAGTTGAAGATGAAATGGGAGATATGATACTGCATGAAGAATTTGATGAGCACTGAAAGACCTAAGTCAAAACAAGGCCCCGGGAGTAGACAACATTCCATTAGAACTACTGATAGCCTTGGGAGAGCCAGCCCTGACAAAACTCTACCATCTGGTGAGCAAGATGTATGAGACAGGCGAAATACCCCTAGACTTCAAGAAGAATATAATAATTCCAATCCCAAAGAAAGCAGGTGTTGATAAGTGTGAAAATTACCGAACTAGCAAGTTTCATGGCTGCAATATACTGACACGAATTCTTTACAGACAAATGGAAAAACTGGTAGAAGCCGACCTTGGGGAAGATCAGTTTGGATTCCGCAGAAATGTTTGAACACATGAGCAGTATTGAGTAGACAGAGAAAGCTTTTGACAATGTTGACTGGAACACTCTCTTTCAAATTCTGAGGATGGCAGGGATAAAGTACAGGGATCGAAAGGCTATTTACAACTTGTACAGAAACCAGATGGCAGTTATAAGAGTTGAGGGGCATGAAAGGGAAGCAGTGGTTGGGAAGGGAGCGAGACAGGGTTGTAGCCTATCCCCAATGTTATTCAATCTATATATTGAGCAAGCAGTAAAGGAAACAAAAGAAAAATTTGGAGTAGGAATTAAAATACATGGAGAACAAATAAAATCTTTGAGCTTTGCTGACGACACTGTAATTCTCTCAAGAGACAGCAAAGGACCTGGAGCAGTTAACGGAATGGACAGTGTCTTCAAAGGAGGATATAAGATGAACATCAACAAAAGCAAAATGAGGATAATGGAATGTAGTCAAATTAAATCAGGTGATGCTGAGGGAATTAGATTATTAAATGAGGCACTTAAAGTAGTAGGTGAGTTTTGCTACTTAGGGGGCAAAATAACTGATGATGGTCGATGTAGAGAGGATATAAAATGTAGACTGGCAATGGGCAAGAAAAGCGTTTCTGAAGAAGAGAAATTTATTAACATCGAGTATAGATTTAAGAGTCGGGAAATCTTTTACAAAAGTATTTGCATGGAGTGTAGCCATGTATGGATGTGAAACATGGACAATAAGTAGTTTAGACAAGAAGATAATAGAAGCTTTCAAAGTGTGGTGCTAGAGAAACATGCTGAAAATTAGATGGGTAGATCATGCAACAAATTAGAACGTAATCAAGAGAATTGGGGAGAAGAGGAATTTGTGGCACAACTTGACTAGAAGAAGTGATCGGTTGGTATGGCATGTTCTGAGGCATCAAGGGATCACCAAGTTAGTATTGGAGGGCAGCATGGAGGGTAAAAATCATAGAGGGAGACCAAGAGATGAATACACTAAGCAGATTAAGAACGATGCAGGGTGCAGTAGTTACCTGGAGATGAAGTAGCTTGCACAGGATGAGAGTAGCATGGAGAGCTGCATCAAACCAGTCTCTGGACTGAAGACCACAACAACATGAGAATTATAGCCCATACTGAACCTTCATGAGTAGCTCGTCTTTAATTATTACCACCCAGCAGATTCACTTGAGATTCTGTCCCAGTTAGTACGAATCCACTGGCCAAGCTCGGATGCTCACTTGCTGACTATTCTGTAACTCCCCCCTCCCCCCCTTCTCCTGAAGAATAGGCATGGCCTTTTCCAAGAAGACTCTCACTGTTAAGCTGTCATTGATGAGCCTTAAAAGATTTATTCGTAACATTACTTGAAGTTGTGAGGTCATGCCGACAAGAACTGTAACCAGGTTTGTGGTGTTTTTTGCTGTCAGATCCTGAACTTCCTGTGTGAGATGCCCCAGAAAGAATTCAGCACCAACATTTCCTTTTGTTAAGCAAAAAGCCTGGTATTCTGTTTCCAACAATCTTCAACTAGTCTGTTACATGCCATCCCTCCATTTTCTTGTCATCTAAAGATAAGCCCTATAGGATTTAAAGTCATTTACTCTTGTACAAAAACGTGTTCATTATTCAGGAACACACACTTTCAATAACTTGCCAGCAGCCATAAAAAGCTTAACAACAAATGAAATTCAGTTTAAGAGAAACCTAAAGGATTTATTGGTGGCCAACTCCTACTCCATTGATGAATTTCTCAGTAGACCCAACTGATTTTTGTGTGTGTGTGTGTGTGTGTGTGTGTGTGTGTGTGTGTGCGCGCGCGCGCACCATTTCAGTGCAGTAATGTGTTCATTGTAAATAAGGATTTAGTAGTTCTATTACATGTTTATTACCTTATAAATAAAAAAAACTCTTTATTTTAAATTTAGTGCATTAGTGTTTGTAAAATGATTCTTTTATATAGTATTCATTAAAAAAAGACAATCATTCCACTTGGGACATGTGGGATCGTACATTACTTTATTTGTTTGAGTTGTAAATATTTGTCATATATTAATGTTTTTTCTGACATGTTCTACATCCTGGAGGACCTCCTCACCACGGATCAATTGGAATTAAAGTAAATCTAGCTAATACATAAGGAGCCCAAGGCTTGTATTGGTCCCCAATTTCACAGCCAAAGTACAGTCTGTATGCCTTCTTAGTACAGGGCGTTTCAAAAAGAAAGAGCAGATTTCAAACATTTATTTCTCAAAAACTACAAATGATAGAAACACAATTCCAACGGTCCTTCACTCAATATGAGTACCAAATGTTACACAACAAATATCAAAACTGTACCTCAATATGAGCACCATGTGTTACACGACAAATATCAAACCGGTATCTCATTTCTTGCCACACACGACGCAACTGGTCTTTAGTTACCGAATTCACGGCCGCAACAATTCGATGTCGTACCTCTTGAAGAGTAGCGGGCATAGGTGGGACATAAACACAGTCCTTTATGTACCCCCACAAATAAAAATCGCAGGGAGTAAGGTCTGGTGACCTGGGAGGCCACAGACGATGACATTGATCTTGTGCTCCTGCTCTTCCAATCCACCGTCCTGGAATGGTGTTATTTAGGTACCGTCGTACAGGTTCAGAGAAGTGTGGTGGGGCGCCATCTTGCATGAAGATGAAGTGATTTGAATCTTCCTGAAGTTGAGGAAATAGCCAGTTTTCTAACATGTCCAGGTAAATGGTTCCTGTGATAGTTTTCTCCATGAAAAAGAAAGGTCCATAAACTTTGTTTACCGAAATTGCACAAAAGACGTTAACCTTTGGTGAGTCTCTTTCATGTTGAATAACGTCCCTCGGAGTTTCACTCGCCCAAATTCGTACGTTATGCCGATTAACTTTACCAGAAATGTGAAACGTTGATTCATCTGAAAAAATTAATCGTTCGGCAAAATTGTCCTCTTCCATGTCCTGTAGAATTGCAGTTGAAAATTCGAACCTTTTGTTGTGGTCGTCAGGACGCAATGCTTGCAATAACTGCAGTTTGTACGGCTTCATGTGCAGACGGTTACTCAGAACGCGCCATACCGTTGTTTTAGACATGTTTAGTTCGTGACTTGCCCGTGCCGTGGATTTTCTAGGGCTCCTTTCGTAAGCTGCACGGACACGCTCGACATTTTCATCCGATGTGCGTGGACGACCCGTGCTTTTTCGCTTGCAGATGCAACCATCTTCTACGAATCTGTGATGCCACTCATAAATTTGCTTATGACGAGGCGGCTGTTTGTTGAATTGACGGCGGAATGCACGTTGCACACCAACAATGGACTCTAACTTTGCAAATTGCAGCACACAAAATGATCGTTCCTGTGGTGTCGTCGCCATTTTCCTACAAACAAACGCCAGCGCCACTGCGGATTTGCATGGAACTTCTGCGCGGACCATTGAAAAACTTTGAACCTTTCTCTGACAAGAAACGTTTGAATTGTGTTTCTATCATTTGTAGTTTTTGAGAAATAAATGTTTGAAATCTGCTCTTTCTTTTTGAAACGCCCTGTATATGGTATTACTGGCCTTCTTTGCAATTTCAATGTAGCCTGCTCACAAATTTAGCAAAAATTGTCAGCACTTTTAATGCATTTATGAGGAATATTGAAGCACAGGAATTACAATGACCCCATGCACTACCTACACTTCAGTATATTGCTCTACACTTCGGTATATTGCTATATACTGAAAACCATACAACAGTTTTTTCTGTTACACTTTATTGCAAATTATTTTACTTTTCCTATATCATTATGTACCCCTGTACAGTGTATGATTCACAGGACTAATAAATATACAATACAATGTTCTTCCAGCCCACAAATGCAACACAGCTTGTAACAGACTGAAACTACACTTAAATGAAACATGCTCTGCTCCTCACTTCCTCTTCCCCTTGTTGCTACTAGCCCAGGCTACAAATAGTGACAAAATACACATACTTCACCACTCTGTCTACCATCAGCAGGATTTCAAAGCCTATATGACAATGAATGCTAATAAAATATGATTATAATTAAATGCATCCCCCACCCCTGTAACTTGGAAACAAGAGATGATTCGAGTTTCTCATTGTCGTTTTTGTTATCAGTGTGGTCCACATAGTTAACAAACATTTATTTCATCCCAGTTATATTTTCACTGTTGGCTATTGAAATCATATACCTAAATTCCTTTTCGACATACAGTGTGGAGTGTTTCCTCTTTTATAGAATATTTAGGGGTAGGAGATGTGCTTAGTGGGCACCTGTGTGTTCTTTTGGTAAAATAATGAAATTCATAATACACACATACACAGTGAAAGAGAGAGAGTGCACTCAACAGATCTCCTGGATGGGGAGAGGGATCTGCATACATGGTGCAAGTACGAGAGAGAGAGAGAGAGAGAGAGAGAGAGAGAGAGAGAGAGAGAGAGAGAGACCTTTGACATTGTCAAACTTTGCAGACTATTGCTGCACACAGCAATCGAACCCTAAAGTGCACTGTCAAAGAAATATAACAATGGCCCAATCTGAGGAGAGGACTTGCCATGTTTCAGCACAAATCATGGCAAGGCACCCTGAAGGAGTTGAACGTACAGAAAGGTTCAAAACCAGTTCATCTTCCGATACAGTATGCATTATACTATTTTATGACCTGGCAGTCTTAGTTCCATTTCTTTGCTTGGGACTTCCTCTGCCAAGGTGAGGGCCCTGGATGAAGATTATGTAGGCTTCTGAATATAAAACAAGTGAAGACTTTTCAAAGCTACACTCCTCCCTTCCAAAACTCAAAAGCATGTTTACAGTTATTAGTCATGATATGTTACCCAACAGAATTTTCTGTTCACATGAAACTTCACTGAAAGGACATGCCAGCCACGCGCATTGCAGCAGATGTGTCAGATTTCTGGCACTAAGGGCAGACAGTGTGGAAGGCACACAGTCACAGCTTCCTACAGAAACTATATTTACAATTAGAACACCAGTTATAAATTAAAACTTGTTACCTCACATACTTTTATCTCCTGATAACATATGTGCTAATATTTTGGGGGTCCAAAATTGTGCTCTCCAGATTTTTATTATCAGCCATTTGACAATCACTGCTGTATAAATGTCATGGAGATTCATCCATGCATTGCTGTCTTCAGTTATAAACATCTGTGTTGCTTGTGAATGTTTCCTATTGAGGTCATAGGTTTGTTTGACTTACAGGAGAAGGGAGAACCATGGAAATGTTAAAGTGCCACGTCCTTGAAGATAAACACCAACTACTCTGCTGAAGCCTACTTACAAAGTGCAAAGTACTAATATTAAGCTAATGTAAGCTCTCCCTCAAGAATTCTACTTAAGTTACGTTGTATCTAGTATTTACAAATGAACATTTAAGGATGACAACTTACAAGCAATCAAGGCCAGTAACTGATGATAAACCATGTACCTAATTGTTCGTGACATATCTGTAATCAACTGTCACACAAAATTAATAATCAGTGACGACAAGAATCCTCTGCAACAAAAGACTGGGTCAATTTACCGGTGTCAATTTACTTAGTTTATTAAACTTCAAACAAGAGAACACACCTATGTCCTCCTCAAACACACTGATACAATTCACAAATCAAGGTCCATTTATTCCAGAGAAGCCATAGTCCATTCATGATGGTTTAGTACGAATATACTTAAAGTACAGTAACCTCGCCTATAAATTATTCCATGTGCCGGTGTCTGTGCCAACAATGGGTATTCACATGAATCACTTAAGTTGATAGCCACTTCTGCTCAACACAAAACACAGCCAAATTAACATTTCCTCATTAATCTTTGTGTATATTAAATAAATGTACCCCTCAATACAACTGCTTAAATACTTATCACTATAATTTGATGTGTCTGTCTTCCAAGACACTTTCCCCAAAAGTTAATTCAGTCACTCCAAGGCCACTAATGATTGCTCACTCATTAGTGCAAGCATTGTTGGCATGACACGATGATGCCCTGGCCACCAGCAAATTTGTGTAACAACAAAAAATACTGGAAGATCAGGCTCAACTGTTAGTACATGCTAAGTCAAAGACTATGGCTCTTGACACAGTACTCTTATACTAAAACACTAAGAATATACTACAGCCCTCTATGTAATATCTTGTAAGGACTGTAAAAACATGATTAAACAAATTATTGTGTGCAAACACAGTTCCTCTTACTCCATCTTTACTTCTCACTCTGTCTTCATCTTGTAACTGAAGCTAGCACAGTGCTTACCAGTGTATTATCTTTGACCATCTCATATATATATATTTCTCTTCTCTCTCTAATGCCTCCCCCATCTTTGTCTGCCCCTCGTCCTTGCAACAGGTGAACAGGTGGGTCCCTCCCTCTTATCCAGGATTCTGAGTGGGATGCCCTCTTTTTCTAACATCCCACAACCTATCCCTCTTCCCTCCTCAAGGAAGGATCTAATAGCTCTAAAAGCTAGGCTACAACCTTGTACTTTTGTGTACGTGTCTGTTGGTAGTATCGAGAATTTTGCTTCCTGAAGATAAGCTCTGACCAGCCATTCTCTCTCATAACTTTATAGTTTTCTCATGTGAATTTTCCTTCTCCCTGAATTATAATGAGTAAAAGTGATTGAAATTACTTTTACACAACAAAACAGTTACTATTACACAAAAGTACACTTACTTCTATTTTTTTAATTCACAAAAAATTCACAGATATGGACATCGCATTTCCCATCACCAGTTTGCTTGGGTAAATCATTTGGTGAGAAACTTGCAAATGAGTTGGAGCATAGAGGCTCCTTGCATTTTGTGCAAGTGCATTTAGTTCAATCTTTCACAATTTTCATGGCATGTATTTGTTTCCTGCATATCTAAAATTTTTGGCCAGTTGTTCCCAACACACAGTAATGCTTTGGAAACAGGGAGTCTTTTTCTTCCACAATGGTGTAGACAGTGAGTCTTATCAGTTCATGCCTCCCTATATGTATAAGGCTTCTAGCAACTGAAGCCATAGTCTAGCAGACAAATATCTTTCCCAGACAATACAGATGCCGACAGTTCACAACAGTGTCAACAATAAAATGCACAATACCACATCATGTTATAGCACCAATGGGATTATAGAGCCAGGCTCTGATCCATAATCTAAACACTTAACATGGATCTATTGTAGTAAAAGTCAGAAAAAGGCTGTAGTACATTGCTAACTTTCTTGTCCTTGCTTCAGCACACAACTTGACACCTGGTAATGAGAGTGTGTTTATTGATGATGGTAGTTTTTTCATCAAGTGGGGCTTCCACTGTTCTAATACCCTTATCTAAAGAAAGTAACAGCTGAGCACCTCAAAGGCAATTAACTCTGCGTATCTCTGATCTGTAAATTTCTTCTTTTCTCGAATTCTGTGAGCAGTGGAATACAGGTACAATTTTGTCAAGGAATACTGTGTGATCATTGTGCTTGATGACAACACAAAGCCAAAGCACCATGTCAGCGGATGCCCCAAAACCTTTGTTGTCTACCACAATTTGCACTCTGATCTATTTCAAACCTGTGCATATAACCACTTGTAGCCTGAGCCCAAGCTTTGATTCGCCACTTTTTACACACACACACACACACACACACACACACACACACACACACACACACACACACAAAAAAAGGGGGTGAGAAAAGAAAAGAAATACTGTTTTATGCTGCTGCTGTGGCCCTGCAATGGCATAACTCGTTCATCAACAAATTGCTACTCACCTGTATCTACTGTTCCTACAAGACGTGTAAGAATGAGAGAATTTTGCAGAAATGATGAACAGTTCTCATTTTCCAACACAATATTGTTAAAAACAATTTATTTTCATACTTATACACTGACATCACATTTGCGATGTAATTCATTGTAAGTCCTTCATCTGATGACCAATATGATCAGGTATGAGAGTAGTATATGTGGTTATTACCATGTTTATGTCAGAGAATTTTCCAGTTCTAGAATGATTAGGCTTGTACTTCCCGTTGTGTAGGATGTAAAGAATTGTCTTGCATCATTTCTACGAACAATTCAATGAGAGTATCTTCATCAATATTTCTTTTTGCAGCATCAGTAAAGGTAGGAGGTCGTCCCCCATGTGGTGGTTGAGCTGCTTTTGATGACATGTACATTCTAAGACAACCTCTCATTCCATCCACAGAATCACTATCTTGAGGAACAGAACTTGTTTCTTCAATTATTCATCTGGCTAAGACAGCAGTCTCATGGCGAATGCTCAATTCCATCAAGAAGAATGCTCAATTTCAACAAGAAGAACTGATGCAGGCGTAATTTGTAATATGTAGAACAACAATAACAACTAATAACTTTGAAACACACAAATACTCCAAAATAGTTAGTTCATTACATTGCTTTATGTTATGTCCACCAAATAAGTTTGGTGCCAACTTAAAACGTTGCTGGAGGTGAACTTCTACCACAGAAAAATAGTTGCTGTAGTTACGTGGCTTGTTTGCACACTTTCAACTAGACTTATCACAGTGTGATAGCAAACTAAAAACAAACAATGTAAGCAATAGCATAAGTAACAAAGAACAATCATTTATTGAAAGAAGGTACAAAATACTCACTTTACACTGATTAACAGATGTGGTGCTGTGGTAAAACCAAACTTGGTGAATGTTGGCTAACTAATCAATCAGGCTTGAATGATGATAAACAGTTTGACACTCAACGTGTACTTTCCTGTGATCACCCGTTGATAGCTGCTGCTATAACTGTAGGTAACTGGAACTGGTGTCTGCGACAGTGGGTCAAGTGAAGCTGTGCGGATGCTTTTATCCATGAATGACGGAAGAATGTTCATTGTCTACTGTTGAATACAGGAAAATGATCCTCGTGTCAGTGCCCTTTGTGGCAGCAAATGTAGCTACTGGCAGTTGTAATGAACTGTTTGTAAGTTATGTGGTGGAAACATATCATATGCACAGAGGTTGGACAAAAAAACAGAAACACCGCGAGAAATGCATGCTTGAACATAAATACAGATGCTAGCCAAGCCCAAATGTTCTCAAGATGTTGGAAGTGCCAAGTCATTGGCAAAATAGTATTCTGTGTAGTTGTGAGAGCATTACATCGAAGCTAAGTGAATACAAACACGGGCAAATTGTTGGTGCTTGTATGGCGGGTGCTTCCATAACCAAAATAGCTGAAGAGTTCGGTATTTCCAGAAGCACTGTAACAAAGATTCATACCACAGACAGAAAGCAGCAAACCACCATCCACTACGTCACAATGCGGACAAAAGTGTGTGTTTAGTGATCGTAAAAGACGGTCACTGAAGAGGGCAGTGGCAAAAAAAAAAGAAGACAGCTGGCGCAAAAGTCACTGCAGAACTGAATGTTGCAATCGCAAACCCTGTCAGCATCAAAACAACACAGAGGGAGATCCATAAGCAGGGAATTACAGGGCAAGCTGCAATTCCAAAACCACTCATCAGTGATGCAAAATGCCTGTAACAAGAAAACATGGTGCCAAAGCTACAAAACATGGACTATGGAGTGATGGAAAAATGTGATTTTGTCGGATGAGTCTTGTTTCGCATTGTTTCGACCTTGAGGCCAATTTTACAACCCCAGTAGTGAAACATGGTATGGTTTGATGCTGTTTTGGGCAGCTACTTCATGGTATTCTATGGGCTCAATGATTACCCTGCATGATCATGTTAATGTCAAGGATTAGGTAACCACTCTGGCTGATCAGCTCCATCCTATGGTACAATATTTGTTCCCCAATGGTAATGCTGTGTTCACACAGCTCCCATCATCCAGGACTGGCCTTGTGAGCATGAGGATAAATTATTGCATCTCCCCTGGCCACAAAAATTGCTTGGCATGTGGCTAACTGTGTACCACAGCTAAGAGTGGACACAGCACTTTGTAAATTCGGAAATGTGCGATGATGTAGTAACAATGAATGGAGGTTGCTACAAGACGACATCCCTACTGTGCACAGACATGACTCGGTTTTAATATATATATATATATGTCTGCTTGTGTCTGTGTATGTGTGGATGGATATGTGTGTGTGTGCGAGTGTATACCTGTCCTTTTTCCCTCTAAGGTAAGTCTTTCCGCTCCCGGGATTGGAATGACTCCTTACCCTCTCCCTTAAAACCCATATCCTTTTGTCTTTCCTTCTCCTTCCCTCTTTCCTGACGAGGCAACCATTGGTTGCGAAAGCTAGAATTTTGTGTGTATGTTTGTGTTTGTTTGTGTGTCTATCGACCTGCCAGCGCTTTTGTTTGGTAAGTTTCATCATCTTTCTTTTTATATATATATATATATATATATATATATATATATATATATATATATATATATATATATATATATATAAAAAATAGAGGGAAACATTCCACGTAGGAAAAATATATCTAAAAACAAAGATGATGTGACTTACCAAATGAAAGTGCTGGCAGGTCGACGGACACACAAACAAACACAAACACAAACATACACACAAAATTCAAGCTTTTGCAACAAACTGTTGCCTCATCAGGAAAGAGGGAAGGAGAGGGAAAGACGAAAGGATGTGGGTTTTAAGGGAGAGGGTAAGGAGTCATTCCAATCCCGGGAGCGGAAAGACTTACCTTAGGATGGATATGTGTGTGTGTGCGCGAGTGTATACCCGTCCCTTTTTCCCCCTAAGGTAAGTCTTTCCGCTCCCGGGACTGGAATGACTCCTTACCCTCTCCCTTAAAACCCACATCCTTTCGTCTTTCCCTCTCCTTCCCTCTTTCCTGATGAGGCAACAGTTTGTTGCGAAAGCTTGAATTTTGTGTGTATGTTTGTGTGTCTGTCGACCTGCCAGCACTTTCATTTGGTAAGTCACATCATCTTTGTTTTTACTTACTGCTTGTGCGGATCTCATATGGAAACAATGTTGTGAAGTATCAGATGCAGTCACACGTCTTTATCTCATGGCACACATTTCAGCTAAAACTCTACTGGTGAACCTCAGAGCACAGCACATGTCAGAAGTGTTCAGTGAAGTACACAGCATTTTCAACTTATGGAACAGAAATTAGTGCAGCTTGCAGGAGGGTGCAGGGATGTGTGGGGGCAGGGTAGTAGGACTGCTAGGTGCAGTCGGGAGGTTTTGGGGATGAGGAGCAGGGAGTGAAGTGCATTGGTGCAATAGAATGCTGTGTAGTGCTGGAGTGATGGCAGGGAAGGGGTGAAAGACAGGGACTAGCAAAGGTTGAGACCAGGGGGCATTTGGGAACTTTAGAATGGATTGCAGGGAGAGTTTCCACGTGCCCAATTCAGAAATGCTGGTGTTGGTGGGAAGAATATAGATGGTGCAGGCTGTGAAGCAGTCATCGAAGTGAAACATTCTGTATTGGGCAGCATGTTCAGCAACTGGATGTTCCAGTTGCCTCTCGGCCACAATCTGTCTGTGGCCATTTATGCGGACAGATTGCTGGCTGGTTGCCACGTCCATGTAGAAAGCAGCATAGTGGTTGCAGCTTTGTTTGTAGATCACATGTTTGTAACAGGAAGATTGATCCACTCCAAAATCCAACAGGATCTCCAGACCCTCCTCAAATCCTTCGGCCCACCCCAGATTTTCTTCCTTGATTCCCCACACTCCTACCTTCTACAGGCTTCCTGAAGTCCATAAATCCAACCACCCAAGACATTCCATTGTGGCCAGTTACTGTGTCCCTAGTGAGAGAATCTCTGGTCATGTGGTCCAACGCCTTCAGCCTATTATCCATATCTCACCTTCCTATGTAAAAGACACCAACTATTTCCTCCTCCAACTCTCCACAGTTACTGTTCTTCCACCACATAGCACCCTATGTTACTATTGATGCCAACTCCCTCTCCATTAACATTCTCAATGTCCACACACTATTGAAAAGCACCTTTCCCAATGCCCAATTGACTCCAAACCTACGGCCTCACTCCTGGTCACCATGACCAACCATACTGATGAAAGAAAAATCACAACACCAAAAAATAATTAATGAAGAGTAATGCAATTTCAAAAATACATTTGTCTAGGTAACATATTTAAGAGATTAACATTGCAAGGTCACAGGTTAATGTAAGCATGAGATTAGCCACTGCAAACATGAAATGCTGGTACATTAATAACCGGTGGAACCACCCGTATATTGAATGCAAATATGCAAACATGCATGCACTGTGTTGCACAGGAGCCAGTGTCACTTTGTGGGATGGAGTTCTATCCCTGTTGCACAGTGACAGTTAATGCTGTTTGTGGATGACGCCGGACTTGTCATCTGATGATGTCCAATACGTGCTTGATTGAAAACAGATCTGGTGATCAAGCAGGCCAAGGGGCATGTCGACACTCTGTAGAGAATGTTGGGTTAAGACAGCAGTGTGTGGGCAAGCACAGGAAAATGGAATGCTGTTCATGAATGGCAGTACAACAGGTCGAATGACCAGATGGATGTACAGATTTGCAGTCAGAGCATGTGGGATAACCACGAGAGTGCTCCTACTATCAGACCATAACTCCAGATGTAGCTCCAGCGTGTCTAGCATGCAGACAGATTGATTGCAGGCTGTCAACTGGTGTCCACCTACCCAACACACAGCCATCACTGGCACCAAGGCAGAACCAGTTTCATCAGAAAACAAACAGGCCTCCAACCTGCCCTCCAACGAGTTCTCACTTGACACCACTAAAGTCACAAATGACAGTGGTTTGAGGTCAGTGGAATGCATGCTACAGGGTGTCTGACTCAGAGCTTTCCTTGAAATAACCAATTTGTAAAAGTTTGTTGGGTCACTATGGTGCCAACAGCTGCTCAAATTGCTGCTGCAGATGCAGTACTATTCGCCACAGCCATATGCCAAACACTGTCAGTAGTGCCACGTGGTTATCTGAAGCCTCATCTAGTGACCATACATTCTCAGACCAGCGCCTGTAAGCGGTTACTTTCCTGCCAAGTCTTTCAGCAACATCGCAGAAGGAATATCCAGCTTTTTATAGCCGTATTACTCAACATTGTTCAAACTCAGTGTGGTGTGAATAACAGTGTCTTTGTCATCTTAAAGGCATTTTTGACTATCAACAACTCACAGTGGCGGCTGCTGTGTAAGAGCACAGGGGGACGTGAACACTAACTTTCAACACCTTGCAGATCTATTGGTTATTTTTCTTTGAATGCTGTTAAACATAGCATAGATGCTGCAATGTCAAAGACACAGCACTTAAATCTACCACACTACTGCTCCTCTACAGTCCGTGAAACTTGGCCTCAGGGTCATAATCACAGCTTCAGTTGTGCACATTTTAAGGTTCGTTTGCGCATGCGCAACTCGTGTGATGTAATTGCCTTACTGGCCAAATACATACGGATTTGATAAGGGATGTACACAGTTCACAATGTGCACAGCTAGTACCTGCCATTCAACTATAAGTTTATGTCAGTGCCACCAGCTGGTAGCATACTGCGGTGGACTTTTATCCCTGTTTGGTCGGCATAAATCCTGCTTGATGATAGCACATTCCTAAAATTTGCTAATTCACTCATTATATACTGTAGTAAAATTAGATTGGACATCAGTATATGTTAAAGCTGTACTGACAATAAACAATTTTTTTTGGGTTTCTGAATGAGTTATAGTATATTAAGTTATGAATTTTATCATATAGTAATCCATTTGAGGCGCTGACAAGGGAAACTTCCCATTGCACTCCCGTCACATTTAGTGGTAAGATGACCCAGCAGATAGCCTGTCAAAAACTGAACACAGATGAAGCATGAAAACATGAAGAAGGTGTACTGAACTTGAAAAAATAACAAAATCGAAACAGTGAATGGTCCGAGCTTAACAAGTGCAACACTGAGGAAACTGGAATAGTGATGGTGTCATGGTTAAGGGGTCATGGTGTTGACCTACAACGTATTTGGGTTCAAATCTCAATCTCCCTCATGGTTTTTTTTTCCTCTCTTATTTCACAACATGGTGAACTGTCCGTCATGTCATAGAAATATTTGTTCTCTTTCTGTAGTTTTGGTAGTCATCATACTGTACGTTGGTTATAGAATGAGAGTCATGTAAGAATATATTACTGCCACAAGTAAATGTGATGAATAGCGAGAACAGGCAAAATACCACACAGACATCTCAAAGAAATGAAAACAACAAATAAACAGATGTGGACTATGTTACAACAACAGGATTCAAAAGTAAAAATTTCCAAAATGAAATGCAACTTCAAAGACACAGGGAAAACTGTGTGACTGTTAAACTGTTTTCATTTGTTGCAGCTTATGTGATAAAGTATTATGTTTTCATTAGTTCCTTGGAAGTGATCACATTCACATTAATATGAACACCTAAACCAGGCAAGGAGACATAACTCACTCACTCACCAGGCATACAAATTAGGTGTGTTGATAAGAGATGCATGACACACTAGACGTGTTTCCAAGTGGAGGATTCAGTTGACTTGTCGCCTTGTACTCCAACTTTTGCGATTCCGATTCAAAAGCCACTTCCTTTAGGCGGCTAATAGAGTAGTAGTGCAGAATCAACTTTCAGTATAGGTCCCTTCCTTACACCTCACTATTGCAAATGGATGTTACACCATGACACAGACACAAATTTGAATAAAGTGGAGGGCGGGGGGAGAGAAGGGGGGAGGGGGGGGGGGGGGGGAAGAAGAAAGGCACAAGGGAACTTTTAACACAGATCGCCCACTTTGCAGTCCAACACTATGCCCACTAAATCACGATGCCATGGCTCTTCTACCTCTCTTGATATTGCACTTGTTAAACTTGGACCGCTCACTATTCCTATTTTGCTTTTTTTTCCACAGTCAGTACAGCTTCTTCCTGTTTTCATACAGAACTTGTCTTCAGTTTTTGATGGGCTGTCCATTGGGCTCTCTTATCACTAAATCTGTGGGGGGGGGGGGGGGGGGGGGGGTGCAATGGGGAGTTTCCCTTGTGAGAATCATAAGGGCCTAAAGCACATCACATTCGATTGTGAGATTGTTGCATTTATTCATGCTTCTGAAATCTGTTGATCTTATTGTTAGTCAGGTTTATCTGTGCTGTATGCCCACATTGTATATATGAAAATTCATTAAAAGCTGTACCACTGGTTTCCTTGATATTCACTTAAATCTGGGACCAACAGCAGTGTGCTTTAGGTCCTTGAGGATCTCAGTGTCCCATTTGTATTCTAGTCAAGCAATCATGTTGGTGGACATTGCTACTTGGGTTTAATCATTTCCACAAACAGCACTTTGTGTATGGAGTTGGTTTTTCACTGTGTGGGATCACTTTTCGTGCACAATGTAAACATGAACTATTTTGAATATATTTTAAATGCTAACAGAAAAAAGCCATGAGGACGGGTCATGCATCATACTTGAGTACCTCAGTTGGTAGAGCAGTTGAATGCGAAAAGCAAAGGTCCTGAATTCGAGTCTAAGTCCAGCACACAGCTTTAATCTGCCAGGAAGTTTCATATCAGTACACACCGCTGCAGAGTGTAAATCTCATTCTGGGAAGAGAAAAGTAAATTACTGAGAGAAGTTAGCCGCAAAGGAACTAGGGCCTCTGAGAACAAATTCTTTGATTGAAAGAGTGACAAAATCAAATTAGCATAACTACAATCGAACATTTAACAAGGAACTGTACAGTTAGCACAAGTTGTTGTGTGGGTGCGGCAAAGAATATCTGATTTTCAGCCCAGAAGTAAATTCGTGAACTAATACATCTGTCAGGGATCTTTTACATCGGTCCAAAAAAATGTAAAAGCACAAAAACTCCCATTTATGCAAAAATACAAAATGGAGAGTTGCGAAAATTTACACATTATTTCATTATTGCCTAAACTGTACTTAATTATGCACAAAACAACAAAATTCCACAAAACATTTTTTTAGTCAGATAAGTTATGCACCTTATTTTTATTACTGTTGTTATTATTATTGGCAGCAGATGTAGTTGTATAAACTTGTTGATAAGTATAAATGTTATTCCGCAGATCCTATTAATTTCACGCTCTTAAATTTTTCTGAATCTAAAAATTTGTGAATACCCGGTATGTATATTCACAAGCCACCACTGTCAACTCATCACGTCCAATCTCAAAGGTTACGACTGTTACATTATGTATTTAAAGCAAACCTGATTTGCACCCTAACAGTTCCTAATAGTGGCATTACTAACGCCATCTTAAGACATATTATCTTTCAGATGTAGAAACATGCCTACCAAAAGTCATAATGTCAAACAACTACTTGTTGGTGTTTTGATTCCCCCCTCCCCAATTAGTGAACATTCTCACCCACAATTACTTTCCTTTGAAGGCTTAAACTACAAACAAATACATGGTACAGCAATAGCACTAATCTATGCCAAACTATTTATGGATCATCTAGAGGAATCCTTCCTAACAATCCAAAATCCCAATCTGTTGTGGGTGAATTTGTTTCCAACTAATAATCTGTCCAGTTAATGGGAAATAATGATGTATGATAGAAGTGTTCAGATAAACCTCATTACACTTCCACAAGATTTTAATAATTCCACCTGGTACAGTTTATCCTAGAAATCACTTACGAAATCTTAGTGACCTTGACCGAGGGTGGGGAAACCCTATCTGCATTCCTTCAGAACCAGAACACTTTCTTCGCCATTCATTTCACCTGGTCCTCCTCAACTAAACAGGCCACTTTCCTCAATGTTGATCATCTCAAGCATGGCTACATCAGTACCTCCATTCATATCAAATCCAACAACCACAAGCAATACCACCACTTCAGCATCTACTACCCACTCCACACCACGAAGTCCTTTTCATACACCCTAGTTGCCCACGATCATACCATCTGTAGTTATAAGCAGTTCCTTTCAACATACACCAAGGGTCTCACTGAGGTGTGCTGGACTGCTGTTGAAATTGCAAGTCCATATTTTATAAAGTTTTAGTCTTCAGTTACTTATTTTAAAGTTTACTTGTGTTAATATTTGCTGTGAAAGTAACTTATTAGTGGATTTTCATTAATCTCAGTCTTTCTTCCTGTGTTATTGACTTGAGTAGTCTGTAATTCGTGACTGTGCTCACGCCATTCGTCCAAGCCTCGCGCCTGAGTAGTGTGTTTACATTTTACGGCATGCAGCTGCAGCTGTAGCGGTTATAAAGCTAAGTACTGACAAAGTTATTTGTGCGCTGTAATACAGTTATTAAATTTAATAGTTTTCAGCAGTGTTTCGTGCTGTTTGTGGTGAAATAACGATTTAATAAACGCTTGGAAATGTTTGCTTCCTGTGTTTTCTGTACATTGAAGTCGTTTATTTAACTTCGTGCTTTAGTTTTCAGCTGACGTTTCTTATTGTTTCTAGTGAAATACTTCAGTAAAATTTTCATTCAGTGTTTTAACTTCATTGAGTGTTACAGTGGCTGCTTGAATTTTTGGTTTTAGCTAGTAATTTTGTGAACTTTTGTTGGTATTGGTATTAGCTGTGGTGTAGTAGTCGCTTTCTTAGTAGACAGAGAATTTCAAGACCACTACTGTTAGTTCTATAAATAGTTCTATTGGTGTAACTGAACTTAGGTAACATAGATGAAGAGTTTTTTTAAGTAAATGTAAAATTTTACCATGAGTGAGAAGTGTGGGCTCTGTCGTAGGTATGTAAGTAATGGGTTACGGTGTGGGATTTGTTCAAAATCTTTTCATTGGAAGGGGGGGGGGGGGGTGCGGTGGGGAAGCCAGTGGGCATTCTAGCGAGATCTTCTCCTGGGAATGCGGAATCTTTAGTAGAAATAAGTTGATAGAGCAGCAGAAGCATAAGATTTGTGCCCTTCAGGTGCAGTTACGATGCCCAAAGGAGTAACTAGATAGGTTGAGGAGGGTGAAGGGTGGTGGGGAATGGGAACTGGCAAGAAGGCAGCTAGGAGGAGGAGGTATTCAGACAGTTATACTTTTTGTATACGTAATAAATTTGACCAACTGTAAGAGTTGAGTGGAGAGGAGTCTCTTGTAGCTGTAGATGTATGTAACATGCAGCAGTCCTCAGCAGTTAGGAGGCCTAGGTAAGTTGATAAGTCTAAAAGAAAGAAGAAGGTTCTGCTACGTAGTTCACATGGTAGAGGTGTGGGCCAGCAGTTGCAGGAAGTGTTGGGGAGTGAGTACCAGGTCACAAGCATTGTGAAGCCCAGTGCAAGGTTGGCCCAGGTGACTGACAGCATAGGGGAGTTATGCAGGAATTTTACGGAGGAGGATCAGGTAGTGATAGTGGGTGGAGCAGGGAACAGTCTTGATAGGCATGGTGAACATGATGTAGGTGGTGACCTGGTAAAGATAGCTACTCAAACTGGTGGCACTAATGTGCATTTCGTGCAACTGTTTCAGTGTCATGATCGGCCTCATCTTAATGCTGCTGTTAGTCACATTAACATGGGGGCTGGGGAGGGTGCTGATGGCTGAGGGCATGGATCACACTTCAGTGGTGCCAGTTGGGTCTATCAATAGATCTGGTTTCAATAGGCATGGCCTGCACCTCAATAGGTATGGGAAGGGGAGGCTGCAAAGCTTATAGGTGACAATGTAGTGTGTGGTGGTGTGATCACTCATGGAAAAATTCCTGTAGTAGTTGGTTTTAGAGCCGCACCTTTTTCAGATTGAAGTCAGTTGATAGGTATACCTGTTCAAAGGAAGTCCCTCTAACTAAGGGCTCACCTTCAGAGGATGTCATGTTTCCAAACAGAGAAGGAATTAGCATATTTCATCAAAATATAAGAGGTATTAGAGATAAAGTTAGTGAACTGCTTATAGATGTTGACTCTGAAATTATTGGTATGTCGGAGCACCACTTAAATAATTTGACAATTCAAGGCTTCCTTTACCAGGATACAGATTAGCTGACTGTTTTTCAAGGAGTTCCTTGTGGGGTGGGGGAGTGGCCATGTACGTAACAAACAAATAGTATTCCATTTGAGTCTGGAGACATATCAGGGCACTGCACTGAACAGATATTTGAATGTTGTGCAGGGGCACTCGAATTTAGTGAAACTAAACTTCTAATTGTTGTTGTTTAAGAGTCCCCTAACTCTGACTTCAGAGCATTTCTGCTCAAGCTAGAGAGGGTTCTTGATTCACTTTGTAGGAAGTACCAAAAATTAGTTATATGTGGCGACTTCAATATACATAAACCTGTAGAGTGAACGTAAGTAAGCTTTGTGAACAAAGTAATGAACAAGAAACATTCGCAGCAAAACGGCATAATGCCAAAAACAGCGTAAGTAGCTGCAGTGTAAATGTTAGCAAGTTTCATGAACAAAGTAGTGATCAGGAAACATATGCAGTGAAACATAATAGTGCTAATAAATATCAAAAAGAAATTCAAACAGGAGTGAAACAGTGTGATGGTCAAAGTTTAGTACGTAAAACCTGTAAAATTACCTAATTGAGTGATAGTCAAGGTCGTAATGTTTCAAGTTACCTTAATGAAAACATAAATCTCGAGTGTCTTGGGTATGTGTATCCTTCAGCAGAAGCCAAGGATGTCTTGCAAAACACTAACAAAAAGGCTTCTGAAGCTGATGTCGTCGTAATTATGACTGGAACAAATGGCATAGCGAAAAACAACAGCGCGAACTTAATAAAAGGTTTAAGAAGCACATTACCAAGTATCACATCAAAAAAAGTGTTTGTTGTCGATGTTCCATTTAGATATGATCTTACAAAACGATCCTGCGTAAATCGCGAGGTATTGGACGTAAACAAACGGCTATATCACCTGTGTTCGAAATTCAAAAATACCACAATCATTAAAGCTAGCGAGTTTGACAGGGAGTGCTATACACGACAAGGATTCCATCTCAACAACCAAGGAAGAAGATTAATCTCGAAACTGATTACCAAAACTGTGAGTAAAGAAATGGCCACCTTTACAGTAATACCGCTGGACCAGGGAAACCTGTAAAGCCTGCTGGTCTGTCTGGCAAAATATTAACAGATATGCTCCAGCAGGATCAAAATAACCTTCAAACCATTCACTCTGAGTCCAGGAAACTAGATGTATCCAAACATTGTCAAAATGGGGCCTGGCTACTAGCAGTAGACTTACAAACAACTCAAGATATCAGCTGTATAGAAGTGCCCTTAAGAAGACAATCTGAACCCTCATCTTTACTGCCCAGGGTTAGCAAAAATAGTCTTCTGTTCTTACATATTAATATACAGTCTTTAAGAAAGAAGTTGGAAGAATTGCAGTACTGGTTAGAAACTTCCAACTGTGGTATACTTAGTGTAAATGAGCACTGGCTATATTCATCAGAAATTGACCTCAATATTCCATTTGGTTACTCCTTAGCTAGTAGTTACTGCAGATCAACAATTGGACACGGGGGTGTTGCAATATATTTTAAGAATGGACTAAATCTACAATACTTTACTATTGATGTCACAGACCTGTGTATAGACACCAGCTTTGAGGCTGCAATTGTACATATACCTAAACATAATATTATTGTTGCATCTGTATATCGCACACCATCTTCTAGTGAATATGAATTTATGGTAAATTTTAAAAAAAACTGTTAGTCTTACTAACTAAGCCTAAATATAAATACCAAAGAATCTTAATTTTTGGTGATATTAATATGGATATCAGGGTACAGAGTCATATCATATTGGAATTCTTGGATACCCTAAGAGCTTTTGATTGCTATTGTCTAAATGATAAGCCTACAAGATATAATGCATGCTTAGACAATATAATAAGTAATATCCATGAAAATAATGTTGAAATTGGAGTAGTCCAGTTAGGCCTAGCTGACCATGATGGCCTATGGATTACAGTTCCAGTCAGCATTCCAGATGAACAACACAAAACTGTTAGACCTATGAATGAATGCAACATAAGAGAGTTTAGAACTAGATTAAGGTCAGTTAACTGGAATGACATCTTATACAAAGATATGTGTGTGAATAACACAAGAAAATTATTTACAGAGGAAATTGCAAGGATATTTGATGAGTGTTGTCCCAGATTAGTAAAAAGACAGAATAATAACCAAGCTCATAAACCACAGAGACTAAATAATTGGTTTACACCATACCTCAACAGCATCAGGATTATGCTTCTTATGTTTAAGGACTGATCTCATAACAGCAACGAGTACAAAGAGATGTACATTAGAATAAGAAAAATTTATAGATCTGAAATAAGTTTGGCAAAACGTAGGGCAAATGATAACTATATTCTTAAATCCAGAAACAGCTGTAAAGCTGCCTGGGACGTAACTAAAAGTGAAATAAATAGACCAACAACTCAACTAGCTATACCCATAGCCCCAGATATCTTAAACTCACACTTTGTTAACTTTAGTTTACAACAATATTTGTCTCCCCTCAACGCCATGCTTGGTGCTAAAACTCTTTTAGGTTCAAATAAGTATGTAGTCCATAAATTCTGCTGAGCAACAGTAACTGAAAATGATGTTAGCAAATCAATAGGCAAACTAAGTAGTTCCAGAGCAGAGGACTTCTATGGTCTGTCAAACTTTGTCATAAATAAGATATCAAGTGATCTTCTGCCCCCTCTAACCACTCTCATTAACCGTATATTACAGCAAGGGATTTTCCCTGACTGTTTGAAAATAGCAGTAACTATTCCCACATTTGAGAAAGGAGATAAATCAAATCCAAGTAACTATCGCCCTATCTCATTAATCCCAATAATATCTAAAATAATCGAAGACTGTGTTCACCAACAAATGAATCACTATTTTGAGAGGAATAATTTGTTAAGTAACTCACAGTATGGATTCAGGTCTAAACCATCCACAGTTAAAGCAGTTGAAAATATTGTTAGTGATATATATATGATGGCTTTGAAAATAAATTAATCTCATGTGCTACTCTCCTAGACCTGAGTAAAGCATTTGACACTGTATCTCATAGTACCTTGATCATGAAATTAAGACACTACGGCATGAAAGAGGACACCCTGAAATTATTAGAATCCTACTTAAGCAACAGAGTACAGTTTGTTAGTGAAAATGGGCAGTTGTCAAACCCTCAAACAATAAAAAGAGGTGTGCCACAGGGCTCCATACTTGGGCCCTTTCTGTTTGTAGTGTATGTTAACAATATGCCACAGTATTTACCCTGTAAATATGCAGACGATACAACTTTTATCAATTCAGGACAGACTCTTGAATCTGTACGAGAAAAAAATAATATAATATTTGAAAAATCGGTTCATTGGTTTAGTGCCAACTCCCTATTCATAAATGAAACAAAAACTGAGGAAATATTCTTTAATTTGAAGGTATCAAACAAAGAAAATAAGTCCGTTAAACTGCTAGGAATGATGATTGACCAGAAACTTAGCTGGGATAAACATATCACATACGTCTGTTCTAAACTTGCACGTGCTATGTTCCTACTTTATAAGCTTAGGAGTTATGTCAGCCAAAACTTACTGCTGCATAAATGTTTTGCTTATATCCACCCCCACCTTTCATATGGTATTCTGCTCTGGGGAAATTCTCCCAATTCAGTATCAATTTTCAGACAGCAAAAAAAAGCTCTTCGATGTATAGTGGGTTTATCTCCTAGGGATACATGCAGGGAACATTTCAAAAACCTTAACATCATGACAGTTCCTTGTTTGTACATCTATCATTGCTTACTACACGTAAAAGAAAACAGCTCAATATCCCCTTAGGTCATCTGTCCACACCCACAATACAAGACAAAACCACACAATTGATCTTCCATACTCTAGACTGTCTAAGATACACAATTTTCCTGATGAAGCAACCGTTTGTTGCAAAAGCTTGAATTGTGTGTGTATGTTTGTGTGTCTATCGACCTGCCAGCACTTTCGTTTGGTAAGTCACATCATCTTTGTTTTTAGATATATTTTTCCCACACGGAATGTTTCCCTCTACTATATACATAATAGTTATAAATATGTAGGCCTCGAATTGTTTAATATGCTCCCTAAAAATGTACAAACAGTATCTAAAAGTAAATTTAAGACAACATTGGGTCAATGGCTCAAAGGTAAAGCATTTTACTCAGTTGATGAATTTAAAGATTGTAATACGGCAGATTTTCTGTTTTAACATAGAGAAAGGTACCTCTGCCTGTAGTAGGACCTAAATTTGTATCAATAGCTTAGGATAATGACATAGTATTATCAACATGTATATGATAATGACATAGTGTCATCAACATGAATACTCCCTGCTCAATATAAATCTGTATAATGTTTTCCTTTTTATTGTAAAATTAATAATATATAAAATTCCAAATGTGTGCTATTGTACTACACTAAATTTCATATGATTTATATATACATTGTTATGAGAATAGAACCACCTTTATACTGTAATTGAACTTACTGATGCAGTCCATTGTATAAGAAAATCCTGAACGGCTAATAAAGATTCTTATTCTTATTCATTCCATTTAGGGTGCAGGGGAACAGTAGCACAGTCATAAACATTTTTATTCATTCTTCATTACTAGATGGGCATTCTGTTATTAAAAGGGTGAATGGCCTTTCAGACCATGATGCACAAATTTTAACACTAAAAGGCTTTTGTAGTCAAACAAATGTCACATATAATTACAAACTATGTAGGAAAGTTAATCCAACAGCAATTGAGAGTTTTTTAAACCTTGTCAAGGAAGAAGAGTGGCAGGATGTGTATAGTGCCAATAGCATAGATGATAAATATAATGGTTTCCTTAACACATTTCTCATGCTCTTTGAGAGTTGCTTTCCATTGGAACGTTCTAAAAGGGGGCACTAGCAGTAGTAGGCAGCCCGGGTGGCTGACTAATGGGATAAGAATATCATGTAGAACAAAGCGGGAATTATATCAAAATGTTAGAAGTAGTCACAATCAAGCTACAGTAGCCCATTACAAACAGTACTGTAAGGTGCTTAAAAATTTTATTAGGAAGGCAAAGGTTTGGGTTGGGTTGTTTGGAGGAGGAGACCAGACAGTGAGGTCATTGGTCCCATCGAATTAGGGAAGGACGGAGAAGGAAGTCGGTCATGCCCTTTCAAAAGAAACGTCCCAGCATTTGCCTACAGCGATTTAGGGAAATCACGGAAAACCTAAATCAGGATGGCCGGACTCAGGATTGAACCATTGTCCTCCTGAATGCGAGTCCAATGTGCTACCCACTGCACCACCTCACTTGGTATGAGGCAAAGAGTATGTGGTATGCACATAGAATAGCTAATTCACAGGATAAAATTAAAACCATATGGCCAGTTGTGAAGAAAGTGTCTGGTCAGCAGCACAAGGTTGATGGTATTTATGCTACTGATAAATCAGATATATGAACAGTACTTAACAATCATTTTCTGAGCATTTGTGGTGAATTAAATAAAAATTGACTTTTTACAGGGAATCATATAACTTTCTTGGCAAATTCCTCTGTGATACAGACAAGGGGGAGATTGAGTCAATAATTAAATCACTGAAGACTAAGGACTCTAATGGATATGATGGAGTGCCTAGCAGAATATTAAAATACTGTGCTGCACATGTTAGCCCTGCACTTAGCCATATTTGTAATTTTTCTTTTAGGAATGGTCAGTTTCCTGAACGATTAAAGTATTCATTTGTAAAGCCACTTTATAAAAAGGGAGAAAGGGATAATGTAGATAATTTTAGACCTATTTCTATGCCATCAGTGTTTGCTTAAGTTATTGAAAAGGCTATGTATGTAAGGATAATTGATCATTTTATACCACATGATTTGCTATCAAATGTACAGTTCAGATTTCGAAATTGTTTAGCAACTGAAAAAGTTATATTCTCTTTTCTCTGTGAGGTACTGGATGGATTAAACAAAAGGTTTCAAACAATAGCTATATTTTTTTGATTTAACTAAGGCATTTGATTGCGTTGATCACAAAATATTGCTCCTGAAGTTGGACCATTACAGAATACGGGGAGTAGCTCACATTTGGTTCACCTCTTACTTTAGCAACAGACAGCAAAAGGTCATCATTCACTATCTTGAGAATCGCTATGATGTGGGGTCTGAGTGGGGTATGGTCAAGTGGGGGATGCCCCAGGGATCAGTGATGGGGCCATTCCTGTTCCTTATTTATACAAATGATATGCCCTCTAGTATTACAAGTAACCCTAAAATATTTCTGTTTGCTGATGACACTAGCTTGGTAGTAAAGGATGTTGTGTGCAACATTGGCTTGGTTTCAAATAGTGCAGTTCATGACATAACATCATGACTCATAGAAAATAAACTAACGCTAAATCACAGTAAGACTCAATTTAGAGTTCCTAACACAAAATCAGCAAAACCTGATGTTTTAATTTCACAGAACGGGCATATGATTAGTGAAACTGAACAGTTCAAATTTCTAGGTGTTCAGATAGATAGTAAACTGTCGTGGAAAGCCCACATTCAGGATCTTGTTCAAAGACTTAATGGTGCAATTTTTACTATTCGAACAGTGTCTAAAGTGAATGATTGTTCAACACGAAAATTAGTCTACTTTGCTTATTTTCATTCACTTATATTGTAAAATATTATATTTTGGGGTAACTCTTCCCATTGTAAAAGGATATCCATCCTATGTGTGTGTGTGCGTGCGAGTGTATACCTGTCCTTTTTTCCCCCTAAGGTAAGTCTTTCCGCTCCCGGGATTGGAATGACTCCTTACCCTCTCCCTTAAAACCCACATCCTTTCGTCTTTCCCTCTCCTTCCCTCTTTCCTCTTTGTTTTTATATATATATATATATATATATATATATATATATATACACACACACACACAGATGATATGACTTACCATATGAAAGTGCTGGCAGGTCGATATACACTCCTGGAAATTGAAATAAGAACACCGTGAATTCATTGTCCCAGGAAGGGGAAACTTTATTGACACATTCCTGGGGTCAGATACATCACATGACCACACTGACAGAACCATAGGCACATAGACACAGGCAACAGAGCATGCACAATGTCAGCACTAGTACAGTGTATATCCACCTTTCGCAGCAATGCAGGCTGCTATTCTCCCATGGAGACGATCGTAGAGATGCTGGATGTAGTCCTGTGGAACGGCTTGCCATGCCATTTCCACCTGGCGCCTCAGTTGGACCAGCGTTCGTGCTGAACGTGCAGACCGCATGAGACGACGCTTCATCCAGTCCCAAACATGCTCAATGGGGGACAGATCCGGAGATCTTGCTGGCCAGGGTAGTTGACTTACACCTTCTAGAGCACGTTGGGTGGCACGGGATACATGCGGACGTGCATTGTCCTGTTGGAGCAGCAAGTTCCCTTGCCGGTCTAGGAATGGTAGAACGATGGGTTCGATGACGGTTTGGATGTACCGTGCACTATTCAGTGTCCCCTCGACGATCACCAGTGGTGTACGGCCAGTGTAGGAGATCGCTCCCCACACCACGATGCCGGGTGTTGGCCCTGTGTGCCTCGGTCGTATGCAGTCCTGATTGTGGCGCTCACCTGCACGGCGCCAAACACGCATACGACCATCATTGGCACCAAGGCAGAAGCGACTCTCATCGCTGAAGACGACACGTCTCCATTCGTCCCTCCATTCACGCCTGTCGCGACACCACTGGAGGCGGGCTGCACGATGTTGGGGCGTGAGCGGAAGACGGCCTAACGGTGTGCGGGACCGTAGCCCAGCTTCATGGAGACGGTTGCGAATGGTCCTCGCCGATACCCCAGGAGCAACAGTGTCCCTAATTTGCTGGGAAGTGGCGGTGCGGTCCCCTACGGCACTGCGTAGGATCCTACGGTCTTGGCGTGCATCCGTGCGTCGCTGCGGTCCGGTCCCAGGTCGACGGGCACGTGCACCTTCCGCCGACCACTGGCGACAACGTCGATGTACTGTGGAGACCTCACGCCCCACGTGTTGAGCAATTCGGCGGTACGTCCACCCAGCCTCCCGCATGCCCACTATACGCCCTCACTCAAAGTCCGTCAACTGCTCATACGGTTCACGTCCACGCTGTCGCGGCATGCTACCAGTGCTAAAGACTGCGATGGAGCTCCGTATGCCACGGCAAACTGGCTGACACTGACGGCGGCGGTGCACAAATGCTGCGCAGCTAGCGCCATTCGACGGCCAACACCGCGGTTCCTGGTGTGTCCGCTGTGCCGTGCGTGTGATCATTGCTTGTACAGCCCTCTCGCAGTGTCCGGAGCAAGTATGGTGGGTCTGACACACCAGTGTCAATGTGTTCTTTTTTCCATTTCCAGGAGTGAGTGTGTGTGTGTGTGTGTGTGTGTGTGTGTGTGTGTGTGTGTGTGTGTGTGTGTATATATATATGTGCGTGTGTGCGAGTGTATACCTGTCCTTTTTTCCCCCTAAGGTAAGTCTTTCCGCTCCCGGGATTGGAATGACTCCTTACCCTCTCCCTTAAAACCCACTTCCTTTCGTCTTCCCCTCTCCTTCCCTCTTTCCTGATGAGGCAACAGTTTGTTGCGAAAGCTTGAATTTTGTGTGTATGTTTGTGTGTCTATCGACCTGCCAGCGCTTTTGTTCGGTAAGTCACCTCATCTTTGTTTTTATATATAATTTTTCCCATGTGGAATGTTTCCTTCCATTATATATATATATATATATATATATATATATATATATATATATATATATATACAAAAAGAGGGAAACATTCCACGTGGGAAAAATATATCTAAAAACAAAGATGATGTGACTTACCGAACGAAAGTGCTGGCAGGTCGATAGACACACAAACAAACATTCATGCGAATCAGTTTGTTGCTGGTCATTCCCATACAGAAAGCTTCACAGTGTAGGCAGGTCAGTTCTTTGTTTTTAGATATATTTTTCCCACGTGGAATGTTTCCCTCTAAAACGAAAGCACTGGCAGGTCGATAGACACACAAACAAACACAAACATACACACAAAATTCTAGCTTTCGCAACCAACGGTTGCTTCATCAGGAAAGAGAGAAGGAGAGGGAAAGACGAAAGGATGTGGGTTTTAAGGGAGAGGGTAAAGAGTCAGTCCAATCCCGGGAGCGGAAAGACTTACCTTAGGGGGGAAAAAAGGGCAGGTATACACTCACATACACACACATATCCATCCGCACATACACAGACACAAGCAGACATTGGCCTTTACAAATGTCTGCTTGTGTCTGTGTATGTGCGGATGGATATGCGTGTGTATGTGCGTGTATACCTGTCCTTTTTTCCCCCTAAGGTAAGTCTTTCCGCTCCCAGGATTGGAATGACTCCTTACCCTCTCCCTTAAAACCCACATCCTTTCGTCTTTCCCTCTCCTTCCCTCTTTCCTGATGAAGCAACCATTGGTTGCGAAAGCTAGAATTTTGTGTGTATGTTTGTGTTTGTTTGTGTGTCTATCGACCTGCCAGTGCTTTCGTTTGGTAAGTCACATCATCTTTGTTTTTAGATATATTTTTCCCACGTGGAATGTTTCCCTCTATATTTACTGCCATTTCTTGTTAGCAATATTAGCTTATTCCCATGAATAAGCAGCTTTCACTCAGTTAATACCCGGCAGGAATCAAACCTGCATTTGGATCGGACTTCGTTAACTCTTGGGCAGAAAGGTGTGCAGTATACTGCTGCAGCCATCTTCAATAAGCTACCACCTCAAATTCAAAAATATTAGCAGCAATCCACATGCTTTCAAATGGAAACTGAAGAGTTTCCTCATGGGTCATTCCTTCCATTCTATCGAGGAGTTCCTTGAAAAATTAAGCTTATTCTTCTTGTATTGTTGATTGCGTTTACTTTAACGTATAGCTTGACTTTTTTGGGTTCATAAACATTTTATTTTTATCTCTCATTACTTTTATGTTGTAATTTCATGTACTGACACGTTCCATGACCTTGGAGATTTGCTCCTCAATTTGGTCCTATGTAACTTGATGTGTAAATAAATAATATAACAAACCTTGTACAGAAATAGACCTCCCATGCCTTGTCCCTCCAGTCATCTACCACCTCCCACATACAGCCAGCAATAGTGGTCACACGTGTGTATGCCCCCCCCCCCCCCCCCCCCCCTCTCTCTCTCTCTCTCTCTCTCTCTCTCTCTCTCTCTCTCTCTCTCTGTGTGTGTGTGTGTGTGTGTTGTGTGTGTGTGTGTGTGTGTGTGTGTGTGTGTGTGTGTTTGTGTGTGTGTCTGTCTGTCTTTGTTTTATTCAGAAAAAGGGCTTTTGGCCAATAGCTTAAATTTATAGCAATCTTTCCATTGTGCATGTTTACGACTCATCATCTTCTCTCTATGCTGAGTAGCAATCTATTCTCTTTGTAATATTGTTGTTATCTCATTCTGCACTTTCCATTGTTAAATTTTAAAATACTGGAAATATATATAAATAGCTGGCACCTGCTCTATACTACAGTATAACACAAAAGTTTCAGATATGAAAAAAATCCACCTGCTGTGACAGCACTCTTGTATAATCACTTGTAAGAAACTAACATTCTCTTGCACTAAAAAGAAAATCCTAACTGTCGGAAAAAGCCTTTGCAGCAAAGGGCATTAGTAGTATTATGACACAGATTTTCTGTGACAAAATGTATTATAACTTTTGGTACAATAATGCACACATTGCCAAATATAAACATTACATAGCACTAATTAACTGTAGCCTTTGCTATCTCAAAACATAATCTTCTGGCCAGTCCATTACTTTTGGAAATTGCTGCACTTCCTCTTCAGAATACTTGTCCAAACGCTTTGGTACAGGCCTTATCTGTCGGATCTGGTTGGTAACATTTCCCATTATTTCATCTGGGACACTGTCATCTGGGAATATGTGTAAACGCTGCATTGTATATCTACGCTGAAGGTTTCCCCTCATACTATGATAGACAGCCTTACGCATTATCTGAAAAAGACCAAATGCCATTAAATAAGCAATAAATCTATTTGAATATTATAGATAACAATTCTGAAATTAAGGAAACAGAGATAAGCATTACAATTCACAAACCTGGCTTATATATTTGTCTTGCATATTCAACACACACTGCTCAATAGGGAACTTAACAAACCTCAAAACATATTTTTTTCTACATTATATTATTTGTAGATGACTATAATCATGTTTCAATCTTAGTAACTGACTTCGTGTAGCAATGTAGGTGTGACTATTCCAACATGGACCTAAGAATAGCAATCAAAACTAAAGATGTTTGGACTAACAGGGTCAAATGATTTCTTCACATTTCTGTTCAAACTGTCACCAGATAAAGTTAGGACTATGTTACAGAGAGATAAATTTAAATATTGTTGTACAGTCACATAGTCCATATGATTATTTTGATTCCATATAACCAATTTACAATATCTGACCTTGTACTCAACCTAAAACCCATGGTAAACTTGTGCATGGCAGGAAAATCCTGTATGCTTTCCACCTTCCTTCGTGGGTGTGCTGAAAAGTAATCGACTCAGAATTATTATTGTGAGAACTCGTAAAAGATTTTTAAATAAAATCAGTGTTATTAACAAATATCTTCATCATGTCTACAAATTTATTTCTCAATTGTCATCCTTGTGACAAAAACATTTCTCCCGACAAAGGACCAGTTTGTTGATACTGTCACTGTAGAATGTTTGACTGTTGATGGAGCCACAACCGCATTTCTGTTTGCATCACTTTATCACTAACAAAGTTAAGTTCTCAAAGGTGTTTTTTAAGTTCTGGAAACATGTGAAAATCTAATGTGACCAAGTCATCACTGTATGGATGATGATCAATGACAGCGAACCAAGGCATTGTATTGTAGCAAATGTCACAGCACCAATTTGTGGTCTGACATTTGTAAGGGGTCCACAAACCTCACTCAGAGACAAAACATAGTTTGTCATCACACAGGTCAACAGTAGGCAGAATCAATTGTCAAGCCCTCAAGTGCTAGGTGAGTGCATGTGATAATAGTCTGGGTGAAGCCATGAGCAACTCGTGATTTAGTACCGGCTAAGAGTATCCCCACTGCTGCAGGGAAATATTATACTGAATAGTTACAAGTCATATTACTGACAACCGTTCAAAAGGTTTATGGAGTGCTGTAAACCTATTTTCAAGTTAACCACACATCAGATTGCAGTGAGCATTCTATGCGCTAATTAGTGTTACAGTGTGGGACAAAATGTCTAAGTATTGACCTGTGTTGAGATTAACTGTAATCGCTACTGTAGGACAAAACTAGTGTCTGCCTCAAATTGTGTCCAACAGAATACATTGATCAAACAGTGCAAAGTTGACACTGATTCTTGCAAAACCCCCTCTACAATGAATTTAACATCATTGAGCACCCGTATTCTGATTAGAAATGACTCTCAATGTTTCGAATGTAGAAAGTTCCTCCACACACAGAGCGTCGTATCCTTCAGCATGAGAACATGAAACACTCCTCATTAAATTTCATTGATTGTTAATAACTGAATAGTGGCCTAACTTTTAATTTTGATGTGACAGTGACTTAATAGATAAATGGTAACATTTATCTATTAAGTCACTGTCACATCAAAATTAAAAGTTAGGCCACTATTCAGTTATTAACAATCAATGAAATTTAATCAGGAGTGTTTCATGTTCTCATGCTGAAGGATATGACGCTCTATGTGTGGAGGAACTTTCTACATTCGAAACTCAATTACAGCATGCTGTTTCTCACACATCAACATAGTTACATTACACACCACCTTGTTACATGCTATGATTTGGAGCCCTCTAGTGACAGACAGTTGCAAATACACAGACAGGAAGAATAAAGATTTACAACATTAATAAAATTTGTATTATTTAAAAAGCTTTAAGAGTTTAAAAAGAAAATTGAGGCATTACTTTCAGCACATTCTTATACATTTGTAAAGTATTTAATAAAAGGTCAATGTGGTAATTCAGCAAATAATGGCCTGTGATAATAGTAAATTATAGATAAGGTAGACTGTACATCTCTGCCTACTTTCTCATGTTTCTCACCTCCCTGTAGGGGAAGATGTATGAATTAGCCACAGTCTGTTGACAGCGAGCATATAATGTGAGTTCTGTTCCAACATTAAGCAAAAGGTCGAAGGACACCATTATAGCAATTTATTGAAGAAGAGATCCTTACAAACATACTCAAGAATTAATAGTATAAAGGCTTTACGCCCTGCATATACATATATTTTGTGTGAATCTACAAAGGAAAAATAAACATCAAGCTATATTTAGTATTTTATTACTATTTCATACACCGCATTACTACCATTTGAAGTTTTATTCCCATATCCTTTGCAAACACTGCAGTCCCAAATTATTTTTATAATATCTTCCCCATATTTAATCTCCATTCCAGTGTGATACACAGTAACTAACTTAATATTGCTGACATGGATCTCACAGGTTCCAAATAAACCATTTAGAATATGTGAACCTGTACTCACTCTATAACCCTTGGTAAAATTATGCAGGGCATTGATTTGAATAGGCTGTGGACCTAATAGCCCACACACCCATAATCATTTGGGAAATGAATTAAATACATTTGAAGCTACTGATTACCTTGGAGGAGACAAGATGGTTGCCATAAGGCAACCAAGGTAGCATGACAACCTGACATCTCTCAGACACTCTGTATATGAACCTAACACCATTTCTGATTACAGTGGGTATTCATTCCTTTGCAGAAAGAAACACCTTCCTCCAGACAGTCAAAAGAAAGAAACGAGACCAGGAAATATGAAGCTCACTGTATGCAACACTGGTGTTTAATACATTAAATGTAATAGAAACTATTGGTGTTACTCAATCCTCCTGCTGAAGTGCTGTTGCAATGCACAACAAAACAGCTTAATTTTTGGGCAGTTATGAACTCTTTGGCCATTGAATTTTGTTCTAACTCACTCTTTCTCCTTCAGTATTGCATATTTCAAAAGCACAATCACCACCAGTGAATTATGTGAACATAACATTTATAGTTCTCATTTGAACTTTCTTTAAATTAAAAGGAAGTTATAATTGTTGAATAAGTCAAACAAAAGCAGACCCTTCAACAAATACCAAAAATCATAAGCAAATATCCAATGTTTAAGAAATTTATTGGAAGATACAAGTAATTTAATCAGATCTGTGGTAATACTGCTCACTTAATAATTAAGTTTCCTACAACTGCAATGAAATAACAGGAAGAGTTACCTGGCAGCAATGAATACAGGCACAAACATGAGACAAGGCAAATGTTAGCTTTCAAAACCACAAAATACAACAGTTTTGGACCCAATAGTAACAATTCTGGTCAGGATGCCACACTAGTGCCCCACTGGCCCGTGACAAGGTGCTCCAACATGTTATGACATCTAGTGTATTTCGTCACGTGCTCTAAAATGTATCCACATAATCCTAGCTTCAGCATTGTTGAATTATACGCGCTTTATTACCTTAAAGTGAATGCTTCCATCATGCCATAATGGCAGCCCAGTAGTGCAGCTGTGAGACAATCCTAAAGTTGGCACCTGCCACCATAACCACAACCAAATGGTTCAATGGCTTAATCATGTTTTCAAGAAATCCTATAATACACACTCCCTTGCAAGACATTACATATTAATTTATGAAGCACTAACTTCACTTAAATCACATACCCTATCTTATTTTACAAGTGCATGTCTCCTACAAGTGCAAAGGTGCAAATCCATATACAGAATAATTCTGAGAACCATAATTACCCTATTTTATGGACTATTAAGATGTACTTTTTTCTTCGAAAAATTGTCTTCAAAATTCAAGTGCATCTTGTATTCGAAATTAATATAAAAAGTCCTGTGTTTGATTTAAAATTCCTGCCAGACTTAAAAATAGTCATATTTTCAATGCCGTGGCAAATCTATCTAACTGGCAACAATGGCTTCAACTGGCAGCAGCAGTACATCGATGCGACTAACATAACTTGCAGGGATTCACAAGCTTGCTAACATGTCTCCCTCCCACCCAGCCACCAAAACCCGGAACACTGTCTAGCCTATGATTCATCATTGCATTCTACGGTGCCAGTGAACTTGATTTGAAAGTGATTTATGTTATTGGTAACCGTACAATATTTTTGTTAGTAGCTAGTTTTGTAATACAAAAAAAATAAATGATATTCATATGATGCGGGCTATAAATTGGAAGTAACAGCATATGCAGAAGAACATGGAAACAAAGCAGCTGCATGGCATTTCAACCCTCCACCAACAGGGGAAAAAAATGTTAACAATTGGCTAGTAAAAAAGAACTGAATAAAATGAGGAAGACTAAATGTGCAAATAGGGGCGAATGGGCTTCCTCTGAACTTTGAAAATACTCAGTACATCCAATTTTCTACTGCAAGGAGTACAGTTCCTTCAATAAATATATCAACAGAAGTCAGTAGCCAGGATAGAGAATACCGAGTTTTTGGGTGTACATATAGATGATAATCTTAAATGGAAAATTCATATTTTGGGCCTCCTGAAGTGACTTTGTTCAGCAAATTTTGCCATCAGAATAATTGCTAATTTTGAGGGTATAGAAATTAGCAAGCTAACTTACTTTGCATACTTTCATTCTCTGAAGTCATATGGAATAATATTTTGGGGTAACTCAACACTTGGGCAAAAAGTATTCACTGCTCAAAAGAAAGTGGTTAGAATAATGTGTGGGGCTCGTAGTCGCACGCCTTGTAGGCATCTCTTTAAAAGGTTAGGAATTCTTACAACAGCCTCAAAGTACATTTGCTCAATAACGAAATTTTGTTCTCAACAACATGGATCAGTTTAAAAACAACAGCGACATTCATGATTATAGCACCAGAAGAAAGAAAGACTTACACTATCCTCTACTTAACCTATCTTTGGCACAGAAAGGAGTAAAATATGCTGCTGTAAAACTTTTCGATAAATTACCAGATGAAATAAAATGTCTGGTAGCCAGCAGTAACAATTTTAAAAATAAATTGAAATCACATACTTCCTTGACAACTCCTTCTGTACCATAGATGAATTCTTGAATAGGACTAAATAAATCTATAGGTATAATACATGTATTTTGTGCCATTTAAGGGCTTCGTTTTAAAAAAAACGAAGGAGGAGGAGGAGGAGAATAAGAAGAAGAAGAAGAAGAAGAAGAAGAAGAACCCTTCTTTCATTTGTGCATTTCTTCTGTATTCACCACGTTCCACATCATAATGGTTACCGTGAGATTGATCAAGGGGACACATAACTAACTAATAGAGGACTGAATGCAAAATGGCTAAAACTAGAAGACGAAGTACTGAAATGGATTCAAAATTATTCAAAACAGCACTACAGTGGAACATAACAGACTTTACGGGTGAGATTGGTTGGTGCTATAGTTTTTTGATTGCCATGGACGGAGCATGCAAACCAAAATTAAAATATCTCAGAAAATGCCACAAGAGTATGAAGAGAAAATATTATCTTTCCATCGCTTTATTATTCAACATCGAAACAAAATCAGTGTGGAACTAAACCAAATCGCTAATATGGATGCAACTCATTTGACATTTGATGTGTTGAGTAACATAACTGTTCTCATGAAAGATGCTAAAACTGTACCTATAAAAACAAGTGGACATGAAAAAATGCACTACACTGTTGTCATTTCATGTTGTGCTGATAGCACTAAACTTAATCCAATGTTCATTTTCAAGTGCAAAACAATACCTTCTTAAATACTGCCAAGTGTCGTCGTTCACATGCATGACAAGGGTTGGATGGACGAGACTGTTATGAAAGTATGGATTAATAGAGTGTGGGAAAGGAGGGAAGGTGCTTCACTGAAGAAGAGTTCTCTTCTTCTGCTAGATCAGTTTAGTAGTCATTTGAAAAAACCTGTAAAAGAGAAACTGAAACAGAGAAATATAGATCTTGCTGTTATTCCAGGAGGACTTACTTCACAACTGCAACCTCTTGATGTCTCGATAAATAAATCATTTAAAGTGTATATGAGAGAGGAATGGAACAAATGGGTGATGAATTCACTCTGAAGGGAGCTTTAAAATGACCTACAATCAATCAAGTGTGTCAGTGGATAAAACAGTCATGGTCTAGAGTGAGAGAAGACATTGTTGTTAAATCTTTCAAGAAGTGCAGCATAAGCAATGCTCTAGATGGCACTGAAGACCATCTCATATATGAAGAGGACAACAGTGGCGAGGAAAAGGAAGAGGAAGAAGAAGAAAGTTTGGATTGTGATTTTCAGGGATTTTAAAGATCAGTTCGGTTTTATAAACTTAACTTTTTTTTTAGTCTGGCTTTGCAATCTAATAATAAAAATAATAAAAATGTTACTCTTTTCAAAACACTGTTTACAATATTCTGTTTACTTTCTCTCATCTTAACACTGACCCCATGTTCTTGATCCTAGGGAGCTTCCCTCCTTAATCCCTCAGTAGTCACACTTACTTGTATCTTCCCATTTCTTTTGCTGGATAAAGGAGAGCATGATTTTGAAAGCCAACATTTGTTACCTTTCATTTTTGTATGTACCTACTGCCTCTTCATTGAAGCATAATTCCATTTTCTACCCGGGGTGTTAAAATTTTTTTTTTTTTAAATGTATGCCTCTTCATTAATGATCAAGCAATTTGTTATTTTGTCCTATAATAGCTGGTATGTCACTGCCTTCCTCTGATCTGAGAAGCAGTTCAGCCAGCTAATTGTAAGATGACAACCAATGCAACATACAATCCAAATCACAACACACCTCTAATTTTCTCAGTCCTTGAAGCACTGCCAAAGGCTAAAGTGCAAGCCACAATAAGAGACAGAAAC